>NC_058379.1:14915000-16270000 GCF_018350175.1 Felis catus
AATAACTGAATATTTGTCTAGGATTTCCTGAGACTGACATTACAAGAAGTCTCCAAGTTGCAAAAAAGTTGGGTTCCAAATGTTCACTTCCAAGTTACGTCTCTATCTATAAATGAACATGATTACATCCACAAATCAATGTTTGGTATAGAATTTAGGTTTTTAGTTCAGTCCACAGAGTATATTACCTATAATGCAAATCTAAAACCTTATTTTGCATTTAAAAATATCTTTAAAAAGTACTGTTGAGGGGTGCCTGGTGGCTCAGTCGGTTAAGCATCTGACTTCAGCTCAGGTCATGGTCTCATGGTTCATAAGTTCAAGCCCCATGTTGGGCTCTGTGCTGACAGCATGGAGCCTACTTGCGATTCTCTCTCTCCCTCTCTCTCTGCCTCTTCCATGCTTGTGTTTTCTCTTTCTCTCTCTCCTTCTCTCAAAATAAATAAGCTTAGAAAAAATTAATTCTGGGACATAGGTTCATAGATATTAATTATATTCTGCATGTTTGAAATATTTTAACTTTTTTTAAAAAAGAAAATAATCCTCTTTTCCCTAAAAAGGAGGATCTAAATATGGAAGAGACTAGATTGAACAGTTATTTGAGAATCTGGGGAAACAAGTGAATATGTAATATGTATATGCACATGAGAAAAAAAAAACTTGACGTAAAATTAACTAAATTGTTAATAAACTACTTAAGTGTAAATCACAATGGAAAACTGATAGAAAAGGTAAATAAAGGAGACTGTGATATTTGAATTGGATAATTCTCCAAATTCACTATGAGCTGGTGGTATTGATACAAGACAGGTTGCTGCTGGGATATTTTTAGAATGGTGCAGTGAAAGAGGGGTTATGATGAAGTTTAGATGTCATCAAGGGCACTTACAAAGATTGCGTGGGAGATGGGACATCACACGTATGTGACTTAGAGACTGTTTCTCATTATTTGATTCCTTAGATATCTCCTCAAATTATTCCTAATGCTAATGGGTGATGCTGCCTTCTTTTATTCCTCCAGCTTTACTGAAAGAGAATTGGCAAAACATTGTGCAAGTTTAAAGTGTACAACATGATGATTTGATACATGTGTATGCCATGAAATAATTAACCAAAATAAGGTTAGTTAATCATAGATCCATCACCTCACCTAATTTGTGTGTGTGTGTGTATGTTCAGAACATTTAAGATTTACTCTTAGCAACTTCAAGTATATAATACAGTATTATTAATTATAGTTACCATGTTAAATAGTAGATTGCCACAATTTATTCGTCTTATAACTAGAAGTTTGTACCCTTTGACCAACATCTCCAAATTTCCTTTATCTCTCAGCCCCTTCTTAGCACCATTCTACTCTGTTTCTATGAGTTTGGCTTTTTTAGATTCCACATGTGAGAACATACAGTGTTTGTCTTTGTCTTTTCACTATGCATGATGCCCTCAAGGTCCATCCATGTTGTTGCAGATGGCAGGATTTCCTCCCCCCCCGCTTTTTTTCTGTATTTGCGTGTGTGTGTTTATGTGTTATGTCACATTTTCTTTATCCATTCATCCATCAGTGGGCACTTAGCTTGTTTCCATGTCTTAACCTATTGTGAATAATGCTGCCCATTAACATGGAGGTACAGATGACTGACTTCTTGATACATTCAAATGCAGTACCAAGTTTTAAATTAAAACGATCAGTTAAAGGAATCTAAATAAAGACTGATCATGGATTTGCCCATATAAATGTTATCTTTTTAACAACTCTTTTAATCTTCTCTTTAACTATACAGTGTACCTGCTACACAAAACAATCTGGTTAAATGCACTCATTTACTGGCTGTCCTTTAGAAATTTTACGTTTACTACAAGTGTTCCTTTTTAGAAAATAGAAAAAAAAATGGTTCCCCATTCAAAACAAAACAAAACAACACAACACAAAACTGAAGAGCTCTACTCATTTGGCATAAATTATGTTTTCTGGTCTTATAAGGAAAAGGTGGGATGTTAAAAAAATTTCTTTCTCGATGATATGATCTTATATCTAGAAAACCCCAAAGAACACACACACAAAAACCCGTTGATGCTAATAAAAGATGCAGCAAATTTGCAGGATACAAAATCAACACACAAAATCAGTTGTATATCTATGCACTAGCAATGAATAATATGAAAAGGAAATTAAGAAAACAATTACATTTACAGTGCCATCAAAAAAATAAAATACTCAGGAATAAATTTAATTGAGGCAGCAGACTTGTACACTGAAATCTACAAAACACTGCTGAAAGAAATTTTAAAAGACCTAAATAAACAGAAAAGCACTTTGTATTCAAGAACTGGAAGACTTAATATTATCAAAATGACAATGCTACCCAAGCAACACACAAATTACACGCAATTCCTATCAAAATCCCAATAGTGTTTTGTGCAGAAATAGGAAAACCCATCTTAAAGCTTCTATGGAATTTTAAGGGACCCAGAACAGCCAAAATAATCTTGAAGAAAACAAATACAGTTGGAAGGCTTACATTTCCTGATTTCAAAACTTACCATGAAACTATAGTAATCAAACCAGTATGGTACTGGCCTAACAACAGACATTTACAGGTCGACAGAATAGATGTGAGAGCACAGAAATAAACCTTGTTAGGTATATGTATACCTAACTGATTTTCAACAAGAGTGCCAACAATACCATGGAGAAAAGAGTGGTTTATCAAAAAATAGTGCTGAGATAATTGTATACCCACATGCAAAAGAATGAAGTTAGATCTTTATTTTATACCATACACAAAGATTAACTCAAAACAGATCAAAGCTCTAAATTTAAGAGCTAAAACTATAATACTCTTTAAAAAAATTTTTTTTAATTTATTTTTGAGAGAGAGAGAGAGAGAGAGAGCAAGACCACGTGAGCAAGGGAGGCAGAGAGAGAGAGGAAGAACACAGAATCCAAAGCAGACTTCAGGCTCTGAGCTGTTAGCACAGAGCCCTATGCAGGCCTCGAACTCACGAACCACGAGATCACAACCTGAGCCGAAGGCAGATGCTTAACTGACTGAACCACCGAGGTGCCCCTAAAACTATAATACTCTTAAAGAAAATATGGGAGCAATCTGCATTACCATGGATTCGGCAAGGTTTCTTAAATATAACACCCAAAGCACAATGAAAGAAAAATAGATATAATGGACTTCATTAAAAATGTATGTGCAAAGGATACAATTATGATTGAAATAACGACCCAAAGAATGGAAGAAAATATTTGCAAATTATATATCTGATAAAGGTTTAACGTCTAGAATAAAGAATTCCTACAACCCAACAACAGAGAAAACAATCTAATTTTAAAATGGGCAAGGGACTTGAATAGACAATTGTCCAAAGAAGATAAACAAATGGCCAATAAACACTTGAAAAAATGTTCCACACTATGAATTACCAGGAAAATGTAAATCAGGGCCACAGTAAGATACCACTTCATACCCATTGGGATGGCCATAATTTAAAAAATGGGAAATAACAAGTGTTGAGGAGGCTGTGAAGACTTTGGATCTCTCTCATGTTGCTGGTGGGAATGTAAAATGGCATAGCCATGTGGAAAACAATTTGGAGGTTCTGGAAAAAGTTAAACATAGAACTACTGGATGTTCCATTAACTGTGCTCATAGGTATACATCCAACAGAATTGAAAACAGGGACTCAAGCAGGCACTTGTATACCAATGTTCGTAACAGTATTATTCACAACTGCCAAAAGGTAGAAACAACCTAAGTGTCCATCAACAGATGAACGGATAAACAAAATATGGTATTATACATACAATAGAACATTATTCAGCCATAGAAAGGAGTGAAGTTCTGGTACATGCTACAGCGTGGATAAACCTAATTGAAATAAGCCAGACACAAAAGGACAAATATTATGATTCCACTCGTATTATAAAGTATCTAGAATAGGCAAATTCATAGAGATAAAGTAGATGAGAGGTTACTACCAGCCGGGCAAAGACAGGGGAACAGAGATTAGTGCTTAATAGGTACAGAGTTTCTGTTTGGGATGACAAAAAGTTTCTGGAAGTAGATAGTGGTGATGTACCCATCATTATTTCCTTAGGATAAATTTCTACAAGGCAATTGATTTGTCAAAAGGTATGCAATCATTAAGATACTTAACATTAACTCTAATTTACATTTTTCTATTATTAATAAAGCTTAAACATTTTTTTCACTTAATATGAATTATTGGTAATCTCTTTTAATCACATGTCCTAGTGAAGTGTAGGATCAGAGGTCTAGTGAAATCTTGAGATTTAATAAAGGTTTATGACAATTATATATTTAAAAATAGGTATACATGTATTTCGACCATTACTTCTTGAAGCTGATGCTGCTAGCACATGAATAATGAAACAAGATAGCATATTGCGAATATCCCTTTGGGTACTCTGGATTTTTTTTTCCCTTTTTCTCTTCCCTTTGTTAAAATATGTATTTTAGCCTAATTTATGAGAGATCTGTTTCGGCACAAGCCCAACAGACAGCATTCTGCTACGATTTCATATATGCTTTGTTTCATACACTGGATTAATCAACCCCTGCCCCTGCAATCTGGTTAGAAGCCCAAGGCAAATAAGTTTGTCAGCTCATAGTCATGACTGACATTTTATGAACATAATTAATCACAGTTATGATTGAGAGGGTACTCACTGGACAACCCTACTAGACTGTAAGCTTACTGCTGCAAAGGCTGTTTTATTATTAAAGAAACAAAAAACACTGGTTAGCACACTGCTTTAAAGTAAAGGGGCCCTTACCCTGCAGGGAGTTCAAGAAAAAAGAGGGTCCTCAAGCTGGAATATTTTAGAGTCAGAGTAGATGAACTGAAAATGAATCACTCTGCCATTTATAATGATAATTACGGCATGGCTTGTAATAGAAAACATTTGGAAAAACCCAAATGTCCATCAAAGAAGAACTGGTACAATTACATACTTGACTACTATGTAGCTACTACAACCAAAAGCAGATCTATAGGAAAGACGGCTGATTAAAATATCAAGTAAATAGTAATATGCATAATGTGATTACACTTTAAGATAACATTAATCATATGAACAAAGTTAAGAAGGATAAAGGAGAAATATAGAAGAATATGCTCGAGACTGTTTACAGTGACTATATCTGTTAGAAGAAAGGTTGGCATGTTGGGGGCTTTTACTTGACTGGGGACATCTACTTTCTATATTGTGCATTACGGAATTTAAAATGTAAGCAAATATATATATGTGGCAGGTTTTTAAAAAAAATTTTGTTTAAATCCAAGTTATTTAACATATAGTGTAATAGTGGTTTCAGGAGAATTTAGTGATTCATCACTTACATATAACACTCAGTGCTCATCCCAAAAAGTGCCCTCCTTAGTACCCATCACCCATTTAGCCCATCCCCTCACCTGCTACCTCTCCAGCAGCCCTCAGTTTGTTCTCTGCATTTAAGAGTCTATTATGGTTTGGCTCTCTCTCCACTTTTATCTTATTTTCCCTTCCCTTCCCCTATGTTTATCTGTTTCGTTTCTTAATTACACATATGAGTGAAATCATATGGTATTTGTCTTTCTCTGACTGACTTATTTTATAAGTATATTATTAATTAAAAATAACTTTAAACCAAAAAATTAGTAATTTTGTTTTAACTCATAATTAAAGCATGCACGATAGAAACTAGGTTAGGTCACAAGATATTTTTAGAAAATGATAATGTAAAATTCCAGGAAAATAATTTTTTACCATCCCCTATAATTTTACTAAGTAAATAATTTCTATGCTTGTTGTCTCACTTATTGACTGAGATAGCAGTATTGCTCTTAATCAGTGATGACCTTATGATAGGTCTTCACAATTTCATAATGAGTAAATATGATGTATCTAAGTTTTTATAAAGAAAATAGGCTGGAGGAAAATATCCCATTAACAACTGTATTTACAACAACAACCCACAAAATCCAGGAATAAACTTAAGTAATGTACAGGAACTAAATGGAAAAAATTATAAAACATTACTAAGAGATATCAGTAAAAAATCTAAGTAAATGAAAGACATATCTTTTTATTTGATAGTAAGATTCAGTTTATTTGACGGTAAGATATTGTTTCTCTTTAAATTAATCTGTACATGGGGCGCCTGGGTGGCTCAGTCGGTTGGGCGTCCGACTTCGGATCTGGTCATGATCCCACAGTCTGTGAGTTCGAGCCCCGCGTCAGGCTCTGTGCTGACAGCTCCGAGCCTGGAGCCTGCTTCAGATGCTGTGTCTCCCTCTCTCTCTGCCCCTCCCCTTCTCATGCTCTGTCTCTCTCTGTCTCAAAAATAAATAAAAACATTAAAAGTTTTTAAAAATTAATCTGCATATAGGGGTGCCTTGGTGGTTCAAGTCGGTTAAGTGTCTGACTCTTGATTTTAGCTCAGGTCATGATCTCACAGCTTGGGAGTTCAAGCCCCAAGTCAGGCTCCATGCTGACAGTGCAGAGCCTGCTTGGGATTCTCTCTCTCTCTCCTTCTCTCTCTGTCCCTCCCTTGCTTGCACGCTCTCTCTCAAAATAAATAAACTTAAAAAAATTAATCTGTACATTACATGAAATTCCAATAGATTTTCCCTTTTGAACGGTTTAAAATTTGATCTAGAACAGGGTCAGC
Source organism: Felis catus (assembly GCF_018350175.1). Lineage (NCBI taxonomy): Eukaryota > Metazoa > Chordata > Mammalia > Carnivora > Felidae > Felis > Felis catus. The sequence goes on from NC_058379.1 coordinate 14,921,684, forward strand.
AAACTTTCTCCTGTAATGTATCTGTAATATTTCAGGCTTTGTGAGCCATACAGTCTCTGATGTAACTATTCAATCTTGTCTTGTGCTGTGAAAGAAACCATGGATAATAAATAATAAATGAGCACATGTGCCAATAAAACTTTATTGGACACTGAGATTTGAATTTCATGTCAAGAAATTTTAATTTCATTTCCCCCCCAACCATTAACAATTTTAAAGACCATTAGTTTGCTGTTTATACAAAAACAAGTAGCAGGGCAGATTCAGTCTGTCGGCTAGCATTTGCAAAATCCTAATCTAGAAGAACAAACATCTGATAAACAGCCAGGGAAATTTAGGAAGAAGAAAGAGTAATGAAAGAGCACTTGTTCAATTAGGTATTAAAACAAATTATAAAACTACAACAAATCGAATATTGAGATCTAGCACTGTAATAGGACAGAAAGGTCAGGGAAACTGAAGGAGGGTCTCAAAAGAACAGAACAAAATACGTATGGATATCTAACATATGATACAGGTGGCATTTCAAATCAGTGTGGGAAGATGAATTACTTAGTCAGTAAAATGACACAAGGACAAGTGACTAGTCATTCAAAGAAAAAAACCCAAGTAACCTTCTACCTCATTCATTACACCAAAATAATTTAGACCTATACATATAAAAAATAAAGTCATTAAGGCATTAAAATTATGGATGAATATTTGTATGATCTCAGGTTTTAAGCATGACACAAAATATAGAAATTCAGAGACATACTTATTCATTTTGCTAAATAAAAAATGTAAATCTCCAGGATGAGGTTGAGGGAATCTCTCAGGATAACTGTGAACTGGAGAACAACCAGTCCAGATTGGAGTAGAAGGACCTAGGGATCCTCTAGGGAAGTCTTCAAGAAAAAGATGAAATTGACAGTTACCTGATATATATACATAAATAAAAATAAATATATATAAATATATATATAAACATATATATATACATAAATCCATTGAATGGATATATTGAGAAGATATTTATGATTTTGGCATAAAATATGCCTATTTTGTTAAAACCCATTAACAAAAGAAAAATAAAACAATTATTTACTGTAGGGAAAACAAAATATTATAATGGAGTAAGCACATTTACTCAGAGTTCATGAAAAATTACAGCTGCAGAAGCGCCTGGCTGGCTTAATTGGTAAAGCATGCAACTCTTGATCTCGGGGTTTTGAGTTCGAGCTCCACAATGGGCAGAGAGATTACTTAAAAAAAAAGTCACAGCTGTATGGGAGCACGGTCTTTGAGCTAACCAAAAATTATGATATAACTATACCTGGAAGATGAGGGTAAGACGTGTGTGTGTGAAAGCTAACTTCTCATCTTTCATCTAAAACTGAAATACTGAGATGGCAGTATAAATACATTCTTCAGAAATATGGATAAGAAAAATCAGAGAAAACCCCTATAAAACTTTAAAGTGGTTGCTTCTGAGAAGCAGGATTTGAAAGTGGGAGCAGAGGAGCGAGGCAGGAGACAGGTTTTTCATTACAGGATTTGAAGAAAACTTTTACTTTTTAAACCATATAAATGTATAATCTCGATAAAAATAAAATTATGTAAAACTTAATGCTTCTTTGGCATAATATGCTAGTAAGAGACAGACATAGTAAATGGGGAAAAATACTTGTCTAGATACTACAAGGTAACCATTATCCAAAATGTATAAAGAGTACCTACAAACAAAAAGTGAAAAAAGGTATCAGAATGGGCAAAAGGAGGTGAATAGCCAATTTACAGACTTGTAAGGGCTAATGAACATGTGAAGAGAATTTCAAGCACAATAATAATCAAAGAAATGCAAAATAAATTATATTTATTTATATCAGGGAAGCGCTGTGTTAGAAGGGGTAAAACAGGAAACATATCAAAACCTGTGGGTGGGTGGTTGTGTAAGTTGGTTTAATAAGAGAACTTCACTGGTGGTCAAGCTAGCAATGTCTATCAAATTTTAGAATGGGGATCTCTTGTCATCCCAGTAACCCTGCATCTAGGGATCTGCTCTATTGAAGTATACAAGTGGAATAGGAAGGTTCAGTGTAGAAAGGCAACACAAACAACTTTAAGTTTCATCAATCACGTTTATTAGAGAAATTACGGTACAATAAGTTAGTGGTTAAAAGAAGGAAAGTGTATATGCACACTGGTCTTATATATTAAGTGAGAAAAGCATGTTACATAACGGTGCATATAATAACATTCCACTTTTATTTAAGAAATACATGCATATGATAATTTTATGTGGGCTTATGGATGCCCAAAGGAAAAATTTCAGAAAAATATACACCAAATGATTACCAATAAATTTCAGTGGCGGTGTCACTATAGAGGAATTTCAACTTTTGTTGTTCTCATTTTTAACAGAAATTACTCTGAACTAAAATTATTGAACATGCATCTTTAAGGTATCTAGCACTGTGTTAGTTTGGATTAATTAATGTTTATTTATTTTTGAGAGAGAGAGAGAGAGAGAGAGAGTGCGAGCAGGGGAGGGGCAGAGAAAGAGGGAGACACAGAATCTGAAGCAGGCTCCAGGCTCTGAGCTGTCAGCACAGGCCCGACACGGAGCTGGAACCCACAAACTGCCAGATTATGACCTGAGCCGAAGTCAGATGCTTAACTGATTGAGCCACCCAGGTGCCCCTAATTAACCATAATTTTAACACCAACCTCTGAATGTCACTTCATTTTTATAATCATGGACATAATTCTACTGAAGTTATTAGTTATGATACAAAATTACTCTTAGATTTCACCAGCACATTAGGCAGTCACATGGTGACTGCAAAATACTCCTTACTGGCATTTCATATTTAAAAGACATGGTGATCAAAACAAGCAAGCATAACACCTAACTGCATCTGGCTTTAGCTAGGCAAACTATCGATTCCACCCTATCACTATCTACAACATCCATACTTAGTGCAAGGTTTATGTATATTAATTAAATCCCAGAAGAATTCTAAGAGTTAGGCACTATTATCCCAATCTCACAGATGAGAAAGCTGATGTTCTGAAAAGGTTAAGAACCAGGACTAGAGTAAGTCTATTTGTTATTTTTCTAATCATAGGATGAAAGCTCAAGTCTAAACAAGTTTGACCCACTTGCTCATGTAACAAGCATATACCACTCTGAAAGAAAAGCACTCATGTATGTTGAGAAATAGTGAAGGAAAATGTGCAAAACATTCACATAAATGCTATGTCTGAGCTATTTTGATCTTGTGCCAAAAATAATAAAATCAATCCATGTCAGAAAAAGAGTTAAGTTCATTCAATATTATCAAGTCCTTGGAGACTGATTCTCAAAGTCAAGTTTCCCTTCTGGCAGAAGACAAACTTTTATAAAAATCCTAAAACATAATGTTTACAAATAAGCCTCAGGATTATTGGCATTTAGAGTTTCCATTTTATGTCTTCTTGAATAAGGATCTACTTAGGCCACAAATACTATCCTTCTCAACTTCTATTGCTAGATAAAATTTGAAAAGTCCATTTGCTCTTTATGGATTAATTTTAGACCCACTTTTCCTGAAAGAGTGACAATATTATATAAAACTGACTATAAAGTTGCGATTTTCCTAATCCAAATGGATTTTTCGCTTACTTTCAGAAAGTATATTATACTTAGACAGTAAGTTCTACTTTTTATTTTTTTTTTTAAGTTTCTTTTTGAGAGAGAGAGAGAGAGAGAGAGAGAGAGAGAGAGAGAGAACGGGGGAGGGGCAGAGGGAGAGAAAGACACAGAACCTGAAGCAGACTCCAGGCTCTGAGCTGTCATCACAGAGCTTGACGCGGGGCTCAAACTCACAAACCTTGAGATCATGACCTGAGCCGAAGTTGGACGCTTAACCAACTGAGCCACCCAAGCGCCCCTAAGTTCTACATTTTACATTGGGCAATGACATTCTACTACTGGGTTCACACAAAGAACTAAGATCTTCCCTGTAATGTTCCCTCATTCATGAATTTATTCAACAAATTGTGAGTTCCTAAAATGACCAGTTTGTGCTAGGTACTAGACATAAATATGGCTGACAAAAACCCTACTTTCAGGGAGGTTGCAGCCTATAGAAGAAACAATTAAATATTCTACCCACTCACACGGGGATGCACAGCCCAATTCTACACCCACTCAAGCTCAGAGCTCTGTACTAGAGTATAGCAAATTCTGTGGCTTACTATTAATAAAAACCAAAAAATCCAGCTATTTCAGAAATGCACATTAATGGGGAAGATGTTATACTATTTCCTCTGGGTACGAGAGCTACAATTTTTTTTCTTCAAGGGAAATTGGAGATCTCTCACTGAGGAATCCATTTTGCGAGTCCCAAATTTAAAATGTAAGTAAATAATTGAAACTTTCCACTTATATAACAAAGTGGAGCATTAATCAAGATAACAAATATCTTGGTATAAGGGATTTATAATGTTTTTTTTTAATACGAAAGAAATATGAAATTAAATGACTTTTTTCCTGTAATTTTATTCATTTATTCAGCAAATACTTATTTAATACCTATTATGTGCCAGACTTCATGCCAGGTAATAAAGATATAATCACGAACATGTTAAAAATCTCTGTCCTCAACAAGATTATATTTGGTGAGAAAGCCAGCAGGCAATAATAGAACAGGATAGCACGCATAAAGGATATCTAACCCAGTCTCTTGACGAAAGGGGGTAAAGGAGTCCCAGAGAAACCAGAAAATATCTGAGGCAGGAGTAGTTAACACAAATGCCTGGAGGCAAGAAAGCATGACAGAGTTAATAACTAAGCAACACAATCAATAGACTGGATAACAGAATATAGATGTTTGGGCGGTGAAACCTGCTTAAACACTATGTGATATTTCTGAAAGAAATTATGTGGTAGTCTCTTGTACTGGGAATGGTCGTTTGATTCTTGGATTGGGTTTTATTTTCTCCAGAACAAACATGGGAATTCACCAGGACTCTTGTTTGGAAAGACTTAAACTCCAAAACAATTTAAACATTTTTTTTAATGTTTATTATTTTTTATTTTTATTAAAGAAAAATTTTTTTAACATTTAGTTTTGAGAGAGTGGGGAGAGAGAGTGTAGTGTGAGTGGGGGAGGTGCACAGAGAGAGGGGGACAGAGTATCTGAAGCAGACTCCAGGCTCTGAGCTGTCAGCACAGAGCCCAATGAGGGGCTCAAACTTGTGAACTGTGAGATCATGACCTGAGCTGAAGTCAGACGCCCAACCGACTGAACCACCCAGGCACCCCTTTAAGGTTTATTTTTGAGAGAGAGAGGGAGGGAGGGGAGGAGGGAGGAGCAAAGACAAAGACAAACACACACACACACACACACACACACACACACACACACACACACACACACACACACACACACTCCTAGGCAGGCTCCAGGCTCTGAGCTTTTAGCACAGAGCCCAAAGCGGGGCTTGAACTAACGAACTCTGAGATCATGACCTTAGCTGAAGTTGGATGCTTAACTGACTGAGCCGCCCAGGCGCCCCAAATTCCAAAACAATTTAAATTGACTTTCAACAACCTCTTAAAGCCCAGCAAAATACCAAAAATACTATAAATTATTTCTTTCAGAGTATAATAAGGAAAAGTAAAAGGAAGAAAAGGAAGATAATGCGTTAAGAATGTTAAACATTTGCCAGAACCATAAATAGCAGAAAGACTATATTCTTATACCATGAGTCATTCTTCTATACATCCCATATTTATAGGGGTTTGAGGAACAAGATTTAAAAAAACATTTTTTATTTAAGTAGACTTCACACCCAGCACGGAGTCCAACACAGGGCCTGAAGTCACGACCCTGAGATCAAGACCTGAGCTGAAATCAAGAGTTGGTTGCTTTAACTGACTGAGCCCCCCAGGAGCCCCAAGATTTTTATATCAATATAAAAAGCTAGTTATATCCTATGACTTTGGCTTACATTAGGAAGGTCATTCTCTCTGCCCTTTTTTTTTTTAATTTTTATTTATTTTCTGCCTATTTTATTTTATTAAAATTTTATTTTTTAATGTTCTTATTTATTTTTGAAGGAGAGAGAGAGAGACAGAGAGACAGACAGAGAGAGAGACAGAGAGCATGAGCTGGGGAGGAGCAGAGAGAGAGGGAGACACAGAGTCCGAAACAGGCTCCAGGCTCTCAGCTGTCAGCACAGAGCCTGATGCAGGGCTTGAACTCATGAACTGTGAGATCATGACCTGAGCTGGAGTTGGACACTCAACCGACCGAGCGACCCAGGTGCCCCTCTTTTCTGTCTTTTTTAAATGGGAGTAGCATTCATTTAATTGCTACAGAGCTAAATAAAAACCAAAGGACATGTAAACACGAATATCTCCTCAATTCTGACATTTTACATATGGATCCAAGATGACTTCTCTGACAGGATGTTGGTACAAAATTAATCAGGATTTGTATAAAGTGGTTATATAATGCTAATTCTGCCATGACTTTAACATGGAACTCTGGAATGTGGCTGACCAGAAACGTAAGGCAGAGCAATAGATTATTTTTTTTAATTCTCATAAACAATGACAGAATGGCAACAAGTGATCAATCTTCAATATGAAGTTAGAACTGTCATCAACAACAAAAAAGATAACTTGGATATCTTCAATATTTACAGGGAAAAATACATTAGGGGGTTCGGGAATGGTGTGTACTTTCTACAAAATGACAAAAGTCCTAACTCTCATTTCCTGTCCTTTTTTTTTTTTAAGAGAAATTATTTATATCTAGAGATGTCAGGATAGGAAACAAAAAGCAAAGCCCTCAGTATAAAAAGCAAAAATGAAAGTTGAGAAAATAAATGTAAAGATTATATTCAAATCTATGAATGAAATTGTTTGAAAGTAGTTTGCTTAAGTTATATTAGAATAGTGGGGTCTGGTAAGTTTTTATCCACTTCTTTTGTCTGCAAAGAATAGCTACATGTGTTTTTAGAAAGCCAATATAAACCTATCTATTGGTAATTAAAAAAAAAAAAGGTCCCATTGCTGAATGAATTTTAAAATATGCCAAAGTAGCTCTGTGTAATTTTAGGTGGTGTTCACATTCTTGACCCAAACTCCGTTATCACAATTCAGGCCCTAGGCACCCTCCAGATAGTTAAGATACCATGTCTGTGTATATCTGGTCCCTGCTGATAGTGGGGCAAAGAGGAAGCTATCACAAAGAGGAAGTATACTGCACTGTAGTTCCTTTGGATTACAAAAGAAGGCAGTTGCTAATTAAACCCTAAATGTGTTGGTTGATAATAAGCAAGAAAAGAAAAAGAAACCAAGGGGGGGGGGGGGGGGGAAAGAGGCCAAAACAAGAAAAGAGAAAAAGAAGAAAGTAGAAAAAAATTAAAGAATAATGAAGGGAAAAAGAAGGAAGAAAGACCCAGAAGTGGGCAGAAAGGTGCAGAAGGCAATCTTGGTGAGCAACGATCCTTTGGTTTGACAGTACTCATTTATCTTTATGAGGTTCATAAGTCTGAAACTGTCATAAACCTTATGAAAATGTGAGACATCTGTTTCCTTTGGTGTGAAGAATAAGAATATTGAACTCATCTATGCCTAACTGCCACCTACCAAAAACAATCAAAGGACAAACAAGCAATATAAAACTCTAGCTATGGTACACACAGGTCATAATCTCATTTCACGTGGGGAGGACGGAGGATTTCTTGAAATATACATACAGATGATTAGTGGTTTTTAAGAGAGAATAATTATTAAGAATATAAATGTAACTTGGAATTCAATTTCATTTCCTTTAGAACAAGGTCTATAATAACATTTAACGTTTGATTTTTTAATTGATGTAAAGAGGGAATGAACATAAGAGGTAGATAGCATTGGCTTCCACAAAATGATTGTACAGGCTAAATTAGAAAGCAAAGAGATGGATTCTGCCCTGGCCACACACTAGCCTTGTACTTTGGGTCAGTCATTCACTCCAAAGTAAGGATGATAATAATAATAATAATAATAATAATAATAAAAAGGATAATAATATCTAACCTTCTGATAGTCTTGGGATCAAGTAAAATAATGAATATAAAGGCATATTATAAATTCCTATAAAATATCACATACTACTAGTAAGTTAAAATCTGTTGAAACCTACAAAAGTAAAGTACGATTATCACATTACAAATAAATTTATTCTTAATAACTATAATAGCTATGAATAACGAAAGAAAATTAGGGAAAAATCTAGTGTTTATACTAATTATTTTTTAGGAACTAAGGATAGTCTTTCCTTATGTATTTTCTTCTTGTTATCTAATGCCTGCCCTGTCCCTCCCTCCCCCACCCTTCAGCTTCTGTTACATGATTTTATTTTCTCACACTTGGGTCATATACAAAGCTATCTTTTTAATTTATTTATTTATTTATTTATTTATTTATTTATTTATTTATTTATTTATTTATTTTAATGTTTACTTATTTTTGACAGAGAGAGAGAGAGAGACAGAGCATGAGCAGGGGAGGGGCAGAGAAAGAGGGAGACACAGAATCTGAAGCAGGCTCCAGGCTCCGAGCTGTCAGCACAGAGCCCGATGCGGGGCTCGAACTCACAGACTGCGAGATCATGACCTGGGCCGAAGTCGGACGCCCAACCGACTGAGCCACCTAGGTGCCCCACAAAGCTATCTTTTTAAAGACACTCTTCTCTTGTTCCACTTCTTTTTTTCTATTAATAAACCTATCTTGTAGGATTCTCTTTTCCTTGTTTTTTAAATTAATTATTTTTTAAAATACAGAGGGGTGCCTGGGGAACTCAAGTTGGTTAAGCATCTGACTCTTGATTTTGGCTCAGATCATGATCTCATGGTTCAGGGGTTCAAGCCTTGCGTCGGACTCTGTGCTGACAACACGGAGTCTGCTTGAGATTCTCTCTCTCCTTCTTTCCACCCGCTCACCCCCCTATGCTCTCTCTCTCTCTCTCTCTCTCTCTCTCTCTCAAAAATAAATAAGCTTAAAAATTAAATTAAATTAAAAAAAATAAATAAAAAGTGCCACTACAGAAAATTTTTTCCTCTGTTTGTAGGCCAACTGACATCTCTGTAGCACCTCTATATCTTATACTTCTTTTCCAGTACAAGTCTATACTTCTTTTCCAGTACAAGAATAAAGAAAGTTCCTTCATTAGACAATTTCTTTTTTACTGCATTCCTTCCTTACGATAGACACAAAGAAACTATGCTATTGTCCTGTCATTAAGTCAATTAGTCATTCTCCACTGCTTGATTTTCTATAAAGAGAACTGCACACACAGTCTCTTACACAATGGTGTAGGTAGGTGGTAGAATTAGATCATGTAATCACCAAGCAGTTTTTAAATTTATATTAAACATTTGAAATCATGTAAAAATAGACTAAATTCTCATTTGTCCTAATCCAAAATAAGATTTAAAAAAATTGAAATCTACTTTTATAAAATGGAGACAAATACTAAATAAGCTAATATTACAGACTTACCAATTATATCACTTAGTAATCACATATTTAACCCAAGCTCCTACTCTTTACTATACATTAAAAATGATATTCAGGGGCTTCATGCCTGTGAAGGTCCCAGAAGCATCCCCAACTTTCATGACACCTGTAATGCTAGCCAGCCTGCTCCACCTCAGCTTAAAGAGAAAGAAGTGAGACCCCTGAAGAACCTCATGTTTGTTATCACAAAAACTGAGAAATCATGGTTATCTTAGGATAAAAAAAAATGATACACTCACTATTTTCTATGCTGTTTAAAAAAAAAAACTATACTTTGCAACAGAGATACATCATCAGAAATTCAGTTATGTTCAGTATTGCTTTATGGCTTTTTGTACAATATTTCTCTTTAAAAATCCATGTAGGTTTCTGGTTCTGGGACAAGAGATGGCTCATTTCTCCTGGTTCTTCCCCTCTAAATATAACTATACAACTTGGAAATAATTCAATAGGCAACCATAGGGGCGCCTGGGTGGCTCAGTGGGTTAAGCGTCCGACTTCAGCTCAGATCATGATCTTATGGTTTGTGAGTTCGAGCCCTGTGTCAGGTTCTCTGCTGTCAGCGCAGAGCCTGGAGCCTGTTTCAGAATCCGTGTCTCCCTCTCTCTGCCCCTTCCCCACTCGGGCTTTGTCTCTCTTCCTCTCTCTCAAAAAACAAAAACAAAAAGACAACCATAAAGGACTCTGAACAGTAGAAAGAAGAAGGCAGATGGCTGGGGACTTCAGGATTTAAAGAGCACCTTGACCGCTTCCCTGAGGTTGGGTTTTATCTCCCTTCTATCCCAGACTGAGCATGGGAAAGGTCTATATACTGAACCACCAACAAGCATACAAAGTCAAAACCAAACCAACCAAACAACCCTGTTCTCTCTGGCCAAAGGATTGGGAAAGGGGAAGCAGATCAGGGATTTAACAGGGAGATCCATATCCAGTAGTAGCAGCGAAACCAATCTTCCACATTTGTGGCCACAGAGGAACCCAAGCAGACTGATCCATTCTTGTCCCATAACAGGTGGCAGCAGGTGTGCACTTCCATATACTCTAGTGACCCAAGGAGGCCTGATGTCTCTCAGCCTCTACCCAGTGGTTTTCTACCCAGTGGCACAGAATACTGGTGGTTCCTAGCCATCTACTCAGTGGCAGAAGACAACCCAGGCCAAGCATCTTCCAGTCCTTCATCCAACAGCACAAAGTGAACTAGGCCTGGAGTTTCCTGCCCTCAACCAAGTAACAGAGAGATACCTAGACCCTTTGGCTCCTGGCCCTCCATCAGCAGCAGAATGTGGCCCAGGGTAGGTGCTTCCTTCTCCAGAAGCACCATGGGAGACAGAGTGGAAACAGCAGGGGAAATGTTCCTCATCCTGGGGATCCAGTATCTCATACCCCCTACCTAATGACAATGGGAAGCCCACAGAGGACCAGGGAAGTGTCATCTATCCCCATAGGCGGTACTAGCAGGGATCCAGTGGGGAGCTCAAGTGGAGTCAGAAGAATGAAGCAGACCAAGATAACACTGAAAGGACAACAAGTAAATTATCATTGAAACTACCACCCGCAGGGTGGGGGGTATGGGTGAGATAAGTAAAGGAGATTAAGAGTATATTTGACCTTGATGAACAATGGGCAATATATACAATTGTTGACTCACTATACTATACACCTGAAACAAATATAACACTGCATATTAACTACACTGGAATTAAAATAAAAAAAAGAAACCACCACCTACAAAAGTAGGACAGAACTTACACAATGAACCTAAACAGGGCAACTGCCTGGTAAAATAGAAGATTTAAACAGGATCCACAGTTCCAAACATAATATCCACAATGTTCAGCATACAACACAAAAATTAGTTGTCATAACAAGAACCAGGGAAATCACAACTTGAATGGAAAGAGATAGTCAAATGATGCCAGTATTAAAATGAACCAGAAGTTGAAATTATTTGACAAAGATTTTAAAGTAGCCACCATCAAAGACAGAGACTGACAGAATGGATAAAATACATGACCCAACAATACAATGATTATAAGAAACTCAGTTCAAATATCCCATCATACGTAGGATGAAAATAAAAGCATGGAAAAAGATATATCATGCTATCCTGAATCTAAAAAGGTAGAACTAGCTATATTAATATCAGATAAAATAGGCTTCCGAGAAAAGAAAATGACTAGGGACAAAGAAGGACATTACATAGCAATACAAGGATGAATCCGCCAAAAAGACAGCAATTCTAAATGTACAAGCACCAGATAGCAGCTTTAAAATATACTAACCATGGGCACCTGGATGGTCTGATAGTTAAGTGTCCTACTCTTGATTTTGGCTCAGGTAATAATCTTATGATTTCAGCTCAGGTCATAGTCTCACAGTCATGAGATCCAGCCCCATGTTCTGCAGGGCATGGAGCCTGCTTAAGCTTCTCTCTCTCCTTCTCCCTCTGCCTCGCCCCTGCTCATGCTTGCTCTCTCTCTCTAAGAAAATATATATACAAAACAAAAATTGATAAAGCTACAAGGAGAAAACAGACAAACCGACAGTTATCATTGCGGTCTTTAACACCCTACTTTCAGCAATTGATAAAATTACTAAATAGAAAATTAGCAAAGATAGAAAAGAACTGAAGAATACCATCAAGGGATATAATCTAATTGACATTTATAGAATGCTCCACCCAACAACAGCAGAATACACATTCTTTTTAAGTGCCCATGGAACATTCGCCATATCCTGGGACAGAAAACATTGCAATAAATCTAAAATAACTAAAATCATATAGAGTATGTTTTCTGACCATAATGAAATCAAACTAGAAATTAATAATAGAAAGACAACAGGGAAATCTTCAAACATTTGGAAATTAAACACCACATTACTAAACAAAGTATGGCTTTTTATTTCTCAAAGGAAATAAAAGAATACATAGACCTAATTGAAAATGAAAACACAGCGTATCAAAATTTGTGGGATGCAAATAAAGGAGTGCTCTGAGGGAAACTTATAATACTAAATGCTTATATCAGCAGAGAAGAAAGGTCTTCAAGTAGTGATCCAAGTTTCTACCTCAAAAACTTAGAAAAATATAGGCAAAATAAACTCTAAGTTGATGGAAGAAAATAATAACAGCAGAAATCTATGACACTGAAAATGGGAAAAGTAAGAAAAATTAATGAAATTTAAAGCTGATTTTTGGGGAAAAGATCAGTAAGATTGATAAATATCTAGCAAGACTAACAATGGAAAAATGAAAGAAGAGGTAAATCACTAATATTGGACATGAGACAGAAGATATTATAACAGATCCTGTAGTCATTAAAAGTATAACAAGGGATACCCCACACTGGGTATAGAGATTACTTTAAAAAAAAGTTTAATAATATTGTAAAATGTATTCATAAAAAGTTTTTAAAAATACTCAACAAAACATTTGCAAATTGAGTCTATCAATGTAGAAAAAGAATTACACACTATGAACAAGAGGAATTTATTTAAGATATGCAAAGTTGATTCAACACTTGAATATAATCTACTTCATGAATAGGCTAAAGAAAAATCATATGATTGTGCCAATTGATGCAGAAAAAACCTCTGGTAAAATCCAAAACTTACTTATGACTTAAAAAAAAAACAAACCAAAAAACCTTAGTAAGTTAGGAATAGAGGAGAAACTACCTCAACTTAGTGAAGAGCATCTGGTGAGTTGAACCAGGTCACAAAGATATGAGTTCAGTCCATAAAAATCTATTTCTATATACCAATACTAATCATGTGGAAACTGACATTAAAAAACAGTATCATTTATAATCACTCCAAAGAAAATGAAATACTTAAGGATATACTTGGCACAACATGTATAGAATCTGCATGCTCACAACTGCAAAATATAGATAAGTGAAATCAAAGATCTAAGTAAATAAAGAGACATACTATGTTCAATGGAGCCTAAGACTCAATGTAGAAAATAAGTCAATTCTTTCCAAATTGATGTACAGGTTTAATGCAATTTCTATCAGAATCCCAGCAAAGTTTCTTGTAGACATAGGCAAACTTATTCTAAAATGTACAAGAAAAGGCGAAAGAACTAGAATAGCTTAACACTCTTGAAAAAGAATAGATATCACTTTACCCAATATTAAGGCTTAGGATATCGCTATAACAATCAAGAAATTTGGTACTGGTGAAGAGATAGACACACCAATTGAGCAGAATAGAGAACCCAGAGATATACACATACAAGTATGCCCAAATGATTTTTGACAAAGTCGCAAAAGTACTTCAATGGAAGAAGAATAGTTTTCAACAAATGGTGCTGAAGCAATTGAACATCCATAGGCTAAACCTTGTATCTTATATAAAAGTTAACTCAAAATGGATTACAGATTTAAATGTACACACAAAACTATAAAATGTTTAGATAAAAAGCATAGGTGAAAATCTTTGGGATCCAGCAATAGGCAGAGTTCTTAGATTTAACGCCAAAAGCATGACCCATAAATGGAAAAATTGATAAATTGTACCTAACCAAAATTTAAAACCTTTGTCCTAGAAAAGATCCCAATTAAAATGATGAAAAGACAAGCTACAGAGTGAGAGAAACTATTTGCAAACCATGGATCCAACAAGAGCAGTATGTAGAGTTTATCAAGAACTGTCAAAACTCAACAGTAAAAAAAAAAAAAAAAAAAAAAAAAGAAAAAAAAAGAAAAAGACACAAATGCAATTAGAAAATGGGAAAAAGACAAATGGAAATTTCACTGAAGAGGATATATAAATGGCAAATAAGCATATGAAAAGATGCTCAACTTTACTAGGGATTAGGGAAATGCAAATAAAACCATAATGAGGTATTACTATTTATGCATCAGAATGGCTAAAATAAAAAATAGTGACATAACCAAATGCTGGTGAGAACATGGAGAAACTGGATCTCTCTTACACTGCTCTCATATATATACAATTGTACAGCCCTCTGGAAAACAGTGTGGCATTTTCTTATAAAACTAAACATTCAATTTTCCGTATGACCCAGCAATTGCATTCCTGGGCATTTATCCCAGAGAAATGGAAATTTATGTGGAATTTATACACAAATGTTCACAGTAGCATTATCTGCAATAGCCCCAAACTGGAAAACAACCCAGATGTCCTTCAACAGATAAATGATAAAATAAACTGTAATACATCCATACCATGGAATTCTATTTAGCAATAAAAGGGAATGAACCAACGATACACACAACAACTTCAAGAATCCCTGGAGAATTATACCGAGTGGAAAAAAGGCCAATCTACAAAGGTTACATACTACAGGATTTCATTCATATAGCTTTCTTGCAATGATGCAGAACAGATCAGTGGTTGCCAGGGATTAAGGACGGGGGTGGGGAAATGGGGATGGGAGAAGATGTGGTGATATGGCCTTGTGGTGATACAACTGTCAATCTTGATTGTGGTGGTATATACACAAACATACACATGTGAAAAATTGCATAGATCTAAATACACACACATACACATATACACATAGACAAGGACCAGTAAACAGGAAAATCTGGACAATATCAATATCCTAGTGTGTTACTGTATTAGTTTGGTAAGATGTTACCTATTATTTCTTACAACTGTGTCAGTCTACAAAATCTCAATAAAGTTTAACCTGATAAATCCATGTATTTCATGTATAGTTATAAGTTCATCACTCCTGTAAGCATTTATTGAGCTGCTTCTATGTATGATGTGTCAGCTTTTGTGTGGGTGGGTGGAGGTGGGAAGACAGAGTGGGCAATCTACAAAGGGGTACTGAATAGAAACCCCATCTTCCCTGATGTCACAACTCTAAATACATAATGTATTAGTGATTTTTTTTTTTTTTTTTAACACATGTGTCCTTCACTAGAGACTGTGACTGTTTTAACCACTCTACCTCCAGGGCCAAAACATCTGGAACATAGTAACTTTTTAATTAATACTTGAAGGAAAATGGGGCACCTGGGTGGCTCGGTGGGTTAAGCGTCTGACTTTAGCTCAGGTCATGATCTCACGGTTGGAGAGTTCGAACCCCGCGTGGGGCTCTGTGCTGACAGCTCAGAGCCTGGAGCCTGCCTCAGGTTCTGTGTCTCCCTCTCTCTCTGTCCCTCCCCTGCTCATGCTTTGTCTCTGTCTCTCTGTCTCAAAAATAAATAAACATAAAAAACATACTTGAAGGAATGATTAAATGAAAACAATCAATCAATAGAAAGGGGGATAAACACCACCAAATGGTTAGAATATAGTACAAAAAATAGTGACATTATGAAAAGTGCTTATGAAAACAGAAGGGAATACTAAGTGTTGTCTGGGAGAATTAAGGGAAGGAATCTTTCAATTGGGTCTCACAAGAGGAGATGGGGGAAGGGAAAACCAGGCCAGGCAGAAGGAACCGAGCATTCAAAAGCACAGTCCTATCAGAAGAGCATAGGATTCCCTGGCACCAGCAGAGACTTTGCTGTGCTTGAGCTTAGAGTTCTCTCCTGGGAGAGGCCAAGAAAGGATGAGGCCAGGAGTGACTGTGGATGCTACGTGAAGGCAGTTCGGGCTCTTGCATGAACAATGTGGGGACGCTGGAGTTTTTGAAGCCACTAGATGATGCTCAGATTTGTCTTTTAGAAAGTTAATTTGGGGGCGCCTGGGTGGCGCAGTCGGTCAAGCGTCCGACTTCAGCCAGGTCACGATCTCGCGGTCCGTGAGTTCGAGCCCTGCATCAGGCTCTGGTCTGATGGCTCAGAGCCTGGAGCCTGTTTCCGATTCTGTGTCTCCCTCTCTCTCTGCCCCTCCCCCGTTCATGCTCTGTCTCTCTCTGTCCCATAAATAAATAAACGTTGAAAAAAAAATTAAAAAAAAAGAAAGTTAATTTGGATGGCAGTGAGGAGGATGCACAGCAGGGAGGAGGGAGAGAGGCTGAGAAACCAAGACAAGGGCTTGAAGTGAATAAAAATTCTCAGTTCTTCATTGGATTCAATTTACCAAAAACCTCAGTTCCCAAAGGTACTGAGTTTGTGGAAGCTAAGTCTTCATAATTACTGGCGTGAATGGTTCACAGCCTTGTTATCCTTAAATCTGTGTAATGAATCCTATCATGGGACTGTGAAGTGGAGACATTTATTGAGAACTTTAGTTGTTCTTTTCTGCAGATTCTTCCAATACAAACATGCTACTTAGTTGATTTGAAACTCCCCCTTTTCCCAATTTCTAAAACTTTGAAATAATAGACTATTCTTCATATTTCACAAAACCTTGCATGTCGTGGTCGATTTATTAATATTTTGACCATCAACAATGATCATTTCCACATGCTATTGAGGAATGGCCCTTATTTCTCTTAAAACACAAAGTGACTATTTTAGCAACAGGTAGGAACTTTGGTAACTAAAATATTGATCTTTGTAGAGAATAAATTATAAGTCTGATTTATGGAGAATAAGTACTTTCCACACAATCTCTGTGCACACATATATTTGTGATAACATGTAGATACAGTTGAACGGTCTGTTGACCGTTGAAGGCTACGTTGAAGGCTGCCTGCCTTCCTCTCCACCCCCCCAAAAAAGAGGTAGAAAGAAAATTCTCTACAGGTTGGAGCTGGAAGAAGAGCAAAGGCGTTAAATAGAATTCCTCCTGGGCACAATGAAGTGACTTTCTCCCCACTGCTCTTTTCGTACCATGTGACAATTTTAACAGCTCTTTGCTGACAGCAAAGAGACAATCAGGGAATATGGATTATGCGAAGAGAATGGAAAGGTGTGGAATTTATTGTAGGCAATGCTTTTCTTCCATTTTGCAAAAAATAAAGACATTTCAGACAGCTCTGCATATAAAACTTCATAGATGGGTATGAAATGTTTTTTTTTTAACGTTTATTTTTGAAAGAGACCAAGTATGAGTGAGGGACGGGCAGAGAGAGAGAGGGGACACAGAATCTGAAGCAGGCTCCAAGCTGTCAGCACAGAGCCCGACGTGGGGCTCGAACTCACGAACCATGAGATCGTGACCTGAGCTGAAGTCAGACGTTTAGTGGACTGAGCCACCCAGGCCTCCCTACTAAATGTTATTCTTTGGAAGTTTTTCATTATGGAAAATGTCAAACATAAACGTTGATAGAGTAGTATGATGAACTATCTCATGCCCAGCTTTAATTTGTCAACTCATGGCCCACCCATTTCCCCACTCTGCTCTCCATTATTTTGAAGCAAAATAAGTGCCATTTCATCCATAAACATTTCAGACTGTACATATAAAAAAAACTTTTGAAAACATAATAACTATGCCATCAGTGTACCTAAAGTTTAACAATAAAACTTTAATGTCATCAACTATAAGGTCAAAAATTTAAATTTCCCAGATTGCCTATTTCTTTTTTATTCTACTGTCCTTTATCCAAGTCCAAGTCAGGTACAAATAGTTATTTGTCCAAATTTTATTTTAATAGCAATAATACATCTTAAAAATTAAACTTATAAGTTTTAACAAATTTAAATAATTAAATCTGATATAAAAGGAGTGAGTAACCAGACTGTCACTCTAGCAGGACAATGTTGATCTGCACTGATATGAGTGCTACAAATGTATGGGCACATGGTCAAATAAGCAAACTTAGGGGAGAAAAAAAAGTAAGGGGAAGGGTTGATTTCAGTTTTGCCTGTTTTCAAAACATTTCCTTCTTTGCTCGTAGTTTTAACTACAAAACTGCCTATAATAATGGTTATAAGATTTTTATCAAGGAAGTCCACTAAACCGTGTTAACGAAACTCTTTTGTAATCCCTCATTTGCTTGTTTTAAGATTTTCACTGTTTTACTTTAGCTAAAGACTTCCTCCTTCATTTGAAATTAGCTTGAAATCACAGGATTTCAGAGTTGGGAGGGACCATGTGGCTTCCTCATCTCAGAGAGTCGGCGGCTTTGATATTATTATAATATTGGTGTTGCCAGTGAGAAGCTAGCTTGAGGCATCAAACTGCTGATAGTTACAGACTATATTCTAATTTGTTAAAAGACACTACTCTGTAAAAATAGTAAATAAAAGTTTCATTAGCACAACATAAAAAAACTTTGAATTTTATTCTCTTAGAAAGCTTGGTAAAGTTAATATTTTCTCCAGTGTGTTGAAAAGATCTTTTTATACAAGAAGGAAGTACATTTAGTTCAAATTTTGAAAGAATAAAGGTTAGAATAAAGGTTCTCATCCTGAGAAGCCTGCAGAAATGAACATAGTAAATGCCAGACTCTTCCCTCAGATAACATAACAAAGAATTATAAACTTGTGTGCTATCAGTAAACAAAATATGTAATACATCTATCAGATGGTACTCTGTTGTGAGACATTGTAAAACCCAATTAGAAATTATTAGGTCTTCAAAAGTTTGGATATCAAGTTCTATTCATATTTCTCAGGTTTAAAAAGTAAACACACACACACACACACACACACACACACACACACACACACACACACATGCTGGTCCCTTCCACATGCATTGGTAAAATCTAGAGAGCACTTCAGGGTGGAGTAAATTCATTCATCAAAAACAAATATTTGTTGTAGAAATTCAGGATTCTCAGTGTACTCCATATATGTGACATTTTACACTAAACCTAGGACTTAGAATACCCAGAAATAATTTTAAATACTTATTGTTTGATATGTACAGGGAACTGCATTAGGTGTGTTAGTAAACCACAGAATAAAATGTCAGAATGATACCAAATTAAACTCGCAATACATTTAATTTAAAGGAAGTACTTAATGACAGTAATTTAGAGATGGCAATTTTGGAGATTTAGTGTTGTCTTTTAAATTCAGAGAGTCTTGTAAAAATTCCCTAGAACTTATTTCTTCCAAGTTCTACAACATAAGAAACCCTGTATACACTTACAAATTTAGAACATTGACAATGGCCTGACTTCTGATCCTGTTTATTTTCATTTTTTCTTTAATGTTTATTTATTCTTGAGAGAGAGAGAGACAGACAGACAGAGCATGAGTGAGGGATGGGGCAGAACGAGAGAGGGACACAGAATCCAAAGCAGGCTCCAGGCTCTGAGCTGTGAGCACATAGCTCGACACGGGTCTCGAACTCACTCGAGCTGTGAGATCATGACCTGAAGTCAGACACCTAACCGACTGAGCCACCCAGGTGCCCCTATTTTTAATATTTATATTGACTTCACTTATTTCCCCCTGGAGTCCCTAATGTACTAATGGCCCTTTATCCTGTGTGCATTCCCATTTTTTTCTTCTCATTTGCCAAAATACAAAAACTCAAGCTCTTGATTCTTTCAAAACAAAGTAAAAGCAAGTGTCATAGTAAATATAATCCACTAGATTCAGGTAAGGCAATTATAGAGCTGATTTGTTCAGTTACTATACAAAGAGCAGGTGTAAATCTCTGTTAATATATAGAACAGATGGAACACCACATTCTAACACAACCATCCATCTTACCTGGGTCACAAGGGAGAAGCAGTGTTCACATCAACAATACCTATTCATACTTTGACAATGATGGAACTTCCATCTGAGAAATGTGGTATCAGTACTATCACTTTATGGTATGTTCAATAATATGAAAGATATGTGGCAATTAGAACTTTTTGATCTCACAGTCCTATTTTTTTTATCACTGGCATGCATCTGTCTCTCTCTCTCTCTCTCAATACATATCAGAAACTAGTGAAAATAACCAAAAAAATTTTTTTTCTTAACTGCAAAATAAATCATGCTTTATTAATACTACTAACAGTATTATAGCCTTTTAAATGGTAACAGTAGTTTACTTTCCCACACTTAACAATACTATATCTAGTAAGGCTATTTCTCTTTCTATCATACTTTCTGAAAGTCTGGAGGCCCCTGTTATAGTTTCATTTTTTTTTTTAGTCCTTCATTGAATCACTTGGTTAACTTCTAAGTCCTCTTGTTAACTTCTCATTAATACCCAGGCACCCCTTCACCTTGTCAAGGACAATTAACAATTTTAATTTGTTTTTTCTAAAATGCTAGCCAGTTAAGGATCACTTGGCAAATTTTATAAGCTTGGTCTACTCAATCACCTAGCCATTACATAAAATGTTGAAAACCAAGCCTACTGAACCTACTAAAAACCTTCTACACTTGCATTCATATTTACTGTAGTGAAATAAATTTGAAGTAGAACTTTCAGTATGGTGAGAATAAAAATATCTATTTTTTAGGGTCAGATCAGGATACAGTTTTTTTTTTAATTTTTTTAAATGATTATTTATTTTTGAGACAGAGAGAGACAAAGCATGAATGGGGGAGGGTCAGAGAGAGAGGAAGACACAGAATCCGAAGCAGGCTCCAGGCTCTGAGCTGTCAGCACAGAGACCGCTGCGGGGCTCGAGCTCACAGACCACGAGACCATGACCTGAGCTGAGGTCGGACGCTCAACCAACTGAGCCACCCAGGTGCCCCATGGATACAGTTTTTTTTTTTAAATACAAAATAGAATAAATTAAGGTGGCTGAAATATAGCCTTTATAATAATGGGAACAAAATATTCATTAATTAAAAGACTGTAGTAATTGACTACTTTGGACAAATCCAAAGTCTTTCTCCTTTTAATGATGATCCTAGCTTAGAACCAAGAGGTTTGAATGAAAAAATTGAAAAACAGCAAAAAATTCCTGAATAGGCAGAAATATAAGAGGAAGGAAGGCTGGTGATAGTCTAAGGGAAAGAGAGCTGGAGTTCCTCTGGAGCAGATGAGGGCCAAGGAAAAAGCCATGTGTTTAGGGAGATAAGTATGCATCCTTTCAAACCCTTGTTGGTTGACAGAATTGTCGACATTATTAGCTTGTGCTTCTAGTGGGTGGGGAAAGAGGACATATTCTTTAGCAATGGGAGCCTTTGTTGGGACATAAAGTAGAATATGCTATTCCCCCACCCGTTTTGAAAACGAAACAAAACGTGATCTTGGAAACCATGTTGTGATGGTCCATCTGCTGTAGAATCTTCTGACTGGAAAAACTAGAGTTGTACTGGGGACAGAATAACTAAGGAGCCATTTAGAACAATTTGTAAGAATAAAAACTAACCCCCCCAAAATCCACCTTGAATATCCATAAAGCAATGCTGGCTTGAAATGATGTGGAGGCAGTACATTTAGGCACAGAAATTCGAATGTTTATACATTATTATGACATACTGCTGTTAAAATAAAAAAAAAAAAAGCTTATAAAAACAATAATGCCATATAACCTTCATAATCCCTATTTTTATTTTTTAAATGTTTATTTATTTTGAGAGAGAGAGCATGAGCCAGGGAGGGGCAGAGAGAGAGAGAGAGAGAGAGAGAGAGAGAGAGAGAGAGAGAGAGAATATCCCAAGCAGGCTCTGTGCTGTCAGCACGGAACTTGACTGATGGGAGAGGTGGGGAGGTGTTCAACCTCATGAACCATGAAATCATGACCTGAGCCAAAATCAAGAGTTGGAACGCTTAACTGAGCCACCCAGGCAACCCCCAATTGCTATTAAAAAAAAAAAATTGTAAAAAAGTCTGGGAAGTTATATGTCAAAATACATTTAGGTATAGAAGATAACTTTTATTTTCTTCTAATTACTCATCTACATTTTCTATTTATTAAAATGAAAAGCACATATTGCTTATAGAGTTGTTAAAAATTACTGATGAGCTCTCTTGGGTCAAGGGTTTCCCACCATTTTGTGGAGAATAGGAGAAAACATTAAAGGGAACAAGGGAGACATCTGCTTCCATTTCTACTCATTTACCAACAAGTGTTCTTGCTGGGAAGTCCAAACTTCAGGACTCACAAGGAAGTGATTTCATAACATCTTACAACAGGGAAATTTATAATTTCAAAGTGACATATAGTCATCATTGTTACTTTTAACCAAATATTGTGCAGATTACAATGTTTCCACAGTGCCTGTTACCCCATAATGAATTGCTAACAAATTTCTATTCTACAGAAAACACAATAATCATCAGTTCGGGGCATCTTTTAGAGAAAAAAAAATATTTATATTAAAAACTTCAAACAGATTTATGAACTAATTTTTAAGCAAAATAGTGTACTTGAGTTGCCAATATTATTAGCACTCAAAATACACACCTTGAATAATTAGCAGAAAAATGGACTCAGCAAGGCATAACTGATAGTGTATGTATTACATCACACTGCTATGCTTTGGAGAGGAAAAGGCATTTAAAAGTAATGGCAAAGATGTACAGCACACAGCTGAGAGAGTGAAATATTTATACAGGATGGAAAGACAGAATGTCATCTTTCTATATATGCCTGAGGTAATTCATGGTATTTTCTAATTCTAACCGCCTATATTGCTACTAATTAGCAATAATACTATGAATTCTATGTTGAGGCCATTCAATGTAAGCTTCCTCCATTTTTCTCCATTCCGTCTTAAAATTTCTCTATATACTCGCTTGACTTCATTCTTTAGTCTTCCTTTTACAGGTTAACCACCTCTCCCCCAACAACACCAAAAAATGGCCTTTTAATTCTGTATCCTACTACCTTCTCATTTCATTAATCCACTCTTCTTACTTTTCTTAAATCTTCCACTTCTCTTCACTGACTCCTTTTGGCCTACGATATGCTCAAGGTATCATTTACTGAGAGGACAGGAAATTTTCCCGAGGATCCATTAGCTCTCAACTCCTAATCTCCAAATCCAACAGAATCCTTCTCAGGTCGTTAACCTTCCATATCACAACCTTTATGGAACGTCTTGTTTCTTGGCTTGTGTGGCACCTTCCTCCAGAAGTTCTTTTCCAACTCACCTCTCCTGGCTCATCTTCTTTCGCTTACCTCTTTAACACAAGGGTCTGTAGTGGACCCCTTCTCTTCTCTCTGCACTTCCTCTCATTGATCGGATTTGCTCTTATGTTTTCAGCTAGCTCTCCTAAAATGCCAATGTCCTCAATAAATCTCACACGCTGCTATTCTTCTTTGCATTGGGGCTGTCCTAGTTCCAGAACCTCATTACCAGTCCAGGTTCTCATTCCTAATCTCTTTCTTTAAGTTGCTTTACCAACTTCTGATGGAGTCATCTTTCAGAGGCTTTGATTGCATCAGTCTCTTCTATTCAAGCACCTTAAATGGCTCCCCACTATCTACTGTTCAAAGTTCAAACCTTTTTGTACATGATTCAAGAGGCTTTGATTTTCCACTGTCCCTACATATCCTATATTTATTCACAATGCCTGAGCCAGGCAAAAAAATACACCGTGTCTCACCACACCTGCTGAAAAGCTACCTAGTGTTCAAGACTCAGCTCAAATTCTATCTCCAAGTTACCCCATCTCCCTAGTGCAGAAGCGATCTCTTCCTTCCTCTTGTATAGGTAATTAACTTCTTGTGGCATTGATGCCATGTTGCCTTACTTTTAAATAACATGAACATTTCTTGATTCCATTAATTGAATATGACTAGCAGTAGAAATATTGACTTATTTGTACTCCACAGTATCTTGAATATAGCAGGCAGTGTTGGATTCAGATTACATTCACTTAGAATTAGAGACTTCTTATCCAGGATCTGAACTAAATCTTGCCTCTGCCTTACTTCTGCAGAACAGATGTGGGAAACAAATTAGCCAAATAAACACTACTGTGTGTGTGTGTGTGAGAGAGAGAGAGAGAGAGAGAGAGAGATGGTTGTGAATAAATGACTCAAAAGAAATAATTTCCAAGTACTTCCATTTGAATTATTTTACAAAAATAACTATGAGAAATTCTACTCCTAGGTATATATACAAGAGAACTGAAAACATATATTCACACAAAAACTTGCATAAGAATGTTCATAATAGCCCCAAAGTGGAAACAACTCAAATGTCCATCAACTGATGAATGGATAAACTGGTCTATCCATCTGATGGAATATTATTCACCCATAAAAAAGAATGAAGCATTGACACATGCTATGCACAGATGACCCTTGAAAACATTATGCTGAATGGAGGAGTCAGATCCAACAATTCACATGTTATGATCCCATTTATATTAAGTGTTCAGAGTAGGCAAATCCATAAAGACAGAAAATTAGCGGTTGCCAAGGGATGGGGGTAATTGAGATAGGATGCTTTTTAGAGTGATGGAAATGTTCTGAAATTAGTGATGATGGTTGCATAACATTGTGAATATACTAAAAACTTGAATTTTACACTTGAAAATGACAAATTTTATGTTATGTGAATTTTATCTTAACTGGAAAGAGGAAAAATGTGTGAGTTTCACACACTCACACACACACCCCTCCAAATAATTCAATTTGGATCCGTGATATAAAGAAAAAGAGGTCTCACTTTTAAGTCTGTAAATCTGGGTTTAAGTCAACTCTGCCACTTACCTACTAGCTGTGTGATCTTAAGTATATCACTTACCTTCTCTCATCCTCAATGGTCTCATCTATAAAGTGAGAACAATAATGCCTCACAAAGCTGTGAGACTCATGAAATAATGTGAAATCATTACATAAATTCTAAAGCCCCTTATAAATGAAAAATATTATTATTGTGCATGCTTAAAATTATTTTTAAAAATCCTAAACTGTATTGAATAGTCCATAATTTCAACTTTTTATCATTGGTATGTTATCTAAGCAGCTTTTCTTGTTATATATGGATGGCATCTTGGACTTATAGCACTTATCCTGTGGACACTAATAGTACTTTACAGAGTTATTTAACCTTGATCTCTGCGACAAAAGGTAGTATACAAAACCAAGCATCAGCACAAAATCCAAAGCACTGACTAGACATTTCCAAGTATCCATACTTTCACAAATGTAAAATATTCTGTATTTTAAAAGTTGACATCTCGGTGTCCTTTATGCTCAATACAAAGGAAGGCATGTATAAAAAAGAGTGGGAGGGTAAACTGGTGCAGCCACTATGGAAAACAATACGTAGGCTCCTCAAAAGATTAAAGATAGAGTAACATATGATCCAGCAATGCCACTCCTGGATACATATCCAAAGGAAATGAAATCACTACCTTGAAAAGATATCTGCACTCTCATGTTCACTGCAGCATTATTTACAATAGCCAAGACATGGAAATAATTCAAGGGTTCATCAATGAATGAATAAAGAAAATGCAGTATCTGTATACAGTGGATTATTATTCAGCCTTAAAAAAGAAGGAAATCCTGCCATCTGTGACAACATGGACGAACCTTGAGGGCATTATGCTAAGTAAAATAAGCCAGAGAAAAAAAACACTGTATGATCTCACTTACACGTGGAATCTAAAAAAAAGTGAACTCATAGACACAGAGAATATATTGGTGGTGGCCAGAGGCAGGTGGTGGAGGGTGGGGAAAAATGAGAGAAGGTGGTGGAAAGGTAAACACTTATAAGACAAACATGTTCTGGGGATGTAATGTACAGTCTGGTGGTTATAGTTAATAAAATTGTATATTTGAAAGATGCTAAGAGTAAATCTTAAAAGTTCTCATCACAAAGGAAAAAAAGTTGATGTGAGGTGAATGGTGTCAGTTACTTATTGTGGTGATCATTTCACAATAGATACATAACTCATATCATTATGCTGTACACCTTGGACTAATAGAATGTTACAGGTCAATTATACCTCAATAAAACTGGAAAAACAACAATGGGAGTTTGCTTAAAATTTTTTTTTCATTTGTTTGTCCTATATGCTCTTTGGCATCAATACAAGGAAGGCATGTATTATTTCAAAAGAGAAGCGACTCATTGAGAATTAAAACAACAGACATCCAAATGAAGTAACAAGTATTGTTATGTTTAAGCTTTGAGTATATATTTTGTTTTCCCTAATAGAATTCCTTAACAGTTTTTGAGGTTAGGGATCATATATAAGTAACTTCAATATCCCTTCACAGAGCCTAACGTTATACACAGTAGGCATTTACACTTAGGTTACTTAACGAATTGGGTAAGAATACTTCTTTTTTTTTTTTTATTTTTTTTTCAACGTTTTAATTTATTTTTGGGACAGAGAGAGACAGAGCATGAACGGGGGAGGGGCAGAGAGAGACGGAGACACAGACTCGGAAACAGGCTCCAGGCTCCGAGCCATCAGCCCAGAGCCTGACGCGGGGCTCAAACCCACGGACCGCGAGATCGTGACCTGGCTGAAGTCGGACGCTTAACCGACTGCGCCACCCAGGCGCCCCAAGAATACTTCTTGATTACATAAAACTTATTGATCATATTTAATCTACAGTGACAGGATGGAAAGTTGTTAATATCAAAACTAAACCTCTCCAAGAGCAGCTGGCTATTTATTAATGAAGGAAATAAAATCATACACACACACACACACACACACACACACACACACACACACACACCGTTTCTCATAAAGGAAACATGTCAATCTATATTCAGTTATAAAACTGTCTTCATTTGCCTCACATTTTTCTTTAAGTGAGGTGACAGACCCGACCCATATTGGAAAAACATTCATGTCTCTTCAATATTAGGATTGTTGACTTTACTTTAGATAGGCAGGATGAAATAGATTTACTTTCTTTTCCTTCACATCAAGGTCAGGTGCCTCAGAATTCTTCGAGGAACCGTGTAATATTTAAGTGTAAGATGTGGTCCTTGTACTCAAAATGTTTACATCATTAGTGAAGGTAAAACTGAATGATTTAAGATACTATGCACATTTTCTTTCACTGGTTTGCTAACTTAAAAATCTGGGATTCTGCAGCAAAATTGAGTTTACTTCAAACAGGAAGTGAAACTTTACACAGGGTCTTGAAGAAAAGGTAAAATTTGAATAGGCAGAGAGAAGGAGGGCTTTTTGGGTGAAGTAGATACAGTACAGGAGGCGCAGACTCTGAGGACTATGGTGTGTTGCAGAGACAGACTGACCTCAATAGAGCAGAAAGAGCGAAGAACATAGGAAATGAAGCTGGATAAGTAGTGTGGGACAGATTAGCAAGGGCGTTGAAAGTCGGGCAGAAGAGGTTAGATTTAATGTGGTAGAAAATATGGACCCAGTGAAGCTTTCTGAAAAGGGGAGGAGTAGCATTTAAAGAAGGTTAATCAGGATGAGCTGGAAAAAAAACAGATGGAAATGAAGGAAGGCAGCTATGGTAATCCAGGAATGAGGCCATAAGGGTCTGAGTAAGACAGGTGCACAGAGATACACAGATCTTCCAATGTGCTGGGCCTTGAGACTGTAAAATTAGGGGGTACCAGAAGCGGGGATGAGACACAGACTAATGTAACGGCTGCCTACTAGGTAAAGAAGTTGCACGACAGATTAAGACTTGGATATTTCCAACACTAAAAATATATTCACAAAGCTTAAATGTCTTTCAAATACCCTATAAGTAGTTTCATTGCTTTCTTTGGTGAATTTACCGTAGGTGCCCCCAGATTTCACATCTGCTTTGTGAACACAGCCCCATGAAAGTCTGCTTATGTAACAATTGGATGTTTTTCAATACATAAAGTTAACTGACCCATTACAGGATATGAACCCCCTGACACTAAGACAGTGAAAACAAAAACATTCTTCTTTATATTCAAGTGTATATATTCTTTATTGTCTGGTTCCACCCAAATAAAGCCAAACCAAACCAACACCCCTAAAAAACCTAACTTTTTTTGAGCTGATCTAAAATCTTGAGACATACTTTTAACTTTATGATAGTGATCCAGTCAGAAGAAAACAAATTCTGTTGAGAAAATAAAGAAATCAACACTTTGCCATGTTGCTTTCCTAAGCTGAGCTATATCAAATTGGGAGGAAATTCTCAGAAGTGAAAAACAACAACAGGGGCGCCTGGGTGGCTCAGCAGGTTAAGCCTCTGACTTCAGCTCAGGTCATGATCTCACAGTTCGTGAGTTCAAGCCCTACGTTGGGCTCTATGCTGACAGCTCAGAGCCTGGAACCTGCTTTGGATTCTGTCTCTCTCTCTCTCTCTCTCTCTCTCTCTCTCTCTCTGCCCCTCCCCACCCCATGCTCTGTTTCTCTCTCAAAAGTAAACAAACATTAAAAAAGTTAAAAAAAAAAAACCAAAACAAACAAAACCCTCCACCTGTTGGGATGAGCACTGGGTGTTGTATAGAAACCAGTTTGACAATAAATTTCATATAAAAAAAACCCACATGTTTTTTAGTAACAGCCACATGTTATTAAAGCTAAATTTGGCACATTCACTAATTTTTTATACTAATAATTACTTAAATCTACAGTCAACTCTTCCCCTGCTTCCCCTCTCCCCTTAGGATGGGCAGTATATAATGTGGTAAGAGGAGTAGTGTAAACAGGTAAGATATGTAGATTTCATTCATGTGTTCCCATGGTACTCCCTAAATACTTCTACTATGGTAAGAATGACTCTATTATCTATACATTTTGTATGTATTGTTTTATTTATCTTCCCATGACCATTTTCTGGTAGAACTGTGAAAAAGAACTGAAATGTCCCAAAACGGCAAAAGTAACCATAGCTACTACCATTCGCCGAGCTCTTCTTTTACAACGCGCAAACTTGTTCCTTTAATACATAGTTTCACTTGATCCTCACAACAATCCCTAAAGTAGGTACTATGATTGTGTCCATTTTACAGTTGAAGAAACCAAGGCTTCAAGAGTTAAGGGATTTGTATAAGGTCACAAAGTTAGTGAGCTGCATGTGGCAGACATGCTCATCTGATATGCTCTTGTTAATTATTATACTGCAAACCCCAAACATGTTACTGAAACCAAAAGTAACAGATATAAGGAACCTGGACATGTTACTCACTGTGTAAAAGAGTTAGGGAGGAACATTTAATAACTGTCAGTGATACAAGTGGACAGGTTCCTTGACTCACTTCTAAGCTTTCCTTATACTGAAAACAGTGCACTCTATTCCTGAAGGACAGTGGGACACTGCTAGGGAACGAAGTTAACTGGCCTCTCTCTTAGAAGGACACTTATATTACATGGCTATTTGATGGTATTTACAGCATCTCAATATCTTCTCAATTTGGTTACATTTTTAAAAAATGCTATCACTGAGATCAGCCAGATCAAGACTAGGCTGGTTGGTGACATCAAAATGCTTTTAAAGGGGCACCTGGGTGGCGCAGTCGGTTAAGCGTCCGACTTCAGCCAGGTCATGATCTCACGGTCCGTGAGTTCGAGCCCCGCATCGGGCTCTGGGTTGATGGCTCAGAGCCTGGAGCCTGTTTCCGATTCTGTCTCCCTCTCTCTCTGCCCCTCCCCCGTTCATGCTCTCTCTCTGTCCCAAAAATAAATAAACGTTGAAAAAAAAAATTAAAAAAAAAAAAAAGAAAATGCTTTTAAAAGTAATTTTTTATTAGACTATCCAACTGAGCAACCTATTTAACTTCTGCCAGTGACCCTGAAATAGAAACTAAACTTTGAGAGATACTTCTCAGTACATAAAATATATTCATAAGAAGACCCCTCTAATAATAACTCCCCACTGTTAATTCCCTCTTTATGCATCTGGGCAAAGATGTCATATTTCCTCTACAAAGCTTCCTTTTATGTTGCAACAGTAGGAATCTCAATTTCAAACCGAACCAATACAATTGAAAACTACAAACTCATTCACAAGGCATGACTGTTTTTATTAGGATTTTATATAAATTGCCTAAGCATGATGGGACACCTTACATTTTAACCCTGCAACACTTTAACTAGAGAGTAAAGCAGTTATCGTTTAAAGCTCTGTGCGCCCCTCCCCTTTTTTCTGCTAACACACCGTCTTCCGCAAAATGGTCAGTGTGATCTTGGCAGACTGTGCAAGGAATACGACCAAGGTAAACTAAAGAACCGAACATTAAGCAGATGTCAAGTGATTCAAAGTTTAACATTTGTCACCTGTGTATGAAACCAGCAGTTTTAAATGGTTACAAATAAAACATGTACAAATTAATAGATGCAGTTAGTAACTTCCACTCTTCCAACCAGCGGCGCTTTGGCAGGCAGCCATATAATCTGCAATAATCTGTCACTACCGTGAAGCCCCACCTACTTCCTCTGCCCCACCCCTATGCAAGCGATGACTGGGATATTTGTGGAGCGCTGATATAACAATCTATAAAAGGCCTCCCTATCTATAAAAGCTGAAACATAAACTGTAAAGTGTTTAACGTTCATAAATTAAAAAAAAAAAACCCACATGCTCTATACCATCACATTTCAAAGATTTGAAAGTTTTAATTTCCTTATTTATATATCAGAAGGCTAGAGGCCTCAAATTGGTCACATCCACGGCAATGCTTCTCGAATGAAAATGCATCCTTATGTACAATTGTTAGACTTTAATTTACACATCTAACATGTACAGTATTAAGAGTTTGGAAGTCAGGATTATATACATTTCATTTAAACCTTGTTCTAACAGCGAGTGAAATTGGTAAAGACATTATTAAAGTAGCTTTCCTGGCTTATGAAATATTTTGCATTAACTTTTCAACATAAAAACCACGAGCTGTTAAAAAAAATTATTTACTTTCCTACTTCATCTAGTTTCATTTTATGGACTAGAGTAGTCCCATAAATTATTACCTCATGGATAAGATATTTTTATACTTTAATAAGTAAATAACCTTATGTACTAAAACAAAACAAAAAAAGTATAAAACAAGGTAAATGTGACCAAATCTTCTGACTCTTCTGTCTGTAAATTTGGTATAACATTCAAGAAATTGCTCTGCTTTCTATCCTATTTTCCCTTGCTGGGAAAGAAGAAAATTAGGACATGGCCTTGATCTTTTGTAAGATCTCTAGGATGAATAGGGTGCCATTTTGAGTAGCTTCATTTTGAAACACTGTTTTACAGGAATATCAATCACAAGCACAAACTACACCCATTTAACAAAAATAGCCTTCATTGTATTTAAAATTTTTGTTTAAAAGACTCTTCTGACAAGATTTTGATATTTTGTTTGCAGCTCAGCATTTACCTCGCTTATCTAGAAGAAAAAAAAAACAATTTCTGAAAAAAATTCCCACTATTTATTTGTAGAATATCAAACTACAAATTAAAATAAATAGAGCACAGGAATCCAGTGATATTTGAGGTTGATTACTCTCAGCTGGACGTTGAGCTAAGGCCATAAATATTCACACGAAATTCAAGAAATAGTTTATTAACAACGTTTAGACACAAACCATATTTATAATAAGACGCTAAATGTAAAACAAAACACAAAGCTTACTCACAGTAGATCTTCTCAAATGCACGTCCTGCATCTCCAATCCGACATATTAAATACTTTAAAAATTCTTTATTTAGCTCCAACAGTAAGTTAAGATTGCCCCAGAGATGGCTCTCTTTAAAAAGCTGCCACTTTTTCATTAGGAAAAATAAAACTGAGCTCAGCTTAAGTTGTAAGAACACCACCACGCTATCAGCACCTTCATTCCGAGAAAGGAAGTTATTATAGACACAGTTTTATACATGAGGCTTAAAGAAAGTACTTCCTGGTCAGATAGCTAACGTTAACAGCATTTCATTAATGTATACAGCTTTATGTTTTGACATTTTGGGAAGAAGTTTCTAAAAACTTTTCCTGACATTTTTTTCCCCAGTCCCTACAAAAGAGGAAAACTCGCTCGAGCTAAACAAATCTTAGGTAAAAATCTATGAAATTCTATCAATACCTACCATTATGGTATCCTGTAAATATTAGAACTACCCATTATTTTTGATAATAATACTAGTGTAAGTTTTAATTACACTTATGTACTCTCCATTCCCCCTCTCCCCATGTGCTAGAGGAACATTTCAGGGGACACAAGATTAGAAGGTAAAGAACTCAAAGGAGGACAACTCACCAATTCCTTGATAATGAGGAAGAGGAAAATAACCATTCACATTTTATTCCTCAAATTTAAAGATCATTCTCTTTTAAACATAAATTTAAAAACTTCAAGAAGCGTTGTACAGTCCTAATAAGGAACTGCAGATAAAAACAGCATGACCTGGGTGCTGCACATTACTATGGGTATTGCAAGCTGAAAGCATTTCCTGTTAGGACGCCCATTGGTTCCCACAGGTGCAAGTGCCTATGGGTGTTGCCGATTTACTCTTCCTTTTGCAAGTGAACCACTAAGGGAGATTTCAGGTTGGCACAATCAATGCTAAGAGCTGTTAGGGCAGAACTACCTTGGGCTAATTCAAGAGCCTCCCAAACCTGGTTGATTGTAAATTGACGATTAGCTAATTCAACAGGGCTGGAGAAAATTTACATCAACAGACTTTCATTATTTTTCTAAGATGTGCTATCATTAAGAATATATGTAACTTCACTCAACGAATATGTAAATTGCTTTCTCTGTACAAAGCACTGTTCTAGGCACCAGGAACACAATAATGAACAAAACAGGGGTGCCAGGGTGGCTCAGTCAGTTAAGCGTCCAACTTCGGCTCAGGTCATGATCTCATGGTTCGTGGATTCAAGCCATGCGTCAGGGTCTGTGCTGACAGCTCAGCACCTGGAGCCTGCTTCAGATTCTATATCTCCCTCTCTTGCTGCCCTTCCCCTACTTGTGCTCTCTCTCTCAAAAATAAACAAACATGAAAATAATTATTAAAAAAAATAATGAACAAAAGAAAGTCCTTGTGGTCATTCACACACTATCTAGTAGACTTTTGACAATTTCATATATGATGAGAAAATTCCCATAAAGTAAAAAAATTGTACAGATATTTGGAAAGTCAATGGTAGTGCTCGTTATTAAAAAATATTGTCACTAAGGCCACCACCTTAAACCTAGAGGAACTTTTCCAGAACCTAGTACATAAAAGTAGGATTCTTTATATTTTCAATGTTTCAAAAAAGCCAGGTTGGAGGCAATGGCATATGTTCCAGCAGGGAAAAGGAAAAACTTCTCACCATGAGTCACCAGTGACTAAGTACTTCTAATTCAGGCTTAAAACACATTTCAAATCGAATTACTTGTACATGCAGAAAACTGATAACCCCAAATCAATATCAGAAGCTCGATCTGACCAATTTTCAAGGTTAAAATTAGCACCTAAGACAAACAAAGTGAAGTGCTTTTAATGAGCTAATGCCCCTGTAATGAATTTTATTATAATTTTGGTCTTATTACCCTCTGACGCTTAAGAGGTATGCCAGCAAGCTTCCATTAGATTTTGTTATGATAAACAGTTTTCTTAGATTTTAGCCAGACTGAGACACAATCATATGGTGTGGTGGTAGGAATGGCTTTTGTTTGTGTTCAATAAAACACAAATATATTAAAATCATGTCTGCTCAAAGACAAATGTAAAACCCAGAGACAGTAAAACATACAGGTAAACTCTACTCTTCCAAGCTATGCCTTACACTTCCTCAGGATTTTACTTCCTATATTTAAAATAACAAAACCTTCTAAATTTTAGCCAACAAATTGGAGGAATTCCCAAAGACAAACTGATCTACTTAGTCATTGAACAAATATCTATTGAGCACCTACTACATGGTAGGCACTCTTCTACAGGCAGGAATACGGCAATGAACAAAATCAAAATCTCTGCTTTCATAGTCTACATTGTAGGGTAGAAAGATAAGATAAACAAAATACTTGGTATGTCAGAAGGTAGTAAGCACTGTGGAGAAGAATACAACATGGAAGGTAGACATAACAATAAGTACTTGCTCACAGTTGCAAATTATATCACAAAGTAAGGAACTTTGCTCTCGGAGAGCAGAGTATTAGATCTCTCCCAGACTCTACCTCCGACTCAAATTGAACAACCTCCAACCGCCTTCTGTTGCAAATGAAAGGGAATCTTATTTTATTTGTTGCTAATACCCAGAGAAAGGAAAACAAACTTCCAAAGACAGAAAGTTAGAACTCATTCCTTATAGATGAAAACATCATCAGGAAACAAAAGTAACAAATCCTACATACTCAGAGTCAAAGGTCACTTTAGGCAATATTATCAAGCTGCATATGAACATACAAGTTTCCAAATACTTGCTAGCACTGGCATTGACTTTACCAAGTGCCAGGGTCAGAAGTGAATTCTTCACTTAAGAATTATTTCTGGGGCGCTTGGGTGGCTCAGTCAGTTAAGTGTCCAACTCTTGATTTTGGCTCATGTCATGATCTCAAAGTTTGTGAGTTCGAGCCCTCTGTCAGGCTCTGTGCTGACAGTGTGGAGCCTGCTTGGGATCTCTGTCTCCCTTTCTCTCTACCCCTTCTTGCCCTCTGTCTTTCTCTCTCAAGACAAACATTTAAAAAAGGAATTATTTCTGTTCTCTTCACTGGCAGCAATAATTATATTTAAATATTACTTTTGAACCTAAACTAAGTATTTAAATTTAATACAATTCAACAAATATTTATTGAGCAGATACTAGTTGCAAGATACTTGGTTAGATGTGTAAGACACTGTCCTTTTAAGATTAAAAAGATGGACACCTAGAAAAGATAAGTATGAACCCTATCATATAAAATCAGAGAGAATATTAATGTAATAAGAAAATACACAAAGTACTTAAGGAATTTAAAGGAAAGAGTAGCAAGGAGGATGATCAGAAAAGGCCTCACGGAAGATGGCCTGAGAGGTAGGTCTGAAAAAGGAAAAGCAGAAGGCATTCTAGGGAAGAGAAATGTCAGCAACAAAAGACCTGAAGATGTCAAGTCAGTAAGCGCTCGGTTAGTAAGTAGGCTGGTCTGGTGGGGGCATAGGATACACATGCTCTCGTGTGTGTGCGTGCGCGCGCGCACACACACACGGATTATGGAGCAATAGAAACTGAAAGACAGTTTGATAAATCTGGCCATGGGGAATTACCAAAGGTTTTGAACATGTGAATGACAAAATCAGAGCTGTGCTTTAGGGAGAGTGAGAGAGCCACAGTGTCTATCAGAAGGATGAAAAGGAGACTGGAAGACTGTCACAGCAGTCCTTCCCTAGCACCTTATTAAGACCTCGTTAGTTCCTTCTTGGAACACTGAGAGGTATGAAGTGGAAAGTGTAGTGAGTTGAAAACTCAGATCTAGGTCACGGGGGTCAAGTCTGCACTGTCTGTCTGACCAATGGGAAGTCATTTACCCTGTCTCAGTTTCCCTATATGAGAATCTATTAATTATTCTTTTTGGAGTCAGGAGCCATCAGATTTAGCAACTGATTAGATGCTGGGAGTAGAGCAAAAACAACAAAAAAATTGTTTCGAGTGATTAAATGAACAGGCAGCTACCATTTATTAAACACTTTCATGTGCTTGTCAGTGTGCTTGGCGCTTTACGTAAACTGCTTCATTTATTCCTTTTAAGAAGACTGTGAAGTATGTATTCTTATTTGGCAGATGAGAGAATTGAGAGCTTTAAGACTTAAGTAACTTACCCAGGGTAAACCAGCTGGCATAGTGACAAAGCCAAAGTAGATGCCTAGGTCTGCCTGAGCGTGAGGCCCTTTCTCCTTCCAATGTATCATGCTGTTTCTTATACGAGAGATGGATAATGCTAACATTCACTCACGTGTTCCAACTGAATCCCTGTCTCTTTCGGTGTGTAAGGAACAAAGTGTGAACGTAAACATAATCTGCTAATTTGCTCATCATTAATCCATTCACTCATTCAATTCACATTTATAGAGCATCCTTCATACTTTGTGCCTGGTACTAAACTTGGAATGGGGAAATGCAAGGATGAGCAAGACCTAGCAGTTCACTGCCTCGAAGTGCTCACTGGCTGCTAAAAGACAAGCAGGTGTCAACAAGGAACTGGTATGCAATGACAGAAGAGAACTTTTACACAAGAGACAATAGAAACATAAGGGTACAGGAAGCATAATAGTGTAATTTTGTATCTGTGCTATTAATTCTTGACCTAGATCATTTAAAAACTACATGTGGTTTTATACAAGAGACTCTTAAATACAGAGAACAAACTGAAGGTGGATGGTGGGGGGGGAGGGAAAGTGGGTGATGGGCATTGAGGAGGGCACTTGTTGGGATGAGCACTGGGTGTTGGATATAACCCAATTTGACAATAAGTTATATTTAAAAAAATAAAATAAATGAAAACTATATGTGGTTTTTGCAAATATTTGAGTATTTACACACATACCCTTCAAAAAGTAAAGGTGAATGTTCACAACAGAACGGAAAATTGGCCATGAACTACGATTCTATTTTGTGTGTCTACTGCCAAACTACTTAGATTATTAGTTTATTTAAGAAAGCATTCTGCCTTGGTTAGTGACATCTATTGTAATGGGTAAACAAAATCTATTTGAATTGTCCTGAGCCTTGATTGTCGTGGACATAAGCCAGTGTCATTAGAAGCTAAAACATATGAAAATAAATGCATAGTGCCCAGACTCTTACTTTGATCTGGAAATAAAGGTTTATCCCATTGTCCATCAGAAATAGTGGATGGAAATAAAACTGAAATCTTCCAGTGGGCACTTTGATAATTCACTATAATATTAAATGTAAGAAAATGTACATCGTGTGGTTGAATTTGCTATCCATTATTTCACTGAGGCTACAGGCGAAGTGGAAAGGGTCCCAAAGACTAGACTCCAGCATGTCAATTCTCGGTATTAGTACCTAATGCTACATGGGCCACACCTCTTTGTTTAATGGGAACAGGTTTTCCTAGGAATAAAATGTCCATTCCAAGGCATATTCTCTTTCTCACTCGCTCTGGGGATGAAAAATATGTCTGTGTGGAATAGCTGACAATGGACAGGTGGTTGATCTGTGTCAACAAATCAAGAAATGGGACCCTACATCATTCTCTTGGAAGATAGAAATAATTGAGATTCGATCTCTTTTATCAAATCTCAGGTCAGATGGAAAAAAAAAACACGTTAGGTTGATTTATAAAATGTTTAGGTAAGGGGCGCCTGGTGGCTCAATCAGTTGAGCATCCAACTTCGGCTAACGTTGTGATCGCTCAGTTCATGAGTTCGAGCCTCATGTCGGGCTCTGTGTTGGCTGCTTGGAGCCTGGAGCCTGCTTCAGATTCTGTGTCTCCCTCTCTCTCTGCCCTCCCCCACTCACGCTCTGTCTCTGTCTCTCTCTCTCTGAAATAATTAACATTAAAAAAAATTTAGGTAAATTTAACATAAAGCTGGAATGATAATTTATCAATGTAATCCCTGTTGGTTATCCTAAAAATTCTAAATAGTTGTTGCTTTTAATTCGATGCCAATAGCTTAGAAAGGAGTTAGATCACATTTTGGCCCATAAACTCAATATATCTTTAATCATAGCAAGACTGATAGATACCACTTGTTTTGTTTTTTTTTCTCAGTCTGAGTTTACTAAACGGTAACAAATTTTTAATATATTCTCATAAATAACAAAGCAACCAATTAAATGGATGATAAAGCTAAATAATCACAACCTAAACTCCTTAAGCTCAAATGCAACTGCACAGTATCTCACAACTCAAAAATACTAATTCAAAACTGTCCTCTCTGGTTGACGGGATCATGGAAGATGAGCTCATTGAATCTCATCGAAGACTGAAAAGAAGTCTTCCTCTAGGGGAGTCACAAAAAAAAAACTTTTAGAGAGAAACTTTCTTTCTGCCTGTCAATCTGTTTTTCTTTTTGCAGGGGGGGAAGAAACAAAGACTAGAGGAAAAGATTATGAAGGAAAGAGCCTTTTAACTGAGACTCTAAAATAAAAGTATCAATAGTTTTCGTTCTCCTGTGCTACTGAAACCAACAAATATGAACACCGGCAAGCAATGAGAATTTTTCAGGTTGGCTTAAACATGAAAACAAATTAGATACCAAGGCAGACTCTGCGATGACAATGGTTTGACTGTGTACTCTCAAGTGGTAAAGAAAAGTGTAAAGTGGGTATCGTACTTAGTGGGTAGTCCTTGAATCCTGCCAAACAAAGAGTAAGAACAGTTCGAGAACTGCAGACCAACAAGGACGTGAATTATGTGGTTGCTATAACCACAGTTCATATGGAAGTGGAAGGCTCCTCCTTAATGTCTTCTTTTCAGTACATGTGTATTTTTAATTTTTATTTATTTCTTTTTATCTCAGAGAAAGCGAGAGCGCGTGAGCTGGGGAGAGAGACAGAGATGGGCAGGGGGAGACAGACAGAGAGACTCTTAAGCAGGATCCACACTCAGCGTGGATCCCACGACCCTGGGATCATGACCTGAGTCAAAATCAAGAGTCAGATGCTCAACTGACCGAGCCACCCAGGTGTCCCTAATTGAAAAGAAACAGTATAAATGAACATAGATGTAATGACTTCACATGTTTATAGTTTCTCATAGTTTTATTTTGTGAAATTAATGAAAATAAATTCCCACAGAATTCCTACCCACCCACTCATCACCCCAAGGAATAAAAAGTCACTATAGGCCCTTTCTATCACTAAAAACTCTGTTACAATGAATCTCTCTTCGTGGTTTCTGGATCAGCACCATAATGTAGTGTGGCTGAAACGACTGCTTTGGTCATCACTCAGGGGAGTATCAGAACACTTTCTTCTCTTATAAGGAATTAAATGTTTTGTCTTAAGAGGCTACCATTTGTACCAGTCAGAAATGAGCTAACAAGTATGATCAAAGAGCTTATCTGCACAGACATTTCTATTACTTTGTAGAATTATTGGTACTGAGATTCCCAGTCCTTCCACAGACCATGTCATAAGTTATGTGCGCTACATAATGAAGACATTGCCCCTTGTAAATAACCTCTTGCATTAACGAACTTTATTTTATTTTATTTTTAAATTTTTTTCAACATTTATTTATTTTTGGGACAGAGAGAGACAGAGCATGAACGGGCGAGGGGCAGAGAGAGAGGGAGACACAGAATCGGGAAACAGGCTCCAGGCTCTGAGCCGTCAGCCCAGAGCCCGACGCGGGGCTCGAACTCACGGACCGCGAGATCGTGACCTGGCTGAAGTCGGATGCTTAACCGACTGCGCCACCCAGGCGCCCCAACGAACTTTATTTTTTACTTGAATTTGGCTGAGGGTTGTGGAGAAATAAATTTAACATGAAATAATCCTACTTAACACACCTTAGGTCCTCTATTTACTATCACCCTGATGACAGTGACTTCAGTAATTTCTGGCTTGGATTTAAATAGGCAGTTCTATGTAAGCCTTCTCCATTATGTCTTTGGGAAATAAGGTCTTCCCCCTCCGTTGAAACAGCCAATTATTACACACAGCAAAAGCTTCCTTTAAAAAAAAAATTTTTTTTAGTGTTTATTTATTTTTGAGAGAGAGAGAGAGAATGCGCGGGCGGGGGAGGGGCAGAGAGAGAGAGAGACAGACAGACAGACAGACAGACAAAATCTGAAACAGGCTCCAGGCTCTGAGCTGTCAGCACAGAGCCTGACGCGGCGCTCGAACTTGGGATGGACAAGATCATGAGCTGAGCTGAAGTCTGACGCTTAACCGGCTGAGCCACCCAGGTGCCCCTGAACGCTTCTAATAAGACATATTCTAAACCAGAAACAAAGAAAATATCTAACCGTGAGATGATAATGACATTCCCCATTATTTCCCCCAAACCATCCCGTTTCTAAGTCTGCTCCTGTAAAAACAGAAATCAGTCGTAAAGAGAAGGGGTGAGGAGGAACAACACCCAGAGAAAAAGATTAAAAATTTCAAACGCCAAACTACTGGGTACAACTGTAACGAGTCGTGTGCGTTCAAGGGAACACGTGAAAGGTAGTCAGGGCAGTATTTACATAGCCAAAGTATTGTGAACGACTAGCCTGGTCATTAGTTTAACTTTCACATCCGTCAAAGTAGGAGGCTGCCCCCCAATTTCCACCCTCTCTGGCTCTTGGCTGTTGGTTTCAGCATGTTAATAGGTACGCCCTTGCCTCCTACCAGGGCAGTTTCTGGTTTAAATAGGCTTATCTCTCTCCTTAGCTAGTCCTGGAACTGTGCCTGAAGCTCAGTCTTGGTGGCTTTTTCTGGATGAGAAATCTCATTGCAAAGTGCCGTTAGCTTAGCGAGTCCAATACCTCGTTTCAAAATTTAGTTTGACCTTCCCACTGCCTCCAGCACAGCAAAGTTAAACAGTCAAAACTTAGTGTCTGGTTCCTTTGAACCTGCATTGTAAACAGTGATACCAAAGTGCTACTAAACCTAAAAACGTTTCCTCGCTCCTTGAGCTAAAATGGGACATGCAGGGTCTATCACCATCACCATCCCACACGGGGCTCCAAAAGGATCCCTTTCCCTTTCAACTGGTTGGTAGTGAGTTGGAGAAGCCCTCTCCAACTTTTCACGTCCTGGTTTTAAGGTTACCAAGGTCAGGGAGCCCCTCGCTTTCAAGGCATCCACGCCAAGCTCGGAGAAACAAATGGGAAGCCAAGGGGCCAACGAGAGGTCGGGCAGGCGGCCTCTGGCTCTCGCCAACATCTGTGCGCTTCTGCCAGACCCTCCGGCCCTTGCGTTCTACTTGGGAGAGGTGTCATTACATAATCCCTGCTCCACGGACTCACTAGGGCTCGGGCTGTCCCACGTCTCATACACCACCCTCGAGGAGGTCGGCTGACTGCAGACCCTGCGGGTGGCACGCGTCCCCTCGCTCTGCGCTGCCCGCAGTCCCTGACTCAGCGCGGCGACCCCGACCCAGGCTCGGTCCCCTCTCCCACGTCCACTCGTGCGCTGCGAAGATCGTCTCCGGGTCCTCCTCACACCCGCTGTCCCGGCCCCTCCCGGGGGTCCCTCCCGTCAGACCTGCTTTTGCAAGCCCTCTCAGAGACACCCCCCCCCCCCAGGCCCTCTGTCCCGGCCCCTCTCGGGGGTCCCTCCCATCAGACCCGCTGCCCCAAGCCCTCTCGGAGACACCCCCCCCCCCGGCCCTCTGTCCCGGCCCCTCCCGGGGGTCCCTCCCGTCAGACCTGCTTTTGCAAGCCCTCTCGGAGACACCCCCCCCCCCAGGCCCTCTGTCCCGGCCCCTCTCGGGGGTCCCTCCCATCAGACCCGCTGCCCCAAGCCCTCTCGGAGACACCCCCCCCCCCGGCCCTCTGTCCCGGCCCCTCTCGGGGGTCCCTCCCATCAGACCCGCTGCCCCAAGCCCTCTCGGAGACACCCCCCCCCCCCGGCCCCCTGTCCCGGCCCCTCTCGGGGGTCCCTCCCATCAGACCCGCTGCCCCAAGCCCTCTCCAACATCCCCCCAGGCCCCCTGTCCCGGCCCCTCTCGGGGGTCCCTTCCATCAAACCTGCTTTTGTAAGCCCTCTGGGAGACACCCCCCCCCAGGCCCCCTGTCCCAGCCCCTCCCGGGGGTCCCTCCCGTCAGACCTGCTGTCCCAAGTCCTCTCGGGAGCCCTCCCACCCCCCGCCCCCATACCCTCTGTCCCCGCCCCTCTCGGGGGTCCCTCCCGTCAGACCCGCTGCCCCAAGCCCTCTCGGGGACCACCCCCCCCCCACCGGACCCACTGTCCCAAACAGTCTCGGGGTTTCCCCGAGACCCTCTGTCCCGGCCCCTCTAGGGGGTCCCTTCCATCAAACCTGCTTTTGTAAGCTCTCTCGGAGACACCCCCCCCCAGGCCCCCTGTCCCAGCCCCTCCCGGGGGTCCCTCCCATCAGATCCGCTGCCCCAAGCCCTCTCGGAGACATCCCCCCAGGCCCCCTGTCCCGGCCCCTCTCGGGGGTCCCTTCCATCAAACCTGCTTTTGTAAGCCCTCTCGGAGACACCCCCCCCCCAGGCCCCCTGTCCCAGCCCCTCCCAGGGGTCCCTCCCGTCAGACCTGCTGTCCCAAGTCCTCTCGGGAGCCCTCCCACCCCCCGCCCCAGACCCTCTGTCCCGGCCCCTCTCGGGGGTCCCTCCCATCACACCCGCTGCCCCAAGCCCTCTCGGGGACCCCCCTCCCCACCGGACCCGCTGTCCCAAGCAGTCTCGGGGTTCCCCTGAGACCCGCTGTCCCGGCCCCTCTCGGAGTCCCCTCCCTTCACACCCGAGGTCCCAAGCCCTCTGGGGGACCCCCCCCTCCACTGGACCCGCTGTCCCAAGCCCTCTCGGGTCCCCGCTGAGACCCGCGCTGCGCGCTCCTCTCCGAGTCCCCTCTCCCCAGTCCCGACAAACCCGCTCCCGAACTCTCCTCGCTCGAGTCCTCCCGACCTCACTCCGCCCAGGGTCCCCTCACCTCGGCTCACTCTGTCACCGTCCCGCGCCCCGGCGCTCTCACCTCAGACCTGCTGTCACCACTCCCGGGCCCGGCGTCGCCACCGCCGCTTCCTCTCGCACACTTGTTCCCGAGTCGCTCTTCTGCCGCTCGTCCCCCGGAGGATCCCCGGGTCGCGCCGCTCAGTGCCGGGTACGGCCGCGCGGACCTCCGCCCGCGGTCTCGGTGTCTGGTCCCACTCTTGTCACGCAGGACCCCGCCGCCGTCGCCGCCGGGCGCCACACGGACCCTCCCGCGGCTGCCGCTGCTGCTGTCCGAGGTGCGGCTCCTGCCAGGGGTGGCCAATCGCACCCGACTGCGCAGAGCGCGCTCCGCCCCGCGGTCTCAGTCCGCCCGCCCCCTGCCCCCGACCACGCCCCCAGCTTGGCTCCGATAGGCTCTCTACTGACCTCCCCTGACCGCGGGGCCCAGGCCCCGGGCCGGATATAGGTGCTTGATTGGAGGTGCCTGGGTAGCCGAGCGGTCGATGGCGCCTGAG
Organism: Felis catus; assembly: GCF_018350175.1. Lineage (NCBI taxonomy): Eukaryota > Metazoa > Chordata > Mammalia > Carnivora > Felidae > Felis > Felis catus. The sequence continues at coordinate 14,964,870 of NC_058379.1, forward strand.
GATTGGCGGAGCTGGCGGTGGGCGGGGCGGAGCGGGGCGGGGTTTCCTCAGACGCGGAAGACCTCGCAACTTCAGTTACCCTGCTGGCCCGCCTGGGGTGCGGTCAGCCTTGTTTGTGCTGGCTGGGGTCAAAGTTCATGGCACTCCTCTGCGCCTTTGCTTTTCTTGGGAGTCTCCCAGAGGCCAAGGACCCCTGGGCTTCCCAGGAACCACCAGGGAAGAGCCTTTGAGGACGTCCTCTTTCTTCCATTATTGCTCAGCTTCCTAAGAAATTCTGCCATTGGTTAATATTAACATTTATTCACCCAGAACTTGTAAATAGTTCCTGGATTTAAATTGTTTTCATATCCTTGGCAAGGGAGTTGCCCTTGTGTTGCGTTCGACAGACGTCAGTTTAAGGCTGTTGGGAAAAAAAAAAAATCTTTATACTGGATGTATACTGTGAGCAAGTAAGCATTCAATACTGATGGGGCCCATTTTGGGAGGTACAAGTACAAAACTTTAGAAATAATCAGTTTGTGGGTTTTGATAATCGTTTTGACTGTGGGAACAGGAACTGCGCGGTAGGCTTCAGCAAGCTTAGTCAGCATATTCGTTTTCAGGGCCACATGTTTTAATGATTCCGTGTGAACTAATGGTCAAAGTGCAACCTGTGGTAATCACAGACTCCTTTCACCTGCCGGGGGTAAAAGTGCATCGTGCTACTTGGAGCCGTTCTTTATATTTTTTGAAGCTGGATATGTTGATTAAATCGATACGGCTAACTGAAAACCGCTACCTTAACTCATAAACCCCAAAGTGTATGGACTTTGACAATTCAGCATTTTGTGAAGAAATTGTTTCATTTCAGGAACAATTTGATCCTAAGCGTTGTCAGATGTATACAGGACTTTGTTCTCAGGAAACTCGCCAACATAACTCTTTTTTGACTTTCACTCCTGACAAAATTTGTGTTCTAAACACTGTACAGATTTTTCCTAGTGTTTTTAAAATCATACTCCATTCCAATTACAATGCTCCCCTTTAAATTGGGATGCTGGGATATACAGAGAGGGCCTGTGGAAAGGAGGCTGGCAAGACTCCGTTTAAGATGAATTCTGAAGTAGGTGCCTCCTGATCAGTGTGACTGGCGTTTTGGAAATGCCAAAAATGCATGGTGGTTCTGAGGGAACTTGATTTTTCAGGCCTAGAGAAACTGTCCAAAATTATTTAACAACTTATAAAGGTTAGGTAAGACTAAAGTCATGAGAACTTTTCCTTCTCTTGAAGAGTATATGTTAGTTAAGAGCTCATCCTACCAATTCTACAGTTAGCAAAATGGATTGAAAAAATGGAGTAAGATTTCACTACCAGTGTTCAGTTGTGTCTATCCGTGCAAAAAAAGAAATGCATGACCATTAGCAGATGTTATTTGCAATCAAGAAGATAGAAAACATAAGCAAGATAAATATTCCAGTGTCTTGAAACCAATTAGCAATGAAGTCAAATCTTTTTTTTCTTTTTTTTTTTGATCCATTATGTCAGTGAACTCTAACTTCTAAAATGTTGGTGCTTTTTCTGGTCTATGATTATTGCTACTGATGGAAACCCAAGTTGCTCAATATAGTTGATTACAAATAATTTAGATGTGATCTGAAATAAAAATAGACTATGACTTCATCCTTTGGACAAGAGACAGTTCTAAAAACCTAGTTTAAATATAGATGGCAGATATATAGTGAGCCCTGAGAATGACTTTTATTTAGAAGGAGCTTCAGAAGGTCTCTGAAGTCATGGAAAGACACTGCAACATTCTATTTTAGAAATTCTGGAGTTTTCTTGAGAGGAAAAATCTACAACAGAGCTAAGATTTTCATTAAGGTAGGAAATAAGAAATGTCAAAATAAATAGGATGAGAATCCATTTTTTTCACTTTGAGGACACTCTTTAGGGTCCCATTCAGAGATGAATTTGGTCACAAGGGAGCTGAGAATCGGGATATGGGATTCCATCCTGGGTTTTACATCTGCGTTCAACCTGACTACTTGTAAGTTACTTATTCTTTGGAGACTTGGGTGTAACTTAAGGGGCAGGGTTACTTTGTACAAATAAACATCTCTGGGCCAGCTTCTTTAACCATTTTCCTGCTACCCACAACTAGACAAAGGACATCCTAAATTTGTTCATTAAGCAAAGCTTATAACACAGTGTCTCCTACTCAGAAGGAATCACACCAATTAATTCAAGCAGGTATTCAGCTGTCTTTGTTTTCTAAGTTTCCACACATCATGTTCCTTATGTTAGCCTAATTAACTTCCTGCAGGCAAATGTTCCACTTGCTCAGTTGAGAATTGGTTAGCAAGTCATTGGACGGGGAAAAGAACCTTTAAAAAAATTAATATTTTAAGAAATTGAGGCAGCAGTAATGTACAGACATACCGTGCTTGGGTGTGCTCGTGTAAACAAGGCAGCCTGGACGCTGCCACTTTTTAGGCAAACGTTCTTTCCTCATCTGTAAAATCGGGAGAATACCTTATTGAGCATACCCACACAAACAGAAAGGACTCCTACAGACTGGGAAAACACCATTTTGCTGACCCCAGGATGGAATATCAGCATCCTTGTCTTTTAGTTCTCTTTTAATAAAGCTCCAATTAGGGGAGGAGCTAGGCTCGGGGCGGGGGGGGGGGGGGGGCGGATGATCACGAAAATTCTAGATGTCAACGTTTCTCGACCTATAAATGGGATGGTTCACGTCGTTAACCTGTTTCAATTAAAGAGACCACCTCCACCTGACAAGAGGTTTCACCTCTTCTGTCTCTCAGGTCGCAGAGGACCCTCGCTTTAGGTCTGGCTCCTTGCGCCGCCTGGCGGCTACTTCTGGAAACAGAGCGCCTTCCAGCTTCGGGGTCCTGGCTGCGGCCAGGCCTGTCCAAGGATTTGCCTAATTCTAGAGAACTTGTCTCCGCCCCTCCCCACTACCCAGTGAGGATTTTAGGACGGCGATGAAAGGGCTGAGGTTAAGGCGAAGGGGGCAGCCCGTCCACCCCCTCAAGGATGATGGAGTCAGGCGGTTCTCGGACAGCTTGCGACCCGGAAGTCACCGCCGGCGCGAGGTCCCCGTTGCCGAGCGCGGGCGCGCGGGGCGGAGCTTGGCGGAGACGGGGAAGGGGTCGCCGCGGCTGCCGCTCATCGAGTTGGCGGCTCCCTCGGGGGCCGGTAGGCAGGCGTCGAGTCGGCAGGGCGCGCGGCTGCGGTCCCCGGGTGACAGGCTCAGCAGCGGCCAGTGGCGACATGAGTGCCGCGGGGCTGTTGGCTCCGGCTCCGGCCCCGGCTGGAGCGCCGCCGGCCCCGGAGTACTACCCGGAGGAGGACGAAGAGCTGGAGAGCGCCGAGGACGACGAGCGCAGCTGCCGGGGCCGAGAGTCCGACGAAGGTGCGTCCTCCGGCTGGCTCAGCAGCCCGCGGCGGGCGTGGGACCGCTGCGGGGGTGGGTGGGGTGCACGGGAGAGGGGCGGGGCGACCTCCGGGGCTGGGGGAGGTGAAGGGGCCGCCGGGAGGAAGTTCCCCCCACCTGCGCTGGGGTAGAGGCCGTGGTGGAGACATCGCACCCTGACAGTTATGGGACCGGGGGACTTGGGGAGCTGGTGTCAGAGCTGGAGGTCCATTTAAGACTCTGCTCCTCTCCTTCCGACCGCCTCTGGTGAGCCTGAAGTCTTTACTGGTGGGAATGAGGAAGACTTCCGTGGGGTACCTTGAGCTGCCCTCCGCATTTTAGTTCCCGAGAGACCACAGCAAAGCCCAGTTGGGCTTCCAGGTTCCCAAGTTGCTCCCTCCGACGCTCCACCCTCGGGGAAATGCTTTAGCCAGCCCTCCTTTGGGTCGCGCAGTGCAGGTTGAGAGTCCAGTTTGCTTAAAAGAACGGGACCTGGAATCCGCCGGATCTTAGGTGTAAATTTGGCTCACGGAACCCAGCTTTGTAACCTAAAAGGACTGACTTAAGCTTTCCGCCTCAGTTTCTCCAGCTGTAACGGGGCTTCCTATTGTAGGTGTGAGGATTAAAGGAGATCTGTGCGTAAAGTACTTGGCCTGGTACTCGGTGGGCGTTTTCATCACTGGGGACGCAGGCACAGGTGTAAGTGGGGATTTGCTTGATGGTGCCCAGGTGGTGTTGTGTTTTCAGTTCCACGCTCTTTTGCATTATCATTACTGCTTCTTAGAGCCTTGCTTTTCAAACGGGGCTTTGCACTTCGGTAAGTGTGAGGAAGACTGTTTTGGAGGGAATTGAGGAAGGACGTCCTGGAGGAGAAAGGGGAACAAAAGAAAAAGGACGAGGGAGAAAAAAGAGACCGTCGTATGGGTGGAATATTCTGGCACCAAACAGGGCTGTGGAGCAAAAGGTTGAACCAGCTGTCTGGAGTGAGGAATGTGTTTTATTCATCTCACTGTGCCACGTGCCAACTACAGTGGCTGGCATATGACAGCAGTTCCGTGAAGGTCTCTTGACTGAAAGAGTGGAGAATGCTTTGTGGAGAGTTGGATGGGCAGCAGCCTTAAAAAAGGCAGCGACATGTGCAGGTAATAAAGTTGAAGCAACTAATTGCGTTTGGTTTAAACTACATTTGAAGAAGGGCCTTAAGGAGAGATTTTGAATGTGAATCACTTGTAACTGCTGTTAAGGCCCACAAGGGGGAGCAGTGAAGCCAGAATTGATTTTCCCCCTCAAATAGGACTGTTGAAATTATTTAGACAGTTCACTATTTACTTATTCTAAGAACGGTGTTTAATATGTTCTGAAGCAGTTTCTGTTGTTGATCTTGTCTCCTTTCTTTTCCCTTTAGCTGTGACTTTGAAAATAGTTCAGTTCTTAGAGTTGAGTTCGTTGGTTTGTGTTCTCTTTTGTATATATGTGATGTGAAATGCGTTACAGGGCTCACACCAGGCATAGACCAGAAGAGCGTGTACTTACTAGGTTGGAGTACTGAGCAAGGCCTGGCTGCCTGTAGTTTTCCCATCTGACACATCTCCTTTTCCTGGCCTGCCAGTGTGGCTTCTGCAGAATAGCAGACTTGACCGTGACTGCCAACATCCGATGCACCCTGTTCTCTGGTTGCACTTCGCATAAAGGCAGCTCTTTGCGTAAATCCGGCCATGTATACGTTAGAAATGGTATTTTCTTTCCTGAAGTAACTAATATTTTCCACTGATGGTTTCTTGCAGGCCTGCATCCATTTTATAGAAGTTTAAGTGTTACTGTGTCAGGTGATGCCAACTTTATGAACTGATTTTAACAAGCTTTTCTTCCTTGGTTTTACTTAGACACTGAGGACGCTAGTGAAACTGACCTGGCAAAGCATGATGAAGAAGACTATGTAGAAATGAAGGAACAGTGAGTATGGATCTTTTATCTCTTGTTTGGAATACAGAACTGACCAGGAAATCTTTATAGTGACGTTGCGTATGGTTTTGACCATAGAGCTTCCAAAGACTGTGTGTATGTGTGTGCACATGTGCGTGTGCAATTTCCCCCTTTAAATTTGTCATATTTAATCAGTCCTCCTGTTAAAAGAATCTTTTGCGGGTTGGAAGAATCTTGGGGATGGGCCATGTAGCAGGAGAGAATGTTTTCTACGTCTTCATTTTTTTTCGTTTAAAAAAAATTTTGTTTTTGAGGGTAGGGGGAGGAGCAGAGAGAGAGGGAGACACAGAATCCGAAGCAGGCTCCAGGGTCTGAGCTGTCGGCACAGAGCCCGATGTGGGGCTTGAACCCACGAACCGTGAGATCATGGCTTGAGCTGAAGTTGGATGCTTAACCGACTGAGCCACCCAGGCTCCCCTTTTTGCTTTTTTTAAATGTGAAAACCATAACTCAGCATCAAGGGTGTGTCCTGTTTATTCCACCTAGAGCTGAAGGTGTGCTGGGTGCCGGGAGAGCGTGGCCCCTGACTCCTGCTCCAGTGCTCTTTCCACTTGTCCCACATCCACACTCAAGCCTTCTCTAAATGTGCCCAGAGAAACTGAAACCACTCGTTTTAATGTAAACACAGATGGAAGACTGTATAAAATATATCCCATAAGTATTTGTTGACTGTATTTTGAGCATCTTGATTTGACTTTAGAGTCTTAATCTTTAAACCAGATGATCCACATTCTTTTTTTTTTATAGGTCCTATTTGCAAATGGTTCGTGACCATCATCTGGATTCTGTTACCCTTTTCACGCTTTGGAACCCAAAGGGGTAGCTCAGCTAAATTCCACCCACCCATGCTGAATAAAGAAGGATTACTTTTTTTTTATTGTTTGTTTATTTTGAGAGACCACGTGGGCTGTGCTTGCTTTTTATTTTTATTCTTTCCAGGCTTTTTACCGATTTATTTTGAACCATTTTCACCTTAAACCATTTCAGTCAGTTTAGTGTACCTTTTCCCGAATCTGCATTTATTTTGCTTTTCAGTCTGTTAATATTCCCTTTCAAAGACGGATTCCGAACTCAAAGGCATTGTTAACTGCACTCTGCGGTGGAAAATTTAGTACGCTGGGCTCCAAATACTTACTGCGTGCAGTTTACGCATTTGTTTCCTCTCCTGTACTCACCATATTTAAGCATTCTTTTGAGACCATATTTTAATTCAGTGTGCCCCTTAATATTGGATATAGGGGGTGCCTGGGTGGCTCAGTCAGTTTAGCGTCCGACTTCAGCTCAGGTCCTGATCTTACAGTTTGTGAGTTTGAGCCCCACGTCAGGGTCACTGCTGTCAACTTGGAGCCTGCTTTGCATCCCCTATCCCCCACTCCGTCCCTTTCTTTCTGGCTCATGCTCTCTCTCGAAAATGAACATTTGGAATATATTGGATACACAAACATTTTTGATTAAAATTTAATGCCTTGTATGATTCAAGGTGAGCCTTGAGGGTGCATCAGAATTCTCCTGGATCTTTTGATCAGCTCTCCTGTGGAATTCCTAGATTGTGTTTCACTCTTCCCCCAACCTATACAAATAGTGGGGTTGTATTTACAGCCCTCACTTGAGCAATCAAAAAGCTAGTGTGCTGTTTCTCTTGGACAGTGTTCATGTTGCAAATCTTATTTTTGTCAGTGTCAAAGTGGGGGTGTTTTTCAGATAGAAGCAAAAATATTGTTAAAATATGATTTACTTGTGGAATCCACCATTCAAACAGACTTGGCGGAGTGAATAATTGCCTATAATCCATTCGGTGTGAGGGGGAGAAATAGCACACTAGGCTGTTGGTGTGTGTTATGTGTTCTTATCCAGCTGGGGCTGCAAACAAATCCTACATTTTAACTTTGTTACTGAATTACTATTATTTCTCCGATCCTGGAAGGTAGTGCTTTTAAAAATGACAGGAAGGTTTATTAACTTGGTGTTTGTACCAACTATGTTATCTATGTAGAAAAACATGCCAAAGGCATAACCTGACTCGTTTGGAACTTAGAATGTAATTGTAGAGTTGATACAAGGGCTGTGTTTAGGCCTCTGCTGCATTTGTGTGTGTATTTATACCTCTAAATCCACAAGAAAATGGCATCACACTTTTCAATTTCTCTTTACAACTTCTTGCCTATTTATTGTTGCTTATTTATTAAAATTTGTGGGTCTTCATGTTTGTGGGTTTCAGACTGATTCTCTAAAGGTGGGATAGAGAACACAGGAAACTACAACACTGAGTTAGGATTCCAGAACACAGAATCCTTGTCCTTTTCTGATCCCTTTAGCTGCTGGTACATTTTAAACCAGCTGGCAGACTCCAGTTTTCTTTGTTCACTAAAGGACGTTTATGACATTCCCATAACAATCCAGGTAATTCCTGTATGTAGATTATTTTGGAATTCGATATTAATGTTTTTCAGTGTGGCTTTTTTTTTTTTAACAGGATGTATCAGGATAAACTGGCTTCTCTCAAGAGACAGTTGCAACAACTTCAGGAAGGTTGGTGTGTTTAACCCTTCACTTCTAAGTATGCTTAGTATTGCAAACCTTTGAAATCTTTCACTCCTCTGTGGGAGTGATTTAAAATTTGATCTGCCTGATTTTAGCTGTCCGGTATGCATTTTGCTTACTTCTGTCAGTAAAGCAGTAATTTTCACCTTTTCAAAATCTCAGACCCTTTGGAAGAGCATGAACTGAAAAACACTGTGCGCCTAAAGCTAGACATTTTTGGGAGAGACGTTGTTACCAAAGAATACGTGAAATGGTACAGTTCTTTCTAAACTAATTGCTGGCGAACTGTGGGTTATCCCTGCTGTGTGTGTTTTCTCTTGTTTGCTTGGTAAATTAGAAGTGGATTGTGTCTTGTGCTGTTTCTTGCTAAAGAGTTAGGCATCAGGTTAAGAGCATAGGCTCTCAAGTGCCATCACGGGTTTGAATCCCAGCTTTGCTTCTTTCTGGAAATTTGACCTCAGGCACGCCACTTTCTCTTGTTTAAATTTGTTTTCCAGTCTTCAAAATGCAGAAGGTCCAAGTAGATGAGATTACCCATGAAGGATGGCTAGCACCATGGGGACGGTGGGTTTCCTGTGGGGCAAGAAATATATTCTCCTCTAGCAAGGCTATAAGGCATACCTGGCGTGGTTGAGTGAGGGATTTTGAAAAAGATGCCATTAACATACCCTGCAAATATGTCATGATCGGGAAAATATTTTCCATGATAATAGTGACCCGTGTAATTGGCTGCTTTAGGGAAAAGCAATGACACGAGTAGATATTTGGTGAAAATCTATACCCAAGCTATCCAGAATTGTCACTGGCCATGTGTGGCTATTTAAATTTAATGAACTGAAATTAATAATTCTGTTCCTCCGTTGTGCCAGCTACATTCCAAGTGCTCAATAGCTACATATGACTAGTGGCTACCATATTGGACAGTGCAACATAGGATGTTTCCACCATTGTAGGGAAAGTTCTACTGGATGGTCTCTACTGAAAATTCTAGGCCTTACTGAAGAAGAATGAGCTTTTTTTCAGGAAAGGGAAGCCCATTGACTCAAACTGGCAGCAGGTGATCAGAATCATTTCAATCCTGCACCTTTTGACTTCCTCTCACTTGCTAGAGAGTCTTAATCCACTAGGTGGGGTGATTTCTGTTGTTGGCCTTGGTTGAGAACCAGAGCAGTTAGCTCTGTTTGCCTCTGCCTTTCCTTGGTTTGTGTTTTACTTTGAAGTTACTAAAACAGTCACTGCGGGTACTATAAGATAATTTTAGGAACTGAAATGTAAAACAGATTGATCTTCAAAGTAACGTTTTATTTTGTACATCTTAAAATCAGGTACGTTACAGGAATATCAGAAGAGGATGAAAAAACTAGATCAGCAGTACAAAGAAAGGATTCGAAACGCAGGTGAGGCTCTGTCTTCGGTGGAAGTAAATCATCTTTAAGTGTTCCTCCTTTTGCTGATTATCAATGTAATGTCATGAGAGCTGCTGTCCAGCATGCATCTCAGATAATCCTTGGTATGGTGGAGGGGTTGGGGAAGAGAGACTCCAGAGGTGCAGTTGGGTAAAGCTGGGACATCTTTTTTCCAGTGGCCAACGAACAACCTGTAGTTAAGCTTATTAGTGTTGGCTCCTTGCAGTCGGTTATACTCCCTGGAACCCCCAGCTGGCTCCTTGAAGTCAGTTATGCTCCCTGGCGCCCCCAGGTTAAGCAGTCTTACACGTTCTGTCTCACGTCTGCTTGGCTGGCTGAACGTACCATGAGAGGAGCTGACATGGGAAAGAATCGTAGCTTGTTTCACTCTTGTTTGAAGTTTGCTTCTTTTGGCATTCCCTCCTCTGGGAGGAAGGGGTGTCCTCTGTTTTTTTTCCCCTTGAGTGTTACAAGCATTTACGGGAAGAGTACACCTTGGTTCGTTATAGTACACGGTACGTGTGTTCGTTAAGTAAGAATTTGTGGAGCACCTGCTACATTCAAGCTCTGAGCAAAAAAGTAGTGGAACACCTTGTCCTTGACTTTAGGAAATGTGCTATTTCATTGACAAAAGACGTCCAAACATGGGTAAGTTAAGGAACATTCTGAGGTCAATAAAGAACCATGCAAAAAGTAAGATGTGATGATTGTTGAAAGTGTGTAAACAGATTCCTGGTCCTATAGGAAATGTTTTGTAAGCATTCAATTTCGAGCGCCCACGTAGTGCCTGTTCCTGCTTGGGGGGTCTGGGGGGACCTAATGCTGGGTCTGCAGATGCTGTCTGGGTGCTGCTCCTCAGGCTGCTGTCTTCTTGCTTTCTGTTCCATTGTCTTTCCGGCTTTCTGTTGGTGGAACTTTTCCCTCTTTCCCCGGAGTAGATGTCCCACGTACACCCAACAGCAGAAAGGTAGCGGAGGGGTGCAAGGGGCACGGGGAAAATGGAAGTACAGCCATTAGCCTTCTGTACGCCCACATCCGCCTGCCTGCCCCTGTGGTTGTCCCCACTGCACTCTGACTTCTTGAGGCATCTCCTTGGGACATCTTTGAGATCCTCAGCCCTCTTCCTGGTGTTCCGCATTAGGGAAAGGAGGTGAGGCATGAGGCCCTAGGTTTAGGTCTTCCTCTTGGCACTTTAGGTCTTGAGCCTTTAAGCAGATAATTTGCTCTTGGAGCCCCAATTTCCCCATCTGTAGGGGGGATACGAATACTTCATGGAATTGGTTTAAGATACAAGTAAGGAAAAGAAATGGATGTGAGCCACTTTTCTGAAGCTAGAACCGCAGCATGAGTATTGAGCTGTTTTCCTTAATTCCACGTTCAATCCTGTCCTCGTGTGTCCTTTCAGAAACATCTCTCTCCCCTGCCCCCGGGTACACATGCAGAAGAGCTCCCAGATCAGTCACAGCTTGAGCCTTAAAGAGCACATTCTGTGCAGAGATAATCCACCTGCTCTAGTTGTGTTGGTGCATGGCTGTTTTAACTAAAACAACCATCACCGACCCCGAAAGCTGATTGCCAGTTTGACGTGGTTCGGGTGTGATTTCTGAGAAGGGCGCAGACTTGCTGTGTCAGGTTGTTTGTGCATCTAAAGCCGTTGGGGCCAGCACGTTGGGCTGCGTGTGCTTGGGCTCACGTGCTTGGTGATCCCAGGACCAAAGTGATCAGGGCTTCTGGAGAAGTTAGAAAATAATGAGTGGCTCATCCCTTTCCTTGTTGAAATTTTCTTTTTGTTTTTTTTTTTTTACATTTTAAGTAGGCTCCACGCTCAGCATGGGGCTTGAACTCATGACCCTGAGATTGAGTTGTGTGCTTCACTGACTGAGCCAGCCAGGCACCCCTCTTCATATAAACTTCCTATTCAATATCTGTTGAGGTCTGAATTGTTAATCTGGAGTCCTGAAACTCCAGATGCTAGGAAATTATGTGTGGATGTGTGTATATGCTTTTTTATGGGCAAGTGGATCCATAGGATTCATCATGTTCACGAAGGAGACCGTGGTAAAATATGAACAGCACCCCCTGGCGTTGTTGGTTCACTGGCAGTCTTTGTGACCTATGCAGCAGGTCCACTGTCGCCCAGAAAAGATTAGGTGCCATGGACCTGTTTTGTTTAAAGGGCTGGCTTTGTCAAGGGCCTTCTGATGTAGTGGGGGGGGGGGGGGGGCTGCTGGTAAACAGTTGCTAATGGCCCGGCACATAGTGGGTGGTGAGTAAGCCGTCGAATACTCTTGGGTGGAGACTCATAGGTGCCTGAGGGGGGTGGGGTTGGTAAGTGAGGTGGAGCTGCCTGTGCAGAGGTCGCATTAGGTCTGGAGCTTGGAAGTGCAGCAGAGACCCACAGGGTGTTGCTGTGGAGGCACAACCACACACACAGGCATGGTGACCCGTGAAGAAAGCCCTGGAAGGGCTCAGAACCTCTGCCCTGACTTCTCAGGGGAATATCCTTCCTTGCCATGCAGAGCACCTCACACGTGCTTTAAAAACGTCAGTGTTGATTCTGCTTCTGGAGAAAAGGCATTGTTCCTTCCTGCCCCATCCTGCCCTGTGGGGTACCTGCCCTGTGTAGGTACCCTGTTGGAGGGTACCTACCGAGTGAAAGAAGGGGTAACTTTCAGTTTTATTTTGCCAGGGGAGTTTGGTTCCCACTGCTTGTTTTTGCCCTTGGGGAGAACTGCCAGAAGTGATTTTGTTCAGGGCCAGATTATAACTAGAGAGTTTCTGCATCCTTCCCTTTCACGTCGATCAACACTTTACTGATGGAAACAGTTGCTCTGTGTAACGGTGCTTTCAGAAAGCAATTACTGCTTCTAAATGAATCCTACCATCACTGTCTGGAAAGGTGACACAGCCTAGCGAATCTAATTGCATGTTTTCTCTCTTTCAGAACTCTTCCTCCAGCTGGAAGTAAGTACCTTGGATCTTCTGGGTTTGCAGGCCCTCTCTGAGACTGGAATCTTGCTCTCCCAATCTGGAGAACCTTTCCTTCTATCACCGAGTGGATAGTTGAGAAGCCCCCAGCTGCAAGCTTTCATCACAGCTGAGTTTGACTAGAGGACATTTTGGGTCTCCATTTAGAAATTCCCATATGTTCGTTTATAGGTCAAGCAGCTTCTGCTTATCACGGGGGATGAGGGGGTACTCATCCCCCACTGCTTTCTCGTTGACTTTCACCTGACGTTAAAGCCATGCGGGAGTATGTCTGAGTTACAACGGTCTAATAATTTGTTATGTTGCTCCTTGACACAGCCCAGTCTCTGAAGTGGCTCAGGGGCTCTTTTACAGCGGAACCCCTCTAGGTCAGTAGGAAAGGCAGATCGAACATTTTTTCTTTCCTTCAGCAGACATCTGAGTGTTGGTTCTTTGTGAAGCACAGCGCTGTGGTACAGAGCTGAGAGCCTGCATCTTGGATGCTGATGTGTTCCTGGGGTGGCTAGTGTGTATGTGTGGGGGGAGTCCTGACTTTGAGAGCCACACGTGAGTGTGAGGTCATGGTTTAACAGAGCCACGTTATCAGAAACCATTTTACTACTGAGGTCAGTGGAACACACGTAGTCTGCAGGATGATGTGACCCACAGCCATAGCCCACCATAAGCTCCCTTGTTCTTCACTTAATGTGATGGTGAGACTTAAAAAATGAACACTTTTAAATTTAGTATTATTTCGGTGTTTGAGTGCTTGAGGATTCAGATACCTAAAAAATGATCTGATGACCTAGTTGATTTTATCTTGGTATAAATGTCAACAAATCAAGTAACTCGTGTCATTTTGACTCCGCGCAATTTTTTTGAACATAGATGTTTTATCCAGAATGTACTTTTTTCCTTAGAAATTAAGGCTTTAAAAGAATTTATCTGTGAGAATCTTGACGTTTTACTTTAAGCTGCAAGCCATGCGATATAAGATGTGAAAGAGAAGAAATGACCGAGTAGTCAGTGAGGTATGCTCGTAGGCCAGAGTTGTATGGTTCGACTTCATGCATTTGTTGGAGAACTTGCAGGTGTCCCGCTCCTGCCTGTGCAGGCGGGTGCAGCTGAGCCTGTGTTTCCCGGGGAGGTGTTTACTGGGCTCCCGCGTCCAGAGCTGGAGCCCGAACTTGTGTTTCTCTTTTGCTCAGACTGAACAGGTGGAAAGAAACTACATCAAAGAAAAGAAGGCCGCGGTGAAAGAATTTGAAGACAAGAAGGTGGAGCTGAAAGAGAACTTGATTGCTGAGCTGGAAGAGAAGAAGAAAATGATCGAAAACGAAAAGCTAACGATGGAGCTGACTGGAGGTACGAAGGCACCACGGGGGGGGGGGGGGGGGGGTTGTGTGCAGTCACTCTCCTGTCTTCCCTCAGCTCCTCGTCCAGGCAGAGTGAGCTGAAAGGAGGGTGGGCTTTGACAGGACGGCTCAGACTTCTAGCTCTGTCTCATACTGGCTGTGTGATTTTGGCCACCGAGCATCTCTGAGCCTGTTTCCCTCTCTCTGAAATGGGGCTGATCAGACCTTGTGTCACAGGATTGTGGTTGGAAACGTGAGTGCCTGGCACAGTGGCCTGCGTGTGTAACAGGCATTCAGTAAGTGGTAGTCCTTTAGTAGTGACTGCAGCTTCTGGTGTGTGCTTTATTTAATTCCTGGGTCAGCCGCACATCTAGTTTATGTTCACGAATTACTTACGCAGCTCTGTGGTGGTGGGAATCTGTTTTTTTAGTTCACCTTAATGACAGGAGAGGCACTGTCTTCCTTCGACCGAGATAGGAGAACAAAGGCATTTGGCTGTATCATCTGTGCTCTTAGATCCCTTCCCCAGGTGTTACTGTGAATGTTTCAGAAAGAGTTGGTACAAAGTTGGCAGGAGTAGCCAAAGTGAACTAGTTTCCTGTAGAGGTAGTGAAGTTACCTTAGACCCTGAGCCAATCCCTCCCTTGCCTTCTAGGCTTTAGTAATCCGCATACGGGAAGTCTGCAGTTGTAGGCAAGCGGAAGGGAGAAGCAGCGGGGGCTGTTGTTCTGTCGCTGTATGCGTACCGAGGAATCTTAGAATATGGGGCGGGAATTGACTTGAACTAGATATTTTGGAACTTGGCAAAATTTCTGTCAGCAAATACTGCAGGACAAGTCAGTGGTGAGTTCGTCACCTGGATGGGTAAGAGGCATGCCTTCTGCACACCCCCAAATTTAACTCTTGCCATGTAAGAAGGTGCTGGGGCTCTGGCATGTCTGATGTTAGTAGGGGTCTATAAGAAATGCGTTGTTTTCTTGTTAAGTCCTTGGGGCAGAGTTTAGAAGTAACTGTTAAGAAGTAGTATTTCTTTTTCTGTATTTCTGGTGCTGTGACCCAGTGGGGCCCTTCGACTGACATAAACTTCTGGCCCCAACCCCCATGATACACCCATGAGAATGTGGTGTGTCTGAAGTGAGGGTCTGGTTCTTCAGAAATCTCTCCTCTGGTACATTTCCTTATTGAAAGACTTGGCTGAAGGAATTGTGTCCTTGAAGGCCTCTGGAAGTGTCTCAAATGTTTTTTCGGTAAGAATGCGTGCTAAAATAGCATCTTCAGACAGTGCCATCTTGTTCTTGTGGACATGCTTTGTTGATTAGACTGCCAGCCCTGTGCTGCCGTGTTCGATACCAGTCTGTCTGTCTTCTGACCTGTGTACCATTTTCTTTGACGGTGGCCGTTTCTGGCTTTGATGCCTCATCGCTCTCTGCTAGAGCCACCAGATGTTCGGGAGTCTTCATTAGGCTAGTGGGAAATATCGTCAGTTTATAGCTGCTCCCTTTCCATCTGCAGGGAAGGATATCATCACCTTACCTGTGATTTGGCATCCTGATTATTGACAAGCAGTAGACATTGTTTGGCCAGGCCGTTTCGCAGTCAGAATCTTAACTGGGACAGGAGGTGTCCCCAGTGACTTGAGGCTGAGCCTGCCAGGGTAGAAAAGACAAATAAATGTGGGGAAGTCATTTGTAACGCAGTAAAATAGATTGCACAAGTGCTTAAAGCTAGCCATGGGCATTAAAGCTAGATGTCCTTCCTCAAGCCGTTTGGTACCCTTGGTATGGAAAAGCTCTGCCAAGGTAATGATAGAGCGTCGGAAGCAAAGGCAGTGGAGCTAGAAGGATAATTAGTGTTCCCACAGATGGTGCCGCTATGGTGCTGGATGAAAGGCCTGATCTCACTCCTCTCATTGAGTGACTCATTTCACCTTTGTGGATTGATGCCCAGTATCAGCATTGGCTGGCTCTGCCTGGAAAAAATAGTTCTTTAAAATCTCCTCTTGTGGTCCACCGTGAAGATCTCTCGAAAAACAAGGCTGGAATGAGAGGCTGATGGGAAGCTTGGACCGAATAACCTGTTGGGAACGGGGAGAGCCAGTGACCTGCTCTGCCTGAACAGGCCGGAAAGCTTTGCAGTCTCTGTGGGGGTTAGTGGGAGGTTCTCCACTGCCCATGCTGCTCTTGAAGAACTTAGGACAGCAGGCTGGGCGGGCAGAAAGATGTGCTATCGGTAAGGAAACCGGGATAACCGCGGATCAGCGCTCCTCCAGCTTGGCTGTGTGCGTGGGTCACCTGGGGGTCTTGATAGGTGCAGCTGCTGCTTCAGGTGTGGGGGGGGGGGAGCCTGCGATCCTGTATTTGTAACCACCTCCCAGGGGCTGCTAATGCTTTTGGCTGGACCACACTTTTTGAGTAAGGACGTGGGTGGGGTTACCGGAGTGTGAGTTTTCTCTGCAGCTGAGGCCAAGGTTATGAGTAACCCAGATAATCAGTGAGAATTTAATGAGCTTTAAAATGTGGGGCGCTCGATCGTTTTTCATCCGTTTGTCCACTTCCTGTCTTGCGGATAGCCGCCTTTTCTCCTTTCTCTTAACAGCCTATCTCCTTGGTCTCAACAGCCACCACCCGCCACTTCATTTTTTTTTGTAATTTTTGCCTTGCCAGGGGCAGGTTCCAACCCTCAGGTCCCTGTGGATGCTACTCGTGACCCCATTAAGCCTGGGGGTCCTTTAGAAGATGACTGGATTTGTAGGTGGAGCCTACGAGTTAAATTTTTTTATAATAAAACTATAATACTAAGGTATGCTAAAGTACTGTCTCCTGAGTACTTACGTCGAGCCAGGTATTACATAAAAACACTGGAATTCCTCATTAGGCTGACAGATGTGGATGAATCCTGGCCCTCTCCTGAACTTGGTTCTCTGGTGGGGTTTTCTCATTTAAGAAGGCGATGGGAGAACCTACGTTCAGGAAGGAGAATGGGAGGTTTGGTGCGAAGGTCGGATGATATAACGCCTAGGAGGTGGCTTCAGAGCGTGGCTGGGGGCTGCACACAGAGCCAGCACTTAGGGATTGGGAACTTGTAGCAGTTTTCGGTTCCTGCAGCTCCCTTCGGTGGACTTGGCGGAGCAGCCTCAGAGGGATGGAGACACTTGCTCAAAGCTCCCCAGTGGGATAGTGCTTACACCACAACTGGTCTTAACCACCACATTGTCCCGACTTCCTACCATGGAAATACTGTGGATTCACGCAGTGCTGAGTGATTCGTACAGTGAGGCTAATATTGGTCCTCAAGGAGCTTGTATTCTGGTAGTGACAAGACTGACACAGCTCCTTTGTCCTGCCCAGAGTAAGGCGGTGTCCAGAGAGTAGGCTTCTAAATGAAGGTAAATGTTTGTCAGGCTTGTTTTTAGGGATTGTAAAACCTTGCAAGGGTATGTACATGTGGTTGTACTGATGCGGGCGTGGTTTCAACCTCGAGGAACAGATGCCAGTGAGCAGGGAACCTTGGAAGCCCAGGCAAGGAGATGAGGCTTCACACAAATATCTGGGCAGGGAGAATGCCGGAGGTGACCTGGATTTGGGGTGGAGCGGGCTCGGTACCAAGAAGCTCTTTGCTGGCACTGCCTTTGTGGGATCCAGGTGTTTTCAGTGGTTGAGGGTGCAGAGGACGGCTTGACTGGTTCACTCTTGTAATACCATCCCTGTGCTCCTGACAGCTTTGGCCTAAGGGGGATGGGGCCCTTCACCCTTCATTCCTACCCTGATTGGTTGGACACATAAGACCGACCTTGATTCTTCTCTCACCTTCCCTTCCTGCCCCCATCTCCTTGATTTGTGATGCTGATGAGCTGGCCAGCCCCTTAGAGAGGGGCCAGGATATGCTGGACTTTGCTCTGGGCCTCTAGGTTTGCCCTATGTTGCACTGCCCCTTGGTTTGTAGCCAGTCTGTTACAGTGGTTACCCTGCAGTGGCTTTTCTGCCACTTAATGTTCTTTTTCTTAAGGATACTCCTTTGAGTCACTGCAGCTGTGGCTAAACAAGTATGGTTTTGTTTTTATTTATTTTTTTATTTTATTTTTTAATTTTTTTTTTTTTTAACGTTTATTTATTTTTGAGACAGAGAGCATGAACAGGGGAGGGGCAGAGAGAGAGGGAGACACAGAATCAGAAGCAGGCTCCAGGCTCTGAGCCATCAGCCCAGAGCCTGACGTGGGGCTCGAACTCACGGACCGTGAGATCATGACCTGAGCCGAAGTCGGACGCTCAACTGACTGAGCCACCCAGGCGCCCCTGTTTTTAAAGTTAAAGTACGTTCCAGTGAAGCTTTTGCTACATTTATGGGCTGTAGGCAAGTGAGCTGTTGGAGTGAATGATGAGGCCTGGAGAAGTAAGGAACCCAAGGCCAGTGGGGAAGTGGTAATTCTATGGTAATTGCCGGTGATTAATGTTATCAGGAATATCTCTCCATAGGGACTGGTGCTGCAAAGGCTCTGCCCAGCACTGATTCAGCCTAAGCTCTCGCTTCTTAGCCAGCATACGTGGTGCTACTTGGAGAGTGTCTGTGTCTGTCAGATACGGCCATTCCTGGTCTCCTTGCTGGTGGGTAGAGCAGGAGGAGTTATGCTGTTAAATGTCATATGTACAAGGTGGTTTGGAGAGGAGCTGCGTACCTGGTCTCTGCCCTTGTCCAGTGTTTCTGCCTCCTGTACTCTCCTGCCTCGGTGTGTTTGGCATTCAGTTAGATCACAGATAGTATTGCCATGGAAGCAAACCTATGAAGGGTCCTGGGTGTTCTGAGAGGCTTTCTGATTTAAGCCAGGTAGAGTAGTGTTGGGCTCGTCTGAGAGGAAGACTGATTTCCTGCTCAAGTGCCTTCTCCAGGGCTGCCAGGCTCCAACGTCTGAGTGTCACTTCCGGAAGCCTGACTTTTAGGGTGTCCCCACATTGAGCCCCTTGGGCCTCTTACTGGCCAAACTCACAGGAGACTGCTGTTAGAAACTCAGTACGCCAGCCTGTTGCTTCTCGTGAGAAGTGGAACTTCTTGGTGGATTCAGACCTGGGTCAGTCAGATATCCTTTCTTTCCCTCTGTGAAAAATCTACCTCAGAAGGCTGGAGCGACATGAGTGGAGTCCATAACATACTTTCGGAACTACAGTGCGTGGTACTTACGTGTTGATCTTCTCCACGAGTCACGTGGCCAGGCCTGCTCCCTGCTCACTCTCCTGGCTGGTGGTGGGGATGGGCTACTACATCTTGGAGGCTTTTTCGGAGCACCTTCCTTCTTCTGAAGCAGTCTTTTGGATGAAAATTGATTAGGTTATTGTGGTGGCTAGGCTAATAAAGTGGATTGATTTTCGCTATTTCATAAGAAGAATTTGATTATATTTTCTGATTTGTGAGTGATGCAGTTATGATTTTCTGAGCCTGTTGGCCATGATTAGACCGGGTTATTCCCACATTCTCTCGGCTGTGCCTTGACTGGCTCATTTCCATCATGTGTGGCCCACCCTCCCCATGCCTTAGACTCGGCAGCCCAGAGGGCAGGGCACAGTCAGCCATTGTCTTTGGTGGACCATTCATTGGTGTTCATGTGCTAGGTACTCTTTCTCTAGTGTTCTTTGGGTTGGGCGAGCTCCCTTCGCACCTTGATTTTTGAATTAGGTGTGAATGTTGCACAGCCTCACAGCTGACATTGGTTGTCTTCAAGCGTGTAACTTCTATTTCATTCAGCTGTTTGTACCTTGACTTAAAAAAATTTTTTTTAATGTTTGTTTATTTTTGAGAGGGAGAGAGAGAGAGTGCAAGCAGGGGAGGGGCAGAGAGAGAGACACACAGAATCTGAAGCAGGCTCTAGGCTCTGAGCTGTCAGCACAGAGTCCGACGTGGGGCTCAAACTCACGAACTGTGAGATCATGACTTGAGCTAAAGTCGGATGCTTAACCAGCTGAGCTACCCAGGTGCCCCTGATTTTTTTAAAATTTTTTGTACAGTGCTTTCCTGGCTGCAGATGGCGTAGTAAAAACTAGCATTGATTGAGCTCTCGTGACGCCAGGCACCATGTTTAGGGCTTTACTCGTATGTCACGTAACCCTCGCAGCATCCTGTGAGGGAAGTCTTACTGATAATTCCATTTTATAGATGAAGTAACTTGACACAGAGGATTTACGTAGCCCACCTGAGGTCCCACAGCCGCAACAGGGATTCACATGCACCAGCCAGTAAGTAACTGGAGGAGTGCACCCTCTCGGTAGAGGGGGAGCCGTTTCCAGTAGAGAGGACTCCCCTCCCCGCTGTCTCCTGGGGCGGGTGTGTGAGTCCTCCTTCCTTCTGCCCCCCACTCCACGCACACCTGTACACACACTTATCAAGACTGCACTTCCCCTTCATTTATAGGGGCGAGAAGTCAGCGTTGCCCGTTTCCCTTCTTAAGAGCAACATGCAGAAATATCTTTTGGCTTTGTGCTCGCGACTGTTAACTAGGCAGCTCCTGCACGTTGCCACAGTGGAAGAGGTATGCTTGAATTCCTTGCCACAGTGGAAGGGCTGGCTACACTTGAATTCCGTGAGGCTGTCCGTCTGCCGTGCCGAGGGGATGCGTGGTCGTGGATGAATGGTCTCCTCATGTCGTCGTCGTTGTGCAGGAAACTCTGTGACACCCCTGCCACAACTATGGCTTAGGTGCTGGGGTGGAATTCAGGTGTCTCTGGGGAAAACATGCCATACGGTGTGGCACTTGGTAGCAGAGGTTTGTCCAGAGGTTTGCTCTGGTTGTTTGGAAGGCGGTGTGACTCTGGAAGATCATGTAATGGGGAGCGTGGCGCTGGCTCTCAAGGGGTGTCGTGCAGGAGTTTGCCGGGCTGAAAAGAGGGGGCCAGGCAGAGAGGACAGCATGCAAAGGCTTGAAGGCATAGTAAGGCGTGTGCCCTTGGGTGACAGACGAGCTAAAAGCTCTCACATGGTGTATGTGCGAAAGAAGGAGAAGGGGCAAGACCAGAAAGTGACGCGGGCTTTTTTCCATAGAAAGTGGCAAGCCATGGAAGCATTGAATAAGAAAGGGGATGTGTTGTAGAAGGATCTGATATGCGTCTTAGGGAAATTGCTCTGACGGAGATAAGAATAGGATGAGGGAATGGAGTTGAGAAGTGGTTTAATGGCAGAACTGCCCACGACCTGGTGAATATGATGCTTGGGTGAGGGAAGGTAAGTCACAATGACAGAGTCTGTCCTGACCAAGAGGGATGGACAGATGTGATGTCCCCAAGACTCGGGAGAGGAGGCAGCCATGGGAGGTGAGACAAAAAGTGAGAGTGGATGGTGTTGCCGGGCATAGGTTGCCATTCAGAAGGGTGGGGAAGCTGGTATTGGTGACAGAGGCTCACTGGGACACAGGCTGAGAACTGACTGGACTCTAGAGGTCACCAGCAGAAAGGAGCCCAAGGAGGCAGGTCAGGTGAGGGGAGATCTGGGTGGTGATGGCAAGGGGAGGAGAGATTTTAAGGTAAGGAGAGTCAACAGCAGTGTCAGACTGCAGAGAAAAGTCAAGAAGAATGAAAAAGGCCTTTATTATGAGCCTTCATTAGATCATTCTTGAATAGTTAAGTAGCTAGAAAACGTTACAGAATAAAATGAAACTGAAGAGTCTAAGTTTGTAAATGAAGATGTCCTATAAAGATGTTGGTGCTGAGACCAGTGACCTTTCACAGAGCCTTGTGCACGCATGTGCTTCAGTTTCCCTCCCTCCGTGGGCACTGCAAGAATTAGTTGACCGAGATGACCCGAAGGTTCCTTCTGATCCCAAGAGCTACCACTCCGTGGCTTCTTAATTTGAGGGAAGAGGAGGAAAATTCTAGTTTTCGGGGTGCTGGAGAGATGCCTGCAGTGACTCCACAGGTAGACCGCAGGGTGGGGCTGCATTTCGGTGGGGGGCGGGGCAGCGTGCGCTTAGGCCATCCAGTCTGAGTCTTCAGGATAGCCCTCCTCTGAAGTCTGAAATGGATGTCTGGCTTGGGCCATGTCCGGATGTCCCCAGTAAAACAGTTCTGATTGGGTGGCTCTGGGGCAGATATTTGTACAGTACAGCAATTCTTACTGACTTCAAGTGGTAGTCGGATAGATTTACCCATTCAATTCTTGCCACAGATTCTATGGAAGTGAAACCCATCATGACCAGAAAGTTGCGGAGGCGACCAAATGATCCTGTCCCCATCCCAGACAAGAGGAGAAAACCTGCTCCTGATATCCATTTGCATCAAGCCTTAATTTTTTATCAAGCTGTTTTTCTTTAGACTGAATCTTTTGCTTATCTGTTTGCTAGAATATATATGGCCACTGTCTTACAGAAATTGTTGTGATTGGCAAGCGTGTGTATTTACCCATGAGCTAGGGAATGGCCGTTTTACTGTTGAGTCCTTAGTTGCTGCTGCTTCCCGTGGGAGGGGTTTATAGATAGCAGTTTTTGGAAAGGCACTTGGTGTTGGGAGTTCAGCCTGGTGTTAACACTTGGAGATTCAGGGCGACCTCAGATTACACGCGCCTTAATTTTTCTACCTGTAAAACAAGGACAGTGATACCTATCTTTCGTACCTCTGTTACCTACATCCTGAAACCGGTGCAGTGCAAATTGTTAAAGCGAATGAGATTTCAGTCTCATAAAAAAGCCCTTTAGTCATAAAAATGGGAGTGGGAAGAGGGCATGCACGGCAAAGTTCTTTCTGTTTCTTTGTTCTTGGAGAGGGTAAGTGGCCATTTGCACAGAATGATTCAGTTGTTTGCCACCAAGAAAGGGTTTTGACTTCAGGTACCTTTGTCTTCACAACCAAGGGTTTAAGTTACGTGGGAAGGACAAGCCCACGTGTGTGTGTGTGTGTGTGTGTGTGTGTGTGTGTGTGTGTGTGCGCGCGCGTGCGCGCGCACGCACGTGCAAGGCTTCGGATCTTTAGAACAAGAGCACTTCATAAACTGAGGAGGAAGTTCTCCTGGTACCGTGTCCTGTGCTCTCACTCTTGTAGTTTCTGAACGACTTAGAGACGCTTGGAAGAAATTTGTGAATTCGTTTACATACCTGGGCACCACGACATTTAGTAGAATCAGCAACTTCCGAGAGGCACGCTGTTGTAGAAACAGCACCTGACACAGTCACACTGTAAATTCTAAAGTTCTGGTACTGTTTTGTTGATTTCTGCTTGCTTGGAAACCATGGCCCTCGGACATGTTCCTTTAACTCTCAACACCCCAGCTAAACTATTTGTTAACAGATGAACAGATCATGGAGGATCTGAGAACGTTAAATAAGGTACGGTTTGATTTTTTGATTTATTTGAAAGCTTAGGCTTGGTAATGGTTTTGTGCTTCATGTTGTTCGTGTGTTACTTGTTAAATCAGTTTGATACCTTTGACACGTGAAGTTGCATCTGAAATGATTTGTTCTAAGATTTCTTGTTGTTCTTCCTACAGCTTAAGTCACCCAAGAGACCAGGTAAGTGCACAGTGTTACTGGCATTTGTGCAATCTTTTTATCATGTTGTTGGAAAAGCATGCTTCTATCTCACAGGCATTTGTTGCACTTTTCAAAAATAAAATGTTATTTGTCTAAGAGCAGTCATCATGAAGACTGAAGGGAACCTTAAGTGCACCCTCCCCTGATTTTTTTTTTTTTTTTTTTTTTTTTTTTTTTTAGCCCCGCTATGTTGAAGCTATTTTTGCCTTTACCTTAGGTTTTATTGTAAAAGAGACAGTTGATTGATTGGCTGGTGAAGGTTTCCTTCTGTGTAGGCCTCAAGGTACAAGATTTAAGTCTGCCTCCATTTCTGGAAATGAAACCAGAAGGATTTTTCAGCATTACTTTGTGGAAATGAGTGCTAGGCAGTGCTGTTCCAGTGCCTTTTCACAGCCTGGCTCTGGTAAGGGACTCAGAGTCCCAGTTTATAGAAGAGGCCAGCCCAGTGTTCATGGAGGTTTCTTTCAGAGTGGCACTCGAGAGTCTGTGCTAGGCTGCAAGATAGAATTCTGAACGGGCAAGGCATTGTTACGTTTTAAGCACTGTGATTACTCACACATCTCTCTGCTCACCAAGTCTTGTGGAAGGAAACAAGATCCTTTTTTCTCTTAGTAATTTCCTTCTGAGGGCCACCATTGTCTGCAGAGAGGTCCTGATTTTCTAAAGGCATGATGGGGAGGGGTTTGTATAAAGTGTATGAATTTAGATCCTTTGAACCGTCGGTAGTTATGACTACTATGTTAACTTGACTCTGTACACACATGGTGGCCTGCTCTACCTAGTAAGTAAAAAATCATTCGAGAAATGAGTTCAGTTTTATAAAGACATGTTTCTAATTTTTGCCGTTCAGGGCTTCTGATCACTGGGGTTTTAGTCCTTCTCTTAGGGACCTTGGGCAAATCCCTTAGACTGCATCTCTGGTTTCTCCTCTGTTCAGTGAGGTTAACCTGTGCCTCGCCTACCTCACAGGGTTGCCTTGAGGAGCAAGTCAGGCATAATACACAAAAATTTTGTTGAATTCTCATTTTTACACCCCTGAGGAGTTAATGATCGAGTTTATTACCACTTTTAGTAGCATTTCAGTTAAAGCATGCTAGCTGGTAGACCCACATGCTTGTTACATGCTTGGTCACTGAAATATCTTTGGTTCCTCCAGCATCCCCGTCCTCTCCTGAACACTTGCCTGCCACGCCGGCAGAGTCTCCAGCCCAGAGATTTGAAGCTCGGATAGAAGATGGGAAACTGTACTATGATAAAAGATGGTATGTTGTGGAAAATCACAGATTACTCGCAGGAGTCTCAAAAGAACATCTTGGAAGAGGGCTGGGGCTCTCGTTATCGCTGAGCATGGCTGCTGCTTAACTTACATACTACTGAGGTGGAGTAACATTTAAAAGTGTGTCGGGAGTGGGGCACCTGACTGGCTCAGTCGGTGGATCAAGAGCGTGGGACTCTTGATCCTGGGGTCATGTGTTCGAGCCCCACATTGGGCGTAGAGCTTGCTTAAAGAAAAAAAAAATGCGTCAGGAGTCATTTGATCATTAGATCTGTGAACACAGCGTTTCCCAAAAACGTGTTCTGATAGGGACCCCTTGTCCGTGCTACTATCATCGTGCTAGAATTTGCAGGCCTCTGTCTCTGGTGCTACCCCTGTGGACTGGCCAGGTCCCTCTCTGCCTTCTCTTAACTCTGCCCTTGTGCACTAAAATTAATAGGTATTCTGTGGAAAAAAGGATTTTGTGGTCAGATGAGTTTGGGGTATGACCATGTTAATTAAGGTGATTGGGTTTCTTCATTGTGCTTTTTTGGGTTCTCTGATATGCTAATGTGCATTATCAATTTCTGAGATGTTATCAGATATTACTTGACCCCAGGTACTGTTTTTGCATGCATCATTTTGCTATGTGAATGTTCTAGGAAACATACTTGGGGGAGTTGAATCCTAAAACATTACCAGTTTAGAGACCATTTTTTTTTAAACCATTATTTGCATAATTTTCTTAGTTGCATGTGAGTGTATAGGTATGTTACCTTAGCTTTTTAATACGCCAGAAATAATTTCAGAATAAAGACCATTTGACACCTTCAGACCACCAGCATTTCTATCGGAGAGGAGAGAGTAAAGCAATATGAAAGGGCTTACAAACTCGTTCACTTACTCCTTCAGCAAATGTTACTATCTGTTCTGTAACTAGGCATTCTGCTAGGTGTTAAGCCACCCTGGATCCCTCCTCGTATCACAGCTCCTTTATTCTGGATAGATCCCTTTTATTCACTGTCCATATGCAGGCACACTTAGTTTATGTCATGGTGGACACAGATTTGCATTCTGAATTTTCACTCGTTTGTGTGGAGAATGTTTATCTGGGGTTATTGCATACTTTCTGTACTTATTTATAATCGCTATCATTTATAACCTTTTGAGTTTCAGTGTATTTAACCTAAAGTTCCAAAATTAGAGTAATGGCTATTTAGAATTTTTTGAGCTTTGTTAAAAAAAAAAGTGCCCAAGATTGTTAGTTGATTACAATATAATATCACACTTATGAGGTTGGCAGAAATGCTTAGAAATGTAGTCATGGTTGAGATAATCCCGTTCCACCAAAATATCAGGTTACAGTAAGTTAATTACCCAGTAGATGGTGAAGGCCTCTGTCTGTGAGCCTGATCTGAGTGACTTCTGCCCCTCTCATTTGACTATTCTCTGGCTTTCTTCAAAAAGTCCAGTTATATTGTACCTTAACATTGCTTATGAGAACATTACCACTAGGTGGCAGGCCCCAACAGGTCAACACGCTGAGGGGCAAAATAAGATGAAAAATGTTTCTAATAATGAAAACCAAATAACCTTTAAAGATCAAGCCCGCACATAAGAACTGTCTTCAAAAATGATGAGATTTATCACTAACGTTTTTACGGATCTATGAGTCTTAAAGCCATGTGATATCTCAAATGATGTTCATTTTGTAATTGCGTTGCTTCAGATCTTCTTTCTAAGGCTTAAATCTCAGACTTTATGAGACTTGTCTTGAGGGTGAAATGCAGTAAAATAAAATTCTTGCTTTTCTAAAGAAGGGATCCATGGTGCCTGGTGTTTCATAACATAAACAGAGTGGTGAGGTTAGATGTGCTAGACCTCCTGAGCATTTTGAATGAATTTTGCTGTCTTTCTCGTGGTTGCTGCAGAAATTTTTAAAAGAAGGTCTCGGGGGGGGGGGGGGGCACCTGGGTGACAGTCCTTTAAGCTTCTGATTCTTCATTTTGGCTCAGGTCATGATCTCAGAGTTGTGACATCGAGCCCTGCGTTGGGCTCTGCTGAGTGTGGAGCCTGCTTGGGATTCTCTCTTTCCCTCTCTCTCTGCCCCCTGCTCAAATAAATAAATAAACTTTAAAAAAAATATTAATTTAAAAAAAAGGTTTCTGGGAGCATTTTCCTTCTTCAGTGAATTTAAAGTTGCTTATGGTTAAATATTGAGATTATTTTCATCTGTATTCTGTTTCTCACTTCTTTGGCTTTGGCAGTCAGAGTTGATGACATGTTTGTTGGAAGGTGGGTCTCTCCTTTTCCTGCCGTATCATGCGAGTCCTGGCCAATGCTCTTGACCAGCGTGTAACTGGCCTCCTCTCTCCCCAGGCTCTTGATGTCTGGCCTTTGTCAGGTTGGGGGCTGTCATCCTTCCTTCTGCACCAGTCCTGAATCTGAGAGGTCAGCACACCGCTTTATGCTCTTTGCAGTGGTGTGGAGTATTTTGGTGCGACAGTATTTCTGGCAAAACCTGTTTCATTGAGGTTTCAATGACTTCAGCAAAATGAGTGTGATTCAGGCTTCCCATCTCTGCGTGAACACTTATCAAGCTACGTGTCGTTTTGTGAAAGATAAGCATCTTTGCTTTGCCTTGGTCTGGTAGTGCTTTTAAGGCATTTTATGTCCTGCTGTAAGTCTTCCTCACATTTTGATTTGGACTAATGATCCTTCTTAGCAAGTACCACGAAAGTGGCTGATATTTTAAAATAACTAACTGATGGTGCCGGCGGACTGGTTTATCTCTTTACTTTAAATCTGGGGCTGCTGATGTGAATCAGGAACGAAGTCCCCCTGCTTCCTCCAGTCTTTGACTGACAAAGACTGTTGAGACGGTGAAAATTTACACCTGGCATCGGGGCTCCTTGAGGTTCCAGAGCTGTAACATGGCATTTAGTTTTTTTGGGAAATGAAATGTTAATATCAGGGTTCCCAGTAGGATACAAAATTAAATTAATTCTACCTCCTCCTTTTTGACCCATGTTTTAAGGAAATTGCTTTCTTCCATGATGGTAGTGTTGATTCTAGTTCATTGGGTTTAACAGTAGAAGCAAAGCCTTATGAGCTCATTTGTCAGGATTCCCAGGTCAGGATTTCCACTAGTAATAAAGTGATAAAGTCAATTTGACTTTTGGGGCTTGTTCTCTGAGGCTATTTCAAGTATTTTTTTCATCCGAGATGAAGGCAGCTTGTAAAATGGGTTAATTGGCAAAAAAAAAGTGATAATGTACGTTTTTACTAATTTAGCTCTATCGTTGCTGCTTTTTAACAGTTTTTATGTCTAAGTTTATTTTCAGTTTTCTCCTTCTTTTTTATTGGTCTTTAGACATTGAAAAGTAAATTTGTATGTTAAGGTTGTCATATACTTTTTAGTTTCATTTTGAAAATATAAACGCTAATTTCTGAGGACTTGCCCCCCCACCTCCCCGATAATTCAGATCATTGAATAGATTTGATATCCAGGGATAATGGTTCCTCAAGACCATGGTGTGGTGTGTGAGATCTGGTTCAGGAGGACCTGAAAACCCAGTTGGCTCGGAAGTGGGCTGTTTTGGGAAACGCATGGGCCAGCTCTACTGTGGAGCAAATGGTGACCGTTGGTGGACATTCAAGCCACCACCAGTTGGTGATCCCAGAGCAGGCAGACTTGGGAGGTGGCCAGATGCTCAAGTCCCAGACCACTTCTGGGATGGGGGATGGCGGCGGTAATAGACCTCATAGATCTCATTGTTAAAGCCGGTCAGCGGTGTTGGGGTTTGCATCCTGTGCACATCTAAAGGAAAGCAACACATCTCCCAGAGTTAGCTGTTGTCTTTAATAGACATTAAGATGTTAATTTTAACATTACGTTTCGTTTTTACCCATCTTTGTTGTTCAGGTATTTTCCAGAAGCATGATTTGCTTGATTTTTAACATAAATTACACTTGATTATTTCAGAAAAAAGAAAGCCATGCAATAAAAGGAATACCATTCTTTTTATTATTAGTATTATTTATTTTCAAGTTCATTACCATACACTATAGTCTTGGTTTCAGGAGTAGAACTCAGGGATTCTTCTTTTACATATGACACCCAGTGCTCATCCCAAAAAGTACCCTCCTTAATGCCCATCACCCGTTTAACACCCCCTCCTCCCAGCCACCCTTAGTTCTCTGTATTTAAGAGTCTGTTATGGTTTGCCTCCCTCTCTGTTTTATTTTTCTTTCCCTTCCCCTATGTTCATCTGTTGAGTTTCTCAAATTCCACGAGTGAAATCATGTCTTTCTCTGACTGACTTCACTTAGCATAATACCTTCCATCCACTTGTTGCAAATGGCAAGATTTCATTCTTTTTCATTGCTGAGTAGTAGTATGTATATATAAACCACATCATCTTTATCCACTTATCAGTTGATGGACACTTGGGCTCTTTCCATAAATTGGCTGTTGTTGATGGCACTGCTATGTATATAATACCACTCTTAATTTAGATTCACATTTCTATAAAATTGTAATATACATTTTATTATGCATCTTAACTACAGATTTACCCAGTTTTTTTCTGTGTGTGTGTGTGTGTATGTGTATGATACACATGCAACATGCATCTGTTTTATGTGCACAGGAACATAATGGACATAATGGACATAGTTTTCCCCCCCTCCACTTAGCAGTATATTAAGTACCTTTCCACACTAGTAACCTACTTCTTCATACTGTGACCTTTCTTTATTAAAGTGTTTAGAAAATAGTATCAGAATGACTTGGGGCTAGGTGCATGTTGTTTTGTGTCTTTGTCCCTTTAATAACTCATAATCCCTGTAGAACATCCAAATGTTCCCCTCTCTCTGTATTTTTATTCTGACCATCACTTGAGATGTTACTATTTACGTAGGAAAGTTGGCTTAGATGTGGGAGGGAAACTGGAGTTTTTGAGTGATGCTGTGAGTTAATTCAGCCTTTCCTCATGCGCTGTATACTTCAGACCTTGTGATATTACATATTTAGCATAATGAAGGTCCCCTGACCCAGTTTACCAACTGATCTCTGGCCAAAAGCAACTTTAAAGCTGAGTCTAAACCAATCTTGCTGTTCTAATTGCATTTATGATTCGATTTCTTTTAACAGTGTTTTCAGGAAGTAAATTGAGTTAGAAACCCGAGTTTCAGCTTCTAAGTAGCAGGTTAAAGAGTGCTTAGAACCTCGATTGGAAAAAGCTCGTTGTGGGAGTGAAGTCCATCTCTCACTGTGATATCTTGGCAGTAGATTATTTCATTATACCGTTATACCAGCAAAGCAGTCTGCCTCTCCCCCCCTCCCCCCCCCAAAGAATAGGATGCAGTGCTTTGCTGGGAGATGTGTTTTGGTAGAATTTACATGAGTTAGTGGGTTTGTTTGGCCAGATCTGTGCAGCCAGAATGAACCAAAGGTTAGATTTTTGACTGACTGGGGCTGGCCCAGGCCAGGGCTCCCAGCCGCAGCTCAGCTGATGTTTCCAACTCTTGCAGTCCAGCAGCTGCTCTGTCCTCCTGTGGCAGCTGCTGCTGTCTCATTTGGGCTTTGGCCCTGGCTTCATCACTTTCATCCTCGGCCTGGTCCCTGAACTTGTAGAAGTTGAAGGTGGTCCTGTGCTGCAGGCCAAGAGGATAGCTACTGGGGCTGAAATGGAATGTCTGTCTTGTCAGCTTCATGCAAGGCAGGCAGCTCTCTTGACTGATGGGGCCAAATTAAATCCCCTTTGGTACATACCCTGATGCTCAGAACTTCGCCTGGTTTATGCTTGCCAGGGTGAGTACTCAGTGTTTTTCATGGCCACTGTATTTGAAGCTGTGTGACAGCAGGGACCTTGTGGCCCTGTTGACTGTCCACCTCCAACCTCCAGCGTACTCACTGGTATGCGGTAAGTGATTAATGAGTCATCTGAGTGACCAAAGTAAGGGCTGAATATGGCCTTCCTTCTTATGGATGACTTATTTGGACACATTGAAAATAGGTTTGAACAAGTGTTCTATTATTTGTGTATTTTATCCACTGAACCTTCAGTGATTTGAGATGGGCTTGCCCGTGGGAATAGGTTGGTTTTTTGTTTGTTTGCTTTTTTTAGAGCTGGGGAGGGACAGAGACAGAGGGGGACAGAGGATCCAAAGCAGGCTATGCACTGACAGCAGTGAGCCCGACGTGAGGCTTGAACTCATGAATCACCATAACATCATGACCTGAGCTAAAGTCGATGCTCAACTGACTGAGTCACTGAGGTGCGCCAGAATAGGTTGTCTTTGAAAAATTGTAATTTACTTTTTGAAATGGGTTTTATAGTCCAAATAAAAAGTAAATACATGGTGTTAGTTTCCCAGCCTTTCCTCAGCCCCCTTTTCCCCTCTGCAGAAGGCCCAAGGAATAGAAGTTTCAGATTTAGAAGATTAAGAGGCCGTCTGGTCTAATCCAAGGATGGAAGCCTTTAAATTAAGCCTGAAATCCAGGCTCTTCCTCAAATGTAAAATGAGACTCTTAATTATATTTTTTGTGGTGGTGTTTTTCTGTCTTCCCTTTTTTCCTTCCTATTTTAATTGGTGCCTGTAACAATACTATATTATTAAAATTTGTTAAGAGTGTAGCTCTTATGTGAAGTGTTCTTTCTACAAAAGGAAAAACAGCAACAACAATTAACTCTAAAGAAGAGGGCAGGAGGAAACATTGGGAGGAGATGGGTATGTTCGTGGTGGTGATGATTTCATGGGTGTATACTTACCCCAAACTCCTCGAGTTACAAACAGTACATATGTATAGCTTTTTAACATGTCCGTGATACCTTAGTACAGTGGTTAAAAATATAAACAAATTTGTGTCTTGTTTTTGGCAGGTACCACAAGAGCCAAGCCATCTATCTGGAGTCAAAGGACAACCAGAAGCTGAGCTGTGTGATCAGCTCTGTCGGAGCCAATGAGGTAGGGACTGAACTCCCTAATCCTGCAGGAGAGGAGAGCACAGTGCGATAAGCTCTGTGGGGCGCCTCAGAGAGTGCAGTGGAGCCTGGTGTGCTGTGCGGGTTAGGAGGGAAGTCAGCACTTCAGGCAGAAACTGCACGTAGTCACAGTGCCCCCTGAAAATTCCTTGCTTGGCTGGACTAGCAACACATGTGGATTTGTATATTCCTGGTGGTATTTGTGAGCTCCACATACAGTAATTGAGTTGGGAACCACTGAGAGAGACCACAGGAAAGAACAGAAGGCAAGTCTGTGTGATATCTGTATGTTCGTATCCTGCTGCTTTGTAAGGTAACCGTGTACTGAGAATGGAACTTGCTTGTGGAGCATACTCCATCTTTGTAATTTCTCTAGAGCTTTCATGTTTACTGAGACATTTGTGCTGTAAGGCTTTCATGAGGCACTTGGCACAGGGTCTGGCATACAGTGAGTGCTCAGTAAATGGATGCTGGCCTGATCTGAGCCACACACTACTCCTTGCCTGTTGTCTTTACGATCTGACGTGTCCTCTTGCACCTCTCAGCGGTGAGCTACCAGGCTCTTGTCCTTAGGTATTGGTTTCCTAGAGTCTCTCTTGTAGGAGAGGGACTGGTTCCAAAGTCAGCTCAGAGGGTTATGCCCACGGATGGTATGTTTGACAATGTGAGTTCTCCGACTGGCCCTTCATTAGAGGGATGTCAGCAATGTGTAACTTGTATTGTTAGTAGTTTTAAAAAAGTTTAAAACTTTAATAGCTCGATTGGCTTGATCTTTTATCAGTCCACAAACGTCTGCAAAGAAATTGATTTTTAGGTGTCTACCCTCTGTAACTTATTCGTGCCAGTGCACAGTAAATCTAATGAAACTGGATTATGAAATAACTTAAGCCTCTTCCATTCTCCCAGCTTCCTGAATTGAAAATGCCCTCAAATGTGACTAGTTTGCAAAATGATTGTTTACTCAGAAGTCAGGGAGAACCTTCCAGATAAATGAATGTCCTTTTTCTCTAGGCTTGGGGTCTGTGAGTCACCCCAAGCCACGTCAGAACCAGAACAGAAGGATCTGATGAAGAGACCTGCTGTTCGTCGGCAAGAGACATTGTGACTTCGCAGCAGCCCATGTGCCCTGTCTCGTGGCCTCTTGGGACCTAAATGTCACTTCACAACCAGTGCGTTGTCCTCCTCTGGGACACCTCGAGATTTTTCAGGAAAATAGCAACGCAGGTTACATTTTTTACTCTCTCTGTTAAAGATGGTCATCCTTTGACACAGTAGAGTGTCGGTGAGGTGACAAGAAAACGGTGACACTGAGACATGTCACCTGGAGGGGAGAAGCCTCAGTGTGTCAGAGAGGCATGTGACTCTGATGATGAGGAAATATTTCTCACCTCGTGGAAGTATTCTAGCTCATTTTTCAGGTCAGATCCAAAGTGACACTGGAGCCACGTGGCCTTTGCATAAGTTGACTCCAGGCACATTTGGTGAGGGAGTTTGAGCCTTTTGGTGACTCCCCATTTCAGCCCTTCTGGGGGTCATTTTTCAGTTTAAAGTGCTTTTGCAAGGTCCTTAGGGGCTCAACTCCATGTGAGATCTTTAACTTGAGTTAAAAAAAATTTTTTTTTTAACATTTATTCATTTTTAAGAGAGAGAGAGCGAGCGAGAGAGAGAGAGCGCGCGCGCCTGCGCAAGCACGCAAGCAGAGGTGGGGCAGAGAGAGAGGGAGACAGAATCCGAAGCAGGCTCCAGGCTGAGCTGTCAGCACAGAGCCCAAAGAGGGGCTCAAAGCTATGAACCGTGAGATCATGACCTGAGCCGAAGTCGGACACTGAACCGACTGAGCCACCCCGGTGCCCCTAGTTTTAAACCAGCATATTTGACTGTAAGTTCTCTTGTTGATACATAAACTAAAGAGACTGAAATGAGACCAGGAACACTTTAAACCCTTGAAGCTGGCAGGGGGGGAAGGGAAAGATGGGCTTGGAGATGCATGTGGGGGAGAAGCAGAACTTGAAGAGCTTGAGCAGAATCCTGCGTCAGGCCCCATCTGGTGCATATCAGTTAAAACGGATGAGGAACGGGTGAGAAGCAGAGTCCGGGCTGGTTTTGGGGACAAGAGCAAGGAGTTTCGACAGCAGGTGTCAGCAACAAGGGGACTCAGCCTTCCTCTTCCGTAAAATGGGGGTGAGGATAGGACTTCATAGGGTTGTTCTGAAGATGAGAAAGCTCAGGTGTGTCGGGTGACCAAGGTGGTGGCTTTCTTCCCAGTGCTGGTGCAGAGGATGACACTTGCTGAGTGCCCCCGTCTGCCCTGGCTGCCCCCTGCTTCCCAAGTTCATCCTTGATGCCGCACAAGAATGCCTCTGCCTGGTGAAATGACAGTCGTCTGCTGCGATCTGTGGGAGAAGGATGTGGCCAGGAGGGAAGGACTGTTTCAAGCTCATTGAGCCTTCTGATGATCCTGATTGGGCCTTAGCTCACTCATGGGCTTTTGTTCCTCTTCTTGTTCTTTTTTGTTTTTTTTTCTTTCTTTTTTTTTTTTCCCCCTGCCTTAATTGCCAGGAAACCAGAGTAGCGAAAAGCTATAATATGGAAGTCCCTTGGCAAGGAAAATATTTCCAAATTTGATTGACAGTTTATATTTGTGAACACATGTATTTTGAATGTTGATAATGCTGTAATCAAACCAAATCAAAAAATGTCATTCCTTAAGATCAAGGCAAAAACAGAACCCAAGATCACTGTGCTTTCCATTTTCTTAATTTTTTTTTTTAATGTTTGTTTATTTCTGCGACAGAGCATGAGTGGGGGAGGGGCAAGAGAGAGGGAGACACAGAATCTGAAGCAGGCTCCACGCTCTGAGCTGTCAGCACAGAACCCGACGCGGGGCTCGAACTCACAAACCATGAGATCATGACCTGAGTCAAAGTCGGTCGCTCAACCGACTGAGCCACCCAGGTGTCCCTGTGCTTTCCATTTTCTGAATCAGAGGTGTGAGAGAGGGAGAAGGGCCGTCCAGGGCTGCCGCCTGCTGTCTCGGGTGGTGGTTTCCGGGAGCAGGGCCACAGGTCAAGGAGGTGGGTTGAAGACCTCACAGGAAGAGGTTGCCAGTGTTCTTCCCACACCCCATTCATGCAGATATTTTGAGGCTCTGGGAGATTTGCCCCTCGGTATTTGCTGTCAGCCCCTCTCATCTTGTTCCCTTTCCTTCTTGCCTGCAGATCTGGGTGAGGAAGACCAGTGACAGCACCAAGATGAGGATCTATTTGGGCCAGCTTCAGCGCGGGCTCTTCGTGATCCGCCGGAGGTCAGCGGCTTGACTTTCTACAGTGTTCTTCTTCCCTTGACCTTTTTTCTGGAGTGGTTTTGGTTTTGTTTTCTTCCAAATAGAAAGTTTTTAACCCGGGAATTGCTCCCTTGGCCTTGGAAAATGGGGAGCGCTGTTGTGGATTCCGCGAGGCGCTTTGGTGGCAGCTGCTTCGGTCTTTGCGTTGCTCCTTCCTGCCTCAACCTCTTCCAGCCGTCAGTCACCATGAACTCTTACTTTTGGGAGTATTGGGAGTTTGGTTTACTCATTTCTTTATTTTATTTTTTTTTTGCTTATACTTTGTCTTTTTTTTTTTTTTTAAAGGCTCCTTTGAGTTTGAAGGAACATTTTTTTTTTTTTTAATTAATTATCTTTAGGTCTTTCTACCAGGAAGGGATACAGTCTACACGGCATTTTCATGAATCTGATTAGTGGATCACGTAGCTCTTTCTGTTGTCGAGCCCAATTCACTGTTTCTCCAGAAGCTTGGGGCAGAGGTCCTAGCAGAAGGAGATTAAGTCTCCTGGCTCTCAGCCTTCTCTGAGAAATAAATGCCTCGTGTAACATCTGGCGTATGCCATCCATTCCACTGGCTGAGCGACAGAAAAATTTGCCTGGGTGACTACGTGCACTGAGTAAATGGGGTTGGGGGAGGGGGCATTTTCATGCTTATAATGTGCTGAAGGTCCTGCATTTTAAATGTTATTTAACGCAAGTGGTATATTCAGACATGTTTGTTCTAGCTCAAGCTGGAACGAGTGGTCATTTCAGAAGTTTTTATTTCTAATTCATTTCTGTCCCCTGCTCCAAGTCGATGGAATGGTACCTGGCCCAGGCTGATTATCCAGGTTATCTATTGTAGGTGGGGAGATAAGACTGATAGTGCAGTAATCAGTGATCTGTAGATGCTCACTCATGACTCAGATTGCACTCTTGTTGCTCATGCCGCTGTTGCTCCGACCATTTCAAGCCCGTGGGGCCTTGTTGTCGGCGCCCCCTGCCTCCCAGGAGGTCTGGTCCAGCCTGAAGACAAAGAAAACTCTGCCGTGGCTGCCGCTAAACCTGCGCTCTTCCTAATGATTCCTGGTGAAACGGCCTTCCCCGTACTCTCTGCCCCACCTTCCCATCATCGGAGGAGTGATTCCCTGGCACGTGGGGTTTTCTGGATGATAGCTGTCACCTTAGCATATTTAATGAATTTGGGGTTAGAGCAACTGTTAGCATCTCTCTGGGAAATCAGTAGACCTTACACATCCTAAGACATCTTTGTATGTAGTACCCCTCGTCTCAGGTGATTCTCCTCGTGTTGTCTTTTGATGTCCACACCCCAAAGCAAGTTGGGGGCCATGAAAACCAGTGAATCACCTTCTCTTGTAAGTCCTGGCTTCAACAGAGACCAAACCTTACTGACTCAGAGTAAAGACTTGTACAGATTCATTTTTGTTTTAATTTGTAATTCATTTCTCTTTTTTTTTCTCCCTGGTATTGGAGTCTCATTTAGAAAACAGGGTAGATGATGCTTGTTTACTTAGAGTTGGCTCGGTGTTCTGTGCTGCTTCTCTGCCCCCAGCCCCCATTATGATGTTTGCTTTGGTGAACCAAGTCCATAGTAAAAAGAGGCTTCATCTTTTGTTTCTTCTTGACAGCCTTTGCTCTCTTGCTTGAGTTGTCATTGTGGGTGTGTAACATCCCATAATATCAGGCGGCTATCTGTTATCCTCTAGTGCCCTTGTGATGGAAATATATCTAGATGTAGAGTGTGTGGTCATCAATGTTGTGGGGTTTTTTGTTTGTTTCTGAATGATTGTCTTACTTGGCTTTCTAGCAGTACACCAAAGTTTGGTTTTTTGAAAAGGACTGTATTGATAACTGGGATTCTGCATCAAAGCAACAAGTTGCCTTTTTTTTTTTTTTTTTTTTCTTCCTTGTCTGGTGGCACCTTTGTGCTTTTGTGAATTAACTATTTATTTGAAGACCAGGGTATGGGCACTTTGGCCTTGCCTCTTCTGTAAATTTGAGGGTGATGAGGTAGTGCTCTGGCCTTGGCCACATCACTGCCTTCTGCTTCTCTCTTGTCCTCACAACCCTTAATCATAGTGTGGTGAAAACGGGGGCAGAAGGGGGATAGACCTGAGACACAGCACAGTAAATCGTACTCTTAGTCCCAGAAGATTTAGTTTTTTATTTCATTACCCCAGAGATGACAAGCCAGCAGTTCAGCCCCTCTGACAGGCAGAGCCCCCTTGTTACGAGATGGAGGTGCTTTTGTGATGGGCAAAACAGACTTTGAGGTTCCTGGACTAAGAAGGGGCTGGCTTTTAGCCCAGGTGGCCATTCTTATTCCAGAAGCTCTTTCGCTCTCCCTAAATTCAGACTATTTCTTGCAACTCATACTTTGAAAAAGGTTGATCTAGACAACTCTTAACAAGAACCTGTATGTGCGTTAATCTGATCAAGAACCTGCACTTGTGTTATTCGGATCAAGAACCTATATGTGTATTTTGTTTGAGGCACCTGCCTCAGTATTATACACGGTGTTTGCTATGGATGCATCCCAATTATTTATTTTACCTCTGCTTAGAGCCTTTGTGTTGCCTTCCCCACCACCTGACTCCCTCTCTCCCAAAGCCAGTGTCCTCTTGAACAGTTTCCAGATTTCCGTAGCCATACCAAAGCCGGGATGTTTTCATTCGTTTGGATA
Source organism: Felis catus (assembly GCF_018350175.1). NCBI lineage: Eukaryota > Metazoa > Chordata > Mammalia > Carnivora > Felidae > Felis > Felis catus. The sequence continues at coordinate 15,002,285 of NC_058379.1, forward strand.
CCAGTATTTATGGATCTCTAACTACATAATTTCTCTCTTCTTTCTTTCTTTCGTTCGTTCGTTCGTTCGTTCTTTCGTTCGTTCTTTCGTTCGTTCTTTCGTTCTTTCTTTCATTCTTTCTTTCGTTCTCTCTCTCTCTTTCTCTCCTTCCTTCCTTCCTCCCTCCCTCCCTCCCTCCCTCTAACTGGGGCCAGTATAAGATCCCAGAGGCTGATCTGCAAATCAAGCTATTTGTCTTTGTGTGTGAGACCCTGTATTCAGGGTTGGGTGACTTTTCTAAGAGAAATACTGGGAGCGGGGAGGGGGTTGGTCGCATTTTTTTTTTTTTTTAACCTACCTTGGGGTAGCGGGGGAAATCCTATTTTTTACAATATTTTAGCTTTTGTTTTTCTATTAACCTTTCCTTTTATCCTTGAATTTTTACTAAATTTCCTCCTGACTTAAAAATCCTGTTTCTAATTTGGGAATTTGAAATCTTGGTACTTAATGTTATGCCATTTTTTCCAAAGAGTTCAAACCACTTTAATACCAGAACATGGTAAAATATTTGCAGCCATTTGAAGCAGCTGGTGGGCTTTTTATATATTCTCATTAACTGGTACCATTAAATGTTCTGAGAGGTGAATGTAAAATGTAAAAAGTTATAGGGTTGTTTTTTTTTTTTTTTAAATAACAATAAACTTTCAAAGAGAAAACCAGCATGTAGTCTGTGTTATATCCATTGACTTGATAAATGATTGAAATTTATTTTAGGTTTTCCCTCCAGCGTTTGTGGGAGAAGGAAATTGGGAGAGAGGGAGGGATATACTAGATACTTGGTCGTTGTGAAGAGGAAGATACGGAGTGATGTCAAAGATAGGCTCTCAGTTTTGTAAAGAGCAGTCTAGAGGTGTTGACCCATCAATGTGATATACTCTCCTTGTTGGAGATGATAAAACAATTTCATGGAAAGTTGAGTCAATGCAATTGACCTTAGATAGGAAAAACCTTAAGGTAGACTCGTATGATTGAAGAAGATGCTGCCATTTGGTACTCTAGAGCACTGCTTCCCAGTTTTACCAAAGGGGGAAAAATGCTGGTATTTCTACAGCTCCCTGGTGGGTAAACTGAGGAGGCTGCTAACTGCCACAGGTGACAGACCTGGTGTGCTCACGACCTGGGTGTGGCATGCCCAGCAGGAAGGGCTGCTCTGTGCTTTGGATGTTGGAGAAGGGTGGTCACTATTTTTAAAATTTTTTATTGTAACATTTGTACAGAGAAGTACACAAATCTTATTTGTACAAGTTGAATCTTCTCAATGTGAATGCGTCCACGTAACCCGTCATCTAGATTGGGAAATAGCACTACCAGCACCCACAGCCTGAGCAGGCTTCCTTCCGGTTGCCAGTCCTCGCAGGGGTAAGGGCTAGGTCGACCGGTTTTCTCTATTTTCGTCATCTTAACCTTCAAGTTCTTGAGCACCTGGGTCTTTCTAGAGTTGTAGAAGAGCCAAGTCCCTGGTGGAGGCTAGGGGTTCGCCAGGGACGTGAAAGCCAGTAGTGAAGGATGTGGCGACACAGTGGTGGTAAAAACAACAACAACAACAACAAAAAAAACATTCAGGTTAACTCTGTCACCCTCCCGCTTGTCGCCAAGGCAAACAGAACTTGCCCTTGATGTCAGCATCTGCTTTTGTGAGAGTTCTTTGTCTAGGTCAGGAACTATACTAAACGCTGCAAGGCAGGCATTTTCTGTTTCAGTCCTTGTAATCTGTGAAAGAGTGCTGATACTCCCAATGCAGTTGTTAATATAATTTGTTAATAATTTGTTATATTGTTGATGTATTTGTTAACATAGTCTAAGACTTGGCTTAATTCTCCCCTGAAACCCAGGGTTCATCACAGTGCCTAGTCCTAGTGAGTGCTCCGTAAATGTTGTCAGATACTGTTAGTGCAAAATGATGTGCAAAGACAGGTGGGCTGGTGAATAATAATAGCTCCAGCCCTCAATACTGTGCCCTTCACTTTTATTATCTCATCGAAGCCTCATAACAACCCTGGAGAGAAGACGCTATTGTTATCACCAGTTTTCAGAGGAGGAAACATTCCTTTATCACAGGGGGTGGTTAGGTAATTTCTCCAAGGTCACACACACCAGCTTGCACAGTCCCAGCTCTTTCAGATTCTAAGCCAGGGTTCCTAAGCGCTGCCCTGTGCAGCCTTTTCCCAGCCCCCTTTGTTCACAATGCATTCAGCATTTCCACCTTTCTCCAGCCCTTCTCTGGGAGTTTGTTTTTATTGCTCTCACCTCTTATAGAGCAAATTTCAGAGGTAAAAACGCCATACTTTGCTAGGACCCTTTCCCCTGCTAGGTAACTCCGGGCTTCTTCCTTGGTAATCGAGTTGTGAGAGTCACAGTTACTAGCCAAGAGGTCCCTTTGCTCTGAAACAGTGTGGGCAGGTGTGTAACGGAAAACAGGGAGCCATTTAGAATGTAAAGAGTGAATGACCTTGATGGAGCCGACTTTAATAAGCAACATGAGAACCTTTGGAGGAAAACACTTACCTTTTTTTTTTTTTTTCCCCAGATCACTCTCTTCCTGCCTGCCTTTCTTGTCATCTCTGAAGTAAGCAGGGAAGGGTAGGAGCCATTGAACTGGTTTCTAAAAATGTAGATGGAGAGCTGGACACGCTACATCTTGCTGCTCTCTGGATGTCGGTGGACCTTTTCATGTCGTGTCCTGCTGTAGAGCCACTGAATGAAAGAACACACCAGTTCAATGTCACCTGCTTCAGACTGTCTGCTCAGCTCCAACCAGCAGCCTGCGTAACCACCAAAGCCAGGGTTTGCAGTCTTTGGAGAGAGGCAGGAATGAAACCAATTTCTGGTCTCTTCTGCTAGTGTTAGAGATGCCCCACATCTATCTTTGGTAAAGCTAAGCACCTTCTCTGCTTTTAAAAACACAGTAGAGGAATGCTCTAGAAACATGGGCACCAGCTCACTCTCTTTGGACATAATGACATGATGAGAAATATATTAGCTTTAGGAATTTTAGTGTTTACCAGAGTAGGTATTTTTGTGAATAGCTATGATTATTAAGACGAAAAGATATGTATGTTCAGAAGGATCCCTGGGGGAGTGAGGGAGACAAGATACAGCATAGGTACCTAGACACTTAATCCCTTTACCCATTTTCCCTAATCTGTGTTTGCTCAGTTCTCTGAAAGATACAGATCTCTAAAATGACAAAATTCACTTTACTGATACGAGAAGACCAATAATCAGAATCTGAAAGATTCTCTCCCCTGTTTCTCAAAAGTTGGAGACTCAGCGGTGTGCTCTGTTTTTCTGCAGCCTGATGCTCCTGTCTGTTGGCATCACCTGTCTGCCTGCCAATGGGGTGAATGGGTGTGGGGTCAAAGTAGGTGAGATTAGGGGCACGTGGGTGGCTCAGTCGGTTAAAGCATCTGACTTCGGCTCAGGTCATGATCTCATGGTTCATGAGTTCCAGCCCCGTGTCGGGCTCTGTGCTGACGGCTCAGAGCCTGGAGCCGCTTCGGATTCTGTGTTTCCCTCTCTCTCTGCCCCTCCCCCACTCACGCTCTGTCTCTCTCTGTCTCAGAAATAAATAAACATAAAAATAAACATTAAAAAAAAAAAAACGTTCCAGAGCCAGCTAGGAAAGCAGTGCTCATAGAGAATAAGCAGTTATTGAAGGTAGGAGTACAGTGGCCTCAGGTTGGCAAGTCCCTGCATATAATTAAGAATCACTTTTTTTTCCAACATTGATTCTTTCGGTAAGTATTTGAGTGTTTACTGAGATGCAGTGTGGCATAGTGGCAGTGTGGCCAAAGCAGAAGAGTTGGAATCAGTATTTGAATCCAGCTTTAACTAGCTGCAATGTGACTTTAGGCATATTGGTTAAATAACAGGCACATAGGTTAAATAGTAATATCCACCCCAGAGTGATTTTGAGGATCCTAATAATGTTAACGTACATAGCACTTACTATATCCTAAGCACTTTACCCATATTAACTTACTGAATCCTTGTAATGACCCCGTGAGGTAGCCACTATTACAAATCCTCACTCTGTAGTTGAAGGAATTGAGAAACAGAGGTTAAGTACCTTGCCCAAGGTCACGTAGCTAGTAAATGGTGAGCCAGGATTCTGAGCCCAGTTTCTCCAGAGCCCTTGCTCTCATTCACCATACTCTGCTTTGAGGGGGACATAACACAGGGCTGGATTCAGGGAGTGCCCAGTCTCTGGAAACTGTCCCCTCCATTGTCACTACTGCTGCCCTCTATCTGTCTCTGTCTTTGGATGTTAATCTGCCAAATCCTGTGAGACCAGAAGGTAGTTTAGTCCAAGAGACAATGAAGATAAAGTTGGCAGCTTCAGAGATCATGGTAAGCGTCACTTCCTGCAAGTGGGTTGGAATGAATGCCCAGCGCATTGGGTTGAGAAGGATTCTGAAGCCCAAGTTGGGCAGAATGGGAGGAGTGGCTTAATCAATTAGTTTTGTTTGCTGATTTAGTTTGACCCCTTATTTTGAAGATGAAAACATCTAAGGCCCAGAGATGATAAATGATGTGCCCAAGTTCATATGGCCAGCTATAGGCAGAGAGGTGGTGGGGGTCCTGTACTCTGGTATGGCCACTCATTAACCCGGGGATTTTTACTTAATGGCTTGATAGTTAGGGCACAGTCATCCTATTGTGCCTCGGACTTTTCTGGTTTTAGTATTGATAATCTTGCATCCCAGGAACTGTCTCAGACCCAGGCAAACCGAGACAGTTGGTCACCCTGCTCAGTTTCCTCCTCTGTAAAGTGGGGATAAGAATTGGCATTTTTCCATGGATTAAGTGATTTCTCATAGATTAGATAAAGCACTCGGAAGTAGTGTTTGGGACGTAGTAAGTCCTCAATACGTGTTGGTGATTTATTGTTGTTCTTGTGTTCATTATTATTGGAACAGAGGGTTCCAGCCCCAAAATGAGATCCTGGAGAACTTCACAATCATCCCAGCCAAGACAGGGGACCTTGCCAGGATCATCTGGTCACCTGGAGCTGACTGTTGGGGATGTTTTTTCTTCTACTTGAAATGGTAGTAAACTATCATGAGCTCGAGGATTGACATTAGTGCATTCAATCCACATGCTGTTCATGGAGTATTGCATGTTAGGTAGTCTAGGTTCTTTGGGGGGGATTTAGAGATAAATAAAAGCATGGTTCCCTTCCTCTGGGACAGTGAGGATGGGCAGCTGTGCTTGTCAGTAATTCTGGTTCAGTGGGATAGGAGCTACATTCGAGGCCTGGAGAAAACTGTACAGAGAAAATACTAGCAGTTGACATTTATCGGGCAGGTGGTTGAACACTTCACGTGCATTATCTCATTAATTGTTTGTTGTCTGTGAATTTATTGTTACGCATCTGGGGTTTACAGACTGGGAAACTGAGGTTTAGAAAGAGTAAGAAACTTGCCTCAAGTTCACGCAGCATGATTCCAAAGCAGGTCTTGCTGACCCAGAGTCTGAATTTTCATGAAGCAGGAATGCTTTACAATTACTTCGGAAAGAAAAGAAAATTTGAGCTTGGCCTGAAAACTGAGGCAGGCCTTAAGCAGTGTCCATGGCCAGGAATGGGAACTGCATACAGAGGAAATGGCTCGGTTGAAAGCGGAGTAGGGGGTGGGACATGTTTAAAAAGTCAAATGAGAGTGTGTGCTGAACAGTAACTGTGGACGAATGGGCTTTGAACTTTAAAATCTGTTTTGTTTTTTCCCAGACCCGTACCTTTTTGTCCTTCCACACTTTAGGTTCACCTTCCTTTCCTTCCTGCCTCTGTCCTTTTCTCCCTTCCCCTGGCCCACCCTGTTCCCTCCTCCTCCCCCCTTTTATATCGCCAGTGCGGTGGCTCGTGGCAGTCTTGGAGTGACGCTTTCCAATTTCACACTTACATGCTCCTGAAAGTATTCGTAAACTAACTCATATGTAAAACCAATAAAGGGCAACAGCACACATTCCTGTTAGGCAGTAATTTTGTTTGACTCCCTTTCTTCTGTTTTGATCACTCATCTTCCTGCAAACACGGTGCTTTGACCTTACCGGAAGTGGAAGTTTCAGGAAGCCAAGCATGGTGGAGCTCTGTCAGCGTATGAGTAATAGGAATGAAGAAGAGCTCATGTTTATTGAGCACTTACTACGTGCCTGGACAAGGGCTAAGTACTTTTCGTGCATTATCTTTTTTAGTGCACTCAACAGTCATCTGAGGTAGGTCTGCCCGATTCCCATTTTTAACAGATGAGGAAATTGAGACTCAGAGAAGAGGATTCACCTCTGCGCCGCATTCCTACGTTTCCTTTTCCTGTTGGCTTCTTCCATCGTAGCATGTAGTGCCAAAGTACAAAGGACCAACGCCCTCCATTTTCCACGCCTGGAACAGACACTGAGAAGGGAAGCAACTTGCCTGAGATCACACCGCCGATGAACGGGAGAGCAGAAACTAAACCCAGGTCTTGTAACTCTTAATCCAATAGTTGGGGGAAATCCCAGGCTGAAGCCGAAGGGCATGGATTTAAGATTTGGGTTTGAATTTTAGCCCTGTGACTTACAAACTGTGTGACCTTAGGCACGTCTCATAACCTATCTGGGCTCCAGTCTAGAAAGTGGAGACGATGATGATAGCCACCTCAGCAAGCTTATTGTGAGGGTTGAGTGAGGTCACACAAGCAAAGCAGCCCCAGCAGTGACCCTCGTGCCTGAAACAAGCCAGGTCCGTCTAGCGTGTTAGATACATCTCTCCCACCTCGCCAGCTGCCCGTTGTTACTTCAGGAGTTGTCTGCCCCATCTGCTCAGGTCCCAGCATGCCTTGAGGCTAAGCCCACAGCAACCTCGCAAGGGGAACCCCTGCCACTAGCCACGAACCTTGAAATTCAAGACAACAGATGCCCAGCATCTGTTCACCTTATTAGCGCCTCACTAGAGAAAAGTTTGAAATCCTCCCTCACCTCCCACCAGCTGTGTTGAGAAACCCACTGGACTGTGAGGGAGGACAGGGACTGGGTCCCCCCCTCCCCCTCTCCCCAGGGGTTTGCATACTGTAGGTACACATTAAATGCTTACTGAATGAATGGTTGGCTAATTATCTCATTTCTCAGCACAGCATATTAATCTCTAAGATCACAGTAATAACATAATGCAGTTTAGAAATGAAAGGATTTTACAAAGTTGGCCACAAAATACAGTAGTCTTTTATTTTCTACCTCATTTCCCCTCCCAGAAGCAATCATCCCACCTCTTTTAGCTGATTATTTCAGTACATTTCTAAGAATTCTCTTAAATTCTGACCATGGAAATCCTTCCCTCCTCTCTCAATATAGTTATTTCATAATTTTGATGAGGTCAGTATTTAGTGTTTACATTATTACGGCTATGTAAACGCTAGTCACAGCTGAGCCCTGTTGTAAAGTATGATTGCCTTTTTTTTTTTTTTCCCCTTGACAGGGTTCCCCCAGGAGTTAATAATTGTCTTGTATTTTTGTTATAAGCCTGGTTTCCTAGGTGCTTATTAGAATTCAACCTCAAGGCCTTCACCAAGTGTTTAAATTCCCTTTAAGACACTCAGATGCACCAGAATTCCATTGATTTCATCACCCTGAAGAAGCCTTCCCCCTGGGGACTTCTGGACTGGTTGCCTACTCTAGACTGCTGGCCCCCCATATGGCACATAGCTGTCTCCCTGGAGTCTTCCTTCACCTCCGTACTGGGGGCTCCTCTTTGTCACTCTTTGCGTTTGGATCTCCCATTCTTGTTTCCTTTGTTTTCCCTTTTCTCTACCTCCCCATTTTGGCAAAACGCATCTTGCAGTAACTTACCAAGCATGATTAAAAATGCTCTCATTCTGTTCTCTTATTTCATCGATGGTTTGGCTGGTGTAACTACATTTTTAATTCCCAGAATTAAAGCCCATACATTTCCAGAATTGAAAAGGCCCACAAAGCACTTAGCACTTAACTATATTTCAGCCAGCCCCTTCCTTCCTCAACCTTCGTTTTGAGAGGTTCCTTGTGCTGCTAAATTCATTATTCTCCGGTTTCTCTGCTGTCAGTTTTAAAATTCAGGTTTTGTTTTGTTTTAATTTACTTTACAGCTTCTAAAATTTGGTTGTTTCCTCTCTAGTGTTTTCCATTCTGGTGGGTTTAATTCTAGCTTGGAAATCATTTCCCTTCAAGATTCTGAAGGTATTCTTTATTGCTGTCTAGCTTCTGATGTTGTCCTTGAGAAGCCTGAAGCCATTCTGATTATTTATTCTCTGATCACCACCCCCCACCTTTATCGAGGTATAATTGACATAGCATTGCATAGGTTTAAGGTGTACAGTTTGTATCATTTTGATAAACGTGCGTATTGTGAAGTGATGACCACAGTAAGGTTAGTTAACCTGTCTGTCATTTCAGTAGGTGTGCCATTTTTTGTGTGAATGTAGTGAGTACTTTTAAGATCTCTCCTAGCATCTTTCAAGTGTACAGTCCAATATTATTAACTGTAGTTACCATGCTGTCCATTACATCCCCAGGAATTGTCTATCACTGGAAATTTGTACCCCTTGACCGCCTACACTCTTTTTCCCACCCCCCAGCTCCCTCCTCTGGCAACTACCAATCTACTCTCTCTTTGGATGAGTTTGATTTTTTTTAGATTCCATTTCTAAGTGAGAATACATAGTACTTGTCTCTCTTTGACTTATTTCACTTAGCATAATGCTTTTGGGGTTCATCCATATTGTTGCAAAGAGTAAGATTTCCTTCTTTTTATGGGTGAATGTTTTTTTTTTTTTTAATCCAGCCATCTATCAGTGGACACTTAGGTTGCTTCCATGTCTTGGTTATTATGAATAATGCTGTGGTGAACATGGGGGTGCAGATGTCTCTTTGAGACAGTGATTTCATCTCCTTTGGATATATACCCAGAAGTAGAATTACTGGATCATATGGTAGTTCTTTTTTTTTTTTTTTTTAGGGACCCCCATATCTCTATACTGGCTGCACCAGCTTGGATTCCCACCAACAGTGCACAAGCGTTTTCTATTCTCCATATGTTTGCCCGTACTTGTCAAATTATATCTTTTTGACAGTAACCATTTTAATAGGTGTGAGGTGATACCTCATTGTGGATTTGATTTTCATTTCATTTCCTTGATAGAGTGATGTTGAGCAACTTTTCATGTACCTGTTGGCCGTTTGTGTATCTTTGGTGATTTGACTTTTTTTTTTTTTGAAATGTTTATTTATTTTTGAGGGTGGGGGAAGGGGCAGAGAGAGAGAGGGACAGAGGATCAGCACTGACAGCAGTGAGCTCGATGCAACACGGGGCTCAAACTCAAGGACTGCGAGATCATGACCTGAGCTGAAGTGGGACACTCACCTGACTGAACCACCCAGGTGCCCCTGGTTATCTGACTTTTTAACATCTCTAGAAGCTTGTAGGATCTGTGGCATTTTGAAAGTTCAAGATGACAGGCCTTGTTGTGGGCCCATTGTTCTAAGCAGTTAGCTTTTTCAATTCTGGAAACGTATGTCCTTAAATTCTGAGAATTAAAATAATACATCTACATAAATATGCGTGCACACACACACATTTTATGGATGTAGTAGCAAGCTTCCATGATCCTTGCCTCCTGATAGTCATACCCCTGTGTAGTTCACTGTCATTATTGGACCAAGATTGGTCTCTGTGACTAGTAGCATATAGCAGAAGTGATAGTAATTCATTTCTGAGATTGGAGTATAAAAGACACAGTGACTTCTTTTTGGTTGTGCTCTCTTTCTCTTGAATCACTTGCTTTGGGGAAAGCCAGCTACCATGTGAAGCAGCCATATGGGGAAGGCCATGTGGCAAAGAACTGAGGCCTTCTTCCAACAGCCAGCTAGTCACTGAGGCTTCTGCCAATGGCCATGTGAGTGAGTCACTTTGGAAGACATCCTCCAGCCCCAGTCTAGCCTTCAGATGAGATTGCAGTCACCACTGACTGCTTGACTGTAGCCTTGTGGGAGACCCTGAGCCAGAACCACCCAACTAAGCTGCTCCCAGATTCCTGACTCTCAGAAACTGGGTAAGAGAATAAATGTTATAGGCTGCTGAGTATTGGGGATAATTTGTTATGCAGCAATAGCTAACTAATATAATGGGTAATTTTTTCCCCTCTTTTTTTTTTTTTTTTTTTTTTCCTCTCTCCTAGCATTCAGGGATTCAGGGACTCCTTTTACTTGGATAGTGGACTTCCTATGGCAGTCTTCAACTTTTCTTGTATTTCCCATTTTCTCTTTGTCTTTTTATTTTCTGGGAGGTTTCCTTAAATTTGTCTTTTAACCTTTCTCATTAAAAATATTTTTCATTAAAAAAATATTTTTAATGTTTATTTTTGAGACAGAGCGTGTGTGTAACCCAGCAGGGGAGGAGCAGAGAGAGAGGGAGACATAGAATCTGAAGCAGTCTCCAGGCTCTGAGCTGTCAGCACAGAACCTGGCATGGGGCTTGAACCCACAAGCTGTGAGACTGTGACCTGAGCCGAAGTTGGACACTCAGCTGACAGCCACTCAGGTGTCCCCGCAAAAAAATTCTAAGAGCTACTTTTATCTTCTGATTTTGTATCCTTTTTTTTTTTTTTTTTTTTTTAATTTTTTTCAACATTTATCTACTTTTGAGAGAGCACGAGCAGGGAAGGGCAGAGAGAGAGGGAGACACAGAATCCGAAGCAGGCTCCATGCTGAGCTTTCAGCACAGAGCCCGACTTGGGGCTCGAACCCACGAACCATGAAATCATGACCTGAGCTGAAGTTGGACGCTTGATCGACTGGGACACCCAGGCCCCCCTATCCTTTCTTCTTTTTAAAGTGTCGTACCCATTTCTAGAGTCCTCTCATCCAGAGACTGTTGTATCTTGTCTAGAGAAGAAACTTCTGGTCTTTTGCCAAGTTGGTCTCTAGGCAATCTTGCTGTTTGAAGTAGGGAAGCAGATCTGATGAACTGACAGCTTTTTTTTTTTTTCATTTAAATTATAGTGAACACACAGTGTAATATTAGTTTCAGGTATACAGTTCAGTGATTCAACACTTCCATACATCACCCAGTGCTCATTGTGGCAAGTGCGCTTCTTAATCCCCATCACCAATTTCCCCCATCCCCCCACAACCTCCCCTCTGGTAACCATCAGTTTGTTCTCTAAGAGTCTGTTTCTTGGTTTGCCTCTCTGTCTTTTTTCCCCCCTATGTTCATTTGTTTGTTTTTTAATTCCACATATGAGTGAAATCGTATGGTATTTGTCATTCTCTCACTGACTTATTTTGCTTAGCATAATACTCTCGCTCCATCCACATCCTTGCAAATGGCAAGATTTCATTCTTTTTTCATGGCTGAGTAATACCCCATTGTATCTGTATACCACGTATTTATCCATTCATCAGTTGATGGACACTTGGGCTGTTTCCATAGTTTGGCTATTGTAGATAGTGCTGCTATAAACATTGGTACATGTATCCCCTTGAGTCAGTATTTTTGTATTTTTGAGGTATATACCTAGTAATGCAATTGCTGGAAACTGACAGCTTCTTAAACGATTTCAGCCAGTCTCACTGCCTTAACCTTCATTTTTAGAGGTACCTTAATTTTTTATTAGGTGCTGCTAATCTATATGTCTCCACTGTTGGCTTAAGATTTTGAGGCATTTTTCATCTACATTTAGCTTCTACAGTTTGGTTTTTTCCCCCCACCTATTCTCCATTCTGGTGGGTTTAAGTCCTTAAAAACAGAGGAAAACAAAACACCTTTATAGTTGTTTCAGTGGGATTTCATGGGAAAAAGAAAAACGTGTTATTTAGCCAACTCTCTTTACCTCAACCCTTCATGCCTTGCCTGCTCCCACCTCCCTCTGGGACCTTCTGTGACTTACGCAGCATTGTCAATGAAGGATGACACTGAAGGAGACACTGGCTAGCTCACTGTCACTGTGGGTTCTGAGGCCATAATCTATGAATCACTGCAGTGGGAACATTAGTAGGTCATTTCCAAATAATCAGTACATTCTTACTTATCACAAAGCTGCTGGTTTGTGTCTGAAGACATGTCAGTGGCCTTTAACTGCAGGCTTTGACTTTAGAACTCAGTGTCAAGATTTAAAAGGAAGAATTTACATACATGCACCTTGAAGGTCTGAATGTGTGTATATAATACAGTGCCCATGGGTTTGTATGCCTATATGTGCACAAACACACATCTCGAAAATGAGCCTTCTTGACAACCAGAACCCACCTTTGGACTGTAGGTGAGTTGAGAAGCATGAAAAATGTTTAGCCTTAAGTATGTTTAAATATTCATGACGTCTTCAAAGCGAAGCTTTTGGGAAGACTAAGCCACCTGGAACACAGCTGTGATAGTACAATAAGGCATCTTGAAAAATCACAGAGTGTCACGCAGGGCTGGGAAGAATATTCCGGTGACCTAGGCCAGTCCCCTGCTGCCCACTGTAATAAAAACTATTTTGGATATGTCCATTGTTAGCAAGATCAGGTTAATATTTAGAGCATAGTAGTATCTTACCAGCTTGAAGATGATTATATTTTGGATTACATAACTTATTTGGGGTAACAAATTCCGTTTATTTATTGTCTATCCTTCCTCATGTGGTGGGGTTTTCAGGACGGCAGCTGTTGGCACATTCATCATCGCTTTCCCCTTGTACCCATGGAAGACGTTACTCATCAGTCTTGGCCCGTTGTCTTGAGGCCCAGATGTGAGGACTCAGAATCCTTTCTACACGGGGCTGCTTGCAGCTACTAGCAATTGATTGGGAATGGGGTGTTGTGGCAGGCTCACCAGATGAAACATGTAAGCGATTTCTGGTTGGTCTTTTATCACCCGTCTCAGTTGAACACGCTCTGGTTCACGTTACTTTGCCCAGGACCAGTCTGGGCATGATCCCTCCAGAGCAGACTGGGATAGAATTTTCACTTTCATGGGCTCAAATCACTCAAAATTTTGATTTTGTTTTTGGGATCTCACTGACCATGATTGTCCTGAGTTGTGATTTTAATTCCAAGGACCTAAGTAACTGTGTGCTCGGTTTCTTCAACTGAATAGCACCCTTTATGCTACTGCGTGCCATCATCTTATTACTCTAAACCAGGGCTCAGCAAACCACGACCCACAGGCCAAATCCAGCCCGCCACCTGTTTTGGTAACATTTTATTGGAACACAGCCACACCTATAAGTTTATGTCATATCCATGAGTGTCTTTGCACTAAAAGGGCAGAGTTGAGTAGTTCCCACAGCAACTCTATTGCCCACAAAGCCAAAAATATTTGCCATCTTCCCTTTTACAGAAAATCTTTCCTGAACTGGTTCTGAATGATTACGCAGGATTCTTTTGGCTCTCAACTGTTGTCTAATATTTTCTCCATGGTATATTCAACTCTTTTACAAACCTACTTCATTGTGGTCTCATCCAGCCCACATTTATCTATTATACTCACAAGGCTCTCCTGAGTGATGTTTAGTGCTTGTTGCTATTCAAATATGCTGATTATAACCCTCCCTGCTATTTGTTGAGCACTTACTATAGCCCAGGCAGTGCTAAGCACTTTACATAAATTAAGTGAACAGAAGTAAGCAAATGGCTTGGCATAGTGCATGGCATAGGGTAGATGCTCAATTATATTTAATTTTTACAACAGCCCTATGAAGGTAGCATTAAAGAGTCACTTAGGGTTGCCAGGCTGGTAAGTGGCAGAACTAGAATCCAACTCAGTTTGCACTGATTCCAAAACTTGTGACCTTTCCATTAAACCTCATTTCTTTCTACTTCTCTCTCTCTCTCTCTCTCTCTCTCTCTCTCTCTCTCTCTCTCTCTCTCTCTCTCTCAATGTTTTATTTATTTTGGGAGAGATGGCATGAGCAGGGAAGGGACAGAGAGAGGGAGAGAGAGAATCCCAAGCAGGTTCTACGGAGCCTGACATAGGGCTCGATCTCACGAACTGTGAGATTATGACCTGAGCTGAAATCAAGAGTCAGATGCCTAACTGACTGAGCCACCCAGGTGCCTCTCTACTACATTTTCCTGACTTGCCAGTCTGGTAAACCTGTCAACTAATTAGAATAATGGGCATTATATAGATAAAATGCATGTATGTGATTGGTGTGGTATGTTATCTCAGATCCTCTTAACAAACATGCAGGTTTGGTATTATTCGAAATTTACAGATGAAGACACGAGGCTGGGAGAATGTCATACAGGTAGTAAGCTGTTGGTACAGTTCTAAGTTGGTATGATTCCAGATCTTTACACTGTACTGCTATGATACACAACCATGGTATGTGTCTGAGCTGACATTCATTCAACAGTTTCTACCATACCTTTTCATAGAGCAGAGCACCCACTCTATACCAGGTACTGTGCTCAATCCATATGCTTTTTTCTGCAGTGAATACCTTTCCTGAGTGCTCACAAACTGTTTAATTGTCTAGTGTTTGTTTTTAATTTAGTGCCCTTGGTAGTAGGTATTTGGGGTTGCTTTCTCAACTCTTGGGGAAAGAATTGAAATCTAAGACATTTTGTGCCTTGATTTCCCCATCTGTGAAATGGGAAAGAAAGTGTTTTTATATCTTCCAATTTCCTAAGATTCTAAAATTTCAAGCATGAGAGTTGGCATTGAACAGAGATTGCAAAGCAGGAGTCTGTGGGTAGGATCCAACCTTGTGGTTCACACTGTAGATTTTAAAAATTGAGTTAATTAAAACATGTTTAAATTAAGAGATTTTTGAGCTTCTCCTAAGTAATTAGATAACTTTGCAAGACTGAGTTTGTTGTCCCACACGAATACATGGCTGGAGCTGAGTAGAAGCTTCTCCCTTTAGGGGTGCCTGGGTGGCTCAGTCAGTTAAGCGACTGACTCTTGATTTCGGCTCAGCTCATGATCCCAGGGTTATAGGATTGAGCCCCACATCTGGCTTTGTGCTGAGCATGAAGCCTGTTTAAGATTCTCTCTTTCTCTCTCTCTCTCTCTCTCCCCCTCCCCCTCCCTCCCTGTCTCCCTCCCTCCCTCCCCATGTCCCTCCCCCCAGTTCGTGCATGCACATGCTTTCTCTCTCAAAAATAAAAATTAAAAATAAAAGTAAATAAAATGGGATATTTAAGTAGCAACTGGAATGCCTTCAGTGTTGGGGAAACAATAAGCATGATGGGGACTGATTACCAAGACACCAATTGTTCTGTCCAAAGGGAGAATCTTTTATTCTTAAAATTTTTTTTTTAATTTTTTTTTCAACGTTTTTATTTATTTTTGGGACAGAGAGAGACAGAGCATGAACGGGGGAGGGGCAGAGAGAGAGGGAGACACAGAATCGGAAACAGGCTCCAGGCTCCGAGCCATCAGCACAGAGCCCGACGCGGGGCTCGAACTCCCGGACCGCGAGATCGTGACCTGGCTGAAGTCGGACGCTTAACCGACTGCGCCACCCAGGCGCCCCTAATTCTTAAAATTTTTAAAAATGTTGATTTATTTAGAGAGAGCAAGTGGGGAAGGGGCAGAGAGAGAGGGAAAGAGAATCCCAGGCATGCTCTGCTCCATCAGCACAGAGCCCCAAGCCGCCTAGGGGCTAAATGTCCCATTTTAATCATTTACTTTTTGCCCTCTGATATTTGTAGACAGTTGAATATATAAGTTTCACATTTAGGCAGGAGAGATTCCAGCTGTGTATAAGAAAGAATATCATCTACAAGATGAAATGTGCTTTAGAACCTTGATTGAACTGAATCGATAGAACCCTTAACTCCCTGATTCTATGTATTTTAAAGGAATTTATTTTTAAATCCAAATAGGACATTTAAAATGAGCATAAGTGAAAGGAAAGCTATTTTTAATCCACACACATATGTAACTATAGATTGTGATGCCCACCTACTTATTAGGGCAAAATATTACCTTTGTAAAGTTATGAGGGAATCATAATTATGTTCAAATCCCAGCTAGGTGAACTGAGAAGCCACTGGTACCTTGGACAGCACCATCCCAATTCTTCCATGCACATTTGTTCTTTTGCAGGGGAAAAAGGACTTAGCTCTCTCTCTTTTAAATTCTAGCTAACTCTGGACTCTTTTAAAATGATTTTCGTTTCCTGTAAAAGGAAACAATAAATAAGAGATTAGGTAACTACCAAAATGTCTGTTCTTTAGGACAGTTTAATTATTTCCTTTCTGTACTTTTTTGGCTTATTTACTGCTTGTTTTAAAGGACTGAATGGTGGCAGGGTGTTGCCCCCCTTTCCCCCCCACCCCCCGCCCTGTCTTGAAAGTTACAAAGCATTTGGTCTTTGCTTTCTGCACTGCTGTTTCAGTAGTGCCTGGAACATAGTGAGTGGTCAATAACGTTCATAGAATGAATGCTTGCTTCTCCTACGGTGACATTTATAGTTGCTCTTCTCAGTCACAAAAAGCATGGTGTTAATGAGAAAGGGGTAGAGTGTTTGATCTCTTTCTGGAAAGTATGTTTTGTTTGTGCTCTCTGAGAAATAGGCTACATTACCTCCCCACTGCCAGCTTTGTTCACAAGGAGCATGAGTGAACTAGGAGAATCAGATCCTGGCATCCCCCCCCACTCCCAACACACACACACACACGCACACACGCACACTGTAATCAAAGTGTCCTTCCCACAAAATACACAGCACGTATCATCAGCACCAAAGTCATTCCTTGAGTCTAGGTCCTTGCTCAAACTTCACATCTGACAACTCATTCTTTGGCAGTAAACTGACAGCACTTGGATCTTGTGGTGCCAAGCAGAAATCTCCTTCCCCAACCACACTACTCCATATTAATATCATTTCTCCTTCAAGCTCTTAGCACTTAACTCCCTTACTACTCACTTGGCAGGTAATCATGCACATCCCTTGTTCTCTTATTTAAATCTGGTATTTAACCTTTCCTGTGTTGGTTTCTTTCTCTTCTGGGTCATATTGGAAATCAAGTAGGAGGAAAGGGTATGTATTAGTATGGTTCCCTATACATAGTAAGTCTGTGTCTTACTTACCCCAGAAGCATGCTTTGAGACAAATTTGGGTCCAGTTACTTTGTCAGGTGATCCCATGGAAGTCAGTGAGGGAGTAGGAACGTAAGGGAGGCAAAGGAAGAAAAACAGGCAAAGGAGTGTGGTAGCTAGTGGGTTCCCAGTGGGCAACTGCACCGTCCTGCTGGGGACCTTCTATGATAGTATGGTCCAGTAGAAATATAATGCAGGCCACAAATACCAGCTACATGTGTAATTTTAAATTTTCTAGTAGCCACATTAAAAAGAGAAACTGATAAAATTAATGTGTTTCATTTAACCCAATATATCCAAAATAGCACTTCAGTATATAATCGGTGTAAAAACTTCTGTTAGTTGATTGAAAATCTCTGGATTCTGGCTATGGCAGCCTTTTCACCTTAGTTTTGCTGTTAACATTAAGGATTGCCATATGTAGTTGTACAGGTTGAGCACTGCATAACTCTAGGGGGCAACACTCACCTAGGTTTCCATACACTGCAATATGCATGGCACCCCTAAAGTTGTACAATGTCCAACCTGCATATCTCCTCATGTGAAGGCTGTCAGCCTGTTACCTCTTGATCATTACTATTCTCATCACTTTGGGGAAAAGAATGAAAGATTGTTAGAGCAGACTTACTTGGGCTTAGCTACAATATTCTGTCTTTTAAGGGTCACTAAACATTTTGTGCACCTGACAGTGTTTCCTTGCAAGCCAGCCTCACGACTAATCAGCAGAAGCCAGCACCTCCAGGGCCCTGCAATCACTCTGAGGGAGTCAGCTTCACACGCACTGCTAATTTTAGCATGCAGTCTGCAGAGGTACCAGTGAGTCTCTTTGCCAAGTACCCTTACAGACATGGCTTGGAAATAAGTCGCCCACACTGAGTCTGGGTGGGAGCTGGGAAAGAGCAAAGTCTGTGGCCCAGAGTTTCCTCCCCAGTGGTAGGCTTCCCCACTATCTCTTGCCCGGACCTCCTTTTCTCTGCTGGGTTTCCTCACCTCAGTCACCCATGAGGTGTCTGGCTGCAAGAGTGTGTGAACTCTAGATGCCAAAGTCAATTGCTCAGTCACAGAGGGGCTCTGAGTTTATTTCATTGCTCTCTTTTATTTGTTCCTCTGTGGTGGGCAACAAGCCATGCAAGGCGAATCAAATGGGTCTGATTGGTAGTTATCTAGAAAAAGAAAGTACTCAAAGCAGTTTGTAGGAAGGAAGTCATGGACTTAATTGAATACAGAATTGGAAAGCAATTCAGAAATCAAGCATCCCAGCCATTTCCTGTTACAGATGATGAGCAGGAGAATCTGAGAGGTTGAGGAGCTTCTTCAGGGTCACACAGGGGGTTAGTGGGGGAAGAGTAGCGTCCTTTGTGAAGAGATCGTGTCTTATTTACCTCCTCAGTGCATTGTGTCTGGCATGTGGTTAGCTGAATGCAAATGTTTGTGGAATTAGTGCATTTTTATAATCAGACTACTAGAGGCCAGAAATATATACATTTTCCCCCATGTGTCTGTGTAGTGTGTGCTTGTTGATGTTTGCAAATTGATCATCCATTACCCTTCCTGCTTATAGTACCTCTGTTCCCTGTGCTGGAAGAGCCTTGTGATCCAAACGTGGCCAATCAGAGCATTCTACTCCCAGAGCCACAGTGATCCAAGCCAGACCAGTCAAAGCTGATGAGAACACAGTTCTGGGATTCTGTTTTGGCCTCTCACCAAGAGGGGAGAGCCGGCCAGGAGAATCTGAGGGGTTGAGGAGCTTTGGTGATGGCATTTGACCACCAATATCTGTGTGTATCTGGAGTCAGTGTCCATCCCTGGGCTTTTCAGTTATCTGAGCTGATAATTCCTTTCTTAAACAAAACAAGTTTTTTATCATTTGCATCTGAAACCAGATGACAAGTAAACTATCTTTGAAGCACCAATGAAGCACCCTACAGATTAGTTAATACCTTCAACATCTCCTAGCTCGTGAAAGGTGATGCCTCTCCAGCTTTAGGGGATAAACTTTGCTGAGCCTAAACTTAATGTGGTTTTATTCTTTTTGCCAGTGATTACTTTAGGCATGAGCAGGTGATGCAACTCTGGTGAATGAGACCCAGGGGGAGGTTTGCTGTCTGGATGCTGGTATAGGTTTTCCTCTTTGTATGTGGCCGGGTGAGGATGTGATGACTGGATATGTGGCAGTCAGCTTGAGGCCATGAAGAGACCAATCTGAGGATGGTCATGAGCCAGCATGCCAAGGATGGTAAAACAGAGAGATGGAAAAAGCCTATGTCCTTGGTGGTATTATTGAACTACTAAACTTCATTATTTCTATACTTTAAAAATCTGAGGTGTCATTATTTTTTTTAGCCACTTTTCATTTGGTATTGTTACTTGCAGCCCAAACCAACCTGATGGAAATAACTGTTTTTAAAATATATTTTTAAGTAGAAAATAGAAGTGAGCAACTGAAAGGAATCTTATTGGGAAGACCAATGTGCAAAATAATTTTATGAGGACTTATGACAGCTAAAAATGTTTCCAGATATTGTCAAATGTTTCTTTGGCAGGCAAAGTTGTCCCTAGTGGAGTGAGAATCACTAAAGGAGCATTACTTGCTTCTCAGCTGTTCTAGAACAGTAAGTTTGCCGCATTGTTGGGACAGTCGTGAGATGTTCTTAAAAACCATTGAGTTACAGAAGATAACAAGAGATGGAGAGAATGTGTAGAAATTGGAACTCTTGTACACTGCTGCTGGGATGAAAAATGGTACGGCCACTGTGGAAAACAGTTTGATGTTTCTTTACAAAGTTAAACATAAAATTATCCTGTGATTCAGCACTTCCGTTCTGAGGTTTGTACCCCAAAGAGTTGAAAGCAGGAATTCAAACAGATCTTTCTACTCTAATGTTTATAGCGTTGTTTACCATAAATAAAAGGTGGAAGCGACCCAAGTGTCTGCTGACATGAATGGATAAGCGAAATGAGGCATATCTGTGCAGTAGAATATTACTTGGCCATAAAAAGGGATGAAGTTCTGATATAGTCTACAATAAGTGAATTTCAATATGGACCTTGACAACATTATGCTATGTGAAAGAAGCCAGATACAAAAGGACAAATATCACATGATTCCATTTACAGCAACTTCCCCTTATTCCACAGTTTCGCTTTCTGTGGTTTCAGTTCCCCACGGTCAGCTGCGGTCCAGAAGCAGATGATCTCCCTCCTCACATATGGTCAGAAGGTCAGTGAGTGTAGCCTAATGCTCATTCACCATGCCCAGGCCATGCACGTCACTCCCATCTCATCACACAGGCATGTTACCATCTCACATTGTCACAGGAAGCAGATGAGTTCAGTACAGTAAGGTACTTTGAGAGAAAGTGATCATATTCACATGATGTTTATTGCGGCATATTGTTGTAATTGTCCTATTTTATTTTATTTTATTTTTTTATTTTTTTAGCATTTATTTTTGAGAGCGAGAGAGACAGTGTGAATGGGGGAGGGGCAGAGAGAGAGGGAGACACAGAATCCGAAGCAGACTCCAGGCTCTGAGCTGTCAGCACAGAGCCCGACGCGGGGCTCGAACTCACAAGCCGTGAGATCATGACCCGAGCCAAAGTCGGACACCCAACCAACTGAGCCACCCAGGTGCCCCTAATTGTTCTATTTTATTATCAGTTAGTGTTGTTAATCTCTTACTCTGCCTGACTTATAAATCACACTAACACAGGTGTATATGTACAGGAGAAAGCATATATAGGGTCTGGTAATACTTGTGGTTTCAGGCATCCGCTGGGGGTCTTGGAACATAAGATAAGTGAACTGTTAGGCCAATTCAGAGACAGAAAGGGGAGTAAAGGTTACCAGGGGCTAGGGGAGAGGAGAATGGGGAGTTACTGCTTAATGGGTACAGAGATTCTATTTGGGGTGGTGAAAAATTTTGGAAATAGTGGTGATGGTTACACAACATTGTGAATGTAATTAATACCATCATATTGTATGTTTAAATCTGGTTAAAATAGCAACTTTTATATGTATATTTTATAAAACATACAAAAATATATAAATGTTAAAATTTGCTTACATTTTATAAATATAATACATCCCTGCAATAAAAAAATTTTTTAAAGCCCCAAATGAGTTAAAGTCATCAACTTTTGCCAAGTCCTGTAGTGTTTGGTGCAGGACATCAACCCAAATGCTCTGGCACATGATAGCACATTTGAGGGGAAGGGGTAGGTGGGATTTGGGGACTTTTTCTGTGTTCTGGCCACCAAGACTGGAGTCCGTGGACTTCCAAGACCTCTGTGTCGCACTTACAGGTTCTGCCGAGCCCTTGCCGTGTACCAGGTACTGTGCTAAGGTCTTTGCATGCATCACCTCATCTAACTCAGGACGGCTCCACAGAGTAGGTGCACATATTGCCCCCTTCTCTGTCTGAATAAACTGAGGCTCAGAGAAAAGGGGTAGAGCAGGTATTCAGGCAAACCCAGGGAGTCGGCACCACATGAGTTCCATGCTTTTAACCCCTGGAACTCTCTTTTCTGTTGCCCAAATGCCTCCTTTGGATTAAAAAAGCCATTTTGAGTAACATGAAGTTGTTAGTAGCTTCCAGGCAACTGTGGTCTTTCTTACGTCACAGTTTTGTTTCATTTCATTTTGTTTTCTAACTACATTCCACAAAAGATGTGTTTTCCGCTGAACAGTGTCCGTTAGATCAGGAGGAAGGCCAGAGCACATGGGCTTTTCAGGATGTGAATTTACTGTTTCCTGCTGGGCTTTAGATGGCTATGTCTAAATTTTCCTGTCTGTCTTTCTGCTTTACTGAGGGTAGATTATGGCACTTGATGGTTTAATCTGCGTAATCTCTAGACAAAACATGTCTCCACTTGCCTGCCAGGGAAATGTTAATTTATTCTGCTTCTGGATCTAGAGAGGTAAATGAAGTAAGTGAAAATGCAGTGTGTGCGTGCGTGTGTGTGTGTGTGTGTGTGTGTGCACGCACGCACATGCATGCATGCACCTGTGTATGGGTACATAAGGATCTGTATGAAGAGAAACAGACAAACCTTAAACCTAGAGATTTGAAGTGAAAGATTCTGCAGTCTCCTTTAAAAGGATTGCAAGCCTTCTTTCCCTGACATTGTATGTAAAACTTTTTGTCTGTGGTATGATTATGTTTTTGGAGGGTGCACAATATAGTGTTCATCAGCGTCTCATAGGGGTTTTGGAGAATGTCAGTCTGTAATTTTGTGGTGCCTGTTACCTGGCACGTCTGTCTTTTTGAAGAGCTACAATCATCTTCGGTATGAGAGGTCCTTGATATTTAAGAAGCACCTTTATTTAGGTAAGGAGCTGGACGCAGAAGGCAGCAGTGGGAATTATTATTTCGAGCTTGTTAAATTGGAAGCTTGAAAAAAAAAAAAAAACCCAGCCGGATTGAAATAAACTTTGGCAAAAGGAGTTCTAGCACACCAATCTGCTCCTTTAACCGTCTCCTCCTCCTCCTAGTTCTTTCCCCCACCTTCTGTTCCACCGCTCTAGCCCTTGCCCACCTGATGCTTTGCAGGCCTGGCACCAACATGGGGAATGTAAAGACCAGACATTTTCACTTTATTCAGCTTGTGTCTGACACATAGTAGGAATTCAATAAATGGTAGCTTAAAAAAAAAGCACATCCAGATCTCTGTGAAAAGGGAATTTGTCCTAGACATAGAATAAGAAGAGATTCCCGGTCTTTTCTTTTAACCTAGGTGGAACCTGTAGGCAGGGTTAGAGGTTGCACATTCCTGGCAAATGGGAAGCCATCTGAGTGTGAGTTTCTGTCCTTAAAACCAAATATGATTTGCTAAGTATTCATCCATCGCATGTCCGTGATCCTTCATGTACGTGTCTCTCCACCAGTCATCACAGCGGTCCAGGACCTTGATGCTCTCAAAGCCAGGTTAGAGTTGAGGAAACAGAAGTCAGGATTTCAAAGCATGCCGTTTCCCTGATGCTGTGCCTTTCATGTGAACCTAGCGTTTCCCCATTTGACCAGGAAAGACTTCTTGTGTGAGAAAGACCATGAACTGAATGTTAACAAGTGGTGTGATGTATTCAGTGCCTGGGTCTGTCTGTAATTCATTTGGGATTGAGCAGTCCTTCGCAAACTTTACTGCGTATACAAATCGCTTAGAGATTTGTATAAAATAGAGATTCTGATTCCGCAGTTGGGTGAAGACAGTGTGGAGCCAGAGCTCACATATCTAACCGGTTCCCAGGTGTTGCTTGCTGCTGCTGATCTCGGACATTTTGAATAGCAGGGGGTACACTTAGGTTTATAAAGGACTTGCTCATATGTGATCCTGTTTACTCCTCACCCAAGCCCTGTGAGGGATCCATTATTATTTCTACCTTTGAGATGAGAAAACTGAGTCTGATTACAAATAGCTACCATTTTCAAGGGTAAGGCACACTAGAGACACAATAATAAACAAGACAGATACAGCTGTTATTTAAAGATGTTGAAAATCCGTGAAGGAAGACTCTGAATAATTAAATTTAAAAAGGCTCTGAGTTCCTCAATGAATGTTTGTAAAATGGATGAATTGCTTGAGCTCTGGGTGTTGGCATTTATCACAGGAGGAAGAGAAACAGGCCAGGGACAGGGGAGGATGATGTATTCTTTCCTGGACACGGTGGTGACCTTCTGGTGTAGCTGTCTGCTGGGTAGTTCTGGGTCTGGAGTTTAGGAGAGATATCGAGGGTGAGGAGAATTGAAAGTTTGAGAACCGTCAATACAAGGGTGGTAATTGAAGTTACAGAAGATTAGATTCAGGATACAAAGCACAATGGAGGACAGTTCAGAGAGTGAAGAGTCTAGAATAGGCTCCTAGCATAGGAACCTGTCTGGCCATTAGTTATGGGTTCGCAGAGGAAGAGGAGCCCATGAAAAAAGACCAAGAAACACCTGCCCAGGAAGTAGAAGGAAAGCCATAGAAGCCAAGGGAAGAGAGACCTTCAAGGAAGGGGTTCATCATCAATGATGGGATAAGCCAGTGTCAGTCACGTGCCTCCTGATGTCACTTACTGAGAAGGACACATGTCTTCTCTGATATTTCTGCCCTAAGAGTACATCCAGAATCCAATCAGGAGGAGATACCAGACAAACCCAAATTGAGGGGTGTTCTACAAAACTGGGCTATACTTGACACAAATATTTGTACCTTGAAAGACGAAGGCAGACTAAGGAACTGTTCCAGGTAACACTAAACAGACATGAGAGCTAAATGCAGAAGGTGGTTTTAGATTTGATCTTAAATCAGAAAAAATCAGTGTAAAAGACATTACAGGAACAATTTACAAAATTAAAAAAAAATTTGTTTAATGTTTATTTTTGAGAGAGAGACAGAGTGTGAGCGGGGGAGGGGCAGAGAGAAAGGGAGACAGAATCTGGAGCGGCCTCCAGGCTCTGAGCAAGCTGTCAGCACAGAGCCTGATGAGGGGCAGGGCTCAAACTCAAACTGTGAAATCATGACCTCAGCCGAAGTTGGATGCTCGACCGACTGAGCCAGGCGCCCACAATTTACAAAATTTTAAAATGAGTTATTACATAAGAGTTGCTATTGACTCAATGTTTGTGCCCTCCCAAATTCACATGTTAAATGCTAACACCCGGTGAATGGTATTTGGAGGTGGCACCTTTGGGAGGTGATTATAGGTCATGAAGGTGGAGCCCTCATGAACAGGATCAGTGCCCTTATAAAAGAGACCCCAGAGGGGCGCCTGGGTGGCGCAGTCGGTTAAGCGTCCGACTTCAGCCAGGTCACGATCTCGCGGTCCGGGAGTTCGAGCCCCGCGTCGGGCTCTGGGCTGATGGCTCAGAGCCTGGAGCCTGTTTCTGATTCTGTGTCTCCCTCTCTCTCTGCCCCTCCCCCGTTCATGCTCTGTCTCTCTCTGTCCCCCCAAAAATAAATAAACGTTGAAAAAAAAATTTAAAAAAAAATAAGAGAGACCCCAGAGACCTCCCTTGCCCCCGTCCCTCATGTGAGGACACGGTAGGAAGACAGTGGACTAAGAGCCAGAAGTGGCTCTTTCCAGACACTGAGTTTGTGAGCACCTTGATCCTGGACTTCCCAGTATCCAGAACTATAAGGAATAAATTTCTATTGTTTACAAGCCACCTGGTCTATGACACTCTGTTACAACAGGCTGAACATACTAAGACAGTAGTAGTGCATTAATGTTTTTGTTTTTTTTTTTT
Source organism: Felis catus (assembly GCF_018350175.1). Classification (NCBI taxonomy): domain Eukaryota; kingdom Metazoa; phylum Chordata; class Mammalia; order Carnivora; family Felidae; genus Felis; species Felis catus. The sequence goes on from NC_058379.1 coordinate 15,027,586, forward strand.
GGAATCTGATCATTGTGTTATGATGATGTAACAGAAATATATATATTTTTTTGTTCTTACGAAACCTGAAGTATTTAGGAGTAAAGCGAAGTATTTAGGAGTAAAGTGTTGTGATATCTGTAACTTACATTTCCATGGTCCAGAAAAACAAAAGCAGGGGATAAACACATGTGACAAAAAAAGATTAATCGGATATTCTGGGTGAAGGACATACGGGTATTCATTATATCTTCTTAACTTTTCTGTAGAAACATTTCAAATTAAAATATTAAAAAAAGAAAAGGAGTGGAATATACGTTATCAAGTTCTGTGGAGAGGTCAGGAAACATAAAAGGTCACAAGTGTCCCTTGGATTTAGCTCCGTGTATTTAACCTTGAATTCATGGCACTTAAATTCTAGAAGGAAACGCCTAGATGAATATTTAATTACAAATTGGAACAGGGAGTGGAAAACAAGAACAGGGTGTGATGTGAGAGAATAACGTGCATGTAATTAGTGCTTTGGTCAAGCCAAGAACATAAAGGAACCGTCGCTAGAGGGAGAGGTGGGGTCCACGTGGACACAGGAATCAAGGTTTGGGAGCAGATACGTTTGCACAGCATATGGAATGATGGGCAGGGGTTCCTAGGGAGGTAGAGTATGCATGTTATTTTTTAAAAAAAATTTTTAATGTTTATTTATTTTTGAGAGAGGCAGAGACAGAACGCGAATGGGTTAGGAGTAGAGAGAGAGGGAGACACAGAATCCGAAGCAGGCTCCAGGCTCTGAGCTGGCAGCACAGAGCCCGACACAGGGCTCGAACTCACGAGCTGTGACATCACAACCTGAGCTGAAGTCGAACGCTCAATTGACTGAGCCACTCAGGTGCCCCTGCATGTTCTATATAGGGGGAGCAAGGATGAGCACTGAGACATCAGCTGTGTCCAGATGTGGGGGTGGGTGATGGAAGGAGCAGCTGTAAAGGCAAGTAGGGAGTAGATTTAGAAAAACCTCGTTTTCCGGGCTGAGCACTTTGACCTTTACCTGAAGAGATTATACCTCTTGTCTACTTCTGGAAGCCAGAAGATGGCTTCCAAAGTTTCTCTACACATAGGAAAATAGGTTTCGTTAAGTGCTTCTGGGTACTCAAGCCAGAAGCCAGGGTACCCATTCTTGCCACCAACACCTTCAGCCCCCACACCCAAACACCAGCAAAGCCTGTCAGTTCTGTCTTCTAAGTATGTGTCTGTTGATAGTTCTCCACCTCTACTGCTACCAGCCTGGTCCAAAGACCATCACTGCTCTTCTAGTTGAGCCCCTTGCCGCAATGCCCCTCTACTGCCCGGAGAAAACGATATTTAACCATGTGTCGAACCACATCACCACCTCCTCCCCCTTCTCCAAAACTATTAAATGTCAGGATCCTTAACATGGCCTGGTGGGTCCTGTACATTCTGGCTTCTGCCCCTGTTTCCAGTCATACTTTGTCCCATCCTTCCTTGTCTTTACTCAACCTCAAACATGTTTATGGGGTTTTCAGTTCTTTTTTTTTTAATTTTAATTAAATTTTTTTTTTCACATTTATTTATTTTTGAGAGAGAGAGAGAAAGAGTGTGAGCAGGGGAGGGGCAGAGAGAGAGGGAGACACAGAATCCCAAGCAGCTCCAGGCTCTGAGCTGTCAGCACAGAGCCCGATGCGGGGCTTAAACCCACAAGCTGTGAGATCATGACCTGAGCTGAAGTCAGATACTTAACCTACTAAGCCATCCAGGCGCCCCGGGTTTTCAATTCTTTGTTGAAGCAAGGCTCTTTTCTGACTCTGGGTTTTTGCTTACTTTCTTTCTCTTCCCTCTGCCTGAACCTCTCTCTTCTTCACCCCAGTCTTTACCTGGTTAACCCTTGTATTAGTTTGTTAGGGCTGCCATGATAAAGTCCCACAGCTCAGCTGACTTAAAAAATTTATTTTCTGATAGTTGTGGAGGCTAGAAATCTGAGTTCAAGGTGTTAGCAGAGCTGGTTTCTTCTGAGGCCTCTCTCCTTGGCTTGTAGATGGCCGTCTCCTTGTGTCCTCATGTGGTCTTTCCTCTGTGTACGTGTCTGTGTCCGAATATCCTTTTATAAGGACACAGCCCTGTTGGATTACGGCCCATCCTAATGACCTTATTTTAACTCAGCTACCTCTTTCAAGACCCTGTCTCTACATACAGTCACATTCCGAGGTCCTGGCAGGGGGTTAGAACTTCAGAATATGACTTTGGGGGGGGACATAGTTTAGCCCATAACTACTCTTCTCAGTGTTTAGGTTGGAGGGTAAATGTTACTTCTTCAGGAAAGCATTCGCTTACTCCACTCCACCCAATCCAAATTAGATTTCCTGTTATTTTTGTATATAGCACCCAGTTTGCTTTCCCCTCTAATAGCCATTCCACTTTGTGATTGCATGTTCATTTGTGGATCTCCACCGAGAATTTAAGTGCCACAATTTCAGGGACCATATCTTTTCTGGTCACTGCTGTATCCCCAGTGTCTAGCACGGTTCCTGGCCCATAGTAAGGAATCAATGTAAATTTGTTGAGTTAGTGAATTAATGAAAAGTCCAGAGACTGCACAGAATCTAGCAAGTTTGTGTCTAGTTAAACTGAGACCAAAACCATTGAAAGGAAAGATGATTCTCACCCATGTTTGAAGATGTGCACAACAAGTGATTTCACACCAGCCCTTGGCACCCCCCCACCCCCCACACTGCAGCCTTTTGGCATGAAATGCGCAAACTGTGGTTGGAAATTGATTCAAGCTCAGAGGTAGGCAGCTGGGGAGAACACATTTATAAAATTATTGCTGATGTGTGCTGTGACATAGCCCAGCGTGACACCACAAGCCAGTGTATGACCAAAACTAATGACATTGGGCTTTTTGCTTAAAAGATAAGAAGATTCTACCTTAAGTAGGGACTCAGAACAAATTTCATTCTTGTTCAGTTGTTTTAGTTGTTTGGATTTAGACTTGATTTAAATTGGTTTTCTAGGTGGATCCGTTTTTAAAATTTAATATTTGGTAAGGTTTAGCGCATCAGTGAGATTTTCCTCCAGCTTCTGGTTCACAGTCTCTGGAAGATCACTGTGAGTCTCAGACATTCTCAGGAAAGACCGTAGATTCCAAGAATCTTGTTGTTAGAAGGTTCTAGAGAATTCTTTAATTCAGTCCTCTGCCGGCAAAAGGTCGTTTGATTTTGTCCGGGATAGATTGTTCATTTATTTTTATTTATCTAGCAAACATTTATTGAGTGTTTGTTCTCTGCTAAGCACCATGGGTTAACAAAGAATAATGAGTTATAATATTCACTCTCAAATTTGCTCCTTGAGGGCAAGGGCCAAATCTTGGTCTTGTTTTCTCTTATGTGGTGCCTGGTTTACTGCATGGTGACATTTGTCAGTTTTTGCTGCCCAATGTCAGAATCTCCAATCTCTTTAGAAAATTTCCCACCGCATGAGTCTTAGTGGGAGGCAGGGCCCTCCTCCCATCATAGGAGCCCCAAACATGAGGTCCTTGCTATCCTAGTGTCCTTTGCATCTCCCGTGTGAGATGTGACCCAGACTTGGCCAATCAGATGCACATGTGTAAGGCTTTGAACTGGGAGTGGTGTTCTGCCGAAGTAGGAGCAGTGGAGGATCTCTTTTGGAGATGGCAGGAGCAGCAGTGGGCTTCTGGAGGCCAGTGATGGTGCCACTGTCTGCACTCAGTGCCCAGGGCAGGAGGGGCCGAAGTCTAGGCTGTAGCCCCTTGGGTCAGTGGCTGCTGCAGTCCTGTCCTCTCTGAATGGCTCTTGTCACCTGGGCTTGGCAGTGGTGGTGGCTGCTGGCCAGCCTGCCTTTCTGCCTGTCCACGTGCCAGGCCTGGCTCTCCAGCCTTCCTGGTGGTTCTGTGAGCTCCCCACCATCCCCAGAATGCTTGAAGGATCCAGAATTGGTTTCTGTTGCTTACAACGTGACTTGTGTAACTCCTGGTCCAGTAACCCAGAAACAGCAGTAACTTCCTCACTTCTCCATAATTCACTGTAATTTTTATTCTGAACTCCCCATTATATTGGGTGGCAGATACTTAATCTCAGTCAATTCAGGATTTCTTTCCCCCACCCATCTTTTTTTAGGATAACATCTGAAAGTAATTTTTAATATTATAAAAGCACAGAAAGATAAAAAATAGAGAAAAATGCTGCAAACAATCGCAACTACTCTATTCAGCAACTGTTACTTAAACTTTCTTCTTCACGTGCAATAATGCAAACCATTCTCTATGCTGCCTAAAACATTTTAAATATTATTGAATCATTTTCCTTGTGATTTCTAGCATTTATAATTACAACTATGAATTCTGTTATAAAAATTTTATTTTAAAAGTGTAGACGTTATTAAAAATTAAAGCTATAGAAGAGCTGAAACCATAGTATAGTGAACACTGGATACCTCTCCTTCTAGATCAGTTGTTAATGTTTTGCTAGATTTGCTTTCTCTCTCTTGTGTACCTGTATGTTTTGCCTGCTGAATTATTTGAAAATAAGTTGCAGAAACTCAGGTATTTCATCTCTTAATAGTTCACGCATTTTCCTAAAACGTCTTTCTCCGGCATAATTGCAATACCATTATCAGTTCAGGAAATTAACAGTAATTTCACAATATCATCTAAAATCTAGTCCATATTCAAAATTGTCCCAAGAATGTCTCTTATAGCTGGGTTCTAAGAGCATCTTTTCTTTTTTAAGTTTCAGGGGCTCAAATAAGTATCTGAGTATTGGAGGTTGTTGGGGGCTGAGGCTTGCAGTCCTCTGGGAGGAAGTCTTTAAGATGGTTTCATGTACCTGGATCCTAGCCATTTCCCCTCCTGAGTTCTTGCTGGTTTCTTGGGTGAACCACTCAAAGCACAGATCCTAGTACTTCCAATTTCCAATTGGGGTCTCCAATGATAGTGCCCACTAGTGGGGCTGGGGGGCAGGTGCTCCCCTGTGCCCAAACTCCTCTATTTTTTCTTTTTATCTTGTCTTGAAGGCAGGAAACCCTGGTCTGCCTCTTTGTGTTTATTTTCCTTTGGCCCAAGTCCCTTCGAGGTTCCTTTTGAAATTTAAAAGCCTTTTTTTTCTGCTTTCATGGTCTGACCCCTTAAATAGAGAATGGTCATGGGATAATAGGGAGGACACACTGGTGGTAGGAGAAAAGAACATCAGTTCATCTATTACCCTGCCTTATTTGTTCTGTGCAGACATTAGCACGTATATTTAGCTGTTATGCCCCCAAGGGGGCCATACTTGTTAAAACATTAAGATACTCTGACCTGGACCACTAACCCCATCACCCTACAAGACAAGTTTTGCTGGTGTGTATTGTCTTCATGTTTTTCCTATGTCTATTTTTAGATCTTTATGACTATAATTAATGTGGTGACAAATTAATGCTATACAGTGATAAACAGCCACTGTCCTCAGCCCACGTCCCCCAGACAGTCCAGCCTCTCCCTCCGGACATTTCAGAGACCTTCAGCAGTGAATGATTGCACGCCCAGAAGGGCAGGGCATCTTTAGGACCCCGTCTGAATCCATTTGATGGGTCAGCACCAAGACTTCCAGTCTGTTTCGAATATTCCCGTGGAGAAAATGTAAATCGGATCAAATCACCCTCCTACTTAAAACTCTTCATTGGCTCCCCATTTCTCTCTGAATGAAGTTCCAGCTGCTTCAAAGGGCACACAGGCATTGTAAGGCCGGCCCTTGCTTTCCTCATTAGCTTCTTCTCTTATTAGTTTCCCCACCTGCTTCCTATCTTGCCTCCTGCTACCCACGTCCTAGCCAAACTGAACCCATTTGTTCCTTAAAGATCCCGTGCCCTTTTTGGATTCTGGGTCTTCTCACAGTTTCCCCTGCCTGGAGTTGCCTCACTAATTACTGCCAACCTTTAGGTCTTAGGTTAAAATGTCATTTCTCCTGGGAAGTGGTCCATGAACCTTCCCAGTCCCGGTTCAGGTTTCCTGTAGCTCTTTGAACCTTTCTTGTAGAACTTAACAATTTCTTATTCTTTCCGCTAGGACTCTGAGCTCCAGCATCCATGCTTATCTTGCTCATCATTTTACCCCAACTGCCTGGCCTTGTACTAAGTGTACATTGGAAGAAATAATAAAGTTTGCATGTGCATTCATAAACGTGTATGTGTCTATATGTTTACTCACACACACACACACAAGTAGGAGAGCATGAACAGATGGGAATCAGAATGGGGAGGATTTGGAATACAGCTGAGAATGTAATAATGTCACTGCAAGGGTGCAAATGGGAACACTGGTGTTTGTGTGTAGATAACTCAAAATCTAGTAGCTTGGTGCAAGGAAGCTAGCTAGCATAGCTAACACAGACTGGGGCAGGAGATTGTTTTACCAAAAATTTGTATCGTAGGTGCATCATCATGGCATCTTAAGGCCTCTTAGAAATAAAAGCTTACAGAAAACTTGGGTTGCCTATGCCTTTACAGTGTGAAGGAAGCAAGAAATTAAATGTGCGACATCTGCCCTCCACGCCCAGGACAGAGCAAAGAGAATCCTTTCTTGTTTCTATTGGGAAGCAAGGCATTCAAGATCAATATTTGATCCTATGGCCATTAGAAACATGATAATGAGGGGTGACTGGGTGGCTTGGTCAGTTAAGTGTCTGACTTCGGCCCAGGTCATGATCTCACAGTTTGTGAGTTCGAGCCCTGCCATCAGGCTCTGTGCTCACAACTCAGAGCCTGGAGCCTGCTTCAGATTCTGTGTCTCCCTCTCTCTCTGCCTCACCCCTGCTTGTGCTCTGTCTCTCATAAATGAATAAACGTTAAAAAAAAAAAAAAAAACAAAATTAAATAAAAGGAAACATAATAACGAGGCTGCGCCCCAATACAATTTTCCACCTGTCCGCGCTTCCTGCTTACCATAGACACCAGCTCCTCACTCTGCCAGGTGCCATCTGTTTTGTAAATGTTGGCCAGCCTGCTGTGAGTAATAGCTGCCCAGTCACCTAGGGGGCAAATGTCCCCTTTGTGATGCAATCGTGGGAAGTCTGCATGGGAGGTGTTGTCCACCTCTGGCCAGCCAGCAAAGTGCTCACCGGAGGTAGAGCTAGTCCAGACAGGGTGTCCCAAGAAAGGCAGTGACCGACTAGCTAGGGCTTGGCATGAGAGTTTGCTTCTCAAGGAGCTGGTTTTCATTTGTGCCATAATATATAGAGAGGTTTGTTCGTATATTCATTTATTTGCTCTTTCTGTGACCCTCTACTGTAGTGAGTACAAGCCTAAATTCCAACAAGGAATGAATGTGACGTATGAAGAGTTAGGAAGGAAGAGAGGTGTGTGTCACACTAGAGTCTGTGTCCCATCTAAAGGAGGCTGCTGCTTCTCAGCTCCGGCCAGTTGTTTCTCTGAGATAGATTTGTATGACTGCTTTCCAGATGTTCCATTTTCTCTCCTGCAGTGGCCCTTCCTGCACGGGGATTAAAGATCCCCACCCTGTTGACTGGCTTTGGCCAATGCAACGTGGATGTAAGAGGCACATGTCTCTTCTGGGTGAAAGGTGCAAGCACGGTTTGTTGTGTCTCCTTTTCCTTCGGCCACAGTGACTCTCAGTGTTTCACATGGAACTCGGAGAGATAGGGAACAGAGCCACAGCCTACCCACAATGAACGTGTGGTGTGAGTGAGTAACCAGTTTGAGATTTTGGTGTTTTTACTGTAGCATTGCTCATCTATTCTGACTATATACGCAGTATTCCAGATCTTTGGAATTTTTTTTTTATGAGAAGCCATAAATCCATATTTTTGTAAAATATGTCTATTTTAAATTTTATAATGAACCAATTCTATATATAACATATATGTATATGAACAAAATTGGGAGTGTGAGCCAAAAAATATGTGCGGACCATTGGTTTCCTACCTCTAGGCAAGACACAAGGTACATTGTGATATACAAATGTATACACAAATGTATTTGTATATACAATTTGTGTATACAAATGTACATATACAAATGTATTTGTATATATACAAATAAGAAGACACGCTCCTTACCTTATAGGGCTTACAGAAAATAAATGCTAGGAAGAAAAAAAGGTAATTATTGAGGTGTCCTTGTAATAAACACTAAAAGAGAAATACAGGGTACAGTGAGAGCTATCTAAGAGGAATTAATCTAGATGAAGGTCAGGAAAGGCTTCACTAGGAGATAGGAAGGACTGGCTAGGCCAAGGGTATAGCACTGGGGTTGGGGGCAGGTGAGAAAGGCCGTGAGTTGGGGAAGTAGGAACTCTGACCCTAACCCTAACTTGAAAGTTGAGGAGCTGAAAGAATTTCAGTATAGCTGGAGCTCCAAGCGACAAGAGGTGACAACTCAAGTGATAAGGGGGTCCTTGTAGGCAGGCCATAAAGAATAATTTGCGCTTGAGCCCAAGGGTAGTAGGGAGCCACCGAATGAATCTTAGCAAAGGATTGTCCTATTCTGAAGTTGTGGGAAAGTGACATTTAATCATTAATTTTTTTATTGGTTTGTTTGACATATCTTTGTCCACTCTGTGGCAGGCATTGTGCTAAACCCAGGAAATGCAAGAAGAAACCCTGTCCTCGAGGAACACACAGCTTAATAAGGTTTCTGACACACAGACACAACTATAAGTAAAAGGAGAGAGTAGTATCTGCCATTATCTATTCATTTACTTATTTATTCAACAGACATGTTTTGAGCACTTACGTATGTGTGCTAGACAATTTTTGTACACATTGGGTGTATAGTAAGACATTATGGATCTTACAGTTTAGGTCACCTTGTAAGGCAAAGTTTCTTTATTACTAAAATGGAAAAAGTATTTGTATCAAAACAAAATCGTTGTGATGTTTACATGAGAGAAAATGCTTAGCATAACGTCTGGAAGATAAGTGGTCTATAAAAGACAGCTATTTACTACTGCTATTATTATTATTAATTATTATTTACCTCAATAAGGGAACAGTTCCTAAGATCAATATCATTAGAGGTATTGGATGTGAAAGGAGTCAACCCAGGGAAAAGTGAATGGCTCCAGCGAGGTTAGAACTAATTAGGGCTGGCAGGAGTGTGTGTGTGTGTATCTGTGTGCATGCACATCTGTGTGCACATGCATGTTGGGAGGGTCATTGTAGCATGCCTTTGACAAGTAGAAGTATCAAGATTGTGATTGACAGATAGCATGACCTTCCCTGAGGTAGGAGAGGAAAGGAGAATATGGGGAATGAGGCTGAATCATAAAGCTGATGCACGGAGAGATTTATAGAGAACACAGGAGGTAGATACGCAGGCATTTCCTGCCTGATTCAGGATGTGTGGTCATTTGGAGTGCATAACCATTGGCAGGAAGACCATAATCCTTTCTGAATAAGTTAAGAGAATAAATAAAACATTTACAGGGCATTTGTCACCTCTGCTAAGGCCCTGCAACATTAAACTAAGGCAAGCAGATGTGTATACTAAGGCTGAGTCAAAAGGCACTCTCTGCATTGGAAGTAGGGGTGTTGGGGGGGGCAGCCATTTCAACATTGAACAAATCTTTCTAAGTGTTGGGTAATAATATGGTGATAGATGCTACATAAAGATGCTGTATTACCAGCCAGATTATGAGTATGTCATGTATACACACGTATATTTTGCTAAAACATACAGAGCAGCACTGTCCAACAGGCATATAATAACAACCACATATATAATTAACATTTTTCTAGTATCTACGTTATAACAGTGAAAAGAAACATGTGAAATTCATTTTAGTATTTTATTTAACAGAATCTGTCCCAAAGGAAATGCTTATAGTTCAACATGTAATCAATATAACAATTATTTATCAGATTTTCTACATTCTTTTTTCATCTTTAGTCTTGGAAATTCAGTATGCATTTTATACTTAATAGCACATGTCTGTTTTGACCAACCTCATTTTAAGTCCTCAATAGCCACATGTGCTAATGGCTACCAATATAGGACAGCACAGAATATAGAACAATGACTTTCAAATGGTTTTTCACCAGAGTAAGAAACACACACACACAGACACACACACAAATGAAGCAAAACTTTTATGAAGTAATAATCACAGTATGAAACTTACACTCCAGTGTTTTCTATTCGATTCTATTGAATTTTTTTAAAAATGCTGGTCATGACCCACTAAATTGATTTTATGACCACCTGTGGGCGGAGACCTGCAGTTTGAAAACCATGGGTATGGAAAGCCTGTAGGGTTACATCTTGAATGGGAGGCTAGAGGTATAGGTTCTAGTGTTGGTGCTGAAGGCAAAAATCTTGTGTGGCCAAAATTACCTTAAATTGCCCTGGGCCTTTACAAGGGCAAAAGATAAGAATTAACTTCTCTTATTTCTCTTTGCATTTTGATTGTGACCTTCCTTCTCTGAGGCACTGGAGCCAAATTCTAGTGTGATTGGTTTTAAGAGCTGCAGGATAAATTTTTTTCTTTCTCATAATTGAATTCAGATAAGGTAAATGTGTGTGTGTTGCCAACACCCTGGATACAATAGATGTACAATTGATTTACATATAATTCTCCTATATTTGTAAAGTCTTATAGGATCCAAGAAATGGCCCTGGGATGAGGGCCATGAACCACCCTGAAATGATACGCAACTTAAAATTGTTGTATCTTGTCTTCCAAAGGGTTTTTGTTCCAACAAATGCTAAGGAAACACATTGGTCTGGTGTGCTTGTAAGAATGTGGGGTAGACTTTCCACCTGACCTGACCACACCTCCCTCTTTGGAGGCATGGGGGCGGTGAGTGGGGGGCACCTGCAGAAGGTGTGGAACCTGTGGCTCCCATGCTCATTCTCCTAGGTGCCTCTTCTCTCCTGGTCACGGCTGATTGGACAGGGGGTGGTCTCTTGACTATATAGTTCAGCCAGTCAGAGTCTTTGTTTCTTGAGAATCTGCATAAAGAGAACTAGAAGTCAGCCGTGTGGGGGCTGGAGCCATTAAGGGTGTGGGCCTGTGTGAGGGCCAGAGTTAGTATCACGGCAAGCTAAAGCCCAGATAGACTTAAGTTACAGGGAAGCAAGAGGGTAAAACTTGCGGAGGAAGCTGATTTGCAGAGCAATTTAAGAAGTAGAATGAAGCCGGGGCACCTGGGTGGCTCAGTTGGTTGAGCGTCCAACTTCGGCTCAGGTCATGATCTCGTGGTTTGTGAGTTCGAGCCCCGCGTCGGGCTCTCTGCTGACAGCTCGGAGCCGAAAGCCTGTATCAGATTCTGTGTCTTCCTCCATCTTTGCCCCTCCCCCGCTCGTGCCCTTCCCCCACTCTCAAAAATAAATAAACATTAAAAAAAATTTTTTTTTAAATAGAATGAAGCCAAGAGGCTAGAGCGGTATGGGCCTGCAATTTTCTGGGTCCTGTGAGGGTAACTCAGTGGTTCTCAACAGGAAGTGATTTTTGTACCCAGAACCACCTCCCCACCCCCAACAAGGGGATATTGGGCAGTATCTGGAGACATTTTTGATAGTCACAACTGGATGAGGGGAATTGCTATTGGCATTTAGTGGGTAGAGGCCAGAGAGATGCTGCTTAAATATTCTAGAATGCTCAGAACCAGCTCCCACAACAAAGAATGATCTAGCCCCAAATGTCAGTAATGCCCGGTTGAGAAACCTCTATGGTAGTATTATTTTTCTGCCTGGATCTTTCTAATAAAATCCACCGTATTTAAACTATCTTGAATATATTCTCTCCTTCCCCCACTTCTGTCTCTCTGATGATAATACTAGCTAATGTTTATTGAATACTTACTATGTGCTAGTCCCACGTTAAGCACTTCCCAGAGATTATCACATTTAATCTTCCAAATCAACCTTATGACAGGAACTATTATTAGCTCATTTTATGGATGGAGAAACTGAGGCTTAACTCAGTTAAGTTGCCCAAGACAGGAGTCAGCTTGGTTTCAGAGTTTAAGCTCTTAATTATTATGCATAGGGACTAAGGCCAAAAAGCTATAAACAGCTGCCAGGAGAACTCAAAAGGCTCAGTAGCTTTGGGAGGGGAGCATTTAATTTAGGAGCAAAAACCTAACATGCTCAATAGCAACTGAAGATAATACCATCTTAGAGTCTAGTAATCCTAATAATTAACATTTTCAAGCGTTTACTGCGTTCAGTACGTCTCTGCTTTGCGAATGTTGGTTTATGAGGCTGGCTTTATTATTATCCCTATTTTACAGATGAGGAAACCATGGTACAGTGCAGTGAAGTAAATGTCACAGAGCTAGTAAGTGGCAGCTGAAATTTCATCCCAGATGTTCTGGCTTAAAAATCTGTGCATTTTCCAACATACTAGGTTCTTTCTCAATACAAGCAAAAAGAAACATTTACAGTATTGAGTATAAGTCAAGACCCTTGTATTTTACAAGATGCAAATTAAAAGAAGGGGCGCGGGGAAGGAGAGAACAGTGTGAGTTGAGATTTAAAGGTATAAAAATGCAGGTTCAGATTCAAGGGGTCCATTAATGCTGCTGTGTCTGGGATGGGGGACTGGGGTGGATGCCTTGGATGCTTGACTTAAGCCTGAAAGGGCAAAGTGGACCTAAAGCGAAGGAATCTTAAAGTCCTTGGTGAAAGTTTGAGGCTCGTTCTGTTAGTCCAGGAGAGCTACTGGTTTGGGGGCAAAGGAATGAAGATTATGGTTAGGTAAGTTAGAAAGAGTCCCCTTCGAGGGAGCCTGGGTGGCTCAGTTGGTTAAGTGTCTGACTCTTGGTTTTGGCTCAGGTCATAATCACACTGTGTGAGTTTGAGCCCCATGTCGGGCTCTGTGCTGCCAGTGTGGAGCCTGCTTGAGATTCTCTCTCTCCCTCTCAAAAGAAAGAAATAAACTTTAAAAATTTAAAAGAAGAGTCCCCTATGGCAGAACATACATCGGAACAGTGGGGAAGTGGAGTCGGAGACCTGCCAGGTGAGACTGACCTTGGCCAGAGGAAAGGGTGTGCTGAGGATGTGAGAAATGTTTCAGAAGTAGAAAGGTTTGGCTCGTATATGGCTGGATTTAGGGCTGTGAGAGAGAGGAGGTAAAAATGACAATAAGATCTTAGATGGGGATTTGGTGGTTGGTGAATCTGGAAAAGGACTATAGCACATGGGACAAAACATTTATTTTTTAAAACTAAAAGCAATACAGGGTGCCTGGCTGCTTAGTTGGTAGAGTGTGCAACTCAATCTTGGGGTTATGAGTTCAAGCCAAAAATTGGGTGCAGAGATTACTTTAAAAATCTTAAAAAAAAAAAAAAAGTAAAAGCAATACACCTTGACTTTTGAACACGGTAGAGGGAGTACAGTTCTCTAATCCTAACCCCTAGATATAACCCACTTTTATTTATGGTATTTATATGTTTTTATAAACGTGTGTGTGTGTGTGTGTGTGTGTGTGTGTGTGTGTGTGTGTGTGTGTATTAACCTTGGGTTATATTATTTCTTCATTTTCCCCACAATATATTATTTACTTCTTTCCAAATCAATTCTTATACATTTATAACATTATTATTAATGGCTATATAGTATTCTACTGTTTGGGTATATTAAGATTCAGTTATAAAAATTTGGGTTGTTTCCTGTTGTTTTCTGTTTCTTTGTTTGTTTGTTATTACCAACAAAGCAACAGATATCTTTGCCTTTCAATTTTTGTGCCAGTAGATTTATGCAATAAATTTTTCATAGAATTCCTGGGTCAAAGGTTAAGCACATTTAAAATTTTGATGAATTCTTCTAAATTGCCAGATAACCAGGTTTTTAGGAGAGGTTAATGAGTTCTGGTTTGGTCGAGTTAAGGTCAAGGTGCCAAAGGCCAAAGATCACTGTGGATGCCCCCAAATCAGTAACCTAGGTTAGGACCATCAACAAAAGCGACATCTAGAGATATGCTGGAGGCAGATCTATGAGAATTCTAAGCTCTCCTAATGATTTAAGATAATAAATTATGCTTCAAATCTAAATATACACTAGACACATTAATTATAAAAGGTTCTCAATGTACTGTGAAAGTGTATACACAGCATATGAAAACACAATTCCATCTAAAATTTACCATAAAACTAAGACATTAACTGTGATAAATATTAATTAAACATCCAAATGATGATCTTTCTTGCTTCTATATTTAAATTTAGAAATGCTTTTGGAAGAGGATGGTTTGGATTCCTCAGATCTCTTAAAAGCATTTACCAAATGTCCATGTCCTTTAGCTAAAGACCACCAGAAACCTACTTTCCATCGAACAAGCTGGGATTATTCTTTTTTTTTTTTTTAATTTTTTTTTCAACGTTTATTTATTTTTGGGACAGAGAGAGACAGAGCATGAACGGGGGAAGGGCAGAGAGAGAGGGAGACACAGAATCAGAAACAGGCTCCAGGCTCTGAGCCATCAGCCCAGAGCCTGACGCGGGGCTCGAACTCACGGACCGCGAGATCGTGACCTGGCTGAAGTTGGACGCTTAACCGACTGCGCCACCCAGGCGCCCCGCTGGGATTATTCTTCATTGGGATTATTCTTCATTGCAGCACTGAGAGGAAATGTGCTATGGGAACTGTGGGGCATCTTGGTAGGAGTGTGTTAGGAAGGACTTAGTATAGGATGTGGACTTAGGCTGATTAAGTATTATTTCTGGTTATGTCTGGGTATTTCTGGAAGAGATTAGCATTTGAATTGGTGAACTTAAGTAAAACAGATAGTAACCCCAATTTGGTGACGGCCTGCATAGAACAAAAAGGTGGAAGAAGTTTGAATGAACTCTGTGTGACTATTTGAACTGCTCCTGCCCTTGGCATTCCTGGTTTCAGGCCTTTGGACTTAGACTGGAATCTACACCATTAACCCTTTGGCTCTGGGACCTTGAACTATGTGGCTGACTTTCCTGGGTCTCCACTTTACAGAAGGCAAGTTGTGGGACTTCTCAGCCTTGATAACCACATGAGCTAATACCTTGTAATAAATCTCTTCATGTAGAAGAGATCTGTATCTCCCATTGGTTCTGTTTGTCTGGACAACCCTGACTAAATCATGGGTTAATCGCCTAATTCTTTTCCATTCATTTCATTCTGTGCAAGAAATCATTCCAGTGGCTTTAGAGTTATCCCAAATAATTGGGTATGTTCGATGCAAATGTAGTCGGTGGCTCAAGTATGTGGAGTGGTTAGCTGAAAACTATTCTGTAAAATATTTGACCCGAATTTTCTCCTCTTTGCTGCACACACCTTTTTTAATCTATCAGCAGCTCTGCACAGTCTCAGATCAAATAAAGGCCCTCAAGAAACCAGTGATGGCTATCAGAGCTCGGCACACTTCATTGGAAAGCCATAAACACAATTACTAGATCATTAAGGATTGTAAAACAGAAGCTTTGAAGCAACATGCACAGAATTGCCTTGTTGGGCATGAACGGTGTCCCACACATGCCAACGCCTCCCTGTTGGAAGCTACCTGGGAAAAGACAAAAGATTGTGAACAGAAATGTCTTAGAGGCATAAGGAAATCTCATAAGGAAGACCTGGATTCTACTCACAACTCTGATGCCCCTTGGGTGATACATTAATTGAACTCTCAGAGCCTCTGTTTCTTCTTCTGGAAAATAGGGTATTAAGGACTGATTTCATCAACACCTTAATTCTTTACCCCCTCTGTTAGGTTCCTGGGGCTGCCTTAACAAAGTGCCATACACTGGCCAGCTTAAACAGCAGAAATTTATCGTCTTACAGTTTTAGAGGCTAGAGGTCCAAGATGGAGTTGTCAGTATAGTTGGTTCTTTCTAAGGGATGGTGGGGGGTGAAGGGGATCTGTTCCATGCTTCTCTCCTTGGCTTATCATTGGCCATTCCCCCTGCCCTGTTTCTTCACCTTGTCTTCCCTCTGGGTTTCTGTGTCCAGATTTCCCCTTCTAAGGATGCAAGTCAGACTGGATTAGGACCCACTTTAATGACTTCGTTTGAACTCAATTACCTTTATAAAGACCCTGTCTGCAAATAGTGTCACGTTCTGAGATACTGGGAGTTAGGGCTTCATCATATGAATCTTGGGAAGACAGTTCAACTCATAATAGCACCCCTGTAACCACAGCCTTACCAGTTCGTCTCACAAAAGAGGCTGAGTCCATTTACCCATTCTTTGAACCTGTGCTAGCCACATGACTTGGATTGGCCAATGGGATATTCGCAGTGGTAATGCAAGCAGAGGTCTGAAAAAGCATGCGTTTCTACGTTCACTAATTGTTCTGCAATTGCCATGGGAAAATTCCCAGGCCAGCCTGCTGGAGGATGAGAGGCCTGTGTTGTGGAGCCAGGTCAACCCAGGCATTTTAGATGAGGCCATCTTAGATCAGCCAACAGCCAGCCAAAACTCAGACATGTGAGTGAGTCCAGCCAAGATCAGCAGAGCATCTGGGTAACTGTCACTTAACCACAAACATGTGAGCAAGGCAGCAAAATCAGATGAGACCAGCCCAGGTCAGCTGAACCCCACGTAAATGTTTATTACTATATGCCCTGGAGTTTTTGTAGTTGTTTGTTCTGCCATATTATTGGGAGACTATATGACTGATACAGAATTAGTCACATCTACTGAGGACCTATGAGAAAGTACATAGGTGTGAAATGAATTGTAGCCATGGTATTCTAGTGTTTTACAACTGTTGAATATTACATAGAAGTAAAGAGTCACCAGTATACAGTAACATGCTGTGTAATAATAGGGATAAAAGGTTTGGAATGAACAAAGCTAACAAATTGGGCATTGGGTATAAAGTGTAAACATGGGTATATACTTACGCACATAAGTCATTCATAATATTATATGATGTCTGCTCTGTGTGGATTCTTAGAGACTACCTGTGAGAAAAATGAGGCTCAGAGAATCAAACTGACTTATTCCAGGTCATATAGCTAGTAAGCGGCAGAGCTTTCACCAGAATTTGAGATATTTATGATTTGTCTAACATGGGATAACATGGTATTTTCATATCTTTTCCTGAGGAAGCTGTTGGCCTTAAAAAATAAACAGGGATGATCACTTTATCTCTAGAAATCTTCTGTCTTGTTTTGAAGTTTGAAATTGGGGCAGAAAAGGGGATTAGACATTCACCCATCCATCCATCCACTGATCTTTCCACCTATGCGTCCACCCATCCATCCACTCATCCACCCATCCACCACCTGTCCGTTCATCCGTCCATCCGTCCATCCATCCATCCATCCATCCATCCATCCATCCATCCATCCATTCATCCATCCAGTTATCCACTCATTCAACAAATAAGGATTGAGGACCTGCTGTGCATCAGACACTATACTAGGCATTCTCCTTCCATCCGCTTTCCTTTCTCCTGCTGTCCCATTCTTTTTCTCATCAACGCCTCCTCTTTTGTTCTCTTCTGTAAATGTTAACAAGAATGGTTAAAAAATGCCTTGCTTGTTAGAGCAAGTGTGTGTAAGATTGATGCTGATGGTTTTAGTTCAGTTGCAGTGTTAACTGCTGTGAGCACACCTTGACACACCTCAGCTTTGTTTCGCTTTATTTTGTGTTTCTGAAAGACCATGCGGTGGAGAGCGTGCCGATAAGCACAAATACTCCACTGCAGCTTTGCAGATGCCCACATTGGAAGCTGGAAATGACATGTTTCTGAAGTTGACAGTTGTTTCCAACCATTGTGCATCTATTCATCCATTCTTTTCACCACTTTTTATCCTCCACCAGCTCAGGACCCTGAACCCTGCCCTGAACCTTCAGTGGTGGACATCAGTTGTACAGTGGTGAACATGGAGCTTCTTATATGCCAACACTGTTCTAAATACTTTCACACTTCTTCGTTTCCACAACAGCCCTGTGAGGTTTGTACTGGTACAAACCACAGATGATGAAACTGAGGCACGGGGCGGCGAGGTTTACCCAAAGTCTCATGGATGCTTAAATGGTAAGTGACAGAGCTCTGACCTCTAGATCCAGAGTCTGTCTTCAGCATTGCCTTTCTAAAACCTCTGCTGGCATTACCACTGAAGGCCATGTTCTCCTCTGGACCACTTTTGGGTGGGTCTGCATGGCCACCACTCTTGAGCATGCCAAATGGTGATGCCGATGGGGATGTGAAAGACAGTGCTTTCTTCAGAATGAAGCCGCTACATATTTCAGCCTAGAATTTGAATCCAGATCCTTTCCACTCATGGACTCATGTTGTCAATCCAACAGTCTTCCCAGGCTCACCTTTCTTCTGAAACTGACCCTCAGCAGAACATCAGTTAGTGCCCATTTTCAGAACAGAAGACAATAGAGAGAGGAGGAAGAAAGGCATCTCATTTAAGCCTCAGCCTCCTCATCTGTGAACTGGGAATAAGTGAGTAGCGTAACATTAGGCTCTGACTTTTATTTTTTATTGACAACTTAGTATGTGTAAGCATTGTGCTAAATGCTTTGTCATTTGTACTCTCTCATTTAATCCTTAAAGCAACACTATGAATAAGGCAGGCTCAGAGCAGTTCAGTAACTTGTCCAAAGTGACACAGCTTATAAGTAGGAAGCAGAGCCTGGATTCAAACCCAGGCTGTAGAACATCAAAAGATTTCACTGTAATACACCACCATTGGTCCTTACAGGGACAGTGTTGCCCCTTACACCTCTCTCCAGTGTTTGTGGGCATGACTTTGGTAATTACACTGATGGGGAGGTATTAAATCATGATGGCATGATTTGCTTTAGGGGAATAGGCATGCTAGACATTCAACAGGGGAAGACCTGTTCTTTGTCCTGCTTGGCTTTCTAGTGTCCTACCAGCCCTTCATGTAATTGAAAAACTCATACTGTCATCTGAGCCTGTTCTATATATGAACACATAGAATATTTTGCATATATTGGTTTTAGCATACTTTGATTTTTCTAGGAATGCAGTTTACAGTGTGCATCAAGGGATGGTGGTAGTTTATTTTTCTCGAAACTTTATTCACAGTTTGATACCATTTCAGAAAAATCATGTCAACAATGTCAAGACTGTTCAAATTATTTGAGGGACCCACACCTCTGACTTAGCTTGCATTTGTAGCTGTTACATACACAGTGGTTCTTGGTTTATGTGCCAACACAAGACTACCTTACTGTGCTTCTAGAATTCACATTGATTTTTGAAAATTGTACATGTAGAGGTTATATTATTTCTGAATTTCATTTCAGGATAGTAAAGGGCACATTACAATATATATTTTTCTCTTACAAAAGGGTGGGTAGAATGGATCATTGCTCCCAATTCTTCATTCTCTCTCAATGGTATTACACACCAGTACCTTTTACCATGTAACTTTGCAGCAGCTTCCACTAGAGTGGATGGAGAACATTTCTGTGCTTCATTAATTTGGGGCTTAGCCACGAGACTTGCTTTGACCAATGAAATGTGGACAGAAATGGAAATGTGCCAGTCTGGAGCCTGGTCCTCAAAGGCATCATGAGTTTTCACTAATTCTCTTGTTCACCTGCCATTTGATATGAGAAAATCATGCTTCAGATGGCCACTGCTCTGTGGGGAGTAGGGAGACACTTGGAACAGATCTGAACCCAACCTAAAGCCTGGAGCCAGAATTCATCACCAAATCCCAGATGAGCTCAGCAGAACCACAGCCAACCACAGACTCATGACTGAAATATTAAGGTTTTGGTTTTTTTTTTGTAACTCATTGAGATTTGGAAATTACATGTTACTCTGCAGAAACTGACTGATACAAGCAGGTGTTGGCTCTGATAAGGTTGATAAGCACTGCATTCTGGTATTCCTCCTTTAAGCAAAGCAGTTTGCTCAGGTCTTGGCACACACCCATGAATGCCTTATAAACAGGAGTTCTATTAGCATCGAATAATGGCTAAGTGATATTCTGATACCATATTAAAGGGGATTATAGATACACGGTTTTCAAATCCTTAGGTTTAGGGGCTCTGCAGTTAGTCTTAAATGCTCTGACCACCAGCACAAGTGCTGGTGCTTTGGATGGGTGTAAATTCAAAGAGCAAGCAGGTCAGAGATAATTGACGAGTTCTCTTCTTTAAAAGGGATTCTGGCGCCATGGAAACGACAAGCATGTTCAGGTTTGTGACTGTGGATTATAATTACTAAGTTATTAACCAGAGCATTATGTGAAAGATTGATGGTTCTTGCTCAATGTAATGTGTCCTTTAAATGCTAAATAATAAGTTAAATCCAAGGAATAAATAAGTTTGATGGCTTATTTATGGGGTAATTATGAGATATTTTCAGCCCATAAACTAGGGCATCTGTAGAAACCCAATGCTATGGAGGAAAAAGAGCCCTGAATTAGAGATCGGGAGATCTGGATTCTCTGCCACCTGCCAGCTAGTGACCTTGAACCAGTTATGTCATTGCTCTGAGCCCCAGTTTCTTCATTTGGAAAATTGGGGTGAGAGCATGCATAAAAATGCCCATCTCATCGGGTGGTTGTGAGGAGTCGTTGTCAATGACATGATTATATAAGGTGCTGAGCACAGTGCCTGACACATAATAAGTGGTTACAAATGTTAGCTATCATTTTACCATCATATATGAGATAAGAGATTTGGCCCTTCTAGGAAGAGATTTCCTATTTTATGTGTTCAGTCAGGAAGTAATTGGTACGATTTGCAGTAGACCATCAATGGATTCCAATTTTAAAAACAACCTTTAATTGTCCTTCTCTGCTTAAAGAATTATCGGAAATGTGGGTAAACACAGGCAAGAACAAAGAAGAAAATATATACCATCCATCTAACCCTCCATCTAAATATAACCACTGTTAACATTTTAATGTAGATTCCTAGTCCTTTTTCTCACCCATGTATAGAATTTCTTTTTTAAATCTGAAATTGGAATCATGCTGTACATGCTGATTTGCCACCTGCTTTTGAGATGTTTTCAATGTCATTAAATATTCTCCTAAAACACACTTTTTAATGGCTGCAGAGTAGGGTGTTCTTGAGGAACATTGTCTAAATGGAAGAGTTATTCACAGAAGCCTACTTAGCGCATTCACTCAAATTATACTTTCAGACTTTCTGAAATCTTCGTTTCAAATTGGTCTTAAATGGGCAGGGGCTTGGCTTTAAAATTCCTCGCCACCTCCTCCTTCCTCCCCTAGCTGCCCCCAGGTTCTCTGTCAAGTAGTTAATGATGGTACTAGGCACTTATTCAGTAGGGGTGCTCTCAGTTTAAAGGGTCTCCGTGGTGAGCCATTTTGTAAAAGGGAAGAATGTCATTCAAATAACTGCCCTCTAATTTCTCAGCTCAGAGTTTTTATTTTTATTTTTTTTAAATCGGGCTCTCTCTTTAGAGTAAGGTCCACCTACAGGTAAACACTTCCCTAATCGCCTTCTTAAACTACCTTACTTGATGCCAACTGGCACTTTTCCCCTGCACAAAAAGAAGAAATACTTCCTTTCTGTCCCCTGTACCTCTCACAATCTTTTTGGATGGTTTATTGTCTCCTACTGGTAGCATTCGAGTTGAGCTTCAGGGACTTGTATATAAACATTTTAAAAATCAATAGTTATGTACTTATTTTAATGTGACTTAGAAATGTATGTAACATGATATGCAGTATATCAATATATGATATGTAATATATCATCTGTATGTATCTTGCAAATCAGCCTTGGGAGTCCATGAATATTATTGCTTAAGGGTCAGGCAGGATTTATTTATGGACAAAACCAATTTATGTGAAAATAACACGGCAAAAAGTCAGATATAGTACACGGGAATTTGGGCAACTTTGGTGATTGCCATGTTGCCACTGACGTTTGATAGTTGACATTGGGTAAATGTCCTGATTCAAGCCACCGTCATCTGCCTGGGCTTCTTTTTTTAATGTTTATTTTTGAGAGAGAGCGTGGGTGGGGACATGTGGGAGGGGCAGAGAGAGAGGGAGACAGAGGATTCAAAGTTAGCTGTGCACTGTCAGCACAGAGCCCTATGTGGGGCTCGAACTCATGAACCGTGAGATCATGACCTGAGCCAAAATCCAGAGTTGCATGCTCAACCAGCAGAGCCACCCAGGTGCCCTGTCTGCCTGGACTTCTAAAGCCCCCCTCCTAACAGCTCTCTCTGCTTTCATTCCTGCCCTCCTGTCAGCCATTCTGTACATAACAGCCAAAGTGATTTTTCCCCCCAAGACACATTGAAGAACTCTCCTTATTAATGCTTGTCAGGGGCTTCCCACCATTGTTAAAAGGGAAAATTTTTAACATTTGATTCTCACAATGAGGCTGAGATTGGTGACAGGTAAGGAAACTGAAGTTCAGAAAGAGTGAGTGCCTGGCTCAAGGTCATGTAACTAGTAAGGGGAGAAAGAAGGATTCAGACCCAGATCTTCTGATTCTAGATTTCTATTTAAGTTCTCTCTCAATGCACATGACTGAAAGATGTCCTTTGTTCAGCTGATTAGAAAAAGCCAGTTGTATTGATTAATAATGTTTGATTGGAAGTCAGAGAAGAAACACAACTCAAACTGGGTTAAGCAAAGAAGAGACTTTATTGCCTCAAATAACTGAAAAGTCCAGAGGTAGGTCAGGTGCATCTGGGTCCAGAGCCTAAATGATATCATCAGGGTGCGTCTGTTTTTTCTCCATCTCTGTGTTCTGCTTTCTTTGAGTTGATCCCATTCATAGGCTGGTTTTCCCTCTGTGGTCTTAAAATGACTGCCAGAAGCCCCCAGGAATATATCTCTCCCGATCTACACACAACAGGAAAAGTGAGATAGTCTTTGTGCCAACTTCCCAGCAAAAGTCTTGTTATGTGTCATGGGCTCTCATTGGCTCATGTGATTATCCCTGAACCAGTCATTTTGGCCAGAGGATTTAATGTTTAATGTGCTGATTTGATTGGACCTGAGTCCTATGTTCTGACCCTGGGCCAGGGACGGAGCCTCACCTGTAGCACACTGGATGAGACTGAAAAGGTGATATTCCCAGAGATAATTCAGGATACTGTGTCAGGAGAAGAGTGAATGGATGCAAGCTGGCGAATACTACAGAGGTCCAACACTTTGGTCCTACTTGGGTGCATGATCTTGAGCATTAGTGTAGAAAATTCAAAGCCTTGTGTAGGAAAGGAGAGAAGTGAGTGGGTTTTGTGCATCTGAAGGATGGCCACATGGGACAATGGTGAGTGGCCACATGAGGTTATGGTAGTTCTAGTCCTGGGCAGAAGCAAAGCTTAGTTCCCCACTTAGTCACTTTTTTTAAGGCCCCGTAGTGGTCACATCTCATGTGCAATGGGCTCAGGTCAAGTGCAAACAACAGTTCAGATTTAGAGGAGCAGGAAGAAGCTGGTATTCCATTTCATTTCTAGAAATCACTTTTTACTCCTTTAAAATGAACATGTATTTCTCTTTACTAATTACAAAAATAAAACATGTTTGTAAAAAGGGACATAAAGAAAATACTTGGTAGGTACACAATAATTATGAGGTGACTGAAGGAATAAAAATTAAAATTACCCAGAATTTTGTAACTCGGAGGTAATCTTTTTTGCATTTTTTTCTGACCCCTTTCTATACATGTGAATATATTGTACATGCATACACACACAAATATTTTAAACAAAAATTTGGATCTTATATGAAGTACTCTTTGGAATTTTTTTCCCCATTTAACAGTGGACCATAGTCATTTTCCTACTCATTAAACAGTTTTGAGTTTAATATGAATTTTAATGACTGCATAGTTTTCCATTATATGTATGTAGCATAATTAATTTAACTAGTGCCCTATTATTAGATATTGGTAGTTTGAAATTTGCCCATATTATAAATAATATTGAGACAGACATCCATATGCACAAACAGCTCTATTAATTTGTCTCAAGCACAGTTTTATTTTTATTTATTTTATTTTATTTTTATTTGAGAGAGAGAGAGAGACAGCAAGCTGGGGAAGGGGACAGAGGAAGAGGGAGAAAGAATCTTAAGCAGGCTCTATACCCAGTGCAGAGCCTGACCCATGACCCTGGGGCATGACCTGAGCTGAAATCAAGAGTCCAACACTCAACGAACTAAAGCCACCCAGGCGCCCCTCAAGCAGTTTTAAACCACGTGATGCATATCACCAATTTGCTTGAGGGCTTTTATTTAAAAATGTAAGTAAAGCCATGGTTTGCGAACATAATTCGTTCTGGAAACATCCTTGTAATCCAAAGCACTTGTATATCAAAGTGAATTTCCCCATAAGAAATCCATAGGAAATAATGGAAACTCAGATGATTTGTTCTA
Organism: Felis catus; assembly: GCF_018350175.1. Classification (NCBI taxonomy): domain Eukaryota; kingdom Metazoa; phylum Chordata; class Mammalia; order Carnivora; family Felidae; genus Felis; species Felis catus. The sequence continues at coordinate 15,051,870 of NC_058379.1, forward strand.
CAACTCAAAAATACTCATTTAAGTGATTACAATTCTGTAATATAATACAAAATAATAAAGAAAATACAAAATATAATGAAAAACAAACAAATTAACCTGCACTTACCTGTGAAAACCTTCGTGGTTGGTGTGAGGGAGACGAGAGAGGAGGGTCATTGTATAGCACGACTTTCACGATCATTAACGGAATCACTGCTATCTATTGGTTCAATGGAAATCTTTTCTTTTTGTGCAACTTTAACAAGGAACCTATCCAATAACACTTGCTTTTGCCTCCTTTTGAGGATTTTGTGGAAATGTGACATTGCATTGTCATTAAACAGATTCATTGTTCACACTGCTACAACCTCATTCGGGTGGTGCTTTTCTACAAAATTTTGTAATTTCCCACATTTTACACATCTTCCTAATCTCACGTGAAGTGAGGGATTCCTCTGCCTTTTTCTCCTCCTCTGCAGATGAGATGCACACGTAGACTTCTTAGAAAATCTCAGGATTTTGGCCACTTGCCAAAATCTTTCATACTTTTCGATGATTTTCTTCTTTTTTTTTAAGTTTATTTTTATTTATTTTGAGAGAGAGACCAAGTGGGAGGGGCAGAGAGAAAGGGAGACCCCAAGCAGGTTCTGCACTGCCACGCAAAGCCCAACGTGGAGCTTCAACTCACAGACCATGAGATCATCACCTGAGCTGAAATCAAGAGTTAGACGGTTAACCGACTGAGCCACCCAGGTGCCCCTTGATTATTTCCTTCTTAACTTCTGTAATCATCTTCTTACCACCTTTCTTTTCAACCTTTTCCTGCATGGGGGCCGTTGTATACACTCACAATACCCGTATTGACTACAATACAGTATTAATAAATGCCGGTCATATACTGTATTTAATATAATTGACAATAAGGAAGCAGAGGAAAGGGTCTATATCTGCAGGCAAACTGACCTAGAATGAAGCAAAGCATTCCTAAGCTTACTCTTGTATGGAAAAGCAAAGGTGCTTTGAGTTGTGAGCACCTTTCAATGTTCTGAAAAATCCCTGATTTCTGCCAAACAGTGGCCTGAGACTGAGCATCTGAGCATGGGAGACAATCACCCACAATCCCACAATGAGAGAGAGAGAGAGAGAAGAACCATTGGCTTAGTTGTAATCATGTGACATTCCGTATCACATACTACTCGTATTGCAAGGCATCACTTGTTTATCAAGTTAAAATTTATTAGAAATGTTTGCTTGTCTTGTGAGACACTCAAAGAATAAATTACTCACAATCCAAGGTTTTCCTGTATTTTTACATGCTCTTTAAAATATTTTATAGTTACAAAAGCGTTTTAAAGTAGATAGTGAAAGATACTAACCGCTCCCCCTTCCACTCCCTAAAGGTAATTTTTAGTAATTTTAACATATTCTTGCAGACCTTTTTCCATGTGCACCCACATCAAGTATACACCCAGGTTTGTTCATTTCTTTTTCTTCCCTCCCTCTCTCCCACAAATATTTTTTGAGTGCCAATCTTGGCCAAACATGGTACCAGGACATTGAGTGGTTGTTTCTAGGAATTCCAGTGGACAGAACTAATAAGTATGTACTTAAAAAACACAAAACACATGATAAATTCATATTGATGATTCCTTTTCAAATCATGGCTACATGGTTTATTTTTAAGACTTTATTTTATTAGGGTAGTTTTAGGTTTACAACAAAATAGACAATAGAGATTTCTTATATACTTCATGCCTCCATAATGCATAACCCCCACATTATCAATATCATTCACCAGAATGGTAGATGTTTTTTTGTTTTTGTTCTTGTTTTTACCAAAGATGAACCTATACTAACATATCCAAATTACCCTAAAGTCAATAGTTTACCTTAGGGTGAGTTCTTGGTGGTTGTATGTTCTATAGGCTTAGATGCATGTATAATGACAAGTATCTGTCATTAAAGAGTATTTTCTCTGCTCTAAAGAATCCTCTGTGCCCCACCTGTATTCATTTCTCCCCTCATGCCCCTCAGACCCCTGGCTACCACTGATCTTTTTATTGCCTTTTCTTGCATAAAGTTTTGCCTTTTCCAGAATGTCATATAGTTGGAATTACACAGTATGTGGCCTTTTCAGATTGGCTTCTTTTACTTAGCAATATGCAGTTAAGGTTCTCTGTGTCTTTCATAGCTTGATATCTAATTTCTCTTTAGTGCTCAATAGTATTCCTTTGTGTGGATGGACCATTCACCTACTGAAGGACATCTTGGTTGCGTCCAGGTGTTGGTAATTACAAGTAAAACTTCTGTAAACATCTGTGTACAATTTTTGTGTGGACATAACTTTTCAGCTCCTCTGGGTAAATACCAAGGACTTTGATTGCTGGATCGTATGGTAAGAGCATGTTTCGTTTTGTAAGAAATAGGGTTTCTGTTTAACCTCAGCCCCCCTTTTTTTTCTTCCCAAGATTGTATTTAAATTCAAGTTAGTTAACATATAGTGTAGTTTTGGTTTTAGGAATAAAATCTCATGATTCATCACTTACATATAACCTCCAGTGCTCATTCCAACAAGTGCCCTCCTTAATGCCCATCACCCATTTAGCCCTCCCCCCCCCCCTCCAGCAACTCTCAGTTTGTTCTTTAGAGTTAAGAGTGTCTTATGGTTTGCCTCCCTCTCTGTTTTTATTATTTTTTTCATGTCCCTTCCCCTATGTTCATCCGGTTTGTTTCTTAAATTCCACATATGAGTGAAATCATAGGTATTTGTCTTTTTCTCGTTGACTTATTTCACTTAGGTCAATATTCTCTAGTTCTGTCCACCTCAACATCCTTAGCTCTGTATTTCCTTTCCCCAGTGCTGAGAATCTTGGGTCCAAAAGATACCAACACAATTATTTTTTTGCTTCACGATCCCTCAATACACACACACACACCAGTCAGCAATATCATCATTTGCACCATCAATTTGATTAAATAAAAATAGTTTAGGGTTTTTTTTTAATTTAAAGTGAAATACATTACAGAAAAATCACATGTTTACCCACTTTTTATATATTTTTTGCATTTCTTTTTTACCTATTTGAAAAAGTCCAATTCAGTGGATTTAATTATACTCACAATGTTGTCCAAATATCACCACTATTGAATTGAAAATCATTTTCATCATCTCAGTAAGAAATCCTGTACCCATTCAGCAGTGACTGCCTATTCTCTCGCCTGCCCATCCCTGGGCAATCACTAATCTACTTCCTGTCTCTATGGAGTTGTGTATTCTGAACATTTCCTCTAAAGTGAATCCTGCATTATGTGGCCTTTTGTGCCTAGCTTCTTTCCCTTAGCATATTTTCAAGTTCGTTTATGTTGTAGTATGGATCAGTACTGCATTCATTTTTATGGCTGAGTAATATTCCATTGCATGCAGAGACCACATTTCTTATCTGTTCCTTGATGGACACTTGGGTTGTTTCCATATTTGGCTCTTGTGAATAATGCTGCTATGAACATTGTTGTACACATTTTGTTTGAACATTTTGTCTTCAGTTCTTGTGTGCATACTGTTTTTTGCAGTCTTTTTTCATTCTTGGCGTATACTCCACGAGGGGTATCTAGTCAAATTTTATATTTTAAAGTTACTTAGAAAAATTCTTCTCTGTGTGGTTATAATACTAAGTGAATACAAATTTAGTTTCATTTATTTTATTTTGCTTTGAATTTTTAGGAATTGCTTTTAAATTTAATTTTGTTGGAAGGTCAGTTTAGGATAGAAATTCCTGGCCCACATTTTCTTTCCTTGAAGATTCTAAATATGATTCTTTGTTTCTTCTAGCATAAAGTGCTACTGTTAAAAAGCCTAATGACCATCTGATTTTACTTATCTTATAAGTTGCTTGATCTTTTTGGCTTGGTGTCCAGAGCATAATCTTTTTTTTTTTTTTTCTTTTTCCTGTTAAGTCCAGTAATTTTCTTGGATCTGTTTCAGTGTTGGTTATTTTGGGTTGATTTTATTGAATTATGGTTCTGTTTTTTCTATTTCATTGCTTTAGATTTCTTTCTGAGGGACTTGTGTGAATATTCTGTAGCTATTACTTTCTTAATTTCTTTTATCCCATTTTTCTATATCAGGTTATAGTAGGGGCTTTTTCCTTCCATTTTTGGTGAGCATGTATTTCTGGCACATTTTCCTTGTCTATAAATTCTCTGTTTTCTTATGATTGTGAATCATACTTGACAGCGATACTTTTTTGTTACTCAGTTACTCAGTGAAATGAGTTTTCGCGTATTTTTATTTGGAAAAATCAACCTAGGATGGCTTCTCAAGCTTCCCGTTCCTAGAGCTCCACCTTTAGTTGTCCTTTGTGATAAAAAAATATGGCCCCATACTTTCAGCTGTGTATTTTCTCTACCCTTTACTTCTGCTTACATCTGGGCATTCTCTTTCCTTTGCCCCTGTTGCCCCTGCCCTGTTGGATTCTACTCCTAGCACGTTCTTAGTATAGGGCTTTGCCCTGGAAGAGAGCGTTGGTTTGCTTTGAGACCAGTATCCAGACCTTCCTTATCCCATGCTGGTCCCAATGCTTACTTGAGTTGGAACCTGCAGACCCCCTCCCATTTCCAGCTGATGTTCTCAGGTCAGCCTGCCTTGCTTCCCTGTGAGCCTCAGTTGGTTTAGCGGTCTCAGAAGGACCCCCCCCCCCCCGCCCCCTTTCCTTCCCTCTGTTTCATCTTGCAAAGATGGTATTAACCATGTGGGTCCAATAGCTGCTGATGGTTTGTCCCCACCCCCTCATATTTTGGGATTTGTGGGGATACCTGTCACCTAGGTTTGTTGTAGATCTTGTCTAGTTTTGCTTTCTGTTTTGGATCAGGTTTCCTAGAGGCAGAGCCTGAGATGGGGACTCTGGTACATGCGATGGATTGACTGGGGGAAGTGCTCTCAGAAGAAAAGGAGGGAGAGAAGCAGGAGACAGCAGAGAAGGGCGTAAGCAAAGATGAGATTTCAGCTGGAGAAGAGCATCCGCCTGATCCCATGGGATGTTCTGGGGTGTGACAAGCATAACAGAGTTGTGCTGCCTTATGTAAGGGGGGGTTACCTTTCTACCCCCCCCCCCCCCATGTCCAGCTATTGGCTTTAGGTTGCCACTGAGAGGCACAACTTCCTGAACAAGGGGCTTCCACTGGACTGAGAGCAATTCTCCAGAGAAGGGGGCAGGGCAGCTGTGAGCTGTTAGTGTAGGGGATGGGTGCATCAGCCCAGTAAAGGGGTCTGGGGGGGCACCATTAGCATCAACTACACTCTCCCAACTAATCTCTCTGTTTTTATGGGGAGACATTCTAAAACATGTCACAGTCTCTGTCACCTTCTCAGAATCTGAGTTATCCTTTATATATGTGGTCTTTCTTCCTCCAGCAAGCACCTGATCCCCTCTTTACACAGAGCCCTTGTCTGAAAGAAACAATCCTACAATAATAAATTAAGGATTATATCAAGATTTCCCTGAGGCAAGACTTGATATCTTTTTAGTTCCAAATCCCAGGTGCCTTGCAAAGTGTGTATGGTGGGTATTATGAATTCCTTGGGTGGGTTCGACGTGGTGCAGTATACATAGAGGGAAGGAGTATACTGCCTGTGGACTTGTTCTTTCCTGGTCTTGCAAGAAATATCTGGCAGGTCCCATGGCTTTGGAGAACTATTCAGTTACAAGGACAGGCTGCTTTTAGTAACTACACAGCCTTGTCTCTTTTCTAACTTAAATCTCCTCCTTCTCCCTTTGAAGGAGCAGAGCTGGGGGAGGGCACATGGGCTGACTTCACTAGTTCTGCAGTCTGTTTTCTTCTTTGTGGCAACCTGTGGTTTCTGCTTCTCCCAGCCCCAGGTTGGAGGAGAGTGGGTGGAAGGAGAGATTGGGGTAGGGATGGGACAGCAGTGAAGAAGCTATCGTGCAGCTGATGCTGTTGATAGCTTCTCAGAACTGTGAGAAATAAATTTCTGTTGAGATTGCTATCCTGTGGGCAGAGTGGAAGTCAAAGCTGACTCTCCCATGGGGTACTTTTGTTGGTTCCCAAGAGAGCCTGCCTCTTGGCTTGCCTATAAACTCTACTTGCTTGCAGCTCTCTCGCTGTGCTTTGGTCCCTGCATACGTCCAAGTGGTTCTCTTGGACGGGATACTCTTAAAGCATGATGCCAGCCAGCTTCCTTCTGTGGGAACCATATTAATGTCCAGGAAATTCATTCCTTTGTCTCCCCCTGCCAGTAGAGAGGAAGCTTATTCCCAGTGAAGTCCTCTCTTTATTCCACTCCCCAACACAGAAATCTCCAAACATAGCCTCTTGTCCTGTTGGACTTTTGGTGAGGACCCAACACTGTGCCCTGAGTTCACCAGACTCCAGGAGGCACATATCAAGCTCTCTGAGGCTGCCTGTGTTTGGCCTGAGATGAGAGGGTGTCCTCCCCTGCCCCTGTTACAGTGAGGTGGGGGAGGAGGGCTGTGAAGTACAGCCCTCCAACAAGTACATGACCATCACAGAATCCTCACTCCAATTCCTTCCAAACCCCAGCCTCGTTTTTGTAGCCCAGAGATAGGGGATGCATGAATGCCTGCCAATCCGGTTTAATACTCCCTTGGCATGTCCTGTACAGGTAGGACGGTACCTTAATTTAGGAGGTGGGGGTGTTGGTCCAACTCCAAGAGAGAAAATTATTTTAATATCCTCTTCTATACCTGTTCGATAAATATTTGTTTGTTGGCTTACTTGTGGAGGATTATGGTTTTGTTTTTAACTGAGAGAAGCTAATCTTCTTTGTTCTGTGTTGGGCAAATGTAGGGTGCTAGCTGACCATTGCCCTGGGATTTGTGTATCAGAAAAACTCTCGGGACTCTGTCAAGGTAGCCTCCCCATTTGCTTGGTGTGCAAAGCCCACCAGAGGGGTAGAGATGGATCAATTTGAGTCAGGCTTCTGGGGCTTCCTGGGAGGACAGAATTAATACACCAATCTCTAATCTCCCAAATTAATAGGGAGTCCTGGTAGGAGGGACTTGTGGGGATCTTGGCCCAAATTCAGTGGCACAGAGAAGAATCATGGGAACCATGAAATAAAATCAAGTTGAAGAAAAGGAGCGTAGAGGCCGACGACCCAGAATCAACATGGAGCTCTCCTCAGGTACTGAAAGCAGGGACTCACATAGATACTGGTGCACTGATGTTCCCAGTGGCATCAAAGGTGGAAACCACCCAAGTGTCCATTAGCAGATGAATAAACACATGTGGTGTTTCCATATAATGGATCATGAAAAGGAATGACATTTTGGTACATGGTACAACAGGGACGACCTTTGAAAACATCATGGTGAGTGAAATAAGCCAGACACAAAAGGAAATATACTGTATGTTTTGCTTATGCAGGGGACCTAGAATAGGCAGATTCTTAGAGACAGAAAGTAGAATAGAGGTTGCCAGGGTCTGGGAGGAGGGGTTATGGGGGGTTCTTTCTTAATGAGTACAGAGTTTCTGTCCGGGGTGATAAAATACTAGATCTAGAGATGGATGGTATGCTTGTATCCATTCCCCTCAATCCATATGTTGAAGTCCTAATGCCCAGTGTGATGGTATGAGGAAGTGGGGCCTTTGGGAGGTGACTAGGTCGCGAGGGTTAAGCCCTTACGAATGAGATTGGTGCCCTTAGAACAGAGGTCCCAGAAAGCTTGCCAACCCCCTTCTGCCCTGTGAGGATATCACAATAAGGCTGAAATCTGGAAGAGGTTTTCTTACTAGAACGTAACTATGCTGGTGCCTTGATCTTGGACTTCCCGGTCTCAGAACTGTAAGAAATAAATTTTTGTTGTTTATAAGCCACCTTATCTGTAGTATCTTGTTATAGCGGCAGCTTAAATGGATTAAGACAGTGGAGTTGGTTACACAGTATTGTGAGTGTACTTAATGCCATCTGGCTGAAAGTGGTTAAAATGGTAAGTTTTATGTTATATATATTTTACCGCATTAAAAATGTTTTTCCCTCTCAACCTACATACCTTATTGTCCCTAGAAAACACTGGTCTGAGATTAGGTGAGCAGTTAAAGAGGGAGCCCACAGGTGGTATACTCAGCCAGATTGGTATGGTGGAGGGATAATAGCCAAGTCCAGGAGCTGGCCCAACAGGAAGCCATTGCAGAGTGACCCAGGATGGCCAGACACAGCATGGCGTTGCATTTTCTCCTTGGGATGTCAATCAACAGAGTCAACCAGCACCCATCCCATTGAGTAACAGCTTCCTCTTCTTTCCCCTCCTGCCCCCCATTGAGATGTGAATGTTAGACAAGATGCTTCCCTGGACCGCCTTATGTCCCTGGGTGTCGTGGGCTGATTGTGTACCCTCCAACACCCCACATTCATAGGTTGAAGTTGTAACTCCCAGTCTCTGAGAATGTGACTATGTTTGACATAGGGTCTTTTAGGAAGTAACTGAGGTGAAATGAGGTCATTGGGGTGGGCCCGAATCCAATATGGCTGGTGTGTTTATTTATTTAAAAAAATTGTTTTTAACATTTATTCATTTTTGAGAGATGGAGAGGGAGCGTGAGTGGGGGAGGGGCAGAGAGAGAAGGAGACACAGAATCAAGAGCAGTCTCAAGGCTCTGAGCTGTCAGCACAGAGCCCAATGCAGGGCTCGAACTCACAGACCATGAGATCATGACCTGAACTAAAGTCAGACTCCCAACCAACTGAATGACCCAGGTGCCCCGAGGTGCATTTATTTATAAGAAGAGATTAGGACACAGACAGGTATAAAGGGAAGACCTTGACTTTGGACGTTTAGCCTCCAGAACTGGGAAAAGTGGTACTTTGTGATGGTAACCCTAGCAAACTAATACACTGGGTAACTTTGAATAATTTATAGGCCAAAGGAAGTTTCCATAGGGATATATGGACTCTTCCTAGTCAAGCCTGTGGAATTCTTGAATATTATTTAAAAAGACACCATCAGGTCTCAAGCGGGTAATGTTGCTCATGGGAAAATTTCAAGGAAAGATTGCGAAGGTTCTGACTTGGGGTGGGGCTTTGTTTTATAGTACTGTATTTCGCCTCCTCTGGCCCTATTCATGGCTCTCTGGTGTGTGTGTGTGTGTGTGTGTGTGTGTGTGTGTGTGTGTGTGCGCGCGCGCGTGTGTCTATTTTCAAGACACGGAAAGGAGGAGGGGTAGAAGAAAAAGAAAGTACAGACCCAACTCTTCTGTCCATGGTTGCCTTTAATAAGGAAGAGTGACCCAACTGGGATTTTTTAAGACTGAATGTCTGTTTGAACTCCACTGGACAGGAATCATCTTTCAAAACCATTCTGAGTTGCCTTTACCTCCCTCTCTGGAACAGCAACGGCAGCAGCCGGAGCTTTGGCAGGTCAGACCAACTCTGTTGCCTTGACAATAAGATCATCCTGTGTAGACCCAGGTACTGCTAACCAAGTTAGGTACAGAATAATTTAAAGCCTCAGCACTCTGGATTTGGGAATCAGCTGAAGGAACGACAGGTTAAAGGCTGACTTTATGCCTTATTTGTCTTGAAGGGGTAAAGGGAAGAATAATTGAGCTCACGAGTCTGGGACAAAATTGGTATGTATGAAGGCATATTGGAGAGGATTGTTATATTTCCTGAATCTCATGATGTTACAGACTCTGCCATCATTACCCGGACAATATGTTAATATTTATTCTGGTTACTGTTAGTAAAAATGTTTATCCTACGCATAAAATGCTTCACGCAAGTGTATTAGGAACGTCTGAAGAGCTATTTTCCTCTCATTTATAATCAACCCATCCACATATCCACCCACCCACTCATCACATCACCCACCCATCCATTCACATATGTACTCACCTCCCCATCCATCCTCCTTCCTGTCCATCTACATACCCATCTATCCATCCCTCCATCTGTCCATTCCCCACACACCTACCCACCTAATCACCTACCTTCTTCAGGGTGATCTGATCTAGTAGCTTCTCTCCATCCCAGTTTTCTTCCCTGCATGTCTGCAACAGCCCCTCCCTGGTCTCCTTGCCTCCAGCCTTTCCCGTTTTGCATCTTTTGTTCACATGGCAGCCTGAATGATTTCTCTACACTTCAGCTTGTGAAATCAAGGTAATAATATTTCTTTCTCTGGATTATTGTACATGGATCATCATTTACTCCCCCAGCAATGGCGCATGGAGCTCCTGCTTTGTGCATCAGTCTCCTTTACAGGCACCCGGGATATAGCAGCAAGCAAGGCAAACAGGTCTTGGCCTCACGGAGCTTTCTTTCTAGCGGGAGAGACACATAGTGCATGATGCAGTTTCAGAGAACAACACACGTTTAGAAGTAAGACAGTGATGTACATGAAGGGCTTAGCACCATCTCTAGCACATATAGATGTTAAATTAATGGCAGTTGTCATATTAACAGTAATTAATATTATGTGATTAGTCTTCCACAAGCCTTTCAATAATAATTATGATCATCGAACATCTATTGAGCATTTAATATGAACCAACTGTTATGCCAAGCATTTAATCTCACAACAACCCTATGAGGTGGATACGATTATTTCCCTCATTTGAGATGTGGGAACTGAAGCACGAGCCCCTCATTGTTTTCAAGGAAATGTCCAGACTCCTCACACTTGGGTACTCAAGGCCTTTCATGATCTGGCCCTGCTTGTCTCTCCACCCTCATGCCTTGCTGACCTTGTTGTCCCCTGCCTTTTTACCCACATCCTTCAAGGCTCAGCTCAGGCATCACTCCACCAGGAGGTTTTCCTTGACCCTGATCCTCCCCTTTCCCTGACACGCCCCAGGCAGGGCCACGTGCTTTGCCTGTGTGTTCCTGTCATCCCCCTCTCATGGTTCTTACCACACAGGACTGCAGCCGTCCACTCTTTGCTGCCCATGAGAGAATGTGAGTGCTATGGCGGGAGGTGGGTGCATCTTGGCTTTTTCTCTTTGACCGCAGGATCCAGCCCAGTGATGGGCACATAATAGGTGTTCAATATACGATTCCCTGAAGACGTTCTGCTTTAATCCTTTGTCTCTCTTGGGGAAAGGCTCCTTTTCTGAGAGGTTGTTGTAGATCAGACAGGAGTTTCCTTGGAACCAGGGTGGATTAAAACCCCAGGAAGGGGTGACTCATGCTCATTACTCAACCTCCCTTTGTCCCCACTAGATGGTACAAACAGATACAAGGTTGGTAGGAAAGTATTTTGTAGATAAACAAGGGCCAAACAGAGAACCTGTGGATAAAAGCATATTTGTTTAGGTCTGAATTTAATGCCCTGGCTTGACATGTTTGCCACAGGGGGGAAAAAAAAAAGTCCCACAGGGTATGGAGCCTGCTTGGGATTCTCTCCCTCCCCCCTTCCCCTCCCCACCTGCTCACCAGCTTCTGCTCTATCTCAAAAAAAAAAAAAAAAAAAAAGGATGAAAGGAAAAAGACTTCTTGACCTTTCTAAATAACAACTTTCCTACAACAATTGAGTATGCCAAGAGCATAGCTTTTGTAACTAAATTGTCCGGTTTAAATTCCCTTTATGCCACTTACCAATGTGAGACCCCAAGCACAGTTTTAACTACTCCATGGTCCTCAGTGTTGCCATCTGTGAAATGAAGAAATAAAAGTTCTTGGTTCATATTCTTGTTGTCAGGATTAAATTAGAAAATAATGTACGTGCGGTGCCTGGCAATCCTTGTTTCTTTGTACTTATTTAAAAAAAATTTTTTTTTAACATTTATTTATTTTTGAGAGAGAGAGAGAGACAGAGCATGAATGAGCAAGGGAGGGGAAGAGAGAGAGGGAGACACAGAATTGGAAGCAGCTCCAGGCTGTAAACTGTCAGCACAGAGCCTGATGTGGGGCTCGAACCCACAAACTGTGAGATCATGACCTGAGCTGAAGTTGGACACTTAGCTGACTGAGCCACCCATACTTAACTGACTGCACTTATTTTCATGTGACTACCAGAAACTTCCAGATTGCAAGTGTGGCTTCTGTTTCAATTATACTGGACAGCTTTGTTCAAGACTGGCTGCTTTGAGCATACAGACTTTACTTTCCTCATCTCTGTAGAATCTAGCACTTGGTTGGGACATGTGTGCAGAATATGTTCTTGATGACATGTTTGGCTTCAGTGTGATCTTGCTTGCAGCTTGTTTAATGCAGAATCATCATTTGATTGATATTTGCCTTGTTGTGGTTCAAATGGAGGGACCCCCCCCTTTTCTGGAGCCCCAGCCTGGCGAGGGTGGGTTGGAAACAGCAGAGGCAACAAGCTCACGCCGTGACCCTCCACCCTGTAAGGATAGCCTGGAAACCCAGATGGTGGCCCTCAGAGGGATACCTCCAGGACAGATTTGCCTCTAGGAGGCAAATTGTTTGGCTTCAGGAAGGAGAATCTATTCCAGAGGAAGTCAGAGAGTAGATTTTGTTCCAGGGAGGAGTGTTGCCCTAGGCGCTCCCAGAAAAGACTGGAGAAGCAGCAGATGGGGAATGAATATTGGCCATGATACGATGGTTCTCATTCAATTAAAATATCAAATGGGAAAGTAATAGGAACAGGGTGTTTAGTGGTGGGCTAAAGACCAGGCTGAGCAGGGAAAATGAACGCAACATTATCTCAGGTGGGAAAGACATGGCCTTGAATTTTTTTCCACTTAAAAAAAGTTTTTTCGCTTCTTAGTCTTTTGTAAGAGTTGATACTGACTTATATTTGACAAGTCTAGTAACCATTTATAGTTGCTATTAAAAGAAACCCTTAAAATAACTATGAAAAGTCAGGTACCATTTTCCCTCCTGGGTTTCTTAGTTTTTAAGTCTTGAATGTTCTGTCAGGCCTCTGGGTCTGCTCAGTTTCCTGCCAAGTGGGTCAGGAATCTCTGGGTAACTGGGATGGAAGGAGGGAAGAGGAACCAGTCAACCCAGTGGGCGAATATTTACCCTGCCCCTGAGGCAATGGGGAGCAGGAACTGGAAAGGGTGTCTCGTGATCCAAGGGGTCTTGTCTTTCTCCTTTGGTGCCAAGGGCCAAAAAACCCAATTAAATTTGTGAGGGAAAAGGACTTATTGGACAGACTTTGTAAAATCTCAAAGGACCCCAGGGCATTATGGGACAGGATTGTTTTCAGGTCGCCATTTTTCTGGAGATGCTTCCCTCATCCATCCCGTGATTCTCTCTGTTGAGGAACTTCCTCTCATAGGAGAACTGTAGTCTGTTTGACTCAGAAATTTCCTCTTCTCCATTTTCCTCTCCCTTGATTCCGGCATTGTTTTGACCTGCCACAGAGGCCTGGCTCAGACGTCGTGGGCTCAGAACCCACCAGTCCCTGATGATCATTTCTATTTGTGGTAGGAGTTGAATGAAGGAAAATCTTGATATTTTTGGTGGTGGTGGTGGGGATTGGATGTTTCGCCACCTCTCACCAACTTCAGAACTGTGAAAACCTAAGTTCCCAGTTTTTGTAATAAGTCTTTTTATGTGGAAATAAAGTTTTGTTGGAAAAGCCTCTGCAGAGAGCTGTGCCCCATGGTGTGACCTCTAAAAATAGAATTATCTTAGTAGTGGTTACTGTGTGTTACTTCCCAATATCATTTTTTCTCCTTCTTCTCAATAAACCCTAATTTTGTTTGCAAATTCTTCTAACTACAGCTTTCAGGGTAGACCTAGATCAGGGATCAGCAAACTTTTCCAGAAAAAGGCCAGAGTAAATACTTGAAGCATTTGGTGGTGGGGGTCTGAACACGGGCTCTGTCACAACTCGTTGTGTGACCGCTCTGCTGCAGTGTAGAAGCAGCCATGGACAGTGTGGCTGTGTCCCAGTAAAACTCCAGTTATAAAATCAGGCAGTGGACCAAATTGTGACCTGCAGGTTGTAGTTTGCCAACCCTGCTCTGGGTAATCCAAGGCAGGGCTTCTGAGTGTCAGCACTAATGACATTTTGGACCAGATAATCCTTTGTTGTGGAGGATTGTTTTGTGTGTTATAGTATGTTATATAGCAGCACCCCTGGCCTCTACATCTCCCCCCACAGTGTGACAGCTAGAAATGTTTCTGAGCATTGCCAAATGTCCCTGGGGGCATTTCCCTGGTGACTGTTACTGCTCTGGGGTAGTTACATGAACTTGAGCTAATCCAAATAGGCCAACGGGAAGGGCTTTTATGGTCCATAATATGGAAAGAGGTTCTGTCTGTCTCCTCTTAGACATAAACGAGAAAGCACCGGCACCAAATGGTATCCACAACCATCTTACAACTGTCTTACGATGACGGGCATCGGACTCTGGATGGCGTCTGCACTGTGGATGGCAGAGCAGAGAGAGACTAAGAATCCAAGACCTCTTTGAGTAGCTTTGAATCAACCGGACCTGAAGCCCTCCTTACGTATGGTCTTCCTGTTGGAGAAGATGACGCGTTTCCTTATTGTTTTAGATGGAGTTTGTCAGGGATATTCAAGGAGGTAATTTGTCAGTGTGCACAGAAAGATTTCAGTAGGTTACCCTCCGGTATGCCTGTGTTTGTATGTAATGGCTGGATATCAGTCATGAGGCAAGCAGGGCAGCAGGGCCTGTGACTGGCGTCTCAGCATCATCATGTTTCCTTTTGGCCCCACAGAGGCCTTGGAGCATTTATCTTGCTACCTGCCCCCCACCCCACCCCCAGCCAGCATGGTGGTACATGGCTTCTTTCTGGCTCCATTGCAGTTGGAGTTCTCTGTGAACTTGTTCGGCAATGTGGGTCTTTTAGAGGCACTTAAGCTGCCTGATAGGTTACAGAGAATTTTTTAACGGTGTCTTCCTAGGAAGGAGATTTGATCAGAAAACTGGCAGCATTTGGCCTGATACATGGGCATCGGGTCCCGAATTGCAAACGTAGTGGCTACAAAGATAACAGGAAACAACTTCTACTCAATTCAAATCACAGTTCCTCTTGGGATCGTGCCCTTTATTGCTTTCAAGTCTCCCTTGTCACTCCCTTCCCCACCCTCCCCTTCCAGTTCTTGGCTGCTACTGAGGTGGGAAAAAGGCCTGTAGAACAGAATCAATAAAAAAAAGACTTCTAAGAAGGTTTTCACAGCAAGCTTATTGAGCAGTGTTGGAAAGGCTACCGGTCTTAAGTGGAGAGGCCCTGGCTTCAGAATTTGGCTCTGAACTTGCAGGTCATTTCACTTGGCTGAGCCTCAGTTGTACTCATCTGTGAGAATGGGTAGAATGGTATGTGCCCATGAGTCGAATGAGATAATGCATGTGAGTGAGTGTGATGAGTCAGGAGATCAGAGGAGAGCTGCTTGGACAGAACAGGGGTGTGATCAGTGGATACTTCGGGCCCACATTCTTCTCCCTTTTTGGTGGTACCCATTGTTTGATTGTGGTTGAGGTTTCCTTAGTCTGGGCTGAGATTAATGGGATGTACACAACAGGGTGTTTGTGGGGTATTGAGGAACCCCATGGCTCTAGGCAGTGGTCTCAGAGCCAGGTGTCAGGGGCATCTCTAGGCATCTTCCCAGGCCTCACAGACAACTACTGGCAGTCCTGAGGAACTCAGGGCCCACAAAAAGAAAGTATCACCACCGGTCCTCCAAATGGGGAGCAGTGAGGTGGGAATTGGCTTTATAATTTGCGAGTCCTGAGTCTGAACCCTCCCCAGCCATTGATTCGCTGTGTAACCCTTAGGATAATTAGTTAACCTCTCTAAGCTCCATCGGTAAAATGGTGACAATAATAGACTTTTTACCAGAGGGTATTTGAGGGAATTGCGTGAAGCGTATGCCTGGCCCATAATGCGTGTGCAAACATTACCAGCTGCGGTTTGTACTTTTATTGTTTGGAGGCTTGCTCCTTCCATCTTTCCTAAAATGCCCCAACGGCTTATTATGGAATGTGGTTGTTTCAGGAAAGCGAGGGCTTGGGAAAGATGGCGTCTTGAGGACAAACTGTCAGGATAGAATTGTGACATTTCATCACCCGCTCCTGAAAACCAGCTCAGATTCCTCCACCTCCTTCCGCCCTTACACTCAACCCATCGCTAAGCCCTGCTCTTGGTTTTCCCCTAAATGTATCCTGAACGGGGCCCGCTTCTCCATCTCCCCCGCTCCCAGCCCCGTTGGAGCCCCCGTATCTCACCTAAACCCTGGTAGCAGCCGCCTCGCTGGTCTCTGCTCCCGCTCCTGTCTCCCTGCCACCCACACCCCCTGCAGCAGCTGGAGAGGAGGCTTGAAAATGTAAATCAGAACACATCTTCAGCTCCTTGAAACCCTCCAGTGCCTTCTGACTGCACCTAGAATAACAGCCAACATTTCCCACGGTCTGGTGGAGAATGTTCTCTACCCGCCCCTTCAGGGTGGCTGAATTTTTCTCCTTTTTTCAGGTCTTCATTTAAATGTTGTCTGTGACCTGTTTGAGTCAGGTGCTTCCCATCCCTTCTGTCTACAGTATTTACAGCTGGTCATCACAGACTTACTTGTGTGTTGATTCATGCAGCACCTATAAGCCTTGGGAGGGCAGTGATGCTGTCTGTCTTATTTACCACTCCGTCCTTGTACCTGGCACATAGTAGGTACTGTATAATATCTGGTCTAGTGAATGAATGCCATCAGGCCAGTGATTCTGTTTGTCTTTCATCACTTCACGCCTTCTGAGGGGGAGAAACTCTGTATACAGGTGCTGTGAAGCTCTTAATAATTGGAATCTCACTCCAGTGTGGTAAGAGGCAGGAGAGCTTAGTGGTTAGTTATGCACACTCTGATGCCAGACTTTCTGGGTTCAAATCCCAGTTCTGCCCCTGTTACCTGTGTGCCCTTCAGCAAGTTACTTAGACTCTCTTTGACTCAGTCTCCCCCTTTGTCAAATGGGGATAACATCAGTATCTACTTACGGGGGCTAATTAAGGTGATCTTTGTGAAACCATTGGTACACTGTGTGTGCTGAGCCATGGTGGCTGCGATTACCCAATTAGCATGTGTTGAACATTTCCCTTTCTGGGTGAGTTTTACACCTTCTCTCTTTTTCTAATTTTTTGAGGTCAACGCACTATTTATGTGACTCTTTGAGCATCTATTTCATGCTCTACCCTGGGAATACAGAAATGATCCCACAGATTTAGTTCCTGTTCCCATAGGGCTTACATATCAGCGGGGAATACAGGCTTCAAACACATAATCGCAGGTGAGATGAATGAACTGAAAAAGAAAGAGTGTGCAAGGGGAATACATTCCAGGGAAATGAAAACTTTGTGTGTGTATCGGGGCAGTCAAAGAAGTTCTACCCAAGAATGTAGACCTAAGCTGAAGAGAGAGCTCAAGGTAGAGTAAGATCCATTCAGGAGATAGAAGGTGCTGGGGTGGGGGGGAGGGGAGAGGATGCTGAGCAGAGGGAACAGCTTGTGCAAAGGTCCTGAGGCTGCAGAGAACATGGCACATTCACGACTAATAGGTGCAGTGACTAATAAGTACATAGCTGGATAACCTGGTTATGGAAAATAATTGCTTGAATTTTCAGGGATCTCTGCAGACAAGACCAAGAGATAAAAATTTGAATATAAGAGCTTTATCTAGGAGGTGATTCTGAATACCAGTTGAGGAATGAGAAGGTGAGAGAGGGAAGGGAAGGAGCTAGGAAAGGATGCATAATCAAAGAAGTTACCACTGTGGGCAGGTAGGGAACTGTAGGAGCCAGTGTCAAACATGCATCTCAATTATCCTACCCCATAGATTATGGAGCTGGGGAATTTACACACCATCTACCATTAGTCACTGTTGGAGGGCTGCTCTTGGTAGGGACCAGGGGTCCTTAATTCCCTGGCACCTCCATCCTGCCATGCATGTGAGCAAAAGTAGAGTCCAGTCACCAGAGAAAGCTGTCAAGCAAATGAGAGCAGGTGTTGGCTCTTGGAAGTTGGGCCAATATGGTGAAGGCGAGGGGACCCCGCAGGGAAGCAGTGAATCTGCTACACACCCCGACCCGCCTTGACGCTTGACACTATTGGGGTCAGGCAGGAACAGCTTGCGAAGGCCCTTGTGAGCTGTCGTGAAAGATTTTGGGTTCTGTCCTTTAGGGAGCCGCCGTTGGCTTTTAAGCTGAAGCGAGGCTTCATCAGACCTGCAACTTAGACCACTCTGGTCCTTGGGTGGAGAATGAACTGTTGTGGCCGAGGAGCAAATAGAGAATTTGGGAGGTAGTCGCGGCTCTCTGGGTCAGAGCAGGTGGAGTTGGGATGCAGAGCAAGCTGGGGAGACGTATAGGAGCCGGAATGGACCAGATTGAGTGAAAGCCTGCATCTGAGGAAGGTGGTGGCCCTTTTCCATAATACCGTCCTTATGCTAAATTAGACACAGGTGTCTCCGAGACTTGGCAAGTGGGGCTGTAATTTTCCCAAGCCCCCCACCCTCCACCCCTTACCTGATAAAGCTCTGTCATCTGCTGCAGTCTCGCTGCCCACTTTTCACAGCACTTCCCAGGCTGCTGGGACCAGCATAAAATGAAAAGCCCCTATTTCCCACCTTGCCAGCTTTCCTTCGGCCTGGCCCACCCTGCTGTGCCTAGCAAGGGTTGGCTGCAATGCCAGCGTCTGAACCCGCATTATTGTCAAGGAATGTGGAAGCAGCCGGGCCAGGGAGCAAGGGGCGGGGATGAGCATTCCATTTGCCATCTGTGGCTCGAGCGAGAGCTGTGTTGATGAGATCCAGGACCGTTTCTGTGTGATCCGGAGAAATGCATTTCAACTGAGCTGGCAAGGGGGGTCGTCATCTCTAGGCTCATGTGGGTGTCCTGTGGGGTCACTGTGTTCTCTGCGTGTGGGGCTGGGATGCGGGGTATAGAAGTCTGCTTTGTCCCCAAACCTAAGTCCTCTGTTGGGCCCTGCTGGGCACAAAATGCTGCCTTGCTCTTCTGGCGGCTGTAGAATGGTACCAGCCCTGGCTGAACACATCCTCGTTAAAAAATCACTCAATTACCATTTATCTTAAGATTTTTCCGAATCTAAAGGGGTCTTCAGGGTCATTCATTTAACAAATCTTTATTTCCGGAAAATTTCACTTTTCTTCTGAATAAAGCCTACCCCTCCTCAATTCAGTACTCTGATCACAGGGGTACCAAGAGAGCTGTGGTTGCAGTGAGGCTCGCCGTTGGCCTCTGATGAATACACCCCAGACCCAAGCTGGGCCCATTAGAATGCTCCTCTGAGGGTGTGGACTGAGAATAGAGACAGGAAAGGTAGTCCTTCGTATCTGAAATTGTAATGTACGGAAGATGATGCATGGCTGGATGTTCTTGTTTTTTTTTTTTTTTTTTTTTGCCCAAGAGACAAAACTGTTTCGGGAGGAGAGGGGAGAGAGAGAGGAGACGATTCTTTTTGGCCCAGCTATTTCCTGTTCTTTTAGTTCCATGTAACTCCCCAATATTCCTATAATGAATTTGTCTTTTTTGCTTATGCTGGCCAAAGTGAGTGCCTTTGATGTGGAGGAGAGGGGGCTAAAAAAAGTCTCTGCCCACAGACTGGCAACGTTTTGGAGGCCTTTAAAGGGTTAGAGAGAAAGTTTGTTTCAACTCCCGATACTGGACATTTTTAGAGTCACCCTGAAAAGAGACCCTGTGCCCATGAGCAGCTCGTCCCCACTCCTCCCTACAGCATGGCCGACCCAGGCCCTGGTAGCCGCTAATCTACTCTCTGCATCTGTAGATTTGCCTAGTCATATAAACGGCACCACACGCTGTGTGGCCTTTCATGTCTGCCTTCTGTCCCTTAGCGTAATGCGTTCAAGGTTCATCCGTGTCGGAGCACATATCAGAGCTTTGTTCCTTTTATCCTGAATCCTATTCTGTTGAATTGGGAGACTGCATTGTGTTTATCCATTCATCAGATGATGGACACCTGAGTTGGGTATTGGACATTTTTGGTTATTGTGACTAGTACTGCTATGAGCATTTAAAATAGCAGTTCAGAGCATGTCGTTCCAGTGCTGACTCTGTCATGCCTCCCAAACTCCAAATAAACGCACAGGCTCTCACCATGGCCCAGCGGGCCCCATCCAACCTGGCTGCTGCCTCCCTCTCAGACTCCTCTCTTCTCTGCTTTTCCTTGCACACACCAAGATTGGAATGTTCTGTCCCCAGGCATTCCCAGGATTCTCCTTTACTTTGCTGACATCTCTGATCAGATATCACTTCCTCAGAGAGGCTTGCTCATCCATCACTTCTGACCCTGCTGTATCCTTCTTCGTAGGATTTTCTGTAACAGAAGTTTTATTACTTATGTGCTTGCTTTTTTTCCCCCTAGAAGGTAAATTCAGTGATAGGTGGGACTTTTTCACTGCTGTATCCTCTGTGTTTGGCTCATACTAGGAACTTAACCAATAGTTGTTGAATGAATGAATGAATGAGTGAATGAATGAAAGAAGGAAAAGATGGGACCTTGCAGATGTCACATGAGAAGCTGAGGCCCAAAGAGGGGTGGGGCCTGGCCAAGTTTACATGGCTCATTTGCTCTCTCAACTCCAGTCCTGTGTTGCTCCTCCAAACTTTCCTTCCCTCAGATGTTTGGATGCTGGGTAGCTTGTGCTAATTCCAGTCACCATTACTTGGGACTACTTCCTACTAAACCAATTAGCAAATCAGAATCTCAAACCCTTCAGATTGGGCACCTCTCACCATTTCCTTACTTCTCCAGCCACCCGTCCCATCATTTCCCAACACACATCCTACCTTTCGACCCTCCTGAAGGACTTACAGTTCCTTGAACACCCGGATGCTCCTTCTTGCCTCTTACCATTGCCCATGCTGTTCCCTTTGTCTGGAATACTCTTCCCACAAACCACCTACTATAGATGGCCAACTCAGACTCATTTTCATGGCTCAGGTGGCCTTTTATACCATTAGGAAGACTTTCCTACCATGGTATTTCACCCAGACTGAGCAAGATGCCTCTCCAGTGCATATTGAAGGCCTCCATTATAACAGTATCACTCTACTGAGGTTGACTGGGTCTCCTCCATAATGTAGATGCTGTGAGTCTGCAGTGACAGGGTCATGCCTTTCAAGGTTGAGACTTTATTCCCAATCCCCTGCACAGTGCCTGGCCCAGTGAAGGCACTTGGCAACCATGGCTTATGTGGGTTTCTTTGTTTTGATCAAAGGAGTAGAAGTGGATGCAGCAGTGACCCATAGCTCTTCTACCTTTCAGCGTGCTTCAGCCAGTTGCCACCTGCCGGGATCCACATCTATGCCAGAACTCTGCCAGGATTCAAACTGTCTATGAGAAGCAGTTCAGAGGGTCAAGGAATTAATACCTTCTGCTTCAAGAGCAGCCCTTAACCAGTGATTCTTGGGAGTTGATGTATAAATACCCCAGCTCTCCTTTTCTTTGGATGGGCTATTCCATCTGAGACCTGAATGGTAAGGAGGAGGGAAAAGATGTGTTTTGCACCTGTCCTCAGGGTTCCTCATGGAGAGACAATGGGATTGGGCTCCTCTTGCCCTCTGTGGTAGCTCGCTATTTCCTCGCTTCTATACTGGTGTTTCCTCCACTTCATAAATGGACCACTTTCACTCAATTCCTTGTCCAATCCAATGGAACTGTCACAATGCCAACACCCTCGCCGAAGGCCCCAGCATGTGTGGGTTCCTTTTTTTTCTTCAAGACCATGATGACACCAACTGGAATGTATCAGCCAACCAAACAAGCTCATAAATGCCAATTAGTTACATTGATGAGCAATGTTTATGGGTTCCTGCAGATCAATTCATAAATATTATAAATTGCAACAATTTCTAAATAATGCCCTGTGACTAATGGCTCTGGTTGTAGTGGATTTTATCACTCTGTTGAGTACCTAATCGTCCTCAGCATCACTGAATGTTTTTGTGACCTGCAACAACATGACAATGACTCGAAGTCCAGCAGCTCCAAGGTCAAAGAGACTGCTTTTCTAGCTTCTGTCCTAGGTGACGAGGGTTGTGGTATTTCAGTTTTTAGTGGTCTAATCTTTTGTGCATGTGCATATGTGTGTGCACATGCATACGGGTGTGTGTGTGTGTGTGTGTGTGTGTGTGTGTGTGTGTGTGTGTGTGTGTTTGGTGGTGGAAAGCTGTCCTTTTCTACCACTTAGGAAATATCATGTATTCTGGTCTTTACCTGTTATTTCAGAGGCTCATTCATTCGTTCATTCAAAAGATATTTATTTATGGAGCACTTTCTATGTGCCCCACACTCTGTGAATGCTGGGAATAGAGCGGTGTGTTGGTCAGGATAGGCTATGTTGTGCTGCTGTAACAAGTTAACTTTGAAATCCCGGAAGCTTCCAATGACAGAGGTGTTTTTCCTCATTCATGCTGTTCATCCAGTGTGGATCAACCAGAGATGAGCCTCCATGTAGTCACTCAGGGACCCAGGCCGATGGAACCTTGCCAGTCACTGTGGCTGGGGAGCTGATAACTAGAGAGTTACTGTACCTGCTTTTCTGTGTGTAAGCCCAGAAGTGACATGTCTCACTTCTGCACTCAGCCTATGAGCCAGAATTAGTCACTTGGTCCTAATTAACTGCAAAGGAGGCTGGGGAATGTGGAAGGAACATTACTTAACTCCTTAGCTTGTGTTGTAGCTCACATTGTAGGAGACGGTAGGGGTCAAATAAATTTATTGCATAAATAATTGTTTAACAGTAAGTGGGGTGAAGGCTACAAAAGAGAATTTGGGATGCTATGAGAGTATGAAATAGGAGACCCAGTGCCTTCTAGATGGTCTAGGATGCTTCCTCAGGGAAGGGGTGGTGTTTCGGCTGAGACCTGAGGGTGAATAGGAGCTGGTCAGAGGGAGCGAGGGACCCCACTGTCTCACAAAGACAGATCACCTCAGGCTGTACTCTCAGAGAACTTACAGTGTAGCTTGGGAGATGAGAAATAGAAATAATGATAATACCAGTTAGCCAGCAATGGCAGCCCACGTGGTTGGATATGTGCTGTGTTAAGTGCTTTCTGTGCATTATCTCACTTAATCTTGCAAACATTTAGAAATGTACTGCCCAGCAAGTGTCTGGGCAGGGCCTGAGCTCACGTGTGCACCTCAAGTTCATGTTCTTTACCGCTGTGTGCCACTCCCTCCAGGGTGATTGCCCAGTGACTGACCAGTCTAGCTCAGTGCTCACTGAATGCTGGGGTATAAGAGAAGGAGCTCTCCCTTCTAAGCTGATCTTCCTCTGCCTCTCCAATAAGTCACTGAATCTCCCCAGACCTCAGTTCATCATGAAAATGAGAGCATGTGGCTAGATCAGAGCTTTTAAAAAATGTTGTAATGTAGTGGAATATTTTAAAAAATGCAATCCAGTATTTAAAGCAGGCAGGTTAGTAACCTAGGGAAGATCCCTAAGCCTCACCCCTACATTTTCCCATCTTGTTTAACAGCCCCTGGGTCCCCCCTGGAGGGGCCTGGCATTCAGCAAGTGCTCAACATAACTACTGAACCGTCTAAAGTTACTTCCAGTCCTCAAGTCTGCTGAGTGTTCCCAGTATTATGATTAGCTGTGGCTATTCGATTATACTAATGGACTCCCTTCTTGTCTCTTGTGGTAGGTAGAGTAAGGGCTCCCCCCAGTCCCCGAAGGATATCCACACCCCAATCCTGGAAACCTGTAAATATGTTACCTTACGTGGTAAAAGAGACTTTGCAGATAAGGTAAAGTTAAGGATCTTGAATACAGAGGATTGTTTATAGATGATCTGGGTGGGCCCAATGTCATGTAACCTCAAGGGTCCTTATAAGAGGGGACAGGTAAGTCAGAGAAGATGTGGGGATGGAAGCAGAGGTCAGAGAGAGAGGTTAGAAGATGCTACACTGCTGTTTGTGAAGATGGAGAAAGGGGCCACAACCTAAGGAATGTGGGCAGTTTTTTGAGAAGCTAGTGCCTCCAGGAGGGATAAAACCCTGCTGACACCTTGAATTTAGCCCTGCCAAGTTTCATTTCGGACTTCTTCCCTCCATAACTGTCAGATAATAAGTTTGAGTTGTTTTAAGCCACTAAGTGCGTGATACTTTGTTACAGCGGCAACAGGAAACTCCGATATCCCTCGAAACAACAACGTAACCTATACTGCAAGTTGCTTGTATCTGTGCTTAATGGCCAGACTATTAATTGTAGCTGCCATGTGCCAGCCACTATGCTTAGTGCTCTTCTCTTATTTAATTCTCCAAACAGCCCTGTGCGTAGAGACTGTCATGTCCATTCAGTAAAGATGAGGAAACTGGGCTCCGGAGAGGTTATAGCCCCAGCTCAAGGGCACGCAGGTGTGCATCTTTATGACTGTCACTTTGAACAGGTAAATTGCTTATCTTTGTTTAATTAAGGCTTTTTTCCCCTGAGGGTTTATTTTATTTCTTCATTTGGAAGATGTTCTTCTTTCTTAATTTTACTTCACTTTCTGTGTTGGTGTCTGTGCGTTAGATAAAGCAGCCACCTCTCCCAGTCTTGAAGGAGTGGCCTCGTGTAGGAGGTGAACCTTCTCATTCAACCCTACCCTAGCTCTTGGTTATCTCTCAAACCTCTGTGATTGTCCAAGTAGCCTGTTTTATTTTTATGGGTCCCAGTAGTTGAGGGTGTGCTGAGACCTGTCTGTGTCCCAAGGGCAGGAATCTTGGTCTGCACCTAGAGTCAGTCAGGCTGATTAGAAGCCAGACCCTCAGGTAGCAGCTGTTAAGGTATGCAGCATATACAGTCCCAGTAAGCCCCATGGGCCATCAGAATCAGGTGATGTAAAGGTGTCTCCATAGTAGATGTGAATATTGGGGCCCCAGCCTAGGGTATAAAAAGCATTTCCAGAAGATACCAGCTAGTGGAGGCAGAAGGGAGAGAGCACAAAAATGATGTCCATCAGCCTCTGTTCCCTGAGAGCCCCTCCTTAGGCTCTTAGCTGTGTCCCAGACCAGTAGCCCCCAGGCCAGAGCTCCTTCATGAGCAAGACTCAGAAAGACCTGGGGTGTGTTTGGCTGTTGTCTGTGCAGTGCTCTGAGGGTGAGAGCCTGCCAAGGAGTCTCTCTCTCTGATTGGTATAGTCCTGTGGGACCCAGGCTGGCAAGCTCTCCTGGCCTCCAGAGTCAGGTGATAAAGGGGTGTCCCCTTGGGCAGCCAGAAATACCACATAAAAGCTCCATCTGGGAGATACTGGGGCTCTGGAGTGTGGCAGAGGCAGAGCCGAAGACGGTGTCCCCCAGCCAGCAGGCCCCTAGGTATGTGCCAAATTAGATGTGTGGCCCTCAGGCCGCCTCTGTGAGATGAGCAAATGAGCCTCAGTCAGAAAAGTCTGGGCACCTCTCCATTGGCTTCCTGTGCGCTGGGCCTGGGGAGACGGGTCCACCAGCCAGTTCTCAGATCCCTGGAGTCTTGTGGACCTAAGGGACATCAGTTTCCAAAGCTAGATGTTGTGGGGGCTTGTCCCTCTGCTGCAGGGTCTGCAGAGTTGGGGTGCCGACATGTGCTTCAAACTCTTTGCTTCTCAGGGAGCAGCTCTGGGTTTTGAGTTCCCTCCTGAGTACGGGTAGCTGTGCTGGGGATGGGGTTTGTGGCAATATCAGGTCCCGGCCTTTCCTAACCACCTGGATGAAGGAAGGTCTTCTCTTATTCACAGATGAGTAGGTTTTTTCCCTACAAGTGAACCCACCTGTGTTCTTCAGCATACCTCTAGGCACTGCCTTCCAAGGTCTCATCCAAGAATTTGCCCCATTCCCTGGGCATCTTGGGGCTCTGCCTCTTCACAGATTCTTTGTCCACAATCTCTCTCCATAGAGAGGGAGAGACCTATCTCTCTATCTCTAAGATTGTAGACAGCTTTATCTATCTATTGTAGATAGATCTCTCTATTTATATATATCCTTTTTTTTAATGTTTATTTTTGAGAGAGAGAGAGGCAGAGACAGAGTGCAAGCAGGGGAGGGGCAGAGAGAGAGGGAGACACAAACCTGAAGCAGGCTCCAGGCTCTGAGCTGTCAGCACAGAGCCTGATGCATGGCTCAAATTCACTAACCGTGAGATCATGACCTGAGCCAAAGTCAGACGCTTCACCGACTGAGCCACCCAGGCGCCCCTGTATATATTTCCTTTAAAAAAGATCCTTTCCGTGAGATGTGTTTTCCTTTTTGGCTACCTTATTCCCATGTTTCTTTTTTTCCCCTTCTTCTCCAAAAATATCTGCGGCCTCCATTTCACTGCCCACTCAACCCCACCCCCCAGCAAGTTTGTGTCCCCACGCCACCCCACCGGCATGCTCTGTCTCTTCCAAACTTTCAAAGGCCACCCAAGATCTAGCAGATATGACTCTCCATTCTCCTTCTCCTTGCTTCTCAATTTTCTTCACGCCCTCAGCACGTTCCAGCTTTTCCTTTTCAAAATTCTTTCCCCGGTTTTGATGGCGCTGTTCTGCTGTCTCTATAACCTTTATTCATCTTTCCCTTTCAAAACTCACTTCTCCTGCTCTTCCAAGAGCAAGTTCTCTTCAGGATTTCATGGTCTTCACTCTTCTTGCTGGCTACAGCTGTGCTTCTCAAGCCTGATTCTACCTTAAAGTCACCTGGGAGTTTCAAAAAATACTGGTGCCCATAGTTTTAGGGCAGGGAAACTATTCTGTGTGATACTCCAACGGCAGATACGTGTCTTTCCTTTTTTACTGAAGTATAATTGACATACGGTATGATATTAGTTTCAGGGGTACAACACAGTGATTTGATATTTATATGCATTATGAAATGATCGCCATGGTAAGTATAGTTGCCATCTGTCACCATACAGTTTTTACAATATTGCTGTGTTCCCTGTGCTGCACGTCACATCCCTGTGTCTTATTTATTTTATAACTGGAAGACTGTGCCTCTAATTTCTTGCATCTGTTGGCCCATCCCTGCAACCCTCCTCCCCTCTGGCAGCCATCAGTGTGTTTTCTGTGTCTGTGAATCTGTTTTGTTTGTTCCTTTGTTTTTCTTTTCAGACTCCACATATCAGTGAAATCATACAGTAATTTTCTTTCTCTGACTTATTTCACTTAGCAAAATATCTGCTACATTCAATGACAAGGTTTCATTTTATGGCTGAGTAATATTCCATTGTGTGTGCGTATGTATGTGTGTGATACACACACATCTTCTTTATTCATCTATTGATGGACTCTTAAATTGCTTCCATATCTTGGCTAATGTAAATAATGCTGGGGCGCCTGGGTGGCTCAGTCGGTTGGGCGTCTGACTTCAGTTCAGGTCGCGATCTCGCGGTCCGTGAGTTCGAGCCCCGCGTTGGGCTCTGGGCTGATGGCTCGGAGCCTGGAGCCTGCTTCCGATTCTGTGTCTCCCTCTCTCTCTGTCCCTCCCCCATTCATGCTCTGTCTCTCTCTGTCTCAAATAAACGTTAAAAAAAAATAATGCTGTGTGATGAACATAGGAGTGCATATGTCCTTTCAAATTGGCATTTTCTTTTGCTTCAGATAAATACCCAGAATGCAAATTGCAGGATCCTATGGTAGTTCTATTTTTAATTTTTTTTTTCAACGTTTATTTATTTTTGGGACAGAGAGAGACAGAGCATGAACGGGGGAGGGGCAGAGAGAGAGGGAGACACAGAATCGGAAACAGGCTCCAGGCTCTGAGCCATCAGCCCAGAGCCTGACGCGGGGCTCGAACTCACGGACCGTGAGATCGTGACCTGGCTGAAGTCAGACGCTTAACCGACTGCGCCACCCAGGCGCCCCCTATTTTTAATTTTTAAAGGAACCTCCATACTCCCAGAGTTGGCTGTACCAATTTACATTCCCACTGACAGTGCACGAGGGTTCCCTTTTCTCCATTTCCTTGCCAATACTTGTTATTTCTTACCTTTTGATTTTATTTTTTTTAATGTTTATTTTTGAGAGAGAGAG
This sequence comes from Felis catus, assembly GCF_018350175.1. Classification (NCBI taxonomy): domain Eukaryota; kingdom Metazoa; phylum Chordata; class Mammalia; order Carnivora; family Felidae; genus Felis; species Felis catus. The sequence continues at coordinate 15,079,749 of NC_058379.1, forward strand.
AGAGATACAGAGCACAAGTGGGGGAGAGGCAGAGAGACAGAGGGAGACACAGAATCTGAAGCAGGCTCCAGGCTCTGAGCTGTCAGCACAGAGCCCGACATGGGGCTCGAACTCACAGACCGTGACCTGAGCTGAAGTCGGATGCTTAACCGACTGAACCACCCAGGCGCCCCATCTTATCTTTTGATTTTAGCCATCCTCACAGGTGTGAGGTGATCTCTCATTGTGGTTTTGATTTGCATTTCCCTGATGGTAAGTGATGATGAGCATTTTTTCATGTGTCTGTTGGCCATCTGGATATTGTCTTTGAAAAGATGTCTATTCAGGTCCTCTGCCCATTTTTAATTACATTGCTTTTTTTTTTTTTTTTTTTTGATATTGAGTTGTATGAGTTCTTTATAGATTTTGGATGTTAACCCCTTACCAGATATGTCATTTACAAACATCATCTCCCATTCTGTAGTTGCCTTGTCAAAAAAGCATTTTAGTTTGATATAGTCCCATTTTTTTTTCTCTCTCTCCCTTCCTTCCTTCCTTCCTTCCTTCCTTCCTTCCTTCCTTCCTTCCTTCCTTCCTTCCTTTCTATGTCTCTTTCTTTCTTTCTTTCTTTCTTTCTTTCTTTCAGTAGGCTCCATGCCCAACATGATGCTTGAACTTACAACCCTGAGATTAAGAGTCGTATGCCCTACCCACTGAGCCAGCCAGGCGCCTCGATGTGGTCCCATTTTAAAACTTTTACTTCTGTAGTTCCTGCCTGCAGAAATAGGTCTAAAAAAGTATTGCTAAGATTGACGTCAAAGAGCTTACTGCCTATGTTTTCTTCTAGGAGTCTTATGGTTTCAGGCCTCACATTTAGGTCTTTAATCCATTTTGAGTTTATTTCTGTGTATGGTGTAAGATAGGGGTGCATTCTTTTGCATGTAGCTGACCAGTTTTCCCAACACCATTTGTTGAAGAGACTGTCTTTTCCCCACTATATATTCTTGCCTTCCTACTCATAGATTAATTGGCCACATAAGCCTGGGTTTACTTCTGGGCTCTCTCTTCCTTTGATCTGTGTGTCCGCTAATGTGCCAGTATCATACTGGTTTTTTGTTTGTGTTCTTGTGTTAGACTCTACTGTTTTGATTACCATGGTTTTGTAGTATAGTTTAAAATCTGGGCGTATGATACCTTCAGTTTTGTTCTACCTCAGGACTGCTTTGGCTGTATGGGGCCTTTTGTGGTTCCATACAGATTTTAGGATTTAGTTCGGTGAAAAATGTGGTTGGTGTTTTGATAGGGATTGCATTGAATCTGAGGTACATGTCTTTATACATCTGTCAAAACCATAGAACGTGCAATACCAAGAGTGAACCCTTATGTAAACTATGCGCTTTGTGTGATAACGATGTCATTGTGGATTCATCAACTGTCACAAATGGGCTGTTCTGGTGGGGGATGTTGATGGTAGTGGTGGCTGTGTGTGTGGCCAGAGGGCATGTGGAAATGCTCTGTACTTTTTGCTCAGTTTTGCTTGTGAACCTGAAACTGTTCTTAAAAATAAAGTCTGTTAGTTAAAAATTGCTGATGCCAGGCCCCATGATGAAAAAATTTGGCTTACTTGTCACATTTGATGCTGAGACGCAGTGAGATTGTGCAATGCCAGGCAGGACTCTCTCCCCGAGGGGTTTTCTATCCAGCTCCACTGGTCACTTTAAGGAAATCCCCAGATTTAACTTTCCAGCTCTGCTCTTTTGCCTGATTCTCAGGTGGACCCCCTCCAGCTGTATGGATGTGTGATGTCACACTCAGCATCTTTTTCGGATCCCTGTCTGTTGTTCCACGTTTTGATCGGCACACCCATCCTTGGCGTGGCCACTCAGGTTCTAGAAACCTCAGAGTCCCAGCATCAGGGATTCCATGAGTTCAAATCTCCAACCTGTCCTCCAAGCCGAGCCCCCTCACCCTATCTTCCTGCCTCTGCACGAACCTTGCTAACCATGGAAGCTCTATCCTTGGCTAGGATCATCTCCTTTTCAAAAACACCTTTATTTTTTATTACACAATTGATACATGTGGATCGTAGGGGAAAAAAATATTGGAAAGCATAAAGGAGAAAATAAAAACCTCCCATAATACTATCACCCACCAACTACTATTAATGTTTAAGTATATAAAAGTAAAGAAAAAGGGTTACATTGTGAAGGTTGCCATTTTTCACCTAACATGACATCACAAATATTCCCCTATCACAAATACCCTTTCAAACCCTTTAAAATAATTTTTATATTATTTTGTCTGCAAAAGTAGTACATGTTCATTGTCCAAAAGTCAAACAGTTGGGAAGTGTGTGGAATGGAAAAATAGAAGTGTTTCCACGTCTGGACTATCCAAAGAGCAGTCTAAAGGGGTTGGGGGGTGAGAGAGTCTTTTCATTCTTCCTGTTGTTGTTGAGACAGATAATTTGATATTCGAAGAAAGGATTTGTTGGCATTCTTTATGCCTGTTTTCTGGAATCTTAAAAATGGAATTATGTAATTTTCCCAGAGCTCAGGGCATTTAGACGTTTTAAGCTGGCACTTTAGGGCCACTGCTCCCAGTCCCCACCTCCCTGCGGCTGGCTGCACTTAATAATTCCAACACGCTCCTAATGGCCAAGGCAACCTTTCTTTTTCGGGCTGTCCTCATGGTTGCAAAGCTCTTCTCTGTGTCATGTTGGAAACTGCTTCCTTGTCCCTTTAGCTCTTGGCCCCAGGCTTTCTTTATGGAGCTAGTAAAAACAAACCGAAAGAAGAAAAACGGCAAAACAAAAACCCAAACAGTCAACACCCACTCTCTTTTTGACTTGCCTTCTGGCCTGTCTCCACTGAGGATTGATCCCTGGCTGCCTTTGGAGGCAGGATAAGGTTAAGAACACTGCGGCAGTGGGCTGCCCAGGTGGCTCAGTTGATTAAGCCTCCGACTTCGGCTCAGGTCATGATCTCATGGTCTGTGGGTTTGAGCCCCGCATCGGGCTCTGTGCTAACAGCTCAGAGCCTGGAACCTGCTTCAGATTCTGTGTCTCCCACTCTCTCTGCCCCTCCCCTACTCTCTCCTTCTCTCAAAGATAAATAAACTTTAAAAAAAACAAAAAAGAACACTACTGCAGAGTCAGACATCTTGGGCTCCTGCAGCAGGCTTCTTAATTCTCTATGAGGCTCAGTGTGCTCACCTGTGAAACGGGGCTACTACTACAACCTACTTATTGGGTTGCTGTGGGGATTAAATGAGTTATATGTGTGAAGCCCTTAGACCGGGCCTGGCATGTACCATCATCAGGTATCCACAGGGTCTGGATTCTCCACAGAGAAGGGGAAAGTGGTGAGCTTATCAGGCTCTGAAACTTTCACCTGGAAAACTCACCTGGCTGCAGGGACCGGTCTTTTTCGCATCTTCGATTTGGAATTCATTTCTGTGATTAGCGTCGTGTGTCTCCCTCTGGCTGCAGGGACGGGAACTTGAAATTTTGAGATTGGTGGGAAGAACACGGGGGTGGGGGGTGGGGGGATACACACAGGGGAGCAGGAGAGGGGAGGTGCATCGCCACGGGGTGGAAAACCGCAAGAAGTAAGTGATCCTGACCTGACAGCTGCTGGCCCCAGTGCTTAGGAGCTGGGTGCACTTGGACAAGCTCTTTAAGCCTCCATTTTCTCATCTGCAGAATGGGTTCATTAATGTGTGATGGGGAATAATAATATGCCTAACCTCGCTGATTCAGTTTATTGGGCGCCACCCACCTCCACTCCTCATAACAACCCCCTGAGGCAAGAATTTAACATCCTTGTTCGACAGATGAAGACAGCGAGGCTGAGTTGCTTTCTCAAGTCCGCACATGTGGAATGTGGCGGGGCTGGGACTGGAATCCAGGCAGGTTCCAGAGCCTGGGCTCTTCGTGATCTCGTGTTGCTGCTAAATCGGGTAGTGACAAGCCCACTGCTTACTGAGCCTGGTGTTTGGTGCCTTCTTTCCTTTCATCCTTGTTAACAGGCTTGGTTACATAACCAGCCCCCCAAAGTCACATAGTAGGCACGCAAGGACTCTTCCCGTGGGTGAGAGATGGCTTTGTTGTAGAGCAGGGTCCCTATCCCTGCCTGCATATTGGGTTCATGCAGGGAACTTGTACAAAATGATGATGCCTGACTCCACACCAGAGCTTCTAGTGTCTTCACTCTGAGCTGCGGACCCAGCATGGGGAATTTTTAAATACCCTGCGTGGTTCCAATGTGTGGGTGGCATTGAGAACCATGGTGTGAGGGGTTCTGTCTTCCTCCAGGCATGGTTCTGAACCTCGGCTGCATGTTGGAACCGTCAAAGAGCTTCTAGATTCTGATCTCATTGGCTTGAGCATCACTCATTGAGCTAATTAATGCCTATCAGACCTTGTTAGGTGCTGTCCACTGCATTAATTAATTGAAGCCTTGAGTGACCAGCTCACCCTAGTTTGCTGGGGATTTTCCATCCCAAGAACTCCCACTCATCAGATGTGAGCAAACCAGGGGGCTTTTTTTTTTAATTTATTAATTTTGAGATTGAGGGGTGGGGAGAGTGAGCACAGGGGAGGGGCAGAGAGAGAGGGAGAGAGCCCAATCACAGAGCCCAACGTGGAGCTTGAATTCATGAACCTTGAGATCACGACCTGAGCCGAAAGCAAGAGTCAGGCACTTAACCGAATGAGCCAGCCAGGTGCCCCATGCTCGGTCACCCTATTTAATCCTTCTCTAAAGTCGTATTTCTTACTGACCTCATTCACTTATTTCACAACAAATCTCCAAGGAAAGTTCTGCTGTTAAACCCATGTTGCAGATGAAGAAACTGAGGCACAGAGAGTATTGGTCACCCAGCAGATGATGGTTACAAAATACTAGCACGACCAGTATTTCCTTTCCTCTCAGGATACGCTGGAAGGTTTGGTTTCCACTTTGCAGACAGGGAAGTGAGTTTCATGGAGGGTAATGACACCCCACAGTTGGTGGCCACTATGTTAGGTGGGAAGTCTGATCCTCTGATCCCTAGTGCCTTGCACGGCTTCTGTTATGCTGTGTGTGAGGATGAAGCATACGCCCTTGAGGAGGCTTGAGGTTCATCGGCTCTGACACTCCTTTGCATCTGTCAGCAGATCTTGGGCCTCCCAGCCTCCCCTCCTGCATGAGCAGCGAGTAGACTCCTTTCCCCTGGGGCCGTGGGGTCTGTGAGTAGAAAAGGCCAAGATGATTACTGGCAGTTGGGTGCTGTTCATTTTGAACATCTGCCCTCAGGTCCCCAAGGCCAGATCCGTCAAAGGACACACACCTGTGCCAGGCATTGCCAGACACAGAAAACAGCCTCTTTCCTCTGGGGAGAGATCTGGGCAGGGCTGATCAGGCTGCTGACATGTCATCTGAGGTGCGGAGTAATGGGGGACACGCAGGCAGAGAGGCAAGCTTGTACAAAGGATTGTTTTAGCGTAAGCCGGTGTTCTTGGGGTAAGTTCAGAGAGAAGTGTGACTTGTTTCTCAAGTCAGCCAGATATTCCCCCCCCCTGAAAAGGGACCAGTTGAGTGGTTCGGGAGGGGGATGGGGCGCTTCCTGCCCTACAGCAGTTCAGCAGCCAATTTTGCAGGAACATTTGCGGTTTGAAGCATCAATACGGGCATTCTGGTAGTACACGAGCTGATTCTAAGAGGTACAAGGACACATGTAAAAGTGTTCATTGTTTAATTATATTAATATAATTAGAAAAATGTAACAGGCCGTTAAAATAGAAGTTCAAGAGGGCAGAGACTTTTGTCTGTTTTGTTCATGGCTGTAGACTCAGCTACTGGGACAGCTCCTAGCACATAGTTGGTTCCCAATGAATGAATGAATGACTCTCCCAGCATCTGTATGGTTTTATCAGAACATGGAATTTGAACTTAGGCTTATGGGATGGATAGGATTTAGTTAGGAAGAAATAGGTGAGACTGGGGGCAGGGGATGATCTCGTGAGGCTAAGATACAGGATGAACAAGGCCCGTGGCAATATAAGCTAACATCTATCGAAGCTTCCTGTACACCAGGCACTCTGTGGAGTGCCTTCACTTATGAACTAATTAAATCCTCTAACAATCCTCAGATTATCTCCACCTTGCAGATGGGGAAACCGAGGCCCCAAGCAGTAAGGCATCTTGCACAAGGACAGGCTGTAGCCGTGGCTTGGCCGTGTTCAAGAGTCCTGCAAGGCTGCAGGGTCTCAGGCCCCTCTGGGGTCCGTGGCAGGTGGAGCATGCGTCCCAGCCTGCAGGAGCCCGCTGCTGCTTTAGCTCCGGTGTCCGGGGCCTGGTGTCCTTTCTGCTCTCGGCCCCCGCAGGAGCCCGCTCTTCGCACACCAGGCCCGCTCTCTTTTTAACCCAGCTGCTGTTTTCACAGATTTCCATTTTTAGCTCCCTGGACTGGAACGCAGTGTTCAATGCACTGTAAACCTCAGTGTCAGTTTGATTATGAGAGAGGCGTGTGTGGGCTCTGACTCTCTCGTTTCCATGTGTAATAATAACCCTCCGGATCTCTCGCCCCTTTTCTTCCGAGTCCCTCAAAGCGTTTCTAGGTAGTGTCCCATTTAAGTCTTCAGTTCCCCAGGGAGTCAGCTGGAGGATATTATGTGAAAGGACTTTGGCAGTATTCGGAAAGGGTTCCAGTCATCTCTGTCTTAAATTCTAGGAGAGTAGGGAAAATGCAAAAGGGGGCTGGTGTTTGATGAATGCCTACTGTATGCATCTTATCTTATCAACCCTGGGAGGTGCATATGTGAATTGCACTTTCTTACCGATGAGAGAAATGGCTCAGAGAGGCCAAGTGACTTGCTCAAGGTCACACAGTTAGTAATTGGCAGATTATGGATTTGACCCCAGATTTACCTCCGAGGCCTTTGGTTTTTCCCTTGCGTCATTAAGTGGGATGTTGTAGAAATGAAGGCACAGTCAGATCTTAATTCTCTTGGCTTCCACACCAAGTCAGCTCCAGTCCCTTTCCTTAGAGCTTCAAGTGAGGAATAAGCTATTAGGTTGGAAGGATTATTTCTCATCAGTTAGGACTATCTCTCGCCTTCTTAAAAGTATGGAAAGTAGGGGGCACCTGGGTGGCCCAGTTGGCTAAGCATCCAACTCTTGGTTTGGGCTCAGGTCATGATCTCATGGTTTGTGGGTTTGAGCCCATATCAGGCTCTGCACTGACAGTGTGGAGTCTGCTTGGGATTCTCTCTCTCCCCCTCACTCTGCCCCTCCACCACTTGCATTCCTTGCATATTCTCTCTCTCTCTCTCTCTCTCTCTCTCTCTCTCTCTCTCTCTCAGAGATAAATAAGCATTTAAAAATATTGAAAGGAATTTGTTTCTTCTTCCATCCTCCTCATTCATTCAGTCCTTCACTCATTCATTCATGCATGCAGCAAGCATTTATTATTCCCTTTTCTTTTTTGTATTTTTAAAATTTATTCATTTATTTTGAGAGAGAGAGAGAGAGATTGAGAGAGAATGCATGAGTGGGAGAGGGACAGAGAGAGAGAATTCCAAGCAGGCTCTGCACCATCAGCACAAAACCTGATGCAGGGCTTGAACCTACGAACCATGAGATCATGACCTGAGCTAAGGTCAGGAGTTGGACACAACCCACTGAGTTGCCCAAGCACCCCTGTTCTCTTTTCTCTGAGCATGAATAGGAGAAGTTACAGTCCCACTGAGTTTCTTTCCCCCGGGGTCTTGATTTCTGCTAAAGCTCCTATGTGATTTGGAACAAGTGACTTCATCTCCCCGAACCCCAGTGTCTTCATCTGAAGAATGGGGATATAATGGTTCTTATTTCATAGGGGTTGTGTAAGGAGCCAATAGCATTTGAGAGTCAAGGAGTGGATGAACCTCCAGGGTGGACATGTGGGCCCTGAGGGGAGTGTTTGGGGAGATGTTTTTGGGACAAAAGGATATGTCTAGTTCAATGTTGTGGGCATGGTTTCATGACCATGGTGACCTCCGGTGCTAGGCAGCCCAAATTACTACATCCATGTGCCACACATTGGCTGTTTGGGGGAGGTTGGAAAGCTGAGTTTATTTAAGCCAAAAAACATTGATTAAGCACTTGTTAGGCTCTGAGGACTTGGATTCGAGTCCCAGCTCTGCCACATGACAGTTGTGTGACTTTGGGACAGTTGATGCACTTCTCTGGACTCCAGTTCCTGCTTCTGTGAATGGGAAATGGTAATGTCTACAGCATTCTTGTGAGGATTAGAAATGACTGGTAGAAAGCACTTAGCATAGCACCTGGCACTTGTTGGTGCCCAGTAAATAGATGTTGTTACTAATGCTGTAGGTGCCGATTGAGATTCTGCAGAATCAAAAAACTTAAAAATCCATGGCTTAGGTCTTCAGGTACAGCTGGATCCAGGTGCTCTTATGATGTCATGCCCTGGTCCCATTCCATGTACTTATCAGCTCTGCTTTCATTTGTGTTGGCTTGGCTCCCAGGAAGTTCCTCTCCTAGTGGCAAGATGGTCCCCAGCAGCTCAAGATTGATATACTACCCACAAACCCAATGGAACAAGATCTTTTTCCCTATAGCTACAGCAAAGTTCATGGCCTTGAGTTCCATTGGATCAATGTGGGTTATGTCCCATCTTGAACCAAACATTGAGGTTATGGTGGACAAAGTAAGTTGACTGTCCAGGTCAGGGGCATGTCCCTCCCTCATGCTGGGGGATGGGGTCATCAGCTTTAAACAAACTACGGGAACTAAAACTGAGAGAGGGCATTTCTTCTAAGGGAATGGATGCTAGATGTGTAAGGCTGAGTTCTCCCAGGAGCAGACTAGAGATGAGGATTTGTGTGCAAGTAATTGATTAGTAAATGCATATGGGAGAAAGTGGTAAGGGAGTAGAGGGAGTAGGCTAAGGAAAGGGGAGGGAGTCTAGTAAGGGTGTGATTTCAGATGAAGTCCCAGCCTTATTCAGATCCTACCAGGAGCTCTGGAGTGTAATTTACACCTCAGGGTATGTCCTACCTCAAGGCATGGGAACTGGCCATTAGTACTCATGAACCAGTCACTGGTTCACAGGGACTCCCGGGTCTCCAGATGGGGGACACAGCTCCAGTAGTTCAAGGACAGTACTCCGAAGAAGATCACGGTTATAGGCTTTGGCAGCCATGCACACAGATGCTCGGGATGTAAGAGGGATGCAGGGGGTCTGGCACCCACTATAGTGGAGAAAATCCACACCTGTCTGCAATGGAAGGGGATGAAGGAGGAGTGAAGGAGGGGAGCCAAGGGACAGAATGGGCACCAGTGAGAAGATGGGGCAGATGAGAAGCTCTGTCATCCTGGTGTGGGTCGAGGAGGAGAAACCAAGAAGCAGCCCCTCCTGGCTCCCCTGTCTTTCTGCTACACTGTCACTGACAATTGCCACCCATACAGTGTCCCGTATAGTCCTCAGCAACATGCTGAGAACCCACTGTGCACAAATAAGCGGGGATGTGATTCAGCAAAGGACACAGGCAGCAGAGAAGCCAGAGGGGTTGTCTCAGTTCCCTGCTAGATGGATGAAGTTGGCATGAGGTCACTGGGCCCAGGGAGCCTGGGGTACCTGCCCATGCCAAGGCTGAACCTCCAGCAGCTGGAGGTCTGGAGGTTCAGAAATCCTTTGGGCTCATTTAGCCTTTAACTGCCTCCTTCCTACCCACCTCTCACCCTTCCAAAGGCCTCTCTGTATATTGGGAGCAGCCACCACCCTTGCTGCACCAGCTTTCAGCTGTCACTTTCTTCCCCAAGCCATATGGCACTGGAGCTTTCTGCAGAGGGAGCCGAGAGGCAGTGAGGGAGAAGTAAGTGAATGTGCCAGGCCAAGTCAGCAGCTTCATCCTCAGGGTCATGGCCACTACTCTGCTAATTATTTTGAGGGTGATGAGGTGGTTCAGGCTGGGGATGACAAAGAGAGCCGTTTATTGACTGCTTGCTATGTGCCAGGCTCTGTGCTAAGTGCCCCGCAGTAGGATCTTATGTCATCACATCCAATAGCCATAGGAACAGGCATACTAGGATTCTTCCGGTTATAAGTAGTAGAAACACAGTCCAATCTGGCTTGAGGGGAGGAAAGACTTTTGGCTCACGAAATGGCAAAGTCAGGGGGAATTAGGCACAGCTGGATCCAGGAGTTTAAATAATGCCACCAGTCTCTTGCCATCATTCTACTGTGCCTTCTTCCATGCTGGCTTCACTCTCAGGCAGCTTCTCTGTTCTCTGCCATTCAGTGATGGCAAGTTGGCATCTAGCATTGATAGGGGTGCCGGTAACCAGCTCAGCAAACCCACTGGGAAGAGTGGGTCTCTCTTCTATGGTTCATACCATTATGGTGTCTCATTGGACCACGTTGGGTCTTATGTTAATTTCTGAACCAGTCATCGTGGCTGGGGATGGAATACTCTGATCGACCTAATTCCCATTTCATCAGTGTGACAGTGTCCATCTCTGAATGATGACCTCAGCCATGAAATGAGGCTAACAGTGTCTGTCTGTGGTGTGTGCGGAAGCCCCCAGCACTGCTCCAGGCCCGTGGCAGGCGCTCAGGAAGTGCGGCTGTCAGCGCAGGGGAACATTACTGCGTCCACTCTGCATCAGGAAGCGGATACTGCATAAGGAAGTAAGCCAGGCACCAGGAAAAGAAAATTCAAACCAGAGCAGAGAGGGGAGGCTTGAGGAAATGGCTCAGCTGATGCAGTGCCAGGACCTCATGAAAAGCAATGCATCAGAAATGCTTTGGTTACTCGAGTGAAAAAATCAAATTAAACTTTGCATCCGGGAGTAGGGCTGCTGAAGCCAGGAAACAATGTCAGCCTCACCAAAAAGGGCTGTGGCTCTTTTATTTTTTATTATTTTTTAATTTTTTTAATGTTTATTTTTGAGAGAGAGAGAGAGAGAGAGAGACAGAGCATGAACAGGGGAGGGGCAGAGAGAGAGGGAGACACAGAATTGGAAGCAGGCTCCAGGCTCCAAGCCATCAGCCCAGAGCCCGACGCGGGGCTCGAACTCACGGACCACGAGATCGTGACCTGAGCTGAAGTCGGACGCTTAACCGACTGAGCCACCCGGGCACCCTGGGCTGTGGCTCTTTCAGCCTGAGGAAAGCCGGCCTGCTTCGTTGTCCTGGGGCCGGTCTCTCTCCAGGATGAGGTGTTTCAGCATCTCAGGTGGTTCCTCAGGATAGCTGTTGTTCCTGCTCCATCTCTGGGTGAAACCCCGTTACTCACAAGGGGGCCTTGTTTATAACAGCCTTCCCTCACTCCCCAGAGAAAGCCAGGGGCACAGAGAAGGAGGGAGTTGCAGGGAAGCAGCAAAGAAGGGCTGTGATTTTTAAAAATGTTTGTTTATTTTTGAGAAAGAGAGAGTGCGCCTGCGTGAGCTGGGGAGAGGCAGACAGAGAGGGAGAAAGGGTCTGAAGCAGGCTCTGCACTGTGAAAGCAGAGCCCTATGCCAGGCTCGAATTCATGAACCGTGAGATCATGACCTGAGCCAAAATCAGACACTCAACCAACTGAGCCACCTAGGAGCCCCAAGGGGCTGTGACTTAAAAAAAAAAACAGAGGGGGGGCTACCTGGGTGGCTCAGTCAACAATTAGGCATCTGACTTTGACTCAGGTCATGATCTTGTGGTTTGTGAGTTGGAGCCCCACATCGGGCTCTGTGCTGACAGCTCAGAGCCTGGAGCCTGCTTCAGATTCTGTGTCTTCCTCTTTCTCTGCCCCTCTGCCACTCTCTATCCCTCTCAAAAATAAACAAACATTAAAAAAAGAAAAAAATGTGTAGCTGCCCAATACTTTGGTCAAATGGAATCTTACTATGAGCTCTAACATGGAGAGTGGATCTGTCGAGGAAACGCTTAGTGGAAACTCTTTGGGTAGCATTTTTGCAATATTTAGTAAAGCTCAATAAACATGGGCACATTCTATGGCCCAGCAATTCCACTTGTTGGTATGTACCTAAAGAACCAAGTCTCGAACTTCTGTGGGCAGATGAGGCACTGAGGATCTTATTAAAATGAGGATTCTGATTCAGTAGGTCCTGTAGGGGCCTGAGATTCTGTATTTCTGGCTGGCTCCCAGGTGATGCTTGGACCACAGTCTGACTAGTAAGGCCCAAGGGAATTGTTTCCTAAACTTTCTTTTGGCTCTCACTGCCAGTAAGAAATAAATTCTAGATGGCAACCCACGATACACTTATCTATAATTGAAACAATAGTTTTATGAAGCAACAGTTACCTTTCCTATATGATGCACTCCTCATATTTCCTCTTCTCTTCTGTCAGAAACAAAAGAAAACACAAAAAACACAGCATTGACCACAAAGCCACTGAAATGATTTCATTATTCACCAGTCTCATACCACACTTTGAGAAACAGAACCCTAGAGAAATTCTTACACACACAGACCAGGAAACAGGAAGGCTCACTGATGCATTGTTTGTAATAACAACAACAACCAAAACAAAAAGGGAAAAAAAGAAAGCAAAAGAAAGAAAACAACCTGTAAGGTCTGTCCACAGGAAAATGTATTAGGACATTTGTGGTATATGCGCACAGTGGAACTGTGAAAATAAGTGAATTTGAACCACATGCATCAACATGCATCTCAAAAGCAAAAGTCCAGTAAAAATACAAGTGGAGGAAAAATACACGTTCTACAGTACCATTTCTATACAGTTGAGAAACAGGCAAAAGAATTCTATTTGTTATTTAGGAATTCATACATATGTAGTAAAGGTATAAAAGCTCATAAGGGAATGATTAACACTGAATTCAGGAGAGGGATTGCCTCTTGGGGAAGAGAGTGGGTTAGGATGGGCGTGCCTTTGGGGCTTTATTAGTATATGTGAAGCTTCATTTCCCAAGATGGGTGGTGAGTCCACAGTGCTCATTATATTAGTCTCTCTCTTTCTTTCTCTCTCTCTCTCTCTCTCTCTCTTTTTTTTTTTACAGGCTTGAGGCATTTCGTAGTAATTAAAATTTCAAAAAAGGAAAAAGAAAGGAGAGGGGTTTCTAGAGTGTAAATTCGTAGGGGGTTGTATTAATTTCCTAGGGCTTCCACAACAAATTATTTAAGATCCGGTGACTTAAAACCACAGAAGTGTATTCTTGCACAGTCCTGAAGACCAGAAGTCTGAACCAAGGTGTCCGTTGGGTGTGTCCTCTCTGGAGGCTCTGAGGAGAATATATATTCCACGCCTACTTTTTGATGACTACTGGTAACCCTTAGCGTTCCTTTGGTGGTGGGGCTTTGTTACTTCAGTTTCTGCCTCCACCTGGTCTTCTCTCCGTGCCTCAGATTTCCTTCTTCTTTCTCTTATAAGAATACCGATCATTGAGGGGCCCCTGGGTGGCGCAGTCGGTTAAGCGTCCGACTTCAGCCAGGTCACGATCTCGCGGTCCGTGAGTTCGAGCCCCGCGTCGGGCTCTGGGCTGATGGCTCAGAGCCTGGAGCCTGCTTCCGATTCTGTGTCTCCCTCTCTCTCTGCCCCTCCCCCGTTCATGCTCTGTCTCTCTCTGTCCCAAAAATAAATAAACGTTGAAAAAAAAAATTTAAAGAATACCGATCATTGGACTTAGGGCTCACTGTAAATGCAGGATGATCTCATCTCGAGATGCTTAACTCAGTGACTTCTGCAAAGACCCCACTTCCAAATAAACTCAGAAGTATCAAGGGCTAGGACTTGGGCATATCTTTCTGAGGGCTAAAATTCAACTCACTCTATGGGTATAAAACCCTGTCCATTCAACCCTTTCCTCTTGAATATTATGATGATATTGCTTATTGCAGGGTTTGCAGCCTCAGCACTGTTAACATGTTGGGATTTGGGGTTGGATAAGTCTTGTCCTGGAGGGCTTTTCTGTGCCTTGAGAGATGTTCAGTAGCATCCTTTTTTTCTACCTGGTAGGTGCAAACTGTAACTCCAGACATTGTGAAATGGCTCCTGGGGGGTAGGGTTGCAAGATAAAACACAGGGCCCCACCCCTGGGTGGCTCAGTCAGTTGAATGTCCGACTTTGGCTCAGGTCATAATCTCACAGTTCGTGAGTTCAAGCCCTGCATCAAGCTTACCACTGTCAGTTCCGAGCCTGCTTCATATCCTCTGTCCCCCCTCTCTGTCTGCCCCTCCCCTGCTCATGCTCTCTCTCTCTCTTGAAAATGAATAAACATTAAAAACAAAACAAAACAAACCACAGGGCCCCAGTTAAATATTACTTTCAGATAAACAATAAAGTTTTAGCATAAGTATATCCCAAATATTGCATGGGACATACTTCTATTAAAAGATTATTATTGTTTATACTGGGCATCCTAAGATAACCCAACTCCCACCCCCACCACCAAATCAGGCAACTCTACCTAGGGAGAAAAATTACCCCTGGTTTAGAACAACTGACTGAGGACTGGCATTATAAATTCGTATCCATTGAGTGCTTACTCTGGGCCCACCACCGTGCTAAAGCCATGTTCATGCATTACATTTACTCCTCAAAACAACCCTGAGCAATAGATCTTATAATTGCCCCCACAAATAAGCAGTTCCAGCTTTGAACCCAGATTGATGTTTTCACAGACACTGTGAGTTGGGTAGGAGGGTGACTGCTTGGCAGGTTGTGAACGCCTCGTGTGCTTAGGGGGAAATGGTGCTGATGTCCAGCCCCTCGTGGTGACAGTACTGGGGTAGCCAGAACGAGAACTGCAGAACAAGTTGGCCAGAGAGGCCATAGGAGGATGGGATGTTACGGATGGTCCTGGGACGTGGGATCATTTGCCAAGAAGAGACGCAGCTGAGTAGCAGTAGTTAGCAGACCTCGGTTTAAATGTCAGCTTCACCACTAGGCATGGCCTTGAGTAGATGCTAGAGTGACATCTATTCTCCACTTCGTGTGTGCTGGGCACTGCTCAAGGGCCGGCCCTCCGGGATCTCATTTAACCCTCAAATGACTCTCCTGGGGCAGGTCATCTCACAGATGAGGATCCTGAGGCTTAAGGCAGATGAAGAAACTTGCCGCCTATCATGAGTGAGGGGCAGAGCTGGGACTCCCACCAGGGACAGCTGGGCTCCAGGGGTCTTCCATGGATGTCTCTTTAAGGCTCAGCTTCCTCCTCTTTTCCAATGGAGGTACCATTCCCAGTCTCTTAGGTTTGATCTTAGGGTGAAATGGGTTAGTGTGCCTAAAGCGCTTAGCATAGTGCATGGCACACAGTAACGAGCAGTTCTTGTTATTAGGGGAGGGGAGTGAAGCCTGAGGCAGGGGTGTCTCCTGCCCTCCTCACAGGCTGTGTGTGTGCAGCAGGGATTGTGTCTCATGTTATGTTCATTTCATTAAAAACATTTTTTTTAATGTTTATTTTTGAGAGACAGAGACAGAGCATGAGTGGGGGAGGGGCAGAGAGAGAAGGAGACACAGAATCCAAAGCAGGCTCCAGGCTCTGAGCTGTCAGCCCAGAGCCTGACACGGGGCTCGAACTCACGAGCCGTGAGATCATGACCCGAGCCGAAGTCGGACGCTTAACCGACTGAGCTACCCGGGGACCCCTTTTATATTTAAAAAAAAATCTTTTTAATGTTTATTCATTTTTGAGAGACAGAGACAGAGCATGAGTGGGAGAGGGGCAGAGAGAGAAGGAGACACAGAATCCAAAGCAGGCTCCAGGCTCTGAGCTGTCAGCACAGAGCCCGACACGGGGCTCAAACTCACAGACTGCGAGATCATGACCTGAGCTGAAGTCAGGCACTTAACCAACTGAGCTACCCAGGTGCCCTCACTTCCATTTTAAAATCAATGTGCGTTAAACACTTACTCTGTGCCAGGCACTGTTCTGGGCCCTAAGCACGCAGCTAAAACTAAGACACAATCTTTGTCCTCAGAGTTTAGCATTTCCCCACCAAACCCAGAGGTCATAGTAGGTCCTCAAGAAATGGCTGCTGAATGAATGACTACTTGAATGAACGAATGAATGAATGAATGCAGAGAGCAAGTGAGTCCTGCCTTCTAACAGAGTCATCGATTCAGCTACAACCACCATGGCTAATCCTGGGATAATGGATTAGCACTGTCTTCTAATAAAGGTGGTTTCATCCATCTGAAGGATAGGGATAATAATATATTCCTTACAAAGCTGTTGGGTGGCTTAATTAGCTAATATTTATAAAGTGCCTCCAAAGCCACAGATAAAAGCAAGGTAAAAAACACCTTGTGCTATTGGTATTAATAATTTACTGTTCCCCTGCACCAGGCCTTTCAGATGTGTTTCTTGAAACAGGAAGAGGTAGAGCGTAGTTTTGTGCTAATTAAACCCTAGATAAAAATCAGCTTCTCTTTTATTAGAGCAAAAACAAGCCCTTTTTCCTCTTTGCAGAATCTCTCCATTTTCCTCATACTCAGGTGAGCTGCCTTGTTTGAGAAAAACATCTGTTGTTGAGACAGTGACTTTCTCCCCCTGTAGCTATTATTTAATGCAGGCATGTCCAACTGGAGTCTTCTTGGGGCCTCATCCAGGCCCATAAAATAGTTAGAAGGGCCACAAGTGCATTTGCATAACGAATCGATGGTTTACATACAATTTGAATAAGTTCTTAGTCTGTGCAGTTATATCTTACTTGATTTCCAAAAGCGTCATCACTTCTGTTCATATAATCATAAATGTGGCAAAGATTTCAGACCCTACCAGGGCCTCATTCCCTCTTAAGTCATTTGAGGGGTAGAAGGAAGGGACATTTGTTGAGTATCTACTGTGTGCTTACAAATTCATTTAATCATTGAGATTGCCCAGGGAACTAAAAAAGTACTGATGCCTGGTCCCCATGCTCTGAGATTATGATGTAATTGAGAGTAACTGTTGGGGGGACAGCTTAGTGTCAGGATCTTTGAATCCTTCCTAGGTGATTCTAAGATGCAGCAAAGACTGAGAACTACTTGTGTAATCCTCGTAAAAAACCCATGAACACCACCTCACTTGCCCCCCCCTCCCACCACCATGTTAAAGGTGTGGGGACTGAGGCTTGGGGCATTGGAAGGACATTCATGATAATATTCCTAATGTTAATAGCTGACCATTTTGGTACTTACTATGTACCAGACTCTGTGCTGACCACATTAAATGTGTGGGTGTCTTTTTAAAAAATTTTTAATGTTATTTATTTTTGAGAGAGAGAGAGACCACAAAGAGACGAGGCGCAGAGAGAGGGAGACGCAGAATCCGAAGCAGGCTCCAGGCTCTGAGCTGTCAGCACAGAGCCTAACATGGGGATTGAACTCACGAGCAGTGAGATCATGACCTGAGCTGAAGTTGGACATTTAACCGACTGAGCCACCCAGGTGCCCTGTGTGTGTGTCTTCTAATGTTTGTTTATTTTTGAGAGAGAGAGAGAGAGAGAGAGAGAGAGAGAGAGAGAGAGAGAGAATGAGTGGTAGAGGGGCAGAGAGAGAGGGAAAGAAAGGATCCAAGCAGGCTCTGTGCTGTCAGACTTGAGCTGAAGTCACTTAACCAACTGAGCCACTGAGGCCCCCTATGTGTGTCTTTTAAATTCTTGTGATGATTCTTTGAAACAGGGATCAATAATATCCTTCATTTATAGATGAACAAACTGAGGCTCAAAAAATATGTCATCTTCCCAAGTCTCCTGAATTAGCGAGAGATCATCCGCAGGGGAGACATGAGTGTGCTTAGATTAGGATCAGATTCTGTCAGGATTTGAATTTGGATGCTAACCTCTGGTTCATGCAAGATCCAACTGGTATGTTCCTTCAGAATCCTATCTTTGTCTTCTCCCATGTTCCCCTGGGCTTAGCATAGTGCTGGGCTCTTAAAGGCACCTGGAGAATACTGAGGGTTGTCATGGAGCAGTTAGGGCCAAGGAATAAACCTTCCAAGCATTAAAGAGCAAGGCTTTTCGACCTGATCGATCAGTTCTTCCTTCCTTCCTCATCCTCTCCAATATTTTTTGAGGTCTATGCCTAAGACAGACAAGGGCTGTTATATAGCATCCAGCATTTGTCAGCCAGTATGGGAGCTTTGAATTAACCAGCAGAAGGAGGGCTGTGCTTTTTTTCCTCCCTGTAAAATGACCTGTAGCTGATCTGAGAAAATAGTTTTGGCACACCAAAGGGAAAAATGGTGACTGTCTACTTATTTATTTGGAGTTTTTTTTTTTTTCCTCTCACCTGGAAAGTGGCAAGAGGAAAGAAATTTTGTCACATTCATTCAGCCCAGTGTGCTCCTGAACAGTGAGTCATTTGGTGCTGCGATATTCAAATATAAATTCATTCATTCACTCAGTGCTTTTTGAGGTCCTGCCATGTGCTTGCCACTGTCCTAGGTGATGGAGGCACATTATAAAATGTGGCAAAGTCCCTTTATCCATGGCGACCTGAATGATGAGAATAGGCAAGTCATGTGTAGATGTAGAGGACTAGTGTAGGCAGAGGGAATCGTAAGTGTGGAACCCTGGGATCCGAATGGGCTTGGTGGGTTTAAAGAACAGTAGGCCAGAATGTGGCTCACAGTGGACCAAGAGGGGAAGAGGGCCCGGGGTGGGTAGAGGCCAGGTCACACAATGCCCTGTAGCCATGATGAGGCATTTGAATGTTACTCTGTATGAGATACGAAGGTTTTGGATGGTTTTAAGCAGAGAAGCGACATTTATATTATACCCAGCTTACCCTTCCTAGGGATCACTCTGGATGCTGTTGGGAGGAGTGGAAGCCTACAGTGCAGTTAGGAAGCGTGGAAACAACCCAGGGGAGAGATGATAGTGGTTTGAATTTTAGGGGCCGGGTAGCAATAGAAGGTGGTTACAAGTGGTTGCACCTTGGCATTTATTTTAAAAGTTGAGCCTACAGGACTTGCTGATTACTTCATTTGTGTTGGGTGAGGAGAAGCGAACAATCAAGGTTGACTCTGTCTTTTTGGCCTGAATGAATTAAGGTCCTATTTCCTGAGATGAGAAGGACTGAAGGAGAAGTCCATAGTCCACCAAATTTGAAAAACATCATCTGTTTTCTTTTTAGCAAATTCACTGTAGCATATTAAAGGTTCTGAGATGGCCTGCAATAAAGACATCTGCTTTAACTTTGGTTAACTTAGAATTTCCCAGACTTATTTTTATCAAGTAATTTTGTCCGTTATGCCACAGAACATGTGGTAAGAGTCTTCAGAGTTTCCTTGAGTAACAGCAGGGTTTTAGTGTGTAGAATCTTGTGTGTGTGTGTGTGTGTGTGTGTGTCCATGTGTGTGCTCAGGTTGAGGAAGTGACTTGCACTGGTGTGGTGTTCTAGATTCTGATGGATCTGCTCTGTGCTTCCTTTCTTTCCACCTTCAAATACTTCCCTCCCATCCTCTTCCATGTAACTGGTGTTCCTGCTTCCCATCCAAGTGAACCGTGTCTCCACACCAGATTAGAGAGTGCCATACCTCTGCCTGAAACTGTAAATGGCTCCCCATTGCGTCTAGGATGAAGACCAAATACTTTACTGTGGCTGCGCTGCAGGCTTTACGATATGCTCTTCTGCCTATCTTCCCAGACACCTCGTCACTCTGGCTAAGCTGGCCTTTTTAAAGCTTCCTTGTTCTCTCTCACCTCTGTGCTTTTCCACATGTTCTTCTCTCTACCTGGAATACTCTCCAGGCTCCTTTTACTCACCTTTTGGGCGTCATCTGGGATGGCACCCCTCTAGGAGCTATCGCCTGACTTCTCATGCTTGGCTTCGGCCTCTCTTCTTTGTACTCACGATTCCCCTAGTTTCCCCCACCGAGCTTTATTGAGGCATAACTGACAAATAGAAATATGTATTTAGATGTACAGCTTGATGTTTAGGTATACATCTACATTGTGAAATAATCACCACAGTCAAACCGATATCTAGGCAATGATATTTTGGATATAACACCAAAACAAAGGCATGAAGCAAAAGCTGAAATAGACAGGTGGGTTTGCATCAAAGCTAAAAAAGCTCCTGGACAGCAAAGGGAAGAAGGCAACCCCCAGAATGGGAGAAAATATTTGCAAACCATGTATCTGATTAGGGGTTAATATTCCAACATGTATGAGGAACTCATACAACCCAGTAGCAAAAAACCATGTAACCTGATTAAAAAATGGGTAGAGAAATATCTGGGTAGATATTTCTCAAAAGAAGACATACAAATGGCCCACAGATGTATGAAAAAGTATTCAGTCATCATCACCAATCCTCAGGGAAATGCAAATCAGAACCACTGTGAGATATCACTTCACACCTGTCAGGATATCTATTATCAAAAAGACCAAAGATAACAAGTGTTGGGGAGGATGTGGAGAAAAGGGAACCTGTCTTTGTCCAGTGTTGGTATGGAATGGAAATTGGTGCAGCCACTATGCAAAACAGTATGGAAGTTCCTCCAAAAATAAACAATAGAACTACCATATGATCCAGCAATCCTACTAATGGGTATGACTAGCTTTTTATACCATTTGTCACGTGGTATTTTTGTCTCTTTCCCACTAAGGGTGGAGTTTTATGAAGGCTTGACCAATTGTCTTGTTTCCCATTATAACCCTGGTGCCTAACACAACGCCTGATACAGAGTACTAAATGCACAGTAAATCTTTATTGAGGTGAATAGATAAATGAGTGAGGCTGGAGGTCATGGACAATGCCTAAGACATTGATTGAACTCTGTAAAACTTTGCTGGGAATTCAAAGATTCCCAGGAATCTAGAAACTAAAAGCTAGGAACACAGCTCTTGTGTAAGATAGACTCATAGATTTCAGGAAATAGAGGACTGAAATGGGGATTTTTGGAGCATTTTATGGGAATATGGATGAGGGAGCAATTAAGTGGGCCGGGAGTTGGGGATTGAAGAAACTACAGGAGAGAAAGTAATACTTAACCTGGACTTTCAGGGGTGACTAAGCATTTGCCAGCCAGGAATCTAAGGATGGGGGAGTGGAGGAAGGATGCTTGACACAGAAGAACATGAAGATGAGGGTGTTGGTGGCACATTTGGGGACCAGTGAGTTGAATGCCTGCAGGGGTGAGACGAAGTCGGTATCAGTTAGGGTGCTTTGGCCTCTGAGTAAAACAAAGTCCTGACAGTAGTGGTTCAAATATCAGGAAAAAATTACATGGCGTCACGAGAAGTGAGGAGGGAGGTGGTTCCAGAGTGGCTCATCTGGCAGCAGAGTGTCACCAAGGAATTGTTTTCCCCATATTCCCATGTTATCATTCCAGTGAATGAATTTGAGGCTGTGTTCTCCTCAGTTGACTTAAATCTCTGTTTTTAATCAGCAAGGGAAGTATTGCCCAGAAGCCCCATCGTAGGTCCCATTGGCCAGGCCTGTATCGTGTGACTGATCAAGTTCCTGGAGAGGGACACATGCCCAACACAACTGACGTAGGCCCAGCAAGATTTACACCTGCTGAGATTTACCCACTACTGAGGAGGGGCATATGGCTGCTCAACACAGGAGCAAAATCAGGGTTCTTTTCACAAGAGATGGGAGGGTCAGGCAGCCAGTTTTGGCCACTGTGGGGGCCAGGAGCACCTGTGCTCTGTCCGGAGTCTCAGCTACGACTCAGCTCCAGCGCCAAGGGTGGAGGCCTCGTGGGGCTAGAACTCGCAATGGAGAAAAAATTCCAGAACTGGAGATTACGTGGAATCTTACGATTTTTAAATGTTGGCAGCTAAGTTATTTTTTGTTTTTTAGTGTTTTTATTTATTTGAGAGATAGCGCGTGCTCATACAAGCGAGCGGGGGAGGGGCAGAGGGAGAGAAGGAGAGAGGGAGCGAGAATCCAAAGCAGGCTTCGTGCCCAACACGGAACCCTGTGTGTCCAGGTATTTGTGTCCAGATGTGTATTCAGGTGTGTGTGTCCAGCTCTATGACTAAAGGCTTCCGGCTTCCTCAGGATACTCACATTGCTAATACCAGAGGCAATGGGAATCTTCATGGGTTTCCCACGTTCTTAGATCCTTCTCTTTCTGACTGCCTTTCTGAGGACTTCAAGCTCCAGCATCAGATGTGAAGACAATAGCCTTACAGCAACTGCTTAATCAGCCCTCACAATTGCATGAAGCTAATTCCTTGTAACAGATCCCTTTTGTTTTACATATATTTACATATAGCATGTACACATATAAAATATGTATTATTATGTACATTTAAAATATATGTTATATATACACATGCTTTAAAAATATGAGAAAACTTATCTATCATCTCCTAATGGTTTTGCTTCCCTGGTTGATCTCTTGATACAGGAGGATTTCCATTAGAATAACAACAGCAACTACAACAACAAAAAGAAATACTTACAGAGTGTTTTTTTTAAGTTTATTTTATTTATTTTGAGAGAGAGAGAGAGAGAGAGAGAGAGAGAGAGAGAGAAAGCAGGAGAGGAGCAGAGAGAGAGAGATACAAAATCCCAAACAGCTCTGCCCTGTCAGCACAAAGCCTGATGTGGGGCTTGAACTCACAAACCATGAGATCAAGCTGAAGTCAAGAGTTGGATGCTTAACCCACTGAGCCACCCAGGCGCCAGAATTGTGGAGTGGCTTTTTTTTTTTAATGTTTATTTATTTTTGAGACACAAAGAGAGAGCACAAGTTGGGGAGGAACAGAGGGAGAGGGAGACACAGAATCCGAAGCAGGCTCCGGGCTCTGAGCTGTCAGCACAGAGCCCAACGCAGGGCTTGAACCCGTGAACGTGTGAGATCATGACCTGAGCCGAAGTCTGACGTGGAACCGACTGAGCCACCCAGGCTCAGTGCTTTTTAAATGTTAGTATTGTGCAAAGTACTTTATGTATATTGTCTTATTTAATCCTCACAATCATTCTACAAGCAAGGGCTATAATTCCCAGTTTACATGCAAGGGGCATGGGTTTAGCGAAGTCGAGTCACTTGACTGCCATCATAGAGCTACAGGCAGAACATGATGCTAATCTGGGTTTGTCTGACTCCAAAGCCTGGGCTTTAAACCTTTGTACCATACTGCTTCTGTTAAAAACAAATTATAGTCAGACTTCAGAGTAGGAATATAGTTTATGGATTCTAAAGTGTGAACATTGGAGTCCCCTCAACTGCAGAGGAAAAGAAGAGAGTGTGCTTGCTTTGGAAATAGGATGTGCCTTGAAGGTCATGATGTCTTTGAGAGTCTGGTTTAGAGGCAAGTGTGGTGTTTTGTTCACTCATAAAAATAGGCCCCCTGCTTGATCTCCTTCTGGAAGCCATTCACGTTCTTTGAACAAACTGTGGTATGTGCACCACTGGTTATGCACAGGATGACTTTAGGTATCACTGAACATTGCATACAGTTAAATCACGTAGTTATTCTCCTTTCAAATGACTTGCCTACTGATTATAGAGGCAAGAAAATATTAGCACAGTACTAATATGTTTCTAACACCTCTCTAACATTGGCTAGTCTACCTTTGAACAGGAAAAGAAAGCAGGGCATAGCCTGAGAGTCTCCAGTGGGCAACCCTACCTATAGAGAATTTACTAGCATCAGTTACATTTGCTTTATCTTTTTGCAGTTACCTTCTAAGAATGGCAAGGAATAGTGTTGTTTTTTTTTTTTTTTATGTCATATGCTAGAATTTTTAAGTTAGAATTTTACTAAAAAGATGTGAGTCAATTTAAGGAAATACTGTAATAGTGAGCATTAAGGTGAGCACTAATTTTTGGTGAGCATTAAGGTGGTAAAAAGACTGTTCAGTGGTTTGCTCAACATGGACAACCAATCCAGTGATATTGTTTTTATTGTTCTATTCTTATTGATGTGTCTAGGCCCACTTCAAATCCATCATAGTAGCTGCTCAATTAAGTATTTGTTGAATGAATGAATGAATGAATGAATGCATGCATAAGTCCTTCAAGAAGTCTTCTCAGCCCCTGCCAGCTTTAGGGATTCTTCCCATCTGGTAACTCACAACACTTACGGGGCTTGTACTCATTCAGTGAGCATTCATGTGTAGGTGTGCCTGGTAACAAAAATGTCACAGCTGAATACTGGGCATTTTAATGAGTATATCATGTGACAATGCTTATATATTTTATTATAAAATTTGTATGGTAATATGTACTTTTTCATGGGTAGGCTCTATTTTCCATATTCTAACCATAAACCAAGGTCCAAATGACGTACTGAGAACATTAGAGAAAATAGACTGAGAAAAGAAAAATAAAACAAAAATGAAATGATGATACAGCTAGACCTGTCCCGTATGGTAGCCACTGGTCACATGTGGCAGTTGAACACATGAGATGCAGGTAGTCTCAATTAAGATGTGCCTTGAATGTAAGTTGCACACTGGGTTTCGAAGATAGTATGAACAAAGAATATAAGATACCTCATTTATACTTCTATGTATTGTAACATGTTGTAATTATATTTGGGATGTATTGGGGTAAATGAAATATATTATTAAAATGAATCCCATCTATTTCTTTTTACTTCTTTAACCTGGCCAGTAGAAAATGTACAATTACAGATGTGGCTCACATTCACTTCCTGTTGGACAGTGCTAATAGCTAGACTGCTAGGCCCAAAAGGGTAGACTCCTTCTTTTCTTGTTTCACCACTGTGTTCCCAGAATCTAGCACAATACCTGGACATAGCCAGTGTTTAGTAAGCTTTTATTAAGCCACACTGGACATGTGAATAATGTAATGGGGTGATATTGTGATTCATAACACCAAATATTTATTTGGTCTTGGTCCCAGTTGCCAGCACTGAGCTCCTAAAAACCCTTGCAATTTGCTAAGAGGAAAGCCATTATGGCGTCTTTTGTTATGTTAATAAGTGACTTGGGACCCTGCCTAAGGATGAGGGCTGGTTGCTGGGAGAACCAACCTAGTGATTGGCGGGTCCTAAGTTTAAGAGTCTCACCCCCACCTCTGGGCGTGAGAAGAAAGGGGCAGGAGGTTGAACCAGTTGCCAGTGGCAATGATTTCATCAATCTTGACTATGTAGTTAAGCCTCCATAAAGACTCAGAAGGACAGGGCTCAGAGAACTTCTGGGTTGGTGAACATGTGGATATTCGTGGAGAATGGTGCCCTTGGAGAGGGCATGGAAGCTCCTCGACCTCTCCCCGTACCTTGCCATATGCATCTCTTCTATCTGGCCGTTTCTGAGTTATATCCTTTCATAATAAACTGGTAATCCAGTAAGTAAAATGTTTCTCTGAGTTCTGTGAGCTGCTCCAGCAAATTAGTTGAACTTCTGATTTATAGCCAGTGGGTCGGAAGTACAGGTAACAATCTGGGCTAGTGACTGGTGTCTGAAGTGGTTGGGGGCAGTGAACCCTTAACTTCCAGCTCCCAGGAATCCTTTTTAAAAGACATAGGGGCTTCTGGGGAGCCTGGGTGGCTCGGTCAGTTAAGTGACCGACTTCAGCTCAGGTCATGATCTCACAGTTCCTGAGCCCCCCGTTGGGCTCTGTGCTGACAGCTTGGAGCCTGGAGCCTGCTTTAGTCAGATTCTGTGTCTCCCTCTCTCTCTGCCCCTCCCTCACTTATTCTCTCTCTCTCTCCCTCAAAAATAAGTAAACATTAAAAAAAAAAGTCATAGAGGCTTCTTCAACAATTAGTTTAGTATACAACTATCATTGCTATTTTTCACACTTATTTTTTTCTGCAAGTCTTCAAGAACTCTACTTTTTTTTAAGTGCCTCAGATAATGATTTAATTTAGACTTAACAAGCCAGTTATTGCAGGTCAATTAAGTGCCACTTTATGATTTAAAACCTATTTATTCAGATTAACAACCATTAAATGGTTTTATTACACCTCTTTTTGGTTAATATTATTTAAAACCGTTTTCAGTTATTTAAAACATCATTTCACATTCATGGGCACTTAAAATAAATCTTTTAAAGTCAAGATGATCTTTTTTTTTTTTTTTAATCTCTTTGGTCATTTGTAACCTGATTTATTACAGAAGAAGGCACAGATATAATTTACTAAGAAGCGAAATAAGCAAAATACATGTAAGGGTTCTACAGACAATTAATATAAGGTGACTAGTAAGTAGACAGAGTTGACTGAGCAGTGAGCTCATATTTAAATATTGGTATTTTTTAAATAACAGCTTTATTGAGCATCCTTTCAAAGTATACAATTCAGTGGTTTTTAGTATGTTATGGAGTTCTGCAACACTTACCATTTTCAATTCCAGAGCATTCCCTTCACTCCCAAAAAGGAAATCCCTTATCTATTCTGGACATTTCATATAGTTGGAACTGTACAGTATGTGACCTTCTGTGTCTGGCTTCTTCACCAAGCATAATGTTGTAGCATGGGTCAGTATTTCCTTTGGATTTCTGAAGAATATTTTGTCGTGTGGGTATACCACATTTGTTTATCCACTCATCAGCTAATGAACATTTGGGTTGTCAAAAAGTAATGCTTTTTAAAAATTACACACTTTATAACAAAAATTTCACATGATGTATATGTGTACTGATAATGATCACTAATATTTGTCAAGCATTTATGTACCACCTGTTCTAAATGCTTGTATGTTTTAGCATATTTTATATTCATAAAACCCTATGGAGGGTGGTGGTCACCATGACCTCCATTATTCTTATGGGGAAATTGGGAAGTAGGAAGGTTAAGTTATCTGTCTCAAGATAAACACCTAGTCTGTTATTCAAACCCAAAGAAGTCTGACTGCAAAGCCTGTACTTTACTTTTCATTGACAAAATTATTATACAATAAAGCTGACTTTTTTGGGAGGGGTACACAGTTTCATGAATGTTAATACATATAAATGTGTGTAACCACCACCACAGTCAGAGAACTATTCCATAATCCGAAAATAGTCTTGTGTCCCATCCTGACCCATCCTAACAGGTAGAGGACGTGATCACTAGTTGACCTGAGAACTAGATCTGGGCAACTGGAGACCCCTTACCTCTTCCTCTGTCCTTGAAATGTGAGTTCCACCCACCATTCCCACAGTAAAAGCCATTTTGAAAAACATAGACTATGTGGACCAAATCTGTCACTGAATCTTATAGTTAAGGCCTCTGTATAAACTTTTAAGGTTTTGGTGGCTAGTGTAGGGATCTACTTGGCTTGGGGCCACCCAGAACAAGCCTCCTAAGTGAGTTCCCTCACTTACTAAACATGCCACCTGCCACCAGACAATCTAGAGTGTCTGCCTCTTTAGCCTCTCCTTGTCCCCTGTGTCCAGGGACCAGTTTGCCAACTAAAACTAACCCCATGGCACCCACTGATCTGTCCTCCATTCTGTAGTTTGTTGGTTTGTTTGTTTTCAGAGACTGTCATGCAAATGGAATCGTATACTAGGTAACTTTTGAGACTGTCTTGTTTCACTCACCATAATGCCCTTTAGATTCATGCAAGTTGTTACGAATACCAATAGTTCATTCCTTTTTCATTGCTGAGTAGGATTCCATTGTATGTCTGTGCCACGGTTTGTTTATCCAGCCACTTAAAAACAATTTTTAATTGAGGTGTAACATTCAAACAGAAAGTATACAAATATATGGATATAGATTGGTGAATTCATGAACCCACCCATGTAATCACCTCCCATATTAAGAGCTAGAATCTTGCCTGTGCCCTAGCCATGCCTCTGTGCCCTCTTCCAGGTAACTTTCTGTTTTTACTTATGTTTTTATCTCCATAGGCTATTTTGGCCTGTTTTTGAATTTTATAGAAATGGACTCCTATGAAATTTGCTCTTTTATCTGGGTTCTTTTGGCCAATATTATGTTTGTGACTCTTATTCATGTAGCTTTGGTTTATTCTCTTTTTTTCTAGAAAAATATAGAGGTTTATTTATAATTGTTATAAAGTTGAACTGCTGAAACGTGTTAACTGAAATATTTTGACTTGCATTAATGCTTTATGTCCCCGCATTTATATTAAAAATTCACGGAAAATGAAAATGGAAAAACTGCCAATACCTGATTTCTGTCCCCTATTTTTCCACTTGGAATCATATACTTTGGCACCTTTTGACTCCATGGGAAAAAAATATCTAATGTTCAGAACTACCAATAACTGGAAGAAGAGAATTTTTTTTTTTTAAAGAATGAAATGTTTTCCATCATAGTGGATTCTTAAGCATGTTCTCCACGTATGTGGCACGCTAGCTGCATGGCTTTGGGCATAATTGTTACATGTTTGGCATGGGTAGCACACAGGTTGGTGTCTTCAAAAAGGCCCACCAGAAGGCCTCACTTGCCTCCTATAAAGCACCAATAGCTGTGCTTTGGAAGCGCAGATCTGTTTTTGAAGTCCTGAGCAATTTCTTGCACCAGATGCTGGAAAGGATGTTTGCAGAGCAGAAGTTCAGTGGACTTCTGATAATGTCTTATTTTGTGGAGTGCCACAGTACCAGGCCAGTTACGATGAGGTTTCTTCACCCCTCCAGTAGAGGGTGCACTCTTACGAGTGGCTTTTGTAGCTAGTTGCTTCCTCGGTGCTTTATCACCAGTAGATTTATAGGCAGACTGCTTTGTACAAGCCCTGGTATAGAGACCTTACCCTCTTTTTTTGTCTGGAGCTCAGTGAGCTAGAGGCGCTGGCATTAGATAACCATGGCAGTGTGGTGGTGTCAGTTAACCGCTGTAGTTTATTCTTAATGCTCCAGAATATTCCGTTTTAGAATATATCACAATGTATTTCTTCATGCTGCTGCTGATGGACATTTGGGTTGTTTCTGGTTTGGGGCTATTTTGAGGAGTGGATTTGCTGGATGATAGGGTATGTGTATGTTCAGCGATTTTAGATGATACCAAACACTTTTCCAAAGTGAATGTATCAATTTTCATTACACTTACAGTGAAGGAGAATTGTAGTTACTCTGTTTCTTTAACAACACTTGATATTGTCATTTTAAAAGGATTAAACTATTTTGGCATGTATACAGTGGTGTCTTATTGAAATTTTCATTTGCATTTCCCTAATGAATAATGATATTGAGCACTTTGTATTTCCTGATTATATATTCTTTGTGAGGTGCCTGTTCAAGTTTTTTGCCCATTTAAAAAAACTGGGCTCTTTTGTCAATTTGTGTATTTGTGTATATTCTGGCTATGAGGCTTTTGTAGTTATGGGTATTGCAGATATCTTCCCCTACTCTGTTTGCCCCTTCATTTTCTTCTTGTTGAGGTGTTTTGTTTTGTTTTTTTAATTGTGGTAAAATACAAATACATATAATTTATTATTTTTACTGTTTTAAAGCATACAATTGAGTGTCTTCATGTGCATTTATTATGTTGCTTAAGCATATCACCACCATCTGGTTCTAGAACTTTTCATCACTCCAAGAGGAAATCTATTAAGCAGCCACTCCCCATTCTTCATCTCCCCCCTTCCCTGCCAATCACTAATCTACTTTCTGTCTTTATAGATGGTCTGTTTTGTACATTTCCTATAAATAGAATCACACAATATGTGACCTAGTGTGTCCGGCTGCTTTCACTTAGCATACTGGTTTTTAGGTTTATCTAAGTTGTAGCATGGATTAGTACTCAGTTCTTTTGTGAGTCATTAGGGAAATGTGAATCAAAACCATAAGGAGATACCATTGCACATCCACTTGGATGACCATAATAGAAAGAAAGAAAAACAAATAGTGAAAGGGGAGAACAAGTGCTGGTGAGGATGTGAAGAAATTGGAAACTTTGTATATTCCTGGTAGGCACAGCCACTGAGGAAAACAGTTTAGCAGTTCCTCAATATCTTATTGGTGAATTTAATCAACAGAAGTTCTTAATTTTAATGACATCAAATTTAAGGATAATTTAAATTGGAAAGTGTTTCCTGTGGAAACAATCTTCACCTATTCTAGGTTTGTCTTTCAGAAGCTTTATCGTTGTACCTCTACACTGAAGTCTACCATCCACCTGGAATTTATTATTGTATGTAATTTGTGAGGCAAGATTCTTCCCCCCACCCCAGTGTGGATTTCCATCAACTGAGTTTTCAAAAATAATGTCTTTCCCTACTGCACTTCAATAATGTCTCTTGTAAATCAGGGTAAATCAGGGTAAAGCTTGGAGTGATGAAGAGTTCCATGTTTCTGGACTCTGTATTCTCTTCCACTGAGCTCTTTGCTTCACCTTGCACCATTACCCCACTGTCTTAATTGTTGTAGCTTTATCATAATTGTTTCCTAAAGTTTTTATTTATTTATTTAATCTCTACACCCAACATGGTGCGTGAACTCACAAACCTGAGATCAGGAGTCATGGACTCTTCCAACTGAGCCTGCCAGGCACCCCTATCATAATTCTTAACATCTGGAAGCTTGAATTTTCCAATCTTGACATCATCAAGATTGTCACGGAATGTTCTTGGACCCTTGTTATTTCCATGTAAATTATAGAATTAACATATCAATTCCAACAAAAAAAGAAACCTGTTGGGATTTTGACTGGGGTCTTGTTAAATCTGTAGCTTAATTTAGGGAGAATGACTTTACAATGTTGAGTCTTCTAATCCATGAACATTATTTATTTCTGCATTTATTTACGTCTCGTATCAGTCAGGGTTCAGTGAAGAGACAGAAACCAGGCCAGTAATTTGAACAGGGGAAAGTTAATATGAAAATGTGTTAGCTAGTACAACTAGTAAAAAGGTGGGTAGCTAGTTCAGACGGTAGAGGGTAACTCTAAAGAGCACAGAAGAGCGACTGGAGAAAGCAGTGAATAAGTGAAGACACTTGGAAACTTAGAAGGACCCCCCCTCCTCATTGCCAAGGCTGAGATTCGGACCCTTTGGAGGTGTGGCTGCCATGGAAACATACAGTCCATTAATGATGGAGAACAGGAAAGTGTGGCTGCAGCGGACCTGGAGGAGTGGTTTTAACTGGGTAGAGGGAAGGAGGAGGAAGTTGCCAGAGGCATGGGCTGAACAGCTGGTTCTGCAGGACTTGTGATGTGGTGGGTAGCAGTGGTGGAAATGGGCATCCTTAACTCATTCCCAGCCTCAGAGAAGACATTTTCAATATGTCACCATTATGTATGATGGCTTTGGTTGTTTTGTAGCTATTCCTTATCAAAACTGACTTAGATTGTTAAAATTAAGCAATAAGTGAGTATTTGACTCTTTTCAAATGCTTTTCCTCAACTATTGAAAGGAACCTTTTTTTTTCTTAATTTTTTTTTTTTTTTTTTGGTCCTTCGTTCCATTAATATTGAGGGTCTTAGTGATTTCAGACGTAAAACAAACTTTGTACTCTTGGGATAAACCAAAGTTGGTCACGATATAACATCCTTTTTATGTAAGTACTGCATTTGATTTCACAATATTTTGTTTGGGAGTTTTGTATCCGGGTATGTGAAAGAGATTGGACTGTAATTTTCTTTTCTTGTAATTTACTTGTCAGGTTTTGGTATCTGGGTGTTTGTAGCAAGGTCATGCTGACCTCAAAAAAATGAATCGAGAAATGTTTCATCTTTTTATATTTCCTAGTAGAGGTTGTGTATGTCAGTGTTACATCTTTTTTAAACGCTTGGAAGAACTCACCAGTGAAGATACCTGGGCCTGGAGATTTCTTTGTGGGAGTGTTAATTACAGATTCAATGTCTTTAATAGATAGGAAGTATTCAGATTTTTTTATTTTTCTTTGTGTCAGTTTTGGTAGGGTGTGTTCTTCTAGCTTGTATGGTCCCATCTAAATTGTCAAATTCTTTTGGCATAATGTTGTTTATAGTACTCTATCCTTAATATTAACGATGGTAAGATTAAAAATAATATTATCTTTTCAATGCCCATAAGATCTTACTTGGCACTTAGCAATTTTTATTAGCCTTTTTGAAGAACCAGTTTTGAGTTTTCTTGATTTTCTCTATTGCAAGTTTTCTTTTTATTTCATTGATTTTTGCTTTTATCTCCATTATTTTCTTCCTCCTAGTTTCTTGAGTTGATTTATTGTTCTTTTTTTAACTTCTGGAGGTGGATATTTATATTATTGATTAACATCCTTGTTTCTTTTCTGGGAGATCCATTTCAAGCCTTAAGTGTTTGTTTAACAAGGGCATTAGCTAGTTTCCATACTTTCTGCTATCTTATTCCTAATAAGGTGTTCCTAATTTCCTTTGTGATTTTTTTCCTTTTTAAAAAAATATTCATTTTTTAGAGAGAGAGAGAGAGAGAGAGAGAAAGAGAGAGAGAGAGAGAGAACGAGGTGGGGGGCAGGGAGAAAGGGGGAGGGAGGATCCAAATGAGCTCACTGCTGACACCAGAGGGCCTGATGTGAGGCTTGAACTCACAAACCCCGAGGTCATGCCTTGAGCCGAAGTTGGACACTTAACTGACGGAGCCACCCAGGTGCCCCTTGTGACTTTTTTTCTTAATTTCCGAGCAGCCTTTAAAAGATTTTTAAGTTATCATTATTGATTCCTCCATAATTACATTGTAGTAAGAATATATATTCTGAATGATATTCATCTTTGCTATTTGTTTACATTTGTTTTATGACCCAGTGTTCTAGTCATTTTGGGCCAATGTTCCATGTGCACTTGAAAGAATGTGTCTTCTATTATCATTGGGTGCAGTGGATGTTTTCCACTGACTTATCCCGTTTCATTAATCCCCCCTTTTTTTTTTTTAATATTTATTTTTGGGAGACAGAGAGACAGAGTGCAAGCAGGGGAGGGGCAGAGAGAGAGAGACACACACACAGAATCCGAAGCAGGCTTCAGGCTCCGAGCTATTAGCACAGAGCCCGCCGCGGGGCTCAAACCCACAAAGCGAGAATCATGACCTGGGTTGAAGTCAAATGTTCAACCGACTGAGCCACCCGGGTGCTCCCCCCACCCCACGTTTTTTTTAAAGCTGTGTCCAGTCTCTTGCTAAACAGTCCAATGTCAAACAAGTCAAGTTCATTAATCATGTTGCTTAGATCTTTATACTCCTACCAATTTTTTTGTCTGCTTGTTTTATTAGCTCCTGAGAGAGGTTGTTAAAATATTCTACTATTATGGATTTGTCTACTTTTCTTTTTAGATTTTTGATTTGTATATTTTGAAAGTATGCCATTACGTGCTTATGAATATAAAATTGTTGTATCTTCCTGGTGGATTAACCTTTTTACTGGAGTTTTCCTCTTTATATCTAGTTATGCATCTTGCCTTCAAGTTCACTTGATTTGATATTAGTATAACTATATTGCCTTTCTTTTAGTTAGTGTTTTATTTTTTCTCCCTTTTACTTTCAACCTTTTTGTGTCCTTATGTTTAGGGTGTATCTCATATGAGCAGCATATAACTGTTTCCTTCTGATATAGTCTGACACAGTAGGTCTATTAATTGGAATATTTGGTCTATTTACATGTAATATAATCACTGATATATTTGGTTTTATATCTATAATATTACTATTCTTTCTATTTCTACTCCCCTTCCCCCTTTTTAATCTTAATTTGGACCAATCAAAAAAAAACTTTTATTTTTTTAAATTTTTTTTAATTTTTATTTTTTTTAATGTTTATTTATTTTGGGGACAGAGAGAGACAGAGCATGAACGGGGGAGGGGCAGAGAGAGAGGGAGACACAGAATCAGAAACAGGCTCCAGGCTCTGAGCCATCAGCCCAGAGCCTGACACGGGGCTCGAACTCCCGGACCGCGAGATCGTGACCTGGCTGAAGTCGGACGCTTAACCGACTGCGCCACCCAGGCGCCCCTCAAAAAAAACTTTTAGATTAAACCAGTTTTTCTTTTATTAACTTATTACTTATACCTTATTTTAGTAATTACTCTGGAAATTAAGACATTCCTTCTTTGTTTATTTGAGTCTAATGTAAATTAGTATTTTTACCACTTGCCAGAAATTCTAGGGCTTATTATACTCTAATTTATCTTCTTTCTGCCTTTTGTGTTTTTAATTGTATTCACTTAAATGTGCATGCACTTAAGAAACCACAGGATGGGCACCTGGGTGGCTCAGTTAGTTGAGTGTCCCCACTTTTGATTTTGGCTCAAGTCATGATCCCAGGGTTGTGGGATTGAGCCCTGCATCGGGCTCTGTGCAGAACCTGGAGCCTGTTTGAGATTCTCCCCCCCCCCCCCCACCTCTCTCTCTCTAGCTCCCTCCCCCTCTCCCTCTGCCCCTTCCCTGCTCATGCTCACTCTCTCTGAAATAAATAAAATGGGAAAAAAATCCCACAGGGAATTCTTGTCAATATTTTCCGTATTCATTTAGATTTACCTCATACATATTTTTTCTGGTGATCATTAGTCTTTCCTACATTTCTGTCTGGGATCATATTCCTTTTGCCTATAGAACCCTCTTTGGTATTGTTTATTTCACTTGTATCTTCTGGTGGCAAATTCTGTCCTTTTTAATGTGTTTGAAAATATCTTTATTTCACTTTCCTCCTCGAAGGTTATTTTCAGGATGTGTAGAATTCTAACTTGGACATCATCTCCTTTCATTGCCTTTTTGCTTCTATCAAGTCCGTTGAGAAGTCAGGTCTCATATCGTTGCTTTCATTCTAGACTGCTTACCTAATACAGCACAAATGGGGGAAAACTGGCACCGTGTTTTTGGATCACTTCCCATTACTTCCTTTCCTGGGAAGGAATTGTTTTGGACCTTCAACTCCTAGCTGTTCTGACATCCCCAAATACTAGTTTTTGCCTCCTGCCCTCCTGAAGCATCCTAACCACTCTGATGGCTTCTATGCCTTTTGGCAGCTGCCCTCTGCCCTGCTTCTGAGCTTCTCTCCCCGTGATGCTTAAGAGTCATCAGTGCCCCAAGGGAAAAGGTGATGTGCCCAATGTCAGGTGCATCTCACTGAACTTCCTTTCTTTCCAGGATTTTTGTACAGCAAGTCTTGGAGGCACCCTGGGGCTTTCAAATAGAATTTTTGTGTGTTTGTGTTTGATCTGGCTTTTCTGGTTTTATGTGGTGGGAATGTTGGTCTGCTCTATTACTCCATCACAGGTGCACTTGAAGGTTCCATAATTGTTTTCTTCTGAATGCTTTCTCTTACACACTCTGCATTTTATTTATGGTTTCTCTTTTCTGCATGTTGCTTCCCAAGGCTGCTGGTCTTGCAAAACAGGCTGTGTGTTCAGTTAATTGGTGTCTCCCGTGGTTGTGCAACATGGTGCCCCTGCAGTTTACCCTGTAAAGCCCAGCATGACTTGGGCCCTAGCTTACTGTCTCAGTGCCACTTTCTGTCCTGTCACCATTAGGAAATATGCTTACAACCCAGAATGGGCAAGAGAGAGAGATCTTCTTCAGGGAGGCCTTGCTTAATGCCTCGGCCAGGTGGTTTTAGAGAACTCTCATTAATGCCCTGCATCATTTCTTTTTAGCTCTCCTCACAAATGTAATTTTCCATTGATTTGTGGGATTGGCTGAGTAATTTATCTTTTCCCCTCCAGAATGTGGTTGGAGCCATGAAGACAGTGACCTTGTCAGTGTCATTTACACGGTATCACCAGTGTCCATCATAGTGCCCAATACACATTTACTGAATTAACTTGAAGCTTGTAATGATAGGAGATGAGAAGGAGGGGATGAGAATTAACAGTCACTGCAGTTTGACTATTTATCACCTTATTTAGTTTTGACCTTACCTCCTGGAGGCAGACAGTGTTGCTGTCTTGCATTGAGTGAACCATGGCTCAGAAATTCTGTTATTTTCCTAGAGTCACACCTTTGCTAAGTGCCTGATCTAGAATTCCATCTCAGGACTTACTGGTTCAAAAGGAACCCCGACTCTGGATTGTTAAATACTTCTCAGCCTTCCATGCTTTTTGTATTTCTTTACTGACTTTTCAATCTTTATCTGATACTCATAGAATGCTAGGTTATGTCAAGGGCTTTTTTCTGAAAATATAGGAAAACATCAAGAAGAGAAGCTGACAGTTTTTTTTTTCTGTTACTTCAAAAACAGAATGGCATGCCTTTTATATTTCCCTGGAAAGATTATGTGGGTCAGTCTAGATTGGTGGGTAAACTTCCCTCAAATGGCCCACTTGAGGAAGAAACATTAATTTGTTTAACTTCAGTTACAAAGAAGTACCTAGAGTCATAGCAATAACTATTATTTATTGAGCACCTATTGTGTGCTATGCACTACACTGGGCACAACCCATACCTTCTCTTCAATCACTAAAACAGCCCTGGAAGGTAGTTATTGTTATTTCATATTGTACAGATTTGGAAACTGAGACCCAGAGAAGTAAGGAAACTTGCCTTTACGAAGTTTTAGATCTAGAATTTGAACTCCTTTGTGGACTTCCATAAAGACTGCTTATCATTACATACGCTGCTCAAGGCATCAAGCCTGGAACACAGAAGGGGCTTAATAAATGTTTGCTTTTTTTCAGGTTAGTAATGATATGGTGAGCCTCTGAGGAAAAGGTCACAAAGTGTTATAATGAAGCTTCCTTGTGTCTTGCCAGGGAATGTGAACAGCATCTCCAAACTGACCCCTTGGAAAGCCCCAGAGCTTCTGAGTCATGACAGCTTCCAAGTGTCAGGTAAGGATCATATTGGTCTCAACTGCAGGCTGTACTCTGCTATTTGCCACCAATATTTTCTGGTTGCAGATGTTATTGATCTGACAGTTTATTTCCCGAGACACATTAGTTCAAACTGATGTGATATGAAAGTCTCATCCTAAGGAAATTGGCCTTGTGAACGGTTATCCTCTGGGAAGAGCATGCTGCACTTATGACTTGACTAATATGATGAAGAAGCTGCAAATACAATTAGCGGGCCTGGTTGGTGATTCTCCAATAATGATGTTTGGGGTGTATTATTGGTTTAGCTGTAATTGAGCTTAAGATGATCTGAAAAGCTCTAAACTGGTGTGAAAGTCATTCACAGCTTTGGCTCAGTGTAATGTTCATGCACGAGAGTGGGGAGGGGGGCTGCTGATGACATTTGGGTGTGCAGAGACTGGGGGGT
This sequence comes from Felis catus, assembly GCF_018350175.1. Lineage (NCBI taxonomy): Eukaryota > Metazoa > Chordata > Mammalia > Carnivora > Felidae > Felis > Felis catus. Next base: position 15,116,683 of record NC_058379.1, read on the forward strand.
GCGTCCCTGGACAACTGTGGCTTGTCTTTCAAATTCTGTTTTCTTTTAGTCTATCAATAGTAAGATGAAGACTTCTTCATAATCTTCTGCCCACTCCCAAATCCCATCCCCATCCTTATCATTTGGAACTTACTACACATTATCTAACTCTTTTCTTTCTCATGCAAGTATAATTTGTCTGGTGTACATTAGAGTCATCTTTATTAGTCAAGATAGTTAACCTTAGATGCCATAATAGACAAGACCAAGTGGTTGAGCATCACGAAAGTATATTTCTTGGTAAGAGAAAGCCTTGGTCACGGGTTGGGGAAGGCTATCCTCCATCTGGTGACTCAGGAATCGAGATTCCTTCCCTGCATCATCTCAACATGTATTTGTTGGGAGACAATTCTCCCTGGATTTCTTGGGTTCTCAAATGGTCTTTGTTTAGGAATGATTGAATAGCAAACCAAAGGTAGAGACCTTCTCTCTTCCTGGAGACATCCCAGGGTGAGTAAGTTCTGTCCTCTTCCTGGAAGATATTTGCTTATATTCGGAGGTGGTAAACCTAGAGATAAGCTCCATGTGCCAGAGACATTTACTTCCTTTCCAGGGTAAGGAGTAATCTCTCTCCAGAGAGGAGGATGGGCAGGTTACCAGCAGCTTGATAGAAACTCAGAGTCAAAACTCAGAGTCAAACCCGAAGTTTAGTGTTCTTCTCCAGTGGTGCAGTAATCCAAGTAGAGCAAGGTCACACTGCCCACTCCATGCTGTTATCCAGTGTCATAAATACAAATTCTCCTCTTCTCCCATCCAAACCCCTTTCACAAGGGGCTGTAATGGGCGCCAAGTAGTTCCATGTTGCAACAGAGAATTATAATGCAGTTGATGGGTAAAGAAGGGGCCAGTTACAGGTCAGCTAATGGTGAGGGGACCCACTTGAGAGTTTCTTCTCTGAGTTATTAGACATTGTTAAAATTAATACTTGGCTGCTCTATGATTATCAATGTAACTCTTCAACAGTGAATGCAGATATAATACTATGCCAAATCCATTATTTAAAGGATGTCTGTATTGAACCATAAAGTGCAAAAGATTTCTTAGTAAGCTCATCCAAGTCCACAAATATTTTTTGTGTGCCTGTTTCATGCTGGGCACCAGAGCTACACTGCATCTGAATGAGACAATATTGCTGTCTTCGAGAAGTCTATGGCTTAGTGAAGAACTCCTTGTCTCAACTACCATGCAGAGTCAAATTTTCTTACATTAGGCTAAGTTAAAGGAATATACATCTGTTATTAAATCTACCCTGATTCCTGCATTTAATGGTTATGGTTACCTGCCTAATTTCTGTAAATATTCCTCTACTTTCCAGCTCTGTTCCTCAATCCTCTCCCATTCTATTTACTTGGGCTCTACAAGCTCCTTAATAATTGAGGGGCTAAGGCACCTGGGTGGCTCAATTGGTTAAGCGTCCGACTTCAGCACAGTTCGTGATCTCATGGTTTGTGAGTTTGAGCCCCACATTGGGCTCTCTGCTGTCAGCACGGAGCCACTTTGGATCTTCTGTCTCCCTCTCCCTGCTCCTTCCCCGCCACTTCAAAAATAAATAAACATTAAAAAAAAAATAAGTAGGGGGCATGCATGTCAAGACTTCTTTGGTTGCAAGTGATAGAAACTCAACTCCCAACTGGCTCAAGCCACAAAAGCGGATTTTAATGGGTTCTGTGAGTGAACTGTCAAAGGGAGCTCTAGGTGCAGCAGGATCCAGAGGCTCAGACGATTTCAGGACTCAGTCTTTCTCTTTCCATTTCTCTTTTATGTTTTCTTCTATGTTGACCTTTTCCACATGGTGACCACAGCAGCTCCATTCCACGTTGTCTTTGCAACACTCACCTTGAAGATGAAGAAATTCTCTGTACTTAAGTTTAAAAAAATGTCTAGGATTGAATCCATCATTCTGATTAGGGGGAGGAGAGTTTTCTGGCCAGATCTAGGCCACAAGTTGTTACGGCAGAATTGTGACTCCCCCAAATTCATATGTTGAGATCCTGAGCCCTAGGACCTCTTAAGGTGAATGTATTTGGAGACAGGGCCTTTAAAGAGGTAATTAAGGTTAAAGGAGGTCATATGAGTGGGCCCTAATCCAGCATGCCTGGAGTCCTCATTAGAAGAGGAAATTATGACACAGACCCACAGAGGGTAGACCCCATGAAGACACAGGGAGAGGAAGTATATCAGCAAGTCAGGGAGAGAAGTCTCAGGAGAGCTCAGCCCTGCCACTGCCGTGACCTCAGACTTCCAAAACCATGAGAAAGTCTCCGTTGTTAAGCTACCTAGTCTATGCAGCCCTAGAAAATTCATACAGATTCAGCCTTGAACTCACGGTGGATTTATTTAGTACCCCTTGAACCACGCTAGAGAGGAGGAGTGGTTACTCAAAGGAAACCCAAAGAACTATTACTACAGGGAAGAATAATGAACATTTGGTAGGGGAAAAAAAAGGATTGTCTACCACTGGGTCAAATTCATAGTTTTTGGACACATGTGATGTGTCAGGCCTTAGGAGCACCTCATACCTAACACAACAACCCCATGAGATAGATGCTATTATTTTCCTCATTTTACAGATGAGAAAACTGAGGTCCACACAGGCGAAGTGCATTTATCCAAGAACACGCAATTAGCAGGGAACAGAACCAAGATTGATATCCATATTTGTCTAGCTGCAGAACCTCAGCTTTTTATCACTATGCTGGAGAGCCAGTGACCACTAGATCCTCCTGCTTTTCTATTTCCAAGACTGAAAAACTCTGGCTTGAGGCATGGGAAGGAAGTATGTTAATATGTTAATTAAGGAAAATTCACAGTCTGCAGAATTCACGAGTCCATTTTCGGAACTGTTTCTGATCTGGGTGAGCCTTTGACCCATTCCAGTTAATTAACATTGCAGAACATGAAGTAATTGCTGTTATTCCTCAAAACTGGGGGCAGAAAAACACCCAGCGGCCTGGGCCCACCCCAGCCCTGACTCCTGAGGCTAAGGATCAGAACGCCAAAGTCTCACAAGAGGACACGGTCAAGAAATTCCTCAGTTCATCTGCTTCTGCACTCCTGTGTGTTCATGACGTGTTCTGTTCTGCGATTAGCAAGGCGAGCCTGCTATCTGAATTGGGGGCATAAAGTCTACCGCTGAGTAAGAGATCTGTCCTGAATTTTGCAAATAGGATTTCTAGTTTGAAATGCAGGCTGATATTTGAATGTTTCATTAGGAAACAGATTCAGAAAGTATCAGACTAATACACGGTCATCGTATTTTTTCCATGTAGTTCTGATAGTTCTGTTGAAACCAGTGGTGACCCAAACTTGTAAATCCTGCTGGTCTTTGTTAGGACTCCGTGGGTGCAAGAAAGGGCAATCCATTCAAGCCAGTTCACAAATAGAATTCAGGGGTCTTTGTCACTGAGTGTCTATCATCTGAGTCCATGAGGTGATGAAGTTGTGTAGAAAAGCAGAAGTTTGTCATTTCATTTTTTTTTCAATAATTATACAATTTCAGTTATTAACGCTTTTTCAATGATTAAGTTGTCATCCCTCGCCTGAATCCTTTTCTGCCATGGCAGCTTCCTGGTGGTTCAGTCTCTGTGAAGGACCCCCTGAATTTTGAATGCCCTTGAATGGATTGCTGGTTCTTCCAACCAAGAAATACTGTCAAAGAGAATCAGCCTTTCACCAAATGTCTGACCCTGGTGCATGTGCAGTGTAATCCAGCAGCAAGTGGTCAATTGAAAATCTTGCCCAAGATGCGGGATTCCTGATCGAAGTGGTGCTGAGACATGCTTAAAAACAGAAGAATCACAGACGACCCGAGAGAATCAGGTGGTCTTAGAGCCATATTCAGCTGGACCTCCCAGGGTCCACCACACCGGCTGTTGTGGCCACTGTTCTGGTCGGTTGATGCCTGTATCACACTGGTTATTCAATATTTTGAATATCATATCAACCCCAAAAGAGTTAACAGTTGAAGAAAAAAAAAAAAAACGACAAGGAAAGTGACTCGGTGAGCACTTCAAAAGAGAAAGATTTAAATATCAAAAGATTCTAGCAGGCCTTAGGAAAAAATTGGTGAAGCCCTTGAATATTTTTTAAATGACCTTTTTGCTATCATACTGTGAAAACCAAACCTGAAGTGAAGGATTTTGTCACAAAAATTACACGAAAAAAACTCACTACTTAATACATTTTTTGTTCTTCACAAGAATTCATGCATAGTTGAAATGGTAGCCTAAATTTTGTTATGTTGGTAAGCTCAGTTTCGTTTTTCAAGCTAAAGTTCCAAATCAAAGCCCTTTTTTCTCCCATGATTTGCTATGAAAATTTGGGCTCAGTATTAAGTGAGTCTTTCTACAGGTCTTCTAAGACCAGGATCGGTTTTCTTCTGGGGGTGGAGGGCAGGGAGAGTCCCCCCCGTCTCTCATGGAGCTGCACGGTCTTCCCTTCTGCTTCTCGCCATGATGACTCCATTTCCCTGCTTGTTGTCACATCCGTGTTCCCTGCTCACTCATGGTGTACCTGCTAAGTTAGCCATGTTTTATGCCATGCGTCTTCTTTTCCCAACCATCGGTTATTAGACTGGTGGTGGCCCACGACGCAGGGGTGGCTGTTCCGTAGCCTGGCCAAGGATGTAGACTTCATAAAAAGGACATGAGGTATACTACTCAGATTCACTCTCAGGAATCTCTAAGGAATATAGTCAGATTTAGTCAGATACCATGATGACCCGATAGTAAATCGACACAACATAGAATCCCTGAGGTCATGATGGGCCAAATGCAAGCTTCAGGAGCAAGAGTGAGTCATCCAGCGGGACAAAGGTGATAACTCAGATTCCAGACTCCTCACCTAATGGTCTTCCACCATGTCATGTACACTGGGCAGCTATTTGTCCTTCTTGTGGTAACAGTACCCCACATTTTCTCAATCCATACAATTTGGGTGGAACTGATCCCATCAGATCTAGAGTCATCATGTGACCCAGGCTCCGGCCAGGCAGCTCATTATGTGCCCTCAGCCATAAGGATTGGTTAAGGGATGGGCACATTGCCCAACTTGGGCCAGTAACATTGAGGAGAAGGACCTCTGGGTAAAGAGTTAGGGAAAGCACACCCAGCAAGATGTGCACCTGAAGCTGCTTGCAACTCTCTTGTTGAGAAATGAAGCAGCCTGCAGGAGATCAGGCAGGTCCTGCTGACGATGTTTGAGCTGCTGGATCCTGCCATGCCTGAAACTGGCAAGACTCCCTCAGACTCCCAGCCAGCATTTCTCCTGTTGGCTAAGCTAGTTTAAATTGGGTTTTATGTCACTTGTTACCAAAACAACCATAGCTGACACAACATGCTTATTTGATTATGATAACAGTAATCCCTGGTAACCACTTCAAGGTACTATTCCAGCTCTCATCGCAACTGATTCTTTCAACAACGCTGTGAGGCACACAGGGCAAGGATCTTGATGAAGATTGATGCCAGGTGTAGGGGGCTACAGCAATGTTTTCTCGAGCACTTGGAAAGTATAGGGAGTGAAGATTGCTTTTTGAGAGTTACACCGTGAAGTCAATATATTATAGATCGAAGCAGAGCAATGCAAAGTCATGTTAAAGAGATAGGATGGCTAGGCCTGCAAGACTTGTCTGTCATGTGATTGAACTTATTAACATATTTGAAGAAAGGCTGTGTCCATCACGATCTGCCACAGAAGCCTGGAGGACAGAGTTGCAAATGCCAACCTTGAATGCAATCACTACAGCTTGTTTCAGTGGAGAGGGAGTCTTGATCTTTGAATATCTCTTGTTCCAGGGGCAAGGCTAGGTTTAGAGAACTGCTTTCAGCTGCAAGTTGTGGAAAATCAGAGTGGTAACTATGGTCAATTAAAGGTGGCTGAAACTTTCTTTCCATCCTCCCATTAAGAGGCAGGGTCTCTTTCCCCTTGAATCCAGGCTCACCCGGTGACTTGTTTCAAGAAGACGGAATGAAGCAGAAGTGGTATCGTGTAATTTCCAAATACTCAGCTGTGAAAGATCTGCAGCTTCTACTTGTGCACACTTGCAAGACTCCCTTTTGGAACCCAGCTGCCATGCTGTGGAAAACCCAAGCCATAGGGAGAGAGGCTGAGCTGTTGGCCGACTGCCAGTCATGCAAATGGGCTGCTTTGAGCATTCCTTCCAGTTGAACCTCCAGATGATTGCCGCCACAGTCAGCCCCAAATGGAGTAGAATAGCCACCCTGCTGAGGCTGGTCAACTCACAGAATCACAAGTAATAAATGGTGGTTGTTTTAAGCCACTAACTTTTGGGGTGATTTGTAATAGTGCAACAGAGAACTGAAACAATAATGGCTTAAGCAATAAAGACATTTAATGAACTTCCTTAATAGAAATTCTGGATGTAGGAAGTTTCAGTTTTGGTGTAGTAGGTCAACAGCATTGTCAATGATCTCTCTTTCTTCCTTTTTATTTATTTTTTTTTAATTTTTTTTTAACGTTTATTTATTTTTGAGACAGAGACAGACAGAGCATGAAGGGGGGAGGGGCAGAGAGAGAAAGAGACACAGAATCGGAAGCAGGCTCCAGGCTCTGAGCCATCAGCCCAGAGCCTGACGCGGGGCTCGAACTCACGGACCGCAAGATCGTGACCTGAGCTGAAGTTGGACGCTTAACTGACTGCGCCACCCAGGCGCCCCTCTTCCTTTTTATTCTATAATCCTTAGTAAATTGGCTTTTCATCTTCCTCATGGATACAAGATGGCTGCTGCAGCCCCATATATCACATCCACATTTAAAGCAGAAAGAGGGGGAAAGAGTTAGTACTTGTGAGCTCTTCTCTTGCCTCTGTACCTTTCACTAAGAAGCCAGATACCTTTCTAGAAGCCCCCCAGATGACTTACCATTATGTCTCATTAGCCAGAGTTGATTACCCTTAGTTCCAAGGAAAGTGAATGTATGTTTATCCAATCTCTATAGTGTGAAACAACCATGGGAAGGAGGTTGACAGTGGCCTTTTGGCAGCAACCAACAATCTTTGCCTCAAGATAGATACAGATATTGTTGCCAGTCGACTTGTGATAGTGATGATTCCATCTGAATTATCCTTTCCATGAGATGCTTGTTTCCAGCCATTTCAGTCTATTGCCACTAAAGACTAAATGAATGCATCCATCTCTCCTTGTCTCAATTTTATTCATCAAGAAACCATATTCTTATTTCCCCAGGCTGGTCTTCTTACCAGGAGAGAAAATACTGGTTGCATAGCTTTTCAGAACCAATCTCTACAATAGTAATCTCTCTTTGCAAGTGAATACGTTGTCATCTGGTTTATACATCAGTCTCAAAGTGTGGCTAATGTGAGTCTAACCCAGAGGGATGATACCTCTCTCGGTGTGTTGAAAGAGCCAGGTTTCCATTGTTTGTAAGGATCTGGATACAATCACTTAACCTTCATGCTATCACATGAATCTCTTTGGGAGACAGCTTGATGATGGGGACAGCTTCTGATGAGGACACAACTGACACCTGAGCAAAGATATCTGGAATTGTTACAGAGATGAGAACGAATATGGCTGAGTGGTCATTGGTTCTGCTCCCTACAGAAACACAGAAACCCTGGTGACTTCAGGCTGATGGCGATGTTGAGCTCACCACCCTGGTTTTATGATTCTATGCTGAATTAAAGCAATCTGTCTCATTAGCCCCAAAAGATCAGTGTCATGGTTAAGAACATCATCAGCTCCAGTGTGCCTATTAGCTCTACCTCATATCGACTGTGTGACCTTGGGCAAATGTTTTCCCCTCTTTGAGCCTCAGTTTCTTTATCTGTAAAATGGAGACAATATTCAAGCCTCTACCTTGCAAGGCTGCCACAATAATTGACAGGTGCGATGTATGCAAAGTGCTTGGCGTAGTATCTGGTTGGACATGGTCCTCACCAAGCAATAGCTATTTTTATTTTTACAGATCTTATGTCCAAACCGGAGATTAGAAAACCTGGTTACACACAGCCATGCTGTCTTCATGCTTAAAGGCCCTTTTCATACACTCAGTAATGGTTCAGGGGGTGACAGTGGTACCTAAACCACCATGGTTGCATTGAATTGGATAAAGAAAAGATATGTAAGATGTGCTCCCTAGGCTCAGAGAAGTTCTAATGTGGTTGGAGAGGCAATATATAAAAACATGAAATGGTGGGGCACCTGGGTGGCTCAGTCAGTTAAACCTCTGACTTTGGCTCAGGTCATGATCTCATGGTTCATAGTTCAAGCCCCATGTCGGGCTCTGTGCTGACAGCTCACAGCCTGGAGCCTGCTTTGGATTCTGTGTCTCCTTCTCACTGCCCTTCCTCTGCTCATACTCTGTCTCTCTCTCACACAAATAAATAAAACATTAAAAAATTTTTGATAAAAACATGAAATGGTTAAGTACCATGTGCAACATACCAAGATGAGGGGGTAGCCCTGAGTGCAATAAAGGCTGAATCTGTCTTGCTCGTCCTGTCGTGGTATAAGTGGAAATAGCAGCAGACTCGGAGTCAGACAGCTTTCCGTGGACACTCCCCACCCCAGGCTTGGTTAGATACCACCCACTGACCTAGGATATCAGCAGTACTCACCACTGAAATGTAATTGTTCACTTGTTCAGTCTCTCCTGTTAAACTGGGAGCGATGGAGGATGTTCATTCATTCATTTACTAATTGATTAAGCAAATATTTACTGGGTATCTGCTATGTGCCAAGAACTGTTCCAGGAAATGAGAACAAGACAGCCATTGCCTGTATCCTTGAACACCTGGTGGAAAGCTGCACAGAGAGACAAGAGACAAGTAAATATGTGGTTATATACAATGTTGGGTGGTGGTAAGCACTGGGAAAAAATAGAAAGCAGGATAAAGGGTGTTGTAGACATGGAGATGTGCCACCCACGTCTCCCATCGAGGAAGGACTTGCTGAGCAGCTGCAGGGAGAGTGCTCAGCAGATAGCCCCCACCTGTTCCTCCTCAGGGTCTGCCTGAGCTGCAGAGAGCCACCTTGCCCAAGCTCACACATTCCCCAGGGCAACCTGCATCCCGTGCCTCAGTGAGGTGTGGGGTCCAAAAGGCCTGGCCATTGCCTCCTGACTCCAGACGCACTGGTGGGCGATATTGCTCACAGAACTTGTCATCCGGGTGGATGAAGCTATGTTGAACTGATGTCATAGTTTCTCTTCCGTCTTTTATCCACACCTGCTTTCCCCTCTACACGACACACTCCATCTCTGTGTTTGCTTTAGGAGAATCCAACACGTGACAAGGTGATGGAGTGTCATGGCAGGGGAGGGGCTTGAAAATTTGGATAAGGTGAGTAGGGAAGTCCTGTCTGAGAAGGTGACATTTGAGCAGAGGCAGGAGGTTGAGGGGTCAGCTGTGTAAAAATCTGGAGGAACAGTGTTTCAGGCAGAAGGAACAGCAAGTCAGAAGCCCTGAGATAGGAATATACTTGGCACATTTGCGCATCATCAGCAAGGCAGGCTTGTGGGCTGAAGCCCAGTCATAAGGACAGCCATTGATAATGCAGCAGGAGAGGCAGTCAGCAGTCCCATACTGCTGTCCCATAGAGATGTGGGGACAGTCCCATAGAGATGTGGGGACATCTCTACTCTGTGTCCCTTGTACCAGTACATAGTAGGTCCTGAATAAATGTCTATTGAGCCTAGCTGGGCTGTCTGTCATTCCAGCTCCTCTCCTCTCTCCATGTGTGATCTGGGACAAGTAGTTACTCAACCTTTTTGTGCCTCAGTTTCCCTGCCTGTAATCAGTGGCAAAGGCGGGACCCTTGAGCTCTGGTTTAGAGCTTTTGTTACCATACCGTTTTCTCTTCTTACATTCCCTTCTTCTCTCTCCTCTCTTCCTCCAGGGATCTGGAGCACACCTGGTCCCACCCCCAGCTTCTCAACAGATGGCTCCCACTAGAAGGGCGGTTGCTCTTGGCAGCTCGTCCCCATATCCCAGAGCCCCTGAGCTCAGAAGCAGCCATACCGGGGTGGTGGGTGGGTGGGTGGGTGGGGGGCGGTGGCAGAGTCGAGAGAGAGTTAGATTTCTCTCCTCTGATAATAAACCCGATTAAGGCATCCTCGCACCCATGGGGCAGGGTGCTCCTTTGGTGGGCCTTATTGCTTTGATAAAAGCTGCAATATCTGAAAATTGTCTCCGGCACCCGAGAACTCCCATTTTATGACTTGCACGTGCCTGGGATAAATTGCTTTTGCTGCTTTGTTATATATAATTCAGGTCCTTATGGATGCTAGTGGGATGCATAGTGCTCTCCTGTAATGATTTATTCATTTGGGAGAAGCAGAGTGCACCCACTGGGTTCTGCCCAGCCCGCCTGACAGCTCGGAGGGTTGGCACTGCAGGCACGTGTTGGATTTGTCTTCAGAGAGGAGCTGATTTGGGCTGTTTGGCTTTCCTGGAAAGCAGACCTGGCTGCGTGAGGACCCCTTGTCAGTATGAAGCTTCCTCTAAGGATGTGGCTGGCTGAGCTAGGGGCTTTGCGGGGGTAATTTCAAGCTTCCTCACCACTACCGTGGGGATATGCTCATATGCTCACTTTACAGATGAGGAAGCAAGGTCAGGGAACTTATGTGACTTGCCTAAGGTCGCTGGCCAAGCAGGTGAAGGTCTTTTCCTAACAGATGGGTCAGCTTCATTTTGCCCACTTGTGCCTGAGCCAGGTGCTTAACACACACGGATTCATATCCTCTGCAGCATCCACCTGTGGGATACAAGTGATCCACTTCCCCATTTTATAAATGGGGAGGGGACTAGAAATGGAAAGTCTGGGATTTTAACATAGGTCAACATTCATTCATTCATTCATTCATTCGCCATTCATTCATTTATCCCTCTGTGCTTCAGTTCCCTCATTTGTCAGTTGGGAGGAATATCAGTACTTACCTTGTGGGGTCATCGTGAGGATTAAATGAGGTATGGGGAAAACGAGTTCTCATGCACAAAACGCATTGAACAGTGGCCCACAGACAGATGGGCAGGAAATTTTAGCTGCAATGGTAAAGATTTTATCATTCACTTATTCTTTCATTCCACAAGTGTTTTTAAGTAGCCCACTGTCTGCAGGATGTCTCCTAGATGCCCTGCGCTCACGGGCTTGTTTTTGATCTCGCCATTATCTGCATCTCACAGATGGGGAAATGGCTCAGAGACGTGAACAGTTTGGTGGTGCTCCCCAAGCGGGAGGTGAGTGAGTTTTAATTTCCAAAATAGGTCAGCATGCATTCGTTCATGTATTTTGTGTGGGCTAGGCACTTCGTGTATTTCTGTTGACTTACATGCATGAATGAATACAAGGATGTATCAGCTTGGTTCCTGTCCTCAAGACACGTATGATCTTTTGTGTAGGATATAGGCAAGTAAACAGGAAATGACTGTATTTGGTGAATTTGAAGATGCATGTTTTCTTGTTTTTTGTTTTTTGTTTTTTCACATATTAACCTCTCTGAGATCTAGATGGATCTTAAGTTCAATGGTGTAAAATCACTGTTGACCAGCAGCAGTCAGGGTGAGGTGAGCCTTGCCTGGAGATAGCAGTGGGGCTATATCTTTTAAGAATTCTTGCATCTCTTATGTGCTTAATGGCACAGGGGATGATATCTTACAGGAGAACTTGGACTTTGGCAACCATGATTGAAAAAAAAATGGTTTAGAAGGTCTGGACTTTATATTGAAGACATTTTTTAAAAAATATTTTAGCCAATATACTTTGCTTCTGTTTTTTTTTTAAGTATGTGCCAGCATGATATGTGATAAAACATTCATGTCTCAATAAGTCTAAAAGCACTTTTTAAAGGAGTAGAAAGAAAGGTTCTCAGTGATAAGAAAGCACTGTGACTCTTAGGTATAGACCCAAGAGAAATGAAAACGTGTCTGCATAGAAGCATGTACACCAATGTTTATAAACAGCATTATTCACAATCAACCCCCATGTCCATCAACTGTTGAATGGATAAATAAAATGTGCTCTCTCCCTACAATGGAATATTATTTTGCCCATAAAAAGGAATAAAGTTCTGGTACCTGCTATAGTGTGGAGGACCCTTGAAAATGTTATGCTAAGTGAAAGAAACCAGCCATGTAAGCCAACATATTATATGGTTCCTTTCATATCAAAAATAGAGAATAGAGAAATAGAATAGAGAAACAGAGAAATCTGTAGAGACAGAAAGAAGATTACTGGTTGCTTACGACCAGATAGGGGTGAAGGGGTAGAGGGAAGGGGGTGCTAGCTAATGGGTTTCCTTTAGAGGTGATGAAAATGATCTAACATCCACTGTGGTGATGGTCGCACAGGTGTGTGACTGTACTAAAACCCATTGAATTGTACACCTTCAGTGGGCTACTTGTATGGCATGTGGATTATATCTTAGCAAAGCTGTTAATGAGAAAAAGGGAAAAGCATCATGCCACAGTCTTTCGTAGGGTTGCACACAATGATGATGGTGGCTTAGATTTGATGAAATGTGGTATAACCTCATGTGGTCAGTGTTACATCGGGGGGTTGAGTTGGGGCTGTGGAGGTGCTGAGAAGGCAACGGGGCTCAGCTGGGGGAGCAGGGAAGGCCTCCTGTGGGCGGTGGTGGTGGTGATGGTGATGCCAGCACCAAGCCTGTGAGGATAACTAGGGGAGAGGAGGCAGTGATCCGGGCACATACAATGGCTGGGAGGTGGGACTCCATCCTTTTCTTCAGGGACATGGCTTTTTCCCAGTGCAGATGCCTGTCCCCGACCCCTGGGGCTGGGAGGGTCATAGAGGTGAGTAAGTTGTGGTCTGTGCTTTCCAGGCATTTATGTTCTGGTACTGAAGATAAAGCACATACACCCAGTCTCCCTGGTCACCCTCAGTAAATGGCTCATCAGCATGTTCAGGGAAGAATAGAGAGAAGGTGGCTAGAGAGTCCCTTCTCACTGAGATTTTATTTATTTACATTTTTTATTTTATTTTAGAGAGAGCACATGAGCAGGGGAGAGGGGCAGAGAGAGAGAGAGAGAGAGAGAGAGAGAGAGAGAATCTTAAGCAGGTTCCACACTCAGCTCAGAGCCCAATGTGGGGCTCAATCCCATAACCCTGGCATCATGACTTTAGCTGAAACCAAGAGTTGGATGCTCAACTGACTGAGCCACCCAGGAGCCCCTGGCTGAGGTTTTAAAATAAGGAGGAGTGGTAAAGGCAGACCATTTCCACGCTGCTGGTGGGAGAGTAAGTGACACAGCCTTTCCAGAGGGCAGGTAATTTGGTAGGGGGCTTACCTTTCCACCCAGCTATCTCACAATGAGGCATTTATCTTAAGGACATGGGCTTTCTGACCCCTCAGTTATCTATTCACAAGAGTGTTCTTTTTTAAAAAATTTTCTTAATGTTTATTATTTTTGAGAGACAGAGTATGAGCAGGGGAGGGGCAGAGAGAGAGAGGGAGACACAGAATCTGAAGCAGGCTCCAGGCTCCGAGCTGGCAGCACAGAGCCCGACGTGGGGCCCAAACCCACAAACCGCGAGATCGTGACGTGAGCCCAAGTTGGACGCTTAACCGACTGAGCCACCCAGGCACCCCACAAGGATGTTCTTAAACCCAGCTGTATACTGAATAGCAAAACACATTATCAATCTGGATTTATGATGAGGGGTCCCCGACTCAAGACACTGCAACCCCTTCATCCCGAGGCTGGCAAATGTGCTGGTAAAGGGCAGACCTGGATGTCAGACGCACCTGCGTTGAAGACAGGGCTGTATCCTGACCTTGGGCAAAGCCTCAGTGTCCTGTGTGTAAAATGAGGATGATGGTAATAGAATTTACCTCTTAGGGATGAAATGAGGATTAAAGTCTCAGAAACATGAGAAGCGCTTAGAATGGTGTGCAGGGAATGAATTCTGGCATTATCAATTATTATGTTATTACGGAGCTACTAAAACAGATGTACTTGAAGTCTATTAAATGACACTGGAAGATAGTCAAGATCAGTTATTAAGTGAAAAAAGGCAGTCGAGAAGGGACTCCATTTGTGTGTGTGTGTATAATTTATTATATATCTATATTTTTTTCTCGATGCTTTAAAAACTTTCTAAAATTTTAACTTTATTTTTTTTTAGTTTATTTATTTATTTTGAGAGAGGGAGAGAGCACGAGCAGGGGAGGGGTGGAGAGAGAGACAGAATCCCAAGCAGGCTTCACAGAGTCAGTGCAGTGCCTGACGTGGGCCTTGAACTCACGAACCGTAAGAACATGACCTGAGCTGAAATCAAGGGTCGGAAGCTGAATGGACTGAGCCACCCTCGTGCCCAAGTTTCCTAAAATTTTTAAAGAGACGTGGAAGACGCATATCTCACTGCAAGAGCTCAGAGCACCTCCCAGCCCATCATCCACTGGCCCATGGGAACCCTTTCTGGGGGCTTCCCCAAGCAACAGGGCTCCAACGTGTAGCCGTTTGGCTGTGACACAGAACGAACGCAGTGCAGGCTGCTGGGTCTAAAAACAGGCAGAAGGAGTCGAGTCTGATGCTCTGGCTCTTCTGGTTCTGATGTGGCTCCGCGGTCGACAGAGATCAAACACTGTTTAAAACCAGGCAGGGTTTTCTTTTGTCCCCAGCAGATCTAGACTTCTCGGTTCACTGGCAGGGATAGAAGACCCTGAGCTCACCGTTCTGGACCTCTTGCCGGAGATTTCCAGTACTCTTGGGGAATCCCATCCCTGGGGGCTGTGGTGCCGCTGAGCCTCCCCTAGTGTGGCCCACAGCCTCCGCTCTGGGAGACAGCCCTGCTCACAAGTCATGCGATCGATCGAGCTGCCAGTGGCCCCAGGAGGCCAGTTTCACTTCCAAAATGCCAAGGGAGGGCCCACACCTGTTGAGTTCATTCACTGCCAGCCTGAGCCACTCTGTCTGTTTTTTCTTTTGTGTGTGTGTGTGTGTGTGTGTGTGTGTGTGTGTGTGTGTGGTTTATATATTTATTAGGTTTAAAATTTGTGCATTACTGAAATATTTCATGTGGATTTGTGGCTTGGAGAGAATAGAATGGAACTAGGAGTCAGGAGACTTAGATTCTGCTTTATATAGTTGAGGAACATTTTTTTTTTCCTTTTTATATGTCTTTTAAAAACGAGGTATAACACATACAGTAGGGAACATAGATTTTCAGTACACAGCTAGGTGGATTTTACATACCAACATGCTTCTAGAACCACCGCAGAATTCAAGATAGACAGCATTTCTCCCACCCCAACTGGCTCTCATGCTGCCTCCGAGTCAGTATCACCCCAGGGGTGACTCCTCCCCAGCCCCCATTACCACAGGTTAATGCTGCCTGTACTGACTCCCTGTAAATGAAATCAAACAGAATGTATGGTTCTGCCTGGCTTCCCAACATCATGTTGAGGAAATTCACCCATGTTCTTGTGGGTAAGACTCGGTCTTCCTTTTTCATTGCTGCGCAGTATTCCACCATATGAACATCCTGCATTTGTTCAAACATTCTTTTGCGGGTGGATGTGGGGCTTGTTTCCAGTTTGTGGCTATTGTGGATAATGCTGCTAAGGGCATTCCTGTACATGTCTTTTGGTGGACGTGAGCCCTTACTTTTGTACCATCATTTCTTGCACTAACAACTTTAGGAATCTCATTACTGATAACCCAGCTTCTGGTCTTCCCCTCGATTAATCTGTGGCAGTCAGAGTGATCTTAAGTAGGATTGGGTGACTTAACTGCTGAAGCCTCCAAAGGCTTCAGATGCACTTGGAGCAAACCCCAGACTGTTTATTCTGGCCTACCTGGCTCCCTCCTGCCATTCCTGATTTTTCTGGAACCACTCTTCCTCTCCCTGGGCTGCAGTCCCCCAGGCCTTCTCTCTGTCCCTTGAATATGCTAAGCCCATTTCCCTGCATGGTCCTTGGCACTAGCTGCTCCCTCCTTCTGCAATCCTGCCCCTGAAGCCTTCTCCTGCCATTGATCCATTCTTCCCGCTTATGTCTCCTCTTCTGAGAGATCTGCCTTGACTGTCAGAAAGAGCCCTCATATCCATTTGTTCTTGGTAGTGTTTTCCATCCTCGAATCTTCTTGTCTTTCTCTCTCCATGAGAGCAGGGAACCTGTCCAAGTTGTTCACCAGCCCGGTACCTGGTATGTCATCTCTGCTTGTTTGATGTCAATGAACATTTGTTCAGTGAATGAATCAAGGCACCAGCCTTACACATCCAGATCCTTTTTGAAAACAATTTTTTAATGTTTATTTATTTTTGAGAGAGAGAGCACACGAGTGCAGGGGAGGGGCAGAGAGAGAGGGAGACAGAGAATCCAAAGCAGGTTCCAGGCTCCGAGCTGTCAGTGCAGAGCCCAACGCAGGGTTCAAACCCATGAACCATGAGATCATGACCTGAGCCAAAGTCAGATGCTCCACGGACTGAGCCGCCCAGGTGCCCCTCCCAGATCCTTTTTTTTTTTAAATTTTTTTAAATGTTTTTATTTATTTTTGAGACAGAGAGAGACAGAGCATGAACAGGGCAGGGGGAGAGAGAGAGAGGGAGACACAGAATCCGAAGCAGGCTCCAGGCTCTGAGCTGTCAGCACAGAGCCCGACGCGGGGCTCGAACTCACAGACCGTGAGATCATGACCTGAGCCAAAGTCGGACGTGTTCGTGTTACCGACTGAGCCACCCAGGCGCCCCCCCAGATCCTTTTTTAAAGGGAAGTGGTGTAGCTTAGTGTGATCAGACTTCCTGAGTTTGAGGCAAGTCTTCGCCTCTTCTAGCTGCGTGATCAAAATCATCCCTACGTCCCTGTGCCTCAGTTTCTCCATCCAAAAGTGGGGATAGTGGGTTGTCACAGGGACCTGGGACCCACTGTTGTCGTTTACAGAACATATGTTTTGCCACTTCCAGGGGCATTGTGCTATGCCTATTTTATAAGCATGAAGCAAAAAATTTTACTGAGTACAGAAAATGAGGTCCAGAGACTGCTCGGACCACACAGGTAGCAAGTGGTAGCACTGAGACTTGAGCTCGAGTCTGGCTCCACTGCAGCACCCGTGCAGACTCCTGTGGAAAGCACCTACTCTGGGAGCGACACAGCTCTGGTCAGGTTGTGGCACCTAGAGCGTTCACGAGGTAACAGAATTCCACGTCCACGTCAATAGCTCTTGCAGGTGTATAAAACAGTTCTGCTTGGTTAAGTCACTTGGTTCTCACAGAGGACCTGGGGGGCAGGACCAGGAGGGATTCTAGGTGATCCCAGGATTACAGGTGAGTGACCTGGGACTCTGTACTCACCCTGAGTCCCTCTTTGGCCCCCGGGCCCACTGCTGTCATGGCTGCCCATAACCTCAGATCCTCTTGGTGGTGCTATCTGGTGGTTTAAGCATTTTCACATCTATTATCTGGTGGTCCCCCAGACTTCGGGCTTTTGCATGCCACCTCATCATTCGTCAACTCTGCTCACTTAGGGGCACCTGCGTGGTTCAGCCGGTTGAGTGTCCCACTTTGGCTCAGGTCATGATCTCTTGCAGTTCGTGGGTTCGAGTCCCGTGTCATGCTCTGTGCTGACAGCTCAGAGCCTGGATCCCGCTTTGGATTCTGTGTCTCCCTCTCTCGCTCTGCCCCTCTCCTGTGCGTATTCTGTCATTCTCTGTCTCTCTCTCAAGAATAAATAAACATTAAAAAAGATTTTCAAAAATCCACTCACTTAAAAACCAAAGCGGAAAACAAAAAATAACTTGACCCAGACCCAACCCTAAGCAACAGTTGTCAGTGAACTCCTGGTTAGATATTCAGTCAACAAACATTTACTGAGCACCTGCTATATACCAGGCACTATTTGGGGGCACTGGGAGTACATCAATACACCAAAAGAGAAAACCCCTGATCTCATAGTGGTGGGAGACACACAATTAATGAATTAATAAATTTATACAATGTCAGGTGGTGATATGTGATTTGAGGTAAAATAAAGCAGAGGAAATAGAGATAAACAAAGTAACACACACACACACACACACACACACACACACACACACACATACTTTCCTGCTGCACATAAAATCAGCACATAACTGTTAGAATAAAAATGTCTCCCTTCATGTACCATCTAGATTTGCCTAATGAAACCAGGTCCGTGCAAAATACATACTGCCATTTGGAAAACCTTCAAACAACACCAGGAGAAAGACAGATCAGCCAAGACTGCCTCCTTTTTACTGAGGAAGAAACTGAGGCTGTGTGCAGACTCACACAGCCAGAATGTGCTAGAATAAGCCCTCTGGTTCCATCTGGTACCTCCATCATTTTTCAAACCAGGTACAGATTGTACCCTGAGAAAGACTTTGAACCTGCAGCTCCTCTAATTTCCCTGAGGGGCTGGGTCGCGCATCCCTACCTGACTAGGTGCTCAGCCCCACCAGGCGTGGGCTGGGGGTGCCTCTAGCCCCCTTGGAGAGCAGAAAGCGTTAGAATTGATCACCCTGTTGCCTTTGCTCCCCTGCCCAGGCTGCGTCACTGCCAGAGATAAACTGGCCGATATTTCAGGGAGATAGCATCTCTCTGGCCATTTCTCCTTAATAAGCTTCTAGTCATTGGGGATGGCGCAGACCTTATCTCCTTCTGCAGACGTGCTTACCTGCTTTCCAGCCCCTCACACAGTTGTATTCCCTGGGAAGCAGAATTCCACCCACCTGCTCAGGATTAAAAACAAAACAGGACCCCCCACCCTCAGAACAAGCATTTGTAACATGCTGTGTCTTCAGGGATGTGGCCTCCACTTCATGTCAAAATGTTTTCTTGTGATGTGAGGTATCCAGGGATGAGCTTTATGCTCAGGTTTCAGTTGGGAAATATGAAGCTCAGAGAGGTCAGGTGACTTGCCTCAGGTTGTACAACATCGGTGGGGAATGGGCTTGAATTAAGGTAGGCAGGAGAAGCAGGAATCAAGAGTCCTGAGAGAGACTCAAATATGAATTTTGACTGCTTCGCTAGCTGTATTGCTCTTGAAAAAGCCACTTAAGGGGCGCCTGGGTGGCGCAGTCGGTTAAGCGTCCGACTTCAGCCAGGTCACGATCTCGCAGTCCGTGAGTTCGAGCCCCGCGTCAGGCTCTGGGCTGATGGCTCAGAGCCTGGAGCCTGTCTCCGATTCTGTGTCTCCCTCTCTCTCTGCCCCTCCCCCGTTCATGCTCTGTCTCTCTCTGTCCCAAAAATAAATAAACGTTGAAAAAAAAATTAAAAAAAAAAAAAGAAAAAGCCCCTTAAATTTTTTTGCACCTCTTGCATCACCTATGAAATGAGAATAACAGAAGTTGCTAAGACACACGGTTATTATGAAGTGTAAAAGAGCTGATATATTGAAAGCATATTCAGCATAGACTTTGGCACATAGTAGCTGTTCAGTAAATGGGGTTATTACTGCCGTTCTTCTAGTTTCCCTCTTACTCTAGGAAATGCCTAAGGTAACTTTGGCAGGCAGGGTTAATAAGACCGGACATGCAGCAGGTTCTTTTATTAAAAAAATTTTTTTTAATGTTTAGTTTTGAGAGAGACGGAGAGACAGAGTGTGAACAGGGGAGGGGCAGAGAGAGTGAGGGAGACACAGAATCGGAAGCAGGCTCCAGGCTCTGAGCTGTCAGCACAGAGCCCGATGCGGGGCTGGAGCTCACAAACTGTGAGATCATGACCGGAGCCGAAGTCGGACGCTTAACCGACTGAGTCACCCAGGCGCCCCAGCAGGTTCGTTTCTTGGTGCTCAGAGTGTGGTCTGTGCACCAGCAGCAGCATTATTGGGAGCTTGTTAGAAATGTGGTCCTGGGTCCTCCCCAGACCTGCTGAACCAGAAGCTGCATTTTAACAAGACATCCAGAGGATCCGTGTACGACTTTTATGCACATCTGGATCTAGACATTCTTCTCAGCTTTCCTTGTGCATCAGGGTCCCCTGGGGGGTGTTGAAAAAACTTCAGATGTGTGGGCCCCTCTCCCACAGATTTTGAGCCATTGGTCTGGACTAGAGTCCGGGTATCACTTTCTTTTTTGTGTGGAGTAGGGGGTAGAGGGGGTTAGGGGTGAACTTTATTTTCTTTTTCTTTCTTTTTTTTTTTTTTCCTTCTAGATCTAGACGAGTTTATTTTGGAGAGGAACCATTTTCTTTTTATTTTTCTACATCAGAAAAACACCATTTGAAAATAAGATACTTATTCTGAAACTTTCGGTCAAATGATATAAAAATTTGTATGTATTTGCCATATGGCAAAATATTAATTGTTGTATCATCTCTGTGGAAAGAATATGGGTCTTCTTTTTTTTCCTTTTATTGAAGAATAATTAACATACAGTGTTATATTAGTTTCAGATGTACAGTATAATGATTCAGCAATTCTATACATTAGCGTGTTCACCATGCTAAGTGTAGGTGCCATCTGTCACCAAACAATGTTATGATAGTCTTACTGACTGTATTCCCTATGCTGTACTTTTCATCTCCATGACTTACTTATTTTATAAGTTGGCGCCTCTGAATCCCCTTTGGGCATCATTATTTTAAAAAGTCTCTCAGGTAACTCTGATGCATAGCAAGAGTTGGGACTCCTGAGGGTGGTGGGGGCTGGCTTGCTTTGGAATTGGACAGAATTAAGTTTGAAGCTAAGGCCTTTCCATGTCCTAGCTGTGTGACCTTAGGCAAGTTGTTTAAGTTCTCTGGTTCTCAGTGTCTTCATGAGAAGAAGGATCCTCTGTCCTCCCTCTCTGGGTTGTTATGAGGATGAAATTAACAGTGATCACACACAACCACCTCGCAACAAGGTGAGTGTTCACTAAATGTGAATGCACTCACTCTCTTCTGGGATTCCCACTGTGCCAAGCTCAGACATGCTATCCTGTTACTGCTATCAGTGTTAATGTGATTAGTTGCAATGCTATTATCTTTAAGAAAGATGGGGTGCATGGCAGGAAATATCTGTGGATGGATTGACAAAATAGCCCTGGCAAGGTCAAGGAAGTCTTTATCAAGTGCTAACTATGCACTGGGCACTGCTGAAGCACCTTATAAAAGAAGTTTAAAAATTAAAGTCACACACATGCTTCATTTATTTTATTTATTTTTAATTTTTTAATGTTTATTTTATTAATTTTTTTAATGTTTATTTATTTTTGAGAGAGAGAGAGAGAGAGAGAGAGAGAGAGAGAGAACAAGCAGGGGAGGGGCAGAGAGTGAGGGAGACACAGAATCCGAAATGGGCTCCAGGCTCTGAGCTGTCAGCACAGAGCCCAGCGCAGGGCTCGAATCCACGAACTGTGAGATCATGACCTCAGCTGAAGTCGGACACTTAACCAACTGAGTCACCCAGGCGCCCCTATTTATTTTTGAAGGAGAGAGACAGAGTGTGAGCTGGGAGGGGCAGAAGAGAGGGAGACACAGAATCTGAAGCAGGCTCCAGGCTCTGAGCTGTCAGCACAGAGCCCAGTGCAAAGCTTGAACTCATGAACCACAAGATCATGATGCTTCACTGACTGAGCCACCCAGGCACCCCACATGTACTTCATTTAAATCGGTGGTTCTCAGTGGGAGAGGGAAGGTGATTTGCCCCCAAGTGAACATCTGGAAGTGTCTGGAGACATTATTGGTTGTCACACTGGAATTGATGGTGGGGGTGGTAAGTTTGGTACTGGCATCAGGTAGGTAGGAGCCAGGGATGCTGCTGAAACATCTTATGGTGCACAGAACAGCTCCCAGCACAAAGCATTATCTGGTCCCTAATGTCAGTGGAGCTGAGGTTGAGAAAACCTGGTTTAGATTCACGCACTTTTGCAAAATGTGCTGTACAAAACAGCAGTCCCTCTGCCCCCTTTCTCCCCTCTCCCTCCCCAGAAGCAACCACCTCTGCCCTTTGAGTGGATCATTTTGTTTACCTACACTGTCTCTAAATAGCCTGCTTGTATTGTAACTTTGTGCTGACTCCATTCCACACCGTATCCCTTGGCTTCTCTCCATGGAAGGCCAGGACTTGCCTTTCTCTTCCTCTCTCTGCCTCCACCTGGGTCTGCCTTTAAACGTGACACCCTCCTCCTCCCCCAGATCCTTTGTAATTTCTGTTGGATCAATATTCAGCGTTTGTATTACCCTAACTGTAAATGGGGTGTGCTGCTGACTCTGCAGTCGACTCCGATTGCTTTCCCCTTTTGCAACACCTTTCCTTCTCTCTGAAGTTAATAATTGCCTTGTTTTCTCCTTGGCTTTGTTACCTGTGTGCTTTCCCCAAACCCAGCCCTCAACTCTTTGCCAGTTGTCTAAATCTCCTTTCAAGATATTCAGACCCAGCAGGGAGGAGATCTCTCAAGTCTGCCTTTCGCCAGCGGCCTCTTCCAGATCAGGCTAAGTGTTTCTGCAGGCATCCATCTTTTTGCAAGACTCACAACAGCCCTGTGAAGTAGGTGTGGTCATCTTTGACACCTGAGGAAAGTGGCTCTCCGAAAGGTTACTTGGGTGCCCCAAGATCACACAGCAGTATGTGGAGGGGTCAGGACTTGACCACAGGGGTGCACGACCCCATGGCTCTGGGATTCCTCATGTCCCAGAAGGTCACTGCAGGAGAAAGCCCTCTGAGATACCTCCTGTACCGGGCCTGGAAGCTGCCTCCGTGAAACTTCAGCAACTCATTCCGGCTCATTCATTTCCGCATCCGTAGCGCTCCTCAGAGGCGGGCACACAGCCGGAGTCTGAGTACTGTTTGTTGAATGAATAAGTAAAGAATTTCTAGAGGCAGTGCTCCTGGGCAGGAGATCAGAGGAGCTGGGGTTTGGGTGGGTAACCGAGGTCTGCTCACTCACCCTAAGCCTCAGTGTCCTCATCTGGAAGATGGAGCTGAGAATACATGCTTCAGGGGGCTGTTTGTGAGCAGTCAGAGGAAGCTGATCAACTAACTGCAGATGCTCAGGAACCTGTAAGGACTACACAGGCGGTGCTGGGCGCATGCTTCGCTATCTCACCACATCACTACGTCACTAGTCACTAGTGGGGAGAGGATTTCCGCAAAGCTCTTCCCTCCCCTCCCTTCCTTCCCTCCCTCTTTCCTTCCCTCTTTCTCTCCCACTCCCTCCCTCCCCCTCTCTCCCTTCCTTCCTCTCTCTCCTTCTTTCCTTCCCTCCTCTCTCCCTCCCTCTTTCCTTCCCTTCTTCCCTCCCTCTCTCCCCACTCCCCCCCCCCGCCTCCTCCCTCCCCCCTTGCCCTCCTTCCCTCCCTCCCTTCCTTCCTTCCTTCCTTCCTTCCTTCCTTCCTTCCTTCCTTCCTTCCTTCCTTCCTTCCTTCCTTCCAGTGAGGCATGGCATAGTTAATTTACAAGAGAGAAAGAAATGCCTTACAGTTGAGAAAAACCCCAAGCTAGTTTCAATATGATAAAATATTTATATTAATGTGTCATAAAAATTGATTTGCCCTTCTGTTGCCTGCTATCATTAATGGGCAGATATGTAACATCTTATTTTCTTGGCTCCTCTCTCTCGCATGGCAGCAAGGCACAGTTTCAAACGACTGCGAGGAAACCGTTTTCAATGAATAACAATAATAATAATAATAATAGATATTTATTTAGTGCTCACTGTGTACCAGTCACCACTGCAAACCCTTAGGCATTTTAACTCGTTTGATCCTTACACAACCCTAGGAGGTGGTGACTATCATTAATCCCATTTGGCAGATGAGGGGACTCAGGTGCACACCGCTCACTGGTTCAGACCTGTCCGTTCTGACCTCAGTGCCCTTGCTCCCGGCCACTCCTGCTGCCTGTCTGTGCCGTGCGTCTCCACATGGAAGCGGCATCCCAGGGCCTTTTCCTGGGGACAGCACCTAGTACACGCAGTCCTTGACTTTGCATGGTTCAGCTTCGGGTTTTTCAACTTTATGATGGTGCCAAAGCAATCAATACACATTCCGTTGAAACCGTACTTTGAATTTTGGATTTGGATCTTTTCCCAGGCTGGCGATACGTGGTGCCCTACACTCTCTGTTGTGCTGCTGGGCGGCCGGCCACAGCTCCCAGTCAGCCACCCTAGCATGAGGATCAACGGCCGATGCACTCACAGCCACTGTGCACCTGCTCGACCCGCACAACCGTTCTGTTGCTGACTTTCAGTAAAGTAGTCAATAGGTTATAGGAGCTAGTCAACACTTGGTTGTCAAATAGGCTTTGTGTTAGATGATTTCACCCAACTGTAGGCTACTGTAAGTGTTCTGAGCAAATTTAAGGTAGGCGAGGCTAAGCCGTGATGTTCGGTAGGTTAGGTGTATTAAAGGCATTTCCGACTTAGGATATTTTAAACTTATAATGACTTTATCAGAAGGTAACTCCATCACAAGTCCAGGAAGATCTGTATTCAAGGCCTTTTCAGTTTGCACTGAATAGATGGGCCAATCACTCTGAATTTCTGCAGGTCAGATTTTGGGTGATAAAGTAGGGTTTCTAGGCAGGCGTGCAGAAATGTTGGGATTCCTCTTCCGGCAGGGTTTCGGGTCCCGGCAATGTGGTGCTGGCTGTCAACAATGGTGGAGAGAAGACCCTCCTGAGGAGGGCGTGGGACAGCCTGTCCCTGGTAAGCCACTTTGCATGGTAGGACCACGAGGACTTTTCAGTTCCTGGACCTTCACTCCCTGGCATCTTCCTTCGCTGCCCTGCAGCTTCAGGATCAGTTGTTCCTAACCGTGTGTACACTGTGCCCCCAAGCTCTTCAGAGTCAGGTTCTTATGAAGAAGAGCCTACGATGGGGCTCCCAGCCCACGGCTGCTCCGAGGGTCAACACGTGCTTGCACATGTGCACACACACACACACACACACAGACCCACAGACATGCACAGGCACCCAGACCTACATAGACACACACAAAGACACACACACACACACACACGCACACACACATACACCCCTGCCCCTGTTCCATTCACTCTTTCTTTGTTACATCACCCCTAGTTTCCAGTCCTGGCACACAGCAGGTGTCCAGCAGGTGCCTATGGGATGAGTAAGGGCACCAATG
The DNA here is from genome assembly GCF_018350175.1 of Felis catus. NCBI lineage: Eukaryota > Metazoa > Chordata > Mammalia > Carnivora > Felidae > Felis > Felis catus. Next base: position 15,141,741 of record NC_058379.1, read on the forward strand.
ATTTACTTATTCTCTCCCTGCCCCCTTCCTGAGTTGTTTTGGCCTTTGGTGTCTTGGCTTGCCTGGATACATATGGAAAATAAAACTAGACGGGAATCTGTTCCTGCCGACTTCTGCCTCATTCCTCATAATCCTCTGGTGTGTCCATTTCCACTTGCAGTGGTTTATAATTTTTTCCAAGCCATGGAATTCTCTGAGGATCTGATGAAATTCGCAGACCCACTTCTTCTCCAACATGTAGACATCTGCACACTCAAAAGATGTTCTGACTGTAATTTCTGGGGATCCCTCTGTCCCATTCATGGATCTCTTGAGTGCACAGCACCACTGTGGATGACCTCGGCATTGTAGGGTAAGGGAGACCCTTGCCTGGGGTCTCGGAACCAGTTGGAACCGAGACCCAGGTCTCTGGGTCTCAAGTTGGGGCGACCCTGTCAACATCCTGTGTTGATGAATGAACACCATGTAATTAGTTGATACAAGAAAAAATTAAATCAGACATTCTTCTCGGTCTTCTCCATCCATCAATTTCTCATCACTGGTAGTTCTGTCAGGTACCCAAATACCAGTGCTTTTTGGAGTACAGCATTCTTCCTTGTAGTTTGGTATTTTCCTGATGATTATAGATGGGAATGATTACAGCAGAGTCCTGTTTCTGTTCCAGTGAGCATCTGTCTGCCACATAACTGAGAAAGCTCATCCTTAAGCTTGCAAACAGGAGAGCACCCCAAATAACAGCTATTCGTCCCAACTGTTGTGACCTGCCAAGTTCAGAACTTTGGGACAGAGACATGTGGCCAGCCCGTTCTTTGGACTTTCATGTGTCACTTAATGGGTCTGCCAGTTCCGCAATTTCCCAAGCCAGAACCCAAGACATGGCCTGACATACCCTTCTTCTCATCCCCCCTTGTCTGATCTGTCACCAAGACTTAACCAGTCCACCCACTTCTGTCATCTTTGCTGCCACCACTTTTATAAACCAGCTGCCACTTTTTGTAGCCTGGAGAATGTCTCCAGTCTCCCTTAGATGGGTGACCTGTGGAGATATTAGCTAGGGACTGCTTTTCTTCCCACCTTTGCCATCCTCATGGTGTGTTAGGACAGGCAACACGTTACTTCTGTAACAGAAAACTGGTGGGTTCAAAACAGAAACCCACATTGCACTCATGCAGAGTCAGCTACAGTCTTGGTGATGCTCCGGGGCTGTTCTCCCAGCGGCTTTGATCTTAGGGATCTTCCATGGCAACACAAGCAAACGTGCTTCCGTGATCGCTAGAGTCGGGGACTTGCTCAGGGGCTCTGACGTGCCTTCATCAGGACTGCCAGGTGTCACTTCTGCTTACCTGTTACTGGCCACGGCCAGTTGTAGGACCATGTCTGATTCATGGTAGCAGAGGAACAATGAAAGAAGAGGAACTGGAAATATCTTTGAGCAGGACTCCCATCCTTCCCCCAGGGAGTGGGTGGTGGAATCAGAGCTGATAATAAGTGTGGTGATTTATCACCTCTTCAATCCAAAATATTGATCCGTCTGTGAGACAGAAAGATTCAGGAAATCAACATCAGCCAGATCTAGGTCCCCTCCTGCCACCCCAGGGTGAGTTTGAAGAGGAAGGGGAGAGAATTTCACATAAGTGTGCTCACTCCCCCTCCTTGGAGTCACCACTCTAAGTACAGGGACCCAAGTGTCACAGGACATCTGTGTCTTATTTGTCCCCACCGCTACTCTGATAATCAGCAGCTTTGCTCTCTTCAGTGGCAAGAGAGCTAAAGGTCAGGGGTGGCTGGAAGGAGTGCTGGGCAGAGGGACGCAGGCCCAGAGCAGGTGGTTGTGTGTGGCTGTGGGAAAGGGGGATGGGAAAGGAGCCAGCCCGGGGGGAAGAGGCGGTAGGGGGAGGGAAGCCTGGGCCCAGGATGATGTGACTTGTGCACCATTGAACAGCTGAGGACCAGGAGAGGCTGCAGGACTGAAGATGAGTTCCAGGACTGGAAGTGGCAAGTTCCAGCTCAGACAGGAAGGGGCGCTGGGTGGAGGCAGACACAGATCAAATGGAGCAGCCCCTTCCCTGCCAGGACCTTCGGGGCTGCAGTGTGCATGAGCTCCATGGCACGTGGCAGAGAGGAGGAGGGCGAGGAGGGGGGAGAATAAACACTGAAATATATATGAGCAGTAACCTGCAGGTTTGCTCAGAAGGCCTGAGACTGTTACCTACATGAGGTTGAACGGACCAGGTTCTAGAAAACAAAGTTGTTTTCTCTTTGGGCACCTGAGCCTGTGTGGGGGACCTCATTCATGCTCCACCAATGCTACTCAAAACTGTCATGTAGGTACTAGTGACAGTCAGCAAACTGTTACTGGTTCACAATGAGTAAGTCAACAAATTGGGAGTGGTTTGTAACTTTTATAGCAATTTGATATTGCTGTGACATCCAAAGTGAATTTTTGTTGTATTTTACAAAAGCAAAGGTTTATGATGGATTGGGGAAAAGTGGTTGTTCCCTGCAGATCGTCTGCAAAACACTGTTTGGGGTTCCTTTTTTAAATTTTAAATGTTTTTTTTTTTTAATTTTGAGAGAGAGAGAGAGAGAGAGAGAGCATGTGAACAGGCAGGGGAGGGGCAGAGAGAGGGGGGACAGAGGATCTGAAGAGCAGGCTCCGTGCTAACAGCATGACAGCTCAGGAACCCGTGAGATCACGACCCAAGTCAAAGTCGCTGACGTTGGATGCTTAACTGACTGAGCCACCCAGGTGCCCCACTGTTCTGGGTTCTTAAATGGCTTTTCTCATTCCATGTAGGCCCTCTCCTAATCTGTTTTCCTCAATGTTCTTCCTAGAATGCAGGTAGGATCCTGACATACCTTTGTCCATAATCTTCCAATGATTTTCTCAAGTTGTTTTGGATAAAGACCAACTTCTTTTTTTTTAATTTTTTTTTTTTTACATTTATTTATTTTTGAGAGACAGAGAGAGACAGCGTGAGCAGGGGAGGGGCAGAGAGAGAGGGAGACACAGAATCAGAAGCAGGCTCCAGGCTCCGAGCTGTCAGCACAGAGCCGGATGCGGGGCTCGAACCCACGAACTGGGAGATCATGACCTGAGCCAAAGTTGGACGCTTAACCGACTGAGCCACCCAGGCGCCCCTAAAGACCAATTTCTTTACAAAGCCTGTGAGGCTGTGTATCATTGGGTCCCCGTTTGGCTCCCCGGTCTCCTCCTCTTTCCTTCACACTCCTCTCTGCTTCCTGGCCACACTTACAGATCCTCATCAACACCAAGCTCCTTCTGACCTCAGGGCCTTTGCTTGTGCTATCTTCTCCACCTGGCGTGCTTTTTCCTCCATCTTGGTGGAGTTGACTCCTGTTTTGTCTTCAGATCACAGCTCAAGAGTAATCACCTCCTCAGAGAGGCCTTCTCCACCCCAGGCTAGTTGAGGCTCTGCTTCTTGCCCTGGTAACACCACCTGCTTCCTTGAATGTACCTGTAAGGAACTTGTACCCTACCTGCCTTCCCCCAGGTCTGTGAACTCTGTCAGGGCAGAGATTTCACCTCCTTTGTTTATCACCCTGTCTCACAGGCCTCACTCAGCTCTGGGTCCTCAATAAATACTTGTTGAGTGAATGAATGAATGAATGAATGAATGATTGCAACTTCTAGAACCTATGGGAAAGGCATTTGAGATTATGAAGTGTGACCTTTGGGGGCCAGTTCTTTATTTCATAAAGCAGTTCCCATGCCTCCTTCCTCTGCCCAGAACCTGGCAGCCTGTCCTGACCTCCTGCTGATAAATCATTTTATTGGCACAGCCGGACAGGAAAGGACAGAGTGAGTAATGGGAGTCAGGCACCGTGTCGTGGACAAAGGCCCTAGTTGACATGGTAACAACAGGCAGACCGATGTGGCCCGGGCAGTAGCCTGGGCCCTGGACATGTCTGAGAACAGGCCCTGGGCCATTTTTCCTCTGTGCTAGGGAGCGTGAAAAGGCGAGCGAGGGGAAGTGTGGAGGGGCCGGTGGACCCCTGCCTTTCCCTATCGCAGGATGGGCTAGAAGCCCTATGTTTTTGGACATGAGAATGCCTGTTAATATATATATATATATATATAGATAGATAGATAGATAGATAGATAGATAGATGTATGAAATATATTCATATACTATTAATTAAAATATTTTAGATTTTAGATTACATTGTATTTTAGATACATTGTATTTTTAAATTGCAGAAGTAATTCAGTGCTTTTAATAGGATCCATAATGGGTGGCTATATATGTAGTGGTTGGATATGGAGGCTTAGAGACCTGCCTGGGTTCAAAACCAGGCTCTGTCTTCTCTCAGTTTGGGGAACATGGACAAGTTACTTAATCTCTGTTTTTCCCTCATAGGCAAACTGGGGATAAATATGGTCCCTACTAATAGGGTTTCTATGAGGGTTGCAGGAGACCAGGCATGTCAGGCACTTAGTGTGTAGTAAACAGTAATGCCTGATTTTTGAGAACAAACAATTTAGAAGTGAATAAAGACCAAATAAAGTCTGTAACCCCTAACCCATTTTCCAGATGTCAGTTTACCTAGCAGTGTCTGCCCAGATATTTAAACCTCTGCAAATATATAGAGATCAGGACTGGGATAAAGGCGAGGCAGGTGAGGGGTTGGGTACACGGTAGAAGGATGTATTTGCTCTCAGGAACCAGCCCGGGTTTGTGTGGACCTGAGAGTGAGCATATCCTTTAGTGTTGCACCCTAGTTATAGTGCCTCACTTGCCTCACCTTAGCCAGGTCCTGACACAGGTAATGAGGAGACTTCTGCTTCTAATAATGACAGACGAGGTAATTTGGACCAGTCCTCCCACCAGGCAGACATAATATGTTTACTATATTTTCTATATATGTATAATATGTGCACATACACACATATGCACACACACATACAAATACACTGCTTCGAGGCATTGGAGAGATAAGTGGAAACGGGACAGAATCTGGGAAGGCGAGAGGTGGGCCAGGTGACCAGTATCCGGCAATTCCAAGTGTGATTCGCAGTAAAGGGGCTGAGTGGGAATTTTAGCACCCTCGTAGGGTCAGGGCATGGGGATTGGAACTCTGCACTAGTCTAGGGAAGGAGGCCTTGGTGAACCTTCCTTACTTTGGTTTGGACTCCCAAAAGGCTGCATCTGGGGGTAAAGGTGGAACGGAAGTGGACAGGCTCTTGCAGGGACTGTGGTTCAGCAACCGCTCATGTCAGTCCCTGCAGTTGAATTGAGGTGGCCCCCGACTGCTAGTTCCTACAGGAGCCTACAAGAAGCAAATATACATTTGTCCCTGGAGAAAAATAACATCATCCCAAGGCCTCAGATTATTTCCACAAACGGGTTTACAAACACAATGTCTGGCATGCGATAAAACCATAATCAGGCACATGAGGACATGAGCAAAATAAATAACAACTAGTGGAAATGGCAAATGAAACAGACCCCTGGAACCTCCAAATATTGAAGTTATCCAAGACTTAAGAATAGCTCTGCTTACCATGCATGTGATGAGTCAGAACAAAATACTGCGAATTAAGAATAGGGAGACAAAAGGGTGGTGAGTACAGAAGAAAAGGAAGGTGAGAAGGTCTAACTGCAGTCCCAAGGAGAGAGAAAGAGAATGTGGCAGAAGGAGATATTTGTAGAAATACTGACTAAGACTTTCCTCAAGACTGATGAAAGGTATCAAGCCGTCATAAGATGCCCTACAAACTCTAAGCAGGATAAACATAAAGAAATCAATACTGTAGGCACATTCTAGAAAACTTATAGGAAACCAAAAAACAGAGAAAAATCTGTCCTTCCTTGACCTCAGAGTGGACAAAAATGCCCGCAGCACCTCACATTGTAGGTAGGATTGGGAGTCACCTGTCATCACTCACCATACTGTGGCTGCCTTCTTTTATAGACTGAGAGAGTTGGTGGGTTGTGGGGCCAGGTTGTTCTTCTCTCTGTGAGCCTCTGAGGTTGGCATCTGACCTCAAAATTCAGTAGCTCATTTTAAAACATGGAGGCTCTCTAGACCTCTTTGGTATCAGCTGTAATCCCAGCCACCATTGGGGAACATTTGTTCATTCATTCAATATATATTTATGGAGGACCCACTATGTACAAGTCCCTTGGAATACATCAGCAAACAAAACAGACTATAATCTTTGTCTTCATGGCCCTTACATTGTAATGAGGTTAGACAACAATAAACAGAAGAAATAAGCTGTTCTGTATCTTGGATGATCATTGGTGATGGAGTGAAAAGCAAGCAGGGAAGGGGTGTAGGGAGTGTTGCAATTCTGCTTTGCTGAAAAGATAGCTTTGGAGCAAGGATCTGAAGGAAGTGAGGGGAGTGAGCTGGGAAGATATCTGGGGGAAGATTGTGGCTCCTACATTTTGTTCTAAGTGTATAGTTTAATTAAATATTACAAATCACAGATGAATACCAGAGTTGAAAGAGAGGAGTTGTTTCCATGAACACTAAGTTAAATGCTTTGAAAAGACTTGAAAAGTCGAGTTGAAAAGAAATGCTGTCAAACCAGGGGATGAAAACTAAGAGATTAGCCAAAAAAAAAAAAAAAAAAAACCCAACAAAAAAAGGAAAATCATGAAAATCTGGAAGCGTGCAGTACTCAGTTCACTTCATGTATGCCTTCTTTAAAAGTCCACCACTCCAAAGAGATTGGAATTGGATATCAAAAGTAATATATTATGGTTGTGATTTATACCAAAAAAAAGAGAAGGGAATTTCATTAAAGCTCCTGTGCTCCAAGACAAGACCTCTCCTACCTCAAAAGATTGGCAAACAAATGACATTGCTTTGTTTGAGGTTAAACTAAAACATGTAAGGTATGAATGCATTATGTTTTATGATTCTTCACTTTGGCTTTCTTGAATAACCCACCAACTACCAGTTCTGATATTGGAAGCATGCCAGTTTCTGAACATCCATGAGTAGAAAGCTATTTTTCTGGAAATCAGTGTGTCCGACTGGCATTCCCCCTGCTTACTTAAATCCATCCAGCTTTTTTCTTGGAGATCATTGCAGAGAACCGGCAAGAGAGAGAAAGAGGGAAACTATGAGAAAAAGGAGATAGTGTGAAATAGATGAACCAAATTCAGGAGACTTAGCCTGGGTTCAGAACACAGCTTACCGTGAGAACTTGGACAAGTCATTTTATCTCTTGGAACCTCACTCTCTTTGTGTATAACATGGACATAATAATAGACCCTACCTTATAGAGGTAACCCTTCTTGTAAGGGTTAAATGAGATGGTACATTTCAGGTGCTTGGTGGACTCCCTGGCATATTGGAAGTACTAAGGAATGAGGCAACTATAATGATTTTGCTATGGACACGCATTGTAATGCTCTAACTGTAATGGTAACTGTAACTGTAATTGCTCTAACTGCATTTGGTGGCAGTTCATCTCTCATAGAACCTGGAGTAGATGAACTAGAGCAGACTCAACGGGGAAAAGGGCCCTCTACCATGGGAGCAGAATAAACCCTAGGAGGAGACAGGGAAGCGTTGACTTCAATCGTGGATGTGATGGTGGTCCTTGGCTCTGAAAGTCCCATGTGGTGTTCTTCAGGAGATCCTCATTTTGAACAAAGAAAGGTCAGCTTCAAACTTTGTAAGTCTAAGCTGGGATTGGAGCTTGTTAAGGAGAAGGCTCCAACACCAGGACTTTGCAGGTGGATCTGGGAGGTTGGCACCACTTCCATATATACCATTTTGGATTTTTTTTAAAGTTTACTTATTATTTATTTTGAGGTGGGGAGGGGCAGATAGGGGGAGAGAGAATCCCAAGCAAGCTCCACACTGTCAATGCAGAGCCCGACACAGGGTTTAAACTCACGAACCATGAGATCATGACCTGAGCTGAAGTCAGACGCTTAACTAACTGAGCCACCCAGGCACCCTGGCATTTTAGATTTGGAAAGGTGGATAGAGAGATCACATTCATGATGTTGAGCCCTTGGTGCACCCCCTTTGGGTCCTCAAACTCTCCCGTGTTCTGTCATCATCATAGGATGTCATCTTCATAGTATGCCTTCTTAGCATTTCCCAAACTTGATTCTGCAATGTTCCTTGAGGTGTTAATGCACATTCTGTGATAAAAGGTTCCTGTGCCATATAAATCTGAGAAATATACCATGCTATAGTAGTGATGATAAATGGCTCATATTTTTGGAGGGGAGATAACCCATGTATTCCAGGAACCCTGCTAAATATTTTCTAGAGTTCATCTCACTTAATTCTTTCAATGCCCCAATAAAGTAGCTATTATTATAATCCCCATTTCACATGTGAGGAAATGGAACATCAAGAAGTGATATTCAGAGAGATTAGTTAATTTACCCAAGGTTGCACAGCAGATAAGTATAAGAACAAGAATTTGAGCTCAGGTCTTTTGGCTCCAAATTTGCTATTCTTATCTTAGTAGAATTTAGAGGTTTGGTTTTTTTTTTTCAGACACTTGACTTACAATGGGTGATGAGGGAATGTATCCAGTATCCCATCTAGGAATATTTTGAGCAGAGCTGAGGGCTTTGCTTTTCAAACTCAGAAGTATGAAATATATAGGTAAATGCAAAGTATGCTCACTTCCTGTAGGTGTCTTATGCCCATTTGTAAGGTTAAGAGCGGTTTCCATCTGTAGGGTCAACCTGTGCCTTCTCTTCAGTATTCGATCCAAAATTAGCATATAAAAGGTTCTGAAAGTCCTGCAGAAAAGAAGCTTCTTTATCTTTCTTTAACCCAGTTTGTCCTCACCCTATTTTCCTTCCAGAATCCTTTCTTTGCTTCCTGTTTTCTTTCAGAACATATATTAGCATCCACAGGGAGAGTATTCCCTGAAACACAGTTTGAGTAATCCCCTTTGCAGGAGAGGCATTTAAGGCTATGTGTAATTTATTCCTCAAATGGGTAAACAAAAAACAAAAAACAAAAAAACCCACCCTAGGTCATGTGCATCCCCTGCTGGTAGGGACTAGGGCAAGAGTTCTTTCTTTATATAAAGGGCAACGTAAAATAAACCCAGACATACCAGGAAAATCTTCTGAAAGATATTGTTCTAGGGATTAGCTACTTGGAATTTCACAACAGGGAAGGCTTTGGAGGGAAATGGCAAATCATGATTTATTGATGTACCCTAAAATTTTCAATGTGTCATAAAGAGAAACTTGACAAGAGGGAACCTCTTAAGAGTCTTGGATGACATTTGCTTGAAATTGGCTTATGGTATTTTCATATCTCCTTTGCAAACCTAGCCCTGGATGACTACATGAGTAATATCTTCCTTTTGAAAGCTTTTCATTCTTTATATCGTTTTCTTAGTCCTTGGCAAGATTGCATAGGGGGCTGTATTCATTTCTAACCCATGGAAAAGAAAGCAGGTCTCTCCCTGAGACTCCAACCTCTGTGAAGCATGCAAGATAATGATAGTGTCAAATGGTTATACAGACTTTAAATAGCTATCAATGTAAATATAAAACTGTAAGGCACATGAATAAAAGCTCTTTGAATGATCCAGAAGGGAAGGTAAGCTTCAGTGAACTTTTGCAAGTACTCAAAAGATACAACCAGAATAAATGGATTTATTGGAAAGCAGTATGGCAGGGGTACTGGCTGATCACCAAATTTCTTTTCTTTCTAGGCACACAGACAGACCCCATTTCCCAGCTTCCCTTGCACTAGACATCAGCATGTGACTGAGTTGTAGCTAATTGAATATAAATAGAAATGATGTGGCCCGCCTCTTTTGTGGCCCATAAAAACCTCCCACCCACAATCCTTTGCCTTGGTACCTTGGAAGCCATTTTGTTTTTGAAGATGGTGAAGCCAGGAGATAGAAAGGCTCTGGGTTCTTGAATTACTGTTTGGCAAGAGCCAAACTATTTGGGAAAACTGCTTTGGAATATCATACAAGTGACAAATATAAACTTCTGTTGCATTCAAGCTAAAATACCTTTGGGGTGTGGTTTGCTATTGTGGCTGGAAGTCTGGACAGGGAGTTTGCACTTGGTGGTTGTTTGTAGTGCTTTCTGGAAGAGAGCATTGTGTAGCTGAAAGACCAGGAACTGTAGAATGAGACAGTGCTTGGGATAAAGTCTTGGCTCTGACATTCACTCAACTGTTTGATCTTGGGCAGCTCAATCTCCATCAACCTTAGTGTTTTCCTTTAGAAAATGGAACTAATATTTACCCAGCAGGCTTGTTTTGAAAGTTAAAGAAAACACATTTAATATGTCTGGCACAGTGGTGAGCACATAGTAGATGCTTATTCAGTGATAGCTGTTGTTATTGACGTTTCCAGTCACTTTTTATTCTATTCTCCTGGTTGGGCTCTTCACTCCCTGATAGCAAAGGTAGGAGGAGCAGGAGAATTTGGTGCCAGAAGCACCCAGGATGGTATAGGAGCCAGTTACACAGGCCATCCCCAAGGTCGTGCAGAAACAGGAGGTGGGGGAGGCAGAAGAGATGGGGTGCCACCAGCAAGGCTGGAGGTGGATAAAAGCCTAGAGGGCAAGGAAAGAGGACTCCTGCTTCTGAAGCTCATCACCTTGGATGAGCCAAAAACATGTTGCCGTTGTTTTTTCCCCCACCAACAAGTAAAAATATGCAGTCCATATCAGGACAGAGAAGACAGGGAAATTCCTCAAAACAAAAGGAGTTTCAGCAGGGGCTTGAGATTACTCCTTAAAGTCCCCATTCCAAAGTAGACCAGCTAGAGACAACCGGCTCCAATTATCATAGCCATTAACCCAGGAAATGAATGAGGGAGAAGCCCCCACATTCAACAAGAGTAACCTGGGTCTATTAGGAGAAGGATCAGTGAGAGAGAGTCAGTGTCCCCCTTCGTCAGAGATGGCCTGTGTTTCCTCCAGCAACCTGGGTTTATTAGGAGGAGGCCTATTTATATAATCATCATCCAAGGGACACCGGGGTGGCTCTGTCAGTTGAGCATCCCACTCTTGATTTTGGCTCAGGTCGTGATCTCACAGTTTGTGAGTTCAAGCCCCACATCAGGCCCTGAATTGACAGCATGGAGCCTGCTTGGGATTCTCTTGCTCCCTCTCTCTTTCCCCTCCCCTGCTCATGCTTGCTCTCTCTCTCTCTCTCTCTCTTTCTCTCTCTCAAAATAAATAAGCTTAAAAAAAATCATCATCCAGTATGTCAGGAGAGGGTTTATTGGTCTGGTTAGTAGCAAATCACATTTTGTAAAAGACCCTTAGGTTGGGGTCCTAATTTAGGACCATGAAAGCCTGGACCTAGGGTACCTCTGTCCATTTGCCCTGTTTCCTGCAGAAGAGCTCTAACTGATAGATTGTATTGAAGCTTAGTGTCTCATTAATGGGCCATTTTTCCTTGTCTCCTAAGGAGTACCGAGGCCATGCAGTGTTACAGAAGATCAGTCTTTTGTTAAACCTTGCAATCCAAATTGTTTCCAGTGGGTTAAAAGGCATTCCAAGGGGGAGTCCTTGGGGACTGAGAGAAGGTGATCCCATGCTTCTAGGAAAGTAGAGAAGGTCCATTACCAAGAAAATCTCCTCCTGATTCCCAAGTAGTGTCCCACGAAGGATATGTCAGAGGTTCCTAGTGTCAAAGCGACTGGAAGTGTCCCTCAAATGAAATTGCTATGAACACTGCCTTGCCCTATAGGAGCAAGTGTCCCTCCTGCTTCCCCATTGTATTCTAGACTACAAATGGGTGCCAATGAATGGACCGAAATACATGCCATGCCATGAAGAACATGCCGTTTTTAACCTACAGAAAACACTAGAAAAGTTTCACAAGGGGAAATTACCCAATGTTGTAATTTAAGTAGTTAGTGGGATACGTTGACAAAGAGTAGTAAAAATAGAAATCCATCATGTTCCAGGTGACGTTACAAATACATGTAGTCTTTATATCTGACTTCCCTAGGAAACAATCCCTGGTTGGGTTTTAATTTAATCAGGTACTGGTTTCAGCTGACTGACTGGAGGTCTTGTGGCCAGAAGTGGCTAGACCAGAGATGTGGAAGAGATCACATTAGACCAATTAGGAAGAAACCTCACACAAGAGTCTTAAGATTGGCAGCCTTCCTAGTGACTTAGGTGGCTGTCTTGTACCCAAGACAGACAGCTTTGTGTAAGGAGAGAAATGAAGAGAGGGCATCAAGTTTCTGGGTCTATTACCATTCTGACGAGGGTACTAGCTTCCAGCCAAAAGGCAGTCTTTTATTCCTCCCCACTCAGTGGCCACAGGTTAGAGGATTGCAGCCTGAGCAATCGACGTGAAAGTGTTCCAATAAGACCACACTCTTTGAAAAGCCCCTGAAATGAAAGTAAAGGAAGAGAAGAGGAATTAGTCACCAAGTTTGCAGTGATACTTGGAGTCCAGTTGAGAAGACTCAGGCCCCATGGTGGGCTCCAAAACAATAGCGACCCCTCAATGTAGCTCTGTCTTCAAATAAACTAAACAAAAATACCCCAAAAATCGAGAGAGGAAGAATTTGCCCCTGTATTGTTTTCAGCTTGCCATAGTTGTTACTAAATAGTTATTTGGAATAATGATGAATTTAATCTCTCTCTCCTTTTCCAGGCTCCTTGAGGGCAGGCTGATGTCTCGTGGTTTTTTTTTTTTTGTTTTTGTTTTTGTTTTTGTTTTTGTCTCATGTGTGCCCAACTTAGCATAAAACATCACACAGAATGGTGGTTCAGTAAATACTTGAATGCATGAATTGAAAAGGATGTGAATCCTCCACGTGTAAATCTTTGCAGGGTTCCATAAACAGCGAACCCACAGCTAGGCAGAGAGGAAATACCACAAGGCCAGCCATCTCAAAGGTGTCTTTATCACTGGCCTGCCTGCAATGATACTACCAGAGTCACTCCTTGGGTCGTGAGTAGAGGCGATAAGCTGGTGGTCTCCATGGCACATCCAGCTCATCAGTGTATTTTGTTTGTTTTGCACTGTGTTTTAAAAGTTTAATTATGACCAACATTTAAAACGTGGGAGATTTCACATGAAAATCCACATTTTTCTGCTTCTTTTGGAAAATCAGAAGGTTGCACAACTCTGGGCCTGGCAAGAGTTGGCTGGAATTGGGTGGCAGTGCCTTCATGTAGGACATGTGCCCTCCAGTTCACCCCAGCAGGTCCGTTCTTGCCCTCACTCATGTTAGCAGCCTGGCCCTTGGTTTTCAATTTCTATTATTAGCCTTTAGTCCATTTGTTCATTCAACAGAAATGGACTCTCACTTTCATTCACGTTCATGAAAGTGGGGATCCAAAAAAATATTACCTGTGTTTCCTGATCTCAAGGAGTGTATGGGGGTGGATGAGTATTAAGAGATATACAGAGTCAAATCTTTAAAAATATGAATTACTTGATAACTTAGTATAATTGTAGTAGGTTAGTGTCCCGCCAGAGGTGTATCTACTCTAAGCCTCATAATGTAATCTTATTTAGAAATAGGGTCTTTGTGCGGTGCCTGGGTGGCTCAGTCGGTTAAGCATTTAACTTTGGCTCGGTCTTGATCTCATGGTTCATGAGTTTGAGCCCCACGTCGGACTCTGTGCTGACAACTCAGGGCCTGGATCCTGCTTCAGATTCTGTTGTGTCCCTCTCTCTGCCCCTTCTCCTCTTTCATTTTGTCTCTCTCTCTCTCTCTCTCTCAAAAATAAATAAACATTAAAAAAAAAAGAAATAGGGTCTTTGTAGATATAATTAGTAATCTTCATATCTTTTATTTCTGAGGGTCATGATATCTTTGTGAAGTAGGTAGGATCCTCATTTTACCAACAAGGAGACTGATGTTCTAAAGGGCTAGCCAACTTGTCCAAAGTCAATCCTTTGCCTTCAAGTTTGTTATTCTTGGTACCATATGTCACTGACTGGGTCTGCCTTGGTCACTGCTATATATTTAAACGTAGTGCCTGGCATAGAGGAGGTGCTCAGTTAATACTTCATGAACCGAATGAAACAAAGGATCTGAAAGCAAGATCTTGTGGGGCGTTTGGTGGCTCAGTGGGTTAAGCCTCCGACTTCAGCTCAGGTCATGATCTCACAGTCTGTGAGTTCGAGCCCCATGTCGGGCTCTGTGCTGACAGCGCAGAGCCTGGAGCCTGCTTCAGATTCTGTGTTTCCCTCTCTGTGCCCCTCCCCTGCTCATGCTCTGTCTCTCTCTGTCTCAAAAATAAATAAAAACATTAAAAAAAAATTTGAAAGCATGATCTTGCCGGAATGGGACAGAGATGGGGGAGATGCTCCCCAATGGAGGGAGTCTGGGCTGGCCTCCAGCACAATGCCTAGGGGCATAGTAGATGCTCAGTAAGTATTTGGTAAGCGCTGAATGAATGAATTGGATTTTGGAGAAGGGCCCTCCTGGGGCACCGTTGCAATGACCTATGAGCACTGGGTGTTTGATGTAGGGAGTCTTCAGAAGGAAACTGCCAGACATATACTCTACTTCCCAGTTCCACCAGACCATACCTCGCCTTTTCTACTCCACCACTCCCCAGATCAGAGAACCTGGCCAAGTCAAACTGTGCTAACTTCATCCCTGCCTGGCTTTCTGCCTACTCCTCGACACCTGTGCCATGTTAAAAATAGATACCGGTTTGTAAATGTTAAACAGCTGGCTCTGCGTGAGGCTGGCAGCTGGTGGCTAACAGGACTGAGGTCTGTAGCGTGAGAGTTGCCTCCTGGGAATTTGAATCCCCATGGAGGCACCACTATGGACTTCTGATTGTGAAGCATAGAGTCACGCAGTGCTCCATTAGCTGCAATTTCTCTGGAAACATGAAAGAGTGGTGGAGGGATGGGTGTCAACCTCATCTCATCATTTTTTTTTTTTGCTATAAAATGGGCCTTTCTCGGGCCACATACACCAGGAGGCCTTCTCACACTGCTGCTGGGGTGACACTTCATATTTTTGTTAAGCAGATACTCCCTTGATGCCAAAGTCCCTCGGCCTGATAAATAACATCTCCTTCAACCTGACCAGACTCTGTGTGCCTTTCATGTCTCCCTGGGTCCCCTGTGGAGCTGCCTGCCTGGCTTCTCATCACGGTGACAGCTGACACAGAGTGACTTAGTTTCAAATTTCAAGGTCACTCCCCCTTTGTTACCGCTGTCACTCACCCCTGCACGTACATACACCATTGAGACTGGTTCACCCTCAAAAACTCAGAAAACCCCTTCAGAGATTGCCTACACACCAGCTCCTAAAGATACCCAAACCTTCCAAGAGAACTGGCATTGGCTCTAAGAGTATGCCCTACAGAAGGTGTGAGAGGGGGGTGGGACTGGAGTCCCAGGCAGTGCAGGATGATTAAGAGCATGGAGTTACACATGTCTGGGTTTGCTCTTCCTAAATGCAACACCTTGGTCTTGGAGCCTCAAGTTTCTTACCTGCCAGATGAGGATAGTAGCACCAAGTCATAAAGTTACATTGGAAAGTAAATGAGATGAAGCATGTGTAGTGCTTTGCGTATAGTAACTGCTCAATAAATATAAGCTATATTATTATTAGTCATAAACATAATGATGGAGCCATTCCCCCAAACATTAGACCAGGGGGAGCATTGAAATTGATGATGGTACTGTGCATGTTACCCTTGGCTCACAGTCTTGGAGGAAGAGTTATGCCCAGCAACCAGGTCGGGAGACTATAGAAAGAGTCAGAGACTTGGGTTGTATGAGTCAGGGTTCAAATAAGGAGAACGGATACCTTCTGAGACTTTAATACCAAAGGAATTTAATGCAGGGAATAGCTTACACAGACAAGCAAAGAACAGAGAAGCCTAAGAAAGTGAAATGGTGAGGCAACTCAGAGATTGGCAACAGCAGGAAGCCCCTCCTATACTAGGCCTTTGGAATAGAGAAGATGGTGTGACCAGGAGCCGGGTCACCCTTTGGAAGCTGGGACCACAGAGAGCCTTCTGGCAGGAGCTGGACTCATAGAAGTGACACGGCTACTACTAGAGGTGCTGGCTGAGGCTGAGAAGAAGGGAGAGAAAGACTGACTTCTCTCTGTCACCCACCACTCTCTTACCTGTGTCTTCCACTGGCCAGCCCCAGACGACAGCTAGCAAAGTGTTCTGGGAAATGTAGCCCACAGAGGTCAGCCACCAGTGATAGGCAAACAGAAGGCGGGAAATGGGGCTGAGACAAATAAGTCCAGTTTTGAAGGGGCTGATGTATGGTTGCCACCTAAAGCACAGGATTCCCAGGTAAATTTGAATACAGATAAGCAGTGATTTTTTAAAAGAATAAGTATGCCGGAATGACATTGTTACTGTTCATTTTCACATACCAAACTTTTTCATTGCTTATATGAAGTTCAAATTTAACTGGATATCTTGTGTTTCATTTGCTACATTTGGTTACCCTAGATTGAAGGCAATTTTGGACCCACTGGAGGGTCCCAATTCTCAGACCAAACTAGGTAGGTGACAGGTTAGGAAGAGGAAGGAGAGAAGAACGGGGATATATCAAGCAGCTCCGAAGTTTGCCAAATGGATTAAAGCTGCCTCTGCTTGTCTTAAAGGGATTCATTCATTTATTCATTCAGTTGTCTATCCATCCTACATCCATCTTTCTGCTCATTTGTTCATTCCCTACTTATTGAACCTCTCTGTGCCTTGCATTATGTTGGGCATTGGGAATTAGTGAGGAGACAGATAGTTTCTTCTCTTGGGCAGCTTATATGCCAGATGAGAATACAGATTTTAAAGCATAAAACACATGAAAAAGTATCTGGTAACAATTTTAACCAAGTCTATAAATGGTTGTACAAGAAGCCTGGACAGTCAGGGAAGGCTTTCTTGAGGAAGTGTTCAAACTGAGACATGGGGGATTAGTAGGTATTACTTAAGTGAAGGTGGAATTGAGGGTAAGTGTACCTAAAAGACAGAACAACATAGATAAAGTTGGGAAGGATGTTTGGTGTGTTTGAGGGCTAAGAGAAGGTCCATGTGGGTCCAATGTGGTGAGCAAAGGGAAAAATTGGTACAGATGAGGCTGGAGAAGTTATCAGGGGCAGGGCTGCTGTGTATGGACAGACAGGGTTGTAAAGGGCACAGCTCCACAGTATAATGGATCATAGTCTAGAGACTCATGTGCCCTAAAGTCACTTAGGATGGCCATATATGGTATTCACCAGCCAGAAAATGCAGGAACTTATGAGTCACGGTAAGGACTTAAGACATTATTTGTTAGAACCATGAGGAGGCATAACTAGATTTACATTATAGAAGGATCCTTTCCTTGGCAGGTGGAAAATGGATGATAGTGAGCCTAGAAGAGATTGGGATAGACCTATAAGGATACCTTTGTAGTCCTCAAAGTAAGCAGTCATGGTAGTTTATATTGGAATATTTGTGATTAAGGGAGAGGGGTAGGCAGATAGATATTCAAATGAATGGAGGGATGCCTTTTAAAGATCCCAATCCCTGGATTGGATGTGGGAGGGGGGTCATGAGCAAGGAAGATACCACTTAAGTTTCTGGCTTGGGAAGTTGGGTGGATAGATGGTGTTGCATGTGATGGTGAACACTACTATGAAATCATTAGAGAAATAAAACATAAGCATCAAAGAATTTCTTTAGTGAAAATTTAAATCAATTCAGTCAAATCCACCTTATACTTAATTTTATATTTAAACTAGAATAAGATTCTCAATTTTTTTTTCCCAAATATTTTCTTGGTATTCTGAAATTGTTCCTTTCTGGTTGTGTGCTTTTTCCCTTCCTATCTTAGGAAGTAGAGTCCTACCACATGACCATTTTTTACTGTATGTGAAAGCAAGATAAATACATTAAAAAACTATTGCATTTCACTGTTTCTAAAATACACATTAAATAACATTATGTCATCTCAAAATTGGGATGCATCCGGGAGTCAATGGCCTCTTACAATACTGTCAGCTGGACAGCCATTTTTTTATGTGGTTGTCATTGTGTTGAGTATTTGCACACTTGGTTCTTATTCCTGGTGGCCTTGGCTCCAGAATGCTTCAGTCACCCAACCATTAAAGACCACTGAAGTAAGGACTATGAATTCTGGTTGTTGTCTACTGCTACTTCTGGTAAGAAAGTTCCAACATCCAACTTTGCAGGGTGAGATCATCAGCTTGGGAGGAGAACTCTGGGGGCAATAGTGGAACACTCTGAAGAAAAACTGTGTCACCACTGCAATGATATGCTGAATGTCATTGTGTGAAGAAAGAATTGGAGAGCTTTGATTGTGAGTCAAGAGTGATTCAGAAGAATTGGATTCTGAACACATGGGAGTTTTAGGAACACCCTACCAATATCTTTTGCTTATATTTTCCCTTTTTTATGAGTGAAGAAGAATAATATGTGATAAAAGTCCAAACAAATAAATCTAAAATAGCTCTTTAAGTAGGTATAAAATAAAAATTATAAGTGATAAGAAAGCTTTGTGCCCTAGTTTAATTGGTAGTGTTTTTTCTTTCTTAGGGCTACATAAAATAGTGGTGAGTCAAGGATGAGTCTTACAAATATAATGTTGAATGATTGAAGTCATAAACAAAAGAATATATAATGTATGATACCACTTACATAAAGCTTAAAAAACCAGGCAAAACCAAGATATAGTGTTATAAGTCAAGGCAGTTGTTACCTTTGAGAGGATAGAGGGAACGAACATAAGCAGGGCAGGCGGGGGACTTCTGAAAGGCTGGCGTCGCTCTATTTCTTGACCCAGCAGGCGGTCACACAGGTGTTTGCTTTGTGATTATTCATTGAGCTATGCATTTATGTCTATACACTTTTCTCTCTGTATGCTATGCTTCAATAAAAATTTTTAAAATGGTGTCTTGTAATTGCTAGCATCTTGAATATGATGAAATGCAGAAGTTGTGTGTGTGTGTGTCTGTGTGTGTGTGCGTGCACATGTGTGTAGTATTTTCTTTTCTCTTTTTCCTAGTATCCTTTTTTAATTAGTCAGAGGCATATATCTTGCCTTGACAAGAATTAGGATGGATATAGCAGGAACATAATGACACATTTTTATTTTGGTTTACAAAATAGGCTTATGATAATCCAAAGGGAAGAGAGAGCAGTTTATGCCATAACTGCACACATGACATAGAATAGAGAATAAACTGCAAAATAAAATGCATACTGTCAACCAGAGATGGGAGTCACCATACTGGAGGGAAGTGGACATGGTGGTGGGCGTGGAAGGGGCACTGAGGAGAGAATCACACCTGGCAGAAACCATGTGGAACAGAGTTGAATTCACTTGAAGTTATAGCTAAGCACTCTCTGAGACCAGTGCCAGGATTGGTATATAAAAGCCTGGAAGGAGTTATGGTGTTTATTTCTAGGTACTAGTATCACATGTATTTAAAAAAATTATGCTTCCCATATTTTTGAAATCTTCCACAATTCACATATATTATGCTTCTACTAAGAAAAAAGTTATTTTTAATTAAACAAGAATCTCCCCCCATCTCCACCATGTGTATGGTACTAGCACTAGTGGTGCCTGTGGATGCTCTTAAGTCCTGAGAATGTATTTATAGCATCTTAAATCCTCTACCCTGCATGCAGTATTCTGAACACTGAAGGCAGGGCAGGCACCTGAAGCTTCCAGTTGAGAGAGCTATATGTGTAGACCCATCATTCTAAATGGTTCAAGCTTTCAGTTGCCCAGACTCCTGCTTAGTGCCTTTTGTCTTCTGTAGTATAAGTATAGTACTTTGGACAGATGCAATCTGTTGGAGGCAAACATGAATTTGGTTTAAAATGCTCCTTTTTCGCCAGTGGCAGCAGCTTTTCTTTCAACTGCTACCCAACGGAGCATATCACCATATGGCACCCACCTCTATCCCTCTGTGAGTGCCTTGAGGACACCTAGATGTATAGAAAAATAAAACACAGTTCATGCCCTCAGGGAGTTCACAGTCTCCTAAGGGAAGCAGATTATATACATCTAGTCAAAATACAGTGTGATGATTATTATGACAGAGGAGTGGAGGGAACATATTTTTCTCCCTCCACTCCCATCTTCCTGTGACATATACCAAGGAGATAGATATCTTTGAGCATAATAATGAGTAGGGAATGAGATTGTGGAGGACATTAATCTTGGCAGCGTGATAGATCAGATTACTTTTTGATAATCCACTGTGAGGGAGGCCAGGCTGAGCACACCTCTTCTTCTCCTCAAAGATCTGGGCCCCTTCCTCGTGCCCCAGTCCCCAGCCCAACAGTGGAACAAAAGGAGGATCCAGATGGCTGAAAAACTGCACTGGAAACTAAGCACAAGAAGATTGAGCAGTGGCTTGAATAAGCTAAGTGTTCCTGGAGGGAAGGGAAGTAGAGGATGAGGGTCCAAGTGGAGGAGGTTTCCAAATTGGTAATTCCTCATGGGATATCATTCTTGAGGGGGGGAAAGTCCCTGGATCTACTGGAGTAGCTTTTAAGCATTGGCAGAGTGGTATAATAGAATAAGGATACAACTTCAAAATCTTTATTCTCTTTGGAGTCTATAGGGATTGTAATATACCACCCAAAGCCCAGTAAGGGACTGCTCATAATCTTCTGAATTTGGTATAGGGGATTGATGGGCTGCACATATTTGTTTATGGACTTTATAAACACCCTTCTGGATAAAGAATATAGTTATAGAGGTATAGTAAATATTTTTCTCGCTTTCTCTATATTTCAACCTCTGTATCAAGCATTTGTCATGTTCAGGGTGCTGTCCTAGGTGCTGACAGTGAAGCTTGGAACAAAATAGAAATCCCTGCCCTCTTGGAGTTTATACTCTGTGGACGAGACATAATCTTATGGCAGCATGAGGGAGAAAGTGATTATTAGTGCCTGAGAGAGGAGGGATCAGCAAGGATTTCCACTGAGTAAACATTTGAGCTAGATCTTGGAGGATGAGGAAGGCATTGCCATGGGAAAAGGTGGCAGAAGACAGGCTTAAGGCAAAGGCTTAGGAGCATGTTGTCAGGTGTGTCTAGAGACTGTGGGTAGTTGAGTATGGGCAGACCTGAAGAGACTGATAATTGATCACACATGGGCTGAATTGGGTCAGCAGTCATGTTTGGTTGGGTGAGCACAGACTTTTTAAAGTCTGAATTTAAATGTCTTTAGAGGGGCTTAGCTCCCTATTCACTCAGTCCCTACCACTTCCTTGTTTTCCTCATACTTGGCCCTCTGACCCATGTCTCTCACATACATTGTTAAATACACACAGTGTCCTCTGAAGACGTTTGAGTTTGTAAGTTATTTGGCTAGAATTATTTTTAAATTGAAAATAAAAAATTAAGAATAACCTAAACATAGCAAAAAGCACAAATCATAAGCACATGTAGTGCAATGAATGTTTGCAATCTGAACATGTCCATGTAACCATACCCAGATCAAGAGCTGGATCTTTGCTAGTGTTCCACAATATCCACCATCACGCCTTCTGGTCACTACCAAGGGTATCTACTCCCTGTCTTCTAACAGAATAGATTATTTTGCTTATTTTTGAACTTTATATAAATTGAATCAGACACCGGTATCCTTGTGTCTGGCTTATTTCATTCAACATTATAATTGTCATATTCACCCACATTGTTGCTTGTAGTTTGTTGATTCTCGTTACCATATTCCATTGTTTGATCATACCCCAACATATTTACCTATCCTATCCATTCTAGCATTGGTGGGCCTCTCAGTAGTTTCCAGTTTGGGCCCATTGTGAATAGTGATGCTATGAACATTTCCATGAATGTCTTTGGGTTAATATATGTATGTATTTCTACAGAGCACATACCTAGAAATGGGATTTTTAGGTTGTCGTATATGTATATATTCAACGCTAGTAGATTCTGCCAAATAGTTTTTCAGAGTACTTGTACAAATTTAAATTTTCATCATCAGTGGAGGAGAGCTTCAGCTCCTCCACATTTTTGCCTTGGCTAGAGGCTCGATTGTATCGTAGAGAAGGGAGAGACACAAAACTGGAGAATTGGCAGCAATAAGATGTTGCAAGATTTTAAGAGAAAGTGTTAGAGCATTTCATTATTTATTCATTCACTCTTTCAACAAATATTTGATGAAGATTTGCTACATTTCTGGCACTATGCTAGACTCGGGATGCATCTATAAAGAGATGGACAGAATTCCTGTCCCCATGAAGTTTATAGTCTATTGGAAAAGGAAGCATCCCTTGTCAGGAGAATTGTAGCACCAATTGTAGTACCCTTATTTTCTAATTTTCATTCCATATCCAGCCTGCAAATGGATTTCCTTTAGGCCCTGTCCAATTTCTCTCAGGCCATGTCTGCTGGGACCCAGCTAACTTGACTGGCTTCCCCGGGG
Organism: Felis catus; assembly: GCF_018350175.1. Classification (NCBI taxonomy): domain Eukaryota; kingdom Metazoa; phylum Chordata; class Mammalia; order Carnivora; family Felidae; genus Felis; species Felis catus. Next base: position 15,164,108 of record NC_058379.1, read on the forward strand.
ATTATCGATTGCTTGGACATCTAGATGCATTTACATTCCAAAACTACAATGTCACTTCTGGAGGTCAATTAGTGTGTGGACTGGATCTTTGCAACTTGGAAATGATTCCAGGTTTCTGATTCATCATCTCCTTTTTTCTTGCTGAGGGCAGTTATAAAGATGAGGTCTGCCCCTCAACCACTGCAGAGTCCTCATTAAATCCGTGCTTCTTGTTGATTAACCAAGCCATTATCCTTTGTAGGAACTTCTATTCCTTCACACACCTCACTTCCATAATTGGAAGTTGTAAAAGCCTTTCCTTACTTGAATTATTGTGTCCTTCCTCTTACATGCCAAATGTCAGTTTTCTCATAATCGCAACGCATGAAAAGTAATGATCCCTTTGGCAGAAGGGTAGATCAGACAGCGAAGGCTTCCTTCTAACCCACAGTGAAGAAGTTGTCCAAATTGCTTCAAAGTGGTTGTTGGAGCTGGAACTGGACCAAATTGGGAGGGATTTGGGGCATCATGCATTGTAGGTGTGGGGCAAATTTTGCTCCACACTTATCCACCACAATTTATTGAGTAGCTACCTTGTGCCAGGCATTTGTGCTGGGCACTGACAGCATACTGGTGAGCAAGTTATGGTCTCTACCCTTGCGAAACTCAGTCTAGTGAGGGAGACAGATATGTCAACCAAAAAAATATAATGCAGTATATAAACACTACCGATGGGGAAATTCAGCATGCTAGGGGATTGTAAGGAGGGGCCATCCACCCAATCTGTGGTGGAAGAAAGGCTTCCTGGAAGAAGCACCACTAAACAGAGACCTGATGGAGCTACAGGAATGTGGGAAAGTGAAGAGGGGTATTACAAGCAAAGGGAACAGCACATACAAAGTCCTGAAAGGAAGAGAACGTGGTGAATTTGAGGGACACAAATCAGTGCGGTCTAACTGGGTGGGTTGTGGAAGGTAAAGCGAGGTAAGGTCATGCTTTGAAAGTGGGCCTTTAAAGCCAGAGTGAGAAATTTGGACTTTTTCTGATAACAGAGGGGGAGGCAGGATGGGCTTTTAAGCAGAGAGTGTGACATGTTTAATTTTGTGCTTTAGGGAGACCATTCTAATTGCACTTTGGCAGAAGGATGGTTCTGTGATAATTGGGCAGTTGAGAAGAGGGGTTAGAGCTATCTTGTGTGGCAGAAAAACTCTTTTAGGATTGTCCTTGGTTAATAATTTGGTGCTTTAATATATATGCTTGGAGCCCCGCCCATCTGCTCATGACACTATTTTATGCATACTCAGCCCAAGGCTTCCAAAGGGCTGACAGTGATTCTGCCTGATGACTTTCTCTGGTAACTGGAGCCCCGTGAGCCTGTGTCCAGGATGTTAATGCTCCATGGGATTAGCTCTCAACCAGTGACTGATGTGAGTTGGTAAATGAATACCCTGGTTCCCTTGCTATCCCAGGTGACATAACTGATTCCCCCAGTGGTAACCTCTTCAGTAACGTACTGTTTATTGACTTATTTCCTTTCATTGTCTCACTTACTCCACCCCCTACTTTATTGGACACTTGTGATATAACATGCAGATGTCCGTCCATTGAAGGACTTCCTGCCTAGAGTGCTGTTAGCCAATGACCTTCAACTGTCAGTCCCTTTAGGGATCATCTAGCTGCAGACAGCTGCTGTGACCAAGGAAACACCTTATTCTGGAGAAGCCCGCACCTCATGACTGATTCATATGTGTTTATAAAAGCTCAGCCATCCCAGCCGAGTTTTGGACTACTTGTAAGTGTTGTTCCAGCTTCAGAGCTCTCTGTAGGGTTGGTGCTGGTATTACTGGGCCTGCATTGTGGCTAACCTCCTCCGCTTCCCGTCCTCTATTCCTTCTTCCTTTTATAGGTGTTGATTCCAAGGGCATTCTGTAACTAACATCCTGCATGCTAACCCCATCTCAGAGTCCACTTTCTGAGGAACTCAACCACTGACATCTCCTTTCCTGGGGTCACCTCTCAAACTCCTTGAATCATTGTCTTTCTGGCTTTTTCTGGGAGAACCAAACCCAAGACATTATTAAATCTTGCTAAGAAGCTGGGTAAACAAAGTTGGCTCAGTCTGAGTTCTAGGGCAGAAAGAAAAACACGTGAGAACCCAATGGTTTTGGAAGAAAATGATTAAGGACAGGGGATGTTTCTTTAGATATCAACACAAACCCTGTATCAACTATTTTCCCCTAGACTTGACTGTTGGAATATGTAACCATTTGTACAAAATAAATCTCTCTGCATGTTCTCTCAAGTACACTAAAGTACCTAGAGTTGCTCATGTGGGAAGCAATAATGTATATTTTGTAGTGTCTACCCTTATGACTTTCATTTAGGGGCTCATTTTTGAAACCACTGTGTGTTTTCTCTGTCCACAGTTTTGTAATATAGCACATCCGGACAGTCACTAACTTCTCGTACTGCAGTGTTGCCTACAGAAGGGCAAGTGACCATTGATGTCCCCCTACATATCCCCCCTCAGTCCATCTGGACTCACTTGCAGCTATGGACAGTTCCCACATGCATCTCCCTTTTCTGCCCTTCAGCTTCCTCTGGTACCTGGGAGAATGGTGTTAGATCTTAATGCCCTAGGTGAAACCCTCAACCACCGGAGCGTGGAAATCATCGAATGAATGACCCAGCCTCCTCATCATCCAGAGAGACCTTTTAGAGGAATGTTTCATATGATTTCTCATAAGACTTCTAATAGGAGTGAGTCCTTATTTCCCCTGGTGGTATTCAGCTCATCAGAATGCTTTGTTGGCTCTTACCCTTCTCTGACTCACATTTCCCATGTCCTCACTTGTTCTTCCTGGGGTCACTTCCCAAATAAACTACCTGCATTCAAGTCTAGCCCCTGATTTTAGGGAAACCCAAAGTCAAACAACTGCCTATCTGCAAGGTAAAATTCATCAACTTCACATAACCTCTATTTTTTTAGTTGATTGACCCAAATATACTTTCCAAATTTAGTGAAAGCCTGCTATGCCTTCTTTTTTTAGATAAACAGGAAAAAAATCCTTAATTTTACTTAAGTGGATTTAAAAAAGGGGAATACATGGAGCTAAGTCCTTCTCTGAGTCAGAAGTCCAGACTTTGGACTGGACACTGGGGCCCATGGAAACCTCCTTCTGCCCACAGACCGGTTTTCCAATCCAGGAGAAAAGAATCGAGTTTTGGATTTTGTACCTTGTCTTGCGTATATTGACAAGGAAGCCTCTGGCCATGACTGGGTTTGGAAGGAAGTCTGTGCAGAAAATCATCAGCTTTTCTTTTCCTCTGCACTTTGCGGGGCTACTTTTTCATTCCACGTCACAAATTTGGGAAGGCCCATCTGCCTGTGTGATTAATGAGCCCTCTCTGCAAAAGCAACAGAGATAAATGTCCTCTAGGAACCCAGCAAAGAGAAATGAAGAAATAGGATGGCTAATTTTCAGCCATTATTTTGGAGTCTGAACTCCTTCCCCACATCAATTTAGCTATTATTTCAAAAACTAATTAATCTTCACTCAGGCAGCTCCAAGGGACCCGTGTTTAGATAATTAACAACCCGTGGATTATGAAAAGTCTCACTTGCAAATTTGGCTACAGCATTTGGGTAGAAGAACACTTTTTGTATTATTCCATTTAAACCCTCTTCCATCCATCCTTCATTTCCTGACAATTAAGAGCAAATAATTAACCGTGATGGATTTTGCTTGCCTACTTGCTGCTCAAATAATGTTCTCCCTTCCTCTTTGTTCTGAAACCACCTCCATCTGAGCATTTTTGACCAGCTTTGTAGATAATTGCGTTGAACCAGGTAACAGTAGGCTTCATTCGCAATTAACACGCATCAAGAACATTTGGATTTTGCCTTGGATGGGGAGTGGGAGGAAATTCCCAGGGCTCCATCACAGAAGCAGCTTGTAATTTCTCCTTGGCCCTCCAAAGACTATTGCATTCAGGTATAACTCTATTTGTAAAATGTTTTCTCTGTCAAACGTGAGGAGGAATTGAGGCTAGACATTAGGGATGATTTTGTGACTGAAAAGGCTGAAACACCCTAGAACAAATGACCAAAAGACATGTTAGCTTCTATGGAATTTCAAAACCACCCCCTCCTGGAAATGTCATTCATTCAACAAACTGGGTGCCTAATGTGTGCCAGGCAGTAGAGAATTTTCTGGAAACACAATGGCAAGGAAATCAAATGCTATTCCTGCCCTCATGAAATGTACAGTCTAGGGAGGAGGTCAGACGGTAATGAATTGATCCCCCAAATTTAAATAAAATTACCTCTGGAGAAACAGAATAAAATGGAAGTATTTCATAGGAAGATGTGACGTATAGTGGAAATGCTGGAATGGGTTGGAAAGGCTTCCCTGAACAAGGAACATTTAAGCTGAGCTATGAAGGGTGAGTAGTTATGAACTCTTGCAGGAAGAGCATTACTTCTAGAGAACTGCATGTACAAAACCTCTGACATTTTGAAGGAGCTTGAGTGGATAGAAATCTGAAGATTTCTAAAATAAAAAATATCCTGTGGATTTGGAATATATTTTTTTATAAATAAGATATATTTTATTTTCAAAGCTTATATAAATGTTTCCTCATTTAAAAATTAATATTTGGAAAATTAAAAGCTAGAAAAGAGGAGGAGTGGAACACAATCACAGAAAATTCAGCTGCCTAAACCCCTCTGTGGAACCGCAGAGTCATAGACCTCTAGAGGTCAGCTGGGTGGGGAAACTGACGATCAGAGAGTGTAAGTGACATGCTAAAGGCACACAGCTAATTAGTAGCAGGCATCCTCCCAGGAGTATACGTGTCATTGGGGGTACTCATGAAGGTTTGGGGAAGTACATCTACAAATATTTTCTATTAGAATGGTTAATATTTGATTGAATGTATCAGGAATAATATAACTGGTTCATCATATTTGGATCTCCTGGATGGTATTGTTTAGAATGAGGTTATGTGGGGAAAAGTGACTTGGTTTAAACAAAAGCTTAATAATTACTACAGTTGATACACAAATATGGCAAAACCTGCTGACATTAACAAAGCAGAAGACAGATAGGAATGGGTGCACCACACCGTGCTGCCCAGAATACTTTAGGGTAAATTATTTAGGGATAAGGGATTTTCCAACAGACCTTACAAAGTCCCTTCAGGGCTTCTGGTTCCAAAGCACTTAGGGTTCTTTTCATCTTGTTCCATTCTTTGGTTTCCTTTCTGTGAACGTATACCCTTGGTGTGGCACCTGGGTGGCCCAGTCAGTTGAGCATCTGACGTTAGCTCAGGTCGTGATCTCATGGTTCATGAGTTCGACATCCACATTGGGCTTACTGCTGTCAGCCAGAGCCAGCTTCAGATCCTCTGTCCCCCTCCTCCTCCACCCCTCCCCCACTTGTGCATGCTGTCTCTCTCTCTTTCAAATGTATAAACGTTAAAAAAGAAGAAAATATCCCCGTGGTTCATCTTTCTTCAAGCTATGGGAGAAGAAAGTAAAAGGTTACCGACTTCACTTCATGTAATCTTAAAAATAATAGCCTTGAATATAACGTTGGTTATGGCAAGTGAGAGATTTGTGAAGGGAGTTATCAACACCTTTCCAAGACTGGGCAGTTAAGGAATGTGAACTTTGGAAGCAGATTAAGGCACTTTGGCAGTTAAACCTTTTAGCAGGAAGATTATACTCATTAAGAAGCCTTTAATTTCTGGGGCATTTAAGTGGCTCAGTTGGTTAAATGTCCAACTTGGGCTCAGGTCATGATCTCAAAGTTTGTGGGTTCAAGCCCTGCGTCGGGCTGTGTGCTGACAGCTTTGAGCCTGCAGCCTGCTTCCGATTCTGTCTCCTTATTCTCTGTCCCTCCCCACTTGCTTTCTGTCTCTGTCTCTCAAAAATAAACATAAAAACCTTTAAAAAAAAAAAAAGAAGAAGAAGAAGAAGAAACCCTTAATTTCCTTGGCTCCCCTTTTCTCCAGGTTAGTTCTTCAGGAAAATTGGCCGTCCCCCCTCATGAGCTCTCAGGATGGGCCGGAGGATGGTGTGGAAGGCAGACACAGGAATACTTGCTCATCAGTGGGCACAAGTTTCTGCTGAAAATGGTTTCATCTGAGAGCAGGTGTGGTCAGGGCTGATTTATTCATTAGCACAGTAGGTGCAATACCTAGGGCCCTCAAAAATATTTTAATTTCCTTTAAAAGCAGAAGAAAACCATGAATATAATCAAGCCAGGGTTATATTTGTTTTTATTACCAACACAGTCATAATATATGTATATTATATATAATCTATTTTTCTATATCTATGCATACATTTTATATTTTTTGAGGAAGGGATTCCTAGAAGTGCCTAAGACCCATAAAAATCATAATGTGGCCTGGGGCACAGTGGACATCTTTATTTTTGTCTTCTCCCCATCTATTCCCCCATCTTCTAGTCATAGAACCGTAGTTCTCCTGGAGGAAACTACTCCTCCTATATTCTTCTTTCTGTAGGATTCAGATGGGTTTTGTCAGTCCTTGCTCCAGAAATGGTCACGTGATTCAGGCCCAGCCCATCAGAAGCCCACATCCCTTACGATTGGTTCAGGATGAGGCAGTGACCTAAGTGGGGACAGTCAGGGCCAACAAAGCTCAATTAATTGTGGGAAGTGAGGAACTGAATGTATGTAGGCTGGAGATGCTGGTCACCATCTTTATCTCTGTGTGTGGAGAGCTGGGAAAGAGGCTATCAGTAGAATAGCTGTGGGGTGTCCAGCAGTAGGAGTTTGCGGTCTTTAACTTAAGGGCTGGGACACCTCTCTACCCCAGACTCTCTCTGGAAAGAATCTGACTGGCTCATCAGTCAGGTGTTTACTTCTGATCCAATCAGCTGTGGCTAAGGGGTGGGTGGCAAAGTTCTACAAATATGATTGTGAAGATTCAGTGCCCTGTGGGAGTCCTGGGCACAGCAGACAGTGTCAAGTGTAGGTTATTTGCTAGAAGGATTTTTTTTTTCAGGTTAGAAGGCTATGGAGTGTCAGGTAATATGGCTTGGCTTCTAATTTTGAATGGGGAACTTCAGGAAGCTTTGACCTAATTCGGAATTTCTGAATTCATGTTTCTGTGATACTAGTGTCAGTGGGGATATTCAAAAGGATTTTATGGTCAAGTATATTTGGGAAATAACAGTTTAAATAACATCATTTGAACTCCTTTCTTGTATGACTTCTTGGATCTTTAATGTATTTATGTACATTACGAATTTCCAGGGGAGGAGGAAATTGGAGGTCCAATAGTTCTTAAACTTGTATGACCACTAAATTAGGGGTTTCAAAGAATTCCCAGCTTTGAGGAAAGCTACTCTTTTGAGGAACACAGTTTAAGAAATACTGGTCCAAGTTGATTAACCTTGAGAGCATTAAATGCTATAAAGGAAAAACATTTAAAAATCTAAAACCTTTTAAAAAGTCTCTTTTTATGAGGATGCACCCAGCATCTGACAGGTTCACAGTTTTCCCTACTAAGAGATGTAGAATCCTGTACCAGCTCCATCAATATTAAAAATAATAAAAAGCAACCTTTAATGCTAATTCTAAGCCCTAGAGAACTGTGCTAAGGGATTTATGTGCACTGTCTCATTTACTCCTCACCACAATAAAGGAGGTAGGTGCTACGATTAGTCCCATTTTATAGCTGAGAAAACTGAGGCACAGAGAGATAAAGTAACTTGCATGTGGTGGAGGTAGAATCTGAAGCCAGGCAGTCTGACTCCAACATCCTGCCCCCAGCTCAACCTAACGCTAAAATACTTTGCATATTACATTGGGCAAGTCTCTTCTCTTATTGAATCTCAGTTTCTCGATGTGTAAATTGAGTGCATTAGACTAGAGACCTTTTGTTTGTTTTGAGAGAGAGAGAGAGAGAGAGAGAGAGAGAGAGAGAGAGAGAGAGAGAGAGAGCTTGAGAGTGTGCATAAACAGGGAAGGGGCCGAGGGAGAGGGAGAGAGAGAACCTTGCATGCTCCAAGCTCAGCTTAGATCCCACAACTGTGAGATCACAACCTGAGCCAAAATCAAGAGTCAGATGTTTAACTGACTGAGCCACCAGGCAGCCCAGACTAGAGACTTTTAAAGCAGTCTGGCTCTACATACATTGCATGATTTGATATCTGTAACTCCACCTTGAGGAAAGTGGCATCAATAAAATGATTTCCTTGCTGCAAGATGGAATGACTTAAGACATGGAAGAAAGCGGAGGTAGAAGTGGGGAACTTCAGACGATTGCTTAGGAACAGGGGCAAAGCCCTGAATGTAGGTTTCAGCACTGTAGAAGGACACGCGAGTGAGGTAAGAACCTGTGAAAATGAGGCCTCTGGAGAGGTCTCTATTGATTGCCAGTCTAAATTTAGCTGAGATATCAGACGTCCAGACAGACATCAATGGCTGCATGAGAAGCCTCTGCTTCTTTCCTGGCATGCGGCAGACAGGCGTTCAAGCCAGACTCAGCAGTTCACTGGTTTGCCATCCATCAACCTATGGCAGGTGGGCCTTGAGTCATCTCACGTTCTTCTGGCTCTGCGTTGCTCACATGGGACAGATGTCATGTGCCAGAATTGATGCTTCCTTCCAGAGGAAGAGGACAGAATGGAAGAGGCCTGTTAAGCAAACCCTTGATGACACTATGTATCTCTAGACCACTTGATGCCTTCCATCTCATGAGGGCCTCACAGTGACCCTGAGAGATGGGTAATAATAAATGCAGCTAGAATTTATTGACCACATACTATGTTTCAGGCATGGGCATAAATGCTTTAAATACATTATTTCATTGTATCATTTCATGGAGATCCATACAGCTAGAGTGACCATATATTCTGGTTTACAAGGGACAGTCCTGATTCATACTTGTTAGTCTGGCCTTATTATTAATAGCACCCATTTCACCCTCAAAAAATGAAGTTTTACAGTTATAAAATAAGTAAGTCATGGGGATGTCATGTACAGCTTGGGGAATACAGTCAATAATATTGTATTGACTTTGTATGGTGACAGATGGTAACTAGACTTAACTTATTGTCGTGATCAGTTTGCGATGTATAGCAAGTGTCAAATCACTACATTGTACACTTGAAACTGATATAATATTGTATGTCAGTTATACCTCAATAAAAATGCTTTTTTACACAGGAAATTATATGGTCCTCTTAGGAATGGTCAGACCATGTGGGTTAAATTCTAGGACTTCTATTAATAGCTACGTACTACTTGCCTCAGCTTCAACATATAAAACGAGACTAATAACGGATGTATCTCTCTCTAAATTATTTTAATCCAAATTCAAGAACATACTACATAGTAAAATATACCCGTAGAAATTCATAGGATTGTGGTATGTGGGGGAAACATATGTATTTAAGCTACATATAATCTATCTATAGCTTAGCAGACTAACAGCATTTAGCAAGTGTTCCATAATGTGGTAGCTTTTTACTCCTCTGTTTTTCCATCTGTAAAATGGCAACAATATCATATGCTAATGCCACATATCTGGTGTTCAGTGGTTGGGATTATTGTCTTAATCTTGGTAAAAAGCTCCCTCTGTGGAGGATTGCCATATTTTAGGTTAAAGAAATGGCTGTCTTACTCCACCAGTAGTTTGTTTTGTTTTTTCTTGTTTCTTGTTTTTTTTTGGTTTTTTTTCCTGGTTAATAATGCCAAGAAGAGGCAATGTCATGCCTTGGATTGTAGAAGAGGTCTTGGAGAAATTGACCTTGCGTTGACCTGGAAGGTTGCTGGACAGGTGCTCTCCAAGGTCCTGAGGGGTATTTTGTAACTATCTCATTTGTAACCAGAAGGGCATTTTGAGACACTTGGGTGTATTTTGTGGTAGATGAATAGATGGTCTGTGTTCAATGAGTATCATGGCCCTGCAATTGAAAAATGAACTGAAATATTAATAGGTCTTACCAACTGCTGGGTGATTGCAGAGTTGAAAAGGCACAGGAAGCCTTTGGGACAGAATTGCTATGTGCTAGAACAGAAATGATAGGAAAGGAAAAATGCTATGGGCTGGGGAGAGTGGCTGCCCAAATTGAGCAGAGCTATTATTTGAGGGCAAGGACCACATATTCTGTACGCTATTAGGTGAATTTTGCCCCCTTAGGATTATCAGTAAACTACTTGTATCTGTGCTTGGGAAAGTCACCAAAGACTGGGTCGAATTAGATGACAGTCATAGGTAAAATGATGAAGTAGGAGAATGGTTTAGTTTTAGTACCCTCTTCACATCCTTCATACCATACCTACACCCTGAATACAAGAACATATCCCCATGTCTTGGAAACTGCTATCTGGACCTGCCTGCCACAGCTCCATATTCTTCGGAAGGACCTGTATAGTTAGGGATATATTTAGCTGCAAGTAAAACTCATCTGTAGTAGCTTATAACAAGAAATCAGGAAATAAATGGCTACTGGTGTTGGTTCAGTGAGTGGCTTGGGAATGTCAGGGCCAGTGTATCTGTTCTTGCTTCAGTCTTTCCTTTATGCTTGTTATCTTAAGATCATGTGACAGCTGCTTTAGTTTCAGACATCACATATATGTTCAAGAAAGGAAGATGGGCAGGGAAAAAGGCAGTCACCACACTGGCTGCTTCTCTCTCCTCTTAATAGGAAAGCAAATGCTTTTCACAGGACTGCTGCCTCAGCTTTTGGCTTACATTTGTCCCCTGTGCCTGGATCACATAACCATCCTTAGCTGCAAGAGAGGCTGGGAAGAGGGAACAAGATTGTCATGATCAAATTAGACCAGGCACAACCAATTTTCTGTCATTGGCACTCATTTTTCCAAATAAAATTTGGTTTTGTTATCAAGAAAGAAGGAGGAATAGGTATTGCTGAGGCAATGAACAGTGTCTTCCATTGTCCTTTTTCTTTACCATCTGAGATAGTAATCTGGGGAAACTGATTTCTATTATGTTTTTATACCTTAAGAGTCTTGAACTGTGCGTATAGCTTCACAGAAAATGTTTAAATGGATAAATGACTAGTGTATTTCTGCTGAATTATAAAACAGGCCAAGTAGTCTCATTTCCTGTTAATATATTTTGGTTTGGGGCTAGGATTTTTATGAAAACACACACAATTTAAAGATGTGGTTCTAATAATGAGAATTTCAGCTAACAGCAGGTCAGAAAGGGCAAGTCATAGAACATTGGACTGTGCAGTATCCCTTCGTTCAGATTCCCACTGCTTTTTCGTTTTCTGAGGAGAGTCCTAATTTATCAGCCCTGGAAGGAGTCTTTGATGATGATAATCAATAGGTAGAATTTTTGAACACTCACCACTTGCTAGGTACTCTACTAGGACTTTCAAATTATCAATTCGTTTCATCCTTGTGAGGAACCTATGAGGTAGATACTATTATAAACCTTATTTCGTAGAGGTGGGAAATTAAGACCCAGAAAGATTTAGTAACCCACCTGTGTTTATACACTCTGCAAGAGGGGGAGCTTGGGTTCAGATCCAGACTGCTTGGCTGCAGAGCACATACTCATATTCCTTAGGCAAAGTGGCCTCTCTGGTAATAATAGCTGCCCTTGGTTGAGAGTCTATTTATGTATCTGCTGTACAGCATACATTTACGTAAGCATGTTACGTATGTTTTCTCATTTGATTTTCACAGCAACCCGATGACATAATTACAGTTGTTATCCTCATTTTACAGTGAAAGAAACAAAGCACAGAGAGGTTAAGTGACTTGGCCCCGAATTAGTCTGTGTAGGGTGAACTCTCGCTTCTCTGGGCACTAAACTCAGGATCTTTGCTTGTGTTGTTCTATATTTCTTGAGATCAGTCTATTTATTTATTTATTTGTAATTAAATTTGTTTTAATGTTTATTAATTTTTGACACAGAGAGGAAGAGAGAACAAGTGGGGGAGAGGCGGAGAGAGAGAGGGAGACACAGAATACAAAGCAGGCTCCAGGCTCTGAGCTGTCAGCACAGAGCCCAATGTGGGGCTTGAACCCATGAACCTGAGCTGAAGTCAGATGCTTAACCGACTGAGCCACCCAGGTGCCCCCAAGGTCATTCTTTTTAAATCCCTCATTCTGGAGATGAGATTCAACAAAAACAGGATGAGGAAAGCTCATTGAGTGTGGTTAGAAAGTTCCTAGACGTTAGGAAGTCTGTGAGGTAAGGGTTATTATCTTCACTTTACATGTATTGGTTATGTTACGTGCTAACATGCTATATCCAAGAGGCTCCCAAATAGAGTGGCTTAAACAAGGTAGAAGCTTATTCTTTCCTCGTGTACTGGTGGAGTTGGGTGGTTTGAAGCAGGCTTCCATTATTAGATTCAAGGCAGCTGGCCCACTTGTAATTTCTTAGCAGAAAGGAGAAAGGGAATGTGGAGGGAAAACAGCTTGCTTTTAAGGGTGCAATACAGAACTTACACATACCATTGCAGTTTCTCCTGTTTACATTTCATTGGTGAGACTGTGGTCACATGTCCTCATGCTGCAAAGCAGGCTGGGAAATATCTAGATGGGTGGGTGGCCTTATGTTCTGGGAAAGGAAGGAGGGAATGGTGGGTAGTGGAGGCCAGTCAACAGCCTGTGCCACATCAAAGGTGAGGAAATGGAGGCTCGGAAGGGTAAATCTGTGTCTGGTACCATAGAGTGGCAAACATGGAACGTGCACATTTTGAGGAAGACTAGATGTGGGAGAAATATCAGGATGTGGGGAAATAGCTCAGTGGGTTGGGTGGGGGTGGGGCAGAGAAAGCACACTGCAAAGCCCTGAGTGGCAGAAACAGGCCACAGTGAAAGACTCAGGTACCTGGAGCAGCCAATCTTAGAGGCTGGTAGAGTGGATATCTGGGTGCACATGAATGCATGCTTATGATTGGGTGCTGTGATTGGAGGCACTGACAGGAAGCAGGGCTTTAGGACTGTACAACTCTAGGGAATACCATTTCCAAATAGCACTGTGGAAATGGTGCCCTGGAGTTATGCAACACTTTGACTCTGCCAGGAAGGCCTTTCTCCTCTTGCACTGTCATAGGTTGGAGTTCTTAGGGAAGTGGACTTTGAGATGGGGATTGGCATGCGGAGGGGTTGTTAAGGAGAGCTCTTGGGATCAGTACCTATGGGGGTAAGAGAAGGAAGTAAGATTGAAAAGAGGAGGAAATTGAGCTGTAATTTGGTCTCAACAGAAACTTCAGCCAGCGTTAGGGAGAGTTCCGAAGAGGAGGCAATCTTCCAAACTAGTCTCAGAAGTTGTCTGTTAATTAGTAGCTGGGGACAGTCTGCCCAGGAAAGGCAGCATGACCTTGGGCATGACCTTAAATGAGATAGCTCTCTCCAGCTGAGGCAGTCCCTGAAAGGAGCTGATTGTAAAGGGCTCTCTTTCAAAAGTACTCCAGGAGTTGAGCTATTACATCCTTCATTTCTGAAACACCTGACAGTATCCTCTGCATTCCTCAACCAACACACTGCCTGCTCTTCCTTTATCACAGAGTGTGTTTTGAAGAGCTCCCTTTGTCAAATCCCAAATATCCTTAGATTGGTGGGCCAGGGTATCTACAACTTAGATTTCATTATGAACTAATTAACTGTTAGTCTATCAGCCCCTCCTGGAGGTCTGCTACTAGCATCAGAGAACACTAAAGGGACAGGTCACACCAAGACTAGATGGGACAAGTGACAGGAAGCCTACAGGAAGCAGAAGCGGAAGCTGAGAGGGAGGCATAACCAAGTTCTTCCTTTCCTCACCTCGCTCAAGGCAGATTCTGCCAGCGGTGGGAATCAAGGGGAGAATGGGATGCCACGTGGTTCTGAAGTCAGACTTTGCCAACTCACAATTTTCCCCAAAGCCAAGCCTACCCAGACATTCCTTCTTTCTTTTGTTTGAATTTCTAATTTGCTCTTTACCAAGATGGCTGCCTGTTCAGGAGGATGAAAGATCACAGTTTGATCCTGTTCAGAGTTTGATTTTTTTCTCTCTCCCGCTCAGCATAACAGCTCACGCATCCGAGGGCTACAGCTAAAAAGTGATTTTTAAAGACTTCTCATTGGCAAAGAAATCAATGGAAAGAAATCTCTCCCCCCACCTTACATTCTGCTTTTAATTATTTTACTTTCCAATCCCCTGCTAGGAAAGTTTTGTCTGAGACCATCTATCATACTTTGTCAGAAAGTTGCATTGTTAAGGATGGGGGTCCTGCTGGTTGAACTGAGGAGCTGGTGAGATTTCCCCATAGTCTTGGCAATTAACTCAGTTTGAGGAAGGGGTGGAATCAAAGAACTCCATCAGGAAGATGGAATCCCAAGGCAAAGTCATCTTTCAAGGGCAGGGTTATTGCTGAAATATCTTCACGGCAGCCTCCAAGGAACAAGTTTCAGAGATGGTGGTGTTGATGAAAGGGACAGGTCAGAGAGGGATGACCTTTCAAAAAGATATGGAAGAGAGGACTTGGATGTCCCAGATGGTCTCCCTCCAAGGCTCCTCTGTTGCTCAAAGGTTGTGTCACCTTGGGTAAGTTGGCTACTTCTCTGAGCCTCCGTTTCCTTATCTCTGAAATGGGTGAATACTCTCCACATATTTTAGTGAGATGAGGCAGTGAGGGAACTTGGAGGGACCATAGGCCAGGATAAATAAAAGAGACTTTAACAAAATTGTGGTGAGAACACTTAGCGTGAAAGATACTCTATTAAGTTTTTTACATGAATGCTACAGTATTTTTAGCTATACGCACAATGTTGTATAGCAGATTTCCAGAACTTGTTCATTTGCATAAATGAAACTTTATCCTCATCGAATGACAACTCCTCATTTCCTCCTCCCCCCAGTCCCTGGCTACCACCATTCAACTCTCTGTTTCACTATTTTAATACTTCATGTAAGTGAAATCATGCAGTATTTGTCCTTCTGTGACTGGCTTATTTCACTTTGCATAACGTCTCCTAGGTTCTCCATATTCTGACATATGGCAAGATTTCCTTCTTTTAAAAGGCTAAAAAGTACTCCATTATATATATATATATATACCACATTTTCCCTATCTGTAGCAAAAACAAAAAACCTGAATGAAAGGTGGGCAAAGGACTTAACAAATAGACATTTCTCTAAAGAAGACAGGCAAATGGCCAAGCAGTATGTAAAAAGATTCTCAGTGTTACTAATCACCAGGGAAATGCAAAACTAAGCCACAAATGACATATCACCTCGAACCTGTCAGGATGGACAAAAGATAATAGGTGTTGATGAGGATGTGGAGAAAAGGGAACCCTGTACGTTGTTGGTGGGAGTGTAAAATGGTACAGCTTACTATGGAAAACAGTATGAAGGTTTCTCAAAAAATTAAAAATGGAATTATTGTATGATTCAGCAGTCCCCACTCTGGGGACAAAAGGGGCTTAATCATCAAGTCCTTGGAACTGGAATGAAAAGTTACCAGAATCTAAAATATCTCTAATGACCTTCTTCTCTTTCCTTTCCTAACTCATGGTCTCTGTCTTTACTTCGGGATTCTTCTATTCTCCTTTCTACAGACCTACCTCATCTGTAATGCGTGGTTTCTGCTTACCAAAACAGCAGCCGGGACAAGGCTTTTGCAGTGTCTCCATCCTTACTCTCCGTTATGAACTTTCAGCTTCCATTCCCAACAGCAGATACCTCCTCCTGTTTCTTAGCTCACATTCCTGTGAGAGAAAATCTGTTTGGTTCAGCTCATCTTTATGCACTAGGACTCCGGATGGCTGCCTTAGGTCAGGTGATTAAACCTATGCCAGTCAGCAGTCCCTGAAAGGGTGGGCTCACATCACATTACATCACAGGGAAGCTTATTGCCTAAGGAATTTTTACATTTATGAATGAGTGGTTGAAGCTGACCATAGTATTTGTGGTATTCTCTGGTGCTGCCCCCACTGCCTTTCTCAGAACTGCCTCCTGCAAATGACCACATGAAGAAAACAGTCAAAGCTGCCCAAGCCAGCAGATTCACACAGAGAATCCAAACCAGTTTAAAGTGGATATGAAATCAGTGCAATGTCTTATGGGGTTCCTGACTTGGCTTTCTTTAGCTTTAATCTGATTAAAAGGGAGATAACTAATTAAGGTAGAGTGTTTTCCTTGGAGGGTAAAGGCTGGGGTAGGGGCGGGGTGGTTAGAAAGTTGCTAAGTATGGCAGAATATATTTTCCAGTGATGCTCACACCAATATCTCCAATCCAACGTGCTTTTCTGGAGCCTTGAACTCCCCATTAAGTATCCATGCCACTTCCCCTCCAACCTTATGACTACCTTGAGCAATAAAATATCATGGAAATGGTGTTAAATGATGTCCCAGACTGTTCACAAAAATGCAGTGAACCTCCTCCTTGTTCTATTAGGATGTTCTCTTTTGGGACATAGCCACCATGTTGTGAGGAGGCCCAAGTAGCCTGTGGAGGGGAACCAAGCTCTTCAACCCATAGCTTTGGCTGGATTCCCAGCTTAAAACCAGCACCAACTAGCTGGCATGTGATAAGCCATCTTGAAAGATCTTCCAGCTCCCAGTTCAGCTGCCTCACCTAATGCTGCATGGAGCAGAGAATAATCAGCTCTGCCAAGTCTTACCCAAATTGCACATTTGTGGGCAAAATAAATGATTGTGCTTGTGTCAGGCCACTAAAGTGTGGGATGCTTTGTTAGATAGCAATTAATAGCAGATACAGCATTAAATAAACACTCTTACAAACTTTCCTAGTTTCGTGTGTGAATGGGGAGTTAAGAGGGTTAAAAGCCAAATAGAAGAGGGTTGAAAATGGACAAGGGGAGGTCAGAGGTCATTGGCTGCACAGGAAGGAGAACACCCCAACTCTTAAGAATCACCACTTACTGAGTACTTACTATGCACCAGACTCTGAGCTAAGGGTTTTAAACTAATCCCTTATACCTCTTCTGAGAGGTGGTGACTATTACTGACATCATTTGACTGCTGAGGAAACTGGTATTTGGAGAGTTTAAGCCTCTCGCTCATGGTCATGAAGCCAGTATATTGTAGAGTTCACATTTGAACCCAGGTCTGACATCAGATTAATTCATTCTTGACCAGAGATCAGGAATCAGGAATAAGATCAGAGATAAGCCTATTCTTAACAAATGTGTAAGCATTTAATGGGGAAATTTTTCTCATCCCCTTTGTGATTCATGGTGAGTTTCACAGTTCCTTCTAATATGTATTTAGTGCTTACCATGTGTCAGGCACTGTTCTAAGCCCCTTACTTACATATTGCACTTAATCCTTAACATAACCCTCATTTTTCAGATGAAGAACCCAAGATTCTCAGGGGTTAAACACTTGCTCAAGGTCACATAGGTCATAAATGGCAGGGCTGAGTCTGATACCAGTTCCCTACCTGTCAGCCACTTCTGCTCCCTAATTTTGTGGATGAGGATGGGAGGAAGAAGGAAGCAACAGGGGGAGGAGGGAGTTGGAAACAGGAGGGAAGGGGAAAATCCTAAAGTGAGAAAGTGAGACACAGAGGAGGGAAGGAGATAGACTCAAGGCAGCTGGGTTTTGTTGATGACAGAGCTGGTCATTTTCAGATGGAGACATCTTGGTGGGGGAGGGGGACAAAGCTGTCACATCACTGTGAGGAAGAAACCAAGTCTGGGGTGGGGGGGGTGGAGGACATTGGCAGGCTGACTATAGAGCCTGCCTCTTACAGAGCTATTCTTCCAATAATGTTGTAGAAATATATAGAGTGAAGGAGGAGAGTATGTTGGAATGAAATACTGTATAATTCATTTGTCTTCTTTACTGAGGAAATCTCCCTATAATTTATCAGTAGGAAAGGTTTAAGTGAGTTCTGTAGTTCTTTTTATATGCCCTTAAGAGGCAGGCTCCACTTTGCCAATGGGGGCTTTTTTATCATTCCCTGAACCACAAGTGAGGATCATGCTTTAGAAAAAGGAGAGGAGTTCTAAGAAAAACAAACAAGCAAGAATTTTTGCAACCAAAAGCTACATGATCAAATGCAAAGAGAATGCAAATTGTGACCCAGAATGTAAATTTCCTTCTCTCTACCCTATACGTTATGAGCATGAACACAGATACGCGCGCGCACACACACACACACACACACACACACACACACACACACGTTGTATGTGCATAGTCATGCACAGACACGCACACAGACACGGACACACACACATACACACAAACTGCTATGATTCCCTGAACACTGTGTTTACATGTCTCCTAAAATTCTATGGAGTTCCTGAGGCTAGTTGGCCTGAATTCAAATTCTGTTTCTGCCCCCTGCTGGCTTTGTATCTTTGGTCAAGATACTTAACCTCTCTGTGCCTCAGTTTCCTCATGTATAAAATGGACATAATAGTATGTCTAATTCATAGAGTTGCTGTGATAATTAAGTCATTTGTTGCGTGTATAGTGCTTAGAAAAGTGTCTGGCATATAGTGGCTCTCCATAAATGTTGGTGATTATTGTTGCTATGAATTGGGTAGATTTCACCACTATCATCACTATTGTCATCATCATCTGTCATCATCAAGACCTCCCTTTTATTGAGCCCTGCTATTCTGGGCCCTGTGTCAAGGGTTTTGCTTGTATTATCTCATTTAATACTCAAAATAGCTGAGTAAGGTAGATACTATTTGGATAGAAAAGGAAATTGAAACCTGGAAAGATTTAGAGTTTGCCCGAGGTCACACATGTGGGAAATGGCCAAACTAGAACTTGAACCTAGGTCTGTTTAATGCCAAGCTCTAGTTGTTAACTACGTGCAACATATGATTTCCCTTACGAGAGAGGGAATCAGAGGGGAGGAGGAAGAGGGAGAGGAAGAATCCAGAGGGATGCAGGGGCCTGGAAGAAAGCAGAGGAGACCACGGAAGAGAGAACGAAGTGAATTAGTCATATTACATGCAGCAGATAGAGCTGGACTGAGAATCGTGGTTCCAGAGGGTAGGCTAATAATTTTGCACCCTTCAGACTGGTGCTCTTTAAATATTTGCTTGGCATTCGTTTGGAGGAAATCCTGAGCCTGGTGTGGGGCAAAGGCCTCTCCCCTACTGACCTTAAGCAATTAGCTTTAGCTCCAGGCTTGCATTTCATATTCAGGAAAACAAAAGCCCTGCAGTTAAAGAGATCAACCCTCAGAGGAGGGCAGTTGGAAAGCATTTGTTGTTACTCAAGCGTGCCTCCTGGGGAGATGTCACTGTCTTCCCCTGTAACTTATCAAAGTTTACTTTCCAACTGCACGAGGTACTATCCCTAAGAGGAGTTCTGGTAAACACAATTGTCATGTTGTTACCTTTCCAGTGATGTTTTAGAGTCCCATATAGACTTGGGCCCTGGGTAGCTGCCTGGCTACCCTACTAATTAGGTCTAGGAGGAGGGAAGGGATTCCGTCGTCGGTTATTGCCGATAACCTTGGGCAGAGCAAGCCAGTGGGGAGGTGGGGGAGGATGCTAGATGAAACAAAGAGTAGCTAAATGTGTGCTGAGGACGTGGAATCAGTAAGTGTGAAGAGGTGCTTTTGAGAAGTTTGATAGATTGGGGAGACTGCAGGGTGAAAGGAAATGGCTCGCATTTTTCTTCAATTATAGGGGAGATCAGAAGATGTTGCTCAGCAGAGGGAAAGGGTCTGTTGCACGGGGACAATTCTATGTAAAAGAGAAGGAGCCATTGAGGGGCAAAAAATGTCAAGAGGAGGCAGGAGTGAGAAGGATCAAGAGGGATCTAGAAGCTTGGGCTTTGGAGTTGGACATATACAGATTTGAATCCTGACTCTACCCCTCTAGCTGTGCATCGTTAGGCAAATTGCTTAACCTCTCTGGGCCTTGGTTTTCTCAACTCCAGAATAGGTATAACAATGCTTACTTCAGGGACTTGTTCTAAGGCTAAATAAGAAAATGTTTGTAGAGTGCTTGGCAGAGTGCCTAGTACTTAGGAATACTCAGTAAATGCTGCAACAATGAAAAACAAAATCAGAGGTGAGGCTAGGGGAAGATCTGGTGACATTTAGGAATGAAACAGATGTTACGTGCTTGATTAAGTTTTACTCTGGGAAGCTTAAGAACTTTCCAGGACAGTGAAATCTGACGGAAATTTTTCTGGGTGCAGAAAAGCCTGTGAAAGGTTTTTCTCCTTCGTGAAAACTGAGTTGAGAAGATAAAGTCCTCTTTGGAATACCTTTGGATGCTGTTGAGGGAGTTGTGATGTCTGGAGCTGTTGCAGTCATTTTGCCACCTGGGGAGAGGTATGGGAGTGTTAAGTCTGAGACTAAAGGTCAACAGGAAGACGGTGGAGTGGAAAGGTGGAAAGAATGTCCATGATAGAGGGTCACCCAGTCTTGGGGAGTAGGGGAGGGGAGGGAAGAAGGGAAGTAATAGAAGGTCCATGACATTGTTGAGCTGCTGAACAAACTAGTTTAAGTTCCTTATTGTTTAAGCTCTTTTTAGTTGGATATTTTGTTAACTGTGGTCAAATGTACTGTGATTGGTAAAGTGTCCCTGGAAGAGGGCGTGGTATTTGCAAAAATTAAGGAGGCTGGAGGCACATGCTCAGAGAACTATAAATAGTTTGGCTGCAGAATAGGGTGGAAGGCAGGAAAGAGAATTCTGAGAAGCAAAGAAGAAACACAGTCAGGGAAGTGAGAAACAGTGCAGTGTAAATGGAATATTCCCAAACATTTAAAATATTAAATGTCTTGATGCTCAAGTACAGAGTAAGACCCGTGAAATAGCTAGTGACAAGGGCGGAGATGCTTGCAGGGGACAGATCACAAATAGTTGGGAACTTTCCTAGAACTTTACAGTGGAGAGCCATTGAACAATTTTCAACATGAAGGGCTTTTGTGAGCATTAGGAAGTAGTGTAGTGAGGGGGAAAGATTGACCTCTTACCGCTTTTTATTGTCTGTTCCAGTGGTGCCTGTGTTCCTCGTTCTTCCTTTGGGATGAAATTTTTACTTAACATTACATCAATGAGCCGCTTACTTCTCTCATTCAGTCTAGGTCACAGATTCCAGGATAAATGGGGGCACTGGTTTTATGATGAGAATAGGCCAGAACATGTGTTCATCTTCAGCAATGTGATATTTCTCATGTACTTTCATTTAGCAGCCTTGTCTCTTATTAAATCTAATTAGTTTCTCTGCTGCTAAGAGATCGAGGGCCTCCTCAAAATGAAAATGTGTAGCCTGACTCAGATTTAGCAGAGGACCTCATCCAGGGTTTTCTGTCACCCTTTCCAGAGGTCCTGAGCTTTTATACTCCACATTGCTACCCCCTACCCATTGTCAGTCGTTTCAAGGATAGTAGACATTTAGAAGTTGCAAGATCTGGGAATGTGCGCAGTCCTGCCATTTTACTATTGAAGAGCGCAAATGACATTCCTGCCCAACGTTACACAGCACATCGGGAACACAGGTAGAACTGGACCACAGATCTTCTGACTCCCAATCTGTTGCCTTAATGGCTGTATCAAGGTGAACATCATCTGTAGACTTTTGAATGCCATCAGTGCATGAAAATATTCACTAATGAATTGTCCACTTAACACAACGATCCCCATTCATATACTTTCACTCAACACTCGTTTATCCCCACTGTCAGTGATCTGAGATTGTAAAGCTCCACTGGTGTGAAGGGAATACAGTGCAAACTGGCTGCAAAGAAAATGTTGCATGGAATGCAGGATTTCATGAAGCTGATGACCGTGATCCCCGGTGAGCTTCTCACATCTCATGCAAAGCCCTTGACAACTGAGTACTTGGCAGAGTTAGGCAGTTAAAAAAGACGAAAAATCTGCAAGGGTGATCCCATAGTGGGAGCTGCAAAAGGGAGAGAGAAGAAGAGCAGAGGATTAAAAGAGATTTCTGGGAAAATTGATGTAGCTCATCTTCATGGACTTGTTGTAAAAGTCCAGCATGAGGTAAAGCATCTCCACATTATGTTGGGATGTAAACTGGCTGCAAGAATCATGCTCTGTACCAAATAAATCACTAATACATACCTGGTTTTAAGAATGAACACATGGAGGTCTGCCTTGGTGGCTTAGTCGGTTGAGCATCTTACTCCTGATTTTGGCTCAGGTCATGATCCCAAAGTCATGGAATCGAGTCCCTCATTGGGCTCTGTGCTGAGCACGGAACCTGCTTAAGATTCATTCTCTCCCTTCCTCCCTCTCTGCCTCCCTCTCTCTGCCCCTCTCTCCCACTCATATGCTCTCTGTATTAAAAAAAAAAGAGAATGAGCACATGGAATGATAGAGCAACTTAATTACAACTTCAGTTTAATATGAGATGTAAACATTTTCATAATGTCAAGTTTGATTTTAACAATAAAGTCCCAATCAAGCGCTTTTTTCCCCACTATTTTTATCAGGATTTTATTATTTTTTTAATGTTTATTTATTTTAGAGAGAGAGTGGGGTGGGGGAGGGGCAGAGAGAGAGGGAAACACAAGACCTGAAGCAGGATCCAAGCTCTGAGCTGTCAGCACAGAGCCTGATGCGGGGCTTGGACCCACAAACCACAAGATCATGACCTAATCCGAAGTCGGATGCTTAACTGACTGAGCCACTCAGGCACTCCTATCAGGATTTTATTCTGCTGCAGGTAGCAAACACCTGACTACATTGACTTAATTTTTTTTTTTTTTTTTTATCATAACATGAAGTTGAGGAAAGGTGGTTTCTGGCTCTGGTGTATTGGCTCAATAATTCTAGAATGATGCCTTTGTAATTTTCTTGTATTTTCCCTCAAGGTTACAAGATGGCTGTTGCTGTTCCAGCCTTCACATCTGCACTCAATTCAAGAAGGGAGTGGGGAGACAGTTGTGCTAGCCTTATCTGACTCTGCATTAAATCAGAAAATCAAAGCCTTTCCCAGAAGTCTCATTAAAGATTTCTACTTATATTTTGTAGGTGATATCTCTCCTAGCTTCAAGGGCATCTGGAAATTTAGTACAGTATTTCGTTTTCCAGTCTTCAAGTAGAGGGACGTAGCAAGGGATAATGATATTGTGAATGACCAGTGTCTACTACAGTGTTTCAAGTGGCCTTTTAAACAACTCTAATATTAATTTTCTAAGATAGTAAAATTCACCTGTACCTGGAAATTTACTTTCAAGGCCCCAGAAGCTCCCAGAGGTTAGACTTTGGCACATCTTTTAGCAGGAGCTGAAACTGAAATGGAAATTGCTTTGGGCAGTGTCAACTTCACACGATCCTTGCTTTTAGAAACAGCAATGACCATGTGTGCAAGTGGTTTACCTTCCATGTGTAGTATCTTATTTGATTCTATCACAACCCCCGTGAGGTACGTGAAAGAGATGTTATGATATTTCACATATCACAAATGAAGAAACTGAGGCCCAGAGAGATGAAGCACCTTGTCCAAGCACCCCAGCTGAGAAGTGGTAAAGTTGAGATTTGAACCTTGGTTTTGTCTGATTCTAGATTTCTTCTTTCTCTTTCCACTATGCTGAAATACCACATATCAGCATTTTCCAAAGCATGTCCCATAGAAATAACAGTTAAGGAATTTCAAAAAACGTGGGATATAACATATGTTGAAATAAATTTGAGAGCTTCTGTGATAAACAGAGTCAGACAGAAGCTTCTTGGATATTACATTGTAATTCTCCAAGGACAGGCGAGGATCTGCATCCTTCCCACAATTACTCAACTGTGGCACCTTTGAAATACAACATCCCATAGGACTATCCATTCATTTGTTCATCTAACAAAAATTATTGGGCGCTGACCATATTGCAGGCATATTTCTAGCTCTTAGGGAACATTGGTGATCAACATAGACTTGGTCCCTGCCCTCAAGGAGCCTCTAGTCCAGCTTGCAGAATACTTCTCTAAATACACTTTGGGGAAAACTGTGATACGTAGTTGGGTTTGCCTATTCCCAGAGATGAGGTATCCCAAGGGCAGCCAATGACTAGAGTCAGGTCTTAGTGGTGACCCAACTTGATTTGCTACCTGAAGTCTGCCTGTTGGCTTTCCAGGTATGAAAGGGGATATTTTCTTTCTTTCTCATCCCACATGAGATGAGAGATAGGTGGGCTAGCAGAGGCAGAATGTTCTAGAAAGAAGATAAATAGGCAAAGAGAGGTTGACCAGATGTTCTGGTAATGTTTCTGTCTCACTGGCTTAGAGCCTATGATGGCAGGTACCCCAAGATCCTCAACTCTCCCCGTGGGATTGTCTGTTTCTCCCTCTCTACTCATTGCTTTGCCCCCTCCCCTATTGCTTCCCTTTTCTCTTGTTGCTTTGAGTTGTTTGTTTTCCCTGATGATAGCTGACCTCTCTGTTTTTAATCCATTTCTAGAGTGAGAGAATGACTATGAAATATTAAATCCTAGTAAATATTAATGCCCCATCACTGTCACATTAATTCAGCCTTGTGAATTGAGAGGTCAGGATTGGGCGGATGAATAGGTTTTACCATGTTTACCCATTACCACCACTGCCATCACCTCTGCCACCTGCACTACCTTCACTGCCACAAATGCCACCACCAGCAACTTTATAAGGTCTTCCAGCAGCCAAGAAGCCATCCCTTTGTGAGCCTCAGGGACTTTTCACTCTGCTAATTTTCTTCACTAGCTACTTCCTAAGGCTCAGAAGGGATACCCATACCCAGTAGGGCCATTACATTTTAAAGATTTGTTGCTGAAGGGGGCATCTTGAAGACACCAAGGCAAATTCTAATCTGGATGGTGTCTAAACATGTCACCTCTCTCTACTTCATCCTTGTTTTGTTTCTCATCATTGTCCACATGGTCAACATAATTCCTAATAGTAATGGTGTGATGAACTGGTCAACTTAAAAACCATTTTCCTCAATGTTGAGAGAAGTTGCTACATTTCCAGCTGCTTTTATATCTAGAGGTGGAGACTTGGCTTGAGTGTTTTATGTAGACAGCAAAACAAGTAAGTACTCATTGTGCCAGGGGAGGAACACACAGCAGGTATGTTCTGGGACAGATAAAGCCTTTTTCTCCCTCTGTCCCTTGTTCTATGGACCTTGATGTCTTATGTGGAGGAGTTAGATACATTTGCATAGGGAACCTCAGGAATTCTTGGGAGAAAACAGATTGAAGTTCTGAATGTTAACCTTTTGAAGTTGAATATTATTAGAACATCTTTGATGGACTAAGAACTTTACCTAACATCAGCTGATTGGACTCTGGGGGCCCGGAGGGGAAACTCATTATGAGGGAGGAAGGAAGAGGCTGGGGTGGTGACTTGGCTCTCTTTCAGGGCTGAGTTCTTCCTAGGAAATATAGTAGCATATGGATGATGTTGACAGAACTTCTACCCTAGCTGTACTGGCACTGTGGTGGGTGTGCTATAGGACTTCTCTCTGTGTGTTTTTGAATGTGTTTAAAGCAATTTTATGATTAATATCCTTAACATGTATCTCTGTATACAAAATATCCTCCAACATGTATATCCATGTGTGCAGGTGTTTCCTTATAATTCTAGAGATGGGCATGCTTGGTCAAAGAGTGTATCAGTCAGCGTAGGTCGGATATGCAGCAGTAACAAACAACTCTGAAAATCTTAAACCAACGATGGCCTGTTTCCCTCTCATCCTGTGTATCTGAGTTATGCTTGTGTCTTCTTACTCTGGGACCAAGGCTGGTGGAGCTGCCACTATTTCAGACATTGCTAGTCACCAGGAAAGAAGAAAAAAGTGCCCTGGGCGTTACCTGGGTGTTACATTGACAATTCAATGCTCTGGCCTGGAAGTGGTACTCATCATTTTTTTTTTTAATAACTCATTAGTCAGAACCAATCACATGGTTAATGACTAGGTGGATAATAACTAGGAGACCATGAAGTTCAGTTCTACCCCATGTCTGGAAGGTGGAGAGCCAGAAACGTTGTGAACAGCATTAGAAACATTGTGAACAGCATTAGTGACTATTTCAAGTGGTATGAACATTTTTAAGACTTCTGATGCATATTGCCAGATTATCCTCTGAAACGGTGTGTCTGTTTACCCTTTTACTTGTTAAACTGTCCAAGACTTGTTTTAATAACCATGCCATACTCCACTGCATGGATGTATCATAAATTGTTTCATCAATCTGAAGCAGGCTCCAGGCTCTGAGCTGTCAGCACAGAGCCTGACATGGGGCTCGAACTCGTTAACCACAAGATCATGACCTGAGCTGAAGTCGGACGCTTAACCGACTGAGCCACTCAGGCGCTCCAGCACTAATCTCTTCTACTGCAATAATGTGATGAACATTGTTGTACACACATATATTTGTCCCCTTATTTCTTCAGAATAAATTCATAGAAATGGGACTGTTGAATCAAAGTGTATGAATACTGTTAAGACTTTTAAGATACTTTAATACTGTTAATACTTTTAAGATACAAACTCTCATACTGTGCCTTTTTATATTCTTCCTGTCAGAATAGAGGAGTGCCCGTTTCAGTGATTTGGAGAGAGTGATAGTAACAGCCGTGTCTTTTCAGTTTCTTGATTCCAGTCTCCAAGTCCAGATGCTCCTGACCTTGGGTGGTTAGAGACTGAGTTCAGACATTTGGATTTGCATCAGGTGAGGAATGAAGAGAGAGAGCTTAGCTGCAAGAGCCATTTACAGGCTGGCAGACACAGAGCGTTCTAACTTGCTTTTGTCTTAACGTTGAGTGTCTGCCCGGTAGGTTTACCTTGAAACCTCGTCTCAAATCAGCCAAGCTAATGGATGAGGCTCACCAGATGATAGAAAAACTAATGGGGCACTTGTTCGACACACTACATCAGCAGACTACTCAGCTTTCTCTGTGATAGCGGCCAAGTCAGCCCCACCCTGCTGATCACAGTGTAAAGGGAGAGGGCAACTGGCAAATTGAAGCCATTAATGGAGTAACTGAGGAAGGACAGATGAAGGGGAGAGTGAGAACAAGAGCTTGTATCTGACAATGGATTTATAACTTTGGAGAAAGGTAAAGAGCTACATGCATGGAGACAGATCTGAATTTTGCTGTTTGAGACAGTAGTGAAAACGTAGGGTGTGGGCATAAGGGATGCCCACATAGCTCTGCCTTAAAGATTCACGACACATTTGGGAGAAGATGAATTCTCGGATTATAATGTTACTGTTTGTTTCTCTCTCGTGTTCTTTTTGTTTCCACAATAATGATGTTTACTAAGGAGGGAAGAAGAGGAAGCATGGACAATTTTAAGTAAAGGTTACTGTCAAGCATCTGTTCTAAGCTTTAGTATAGCCGGCATGCACTTGTGTGCACGCATAAATGTACACACATAGGTGCACATGCACTCTTTGTACCTCTTTCTAGCCCTGTATTAAAAAAAATTTTTTTAATGTTTATTTATTTTTGAAGGAGAGAGAAAGAGACAGAGCATGAGTGGGGGAGGGGCAGAGAGAGAGGGAGACACAGAATCTGAAGCAGGCTCCAGGCTCTGAGCTTGAACTCATGAATGTGAGATCATGATCTGAGCTGAAGTCGGATGCTTAACCAACTGAGCCACCCAGGCACCCCTAGCCCTGGATTAATTAGGATATTTTGATTGCATAGAATAAACCCAACTCAAAGTGACTTAAGGAATAAGGATATTTATCAGTAGGGAGACCATATCATTTATCATTCAAGCCAGGAAGCTGTTGATCAGGACAAATGCTAAAGCAGACAGCACACTGGCACAAATGTAAACTGGAATAGTTCCAGGAAAACCAGGATTGTTATGAACGGAATGTTTGTGCCCCTCTGCCCCAACCAATTCACACGTTGAAATTTAATCCCCAATATAATGGCATTTGGAAGTAGTTTTGAGGAGGTAATTAGGTCATGAGGGTGGAGCCCTTATGAATGGCATTAGGTCTCCCATAGAAGACACCAGAGGGCTAACTAGTCCCATCTAAGGATACAAGGAGAATTCAGCCTTCTGCGACCTGGCAGGAGAGGTTTTTCACCAGAACCTGATCCTGCTGACTCTCTGACCTCAGACTTCCAGCCTCCAGAACTGAGTAATGAATTTTTACTATTTAAGCCACTCAGTCTATGCCAATTTATTATATCAGCCCAAGCTGACAAAGACAAGGTTGTATGAGCACCAGAATTATCCTACATATCAAGATATCTCTAGGCAGGACAGCTCTAGAGTCAACTTCAAGGACCAGAGACACTGAGGCTCTCAAAGTCTCACTGGCTAGCTTTTGCCCTTATGCTTTTCTCTTGGAGCTCAGAGGTGGCTGCAACAGCTCTAAGCATCAAAACATCAGCATTCTCCAAAGCATTGACTTTGTAAGAGCAAGGAATGCATTTCCCAGAGCCGTACCAGGCTTCCCATCATGTCCATTGGTCACAGTCATGTCACATGTCCATTCTCCAGCCAATCACTGAAGGGGCAATGGATTGCCATGGTTGGTTTTGACCAGTCAAGGCTCACCCCTCCCTTGGATCTGAGAGGGGTACAGTACAACTTTAAGCACTTGGCTGTTAGGAGACTGAATAAAATCAGAGTTCTATTGGGAAGGAGGAGGAGGAGGGTGAGTGGTTGTTGGGTGGACAGTCAAGGGAGCCTGCCACTCACCCACTCTGACCAGACCTCCTATGTGGGATCAGTTGAGAAGCAGAGCAGGGAGACAGACGTAAGTGATCAATGGAATGCATAAGCCATTTATAAATAACCAAGGTCTTACAGTATCTGTGCATAGAAGGATTTAATGTACAAAGAACCTTTGTTTCTTTCATCTCCCTAGCTCTCCACAACAATCCTCTGAGATTGGCAGTGCGGATAGTAGGGTCCTCCTTTCTCAGCAGCATCCAGGGCCCAGACGCTGAGGTGTCAACAGCTGTATCCAGTGGGGAGGAAAACTGGGGCTCAGAGTAGTTAGTAACTTGCTATTGATCCCAGAGCTACAACTGTCCAGGAAAGGGTTAGAACTCAGAACTATCTGATTCCACTGTCCATTGCTATGCTGATCTCAAAGGCAAACCAGTTTTCTTTGGTGGGGGGTGAAGGATATAGGAAGTACATTAGGACAAACATCATTTATAATGGGTTGGGAAGATAAGATTGGTTGGAGTTGTGTGCTGTCTCTGGAACTCAGTATATTTTCTCTCCCATGTAAGACAGGACACTGGAATATAAGTGCCAGAAAATGACATTATTAGTGAGACAACTTGAACTTAGGGAAGGAAATCTCAGTTCTTTCAAAAATACCCCATCTTGGAGGGTACCATGTATGTGGGCAACCCATCATCTCTCTTTCTCTTCTTCCGTGCCCTACCTCCTCCCATCTCTCTTCTAATTAAGGCTACTCAGGACCCATTTCTAACAAGGGGTGATGTGAGTGCTTCTTGATGAATTCATTTTCAACGTGTCATGAGTCAGGAGGCAGCTGGGAGCAGAGCAGCTCAGATATGAGCAGTCCTGGCTAATTAGGTTCCTCACTGCCTTTTTCCTGTACCACCACCCTACCAGTCTGCCGCCCTGTCACGCCCTCTGTTGGATTTCATTCTGTTGGTTGTTTCAGTTAATTTGCAGATCTCACACAGCACTGCACCATCTTCTACATTTATGAAAGGTTTCTCCGCTGGGACTGATAATGTCAGAAATAATTAGCAAATCCATCATCCCCTGGGGGTATCTCCTCAGTGGGTGACCTTGTAGTGGTCAGGGAGGGTGGACACTGTGAAAGGTACATTTGTCAACGTGTGGGGGAACGTTTGATGAACAAAATGACTGGAGGAGGGGTGCTAGCATCTAGTTGAGGGGGCCAAAAATGCTAAACTTCTTGCAAAGTCAGTCCTGCACAATGAAGAATTGTCCCCAATATGCCAATAGAGACCCACTGAAAAGCATTGCAAAGTACAGAACAAGAGAGGTTTTTAGCTTGAACTGCTGTCCTTAAAGAGGCTCCTGATGTAGGTATGGGAGTGAGAGAAAGGGAGTTCTGCTCTCTGTCTGAAGGTGCTTTGGGCACTCTTGACTTGTTTCTGGTTCATTTCTGGGCCTCTAGGACCCCACACAATGCCAGGCACATAATAGATGCTCAGTCATGCAGTGTTGATCTGATTGGCTTATGTAATTTTCTAACCACAGAATGGTTCCTGGATTCAGTGAATTTTAACTGAATGTCCACTGTATTATTAGGAAGATGTAAATCACGTTAGGTATTTTAACAGAGAGAGTTTAATATGGGGAATTGGGTGGAAAGCTTGAGGGATGAAAAAGCAAAAGCAGAACAATGAGATAGTTCCGGTATAATAACTGAAGGAAGTAGCTACTTCCCCCATAGCTGGGAGGAGAGGCCCATGGATCTGGGACTTAGAACTCTGGTTAGAGGACACTGCTGGTTGCTGCTGGTCCTTGTGAAAGACTGAAGGCTGATTCAGGGAGTTCTGAAAGCAACTGGAGACTAGAACCACTTGCCAGTGTGGGGTGGAGGTGGGGAAAGGGGGTTGGGAGGTATTGCTTTGCTGGGGAGGTGCTTAAAGGGACAGGACACCAACAGGGAGATGGACCAAGTCCCTTCTCCCTCCTCCAGCCTTCATTGTCTCCCCCTGTTGATGGAACTGATAAAGAAATCTGGCTGGCAAAGGAGAAAAGTAGTTTCCAGGTGTGTTAGCAGCAGCAACACAAGATAGACAACTAAAGGGTCAATACAGAGCTGAGACACAAGAGCTGAATAGTAGCAAACCTATTTCGTACCAGAGTCCATGTTAGGTCTTGGGAACTCAGAGGTGAGCAAGACAGACAGTCCAGCGTTTACAGTCCCTGGACATTACATGAATAATTACATGCACAGTTTCTATTACAACATGTATTTTTAAAGCACAAGTACAGGGTACGGGGGGGGCATATAATAGGGGACAGGAACTTGCTTGGGGCTGAGACGCTTCTCCTGAGGAAGAGTCACTTAAGATGTAGACTGAGAGGTGAGGAGGAGAACTTAGCAAAGTGGGAGCGGAGGAACCAGCAGGAGCAAAGGGTGGGAGATGAGAGGGACTTTGGAGCATTTTGGAAACTGAAAGGAACATAGCATGTGAGGGGCACCAGCACTGTTCAGGGCTCCAGTCACTGCCCAGGTCCCCCTCCTCTCAACTCCCCTCTCCTCTTCCTCCCTCCTCTCCCCTCTCCTCTCCTCTCCTCTCCTTCTCTCCACTCCCCTCCCCTCTCCTCTTCTTCCCTCCTCTACCCTACGTCTCTTCTTCATCCCTCCTCTCCTCCTCCCCTCCCCTGCTTCCTCTCCTCCCTCTCCCATCCGCTCCTCCTCCTCCTTTCCCTTACCTTGGTCTTCCTTCTCATCCTGGAGGTCTCCCTTCCAGCTCCAGGACAGCCACTGAGCCCTTTCCTCCTGAACTCAACCTTGACCTCCTCTAGCACTTAGTTCTGTATCAACTCCCACTGCCTCCTGGCTTGCTGTCTCCTACTGTGTGGTCCTTGTGTTGATAAATGATTTCCTAGGTGTTACCACTTCTCCCAACTCGCCTTCTCTTTGCTGAGCTCAGAGCGGTTACTCAATAGGTGATTGATTTAACCTCACTTATAATAAAAATTGCAAATTCAACTATCCTTGAAACGTCATTTCTCATCTCTCAAATTGAAAGATATGTAAAAAATTACAGTACTCAGTGAAGGTAAAAATGTGAAGAAGTGAAAGTCTTGTACAGTGGTGTGGGAGGGTAAATTCACACCAATTTTATAGGAAGGAAATGGACAACATGCATCAAAAGCCATATATATATATATATATATATATATGCGCAAAGCCAAATATATATGTATATTTAATGCATCACAAGTCTTCTATATATGCAAAGCTCCCACCTAACACTAAACTGTCACTTATGGGAATCTATTCTAGGGAAATTATCACGAATGCACTTGAAGATGTAGCTCTGAAGATGTTCACAGCAGCATTTTTTATACTACTGAACTAGCTAAGTGTTTAACAACAGCTAGGACAGGGTAAACAAAATGTGGCATGCACATATAGTCGCTTTTGTTGGAGCCTTCAAAATGATGTTATAGAAGAATATGTAATGTTCAGAAAATATACTTATTATGTATTTTTTAGTGAAATGAGAAAATTTTAGAACACGATCATAATGTAAAAAATTGTTTATTGAAAAAATATGTATATGTATAGGATATGTATATGTGCATGATATGTAGCCTATGTATATGTATATGATATGCACACACATATGCACATGAGATATACTTTACATGTGTTATATACAGTACATATGTAATATATATGTGCACGCACAAGATACACACACGTATATGAATAGGAATATATTAGCACGTGTATAAGAATATCTATTTATGGCCTGCATGTGATATACACGTGTGACCTGAATGTGTCATGTCATGTGTCACACATATGTATGTGTTATTGTATGTGTGGGTGTACGTGTATGTATAGGTATATACATGTGTGTGTAGCACCTGGGAAGTCAATGCCACAGTAGTTAGGGTGAGTATTTCTTATTTTATTATTTTTATTTTATTTTTATTTTATTTTACGAGAGAGAGAGAGGGAGAGAGCATGAGCTTGGGAGGGGCAGAGAGAGCGGGGGAGAGAGAATCTTAAGCAGATTCCACACTTAGTGCAGAGCCTGATGAGGAACCTGACCTGGGGCTTGATCCTATGGTCCTGGGATCATGACTTGAGTCAAAATCAAGACACTTAACTGACTGAGCCACCTAGGCACCTGAGGGTGAATATTTCTTTTTTTTTTTTTTTTAATTTATTTTTGGGACAGAGAGAGACAGAGCATGAATGGGGGAGGGGCAGAGAGAGAGGGAGACACAGAGTCGGAAACAGGCTCCAGGCTCTGAGCCATCCGCCCAGAGCCTGACGCGGGGCTGGAACTCACGGACCGCGAGATCGTGACCTGGCTGAAGTCGGACGCTTAACCGACTGCGCCACCCAGGCGCCCCGAGGGTGAATATTTCTTAATGATGGGATTAAGGGTGGCTTTTCTCTTCTGTGTTTTGCTTATTAGCATTTTTTCCAATTTCACACCATGTATGGTGTATTGACTAAGAAGAAAGAAAAACGGCATATTATTGTAACAAAAAAGATATTTGAGAAAATGGAACAAACCAGCCAACTCTATCCCTGCTGCATTTAGGGCTCAGGATTCTACCCTACTTTTGCTCGTGAAGGTTAATTCAACACCCATGGGAGGTAGACACTCCTTGTCCACAGGATACTGACAATAACAGGACCCTTTTTCATAGATGAGAAATAGTTTGCAAGGTTGGCAGGAGTGTCCATCTCATAGTCTATTGTAAGATTCAAAACCTAGGTTAAGTACCTAGGCCAGGACCTGGCACAGAGTAGGCTCTCAGAACATGTGAGGCCCCTTCTCTTTTCCTAGCAGTAACTTATGTCTGGGTTCCTGTCCAAGTCTGGGTATATTCTCATCTACTTTGTCTCCTTTTATATCAGCTATTCTTGAAGCTTTTAGTGATCACTCTTGATGTCTCTGTATTGCTGAGAGTCTTGGGAGCACAGAACTTTCCAAATCTTTGAGATACTCTGGAGTCTTCACCCTGTGTCTCTAGGTTGTGTAATTGATGGGAACTAAAAACCCTTCATCAATTTACTGATAACCTACTCTGTACCAGGACCTGTGTGGGGCTACTAACAGTCTGCAAACTAACAGTCTGCACCTTGGTCACCCTGAGGCACTAAGATTTTGAGGGAGAGAGGGGCTTTGGCTTGCTCCTTGTTCTCTCCCAAGTTTCTAGAACAGAGCCTTGTACATAGTAGGAGTTCACAATATTTTAAATAAGACAATGGGGGCCAAAGAAGGAGGAAGGGGCAACAGAGAAAAGCTAAGAGGCGCTGGAAGAGTGGACCTTCTGAATTCCACGTCAACAGAAGGTGCCTGGTAAGCGTGCACAGCTGAGCGTTCTCTGTGCCACATATCCTCATGCGTGGTCCAACCCCCAGAAGACAGTCTCAAACTCTGGATAGCTCTGTACTGGGACCAGTTTTTCTACTATTTGAGTAGACCAAAAAAATAAAAATAAAAAACACAGGCTAGTTTCTGCTCCCACAAGAGAGGTTAGTGATTCCCCAGAAACTCAGAACTGAATCCAAATTCTCATTCAGCAACTTGTCAGTTTCACTTTTTTTCTGGAGTAGCCCCTGAATTTTCTGGAGCCTCTGATCCCTTGTACAAAGGGAAGGACTGTGTCTTCCTCAGTGGGGCTGCTGTGATGTTGAATGTGATGATGTGGATGTGGATGAAGAGTGAAGCTTCCACCTTTGTGGGGTTTTTTGGTCCCTGAAATATTCAAGGTCACCTTTTATGCTAGACTCTCTTTAGATCAGGACTTAGTCTCCATTGTCCTAAAGGAAAAAAGGAATACAGTGACATCTGCTGCTTTGGAAGTCCAAAAGGCTAAGGTCTTGATAGGAACCAAAGTTTGGGAAGATTTCCTAGGGAGCCATTTATCCCCAAACTTGCCAAACTCTAGACTGGAAGAAGGGAGGAGAGTTAAACACTGACACCCATGTGGGACTCTGAGCAGTGCCTCCCCGAGGGTGAAGCTCCAGAGGGGTGTTAGGGAGCAGAGCCCCACATTTAGTTTTAGATTCTGTGGGTGTCTCATTGCCCTGGTGAAGCCTGTATGGGTCCCACTTCTTGATGGCTGCATGACCTTACACAGGGGACTTACACTTTTGGATTTCAGTTTCTACATCTGTGATAGGGGGATAATAGTGGATCTTACCATGCTCAGCTGTGATGTGAGTGATGAAGCACATCTTATAAGGTACCTAGAACAGTGCCTGAGAAGAGCTCAATATGTTGTGAGAGGGAGGGAGGAAGGAAGGAAGGAGGAAGGAAAGGAGGAAGGAAGAGGGAAGGAAGGAAGGAAGGAAGGAAGGAAGGAAGGAAGGAAGGAAGGAAGACAGGCAGAGAGGGAGGGAAGGGAAGAAGGAACGAAAGGAGGAAGGAAGAGGGAGGGAAGGAAGGAAGGAAAGGAGGGAGGGAGGGAAGAAGGAGGTGGGAAGAAGGAGGTAGGAAGGAAGGAAGGAAAGAAGAAAGGATGAAGGAAGGAAGGAGGGGAGGTAGGAAGCAGAGAAGGAAGGGAGGGAGGGAGAAAGGGATGGAGGAAGGAAGAAAAGGAAGGGAGAGAAGGAAAGAAAGAAGGAAGGAAGGGAGGGAGATGGCAGATCTCACGGAGGTGGCAAGAGAGCACCAGTGCCCTCGTGGCATCATGGTGCACTAGTTGGACAGAGCATAGACATGGTGAGCGATATGGCCAGGCATGTGAAGTCCAGAGACAGAGTGTCTTGCCAGTGGCCTTGGAGTGTCATGGCCCGTGGCCCCCTAAGTGGGTCTTGGAAATTAGGAGGAAGGGAGGGAAAGAATAAGATAGCAGTTTTGCAAGGTTTCCCTTGGCCTGGACACAGGTACTGCAGCGAAGGATGTGAGGACCGGATGAGGTGTGTCCCATCCCAGGGGTCAGCCAGTGTGGAGGGTGACACTGTGGCATGGGTCACATATCAGTGGATGCCCTCGAGGACACAGACAGATGAAAATACAGACCTGGCCACCCCTGCCCACTGATGGCTTGGGACATTTGCACACCCTCTGGAACTTGGCATCTTCCCCACTGAGAGGAAAGGATTGAGAACATCTAAAATCTGACTTGGTTTAACCTGAAATCAATAAGAAAAATAAAAATCACTAAAATGACTGTGGTGTTTAGTTGGAAGTGACAAGATTAAATGTTCTGCTTCAGAGAGTTTGCGGGGCTCAAGACAGAAGTTTAGTTCAGTGGGAGAACACATCCACATCCACACGCACAGAAGTTAGCATGTTTTCACTCCTGAGAGGATGCTAGGGAATTCATAGTTGCTACATTTGCAAAGGGCTCGGCGCATGGTCAGTGCTCCACAAACAGGAAGCAAATACGTAAGTACTAACGTAAAACAGTCTGCCCATGGCAATGGCTGGCATGTCCAAGTGACAGAAGGCATGGGGGCTGAGAATCAGACTCTGTTCTCTCCCTCCTTCCTCCTGACTAGTCCCAGTATCGGGCCGTACCTCCTCCTCGCCCAGTGTTGAGAGCGGAGCACAGCAAAGGCAGTGAACTTGGAGTGCATGCCATCCCATAAATACTTCCAGTGGGAAGAGAGATTTATGGTGTTATAAATGCCAGCGGCAGGCCCAGTTTGTGTTAATAGCCTTATTAGTTACATTGCTGTAAAATCCAGATCTCCACACTGTTTAACAGCTACCGTTCTGCTCAGCAGCATTAATTCAATAAATCGAGGCCTCTTGACATAAATCTTAAAGCCCCTGGAACCTGATTAGGAAATCCCTCCTGATGGGTTAGAGATGGACAGATGGAGGGAGGCCGACGAGTTCTAGCAGGAACAGTGAGTCTCATGACACAGCTCTCTCCTGAGGCCATCACTGTGAGTCATTTCCTGTCTCTGAGCCCCATGTGCTCCACTTTGACCTTGAACATGGAGTGGCTGAGAGGGATTGCTGACCACCCATGGGAGGTTAACTCAGAGCCCTCGTTAGCCTTTGTTCAAATTAGAAAAAGATGCCCCCTTCAGGTGGCTGTAGCCTCACAGGTGCGTGGCCTGGCTGGGGAATGGTGCCTTTGTGCTGATTAGAAAAAGGCCAGAGGAGGAACGTCTGGGTGGCTCAGTCAGTTGGGTGTCCAACTTTGGCTCAGGTCATAATCTTACAGTTCATAAGTTCGAGCCCCGCGTCAGGCTGTGTGCTGACAGCTCAGAGCCTGGAGCCTGCTTTGGATTCTGTGTTTGCCTTCTCTCTGCCCCTCCCCCACTTGTGCTCTGTTTGTCTCTCTCTCTCTCTCAAAAATAAATAAAACATTAAAAAAGGCGGGGGGAGCTGCAGGCTGAATTCCAGCCCCCACCTGCAGTTGGAGCCCCAGTGCACCAAAGAGCCCACACAACAAGGTGGCCTGGGTGAACTTATAAAATTCAACTACATTAAAAAGAAGCGAGAGCCTATAATTGAAAGACCTAGAAATTAGAAAGTTAAAGACAAGCAGAACTACATAATTTATTTATTGTTAGGCATATATATATGAAAACATGAAAGAAAAAATCAATGGAATGATTAATACAACATTGAGTATCATGGTACCTTTAAGAAAAAGGCAGGAGATGGGATAGGAAGGAGCACATGGTTAGATGAAATTATTGCTAATAACATTTAGGTTCTTGGTTTGGGTGGTGAGTTCGTGGTATTCATTATACCATGTAACAAATAATAAATAAAAGGGTAATCATTAGCTGGTGATTAATCTGAATCTGTATACTTGAGGAGGGAGGCAGGCACAACAGAGAGAGTGGAGACTAGACCTGATATTGTCCCCATTTCTCTGTCTCCCTCTCTTACCCCTAAGGACAAGCCATACATACCGGCACCATCATCCTATTCCGTCCTCATAACCACCCTACATGCTGGCAGAGTACTGGGGTCAAATCCTGACTCAACCACTTAAAAGCTGTGTGATCCTGAGTGAGTTACCTAATTACTTTGTGCTTTAGTTTCTTCATCTATGAATTTTTTTTTAAATAACTGAACTGCAAAGATCAAAATGAAACAAAGTTAGGGTGAGCTTTGGGCATAAATATAGGCAATAAAATTAAACAAAGTGCGTATAGCTAGGAGTAGCTAGCTACTTTTTAGGCTATAAGGATTAAATGATACTGCATTTGGACCTGGGTTTGACACATAGTAAGTACTCAGTAAATGCTAGTGATCACAATGTCATTACGCCCATTTTACAGATAAGGAAGAGAGATGCTTTCAAAGGTTAAGTAACTTGCCCAAGACTGCATAACTGGCACCAAAAGGCCATTTCTTTCCTCCCTTTATATCCAGTCTATTCTCTTTACTCTCTTTCTAGCTCATATACAAATTACTTGATCGTTGAATGTGAGCCAGGAAATGTGCTGAGTTCTGAGGTGCAGAACTAAGAAGATAATGCACATAATCCTTACCTTTAAGGATCCTTCAGGCTATGAGGTTTGGGTCTGGTGAGGGTCTGAGGGGTGCTTCGAGGACGTGGGGTTCCCCAAGAGACAGTGGAGGAGCAGTCTGGCCCAGAGGCACTGGCTGCCTTGAACTCTTTACCATCAGGTGTCCTTATACTGGGGCAAATCTGTCCTTGCTTTACCTCGTGACTAAGCTGCAGATGTGGGAGAAGAATGGGGTTCCAAAGGCCCTTAGGAAGAGAAGAACTCATACTCTTGCCACATGTGCATGGTGTACAGGCTTGAGTGGAGACATGATTTCACAGGTGTTTGAAGCAATCTCAGTTGTCCTGAGAGCTCACCAGTGTGACCTCCAGCCCAACACGTCCAAAATGGCAGACTTTCCCATTGGTTTCTTGAGTGAAACACCACCCTAGTCCTCCATGGTGGCCCCAAAGAAAATCAACAAACCTTTTATGGAGAGAGAAGTGTGGTTGGACCTTATAGTCAGAGTTCCCTGACCTTCATCTCCTCCTGAAGGATCTCTCCTTAAATACTGCTGTCAGCCCATATGATAAACAGTGATACAAGGGATCTCAGCAGAGGGGTTAGGAGTCCAACAGAACTTGTACCCAGTGTGGCCTGGCCATAGACTTAGAGCAGTCACTTAAAAAAAAATTTTTTTTAATGTTTTATTTATTTTTGAGAGACAGAGACAGAGATGGAGCATGAACCGGGGTGCGGGGGAACAGAGAGAGAGAGGGAGACATAGAATCCGAAGCAGGCTGCAGGCTCTGAGCTGTCAGCAGAGTCCCACAGGGGGCTCGAACCCATGAACTGTGAGATCATGACCTGAGCCAAAGTCCGACACTTAACCGACTGAGCCACCCAGGCACCCTTAAAGCAGTCACTTTGCTTCTCTGAATCTCAGTGTCTTCTTCTTTAAAATGGAGAGAACAAAAGAACTTCACCGTGGTGTTGTTCGGGACAGTGAGTGAGTTCGTGTGTGGTATGCTGAAAAAAGACCACCAAAGATGCTCACACCCTAACCCCTAGAACCTCCAATTGTCACTCTATATGGCAAAAGGGACTCTGCAGATGTGATTGAGTTAAGGATCTCCTGAGGTGGGGAGATTTTCTTGGATTATCTGGGTGAATCTAGTTGTAATCGCAAGTGACTTTAAAAAGGGGAGACAGAAGGAGCTCTGAGTACAAAGGAGGCAGTAGGGATGGAACGATGGTTGCAGTGTTGTGAGGGGGGCCCTGAGCCCAGGATGCAGTGGCCTCCAGGAGCTGCTAGATGCAAGGAAGGGGATTCTCCCCTAGAGCCTCCAGACAGAATCAGAATTGCTGACGCCTTGAGTTGAGCACTGCGAGACTGGTTTGGATTTCTGGCCTCCAGAACTGTAAGAGAATAAATTTGCATGGTTTTAAGCCACCAAATTTGTGGTAATTTGTTACAACAGCCCTTGGAAACTTATACACGTTGTTGGCACACTTCCAGGCATGTATTTAACATGCAATGGATGTTCATGGGTTTATTGTAACTTTTAAATTTAATTTTATTGTTTATTATTTTTGAGAGAGAGAGAGCATGAGGGTGGGAGGGGCAGAGAGAGAGGGAACAGAGGATCCAAAGAGGGCTCTGTGCTGACAGCAGCGAGCCCAATGCAGGGCTCAGACTCATGAACTGTGAGATCATGACCTGAGCCAAAGCTGGATACTCAATGGACTGAGCCACCCAGCGGCCCTATTGTAATGTTTTAAAGATAAAGGCACCCAAAACTTCCTTCATAAAAAAAAAGTCCAGATTATCCGAAGGAGCCAGTGATTGACTAAATATGGGGAAGGGAAGAGGGAAAGCCTGGGTAAATAGGTCTAGTCACTTCTTGCCATGTGGGAATTCACCCTTCCCTGGCAACCTTGACAGATGGCTTGGCTTGATTAAGGGAGGTA
Organism: Felis catus; assembly: GCF_018350175.1. NCBI lineage: Eukaryota > Metazoa > Chordata > Mammalia > Carnivora > Felidae > Felis > Felis catus. The sequence continues at coordinate 15,204,072 of NC_058379.1, forward strand.
GTGGATCTGCTTAGAGTATCCCTGTCTTGACTGATTGTATTATTAACAAATACTTAATAAGCATCTACCATCGGCCAGGCCCTGGAGAGGTGGTGCTTAACAAGACACAGCTTAGCTCTTTTCCTCCTGATGCTAATGTGTATGTGGATGGTGGAGGTGGAGGAGGTAAGCAAGCAACCATGAAGGTAATAAAGTGGAGGCCATGCAGAAGAGATAGGGAGGTGCTGTGGGAGCTAATAGGAGGGGCATTTTATCAGTTATCTGTTGCTATATAACAGAGCATTCCAAGATTCAAGGGCTTAAAACAAATAGTTTATGAATCACAACTGTGTGGGTTGGGAATTCAGGCAGGGCTCAGAAGGATGGCTTGTTGCTATTCCATGTGGCCTTGGCTTGGGCAACTGGAGGATCTAGATGGCCTGTCACATATATAGTACTTCAGAGGGATGGTTAGACTATCCCAGGACTTGGTGGAGTGGCTGAACCATTCTTCTCATGGTGTTGGTTCTCACTCATAATCTGGGACCTTGGTTCTCCTCCCCATGGTGTCTCTATCTCCTGGACTTCTGACTGAAAGCAGATGAGGCTTTGTAGCCTCTTAAGGTCTAGAATCTGAAGCTCTAGAAAGTCACTTCTGATGCCCTATAATTGGTTAAAGCAAATCAACAGCCAGCCTGACGCAAAGACTGGGGGGAACCTTGCATCTCGTGTTGGGAAGAGCACTGTGGGCACACATGGAGACGGAGGAATTATTTGGTGCCATGTTTGCGCAATCTGCCATAGGCATCTCGCCAAGTCTTGAGGGATGGTGGTCAGGGAAGGCTTCCTGGATTAAGCAACATCTAACTGATCACCTACAGTTTAAGTAGGAGTAGACTAGAGACTGTGGAATATTGAGCATAGAGGAATAGCATGTGTGTGCTGTTCAGAGGCAAAAGGGAACATGGAACCTTCAGAGAATAAAGGAAGTTCAGTAAGGAAAGTAATGGGAATGGTAAGAAATGAGGCTGGAGAGTTGGGCAAGGGCAGCTAATGAAGGACCTTGCAGCCATAGTTCTTTATCTCCAGGACAGTGAGGTGCAGTTGGAAGAGTTTGAATGCGGGGGTGACGGACCTGAATTAAGTTTTAAGAAGGTCCCTCTGGCTGTTCTAAGGAGAATAGATTGCAGGAAGCCAGAGTGGGTGTTCTGAGATCAGCAAGAAGGCTGTAGAGTTATCCAAGCAAGAAGTGATGGTGGTGATAGTGGATATGGAAGGTTGTGGGTCGTTGGGGAAGATTCTTACCAAGTCAACATCATGGCTGGATAGGGCCAGGACATCATCCATCCAGTGCCCCTCGGCTCAAACTGAAAGGAGTTGCCTTCTCCTTTATGCTCTGGTCTCATCAGTTCCTGCGTATGCAAAACTTCCTCCCTCTGTACCTTCCTTTCCTTTTGGGGGCAACCACCCACCCTCCCCACCCCATGGCTGGGTGGTTCCAACCAAGAAGCTATTAATTAGTCTCCCTGTATTCTGGGTTTCCCCCTTCTAATCCATCTTGCATACTCTCACTAAAGTGAGTCTTCTAAAATACAGCTTTACATCATGTCAGCTCTCTTGGGAAAACAACAGAACCACGGCAGGGCTCCTGATCCTTATAGGAGAAAATAACAAGTCTTTTATGTGGCGTTACAGGTATTCCTCAGGGTGGTCTTCTAAACTGTATCCCCCACTGTTGTTCAATAGCATGCCACCTGCCAGATATAAAAATATTGCTGGTGGTTAGGGAATTCTTCCATGTCAATGATAACAGCGACAATCCTGAGGTATGGCTGTAGTTATCAAAATTCATTGTTTGCCTTTTGACTTGGGTTGGTGCATGGGGAGATGTGCTGTTCAGATTCCCCTTCAAGGGAGGACATGCCACCCTACTGTGGGGAGTGTGGTCAGCAGATGGCTTCCAACTGTCAGCTCCTTTGACAGCTGCAGAGAGCTCCCTCACCCAAGGTCACGGCTTTCTGGAGCAGTCAACATCCAGTAACTGAGCAAGACAGGGTAGGAGGCTTGGCTATTTGGGCTCAGTCATTCTCTGCCTGGTTGAGTGGCTTTGTTGGGCTGCATTGCAGTTTAGGCTCTTTTGTTTGCCCGATCCTGCTTCTTCTTCCTTCCCTTCAATATTTTTTTGGACAACTTTCTTGAAATATAATGTACACTCCACATGATTTACCTATTTAAAGTGAACAGTTTAATTTTCAGTGTATTCACAGAATTGTGAATCACAATTTTAGAGCATTCTCATCACCCCAAAGGAAACCTCATACCCATTGGCACTCATTTTTCATCCCCCGCCCCCAACCTTCCAGCTCTAGGCAAGCGCAAATATACTTTAAATTTCTAAAGAATTGCCTATTCTGGACACTTCAGATAAATGGAATCATTCAGTCCTTTGTGTCTGATTTATTTTATTTAGCATATTGTTTTTAGTGTTTATTCATATTGTAGCATGTGTCAGTAGCCCATTCCTTTTCATTGTCAAACACTATTCTATTGGATGGTTGTGCCATTTATTCATCCATCCATCAGTTGATGTACACTTGGATTTATTTCCATTTTTTTTTTTTTGGCTATTAATCAATAAGGTTGCTGTGAATAGTCACTTGTAAATTTTTGTGTGGACATATGTTCCTAACAAACACTTTGCAGCCCAAACTATCTTAGTGTCTCTTCTAAAAAAAATCCAGCTTGTGACACCTGGCAGTCTCCCCTTCAGGAATTCATCCTTCAGATACACTTGCCCAATACGGAGTGACATGTGTACAGTGTGATTTACAGCAGCGTTATTTGTTTTGGCAAAATGTTAGAAACAACAGGACTAAAAGAAGATTAGCTTAGAGGGATCAGAGAAATTAAGTGATCTGTTAAGTAACACAGAAAGTGAGTGTTGGATGCAGGGTTTGAACCCAAGCCCTTGACTGCATAGCATGTCCTCATTTGGCTGTCCTCCTTCCCTCCCAAATGGATTCTACATGGATTTTGTACACAAACTGGCTGCCCTCAGTCTAGAAATAGCTTGCCCATGGATGTATTTAGTTTGAACTGTACAAGTGTGAAATGTTTAAAAAATCTGGAGATTGCACATGAAAATACAGGTCAGGAGTTTCTTTTTTGGAAACAAGAGGGTGCAATCTGCCAGCATTTGACTTGTACATCAACAGAGCAAGGCTGGCTGATGTTGAGATGTGTCTGTGTGCTTTTCGTGGGGCTCTCAGTTCCCACCTCTCCCTTGTGTGCACAGCCAACACATTTCACTCACTTCAGCTCACTGCCTGGCTCCTTGATGCATTTAAGTTTGAGACCCTTGCAATTTCAGGGTTTCACTCATTTTGGGTATGTGTCATTCTGGGAGGTCGTCTCTGGCTGGTGACCTAGTCTTCATGCTAGGGAAACCCAGCTCCTAAGCTTTCCCTTTGCTGATTTTCTTTTTTTTGCTGGGAGAGGGGGAAGGAAAGAAGGGGAGAGAAAGAGAGAAAAGGGGAGATGGTGTTTCAGTTAGCTTGGGCTTCCATAAAAAAAATACTATAGACTGGATGGCTTAAACAACAGAAATTTATTTTCTCATGGTTTTGGAGACTGGAAGTCCAACATCAAGGTCTGGCAGGGTTTTGTTCCTGGTGAGGGCTCTCTTCTTGGCTAGCAGACAGCTGCCTTCCTGTTGTGTCTCTTCCTCTTCTTATATGGGCATCAGCCCAACAAATTAGGGCCTGATCCTTATGATTTCATTTAACCATTATCATCTTCTTACTGGTTCTATCTCCAAATACAGTCATATTGGGGATTAGGGCTTCATCATATACATTTTGGGAGGTACACAAACATTCAATCCATAACAGACAGCTGCCCTTTTGGTTCCTATGGCAAAACTGCATCTAGTTCTAGAGGATTCCTGCAGTCCAGCTAATTCCTTGCCTATGGATTCTGGAACACCCTGATATCCTTCCTTGTAACAACCCCTCTTGTTCTTAAGGTAGTAGCTTCAGTGGGCTCCTGTAACTTGCTACCAAGGCTGACCACAAGCACTATGAATGACAGGCACTAATGCATGGCACTTATAAGCAAGGATGTAGGAGTCAGTTGGCTTCTGACACTCAATTGTTCCCTACCCACAGGCAGTGACTTAGACTCTGGGATCCTCAGTTGCCTTATCTGTAAAGTGGGGATGAAATAGTACCTAATAGGGTGGGTTATTGTGGGGATTTAATGACATGATGTATGTAAAGTCTTAGCAGAGTACATAGTAAGTACTGAATAGACAGTTGCTCTTCTAATCATGATAATTATTGTTATTTAGTAGGCCAGCTGGGTCAGATAATTTCCAATATTTCTTTCAGTCTTGATGTTCTCATCCCTTGGTTTTAACCTAGCCTCTGAATGGGGTTTTTGTGTATACCATGCTCCCCAAAGATATTTTCTCCTGGCTAGAAGGGTCCAGGCCTTTCTTTCATGTTCTTAAAAGGGTCTGTGACAAACTCCCCCAAGTAGTTATGGGTCACTCTTCTAGAATGTAAGGATTCCACATATGTCAGGGTGACCCCAAGAAGGTAGAAGTGGATCCTCCTGAGGATTAGGTCGGTACTAAGACAGATTTTAGTTCAAAGCCTTAATGTAACTTCCAAAAGCTCAGTAATGTGGTCCATAATCAACTTTATCAAAGCAATTTAGCAGGGATGTAGCTATCTCCCCATAGTGTGCGGCCCCATGGGGAAATAAAAATTTCACGGGAGCAGTGAGGACTCTGGTGTCCTTGGGAAAGGTCAGCCTGATGTGTGAAGAAGCCTTGAGTATGAGTGAATGAGTGGGGTGCCTGGAACATTCCAGAATGAGGTCACAGCCTGGACCTCTTATCAAGGTTCACATGGGATGTAAGGGGTATTTGCTGCAACCCTGAGCCTGGAAATTATGGACAAAAGTATCGTGGCCCAGAGTTATGTTCTAAACCCACAGTTAAGGTCAGGTTATGCCACTCCACAAAAACCTCTGTGTCTGCCTCTTATTTAAAGCCATATTTCTTAAACTGGGACACCTGAAGCCCTGAAGATGGGTGACAGTGAACCAGGAGAGACAGAAAGCCATGTATGTATGTGTATGTGTGTGTGTATATATGTGTGTGTGTGTATTTGTGTGTATGTATATATGTACATATATTTGTGTGTGTGTGTGTGTATCTACACACACACAAATAAACAAATAGTTTTGTTTGTATTTGTATAAGCAAATAATTAAAATACACATGCATGTACATAAGCTAAGACAAATGTTGCTGGGGAAATTTTGTAGTTCAGTTCACGAGCTCAGCACTTCAGAATGGACAGCTATTGAATTTGTTCTCAGTTGTATATAGATGCTTTGGTGAAAAAATTGGAGATGCCCTCAACTTCATAGCACAGCATCAAAGGCTCTTTACAATTTAACCCATATTGCAAGAAGCATGATGCCCTCCAGCAGCTGTAGGCTTATAGTCTACTGGCTGAGTTGTACAATGGAAGGGAACATCATCCCCCAGTGGTTTCAGTCAACATCCCAGGGTTGGTGTGCATTGACATTAATTAGGTCATGTGTACATCCCAAAACAAATTACTGTGATTTTGATTGGCTAAGCATGGATCGGCGGCGGTGGGGGGTCATCAGCTCCATCTGAACATCAAGGGCTGAGAATGCGTGTGTGTGTGTGGGGGGGGGGTGGTTCCTTAAAAAATATCAGAATACTGGGGTGCCTGGGTGGCTAAATCTGTTATGCATCTGACTTTGGCTCAGGTTATGATCTCAGGGTTCATGAGTTCAAGCCCTGTGTCGCGCTTGCTTTGGATTCTCTGTCTTCTTCTCTCTCTCTTTCCCTCCCCTGCTCATGCTCTCCCTTTCTCTCTCCCTTTCTCAAAAATAAATAAATAAATAAACATTTAAAGAAAATCAGGTACTGTTCTTAGAAGAGGGTGCTAATAAGACCCAACCTCATTTACTGTATGAGGTCTGCTTGACCCCAAACCCACACTTTCTTAATCTACACTCTTCTCGTCCCTTTTATAGAGGCAGGAGCTGAGGTCAGAGAATGGCAGGGCCTTCCTCATATCGCACATCACTTTAGCAGCAGACGTGGGTTTGGGTCTCTGGTGTCCTGATTCTCAGTCAAGCCTACGCTGTGTGTTGTGAAGAAGACCCAGGAGCTAATTCGCTTGGCAAGCATGGGGGATGGTCATGATGCATGGCACCATAATCCTGTCTGTTATCAGTGGATGAGAAGCTCCCGGAAAATTTGTGAGCCTGGTGCAGTACAATATCTATAGACATCCTCTTTCCCCTGTTGCTCTAATGTGTCCCTAAGGACACAGCTTCCCCCAGAGCCCTCTCAGGTGGTGGCTGCTTTTCTTGCACATACCTCCTACTCCTTGAGGAAAGGTAGGCATGCTGCTTGCTCATACATGCTACTTCCTACCCTTCCCAACACCCCCCATGCCCTGCCCAAGCTCTGCATCTCCTGTCATCTCTCCATCACCCGCTACCCCCACTTTGTTGTAATTCATCACTTGATGATTTAATGGCCTACTCACCATCAACACTTGGATGTCTAGTAAGCAACTCAAGTTTACCAGGTTCAAAACTGAACTTCTGGGCACCTTGGTGGCTTAGTTGGTTAAGTGTCTGACTCTTGATCTTGGCTCAGATCATGATCTCATGGTTTGTGGGCTCAAGCCCTACATGGGGCTCTGTGCTGACAGTGCAGAGCCTGCTTGGGATTCTCTCTCTCACCCTCTCTGTCTGACCCTCCCCTGCTCATTTGCTGTCTCTCTCAGAATAAAGAAATAAACTTAAAAAAAAAAAACCCGTGCTCCTGATCTTTATCTTCTGCCCACCTCCCCCAGGGTAATCCATGTCAGGTTAATGGCAACTCCATCTTGCAGTGACACAGAAGAAAAGCCCCAAACCCTCTCCTTCCATGCCCCATCAGCAAACCCTATGGGTTTCATCTTGCTACAATAGAATACTACACAGCAATAAAAAAGAACAAAGTATGAATACATTCAGCAATATGGATGAACCTCACAGATGTAATGACAGGTGAGAGAAGCCCAATGTGAAAAAGTTCTGTCTGTATGTGGTTCAAAAACATTCACACCTATAAAAGTCAAAATATACAAGGATTTTTAAGAATCTGAGAACATCTAAATGTATAAACATCAAAATGGTTACCTTTATGCAGACGTTAGAATGGGTACAAGGAAACCTTCTGGGATGCTGATCATGTTATATAGGGTACTCTGCATGGTTGGCATATGGGTGAATACAAATGTAAAAATTCATCAAGGTGTGTATGGAAGCTTTGCATATTTACTGTATGTATGTTATGCTCCAAAAAGAAATTAAAAATATGTATATATTCAGAATCTAGGCTTAGCCCTTAGACCTTCTGGGTCTCTTTCCTATTGCAGTGACTTGAAGAAGGAGTCTTCTCTTTTGTTCATCCTCCACATTCAAAACGTAAGTAAGTCTGATCAGCTCTACTGTCAGAACCATCTAGAATTTGTTCCCTTCGTTCAGTCTCCACTTCTAACTCTCCAGGGCAAGTCATGATCACCTGTCACTGAGCAACGCCATAGCTTTGTTCCTTTTGATGACTGCCTTGTAGTCCTCATATACTGTATGTCGTGAGCTGAATGGTGGCCCAAAGATATGTGCGTATCCTAATGCCTGGAACCTTCTCTTAGTCTGCCTGAGCTGCCATAACAAAACATCACAGACAGATGGCTTAAACAACAGGAATTTATTTCCCACAGTTCTCAAAGCTAGGAAGTCCAAAATCAAAGTGCCAGCAAGGTGGGTTTCATTCGGGGGGCTCTTCTCTTTGTTCTAGGTAGCCATTGATTTGCTGTGATCTCTTCTTGATGTGCACTTGGAGGGGAGAGTGAGCAAGCTTTCTGGTGTGTCTCCTTATAAGGGCACTATCCTATCACGAGGGCTCCACCCTCATCTAACACTAATTACCTCCCCATCTGGAAATCCCATCACATGCTGAGGGTGGCTAGGATTTCGACCTATGGATTTGTGGGGTCGGGGGCATGACATTCAGTCCATAACAAGCCTGTAAATGTTCCCTTACTTGGAAAAAGGGACTTGTAGATGTGGTTAAATTAAGGATCTTGAGATGTGGGGAGCATGCTGAATTATCATTGGGCCCTAAATGTAATCCCATGTATCCTTGTAAGGGGGATGCAAAAGATTTTACACACAGACACATACAGGGAAGGCACGTGTGGAGATGAAGCAGAGAGAGATGTGGCCACAAACCAAGAAATGCTGATGGCCACCAGAAACTGGAAGAAGCAAGGAATGGACTCTCCCCGAGAGCCTATGGAGGGGAGCCTGGTCCTGCAGACGCCTTGCTTTCAGACTTCTGGCCTCCAGCTGTGAGGGAATAAATGTCTGTTGTTTTTGGCACCCGATTTGTGGTAATTTGTTACAGCAGCCCCAGGAAATGAATGCTCAGTACTGTGATTTGTGTGACCATCCCTGGTTGATGGACACATAGGTTACTATAAAGTTTTCTGTTTCAAACAGCATTGCAGTGAACATTCTTGCTCATTGTCCTCTTACAGGCGTGCAAACTTTTCTATTGGAGAAACTCCTGGAAGTGGGATTACTGGGAATTAATGGGCATGAGCAGTTAAAGTTTGGGTAAGTGGAGGGGGGCCCGGGCTCTCTTTAAAAACATTGCTGCTATGCTGTGCACTTTGCAGACACATTGGTATTATTATTGTGTGCTCCTCTCACAGATTAGGAAACCGAAGCCCAGAGAGGTTAAATCTTTGCCCAAAGTTATTCGTTTGGGAAATGGCTGGTAGGATATAAATCCTATCTCTCTGACCTTTCGTTTAAGATGATGAATGTAAATCACTTAGCATCCTATTTGGTACTGACTCAGTATTGACTGTATTTTTTTCAAGGTATGTTGTGAAAGTAGTATCATGTGTGATGAAATCAGTGAGTATTTATTGAGCACTTACTATGGACAACACATAGGGCATGATGCTGGAGGTACATCCATGAATAAGTCCAATATGATCCCTGCTCTCCCAGAGCTTATATTCTATCAGAGGAGACAGATTTTGGCCTAATATTCCAAATGTGATGAGTTTATGGGGGAGAAGTGCCAAACTGAGGAGGCATTTGGGGGGTGCTTCATAGGTGAGGCAAGTTTGGCTCTCCCCAGTGGCTTGTAGCAATCTTCAAACATCCACATTAAGTGAAATAGTACGGAGAAATGGTGATTTGTCACTATCAGGCCTTGGGGGCCCTTCCTAGGGTCTAAATCAAATTCAGAAGCTTGAAGAGCCAGCCCTGAGTTTAGTGTGGATTTTACAGGTCAGTGAGGCTGAACAGCAGCTCCCCAGCTGGTGATAAATGTGTTGAGATCTCTCTAAGGCTCTGCCAAGGCCACTGTCAACTAAGTGTCTTCATTCCCCAGACTGTCATGGAGAGGCTGCAAATAGTCATTCAGCTGCATTCCTGTCATCTGCCAGGGGTCTTTAGGAGAACTCTAATGGGTTGGGCACCTGCTTCTGGTCTGGGTCCAGGGTAGTCTGGGATATCCTCTATCCTGGGAAGTGGCTGAGATAGGGGGATATGAGGATGAGCTCCTCAGTGTAGGGACCACATATTGCCATTCCTGTGTCCCTCTGCCAAGAATTGTGCCCAGCACAAGGACATATCTGTTGAATTACCTAAAAATGGGCTTGTCAGAGAGAAAAGACAGCAGAGTCTTAGGAGAGGAGAGGATATGTGGTGGGTAGGGGGTTTTGGAGGCTTGGATGAGTCCTCAGTAGTGAGAAACGTGCTGACAAGGTGTGGGGAGAGTTGGTGTGTCAGACAAAAGGGTCCTTTAAAGAGTGTCTCAGTAGATCACGAATCGGATGCTTGTTATTTCTGACCAAGAGCTGCAAAAATACTGGACTGGTGTGGTTTTGTTTGCCAGGCTGAGTTCCTTCAAATTCTGCAGTGCTCCAGGCGTGATCACATGCTCACTGGCGAGGGTTACGTGAGCACGCTCAGGCCTCTTCTGGCTTCTAATAGCAGCTGGCCTTAACCATTCTGAGACCCACCCTGGGACTGTGGGTGATCTTGACTCTTTTGCCCAATAATTTCAATGGCTATCAAATAGCAAGAGCTTAGCAAGTGCCAGGTATGTCTAGGCTTATTAATGCTCATGACAGTATTTCAAGGTAGATATTATTATTCTTATTATTTCCACTTTATAGAGGAAGAAACTGATGAGAGATTAAGCAAGCATCAGGCCCAAGGTCACAGAGGTGGTAGGCGTGAGGTATACACTTAAGCAGTCTGAGTCCAGAACCAGAACTCTCACCCTCTTCTGTGTAGCTCTCTGGGCTCTTGATTTTCACACCGTCATGGGAGCCCAGTATCTGTTGTGAAGGGAGAAGACAAATTGGTCGTCCTTTCTATACTCAAGTTGAGATTTTACATCACTATTTCGAAAAGCTCTTTTTCTCCCCAGGGCGCACACACACACGCACACACATATATCCCATCATTTGGGTTATGCTTAGTTCCAGCTGGTGCATGTTCCCTAAACCTCCGGCTTCCCTCTGCCCTTCAGATTTTGTTGTTAAGTCTCCTCTGGGCCAGTCTTCTTTTCCTTTTACGATGAAATTTCTCTCAGGACCTAAGCCATCCCTCCTTAGAACTGGGTTTCTGTTACCTGCTCCCCTTTGTCCATTTATCTGTCAGACAGTGTTTGAACATGTATACATCCCCACTACAGATAGGATTCATATTTCTCCCCACTCCCCCCCCCCCGCCCCTGTCTTATATTTTAGTTGGATGTAAATAAATACTTGGGGGACTGAGCATTACTCATCTCCACAGGCAGAAGTCTATAAATCCCAGCCCTGACCCTGCTGGGTTCCCCATGAGATTTTAAGTAAGTTATATGTCACACTGTAAGCAGCCTACAAGTGGAATTATTAATAATGCATGTATTTTTGTAAATAACAATGATGATCAATCTGGATGTTTGAGGTGGAGCTTCAGGCTTCATAAATGGAAGACCCTTTTGTACCCAGTGCCTAAACCCCCTTCCTTCTTGATATTGGAACATTTTATGTTTAAACAGGCAGTGGTACACCCAGTTCTAGGCTGTGAGTCATGATGAGTGGAATCCAATTATGACACTCTTGTTCCTTCCTTTGCCAGTGTGCCTTGCAGGGAGAAGTGACACAAATCAGGTCAATGGGACCTAAATGGAAGTCTGCTGTGGGTACTTCTGGGAACAAGGGTATCTCCCAGTAAAAGGGAAAACATACAGCTGGCACCATCCCCCCTCCCTTTTTCTGCTTGGATGCAGCATTTTCAGACACAGTGGCCACCCTAAGACCATGAAGTGAAAAGCATAGTGATAAACACTGATGTGCTAAGAATGGCCAATGGCTCTGGGTCCCTGATGACTGAATAGCAGCCACCTACTTTGACATCTTGTTAAGAGATATCCTCCCCCCACCCTTTTTTTTTTTGGTCTAAGCCACTGTGAAGATTTTTCTGTTACTTGCAGCCAAATGTATTCTCAGCTGATACAGAAGTGACTTCTTTTTCTTTCTTGTTAACAAATAATAAATGCTCATTTTAGAAAAATTTAAAAATGGGTAAGCAAAAAGAAATCTGTAATCACCACTGACATCCTTTTGAAACTTTTCTGTGATTAAAAGATATTTGGCAAGGGGCGCCTGGGTGGCTCAGCTGGTTAAGTGTCCGACTCTTGATTTTGGCTCAGGTCATGATCTCATGGTGGTAAGATCGAGCCCTGTGTCAGGCTCCGTGCTGGATGTGGAGCCTGCTTAAGATTCTCTTTCTCTCTCTTTCACTCTCAAAAAAAATTATTTAAGGAACATTTGTTGAATGTGCCTATAATGACAGGCATGTGTTAAGTATTTTACTTCCTTTATTCCATTTTATTTTCACAACAATCTATTAGGTATGAAGCATTACAATTCAGAAAAAAATATGCACCTGTCCCTCTGAATTCCCCTCTCCTTATTAAAGTTAACCATTGTTATTGATTTGTTCTTATGATACCAGATATTTTTCCTATGCAATTACATACACACTGAGAAGGTTTTTGTATTTTGCATAATAATTAGATCATACCAGGCATGTAGTTCTTTAACTTGCTTTTTGTGCTTACTAATTTTTCTTGGAGATTTTTCTGTATCAGTTCAAATAGATCTATCTCAGAATTCTCAACAGGCTGTGTAGCAAGTAAGGCAGTTCTAAGTGTCAGAACTGCCCCACGATGGAGTGGGCAGCTTGAGAGCTAATGATCTCCCTGTTCCTGGAGGAATCCAAGTAGAACTATGGTGACCACTTGGAGAGAGAGGTTACATCAGAGGGTAGGTGGGACTGGGGTGGCCTTTAACGGACATACTTACCCTGAGATCTTGTGACTCTCTGGCCTGACAATCTGTATTTAGTGACAGGAAAGAGGTTTCTAAGTTTTCGGGTATCATAGAATAGTGGCTAAAAGCACAGGTTTCTAGGTGTGTGACCCTGAGTAAGTCATTTTACCTCTGTGAGCCTCAGTTACTTTACAAGCAAAATAAGGCATTAGATACACCTGGTTGCATGTTTCTGCCCCTCTGCTGCATATTCGAATCACCTGGGAGGCTCTTTAATCTGCAGGCAACAAATGGATCAGCTGAAAACAAATCTTTGAGAATGGAGCCTGGGCATCCTTACCCAGGAGAGAAAACCCCCAGATGATTCTAGAACAAAGTTAGAGTGGAAAGCCATTGACCTGGCCCAGTGCGTGGGTCACCTGGAAGTCATAGTTAATTTCATGAGAAGCCTCCGAGGATAAGCGGTATCTGTGTCACAGATGAGCATGGAGAAATGAATTGACTTGGCTCAAGAGGTGACACCAAGATTCCCACCCAACTCTGGGGTTTGGTGATTGATTATGATAATTCTTGGAATCACCTGGAGGAACTTTTTACACATCCTGATGCCCAGGTCATATCTCAGACCATTCACATGAGACCTGGCCATGGATACTTTCTAAAACATCCAGCTGATTCTTCTGTGTAATCAAGGCTGACAGTCTCTGGTGTAGACACAGTGAACAAAGCACTTGTCATACTCCTTCTATGATAGGTGAATGACCCTTGCTGTTAGTATTGCTTATCTTTTAGAGAGGAAATGCAGCAGTTTGGTTGATTGTATGAGCTTTGGAATCAACCAGACCCACCTGGCATCATTCTGAGATTATTCTGGTGCTTTCTAGCTGAAAGGCGTGGGCCAGTATTGCTCTCTGAGCCTCAGCTGCATGGTCTATAAAGTGGGCATAAAAATATATGCCTCTAAACATGGTGATTGTGGTATAAGAATATTTGAAATGCACTGTGTACAGGGTTGGGCAAACAGCAGGTACTACAATGTTTTGGGCAATAATTACCATAATTCATAATAGTTGAGCCAAGCCCATTGATTTTTCAAAGCCTCTGTTTTTTCATCAGTGACATGGACCCTGTTTATCTTAGAAGCTTCTTGTGAAACAAAGTGTGTAATATAGAGAAAACTGCACAAAGTATATGTTTAATAAATGACTACTTCAGTGATGGCATACACATGGCAGAGGCTCATCCGTCCTTCTGGTTTCTCCATCAAATACATCTAGTGTTAAAGCTGAGATCATAGTCAGGCTACATTGAATCAAAAGATGTGATTCTGTGGCCTGAATAGTGTTTATAGATATATGTATTTAATACACTTTATTTGTAGAGGAGTTTTAGGTTCACCAATGAAATTGAGTAGGAAGTACAGAGAGTTCCCATAGACCCCTTGTCCCCATCCATGCAGAGCACCCCCCCACCAACTAATCAACATCCCCACCAGAGAGGTGTACTTATTATAGTCGATGAACCTGCACTAACACATTGTTATCATCCAAGGACCGTAGTTTACTTTCAGGTTCACTCTTGGTGTGCTATATCCCGTGGGTCTGGACAAATGCATAATGACACATATCTACCATTATAGTAGTGTGCAGAATAGTTTCCCTGCCCTAAATATCCTCTGTGCTCTGGCTATTCATCCTCCCTTCATCCAAATCTCTGACACCACTGATCTTTTCAATGTGTGTTTATATTTAAAAATTGGTGCCATTTCTCTAAGAATTGGGAGCTTGCACATATATTTCTGGATGCCTAGTTTCTCTTGAAATATGGAGAGATCGGATAGTAATTGTGCCCAGATCCACAGGGCATACTTTCTAAAGCTCAGTAGTAGCATTTAGATGACATCAGTCTTCAGTCAGACTCCGTGCCCCTTTTTATAAAAGAAAAAAAATTTTTTTATAACATGCTCTTTACTACCCAGAAATGAATTTCACAGATAGTAGAATCTATATATACACATAACTTCAAGAAGTCAATATAATGTCCTAACAATATTATAACAGAATAAACTAAAAGGAGTAATAAGGTAGTATATATTTCAATATGTAAATGCTTAGATATGACTCTACTATAAAACATAATGATAGAGTCGGATAATTGCTTCTATATATAATCACTGTGACTTGTCACAGCTATGAAGGCAGACTTGTACAGGCGTGTGGTGTCACCACCAACAACAAAAATACCATCCACAGTGTTGCCGCCCACGACCCAGTTTCCTGAAATGGTGCACTTTGGTGAAGTTCTGGACAAAGCAAAGAACAACCTTTGCTCAACTTACCCAGTGGCTATATTCCTTTAAAATTCGGTATATGCTTGAACCATGCAGGAAATAATTTTTTTGTTTACCTGTACAAAGAAGTTAGAGTTTGGCTCACATGATGTTTATTTTTCATGGAGTAAGTGTCTGGCAGGACATTTATGTGTGAGCTTAGTGGCAATCTGAAACATGCCCCCGACCCACATTTCCAGATACTTCACTAGGGGGCAGCACCACCCCCACTGAGAACTGGTGCTTCAGGACAAAGGGTGCTTTGGAGCTCCAGGGGTTTTGTGGAGCTGCTTTGCTGGAGCTGTTTAACTGGACCTTACACTTCCACTTAGCAAGTGCTTGCAGTGGGAGGGTTGTGTGTTTGTTTGCTTTTGTTTTGTTTTTTCTCTTTTTTCTTAAACTTGGGATTCCAGAGAGCTTTTTATATTATTCCATCTGTTTCACCCAAAGTATTTATTATTATTATTATTTTAATGTTTATTTGTTTTTGAGAGAGAGAGAGAGAAAGAGAGAGAGAGAGAGAAAGCATGAGCAGGGGAGGGACAGAGAGAGAGGGAGACACAGAATCCAAAGGAGGCTCCAGGCTCTGAGCTGTCAGCGCAGAGCCTGACGCGGGGCTCGAACTCACGAACTGGGAGATGATGACCTGAGCAGAAGTCAGATGCTTAACTGACTGAACCACCCAGACACTTCTGTTTGCTTTTGTCTTAACGATGACAGACATTTCTCTGGGTTGAAAGAACTTTTGTCTTCTGGAGTTAACTGAGGGAGCAGAGATTCTTGTCCCCAAGCAAGGAAAGCCATAAAAATAAAAGATCTGTCAAGACGTGCAATTTTTTATAGAACAATTATTCAATTGTGATAGCTGCAATGGCTTATTCTCTTAATTTTCAGTGAGGTATGATTGACATATGACATTGTGAAAGTCTAAGGTGCAGATTTGATACATTTACATATGTCCCCCCACCCTGCTCTGCCTTCTTGTTTTCCCATAGCGTTTCTTACCTTCTAAAATACCAGATAATGTACTTATTTATTAGGATTATTGCGTGTCTCCTTCCTGGAGTGTAAGCAACTCAGGGACAGGATTCTTCTACTGTTTTGCTCATCGATATGCATCTTGGCATCACGTGCCTAGAATGGCACCTGGCATGCATGGTGGACGCTTCATAAGTGTTTATTGGATGAATGAGTAAATTTCATGTAATCCTCCCATCACCCCCCTGGTGAAGCTGTTGTAATTTCCGCTGTACAGTTGAGGGCGGGTCAGACATGTACAGAGGTCTGCCTGAGTCACACAGCGAGGGGCTGAACAGTGCTTGGGCCTGGTCTCCTGACTCTCCTGCCTTCCTTGTGCGATTGTGGAAGCTTATTGGGATGTTTATGAGCGTAGGAGCTGAGGTCAAACTGCTAGGGATCAAAGGCCTGGGTCGGACTGGTCCAAGCTGAGTGGTTATTTCTCTACGTGATTTATAGGATTGCTTTAGGCCTGTTTCCAAACCTGTAAAAATCAAATAAAAAGACTGACTCGTTAAACATAGTATGATCATAACTTGGGTGTCCCATTAACTCCTTCCCCTCCTTCAGCTGAGCTTCAAATATGAGGTCAGGTCTTGACTGTTCTACCTTCCGAGTGTGCCAGAACACCTCTCAAATCTGTCCCCTTTTCTCCATGTTCACATGGAGCACTGTAGTCTAAGCTATGAGCATCTCTTGCCCGGACTGTTATAGCAGCCTCCCAGCTGGCCTCTGCTTCTACTCCTCACTTGTGAATCATCCTCTACATATCAGCCAGAGTCATATATATATAAATTACATATATATATAAATTATATATATATAAATTATATATTATATATATATATATATATATATATATATATATATAATAGATCATGTTATTTCCATGCTTAACACCCTTCATTACCTTTCCATCAGCCTTAGGATAAAATCTGGCCTCCTTACCTGCCCTATACAGCACTGTATGACCTGGGCCCCATTATTCTCCCTGTCCTCAATGCTTTCCTCCCTCCCTCAATACACATCAGTTCCTCCAGCCTCTGTCACTGTCTAGGACCCACCAGAATTTTCTGCCACAGGGCCTTTGCACTTGCTGCTCCCTCTACCCAGAATACTCTTTCTTTGTCATTTATAGCATGGCTCCGATGCAACCTCCTCAGAAGGATTCTATTGTATTCTGCAATAATGCTTGGTGATGGTGGTGGGCATCACAGCAGGTGATGGGATTGCCCACTTCACCTTCCTCGCCAACTTTTTAAGCATCTCAGACCAATCCAGTGTCTTCTCACCATGTGTAGGGTCCCATCCAACTAGGGCATTAGACCTTGGTCAGGTGACAGATTTGGCTCCACATCTGCCTACAGACAAAACTGCTCCCTTTCTTCCCTCCCAGAGAGTTTGTCTTGTTTCACTGATGTCCTGCTCAGTGGTTGTCATTTTAATACCTGTTTAATCAGAAGGCAATTAAACATGCATTTCCCTTTTCAGTGAATCCAGTCTAGGGCAGGTAAGATAGAGCTTGGTGCCCCTCACAGGGGGCTCTGGCACAGATTCAGGCGAAGGGCGTCACCTGATGTGAGGGATCAATCACCAAAGATCTGATGGAGCCCAGCAGTGGACTCTGCTTTGGGTCAGGTCATGTGGACAGAGAAAGCCTCCCCTGCTGCATCATTCCCAGCGGCTCCCACAGATGTGCCCTGGTCCTCAGCTGCTCTGCAGTCAATGCTGTGTATTCCGCCTGGGAGGCTTCCCCTTCTATCCACCTGGAAAATGTCTTCACAGGCTCCAAGGTTCAGCTCAAGAGTCATCTCCTCCTGGAAGCCTTCCAGGGCCTTCAACTGCATTCCTATATGCACTTCCTTAGTTCTTTTTATGTGCCTTTGCTATTCTAGAATTTTCTCTTATTATAATATAGGTTGTTTTCAGCCAGTGACTCAGTCCTCCCATTTATTCATTTATTCATTCATCACATTTGTACTGAACATTTGTTATGTGCCAGGCAATGTTCTAGAACAGTGTTTCTCAACAGTGTTTTTGGAGAGCTGCCTGCTTCAGAATCAACCACACCCTGTAACATGCTCCTCCTTACTCTAACTGCACCTGTAACACACTCCCCCTTGCTCTCTGCCTTAGCCACACAAATCACTTTTAGTCCCTGCTGCTTCTGTATTCCCTCCTGCCACAGGGCCCTTACATATGCTCTTTTCTCTACTTGAAATGGCTTTCCTTCCATTCTTCATGTTCATAATCACTATTATTAGCCATACCCTAGCCCAGTCATCACCTCCTTAGAAATGCCTTCCCTGATCTCCTTCCATGGTCAGTTCCTCCCATTTTGGCCCTCTGAACACCAACATCACTCCTTCTAAGCACATGTATAGCCACAATTACACATGTACATGACTCTTAGATAAATATCTGCATCCCTTGCTAGACTGAGTTCCATAAGGTGAGAGGCCAAGTCTGTCATGCTCATCACTGTGTTCTCAAAACCTTAGTGCATGGCACAATAAATACGTGGCAAATAAATGAGCAAAGAAACCCTGACTTGACTTCTCTGTGCCTACAGCTCACTTGCGTGTGTGACAAAACTAAGCCAGTGGAAGAGTGATAGAAGGCCTATAGAGGACAAAGGGCTTGACCTTCCCCTCTCCCCAAGGCTGAGGGTACCATGACCCCTGGTAATATGACAATATGAATGGTACAGGGCCCAGGACTGGAGTATAAACAATGTAGATTCCAGTCTAGTGTCTGAACCTGTTAGCTGTGTGGTATTGGGCAAGGCATTCTATGTGCATGAGCCTTAGTATCCTCATCTGCTGAATGGGTTGATGATACCTACTTCACAGTGTCATTGGATTAATGCATGCTAATGTTTATGGAGCATTAACCACATGCTCACCTCACCCTTATAATAACCCTTCAAAAATGGTCCTACTAATAATCTAATCCTTGTTTTATGGATAAGGAAACTGAGGCCCAAGGTCATATAAGCAGTGAATGGTAGAGCCAGGGTTTAAGGCAGTGTGGATCTAGAGCCTGTGCATTTAATCACTGAGCTTAACTATCAGGTGGCCTCAGCACGTCTCATTTTGTCCAGTAAAGCACTGGCACAGCACCTGGCACATATAAGCACTCACTAAATGTGGTTTTTCCTTCTCTTTGTTTCCTTGGCTTGAACTGGGGGTGAGAGAGGACCGCCCTGGCATTGATTCATGGCCTGGCTCAGTCCAGGAGATGAGGTAAGGACTGAGTGAACCTCAGCCTTTGAGAGGCTCGGCACGCTCCTGTCAGCCTCCCAGCTCCACATCAAAAGGCATTTTGACAAGCATCTTTATTACCAACATGAAAGAGACCCTTTTGTGCCTGGAGATTGGCGCTCAGAGCCTGGCTTTCCCGCTGTCTTTACTGGTGACCTGGAGTGGGGCATTTAGCCCCTTCTTCAGCACTTCTGTGATCCTTTTCACATTTTCCATCATCTCGGCAGATATGTGTTCAGCAGCTACCGCACGGACAGCACAATGCTGGGTGTCATGAGGGATGTCAAAGAAATGGTGGATGCAGCCCGTGCTCACCAGGAGAGACCAGTCTTACAGGGTGGGCTTTGGATCCAGGTCGATCTGGAGACGTCAGACATGTGGCGTAACCTCCCAAAACCCGTTTCCTCATCTGTAAAATAGAGATGGTAACAATATCTCTTCAAAGTCTTGTCATGTGCTAACCTGCACAGTGCTCAAAGAGTGACTGAATGGTAACAAGTTAAATTTCACTTGTGTTAATGGAGAGGAATCACTGGAATGAATTATTTTAGAGACTTTTATTTATGAGAGCATGGGCGTGTGCCACTGTCTAGACTATGTATCCTTTATAGCATTTTCTGTGGTAATCACCAATTATCCTTCAAGAATTAACTCAGTCATAAAAAAAAAGAATTAACTCAATGAAATTTGATCACTTCTTCCTTTAAGTCAAGAATGTGCCCAATAACCCATCTCAATTTTGGGACTTTTCATATGATTGCAATTGTAGTAGTTTATCTGTTTCAACTACCAAACTATGACCATCTTCTTGAGGGTAAAGATTGTTTCTTAACTCTGTCTATATCAACTACCATTGAGTAGGACGCTAAATAAATAGATAGCTGATCTTAAAAAAACCAGACAAACAAACAAACAGTGACTGAATGGAATTGCTAAATAAGTGTTAGCCATTAGGGCAACAGTGATGGCGATAATGAGGAGGATGGTGATGATGGTGATGGATAATGATGGTCATGGTGGATGAAGAAGGTGGTGAGGTGATGATCATGATGGTTATGACAGTGATAGTGATGACGGTGGTGGTGAGGAGGAGGAGGAGGATGGTGATCATGATAGTTTTAATAATGATAGTGATGATGACGGTGGTGGTTATGATGAAGGGGATGAGGATGATGATGATGATGATGGTGGAGATGATGGTGAAGATGGTGATGATCATGATGGTTATGATAGTGACAGTGATGTTTGTGATGATGAAGAAGGCAGTGGTGGTGCTGAGGATGGTGATGGTGAGGCTGATAGTGATGAGGATGGTGATGATGGTGACAGTGATGATGAAGATGGTGATGATGAGGATGGTGGTGATGATGATGAAGGTGATGAGGATACTGATGAGGATGGTGATGATTATGATAGTTATGATAGTAATAGTAATGATGGTGATGACAGTGGTGATTGTGAGGTTGATAGTGATGATGAGGATGGTGATGGTGATGACAGTGATATAGAAATGATGATGGTGGGGCGCCTGGGTGGCTCAGTCGGTTAAGCGTCCGACTTCAGCTCAGGTCACGATCTCGCGGTCCGCGAGTTCGAGCCCCGCGTCGGGCTCTGGGCTGATGTCTCAGAGCCTGGAGCTTGCTTTCGATTCTGTGTCTCCCTCTCTCTCTGCCCCTCAAAAATAAATAAACGTTAAAAAAATTAAAAAAAAAAAAAGAAATGATGATGGTGACCACAGTGATGATAAGGGGTGGTGATGGGAAGGGGATAATGGGGAGGCGGATGGGTGATTTGATGGTGGTGGTGGAGATGATTATTGATGATGCAGCAGAGACCTTGAGTTAATCCCCAATTTGTTAATACCAGATTTCTGAAAAAACTTACATGAGTTCAGACAGACCTGGGTTCGAATCTGAGCTCCACCGTGTTTTCAGCTGTGTGACCTTGTTAACCTCTCTGAGCTTTAAGTGCTCCCTGTGTAAAGTTTTGGTGATTGTCCCTATTTCACTGAGATGTCTCACATCCAGATGGTGATGTGAGAGAGCACCAAGCAGAGGGGATGGTACCCGATGGGTGTTCATTAAGTGGTATTTGTCTGTCCCTTTCCTTTCCTTCTTCATAGAATCCCTCATTAAGTACTAAGGAATAGCATATTCTCAAGAAAAGAGTTTGAACCTGGAGTCTCTGCTTTCCCCTCAAAACCCTTTTCTCCAAATAAGAGAGATCTCAGACTAGCTCAGGGAAACAGTGGGATTTGTTGAAAGTGACAGGGCTGTCTCAGGAGCCGGTGGGGGAACAGATGCAGCCAGGCCTTCCAGAACCCTGGAACCATGAGCCAGAAAAGGTCTAAAACTAAAGCAAATTATCTCATTCTCTCCCCCGGTAGCCAGACCTGGAGACACCTTTCTCCACACACTCTTTCTCTGCTTCCTTGGTTACATGGTAGAAGATGGCATCCTCTTGGCTCCTGAATTTATACTCTTCAGTTGAAACAGCCAGCGGAGTCTGACTAGCTCCTTTAGCTGCACCCTTGGTGTCTGGGAGAGAGAATCTGATTGGTCGAATTTTGGTGAGCGTTCCTTCCTGGTCTAACCACCATTGGCAGAGAACTCTGGAGGGGGCGTGGTTACGGCTTCCAAGGGTAAACTAGGTCGTGGAGTGAAGGATACTTTTAGAGAAGGGTGAACACCAGACAAATTGCCTACTATAGCCCAGCTAAGATTTCTGCACCCTTCCCATGAGCCGGGCGCTGTGCTAAGTGCTTCCCATGTGTTGTTATTTAATGCTATTAGTCCTCTGAATTGGGTCCTGCTTTTGTCCTCATTCCAAAAATGGGAAACTGAGGCTCAGAGCAGCAGCAACACAGCTAAAGTTAGACAGGAGGTAGTGGCAAAGTCTTCACCCAGCCTCCCCCCTAGTGCTGCAGTTTTCCCCAGGCGCTGCTTCCAGATCGATGTGTTCTTCTTGCTCTTCGAATCTTGGAGGACAAGAGGTTCCATCCCTTGGTGAAACGCTGACTGCCTGATGATGATTCTTATAAAGTTAGAGCACCTGAGTTTTGATCACTCAGCATTAGTTATGCTGGTCATATCCCGTATTCCAGAACTGTGTTGAGAAATGCAATTTGTAGCATCCCAGGTGGAAAATTTCTGATTCTCTCTGACGGAGGATGCCAAGGAGAATTGGTCTCTATCCTGGTGGAAACATAAACATCAATTCTGAAAATGAAGGAGGGAAAATGAGGTCCTGGAAATTGATGGAAAGCTGGCTGTTTGGCATCTTGAAATTAACCAGGACTCTCCCTGTTGCTGGTTTCTTGGGCTCTGGCTGTGGGTTTCTGAGACACATTTTTTTAAATCCTCTTGTCATTTCATTTGACCTGGAAAAGAATATAGATTGTTAGGTGCTCGGGCTGTAGAATTTACACAGAGGGAGAATTGACCCGGTGGAGACTGATGTAGCTGTTCACTCACCGACCACACAGCTTCATGTGCAGCTGATGGACGTGTCCAGGACATTGGCCAGCACACAACGTGGACTCCATACATGTACGCTTTCTTCCTTTGCTTTCCTTCAGAGAAAATCACATGCTGACTTTGGGAGGTTATTTGTTGCTACTGCCAGCTAATAGAGTTTGCTGTGAATGTAGTTGGTACAAATTGAAGAGAGGTCATTCTGTGAAAGAGGAAGTACTGCCATATAATGAAATATTGCACACGGCATGGTAAATAGATTGACTGTTTGTGTCTCCAGGGGCACATTCTTCCAGAGTTTCAGCCACTAGGTATTAAACACCTACTATGTACTTGACCCTGGGCTGTATGCCGGTAAGGGTATAATAAACCAAATTATTCTCTCTCCCCACCAGATATAGTGAAGCAGAGCCTACAGTTTATAAAGGTTAAAGGAGACAAGGATAATAAAAGCTATGAAGTCATAGCTATCATTTGTCAAGCACTTACCATGTGCTGAGCATTGTACCAAATGCTTTTGCATATAATCTCATTTAAGCCATTCTTCCACTCCAGAAAGTAGGTGTTCTACAGAAGAGGAAACTGAGGTTTAGAAAAAGAGGTTAAGTAAATATATTTTTGAATGGCAGGATGGGGGGTTTGAACACAGGTATGTATGGCTTCAAGGTCCATATGTTAAGTGGCTTGGACAAGTATTTTCAGCAGTAGAGAGCTGTGATACAGAGAATGAGGAAGAGGAAGAGTGCCTGTTCTTTCATCTTGTTGCTTTAAGTGCCCTAGATGTTTAATGTTAAACTATGTGCCTCTGGGCCTGCTGATTTAGGTTGCTTTAAGGGAATATCAGGTCTGTGAGAGCGTATGCAAAGCAGGGAATCAAGGACACACACACACACACACACACACACACACACACACACACACACACACACACACTTACCTTTCTTAGGTCTCTCAGAGCAAGAAGAACAGGGTGGATGTTTGAAAAGAAATAATGGTCTTACTCCAATCCCCCAATAAACATGGTCTGGGGCACCCCCATCCCCAACATTTGCACATGAATTAGATATTAAAAAGCCTGAACAGTGCTTCACATTCATCTGGATATTAGTTACCTATCTGTTTATTTATACCAAGTTTATTCCCCCAAATATTCAAGGAGGCTTATAAATATGCACAAAAAGCAACAGAATAAAATAAATGAAAATTAAGATAAATAAAACAAAGGAGGGAAATAACAGAGAAAAAGAAAAATTAGATGGATTCAGGAAAGAGGCTAGTGCATGAATTATAAGGCAAGTAGTGCTTTCCTGGTCTGTCGACTTCCTGTAGCCATTGCAAAGAGGGAACTATGTCAGTTACAGAGTGCCCAAGGTTCATAAGGCAGAAAAAAATCTGGTGGCTCCAGAGAGACACATCCATTATTGATTCTAAGATCAAGCAGGCATATTTCCCCCCCTCCCAGAGCCTCATAGAGAAAGCACTATGTAAAATAATGAACAATATCCTCAACATTGTTCTTACAGTAAATACAGTTTTCATTTGACTGCTTCATATTATGTCCCACCAAAGTGCAATTCAGAAAAGGAAGAGTCCTAGAGAAAGGAGGCAATATGATAAGACACAAGTTGTCTGCTCCATGATGACACAGGATGCTATTAAGATCATGTTGTTAGGGACATAAGGAGGCACTAGCTCAGGAGATTATTATAATCATGAAGGCTATGCAGGTGGTGTGAATATCTAGGTCAGGGCTTGAAAGTGGGTTTAATCTTGCATGGCACCCCCAACCAATTAGTAGTGACTTTATTCAATCAATGGGATGAAAAGGTGTGTCTGGGGTGAATGTGTGCTGTAATTGATTAGTGATGTATGCTGTGAGTTTAGGTACATCATTTACACTGGGAATTTGTTGTTGGCATTTATGCTAGGACTGTCGTTGATGCTTGTTACAGATCCTGGGTCTGAGGGAGGTCACAGGTCACCGTAGTCACCATAGCCCATTGCTTCATGAGAGTTTTGTTCCTAATTGACCCCAGGCAGATGGGTGCCCTGATTTTGATATTCTTCCTAAATTAGCCAAATGTAGTGTTCCCCGAAGCACTGGAGGAGAGTCAATAAATCCATGCTTGTATGTACATCCCATTTTGCCTTCAACTGTCTGGGACCACAAGAGAAATCTCAAGTCACTGGACTTTTTCCCGTCACAACACAGAGCTGGGAGAAGGGTGGCTAGCAGAATGCTTTGGGCAAGGGAAGTGGCTTGAAGAGAGCCGAATTTCTGGAACTCGGGTATCTCCCAGTTGGGAGAACCCTTCCTTCTCCAGGGTTTTCATCCCATCCACAGCGGCTTCCTACTGTAGGGACTGCCTTTGGAGTGCTCACCATCACAGATGATCAGAATTGTTCAGTCCTCATGACTGACAGGAAGGACCCCTGGCTTTCTCAAATCATCTCCCACAGCAACATCCAGGAGAGAAAACCATGCTATTCAAGAACCAAAGGCCCTTAGGAAGAAAAGCAGAATCATGGGTATTCACTCATTCAGATAGTTCGTTCGTTCATTCATTCATTCATTCATTCAACACTGTGCATCTACCACATGCGAGGGTTATTTATGTTTAGTGAAAGATAAAAATATAACTAAGATATCTTCTCTGTTCCCCACACTCAGAGCCTAACGGGGAAGATAGGTATAATTCCAGTGCAAAATGGTAAGTGCTAAGGATATGTTCAGTGTGAAGGGGGGAGAATAATGAAAAATAATAATGGTAGGCATTTACTTACCTGTGCTAGGCACTGTGTGGAGTGAATACACACATATCATAGTAATGTTACTAAGTATTCTTAGCAACCAATGAGTTAGGTAGGCACTATAATTGTTGCCATTGCCCAGATGAAGAAATTGAGGCTTCTGCTGGAGGTGCCCAAGGTACCAAGCAGCAGAGCCAGTATTTGATGGAAAACTATCTTTTTTTTAAGTGTTTTTGAAATGTTTATTTATTTTTAAGAGAGAGAGAGAGAATGAGCAGGGGAGGGGCAGAGAGAGAGAGGGAGACACAGAATCTGAAATAGGCTCCAGGTTCCAAGCTGTCAGCACAGAGCCCAATGTGGGCCTCGAACCCATGAACCATGAGACCATGACCTGAGCTGAAGTCGGTCACTCAACTGACTGAGCCTCCCTGGTGCCCCTGATGGCAAGCTATCTTTAGAGACAGTGGTAGGACAGGCATAGAATAATCACTGTAGACATTCTTGTTCACAAAGGGGAAAATGTGTGAAGCACACAGGGTCACTGGCCCATAGAAATTCTGCAACCCAGCTGGTCACAAGTTGGCAGTTCCTTGATTCTAACACAGGGCTTGGGAGTAACATTCCATGGCTCTTGGTTCCACCTTCTAGTTCCACTGTTTGACTCATCCTTTGTTTTACATATGTATGTGTTTGCACCAAGGAGTTTTCTCAGCTTGGCTCCTGCTTGAAGAAATTTGGTGATCTGAATGTCTTTTTTCACCTTGTATTCTCTCTGTCCCTTTCATTTCAAGAGGACAGTGTTTCTTCACATACAGTTTTGTTACAAACTTTATATGTTTCCAGTGAATCTTACCTAGTTTAACCCCTTGGCACGTGTGCATAAAATACTGTGTGTTACATTACAAAATGAGCAACTTCGCCTAAAAGGGCAAAGGTGTCAGGGAAGAAGCCACAGAAGAAAAAAGAGAGAGAGAGACCTGTATTCTCTCCTTTTGTGATGTCCGGAGCAATTGGAGTCATCTTACAACCATGAGGGGAGGGTGAAGAGACTGCAGACAGGTTGATCCAATGCGCTTTCATGTTTGATCTATGGAAATAACTCTGGATCATCTACCCCTGTACTCCTTTTCTATAAGAGGGGGGAATCTCTCCCCCCACAAAACCCAAAACAGCCACCCTGTTTTTAAAGCTAAAACAGGGTACAGGTGAAAACATCCTGAGTATTCACATTTTTCTTTTTTTCTTTTTTCTTTTTCTTTTGGCTTGCTTGGCATGCTGTACCTACTTGAACTTCTCTTGCCTGGCTAATTTCTCTTTGCCTTATAAGACTCAGATTCATCCCTTTCCTGACCCTTCTTGACCATCTTCACCCCCCCAGGGAGACAAGAGGCCCTTTCTCTGGGCTTTCATGGGCCCGTGCTCACTTTTCTTATAATACCTATCACAGTGCATTAGCTCCTCAGATCTTTTCTACAGAAAGCCAGGGTTGAAATGAATAATAGTCATTAGATGGTATCATAATTGGGAGATTAGTTATTTGCATAATCTTATCCATCCCATAGAATGGGTTGTGTTTTTTCATTTTGTTCAAAGCCCACTGGTTGACACACGGAAAGATCTTAAAATGTCTTTCAAATCGAAGGGTGGATGAAAACGGTGATTACACTAACTTCTCCCACAGCCAAGACATGCACTTTCTCTGTTATTGTCCATGACACCTGGAAGGAAAGAAAGGACCAGGGTTCCTGGTAGCTGAACTAAAGTCACTAACTGTCTACCTCTGGACTTCTTGTAATGTGATTAGAACACATATTTATCTACTGTTACTTGCAGTAGTCAGATACACTCTGAGCTAAAACAGGAGTGTGCTCTTTTCTTATCTGTGATTAATAAATGTTCACCATAGGAATATTTTTTTAAAAACCCAACCCACGTTGTAAAAGAGCCATGTAAAAGAGTACACAAACTAAAGCTGATAGCAGCTGAGACAGTTACCTGTCCTAAGTTTGCCCCCTCATCCATTATTTATGGAAGAAGAAGGTCTCTGGGCCCAGGCTTAGAGGTCAAGTGGGTAGTTGAAGAGGAGGGCCCTGGAGTGAGACAAATGGGGCCCAATCCCTGACTCCCACACACATTTGGGCAAATGGCTTACCTTCTCTTAGTTTCGAATTCCTCCTCGCAATGGGGATCCCAGTAGTGCTTACTTCATAGAGGTCAGCGGAATAATTAAATAAGATGGTGCATGTAAAACTCTTGGCCCATAGTAAGGAGGAAATAGATATTTGCTCTTGTTATTAATGATTGCTGTGTGTCCGATCAGGAGATAAATACCGGAGGATAGTTTCTTGAACAGAGGTTTCTCTTGGGAGACACTGCACTGTATCCCTCTCTTGGAGACTCACAGTGCCTGTGGAGGGCTCTGAGAGCTCCTGAAATAAACTTGATTCTCTATATTTTAAAATAGGTAACATTAAAAGTTTGAAGAAACAGTGTTGTAATAGATGGTCTAGAGCAACATCGCTTGGGGGCTGGTTAGAAATGTAGAGTCTTATTAAAAAAAAAGAAAAGAAATGTAGAGTCTTAGACCCAACCCAAGATGTACAGAATCAGAATCACGATTTCACAAGATTTCTAGGGGGCTACATGAAACATATGAGCCAGTCTCATATGTCTCAGCTCTCAAGGGGTCTCTAAATCTCATAGACCTAAATCCAGTGACGCGTAATGTTAAAAGAGGAGGCTAGATTGTTTGCTGAAGACTGTGTCATGGGGACATAGAGATGAGAAAAAGCATATGTAGCTTGCAAATGCCTAGGAAGATTTCCTGGAGGAGGTGAGCCTAACGCTGAAAATCAGAGGTCAGGGATGGTGAGAAGGGGTCCCGGAGAGGGCACTGAGAGTTTGCAGAGGAGTACAAAGAAAGGCTGGTCCAGGGTAGACTCACAGACTTGGAGAGGTTCACCCTGACCTCCACTCTCTGGGCAGGAGGCTCTACTCTGGCCTCTCAACGAGGTAGTTAACTTAGGACCATCCTGTGTTGGTCCTTTTGGTCTTAGATGCCCTTGCAGACATGTCCAGGAGCTGCAAATGTTGTAGCTCTGAAGCCTCCACTGTGGCTGAGTGCAGAAAGTCCTTTGGTGCCAAGATACTCCAGATCCTGGGCTGAGAAGCCTCTTTCTCCAGGTCTCTGCTGTTAAAGGCACCAGTGTGCATTTTGCATCATCACAACATTTACCATTTACTGAACACCTGCTATGTGCTGGCAATTTTCACATATTATCTCTGATATTCACAATAACTGTAAAAGTCTTACTTATTCATTATGTGCAGCTCACCAGAGGCTTATCCTTTAGCCTTCCCAGACCCTCTGACTAATGCTGAGGAAGATAGGACAAAATTCCTTCATTTGGGGCATCCCTAACTATCTCCCTTGGCAACCATGAAGTAAATCCTAGTTCTTCAGAGCTCTCCAGGGCACTGTCCCCTTCTAACATTGTTTGAGGCTCAGTGTGATGAAACTTGGGACTGATCTGTCTTGATGCTTTCTGTTATCTGTAACCTCATCTCTACTTTATTCTGGGCAAAAGAATAGTGAGACCAGGGACGTTGTGGGTTTTTAGTGGCCTCCTAAAGGTCATTAATTTGCATCAGTTTATTAGGAGCTGGGTACTAAGAATCCCTTTAAAGGATTATTTGCAAGAGCTGTTTTCATTAGCATGCTGGTTTTAGGCTTCTGTTAAAGAATGCCCTGGTGAGTGAGCTGGAGGGAGACATCACTGTGTACAGGAAAACATGTTAATCAAGGGTACTGGTGCAGACAGAGTTGGATTAAGAAGCAGGTAATCAGGGCAGTGGTCCAGTTTCAAGAGGGGCTAAAACATCACTGGACAGAGAATAAGACAGAAAATTGTGTTGGCCAGAACGTCTCTCAGAAAGATTCCAGCACTTTGTTGGAAGGAATCCTTGGCCAAGTTGCTTTGATGGGGTTTGGGGGCATACTGCCATAGCAGTAGAAACTCACTGAATTGCCTTCTGGGTAAGTGGGGTCTCATTGCCTGGTGGAACTTTGCCTAGTGGAGCTGAGTTCCCTGAATGATAGGGAAGAGGCTTCAGTGATGTAGACGGGGCTCTTAATAAACTTGTTCACTTATTTATTCATTGCATTAGTCATTCATTCAATCATGTGTGCAGTAAGTCTTTATCAGGCTCCTACTTGAGCCATGTACTATTATTAGAGATGCTGGGGATTAAAAAATGACCATAACAGATAAAGTTCCGGTCTCACAGGAACATTCTAGTGGGGTTGGAGGCAGACAATAAACAAATACATGAACAAGTTATGTAATTTGGGGTTTCACTAAGGGGTGGGCTGGCCAATGGCCTACGAGCTGTCCTTTATGGAGACTCTGCTCAAACAGAGATGAAGATGAGTCCCTGAACCAATCAGGTCCTTTCTCATGGGAATTTGAACTACAGACATGGGCAAAACTGGTCAGTGAGGAGCTGCAGGAAAAGTAATCCTCTCCCTCTCCTGTCTAGTCCACCATGGTCCATTAAAATAACTTCCGCCATTTTGGAAGTACTGGAGAGGGCTTCAGCCCGTCTCTCCCCTCCCTTTCTTACTCTATCCAGTGGAAGTGAATAGTGGATAGGTCTCCATGTGGCCCTCTCCACTGCTTCTTCAAGTTCTGGTTTCAGAGTTGTCCTGCTGGAAGGCTCTTGCTTGGCATAGTGCAATGACCTGTTCCCCATCCCTCCGGGGCCTCTTCTTGCACAGCAGGTGAGGGGCAGCTTGGCAGGGGAGCCCATATTCTGTTCCAGGAAGCTCCACCATGAGACTTGGGGGAAGGAGTAGAATTCCTGCCTCTCGTGACAAGTCTGTGCTGTGCTCTCCAGTCCTGCTTTACCACCTCTGAGGCTGGTACCTTCATACCAGCTTGACTTGTGTGACTATTTCTCATTTGGATCACGACCCTCAGGGGGAAGACATATGACTGGAAAGAAACTAGGACACCTCAGTGAAACCAGAAAATTGGGCAAAGAGAGGCAGGGGAGAAAGAGAGAAACAGAGAGGGAGGGAGAGAGAGAGAAATGAGATGAGATGAGATGAGTCACGATAGCAATAGATCTCTAGAGGGAAGATAGAAGAACATTCTGCACTTCGGGGGGGGGGGTGACAAGATAACCCAGTCGCTAGGGCTGTTCTTGGAACCGGAACCACCTCCATATTCCCCATTATGCTCCTGCCTTGGTATGGTCTGCCTGGCTGGTTGCTCTACAGTTCCCTAGAGATGCCTGTCTCTGTTCCTGTAGGCACCTCCTTGAAACAAGCTTCCTTACTTGTGTTAGCTTGAGTGAGTTTTTGGCAACCAAAAGAACCTAACACAGAATGAAAAGGCTTAATATACAGCCCTCCTCCATCCCTAGAGATTCAGTGTGCTTCAACCAACAAACATTTTTTGAAGCCCTCGCATATGCCGGGTCCTCTGCTAGACCTTGAGAATAAAAGACCTAATATTTATAGTGTTTTCTGTAATGCAGACACTTTTTCCACATACAATGTAGCACACCTCTTCCTCATAATACAATCCCATAAATAAAATTATTCCCACTTACAGATGAAGAAACTG
Source organism: Felis catus (assembly GCF_018350175.1). NCBI lineage: Eukaryota > Metazoa > Chordata > Mammalia > Carnivora > Felidae > Felis > Felis catus. Next base: position 15,234,969 of record NC_058379.1, read on the forward strand.
AGGCACAGAGCATTTAAGTAACATGCCCAAGCTCTCGCAGCTAGAAGGGTAATGTGTCTCCATTTGGATCCCCCCAGAAGCAGCCCCTGAGATAAGAATTTAAGTGCAAGTGGGGGAGTGGAGGTCAGGGAGTGGAGGAAGGCAACTGTTGAAGATGCATTATCAAGTACAGTTGTTAATTTTGTATGTCTGCTAGGCTGGGCTGAGGGATACCCAGACAGAGGGTAAAACATTAGTTCTGGGTGTTTCCAGAAGAGATTAGCATTTGAATCTATAGACTGAGTAACGATGTGCTCACTGGTGTGGGTGGGCATCATCCAATCCTTTGAGGGCTCGAATGGTACAAAAAGGTGGAGGAAGGGCTAATTTGCTGTCTTTCTGCCTGAGTTAGAACATCTGACTTCTGTCCTTGGACATCGGCACTCCTGGTTCTTGGACTTTTGGACTCAGACTGAATTACACCCTTGGCTCTCCTGGGTCTGCAGCTTGTAGATGGCAGATGGTGGAACTTTTCAGCCTCCATAATCATATGAGCCTGTTCCTATAATAAATATCCCCATATAGATATAGACAGAGATTGATAGAGATATATATCTGTATCTATAGACTATTTCTATCCCTATCTATCTATAGACATAGACACATAGATCTACATCTATCTGTCCCATTGGCTCTGTTTCTCTGGAGAACTCTGATACATCAAGCCAGCTGCCCCTGTGGGCAAGTGGGGCTTGATTCTGCTGAGGAAGCTCCAGGAGCCGGGTGGAATACACACTTCAGAGATATCCCACCCAAGAGATGAGAGAATTAGGGATCTCTTTACTCACTTCTGGCAGCTGTTGGTTGAGTGCTGCTCCTGGGTGAGGGTGTGGGGGTCAAGAGGGGGACATTTGTTCCCTGATACTTCTGGCCAGCCCTGCAGGCAGCAAAGCAGACTCTGTGATGAGACAAAGACCCTCAACTCAAGACATGCAGGTATCGGCAGGAGAAAGTGGCAAAGGCAGGAATGTGTGGGTGGGACACCAGAGGTAGCTGCTTACAGATGGACCTAGAATTTGAACCCAGGTGTCCTGGCACGAGATCTACATCCTTAACCACTCTGCTGTGTGAATAAGATTCTGCATTTCCCTTGAGGAGCTCACTGTCAGGGAGCCAGGTAGGAGCCCCGCTTCCTCCTTGCAACATGGTTGGTTCAGACTTTGACAGAGAGGGAGGGAGCACTGGGCAGGAGGAGGCGAAATCTGCCGGGATCCGGTGAGGGGCTCCAGAAGGCTTCTCTGGGGAAGTGACCATGGGGCTGGGCTTTGAAGGATGAACAGGGTGGGCTAGGAAGTGGGAAAGGTGCAGAGAAAAATATCCCAGCCTCAGAAGAAAGGTAAGAAGGGACATGGCAGTGTAGGGGCATGGGGGTATGGCCAGAGCTGGGAAGAGCAGAGAGGTGAGGTTGAAATGCAGGTTAGCACCGGAGACGACAGAATGACAGCAGTAGCAACAGCAGCAGCGCTGAGTACATTACCTGAGGACTCACTCTGGGCCAGGATTTCCAGTAGACAATCTCGCTTAAGCCTCCCCACCTCCACCTGCAGACCACTCTTTAATTCCCTTTCTGCAGATGAGGAAGGGGAGGCTCAGCGGGAGAGCAGGTGATTTCTGAGGTCCTGCCGCCAACAGGTGGCGCCGTCACAGCTTGAACCCAGATGGGCTGACCTGTGAGCTCACCTTCCTCTTAACCATAGTGATGCTGCCTTGAAGGGCCTTGTAGTTCATGAAAGAGATCTGAACATGACTTTTGAGGGCAGCGGACTGATCTAAGAGACTTTCCAGAGGTGGAGGCAAAAGACATTGTGACCAACTAAATGTGGGGTAAGGATGGGTGACCCCGAGGTCTACAGGCATGTTCAGCACAGAGAAAGGAAGAAGATGTGGGGTTTAGAATTAGACCCATCTGTAATGTTGATGTTTATTTGTTTTCAAATTCTGTCTTGGCCCAGTTTTGAGGCCCTGGCTAGAGGCTGGTCAGTTTCTCTTCTTGAGCAGATAATTAAGTTCCCACTGCAACTAGTTGCCTTATCGAGCTTCACGCCCTAGGGTCACCATGCACCTGCCCTAATCAAGCCAGGGCCAGGTACCAGACAACTAGGGACAGCTTCTATGCCCCAAAGCCCACCACAAATTATTCAAATCCACCAACCCACAGGGAGCCCAAGAAACCAAGATAACCCCTTTTTGCTTGCCATATGGATGATGCCCCCTACAGCATCTCCCTTGCCCTGTTCCTGGGCACAGCCCTTATGTGCCCCTGCATGGTGGATTCCTCCCATTTGGAGCTCTGCCTGTCATCTAAGTGTTGGTATGTTGTGTCCTGCCATCAGGAGAATGGTGAAATCTGGGCTTGAATTCCTGGTTCTGCCTCTTAATCACTGAGCGATCCTGGGAAAATTGCCTCGCCTCTCTGGACCTCAGTGTTCTCATCCATGAAGTGGGGCCAACAATCTGTGCTGTGAGGGGGCTGAGGAGAGGAGTAGATGGACTAATGCAGACACAGTCTCCGGCATGGATTCACTCCTTTCAAGGGGCAACTGGGGCATTAGAAAGCAGATCTGAGGAGGTGTTTGGGCTGGGAGTTTGGTGTGGGCAGGGAGACTTCCCAATGACCTGGAAATCCCAGAATAAACATATCATCTGTTTCATCCATCAGGAAGACCCTGGCATCTTCCTGCCTTGTAAACATCAGCAAATGAGATTCTCTGGAGGGTGGGGGATGTCTTGGGAGGCTCCAGGGAGACCCTTAGATAAACAAATAAGCTATTTGTGCTGTGTGTGTCCATTGCTTTCTTGGCACCTGCACGTATATTTCCTCTCAGCCCACAAATTCCAGAACACAATTAAGTGTGCCTGTTCAACTTCAGAGATGCTTAGGCTACAGGACAGGAAGCACAACACCTCTGAATGGCTGTTGAGGGGGGCAGAAAGACTGCAAACGAGAGCCCTGAGCCCCCTCCACCTTCACCTCACTGTCTCCTTCCCCCACGCAAGCTGTGTCAGGAGAGCCCCGTGAGACCATCAAAATGAAAAACACCAGCCTGTTTTCCACGCATGGGGGGACGTCGATGTGTCCGGAATCAGCTATTTTGCAACCTGTTTGTCCGGGATCTTATATCTAAATTATGTTCCTCAGAATTTAATAAATGAGGTTTAATAGAATGCACTCAGGCGGCACTGATGAAATCCGTCACGGAAAATATTACGATTTCATTGTTTTTATATAACCTCCTTGGAACCTGCTTCTTCTCATTTCTGCGCCTCCCCCTTTCCTTCCCATTTTCAGGTTTTTAAGTTTTTAGCTTAGCTGTGGAGTCCGGGGAGGCCCCTGGAGAGTGATATTTTCTCTCTCTCTCTCTCTCTCTCTCTCTCTCTCTCTCTCTCCTCCATTACCCACAGCAAGGAGGGGCTGGATGCCTTGGTCTAACCCTTGCCAGGAGTCAACGAAGTTGTAAACAGTTGTTTTTAAAAATAGTTGGTTTCAGATGAAAAATTTCTGTATTCAATTTCTCCCGTTCCTAGAAAGCCACAGGAGCACATTTTCTCTGGGGAATAACATTGGCTATTTCAGCATTGGTAAGGAACCAGTCCCCAATGTCTTGGCAGTCCTGTGCTAGAAGGGAGAGATGAGATGATCTCTCAGCCACAGAGAGCTGCCTGCTCTGTGCTGGGCACCGTGCTAACAGCTTTCCTTGATGTTTAATCCTTATGACAACCCTATGAGGTAGGTCCTCTCGGGGGCAGTAGTTCTTGAGGGAGAAGTTGGACCTCAGAGAGGTTTAGTTACTTGCTCCAATCACACAACAGCAGGTGGTGGAGGTAGGATTTGAACTGAAGTCCGTCTCAGTTGTTCAAAGCCTTAGAACTTTTACTGTCTTCTACTGTCCTGTTTTACAGAGAGGGAACCTGAGGCTCAGGAAGGTGAAGCATGCTTTGTGATTAAGAGCCTAAGTTCTAATTCACACTGTATCCATCACCTCGAGTACCTTACCCTCTCTGCTCCTCAATTTTTACATTTGTGAAATGGGCTGTTGTGAGGAATGGGATAAAATCAGTGTAATAGTGCTCAGCTGCTTGCCACGGGTAGATGCTCGGTTAATATTTATTTTAAAAAGAAATGGCTGCAAGTGACTGAAGACCTGACAAACCTGTCAGGGGCCAGGAAAGAGGAGGCTCGCTGTCAGTCTCAACATTTTATGTGGAAGCATGTCTTTGGGGACCCAGGCTCCTTCTATCTTCCTGCTCTGCCACTTGCCGTCTCATGGCAGGTCTTCCTCATGGTTGCATAATGGCTGCTGCTGCGCCTTCAAGCGTCTTTTCCATGATCCAGGCAATAGGGGAAACCAAGGCCCCTGGAGGGGAGCTGATAGACTCCTTGTCATGGGGACACAAGTGAGAGCTGGAGCCGGTTTTCTGACTTCCAGTCCAGCCTTTCTATTGTGCCCAGTGATCTTGCCAATGAGGATTTTATGTTTACATAAATTGAAAGCCTCTGGTTTTAAACTCCAGACCTTATCTTCAGAGAAATAGGCCAGAGGATGTGACAGAGGCTGGAGGACAAAGTCATCGCAGGGGCAGTGCCGGCCTCAGGCAAAATCATTAGATAACCCTGCTCTATCTTCCTGTTTTTCATACCCAGAGCCCTGCGGTGCCCCCTTAAATGCCCCAGACCATCCTCTACCCCCACGCACATTGTAGGGCCCCACAGCCCAATGAGGTGTCGTCCATCCTCCTGTGTCCTCATCCTGTGGAATTCTGCCTGCTGCTCTCCAAGGGGACACTCTTGTCACAAGGTATTCTCAGTCCTGCACCCCTGTAGGCATGAGTGATGCTGAGTGAATCAGTACATGAGCTCATTTGATAAGTGAACTTTGCAAATCCATAGGAAGGGCTCTCCTCTGAAACAGCATTTTAACAGGGGTCTTCTGCAGACAGTTCCTTCATCCGAGGACTGATTCTGCTAGAGGAAGGTTCTGATCCAGTGACAGGTGTCTGGGGTGGGGGAGACCTTTGGGGAAGTTTCCCTGGATTTTCAGAGTCTCCTGGTTAATTGCAACTTGTTGCCCTGTTCTGGCTGGGAGATTGGGACAAGATGTGTAGGGGCTTGTTCCCCAAGGGGCACCTGATCTGAAAAGGGGCTTTGGGGATAGGGTAGAGCTAGAGGTATTGCCTCAAATGGTCTCCAGGGCTGTGTGGGACCAAGGGGAGATGATGTAAGGGTGGATGACAGGCTGGGAGATTTTAATGGAGGCCTCAGCCACACTGAGCACCCAGGCGGGTTGGGGGACTGAGATGTGGATTGATGTGGTTTTGCCTGCCGAGACGGTATTGTGTCTTTCCTTAAGTGCCCCACCACTAGCACATGGGAGGATTGTTCCCTGCATACCTTCATTCCCCACAGCTGCTCAGACACTTCTAGTGGGAGTCCTGTCAGGGGGATCTGGGATATTTGGTGGAGTGGGATCTTTAAAATAGTTCACTGTTTATTTCTCAGTGTAGCAGTTACCAGTGAGGGCTCTAGAATCTCCTCCCTTGGCTCAAATCCCTTTTACACCATTTACCGCATGGCCTCGGGGACAATTATAAAAATAATCTCCTCTGACTGTTGCAGGTTTTGAATGAGATAATATACATCTTTTAGCACTTAATACACACTGCGTGCATCATGGTGGTTTGTAATAGCGGCTAGCAATGGCTTCTTCTGTCACACAAGGTATGTTATGCCAGAAACTGCTTTCTCCTCTATTTGCACCTACTGGTTTGCACTAGAGGCTTCCAGAAAAAACAACTCCATCAGCCCCAGTGACGGGTGTTCAGACACTGCCAGCATGCATACATGACGGCATGGGAGGGGGAGAGGACGCTTAATGAAAAGAGATTGTAAGGTGACAAATAGGTATGTTCCAGTGAATGGACAGTAGGGAAAAAATTCAGTAGGAATAGGGATCCAGTCCCAACCCCAAATCCTGGGAGTTGGAGGAAAGAGTAGTTCTAGGGAAAACAACAACAACAACAACAACAACAACAACAACAAAACCAACAAATATGCTCTTAGTTTTGTCATCCTGAACTTGGCACTGTTGAGAGAAAAGGGCTGTGTAATAATGCAGAGTGGGGCAGTGCTGTGGTCCCAAGCGTGGGGTCCTCCTGTGTGGCAGGGTTTGGGGTAAGTTCTGCACAGCAATGCCTGCCAGGCAAAGGACCTCAGAGTCCCACAGCTGGGATCAGTGCCGAGGCAGCGGGGGTGGGGAGTGGGGGTGGGGAAACAGCATCTGCCCAGAGTGCCAAATACAAATGAGATGCCATCCCCTGGGGACTCCCTAGCTTCTAGATTGGGACAGGGGCCTTGAAGAAGGTTGAAGGTCTTCCCCCGGCCGAGAGAAGGGGCTGTGGAGCTGGAGAACCTCAGGTCCCCTCCCATGTGATTGTGTTTGTACACACCAGTTGGAGAGTCTTGGTGATGCTTAGGTCCCCCTGCCCCAGTACCACGCAGCATATCATTACAAGCAAAGTTAACACAGAACAGCCTGAGCAGAGGAATACCAGGGGGATTTATAGCAAAGGAATCACAGAGACAGCAGCGGGCTCAGCCTTGCTGCCTGAGGACACCAGGAGATGGATTGTGGCTCTAAAACATTGTAACAACACCCAGCTGGTGGGGTCCCTTCACTTCTCTTTCTTCCTTGCTTGAAACTGTCTTTTCAGACCTCGCTGTCAACTCCCTTCCCCTGCCATCTCCCTACAGGAAACCGCAGCCCTCATCCAGCACGGGTGTTCCTTCTCTCACCAATTTTTTAGCTGCTTTGAATGTGAACAGATAGGAAAAATGCAATTTAAAAAAAATACGTGGCTGTAACTGATTTATTAATAGCCCATAATGCTGGTAATAGGCAATCTATAAGTCTGTTCTTAAGAATTTATAGGGCAAATATTCCAGAACCATATTAAAGACACCACTCATAAATGCCTGCAAGCCTCAATCTATTAACTTAGGTGGTGGGAGAATACCATTATCTGTAGGAAAACAGAGATCCGGCCCCCAGCTTTGATTTCCTCAGATGCTCCAAAAAGCGCACAGTAAGTAAGCAAATTGTGTGACATGCCAGAGGCAAAGTATCCTGTGCATAGAAATCAGATGTTGGCTTTCTTAATATGTGTGTGTGCTTTTCAGAAAGAGCCTAGGCTTGGGGGAGGGCAGGAAGGGGGGGGGCGCCGTAAAGTCTTAGCGGGTGGGGGTGGGGCTGGAGAGAAGCAGAGACTGGGAATCAGGTGAGGCATTGGGGCCTTTTCCTTTTTTCTCTATTCATTGATATTTCAAATAATCCTGAACATGAAAGTAAAACATGCTCACTGTTGAATATTTGGTAAATATTGGCAAGTGTTAAAAAATAGGGGAAAAAATGACCCATAATTCAACCATGGATGACCTCCTTTTAAATCACTGTGCCTTTCGGAATGGTGGATAGGCCACCTGCATCCCAGTTCCTAGGGATGAGAGGCAGGGGCCTCATTAAAAATTATTTCCAGGCCCCACACAAATCTACTGAATCAAGAATATGTGGAGGAGGGGCTTTGGCATCTATATCTTTTAGCAAGCTCTCCAGGTGATTGTGAGTGAGGCATGCTGAAGCTTGAGAACTGTGGCCTTTTTAAGTGATTATAACCTGAGTACAGTTCCCAAAAGGCAATTTTCCAAATTACCTAGGGACAGCACTATTCACAGTCAGCAATAGGTGAGAACAATCTGAATGTCCACCATTCAGATAAACAAAATGTGGTCTGTTCATGCAGTGTCATATTATTCAGTCATAACAAGGAATGAAGCACGGATTCGTGTTCCAACATGGATGGACCTTGAAAACGTCACGCTCACTAAAAGACGGACACAAAAGGATGACTGTTGTAGGTTCCATTTACACAAAATAACCAGAGCAGGCAGACCCATAGAATCAGAAAGCCAGGGGCTGGGGAGGGTGGGGGCAATGGGATATGGGTTTCCTTTTAATGGGTAGGGAGTGTCCTTTTGGGGTGATGAATATATTCTGGAACTAAACAGAGGTGGTGGTTGCATAACATTGTGAATGTGCTAAGTGCCACTCAACTGTATACTTTAAAATGGTCAATTTCATGTTATGTGATTTTACTTCAATAAAAAACAATCCCTTGTGGAAATGAAAAAAAAAAATCCAGATTTCCTGGCTCTGTCCCAGGAGATTCTACTTTAGTCTATCTGGTGCAGAGCCCAGGATTCTGAGTTGGAAAAGGAAATAGAAGCAGGTAATTAATTCTTTAAAAATTTTTTAAAAAAGTTTATTCATTTATTTTGAGAGGGTGCAAGCAGGGGAGGGGCAGAGAGGTGGGGGGAGAGAGAGAATCCCAAACAGGCTCTGCACAGTTAAGTGCAGAGCCCAATGTGGGACTTGAACCCAAGAACCATGAGATCGTGAGATCGTGAGATCGTGAGATCGTAACCTGAATTGAAGTTGGATGCTCAGCCGACTGAGTCACCCAGGCACCCCTGGAAGTAGGTACTTCTAATACAAAACCAGGTTTGTGTGCCCCTAGCTGAGCTAGAATTACAGCCCATAAAAGTCCCAAGTGAAGACAGAACCTAGTAAAAATGGAAGCCACTTGCAAAACTATAGTCTCCCTTTTTGCTCCCTTGCCCAATACCTGGGTCTCTGGTGTGGACTAAGTGTCTGTGTCCCTCCCCACAAATTAACGTATTGAAGCTTTAACCGCCAGTGCGACAGTATTTGGAGATGTGGCCCTTGGTAGGTAATTAGGTTCAGATGAGATCTTGAGGGTAGGGCCCCCATAATGGGATCGATGTATCCTTAGAAGAAGAGGAAGAGACATGAGTTCATTCTCCGTGTGATATATGAGGACCTAGTAAGATGGCCAGCTATCTGCACACCAGGAAGAGAGTCCTTACCAGGAACTGAATCAACGGATGCCTTGATCTTAGACTTCCCAACCTCCAGAACTGTGAGGAATGAATGTCTGTTGTTGAAGCCACCCAGCCTATGGTATTTGTCAAAGGGGGCCAAGGAGGCTAAGAGTTTTTTAAGGCTTAACTTTGCAACTTCACACCCCCTGCCTGGAGTGCCCTCCTTCTTGATCTTTCCAGATATATCTTAAACCTCATCTCAAGTTCCAACTTGTGAAGAGTTCTGGGACAGTCTCTTCCCTTCCCTAGGACTTGGGCATTTCCCCACCATCCTCAGAATTTAGTGAGTTGAATAAGTCAGTCCTTGACTGCACTTGCTTTTGCTTCTTTTTCGTCTGGTTCTGGCTGCATACGATTTTCATCATACATTAGTTTCACTTTTGTTCATTTTTTTAAAATGTGACTTTTGGATGAGAATTCATCTGTCTCCCTCACTCCCCTTCCTAGTTTCTCTAGAGCAGGGTCCTTACCTTGTTCATCTAGGAGTCCCCCACTGAGCTCTCACATATCTCAGTAGCCCCTTCTCCGTAAGGCTCTCATGCTCAGTTGGCAGATCATTTTTCTTCCCCTCACCTCCTGCAGTGATAAAACCAAAAGAGTATTAATGGAGTGTTAATATTAACAGAGTGTTAAGTATTAACATGCATGTCCCAGGCATTGTATCAGTTCAATACACAAAACTTCTTGGATCCTTACAACAAACTTACAAAGCTGTCCTTACAGTAAGGAAACTGAAGCCTAGGAAGCAATTTAGTCAAAGTCAAAGCCAAATCAGAAATGAGGCCGACCTCAAACTTGAACTCAACTCTGACTCCCAAGTCTGTTTCTCCCCTCCCTGCCTCCCATGGTTATTCCTTGTGCCTCACTTGGGGCCCTTAGCACTACTTGCCTTGAAGGCTATGGTTTCTCCATGATCCATCCATCCATCCATCCATCCATCCATCCATCCATCCATCCATCCATCCAACTTTACAAGGCACTGAGTAAAGTCTTAGAGACTCAGAGGGGAATGATTGAGATGAAATCCAGTCCCTGCCTACATTTGAGATCAATTTCTGTTGTTGGTTTCTATACCTGTTGTTTGTTCTGTTGTTCATGGCTAGCACCCACTTTTACTTCATAGGTCACTTCTGTTATTGGGGTAACCTCTCTCCACTGGAGACAGTGTGGTGTGGCCATAATTGGTGGCTCTGTTTTACCCTGGCCAGGGGTGGACCTGTGCCTTAGCAAGGCTACTCCATCATCTGGTCCCTGGAATTTGATTCTGAGCAGAGGGACAAAGCACCTGAAAGGTCAAGGCCCTATTTACATCCCAGCAGTGGCTTCATGCCCAGATTCTATTCCTCAGCTCCCTGGAGCATCTTTAGTTCATTCTCGAGGCCCAGTCTCCAACCTCACATTGATTTCTTGAGCTCTGACATCCTTCCAATAAACTCCCTTGTTGCTTAAGTTATCCAGAGGCTGTCTCTGTCACTCACAACCAACAAGCCCTGACCTAGACAGAGAAGTAGCATGTAAACTGGGTGCACATAGCAGAGACACCCAATTCAGTTTGAAGGTGTCGGGGAACATCTTGGGAGAGGTAACATCTGAACTGAATCTTGGAGGATGATCAGGAATGAGTGAGATATAGAAGGAAATGGGGGGGGGGACAGAGAGCACAGGCAGAGGGGAAAATATGCTCACAAATAGTGACAATCAGCGGTTCTTTCTCTGTGGATGCTTTCTCACTTAGCTCCCACAATGATCCCTTGAGGCTGGCTCTGCTTCCATTTTATAGTTGAAGCTCAGAGAAGCAGTGTGATTTCCCAAGGCCACCCAGCTAGCTAGTGAATGGTACAGATGGGATTTGAACCTAAATCTTTCAAGAGACCTGATTTCACATCAGGGGGTTAGCGGCTAGTCCCCAGAGAGCCTGTCAAGAGGCCATTCTTTCTCATCTGCTAGTCTCATCCCTTCTGGGGCAGCCTTCTGGTCATGTGATTCCTATCTTTGGCAATTCCTGGGTCTTCCTAAAGGAGGCCTGCTCTGCATACATGTGGTTCTTTTTTTAATGTTTTATTTATTTTTAGGAGAGAGCACAACAAATGGGACAGTGGCAGAGAGAGAGGGGGACAGATCCACTCAGTGCAAACAAGTCCAGTGCAGGGCTTGAAGTCGAAGTCATGAACCACAAGATCATGACCCAAGCAGAAGCCGGATGCTCAACCAACCGAGCCACCCAGGCAGGTGCCCCTACATACATGTGGTTCCAATGGCTGAGATGTTTTTATTCTGCTCAGAAAGAGTCATCACTTACTTCTTTTCAGGCATGTGGGCAATTAGAGGAGCCAGGGCCTTGCTAATTGCCTTTGTTTGTGGATTTGAATGCAGCCTCCCTTGTGGCTGGGGCGCAGGGCATTGGCCTCTGGGAGGATGTGAGGTTGCTGCCAAGAGCAGAGAGAGTGTGGAATGCAGCTAAGGGTAGGGCCAGTAAAGGGAAGGAGGGCTTCCGTGTGTGTGTGTGTGTGTGTGTGTGTGTGTGTGTGTGTGTGTGTGTGTGTGTAAGAGATGGAGAATGGATGTTGGGGATAACATGGACTCGGATTCCACAGGCTGAATTAATCTCTTCTCTTCCCAGCTCCTTCCTTTCTTCTTTCCCAATTCTTACCCAATTTCTTCATTTACATTTCTCCTTTCTTATACAAATATCACAAGCTCTTTTAGGGGGGGATATTCAGTTACAAAAACAGGAAAAAAATGGGGTCCAAATTCACTACCCAAACCAACCACAGTGAACAATTTGTGATCACCTAGTTATATACACTCTTTTGTAATCTGCCTTTAAAAATACAAGCCAACTAAGTAACACATCATAAATGTCTTTCTATGGCAGGAATTTTTGTTGGCCTCATAGTATTTATTTATTTTTACAACTGTTTATTGAGTGCCTACAGGCAGTGTTTTAGATGTTGAAGATGCATCAGTGAACAAAAAAGGCAAAAATCCCTGCTCTCCAACTAAAAGCCAAAGTCGTCACTGTGACCTATGATGATCTGTCCCTGATCCTTATCCAGTAGCTGACTTTCTCTCTCAGTTCTGCTTGATAGCAGTTGGAGGAGGGATTTACCACCTATTTGGATTGGCCAATAAGCTGGAGGCCAAGGACCATTTGAATCCTTCTCTTTCCTTTCTAATCTAGCTGGACTCTGACTCAAACTGAGAAACTAGGGACCCGACATGGGGCGGGGGGCAAAATGGACACAGTTCTTGTCCTCAAGGAGCTCACAGACATTTAGACAGCTTTACAACCTCCCTGTGATTAACATGCTTCAGTGAACACTAGAGAATCATGTTGGCAGAAGGTGGGAGATGCTCCCCTTGGTTTGGGAAGATGTGGGAAGATGGGCGGCATGTTATTCTGGGGTAGGGAAACAGCCTGGGAACATTTCTTCAAGAGGAAAGAAATCAGGATGTGGCTGCTTGTTCAGCCTCCAATCCTGAAGTCCTGGGAGCATTTTGAGCAAAGCATTCCGCCTTTCCGGTGCCTCCCAAGCCTTCTCTGTAAAATGGGAATGCTGACACGAAGTGTACTTATCGGGATAATTTTCTCCAAGTGGCATGGATTTTCCCTCTGGATGACTGCTTCCCATTTAGGAGGATGTCATGTCTTTCCCCACCATCTGTTTTGTTCTAGTTATCATTTATCGAGCACCTACTAAGCACCTGGCATTGTCCCAGATACTTTACATAAGCTATCTCATTCAGTCCTAGGAGGTAGGAATGATTATACGTCTTCCTTTAAAGATATGGAATCCAAACTTAAGAGAGTTTGAATGACTCACACAAGGTCACTGCCAAGAAAGGGCAAAGCCAAAATACCTACACAGGTCTGCTGAGTGCAGAGCAGGTGTGCTTTCATTTCCGTAGATCTACTGAAATAACAGGTTCCTTTTTTTCAACAACTCTCTCAGGATGAAGTACAAAACTCTGTAGAAAGAGCTTAGCATTGCAAAACCAAGCATCCTGGAATGAAACAGTGCAAAAAAAAATTTTTTTTTTCAAAAGAACATAACAAGGTTTTTAAAATATGTATCTCTTTTCATTGTTTTTCTTTTTTTCCTCGTTATGAAAGCAATTCATATTCACTGTGGAAATTTGGAAAATACTGAAAAGTATAAAGAAGAATATAAAAATCACCCTAATCTTATTACAGGAAGAAAATTGCTGTTAACATTTGTTTTATATCCTCCCAGTATTTTTTTCATATGCCTAAATGTACATATATATATTTTAACGTAATTGGGATTGTCCTGCCAAATTGCTTTCCAGAAAGGTTGAACTAATTTACAGTCCCACCAGCAGTGTTTGAGAGTGCTTTCTTCACTCTGGCCAGCATAGAGGTTTTTCTTTTTTGTCTTTTTTTGTGTTAAAGCTAATTTAATACATTTAAAAGGCAGTATCTTGTTTCTTCTTGCATTTCTTTGATTACCGAAATGGCTGCATTTTTGAAAAATTTCACAAGCTTATTGGGCACGTGTATTTATTCTACTGACAATTGTTTTTCATGTTTTTTGTTCACTTTCTTTCATTGGACCTCAGCTTTGTATTTCTTATTGATTTGTAAGAACTCTTTATATATGACAGTTTTAAAACTTGTCTGGGGGTAAGTGGAGGCATGCATACTTTCCTCTTGGGCTTCTATATTTTAGTTTCTTTCTAAGAAGTTGGCTGTTTGACTTCCTCATTTGGCTTGTGATTGGGGGTAGGGAGCAAAAAACATTTTTTTATTTTAAATCATGGTCAGGGGTGCCTGGGTGGCTCAGTCGGTTAAGCGTCCGACTTCGGCTCAGGTCACGATCTCGCGGTCCGTGAGTTCGAGCCCCGCATCAGGCTCTGGGCTGATGGCTCAGAGCCTGGAGCCTGCTTCGGATTCTGTGTCTTCCTCTCTCTCTGCCCCTCCCCCGTTCATGCTCTGTCTCTCTCTGTCCCAAAAATAAATAAACGTTAAAAAAAAAAAATCATGGTCAGATACATCATTCTTTTCTTTATGATATAATTTTAAAAGATGGATGTAAGGCTTTACCCTATCACTGCCAATCATTCACTAGCCCTAATTTCTCTAGCTTAGTGGTCCTCAAAGATAACTGCAAATCAGGATTGCTTAGGGTTTTTTTTTTTTTTTAATAATTCTCAATGGCTAAGCCACACCCCAAACCAATTAAATCAGAATCTTAGTGGGGGTGGGTGCCTGGGTGGCTCAGTCACTTAAGTGTCTGACTCGGTTTCAGCTCAGGTCATGATCTCACGGTTCATGGGTTGCAGTCCCACATCGGGCTGTATGCCAGCAGTGCGGAATCAGCTTGAGATTCTTTGTCTCCCACTCTCTCTCCCCCTCCCTTGCTCATGCACTCTCTCCCTCTTAAAATAAATAAAATAAACTTAAAAGGGGGGGGGGCGGCGCCTGGGTAGCTCAGTCAGTTAAGTGTCCAACTTTGGCTCAAGTCATGATATCACGGTTCCTGAGTTTGAGCCCCGTGTCAGGCTCTGTGCTGACAGCTCAGAGCCTGGAGCCTGCTTCGGATTCTGTGTCTCCCTCTTACTCTGCCCCTCTCCCACTCATGCACTGCCTCTCTGTCTCTTAAAAATAAACATTAAAAAAATGTAATAACATTAAAAAATTAAAAAAAAAAAGAATCTTAAGGGAGGGGTTGAACCTGGGTATCAACACTTTAAAATCTTTGCAGTTGAGTGCAAAGGGTAGCCACACTTAAGGACCATTGCTTTATTCTCATATTTCCCACAATGGGAAAGTTCATTAGAGGTAGTGATGTAACCAGTACAAATCAGTCATAATGCAAAGTCTGCCCACCACCCTCATGTACTGAACATGCAATACCAAAATGGACCTCTTTCTACTGGGGTGCCTGGGTGGCTCAGTCAGTTGAGCATCTGACTCCTGATTTCAGCTCAGGTTGTGATCTCAAGGTCATGAGATTGAGCCCCTCATTGAGCCCTGCATCTAGCTCCATGCTGAGTGTGGAGCCTGCTTGAGATCATCTCTCTGTCCCTCTGCCCCTCCCCTGCTTGCACACATGTGTTAAGCCAGTTGCCCAAAGTCAGCCAGCAGTTTGCAGGCCAAGTCATATGTTCTGATTTTTGATGAAGAAGGACATTCAGTGGGAATTGTGCCATCCATCCACCCTTGGAGGGGGACTTGATGGGAGTCCTCCCTTCCAGAGTCTTGCCTGCATTTTGAACAACTGATGCTGGATAAGTTGGATCTCCTTTCTCATTTTTCATGTGGGGTAGGGAAGTTCATGAAAACAGCTAAAATCAATATGCTATTTTTGGTTACTTTCGTCTAGGATTGCCCAAGCCACCAATTTTTTTCTGATGACGCAAGTAGTTGGAAGTTGGTTATGGGCCATCGTGTTCCATTTTTTTTTAAAGATGTGAATGTCTACAGCCACGTGGCAGAGGTGAAGGTGACCTTCCTGAGGTTTTATAGAACCTCAAACACACTGTCCTGTCAGTTGAAAGCTGACTCCAAGCTTGTTGGGGTGCATGCACTGTAATAAGACTTTATTCAATTTCCATAACAGCTCAAAGAAGCAGGTAGTACCCTTATTCCCATTTTACAGGTAAGGAAACTGAGGCACACAGTGTAACCTGCACACAGCTCAAGGTCACCCATGCCAGCAAAGACTGGAACAGTCTCCTTCCCCAGCCCAATAGCAGCAGATCCCCAACTGTATATCTGTCACCACCTTTTTCCCCTTTTTGTCACCTTCCTACCACCCTCTACCTGGGATACCTGCCTTTAAAGCCTGTTCCTCATCAGAGGGTGACAGTGTTTCTCTCCAGAGCAGCTCTTGGCTTGTAATTACTAATCAGATGTAGGCAATCAAGCTGCATTTCCATCCCCCCGTTTTCCTCCCCTCCTCCCCTCAAGGGACACCTTTCTGGGGGGAAGGTGACTCCTTCAGGAATTCAGATTAACATCAACCACAGGGGTGGGGAGTGGGGAGAGGATGAAGAAAGGCATCAAACTCGTTTGCAAATTGCAAATGACAAGGCATCTTCTGCCATGGTTTGCTCTCTGCTATTTTAAGGGGCCTCATTTAGCATAATATTTGCATCGTTTGTGTCTTACCCGATAATTAGGAGTAGAGACAAATTCTTCTTGTTCTCAGACTAAGGGCATTGGGGTGGAGAATTAAGGCAGTTCTGGAAATGGCGCTCTGCAGTAAAGCCTTTAAAAGTTATTCCCTTACTGCACTGCCTCCCCCACCCGCTGTCTTGCTAAAATTCCCTGAACACCAAGACTTCTGAACCGGGGTCATTGCTCATGGTTTGGCTCCAGGGAGCCTATGACCTCCCTGAAACTCTAAGCAGAATTCTGTGTTTATGAAATTGTTTGCAGTTCTTTTCCTGTGTGCGGGGGGGTGAGGTCCCTAGCTCCTCCCCTCAGTCCCGGCTATCTGTAACTCTCAAATTAAGAATGACTCACACTGGGCATCAGTTTTGCTTCCCCAGCATCCATCCACCCTTCTTTGGGTCCTAGCATCTTGATGTTCCTTTGGGAAACTAATTCTCCTCCATCTTCACTCCATTTTAGGGCTGTCCAGTAGAACTGTTTGTGACGATGGAAACGTACCATATAGTCCATTTCTCCACTCAAGAGGGCTAAGGAGCTATATGCTGGCTGCGGCAGCCATGAAGGTCCCTGGTGGTCCACATCTTAGCCTGATTTCTCGCCAAGGTTGACAAATTCTTCCTCCCCTTCTGATTCACTTGTCTTTCTGATGGCTACTGCAGTAATGAGTCAGTGGCTGAGCATATTTAAATGCAAAACGCCATTATCCTTCATTAAAAGGCCTGTCACCACTGGCCTTCCTGGGAGAGAGTGATTATGCTATTAAGGGCCCCTTGACATATGGCCCAGGAGTGACCAGCCCATCCCAGGGCTCCTGCCTCCCTTCCTAGGATGATCCTCTTCTGACTCAGCTGCTTATGCTGACGAGGGCAAGGCAAAGCCCTATGAAGCCGAACTCATAGTCAGGGGAGGATGCCAAGGACTAGGGTGATGCTGCCTCACTTTCACCATCCGGCCAGGTGTCTGGGAAGCACCCTGTTGCCTTCTTGAGGAGATCCATTTACTGTCTCTCATCACTGGACCCTCTAGCCTGACTTGAAATTTTTGTACCCTTTCAATATCCTCTTAGAAAATGTGACTCCCTTTAAACTGTCCACCATTCGACTTTTAAAGGTCTAACTGGTGCCAAAGTTGGGACTTGACAGTAGTTAAGAGCACAGGCTTTGCAGTTGGGCATGACCTTGCTTATTGTTCTGCCACTTACTCACTGTGTGACAGTGGACAAGTTACTTAACCTCTCTAAGCCCCAGTTTTATTAATTTCAAATGGGTATAAGTAAGTGTGGCAGACACTGTTGCTTCCCCAGCCAATAGCATGCCTCATTTTTTTCTCATGCTCACTTCCCACTCTAGAGGTTGAAAAAGCCAGATGCTTTCATAGCCTCCTTTATAGTCAGGGGTGACCATGTGACTTGAGTTTTGGCCAATGAGATAAAAAGGAAGTTGGTGGGGCACCTGGGTGGCTCAGTTGGCTAAGCGACTGACTTGGGCTCAGGTAGTGATCTCGCGGTCTGTGGGTTCGAGCTCCGCATTGGGTTCTGCTGACAGCTTACAGCCTGGAGCCTGCTTCAGATTCTGTGTCTCCCTTTCTCTCTGCCCCTCTCCTGCTCATGCTCTGTCTCTCTCTCTCTCTCTCTCTCAAAAATAAATAAACATTAAAAAATTTAAAAAATAAAAGGAAGTTGGTGTAGAGGACTCTGGGAGTGATTTTTTCTCCAGTGAAAAAGAGCAGTACCTGAGGATAGATCTCCTTCCTGCTCCCTTTCCTCCTTTCTGCTTTGAATGTTGTTGCATGGGGTTATAATGTCTGGAGCCATAGTTGCCATCTTGTGACCATGAGGCAACAAACCTGTGAATGAAGAACCAGAACTCTGAGGATGATGGAAGAGAAGGATATAAGAGCTTAGATTCTTGGTAATATCGTTGAGATGCTCCACCAATGGTGGGATGTCCAATTTCCTTGTTAAATATGTTCTTATGACTTATGCCGTTGGTAGTCATTTACTGGCAGCTGAAAGGATCTATAAATGATACATCAAACTCAGGCTCACAGGTTGTTGTGAGGAATAAATAAGCTAGTGTATGGAGAGTTTCCTGCATAGTTCCAGGAACACGATGAGCCTACAATAAAACAGCATTTATTATTGGCAGGAATAACTATACCCAGAGATCCACAGGTGATATTTGAGGAAGCATTGGGAAATCTGTCATGTGTAAAATTTGGCCCTTCCTTCCTGCCTGGGTGGATATTAGAATCATAAAATGTTAGCACCAGAAGGGAATCTTTGATCTTAAATTCAGCTTAACCTTTTTCATTTTAAAGACAAGGACGTTGGTTCTCAGAATGGGGAAGATACCATCCCCAGGTCACATAACAAATTGGTGGCAAATCATGGCAAAAGCAGGGTGAGAGCTTAACATTTCCTGGACTTAGAGGCTGAAGCTCTTTCGTCCACATTCAATTGCTGTCTGTTCCTATTTCAATAAACTCAAAGGTTGTTGTGGGGGAGGGGAGAATAAAATGAGACATCATATAGGGAAAAATCTTGAAAATTGGGAAGCACTCCACCTGAAGAGTTATGAATCTTAGTGTGTATGGCTGAGCATTTTGCTGCTTTGTCAAATGGGCAGGAGATGTCCCGGTAGTGGGGGCCTCTGTGCCCAGCTAGGTGGTACACCTATATTCATTGGTTCATTAATCCATTGAATGATCCATTTATTCAAGAAATAGTTACCGAGTAACTACTATCATCCAGACACTGGGTAGATTTTGTTTAACATTTGTGGAATGACTTGGGGCAGAGAGTGCCAAGTGAAACTCCTACCTCTGCTCCTGGAGCAGAGCCCTGCAGTTTGCTGAATTAAATGATCACATGTAAGGATTGACTTAGGATCCACCTGTCACAGTAGATTCTCTTCTGTTTGGACACTCAAAGATCTATTTAAAACCTGATGATTTAAAACCTGTGTTTAAAACCTCATTTCCAGGATCACTGTTTTTGGACATGTCTTGAGAAAGTCTTAGTTACTTAGTAACTTAGTAGTTTTGGGAACGTTCATACTGATTTACTGGCCTCTTCTTTTGCAGGGCAAGGGGCTACACTGAGATGGGGCCTGGGGCCTGGCATCTTTCTTGCAGGGAGGAAAAAGCTCAGAGAATGGAGATGGGTAGTTCTAGACTCAGGGCAGATGATAGCGGGTGAAGTGTGGATAGAGTTATAAGAACCTAGTATTTTAGGTCAGAAAGGCTTGCTCTGCTCATTCCTGGCTGTGTAATCATTGGTGAGTCACTTACCCTCTCTGTGCCTTGGATGTCTGTAAAATGAGAAAATCACTTGTTGTGGAGATCAAATGAGATTTTATATATATATATATATATATATATATATATATATATATATATATACACACACACACACACACACACACACACACACACACACACACACACACGTATATATAAGAGAGAGAACAAGAACAGAGAGAGAGCTCTCTCTGGCATAGTAGCCTACACACAGTATCCCAAGACAAGGATTAGAATACCAGTAGTTTATTTGGGAGATGATTTTAAGAACTACTAATAGGGGAATGAGGAAGTGACACAGGGAAGGGAAAAAAGGCAATAAATTCTTGTTATTGAGCATGTTAACACCGTGGGCAATTGGAACTCAATCTCACTGGGGACTCCTGGGAGATGTGTAGAGCATACATTAGAACTATCCCACTTGAGAAGTAAAGAAGCTGGGGTAATTATCATCTAGCTCCCACCCATCACTGGGTAAGTGCCATTATTGGGGGAGTTAGCTCCCAGAACTCCTAGTATGTCCTGAGTGGACCGGGAGAAAGCCTGTGGGTGGAGACCTGGCAATAGAACACTCTCAAGCATATGTTGGAATAGTGAATGCCAAGGGGATATGGACAGGTTGATCTAAGTTCAGAGTCATGTTCTACCACTAATGACTAGCTATGTTTTCTTGAGCAAATCCTCTAATCTCCTGGCTATGCAGAGTATAGTCCATGGGAGCGTGGGCACCACCTGGGAGCTGTTAGAAATGCAGATTTTAGGTCCCATCCCAGGTGTATTAGTTACCTATTGCTGCATAACAAATAACCCTGAAACTTAGCAGTTTTTATAAACACATACACTGTTTTTGCTAGTGTCTGCTTGCTTTCATGACATGCACAGGGGCTGCTGCTTTGTGGTTAAGGTGAAGGAAGATTGGGGCCAGAGAGGGCTGGGGAAGGAAAAATAGAGTGGTAAGTATAGTCAAGTGCCTGTCTCTTCCCTTACCCATACCCACCTCCACACCCAGTTAATGGCCTCACTTTGAGCTCCAGTGAAGTTCACAGGTAAGATGAAAAGTCAAAGCTGTCATGTTCAAGACATACGTGAGATTCTGGAACTAAGCGGGGCTTCTTAGGGATAAGGACCAAGCCTGATTTAAGGGAAACTCCATCTCTACAACTCTGTCTGAGGTCTCAGCACTGCTCCAGTGATCCGTGGTGCCTCTAGTGGATATATCCAAGGGCAGAAGCTTTGAGCAACTATGAGACTCAGCTTTCTGCTTACTGCCCTCCTCTAGTCAATGGCTGAGGACCTATGTCAGCAGGTGCAGGCTTGCATGTTAACTATTTATAGCACTATTTTAAGCCCCTTAGGTTTATTAAGACATTTAATTCTATAATAACCTCATGGGTTAGGTTTCTATTAGTATCTTCATATTTTATATAAGAAAGGCAAAGTTCAGAGTGGTTAAGTAATTTGCCTAAGGTCACACAGCCAGGGAGTAGCAGATCCAAGCTGCTAATGTGACCTCAGGTTTACTTAGGAGCTGCAGTTTTGACACAGATTGCATACCTATAGATTGTAAAGCACTTGATGATTACACTTCAGGGTTTATATTGGTTTTTTTTATGTTTTTGCCACAGTTATCTTTGTTCCTTCTAGACATTTTTAGTGATGCAAAATTTTATACTTCTGTTGACTCATTTGTTCACTAAATGTTTATTGAGCACTTACTATGTGCTAGGCATTATATAAAGGACCAGGGAAACAGCAGAGAACGAAACATACAGAAATCTCTGTCTTTGTGGTATTCATGTACTAGTTGTCTAGTAATGGACAAATGAGTTATCCAGTATATTAGAAGGTGACAAATGTTATAGAAAAGATAGATCAGGTAAGAGTGACTGGTAGTGTTTGTTGCAATTTTAAATAAGGTGGTCAGGAGGTGAGGGAATAAGCCAGGTAGCTACCTGGAAGAAGAGCATTCCAATTGGAGGGAATAGCCCACGCAAAGAAGATGGCCAGAGTATGCTGGGAACATTCTAGGAGCAGCAAGGAGACCAGTTTGATTGGAACAGGGTAAGCAAGGGGAGAGTAATAAGAGATGTGCTCATAGAGGTAGCAGGGGCCAAACAGGTGGGACCATGTTGTTACTTTGAATGATTTGGGGAACTGTTGGAGGGTTGTGGAAAGAGGAGTGACTTGAATCCATTTGTTTCTAAAGGAACACAACAATGTGACAATGTTACTGTACTGAGAATGGGCTATAGGGGAATGAGGACAGAATAGGGGAGACCAGTGAGAAGGCCACTACAGTATTCCAGGTAAGGCATGATGAGGGGCTTGTCCAGGTGGAGGTAGTGAGGAGCAGTCAGATTCTGGATACAGATACTAAGAGTTTTCAGCAAGAGGCACCTGGGTGGCTCAGTCGGTTAAGCATCTAACTTCAGCTCAGGTCATGATCTCACGGTTTGTGAGTTCAAGCTCTGCATCAGTCTCTCTGCTATCAATGCAGAGCCCACTTCAAATCCTCTGTCCTGCTACTTCCTGTGCCCCCCCCCCACTCGTGTTCTCACTGTCTCTCTCAAAAATAAATAAACATTAAAAATATTTTAAAAAACAGAGTTCAGCAAACATGAGATTCAGGATTTATCTGCCTTACCTTTCACAGATGGTCAGGTCATGGGAGCTTGTGTAACTGGGATCCTTTGGTTCTGAAGACAGCTAAGACCCTTGACTCCTCCATGGGGCTGCACATATAAGACATGTCAGCATCAGGAGTTATTGCTGGCAACATCTTTTGTCTCTCCAGCAGGAAGATCAACGGAAGCTTTTATCTTAATTAGGTTACACAGGGCGCCATCATCTATCCGTCTTCCCCAATTAACTTGGGGGAGAATATGAGGGTGATGGTGGAAGGGAAGACAGCCCCAAGCTGATAAATATGAATCAGAACAGACTGGCTGGAGTGTCTGAGGACTCATCAGAAAGGAGGAGGGAGAGGAATAGGATTTGTCAAAGATGTTTTGGAGGAGAGAGAGTGCAGAAAGCTGTTGTATGGTGGGGGGTTGATTTAGGAATTGCCCCAGTGGGCTAAGCCTGCCTTAATGAGAGAACTCCACCTCCATCTCCCAGACTGTTTATGTCACTAGGATCATTAGAATATCAAGATTCTGGAAACTCTACTGATGGCTGCAGTAGGAGTGGCTTGTGTAGGCTGCCACAGCTGGATGTAACATGATGTCTCATTGTGGATGCACATTAGATTCATCAGTGGAGAATTAGAAAGAAGGAAGGAAGGGTTGCCTGGGTGGCTCAATCAGTTAAGCATCCAACTCTTGATTTCAGCTCAGTCACAGTCATGGAATCGAGCCCTGCTTTAGGCTC
Organism: Felis catus; assembly: GCF_018350175.1. NCBI lineage: Eukaryota > Metazoa > Chordata > Mammalia > Carnivora > Felidae > Felis > Felis catus. Next base: position 15,257,771 of record NC_058379.1, read on the forward strand.
TGGGCTGAGTGTGGAACCTGCTTGGGATTCTGATTCTGTTTCTCCCTCTCCTTCTGCCCCTCTCTGTCTTCCACTTGCATGCATGCACACTCTCTCTGAATCAATCAATCAATCAATCAATTGATCAATAGTTTTTTTTTTTTTTTTTTTAATAAAACGGAGTGGGGAAGGAAGGAGGGAGGAATTGAGGCCCCTATCCAAGTCAACCCAATTGCCATCTATCAGGCAACCAGGGATGGAGATCCCAAACAGTGGATCTCTGTCCGAGGTGCTGAATTCTCCTAGCACTCTTCCCTGATACCCCTTCTTGCTTTATTCATTCAAAATTTCACACATCTTTATTGAGCACCCAAGTTCTGTTATCATATCCCAGGTCCTGTTATAGAGCCCAAAATTCAACAAGGAAGAAAACTGACAAAAATACCTTCCCTTTTGGAGCTTATGTTCTAGTGGGTGGAGTTAGACAAGTTAAAAAAAAAGACAAATTCAATATTAGAAGGTGAAGATGCTATGGAAAAACTAAAGCAGGGAAATGGAACAGGAGGGGCAAAATTTTCACTACAGCTGTAAATAGGGTGGTCATCTAAGTCCTTGAAGAGATGATGGCATTTGAATAAACAGTTGAAAGAAATGAGGGAGCGAGCTATTCAGATTTGCCTATAGTTTCATATTAACCAAGTGGTATTGCTTCATGTCTCCCATCAGATTTCTCTTCTTTCTCACATCAGTGCTTTTGCTTATGTGTTCATTCTTCCTGGAATTCTTTTCCCTCCAACACCCATCAAAATTGTGTTCAAATCCTGACCTTTTTAGGAAGACTCTATAGGGGTGCCTGGGTGGCTCAGTCAGTTGGGCATCCAACTTTGGCTGAGGTTATGATCTCTTGGTTCGTGGGTTCAAGCCCCATGCCAAGCTGTCAGCATAGAGCCTGGAGCCTCCTTCAGATTCTGTCTGTTCCTCTCTCTCTGCCCTTTCCCCCACTTGTGCTCTCTCTCTCTCTCTCAAAAATAAATAACACTAAAAATTTTTTAAGAAGACTCTATATAAATATCACCTCCTTTAAGAAGCCTGCCAGGGTTGTCCATTGACAGGAAGTGATCTTGCTTCCCTACTAACCTTTACAACACCTGAAATAGATTGCTCTCTGGTTCTTTTTATTTTTTATGGTGTTTCTGTGACTGTTTAGGTCCCCCATTGGCTCTTTCACTACTCTTGGAGTTACACAGGATAAGCACTGGCATCCCTGGTTATGATTATAGTGTCTGGAATCAAGAAGACCTGCATTACATGCCAGTTCCTCTGCTTGCTATCTGTGAGGCTTAGGACAATTGAGATTTGGGGCAAGTTACTTCACCTCTGTGGACTTGAGTTTACTCATCTATAACATGGAGATAATATTACCTGACTTGGGGCTTGTTGTGATAAATAAGCATTAATAAACATAAAACATTAAGCAACACACCTGGAATATGGTTATCATTCAGGTAATAATAGCCAGTATTAATTATCTGGGCTTTCTAGCCCTCCTGAACTCAGAAGGCAGGGACCCAGGATTCTGATTTTTAAATAATTTCCTGGGTGAGTCTTTTACACATGAAGAGTTGAGAATCCCTGATGATAATTATATTAGTTATGGCATAGAGTTTTGGCAATATGTGTGTGTGTATATATATATATATATTTATACATATATATTTATACACACATACATATACACACAGAGAATATTTGTATATATACATGCATACATATACACACACAAACTAATTTGATATATATAAAATACAAATAGGGCACCTGGGTGGCTCAGTCAAACGTCCTTCTTCGGCTCAGGTCATGATCTTGTGGTCTGTGAGTTTGGGCCCTGCATGAGGCTCTGTGCTGACAGCTCAGAGCCTAGAGCCTGCTTCGGATTCTGTGACTTCCCGCCGCCCCTCCGCCCCTCCCCTGCTCATGCTTTATCTCTCTCTCAAAAATAAACATTAAAAAAATTTAAAAATATAAATATGAATGAAATATATAAATGAAATATATATGTATATAGCTTAGAAGACTGCCTGGCATACATGAGTCTTTGCTATCATTTTGTGTTTGTGAGCAACCTCTGTGAATAGTCAGTTCACATGAATTTGACCAGAGGGCTCCTGAGCTTGCTTCAGAGGCCTGCTTGCCTTACAGTCTTGTTTTGCTCTGTGTGCACAGCTGTTCTAAAGACATGAACCTCAGACAGAGAGGGAACAAACCCAAAATGAGCCTCAAGCACTTGCCCTGCTGTTGCTACTGCTGGTAGAAAAAATAGCATCATCTCTGCTCTTTAAAGAATTCCTCCGGCAGATGTGCACACAGCTGCTCCACCCCCTTCCTGCAGGCAGAGAGCAGGCATGTACTGCCAAGAGTTCAGGAAACCATGCTATAACCAGCTCATGCAAATGAGACCCACCGTGGCTTTCCCGTCTCCTTACTAGTCTCCCCTCCTCCTTCTTCCCCTTCTGTCCAAGAATACTATGGGATGGGAGACATCTCTTAGTTCTAGCTGCTTCTAGAAGAGGAAATTGAGGGGGAGAAGTCTCATGGTGGGGGTGGGGGGACTTCCAGAAAAGGAGACAGAGAAGAGGAAGTCTGGGTGCAGCAAGGTGTGTTAGTTGAGTTTAATCCCAGCAACACTGTCTTGCTGTGTGACCTTGGGCAAGTCACTTCCCTTCTCAGATTCTTATCCCAAGCCAAACAGCACATTACAGTGGAATGAGCATAAGCTTTGGAGCCCAATCTATGTAGGTCAGAATCCTGGCTTCACCTGTACCAGCTGTGTGACCTTGGGTAAGTCTGTTTACTCTTTTGCATCCTTAGATTTCTTTTAAGAGAGAGAAAAGTTTGGAAATATTTGTCCTGTGTGCCCAACAGGTTTACCATAAGAATGAAACAACTCAGGAGGTGTCAGAACCCATCCTAAGATGTGAAACGCTTATGTGAGGTGTCATTCATTCTATCTATGGAAATTTGACTCCTTTATCCCCCCAAGTTCAGGGTAACATTGTGCTAGACCAGAAAGTTTAAGACATGCCGCCAAGACAGGGGTTACTTTGCCAAGGGTGCTATCTGCAGGATGATCAACTTTCAACATGCAGCACTGCACTTGCTAACATAGCTCCAGGCATTGGCAGAGGGGATGGACGTACCTTTCACCCATCAGGTCAAGGCTCTCTGTCGGGAGCATTTGGAGGAGAGGCAGTTTGGTGGAATGGTTAAGCACAAGAGGCATAAGATGGCTCTGGTTTCAGATTTCAGGTCTTACACCTGCCAGCTGTGTGACTTTGGGTATATCACTTAATCTCTCTGAACCTCAGCTTCTTCCGCATTTAAATGGGGGATAATTATTACTATCTCACAGTGTTATTAAGGATTAAAAGAGATAAAGCATATATTAAGTATTTTTCTTAATGCTTAGTACATAACAAGTGTTCAGTGATCAAATTCTAGCTCTTATTTATTTTGGGGTCTGAGGGAAGGACAGTTTTCTCAGGTTTTCCAAGTGGTCTTTCAGGCACTGAGGCAGAGGGTGTATCAGCTAGAAGGGTGAGATGTGTTGCAAAGGGCCCCAGACTTGGGATAACCATGGCTGGGGTTGTCTGAGACCTGCTGGGCTGTGTGACTTTAGATATGTCCCTTCCTCTAAATTTAAATTTTTCTCATTTGTAAAATGGGAAGCAGCCTTTATCTGCCTGCCTCACAGGATTGTAGTAAGGCTCAGATGAGTGAATTCATGAGAAAATGTCTTGTCAATCTGAAAGTGCTGGGTGGCTGAAAAGAGGGAGATTTCGTGTATGAGATCTGGGAACCATCCCACCACGCTTGGCTGTTTCCTCTTTACCATACTGCAGCTCGCTGTGAGCCAGGCAGACTAGGCCAGATGGAATTTGGCTTGTCACAGCCCAAATACCACAGAAATAGACTGCCCTTGCCACCAAGTTCCATTGTTCTGTGACAGCATCACATGGGGCATCACCAACCGCTGGCAATTCCTTAAAGCTCCTCCCACTGGCAGTTTATCTGAATAGCTGAGCCAAGACAGTCCAACATCTCAAGAACATATTACAATCTGACCTCTCCCCCTCCAAAAAAAAAAAAAAATCAGCCCCTCAATACTTAGAGCCCCACGAGGAAACAGAAAGGTGGGAGTTTGAAGGACATTTAATGAAAGGCTTACACACAGGAGAGTGGGTCAGGTTAGGGGGATGGATGAGGATGTTGAGACACCCAGAGACTTGCCTTAGCTGGAAGCAGTTACCCCTGGCTTGAATATACAAGGAGAGGAGTGTGGTTCCAGAACCTGATAAGAGGCAGAGCCAGGGAGGGGGGCTAGAAGGAGCTGCAGTCATGGAAGAACATCTGGAACCATAACACTGAGTTGGGGAGTGGCTGGGAGAGGCAATGGGGAGAAGTACCTCCAACTCTTTCTTCTTGCTCTTTGACCTCTCCCAGTGCTTCCCTTTGACCAAACCTCCCGGGAAGCTAGAGGTCAGGGAGCCTACCGAAGCCATCCGTATGGGTCACCCCCTGAGGCATAGAGCAGTGCAGAGAAGGGCAGAGTGGATCTGGCTGGGATGGGGAGGGGGTAATCAGAAGCAGAGATTAACCAGCCCACTTTCACATGCTCCTTCTTGGTTGCCCTGTTGGGCCCCAGACTCTTGGTGAAAGGCTTTATCTCCACTCCTCTGAAGCCATTTTCAGAGCAGCATTGTCTCCTGTGAGATCAGGACCCCTACCTAGAGGGCTGACACAGAAGGAAATGGAAAATTCTGAGACAGGCCAGGATGTCAACGGCAAAATCCCGGAAGAGCTGGTGTCAGAATGGTTCAGCCATAGGCTGGGTGGTGAGCTCCGTGAAGTCCCAACTCTTCCAGGAACGGTTCTTGCTTTCCTGTTTTCACGCAGCTGGAGGGGTAGCTGATTTTCTCAGCTACAGCCTAGCGGTTAGGAGTGTGGATTTGGCACTAGACAGACCTGGCCTTTCCACTTCTGGCTGTTTAAGCTTGGACGTGTTTGTTAACCTCGCTGAGCTTCAGTTCTCTCATCCACAAAATAGGAGTAAATCTACTTCATAGAGTTCATATGAAAGCAAAGAATCTGACCAAGCAGGAGACTGTCAGGATAGGATAGCTAGAATATTCTCCCGTCACTGGCATATGTCCTTTCTCTGGTGGGGCTCCCATGGCTGGGGTGCAGCCCTTTCTCAGCCCCTGCCTCAGCATCCGTGCCTCCGTCAGATGCTCACTGCTGGCCCTGAGCCCCAGGGAAGGGTCTGTCTGGCTCAGCCTGCACAGCGCCGGGCGGGAAAGGCTGGGGAATGCAAATGTGGCCTTATCTGAGTGTGTGCAGCTGCTCCCTTCCTTGAGTCCACCGCCAGGAACAAGGGCAGACTCTGGGACCCCAGGGTGCCCCAGGCTTCTTCTGGACCCTCTGAGTCTATCATATCAGCAACAATAATAACATCCAGCAATACCTCAAGCTTTCCTATTTGCAGTGCACTTTGATTTTTATGCTCTCATTGTACCTTCACTGTGACTCAGATTATGATTACCCACCACGTTGTACAGAAGGCGAAAACCAAGGCTTACAAGGGTCAGGAGATTTGCCCAAGGTTACGTGGCTAATTGGCAGTGGAGTGGGGTATAGAACCCATGCAGTTTGACACCAAAATTTAAGGTTCATTGTATTAGTGGGGGTGCATCTGGCTGCAAGTAATAGAAAACCTTGACTTGATGTACTTAAGCAAGAAAGTCTTTTATAATGTCCCTAACAGGCATTTTGGAGGATGTTTGGTTCTGTGGTTAGTGAACATTTTGACAGTGTCATCTAACCTGGATTCTTTTCATCTCTCAGCTCATGGGAATTAACCTCAGCCTGGTTCCTCTCAAAGTCACAAAATGGCTGCTGTGGTTCTGGGTATCACATCCGGATATAACATCCAGGGAAGATGAAAGGGCTTCTCTTGATGTGATGTCTCTTTTAGAGCTAGGAAACATTTCCCAGGAGCCGTTGGCCACAAACTAAGTCCCATTCCCAACTGAATCTCTGGCAAGGGAGTAGGAATGGCTTAGACCAATTAGACTTTGCTTCTGAGTCAAGAGTGGGGAGAGAGAAGTGGCCATGATGGGCAACCATCTGTCTTCAGCCCTCATGCTTGTGATTACTATACTGTTAATTCTGGCCCTGTGGCTCATCCTTGGTCTATGCAAAGTAGGCTTCATGGTATAGAAGATATGTCTGGCATTAGGATGCTAGGGTGTGGTCTCAGCCTGTCACTGACTTGGAGAATAACTCGAACAAGAAACTTCCCCTCCCTGGAGGATGTAAATTGTAGTGAGTAGGCACCTTATCTCTAGGGTCAGAAAGCTCTAGTTCCCAATTCTGGCCACTTGGCTCTGAGCAAGTTTTCCTGAGCTCCACCCTTTTTTACTAAAAGGTGCCTAAGAACGGTCTATGTCTCTAGACTATAGTGGGGATTATAGAGAAAACAGTGCCAAAGCACCTGGCACAGTGCCTAGTACATAGTAGGTGCTCAATAAAGATGAGCTGGTATATGGAGATGTTAAGTTCCCTACCTCTTGAGAGTTAAGGAGTTTGTGAAATGTCCCTTTGAGACTCTACAGTCTATGAATCCTGTCTGACCCTGGGGACCCTGGCTTTGCATTTAACCCCTGTGGCCATTTTAGATCTCCTTGTTCCCCTGGAAGTGGAACTCCAGAGGGAAATTTTCCAGGTGGCCATAATGTTCAGCCCTGTCTCTACCAAACTATTCCACAGTCTATGAACCACGCAGAAAACCCAGCTGGCTTTCCTTCTGCCCGGTCAGTCTAGCTGAAGCTGGTGTCAAGGGGCCTAGGGACCACAGCCTTTCTCCACAGCAGCAGAGAGCTGGTGGTGTTTCCTTTCCCCCTGAGGGGGCTGGGGACAGTGAGTGACACAGGAGTCAGCTGAGCTTGCCCTGGGGCTGGTGAGTGACTCATGTGGTTGTCATCCTGGAGCTGGCACAAAAGTGGCAGACTGGGAAGAGCATGTTATCAGCTGAAGCTTCCAGCATCACGGATCCAGGCAGGAAATGTCTGTGGCATGTCAGCTCCACAAGGAAGCACCACCGGTCAGCAGGCCAAAGTCCAGTTCACACCCCGGCTCTGAAGATTTGCCCTGCATGATCATACTCAGAACACCGTCTCACCCAGCCTCAGTCTTCCCACCCAGAGCAGTGGTTCAAAGTATGGGTTCTAGATGTTGCCCCTAGAAATCACTCAAATCCCAGCCTTACCACCTCCTGTGTGACCTTTGGCCTTAGACTTAACCCATCTGGGGGCTTCATCTTTAAAGCAGGGATGCAGACCCTGGGTAATCTCCCCAACTCCAAGGCCTTCACTTAATCATGCCCACAAAGTCCCTTTTGCCATACAAGGTGACACATCAGAGATCGTGGGGATTAGGACATGGGCGTCTTGGCGGGGGGGTGTCATTATTCTGCCTCTAATAATACTGTATGATTCCATTTATATGAACTTCCAAACTAGCTAACCTAACCTAATCAGGAAAGCGGTTGGCCTTGGACCGACATGTGGGGGGGCCTCTGATCTGGATGCTGGTCCCACAGCTGTGTTGGTGTTCCAAAAATTTGTCGACTTAGGCAGTTATAGGTGCACTTTTCTGACTATATGTTGTACTTCAGTAAAATAATTTACTTAAAAGGAAAAAAATCCCTGCAATCCAAATGGTAACGATTTCATTAGGAGGTTGGGGGCTTAAATGTGGTATGACTTATTAAACGCTTCTTCTTAGGACAAGGGACGGAAGGCATAATAATATAATGATGAATATATTATATTATAATGACAAATGCTCATAAGGAACAGAGGGCATTATCAGCTGTGCAACTTGTTCATTCAGCATACATTTGTGTGTGTGTGTGTGTGTGTGTGTGTGTGTGTGTGTGTGTGTGTGTAAAATAGCTCATGCACAAAAAATTACATAGGATACATTTTCATAATTCAGAGCTTTACAGGCATTCAATTATTGAAGAAACTAAAGGGAAAAAAAGAAATTCTCTTCTTTAAAATGGTTTTATTTTATTTGTATATGTTTATATGGCAACAAAACAAAAGTGGTGAGGAACAGTTGAATGAACATGTGGTTTTAAAAATGTTATATAATAAAAGAGAATACACACAGAAAAAGTAGAATAAGGCATGTGATGGAGGAAGTCCAGGTCCTTCAGTTATTTAAAGAAAATCCATAAATGTTGACACTCATGCAGTGAGGAATTGGGGCCAGTTATCATTGCGTGTTAAGTGACAGCACTTTACAAAACTACCTTCTCTGTTAGCTGTTATCTTCAAGACCGCCCTATAAGGGAGGGATTTTATTTTTTAAATATTTTTTTAATAATTAAAAAAATGTTTATTTATTTATTTTGAGAGAGCGAGAGAGAGACCGAGAGACTGAGCATGAGTGGTTGGGGGGCACAGAGAGAGGGAGAGAGAGAGAATCCCAAGCAGGCTCCGTGCTGTCAGTGTAGAGCCAGACGTGGGGCTTGCACTCACAAACTGTGAGATCATGACCTGAGCCGAAATCAAGAGTCAGATGCCTAACCTACTGAGCCACCCAGAGGCCCCAGGGAGGGATTTTATTATGCCAGTTTTGCAGATGAGGAACTGGAGGTTCAGAGAGGTGAAGTCACTTACCTAAGGTCTTTCAGGTAAACACTGGCAGCACTGGTATTTGAATGTCTGGCTGACTCCCAAACCCCCTGCGCTTACCTGCCCTGCTGGCCTGGTCCTCTGAACTCTAGGTGTGCATCTCCCACACAGGCCTCCCACCTGGCTTCTGTTGTCAAGTAGAAATGTGGTAATTGGGAGTTGAAGGTGATCGAGAGTCTAAATTCTTCCCTTCTCAGCCCAGGCCGAGCTCCCACCAGATGCTCTTGATTTATCAAGGCTGCAGGTGTCCCCGCCTGTCTGGGCTGTGATTTCTCAGAATTTTGTGAGAACCTCTTGGGAGGGGCACCCAGGTGCCTGTCTGGGCTCAGCTGGCCGCTCTCTGTCCATGGAAAATCTGCTGTTTGACTTTCTGTTTGTGCTTGACCAGTAGGGGCAGACTCAGGTTCTCTCTCTTTTTTAAGCCAATGTGAGTGCTGGGAGTTTGGCAATGGGTTTCTGAGGTGTGGGGATCGGGTGCTGAGGGGCTTGTCGGGGAGAAGCCTTCCCTGCCTCCACAGCTGTTCAAAGGAGGGAGAACCTATGCTCATGGTAACCATGGCAGGTAACAGCTAGTATTCATCGCACCTTTCCCAAGTGCAGGTACTGAGGTCCAGAGTGTGGCTTGAGCATCAGGAATTTTAAAGCTTCCCAAGAAATCCTAATGGGCATCCAGAGTTGAAAACCACCGGTCTAGGGGAATGGCGCAAACAGGGGGCACATGCGGCCAGACAGAGGTGGGTGGGACCACAGAGTCTTATTCTGAAGGGGCTGGTTCCAAATTAGCCAGCTCCCTTCCCCTGCCTTTGTTAATTGCCATCAACATCAGGGTCATCTTCCTTCTCATTCTCATTGCAGCTCTGCCTTCATTTAGCACTTGCTGCACCCCACACACGTGAGCTTTGAGTGTATCATCTCATTTTATCCTCAAAAAGTCCCATGTTAGCCACTATTATCACCTCCCATTTTGTTGAAGAAAATAATTGAGTCTCAGAGAGGTTAAGTCGTGTGTCCAACGTCACATAGCTGGTAGAGACAGGCTAAGAATTCAAATTCTGTCTTTCATTTCCCTTGTCCTTCCCATTTTCTTTCTTCCTTCCTTCAAGTTGCCTCCCTGCATTCCTTCTCATTTTCTTCCCTTCTTTCTCTCCTTCCCTTTGCTCTTCTCCTTTCTTGCCATTTTCTTTCCTGCATTCCCATGAACTGCAAAAGCACAGTGGGGAAGACAAAGGAAATAAAGCCCATGTCCTCAAGACATTTTTAATCCTGCCGTGGAAGCCAGACCTCCATTTATTTGTTCCCTTATTCATTTATTCCACAGTTTTTATCCAGCCCTTACTATGTGGCAGACACTGTGCTACATGCTAGGGCTCCAGGAATAAATAAACAAACAAATCGCTGCCTCACGGACCTCTCTAGCAGCATGTAGTCAGTCTTCTTGGGCTACCATAAAAAATACCATAGACTGTGTGGCTTAACCAACAGACTTTTCCTCAGTGTTCTGGAGGCTGGCAGTCTGAGATGAGGGTACCAGCAAGGTTGGTTTCTGGCTAAGGCTGTCTTCCTGGCTTGTGAATGACCACCATCTTGCTGGGTACTCACAGTGGGGTGGGGTAGAAAACCATCTCTACTGTCCCTTCTTATAAGGGACTTAATCCCATGTGGGCCCCACCCTCATGACCTCATCTAAACCTCCTAAAGGCCCCACCTCCAAATACCATCACATGGGGGCGGTTAGGGCTTCAACATAGGAATTTTGGAGGGACCTAATTCAGTCCATAGCAACTATGTGGCAGTGGAAGACTGTATTACAAGAGCTGCCTCGGTATGACAGTGAGGACCAGACAAGGGCCTACAGAGTTAACTGAAGGTGCTCAAAGAAATGAAACCTGGGGAGAGAAGGGCTGTTGAGGCAGAGTGAAGTCAGTCTGTTGAACAGGCTGTCTTTCTGCATTGTGGTCATGCATCTTTTTCTGCTCTCCACAATATCAGAAACTGGAGTCATGGCTACCATTGGGTACAAACTCTTAGATAGCCTACTGCTTCCTTCTTCCTGGGGAGGGTTCTTGTGGTCATCAGAGTCAAATGTTCCTAGTCTTTTGAGGTCTAGGCCTACATGGAAGACCTTGGACTTACTGGACCATTCAAGTTTTTTTTTTAAATGTTTATTTTTGAGAGAGTGAGAGAGAGACAGAGTGTGAGCAGGGGAGGGGCAGAGAGAGAGGGAGACACAGAGCCTGAAGCAGGCTGCAGCCTCTGAGCTGTCCGCACAGAGCCTGACGCGGGACTCGAACCCACAAGCCGTGGGATCATGACCTGAGCCGAAGTTGGACACTGAACTGACTGAGAAGGCTGCAGTGAGACCAGAAAGCATGCACCAGTGCCCATGTGTTCATTTTTGTGTGGGAGTATGTGGACATGTGAATATATCAATAGAGGAATGTATGAGTGATGTGGAACATTGTATGTGTGCCTTTGTGTGGTGATATCTTAGGGGAGTGTGTGTGTGTGTGTGCACTTATATATAAGTCCATATGCGGATCTGTGTGTGAAAGTGTGTGTGGGCACACGTGTATATACAGATCGTGGAAGTGTTTGTGTCTGATGTCTGTGTCTAAATTTATGAGATGAAACATGAATGCCTATAGGTCCATGGGAACAAAAATCCCTGGCAGTGAGAAAATATCTGAATTGTATTTATTCATCTGAATTAATCAGCTGCTGCCACAATAATGCTGTGCAACAAACTACCCAAAACTCAATGCCTTACAACAACTTGCATCTATTCTTTTTTTTTTTTTTCAACGTTTATTTATTTTTGGGACAGAGAGAGACAAAGTATGAACGGGGGAGGGGCAGAGAGAGAGGGAGACACAGAATCGGAAACAGGTTCCAAGCTCTGAGCCATCAGCCCAGAGCCCGATGCGGGGCTCGAAGTCACTGACCGCAAGATCGTGACCTGGCTGAAGTCGGACGCTTAACCGACTGCGCCACCCAGGCGCCCCAACTTGCATCTATTCTAGGGATTGGAAAACTTTTTCAATGAGGGAAGGGACAGATGGTATATATTTTTGGCTTTGTTGACCACACAGTATCTGTTGCAACTGTTCAACTCTACCTTTGTAGGGCAAAAGCAGCATAGATAGTACGTAAATGAATGAGTATGGCTGTGTTCTAATAAATCTTTATTTACAAAAACAGGCATAGACCCAATCTGGCCCATGGGATAGTTTTCCAACCTCTAATACGGTCTGAGACTTATAGGTCTGTGGGTCAACCATGGTGTGGCTGACCTAGACTGGACTCAGCTGGGTAGCTCTACTTTAGGCTGTGGATCCAGCTGGGCTGAGCTACCAGTGCATAAAGTTCATACCTGCTCCATGTTCATCCTAGGGCCAGGCTGGAGGGGCATGCTCCACTTCTGGCAGATCCCTGGGGATTCAGAGAGCAATCCAAGGCTCACAAGCATGTCTGAACCCTTCTGTGTCACATCTGCTAACATTCCATTGGCCAAAACAAATCATGTGGCCAAGTCCACCGTCGGTGGGTGGGGAAAGAAACTAAGTCCGTAGTAAGAGGAAGTTAAGCAACAGAGGGCATGGATGTTTGGTTTTAATACAAGGAGGGTGTGAAGAACTTCAAACACTGATTTAAGATACTGCAAAATGTATGAAGGCCATGTGTGAGACTGTGTGTGTGATGGTATGCATGTAGGAGGGTGTTTCATGTGTGAGGGGTCCTCGGGATGAATTTGTGGCTACGTGTGTAAGAAATTATCTGGGGGGCATTTAGAAGATGGGATGTGTGTGAGAGATAGTGTATGTGCGTGAACCTTTATGGGTGTATGTATATGTGTGTGTCTAAGTGTATATGCTTGGCTGTGAAGGCATCTGTGGGTGCATATATGTGGGGTGGTGAGTACGTGTGTGGGTTATGTGTTGTGTGTGTGTCAGGGTGCATCTGGGTGTATGTGTATGGCTATGCAAAAAATGTCTCTGTGTGCGTGTGTGTGGGCTGGTATGTGTGTGGGGTGTATATGTTGGGGTGTGAGTGTGTCAGGGGCTCATGCGGGAGCATGCTGCCCAGGATGCATAGGCATACACTGGCTGAGGGGAGAGTAAAAGCAGAGAGCGGGGAGGGGAGGTGGTACACACTCCCTTTGCCCTGGCACAGACTCAAAACCATTCCCGTCTCTCAACGTGAGTTCTTTGTAGCTAAGATTAATTTTCTTATTTAGCATTTATGTGGCATTTTGGATCTGCAAAGTGCTTTACAATCAGTTTTATTAGTTGTGCTTGTGTGTTATATATAGCAGCGACCTCAGCTGCACTCAGAGAGTCTCTTCAGAGATGTGAACCGAGCAAGGCAAACTTCACCCTCTTCCTCAAGCTTTGCCAATTTCCCAGGACAGTGTCTGCCATCATGTGTTCAAGTGGGTGGTTGGTGATGCTGATGCTGTGGGGAGGGGCGCTCCTTTGGAGCTGCCTCCAAAGGCTTTCCCTTTTCCATGAGAAATCAGTGAATCTAATCACTAGAGTACTTGCCTGGCTCAGCTCATTTATGTGCCTGGACCAGTGGAAGAGGACCTATTTGCAAGACTGGCTTAAACCTCCTTCCATTTCTTGCAATGCTTTTGTGTTTGCTATCTGCACTTTGTCCCCTATGGCTACTGGCCCATCTTTATGTGAGTTTTCCTCCATCAAAGCAGACCTGAATCAAGGACATGGGTGCAAACAACTTTTTAGGGAAGTGATCCCAGGAAGCATGAGTGAGAGAATGGACAAGTGAGGTGGGGAAGGGGGAAGAGCCAAGAAGTGTGTTATTGAGCAGATTAATGCTATGGGTCAGTGGAGCTTCATTCTACTGGGAAACCATGCTGCAGAACCACTCCCCCTGTGGAACTAAGGACTGGGATATTTATCCACTCCCACACTAGTTTGGTTAAGAGTTGCCCCTCTTCTCCCTGCGTGTTAACTCCCCTACACATCAGGGTTGAGACTACCTAAGGCTAAGCAAAGTCCTCTGCTGCTGGAGGAAATCTTCAAGTTGAGGACAGACAGACATAGATCCTCAAGGTAAGAAGCTTGTACATGGGAGAATACTTGGATATGGCTGCAGGTGAATTCAGGTGGGCCAATGGCGTATGGGACTGGGAATCAGATGTCTGCTACACACCCCTGGACTCTTGTAAAACCTTTATTTCAAGGTCACCAGTGACCTTCAAGGTCATAAATTCCATTGGCAAGTTCTTGGCTTATTGTCCATATCTCCTTTAGCAGTTGGCTGTCCTATGATTCTGCACTGTCCTGGTTTCTTTGTCTTCCCAACTCCTCACCTCTCTCCTGCTCCTTCTCTATTTCTCTTTTTCCTTCTCCCAAATGTGTACATCCCCCAGTATCTTTGTTGTTGATTTTTTTCCTGGCCCATACTTAAGCTCACCCATGTCCTATGTGGCATGCCATATCAGAAGGTGTGGCCTCTACCTCTCTGTCCAAGTCCTGACCCTGTGTGTACAACTACCTCATCAAAATGTTCATTTGAGACTAACTTCAGCAACTCAAACTCAGCATTGCAAATCTAACTCATCATCTTTGACCTCCTGCTCAAATGAACTGCATTCTTTCTTCTCAAGCTCATTCGAGGACCAGCCACCTTGGTATCATCCTGGAGCTTGTGGATGCAAGAATCTCAAGTCCTGCCACAGACCAGCTGAATCAGGATGTGCATTTTTAACAAGGCCCAGGTGACTTGTGTCACCATGAATGTTTGATAAGCATTGGTTTACACTATTGATTCTCTGGATTTCTATTAATGGGCCTAGCATTTTACCAATTACCCATCTGAAAACTGCAATTATTTGAATCCTAGGGATAAATATCCACTAGCTTTCTTGAAACCAGGATTTCTGTAGGACTGAGGTATCAGATAAACAACAAGTGATAATGATAGTGTAACCTATATTAATATGTTCAGTTGAATAAGTCTGTGACAATACCATTACACATATAATTTCACTTCAATAAATATTTATGGAGCTCTGGCTCCATGGTAAACTGAAATGATGTAACATTGAACTACGTTTAGTCCTTATCCTCAAGGAGTTCATACCTCAGACAAAGGAGACAAAAATAGATGCCAAATGATAGAGGATGTCTTGGAAACCAAAAGAGGGGTCCTAACACAGCGTAGGGGTTGGAGAAGTCCTCTTAAAGAAGAAGGAAACTGATGGATGGGCAGACCCTTCCAGTGAAGGCAGGAAAAACACAGGAGGGAAATTCGGGTGTGTTTGGGGATTCTGCCCTATTCCTTGGTTTAGAAATTGGGGGAAATTTACTTCATCTCTTCTGCCTCATTGTTCTCAACTTAAAAAATGGGAAAAAAACATTCTGCCTTCTCAGAGTCATTATAAAAATTAAATAAAAGTGAGCAGGCTCCACAACTGGTAACTACCTGGTCTTTATAAATATTGACTGAATATAAATTGTCAACAACCAGAGCTTGGACTTTAATTACAGAAAAAAAAAATAATCATAGTGTCTCAGGTAGAATGGTGTGGCACCCTCCACCCCAAAAGATATGTCCATGTCAAATTATTGGAACTAGTGAATATGACTTTCTTTGGAAAAAAGAGGGTCTGCAGGTGTAAATAAGGATCTTGAGACGAGATCATCCTGGATTTTCTGGGTGGGCTCTAGATCTAACCACAGGGTCCTTAGAAGCTACAGAATGGGGAAGACAGCCATGTGAAGATGGAGTGATACAGCCACAGCCAAGATCTGTTGCCACCAGGAGATGAAAGAGGCAAGGGAAGATTCTTCCCTAGAGCCTTTGGAGGATGGCCCTGTTTGCACCTTGGTTCTGATTTCTGTGGCAATTTGTTACAACAATCATAGGCAACTGAAATGCATGGTTACCAATATGTGAGCATTCTCTACATGCCAGGTGTGCATTCCTCCTCATCGATTCTTTGAAGTGATGCTATTATTCCTGTTTTCTGCATAAGATGTTCTAAGGCACATGCAGGTGAAGCAAGTCTTGCTAGCTCATTCCCTCACTAAACAGTGACTGACTTCTTAACTGCCCAGGCACTGTGGGCACTGGGAGCCAGAGTGGTGAGCAAAGTAAATGCCTTTGCTGAGGTCACAGGGCTTAATAACCATCTGCACTGGGTTGAATAGTTTCCCCTTCCCTCCCCAAATTCATGTTCACCTTGAACCTTGAAATGTGACCTTATTTGGAAATAGATTCTTTGCAGATATCACCAAGTTATGATGAGGACATTCTGGATTAGCATGGGCCCTAATCCAATGACTATTGTCCTTGTGAGAGAAGTTTGGACAGAGAGACACAGGGAGAATGCCATGTGACAGTGGACACAGAGATCAGAGTCTAGGAGCCAAGGAACAGCGAGGAGTGCTGGGAGACATCAGAAGCCAGGAAGAGGCAAGAATTTTCCCTAGAGCCTTTAGAGAGCATGGCCTTGCTGGCATCTTGATTTCAAACTCCTGGCCTCCAGAACTGTGAGACAGTAAATGTCTGTTGTTTGAAGCTGTCTGGTTTGTAGTACTTTGCTACAGCAGCCCTAGGAATCTCATATGCCACTCAGAAAATTATAATTGCACACGTGGATGACACAACATAGGGAGCTGTGGTAGCCGGTGAAGAAGGTGGAGAAGGCTTCAACCCAAAAGGATGCTTGAGCTTGGCATCTGAAGGTGGGGTACGAGTTGAGTGTGCAAAGAGAAGGAAGATTTGGGCTAGAGGGAACAGAACATGTGCTGGTTCTGTGGCTTGAGGATGACCTAGGTAGGCACTGAAGGAGTGGACAGAGGAAGGTCAGAGCCCAGAGGGGCACATAGCCAGCAGTGGGGCAGTCAGGGCCACTGCCCTCCCCAGACTTCTGGCCTGTGACGTGTCTCCTAGGGGCTGTTGGGTCAGTATATCTTTCGGTCAATCTGCCCCACACTCCCCTCCCCTCTCCCCTTTACCACCACCCTGCTTGCTGGTGTCAGAGCATGAGTTTGGAGATCTCCATGTCCTTGAGTACAGCAGAGGATGGGGGTGGAGTGGGGAGGTGGGGAGGGGCGCCCAGGAGGCACAAAGGCGCTTTGTGTGGTAGCTCCCAACAGCTTCAGGGTTAGGGAGCCGGCTGCACAGTGAATGGGCTGCAGACAAAGGCATTGCTGCCTGAGTACCTGTAATTGGAGCATCCACGTGCAATGCAAGGGACAAAAGGGAGACGAATGGCCACGTCTTAGGCTGCCCGTTGCTATGGTTTCACCGAGGCTGCTGGGGAGGGCCGTTACCAGGCAACAGGAGAGGGACCAAGACAAAGGGAGCCAGTGTGAGGGAGAGGTTTGGGGTAGGTGTGAGTGTGTGGGGTGAGGTGGGGAGGAGACAGAGAGGAAGAGGGAGAGATGGGGGCAAACACTAGAGAAGGAGACTAGAGAGAGGAGGAGACCAATAGAGATAAGAGAAAGACAAGATGGGGCGCCTGGGTGGCTCAGTCGGTTGAGCATCCAACTTCAGCTCAGGTCATAATCTCAAAGTTCGTGAGTTCAAGCCCCGCTTTGGGCTCTGTGCTGACAGGGTGGAGCCTGGAGCCTGCTTCGGATTCTGTGTCTCCCTCCCTCTCTGACCCTCCCCCCACTTGTGCTCTGTCTCTGTCTCAAAAATAAATAAATGTAAAAAAAATTTTTTTAAAAAAGAGAGAGACAAGATGAAGTGGGGAAGGGAGAAGCAGAGAGATGTAGCACAGAAAAAGAGACAGAGACATTAAAACAGAGGTAGAGACAGAGAAAAACAGAGATATTCATCCACCCATGAGCACCTGCTGTGTGCCAGGCCCTGTGCCCTCTGGAGATAGGACTGTTGGCAAGACAACCACCATCCTACCCTTAGAGCTCACAGATACAGAGGGAGAAATGGAAGCTTAAATGGAACCAGAGAGAGAGATGCTTCCTTCCCCCCTTGGAGTGGCTGGGGCTTATTCTCCAGCCTGGTGTTTCCTCAAAGCTGGTGACCTCTGGACAGGGCCATTGCATCCTTCATTCCCAGGCAGCTCCATTCCTAGGAGGCTGTTTGTACAAAGTGACTCGTGGTTGAGTGACACTCAGTCTCTCCCCTAGTAGCACTCCCTTTGATGTCCCATCATGATGCCCAAATCTTCTACCATTAGGATGACCTGGGACAACTTATTTCACTTAATAATTATGTAGCTACGAAATGCTGTTACATACACTATTCCTTTGACCCTGTGTGGTGGGCACCATCACTACAACCACTTACAGGAGAGGGAACAGAGGTCTGAAGGAATGAAATGCTTTTCTGGAAGTCTTGTGGTCTCTCAGTGGCAAAGCCACTTAAGGTCTTCTGATTCCCAGCCCAATGTTCTTCCTTCTTCTTACATCTCCATCTGGACCAAGGCTTGTATGTTCACAAGGAACAGAAACCTACACAAAGGAACTCTAGTAAGGGGAGATTAATTGAATGGACAGTAAAGGTACTCCTGAGACCCAAAGGCAGAACTCAGAGCTGGTTCTCACAAGAGACTTCATCCAGGCACTGAACAGAGATCAGAAACCAAGAAGGCCATTCTTTTTCTTTCTCTCTTTCTGAAACCATCTAGTAGCCCCCCTCTCTGATTTTCTCTGCACAGTCTCAATTTACAATTAAAAAGTGGCAAAAAAAAAAGCTCAAGGAAATTCTTTCTTTTTCAATTAAAATTCTCAAGAGAGAACCTTATTGGGTCACTTAAATCCCGTGTACATCCCTGGTGCAGACAACTGTGGGCAGCGGGGAGCTTCTAGCATATAACATGACTGGCTACTTGTGGATAACTTGTTCACAAGGGCTATCAAAACAAGGGGTATGGATAAAACAGGCACCCTTAATTATCTGCATAAACACACTCACTTCCATCACAGGGATACCAAGATTAACCTTGCCTGCCTTCTAGGGCTGTTGTACTTATGGAAGGAGTTTGCAAACTATCAAGTGTGGCAAAAGGGACAGTTGTTATTTAAGCTAAAGGGGGTATCTTTGAGGCAAAATACCCGCCCCTCACCTCCTTGGCCAAGATCACAGCGCTGACCCAATGAGCAGCATGCAAAAAATTTTTATTGATTAGGGAGCAAAGGAGAATAGGAAGAATTCAGAGGATGGGTGGGCCAAGATGTATACCATGGTGGAGTGAGGATGAGGAGGGAGATGCCATTCATTCATTAACTTATTCACTCACTTCTTTAATAAGCCCTGTAAGCCTACAGTGTGCCAGGTGGTGTGGGCTCAGTGGTGAAAATGTCATAGCCTCTGTTTTCCAAGGATGCACAGGAGGGTTGGGTGATGGGTACATAACCCGCCAGTTACTAAATATCTTGAAATGTGCTGGAAGAGACAATGGGATCAGAAGGGGTGACTTAACTCAGCCAGAAGCACCAAGAAAGGCCAAGTACAGGTGAATCCAGAAGCGTGTTTGAAGTATGAGTAGGAGTCTGGAGAGGCCACCAGGGGTAGTGTTAGAGTGGGTGGTAGGTAGAGACATTCTGGAAGAAATGTAGATACATGAGTAAACATGGAGAAGGTTAAGAGTTTCCCATGTTAGGGGTGCACGGAATGTGGTGGGGGTTGTAGGAGCAATGACAAATAAAGCTGGAGATCATTAATGAGCTGAAATCGTTGGACTCTATTCTAAGGATACTGGGAAACCATTGGAAAATTTTAAGAAGACTGCCACTTCAGATTTGTCTTCCAGAAAGATCTCTCTGGCTGCATGCAGAGTAGATTGAATGGGGAAGATGGAAGCAGGGAGGCCCCAAAGGAGGCTGTTTTCTTTGAGGGGGTGGGTGTTGGGCAGTGCCTTTCAAATTTTAATGTTGTAGCATACTTCTCGGGGAAGTTGGCTAAAAATACTGACTATGGAGGCCTGCCTACCAGAGATCAATGTAATCTGAGATGGGGCCCATGAATCTGCATTTCTAAACAGTACGCTGGGTGATAGTTAAAAATGATTCCCAAACCACTCTTTAAGACACTTTGGTCTCAGGAGCAGGAGGGTACAGACATGAATCAGGAAGTACCTTAGAAATGTCTTCCCAGTTACCACTTTAAAACCAAAGACCATTTTATGGCTGTCATGGATTTTCACAAGAGTGGTTATAATTGGTTCATCTTTATCATTTTAAATGGATATCATGCTGCCCACTCAACTACCAACATCTATTGCTTGTAAGCAGGGACAGCAGGATGAAACTTTGATGGTTCTTCATTCTCCCCATTTCTTCTATGCCTTCCCATAGCCTGGATGTGGTGGGGGTGGTGGGGGGGAAAGCTCACTTATTGAATACTTGCTGAAATTTTGCAGTGTCATGGAACTGGCCTGACACTCCAGGTCCCCCTCTTAGAAGCTGTGTGAATTTGGGTGAGAGTCTTTACCTCTCTGAGCCTGAATTTCTTTTGTGACAAAGAGGCCAATTAGATCTTCCTTCTTTGGGTATTAAAGTGAGGATTAAATGAAAGAACTGAATTAGTTGTTTTTACCGTTACAAATTCAAAGATCTTTAACACATGTGGTGTACTTAGCTCCATTACATTATTATTATTGATACTCAAATTATCTCATCTGTGGCTAGTGGGAGACTTGAGTCCTTTGGAAATGACCTTAATGTATCAATAGCGTTCCTACACTCTGGTATGATAATACTGTCTGGTTCATCTCATATATTTTCTGCCCAAGGCCAGGAGTCAGCCATTTCTCCAAAGAGTTTGGATTTCTTTGAATAGGAAAATGGTATGTGAGACCATAGTCTAGGTGCTAGAAGTGCTCATTGCTCCTGGATTAGTTACTGTTTCTAGGCATTTTAAGAGGACAGTTAGGAAATGCATATTTTGGGGGGGAGAAACTACATCATGAATTCATACTGATATTTCTTTTTTTTTTAATTTTTTTAATGTTTATTTATTTTTTAGAGAGAGGGAGACAGAGTGTGGTGGGGAGGGGCAGAGAGAAAGGGAGACACAGAATCCAAAGCAGGCTCTAGGCTCTGAGCTGTCAGCACAGAGCCCGACATGGGGCTTGAACTCATGAACTGCGAGATCATGACCTGGGCCAAAGTCAGACACTTAACCAACTGAGCGATCCAGGTGCCCCCATACTGATATTTCTAATTCAAACTGAGGGCGCACTGTTTTTTATTTTGTGTTTATATTTGTATCTCTTTTAAACTGAAAACGTTGATTCCTAATGACAAGAAGTTAGCTGTTTATTTGCTTTATTTTATAACACAAATATATTGTTTCAGAATTACAATAACAAGCCATGAGTATTCAAAAACTTTTATTTTGAGAAGATTACCAGGTAACATTTATTTGGGTGCTCACTCTTTGCCAGGCACTTAATCTCAAAATGAACCAGAGAGGGAGGTGTGATTATTATCCCCCCCCCCTTTTTTTGATGAAATTGAGGCTCAAGAGGTCATAAGGTCAGAAGTCAGTAGGTGACGAAGGCAGTACTTGAACCCCCCATGTCTCTGGTTCCATCCTCTCCATTGCTTTGGGTTTCAGTTTTTTCCTTGCCTTTTGGAATGAATGATTTATCTACTCTCCAACTGCATTGGCCACTTGGGTATTTAATAGTCCTAAAGATGAGTTGACATTCATTATTTGGAAATGTACAGATGAGAGAGAGAGAGAAGCAAGCAGTTTACTAGTCCAATGTTATTGCTAGAATAGAAAGCTTCTTGACAAGCATGTTGGTTCATACTTTCAAAGTGACAGGTTATTGCTTCCAGTTTTATTAGCTGATGGGTTCTATTAAAAAGTGTTGGTAATTTCTCTTCTGCCGCCAGATCAATTTAAGTGGGGCAAACAAATGGGAGGGGTCATCAGGGCACCAGTCTCATCTGTAAAATGGTTGTACTGGGTCATGTTGTGTCCCCTCAAAATTCATGTCTACTTGGAAACCTCAGAATCTGACTG
The DNA here is from genome assembly GCF_018350175.1 of Felis catus. NCBI lineage: Eukaryota > Metazoa > Chordata > Mammalia > Carnivora > Felidae > Felis > Felis catus. The sequence continues at coordinate 15,279,481 of NC_058379.1, forward strand.
TATCTGGAAATAGGGTCTTTGCAGATGTAATTAGCTCAGTAAGGTCATACCAGTGTAGATTGGGCCCTAAGTCCAGTGATTGGTGTCCTTAGAAGAAGAGGAGAGGAGATACGGTGAAGAAGACCGGTTGAAGACAGAGCAGAGGTTGGCGTGACGTGGCCACAAACCAAGGACTGCCAAGGAACACCTGGAACACCAGAAGCTGGGAGAGACAAGTGAGGAATCTCCCCCAGTAGTTTTGAGGGAGTGTGGCCCTGCTGACACCTTGATTTCAGATTTCCAGCCTTCAGAGCTGTGAAAGAATACATTTCTGTTTTGATCCACTGGTGTGTGGTAATTGGGTTACAGCAGTCCTAGGTAATTGGGTACATACGGCACCTAACTCCCCACTGGGGAGGGAAGCAACAGCTGGGAAGCCTGAGGAGGATCTGGAAGGTTGTTTAGGGTCATCCTGGTGAAACTGGAGGATGGGAGGGGACAAAGGAGATTCCTAGGCAGAGGGACAGCTGGGCAAGTCTAGGAGAACAGAAGCAGCCTGCGGTAGGCAGGGAGTTGCATGCTAGAACAGTACTTCTTGAATGATTCAAAGACAGCTGTGATAAGAGCTGGGAAGGTGGGAGGTCCCTCAGGGTCTTGCAGGCCACCAAAAATGTCAAGGGAGCCATTTGAGGCCTAAGAAGAGGAGAGACGCTGCAGTAACAAATTGTCAGCGTGAACAGGTCTGGAGGTTTTACAGGGTGGAGTGACTTCTCCCCAAAACTGGAATCCAGTCCAGCACCTTCAGGAGACATGACATTTCATCCCTGAGTGAGGCCCTGCCTCTGGGCCACCCCCAGGCAGGCCTTGCACGAAGGGCAGGGAGACGTTAATGGAGGCAAGAGTACCTCCAGCTCTTGGCCTGACTCTCTCAGACTCTGCCTGGAAGTCCATCTAGCCTGCAGCCTCTGACCTTTATTTTGTCATTTCAGAAGGTTCTGCTTTAATAAATCTTTCTAGCCAAGGAAGCCAAGGAGGGGCCTCCCCAGCAGAGGTCCCCACTGCTGCCCTGTTAGGAGGGATGGAGGGAGGCATGGAGCTGGAGACAGTTGCCCAGTCTCCAAGGAGACCAAGGGATCTTCCTGAGTCTGCTTTAATTGGAATTTCCAAGACCTGCAAGACACAGCTGGGATAGTCCTGGAATTCCTTCTTCTCTGAGGAGGAGGAGAGAGACAGAGAGGGGACAGAGAGAGGGAGGGCTGGTCCAGTCCATTGGTCTGGCTTTCTGTCCATCACTTTTAGCTCTAACATCGCCCCTCCCTCAGCCATCTTCCCTTTTCTTCCCAGCTCCTTAGTGGTTGCCCCCCACCCATCTCCCTCTCAGGACTACCCAGACATTGGTCAAAGGAAATGAAAGGACCTGGAATTTTCACGCCAGGTGACAAACTTCCCTCTTTGACCAAACTCTGTTCAAGCTCCTCTGAACTCTCTTCTCAGCTAGGCCCTAGGTTTTGGACGTCTGTGTTCCTCTTCACATTTGGCAAGAATCCTGCTCCGTCAGGTTAGTTATCCTTGGTATTGGATCAGATCACCCTGACTGCCTCATCGGGTTCCTCATCCTCCACCATCCCCCAAGTGGTGTCTCATCATCCTGGCCTGCCTCCAGCAAGAATTCCAATTGGTCTCTTTAACCAGAATTCCCCCTCTTAGTAGTTTTCCCTCCAGTGAGCTGCTCCTTGGCTAGGAAGTCCCACTTTTCCTTGTATTGACCCCACTCTGTCTTCCCTACGGTAAAATCCCACTGCAGCAGTCCCTACACCTATGGCAGTAGTTCCCCTGAATAAGGTCTGCTTTACCATTCTTTGGCAAATGTCAGGAGTAATTTTTTCTTTAACACAGGTCAGGGATATTTGTTGAATAGATATTCTATAGCTCAATGGAACTTAGGCCAAGGAGGCTCTGGAGTCAGGATGGTTGGGTTTATATCCCAGCTCTGCCACTTTCTAGCTGTGTGGCCTTGGACGTGTGGCCAACCTCTCTGTGCCTCAGTGTTCTACTCTGTCAAGTGGGGATAAGTATTCACCTCCTGCAGCTGTTGTGATAAGAAAATGCCTGGGAAGTGCTTAGTGTCTTGCATATCCTAAATGCCAAATACATGTTAATTAGCCTTAACGAGGGCGACTATTTTTCTTTCTGGGAATAAAGATAAACAGACCTAGTCTTGAATTCCCACTCTGCTGCTTACTTGCTCAGTGACCCAACATTAGCTAATTTGACTCTTCAAGCCTCAGTTTCTCATCTTTAAAATGGAAACAAGCATACCTGTCCAAGCTGTGCAGGTGAGGATGAGAGAAGATGTGTATAAACGCTTGGGTACTTACCAGGAGCTCAATGACTGGTTGGCCCCACCACTTACTGTGATTTGGGCAAATGCTTCCTCTCCTGCCTTAGTTTCCTCATCTAGAAAACGGGACAATAATAGTACCTATTTCATAAGCTCACTGTGAGGGTTATAGGATTTATTTTAAGCAAAACTCTCAGAATAGCATCTGGCACTGTTAAATATTATAATAATTATTTATTATTCTTCTTCCCTGTAGTAATAAAAGTTAACGGCTACCATTTACTAAGCACTTACTATGTGCCAGGCATTGTGCATGACTGCCCTATGACCTAGGAGCTCCTACCAGCCCCTCTTCACCAAAGAACAAACTAAGGCTTAGAGAGGTAAGATCACTTGCCCAAGGTCACCCCATCCCTGTAAGTGGCAGAGTTATTGTTACTATCATCCCAAGCATGAATACAGTGGTCTTGGATATGTAGGAATAGCCACCAGAAACCAACAGAATAGTCATCCTTATGGTTCTGTGCTCCACAGCCCCTCTCCCCACCCAACACCCCTGGGGAAAACTGGACTGCGGGTAAAGTCTGGTAGGGGTGATGGATGAGCAGAGACAGCTCCTGCTGCAGTGTAAACACATAGAAATATAGGTCAGTTCCGGCAGCCAAGCCCCCCTGCGTGTTTTACCCCAAAGCCAATCTTGTCAACTTGATCTTCTGCCCTGAACTTCAGCTGTCCTCGGGATGTTCTTGTGTTTCATGAATTATGCAGGCTTAACAAAATGTGTGCTCCACAGATTAAAGACTGTTCTCCTGACTGGAAGGCCTTTCTTTCCTCCACCAGAGTTTTTTTCCTTCCTCTTACTCTCACAGCCTGTTTTTTTTGTTTTGTTTTGTTTTGTTTTTTTAGCTATCCTGTAGAGCACCTTCTCTCTTCTTGCCCTTAACAGTTCAATTTGTGATGCCCTGCTTTGTGCTAGTCTCACTACCGATTCTCTGTTATCAACTAGGAACACTTTTGGGAATCCCAAGGGGTCCTGGGTAAGTTTAGTGGATTAGAACTCAGCATGGCTGGCTCTGATAATATGGATCCAATCTTGTGGTAAATTGGCTCGTCTATCAAAAAGAAAAGCCCTGATTTGTAGCATTTGCCAATTTCCATGGTGTAAATCCTCCCACTGTGGTGGATTTCAAGGTAACCAGTGTAACCTCACTGGAAATGAGTGTGGGAAGAGATGCCCAGAATCAGCTCTCACAAGTTGGTGCAGGTAGGGTCTGGCACACTGCTGGTTCAGTTCCCATGAGTGGTGGAGGCAATTATTTGTGGTCTAGGTTTGGGTCCCGATCATGCCCCTTATGAGCTATATTAAGTTGGGCAATGCACTTAACTAACTTCTTGGAGCCCCAGTTTCCTCATCTGTGAATGGGTATGCTAATAGGAGTTTTGTCTGGAGTTGTGATTGGGGGTAAATGGGTTGAAGTAGATAATAAAGTGGTTATAGCACTTCATCTGACACACAGAGTTCAGTGAATGGTACCTACAGTACATCAGATTGGGAAGGGCCTGTGTCAGTTAAGATAGGCTAGGTGTTGCCATAGTAACAGATAACCCCAAATGCCAGAGTCTTTTTTTTTTAATATGAAATTTATTGTCAGATTGGTTTCCATACAACACCCACTGCTCATCGCAAAAGGTGCCCTCCTCAATACCCATCAGCCACCTTCCCCTCCCTCCCACCCCCCCATCAACCCTCAGTTTGTTCTCAGTTTGCCAGAGTCTTAACATAGCCAAACTTTATTTCTCATTCATGTAGTGTGACAAAAGCATATTGGCCCAGAAGTCTTTGTTTATTCTAATTTTTCAGAAAAGCAGGTTAATGGAGGCCCATGTTGATATGTGCTCATGGGAACCACAGCATGAAGAAGAAAAACATACTGAATTGCCTGCTCTCTTTTAAACCTCTTGCCCAGAAGTGGCACATATCACTTCCACTCATTTTATTAGCTGAAGCAAACAAATACCTAAATTCAAGAGAGTGGAGAAAATCCTACTATGGGCCTGGAAAGAGAACCCAAAGTTCTTGGTAAGTGGCCTTAAAGATTTGCATAATCTCCTAAATAATGATTCTCTCTAGCGGCTCTTACTTTTTTTTCCCCATTAAACAGCCAATGTTAAAACTGAGCAGAGAATGTGCGGGAAGCCCAGTGCTCACAATTTACCAGATGGGTGACCTTGGGCAAGTTACTGAGCCTCTCTGGCTCCGGTATCCTCATCTGTCAAGTGGGGAGAATAGATCTCTCATCTCCCAGAGTTGTAGTGAGGATTGCCTGTGTTAATATACACAGTCACTGTAAACACTGTGTCAGGTAGAAACTGCCATTATTATTAATCTACCACAATCCTATCAGGTTGGTGCAATGATCACCTTTTTTTGCAGATGAAGACACCAAGTCTCCAAGGAGTGATTTCACTTATTCAGGGTCACACAGTTGGGAGTTAACAGCATCAGGGTTGGAGTTTATACCTGTCTGATCCCCAAAAGTCCACTTTTGAGGGTCCTGGCACTTTTCTGAGAGGGAGCCAGCAGCCCCTCCCCTACCTGTTGTATCTAGACCCAGAGGGATGTGCCTGGCTTGGTCTTGGGGTTCTTCTGCAGATCAGGACTGTGGTAGCTGAACAAAGCAAAAAAGGAAACCTCATTACAATGCCAACACATACACGTGGGGTTCCTGCCTCGCTTAAAGTAAATGTCTCAATTAACACAGAAGACCTTTTCCTTTCCATAGCTGTAGGCGAGTTCATCTTTTGGATCAATTAAATTGTTGACAGTCAGCATAGGAGGCCACATACAAATCAACAGCCAAGGTGCCTTTGGGTGCAGGTTTGCCTGTGCTGTGTGAGCCGGGCATGGGATGGAGTCAGGTTTGAATATTTTGATGCCATCCTCAGTAAGAAATACATTTTCTATCACACCCAGCACATGGCACATATGCACATACACATGCCCATGCGTGCACGCATGCTCGCACACACAGAACTATGGTACTGGGATAGTTTCCACTCTGTTTCCACTCCAGAAAAAATTCTGGTTTCCCAACCTACTAAATTAATTTTATGGCACGATGAATAGGATGTAGCCCACATTTTGAAAAACGTTGAACTACACTGTGGTCATCCAAGTCGTGTGTTGGGACCCTTGGATGGTGCCCTTGATGTGTTGCCACGGGGTTGAGGGCAGGTCTGTCCACAGGAGTGAGAGAGACCCCAGCACTAAATATCCATGTCATCCTATAGCAGTTCGCAAGCTCTGCCTTTCTCTCTGACCCTCTCCCACCATTGCTCTCCTTCCTAACCTCATGAGAGCTACATTGACCTAGCACATCTCCATCTTGAAGTCTTGGGACTCGGCTGATCCTGCTTCTCTGAACTTCTCCCTCCTGGGCCTACCTTCTTGCAGCTCTATCAGAAAAACTTTCCCTGACCCACCCCCTGTAAATGGCAGCCCTGCACATTTTCCACTTTGTTTTTCTTATTAACACTTAACCGCCACTCAGTGTATATGTATTTATTGTCTACTTCTCTCCCTTCAAAAGTAAGTTGCATAAAGGCAGGGAATTTGTTTAGTTCACTGTTGTATCTCAGAGTCTAGAGAAGTGTCTGCTGCCTAGTAAGTACTTTATAAGCTTTTTCCAAATGGCGCAATGCCCAGCACAAAACAAACACTTGGGAAATATTGGAGGTTATTTTATCTTCTAGGCTTCATTTTTTTGTATATCCCTCAAAAAAAAATTTAATAACAGCTATGTCGAGAAGTCACATAGCATACAAACTCACCCATCTAATGTGTACAATTAAATAGTTATTAGTATATTCGGGGATGTGTGCAACCATACCACAGTCAATTGTAGAACATTTTTATCACCTCAAGAAATCTCACACTCTTTGACTATCACCTCCCCAACCTCCAACCTCCCCAGCCATGAGAAACCACTGTTCTGCTTTTTATCTCCATAGATTTGCCTATTCTGTTCATTTTATGTAAAAGGAATCATCTTTTCATGTGTCTGTGGGCCATCTGGATGTCTTCTTTGTAGAAATGTCTGTTCATGCCTTCTGACCATTTTTTAATTGGATTATTTATTTTTGGGGTGCTGAGATATATCAGTTCTATGTTTTGGATACTAACCCTTTACCAGATATGTCATTTGTAAATATCTTCTCCCATTCCATAGGTTGCCTTTTAGTTTTGTTGATTGTCTCCTTCATTGTGCAGAAACTTTTTATTTGAGGTAGTCCCAATAGTTTATTTTTGCTTTTGTTTCTTCTGCCTCTGGAGACATATCTAGGAAGAAGTTGCTATGGCTGATGTCAAAGAGATTACTGCCTGTGCTGTCTTCTAGAATTTTTATAGTTTCAAATCTTACATTTAGGTCTTTAATCCATTTTGAATTTATTTTTGTGTATGGTATAAGAAAGGGATCCAGTTTCATTCTTTTGCATGTTGCTGTCCAGTTTTCCCAGCACCATTTGCTGACGAGACTTTTTTCCCGTTGGATATTCTTTCCTGCTTTGTCAAAGACTAATTGACCATATAGTTGTGGGTTTGTTTCTGGGTTTTCTGTTCTGTTCTGTTGATCTATGTGTCTGTTTTTCGTGCCAGTACCATCCTGTTTTGATCACTAAAGCTTTGTAATAGAACTTGAAATATGGAATTGTGATGCCTCCAGCTTTGCTTTTCTTTTTCAAGATTGCTGTGGCTATTCAGGTTTTATTGTGGTTCCATACAAATTTTAGGATTGTTTGCCCTATGTTTTTATATAAAAGTTTGTTTTCAGGTATATAATTTGATTTTTTTTCCCATCCATTCTGTGATTTGTGACAGTCACTTAAACCACTGAGCCACCCACATGCCCCCAAGGTTTTGAATTTTGACGAAGTTCTATTTATTTAGTTTTTTGTTGTTGCTGCTTGTGCTTCTGACATCATATCTAAAAGTCCATTGCCAAATCCAAGGTTATAAAGATTTACTCTCTTTTCTTCCAAGAGTCTTATAGTTTTAGCTCTTACATGATCCATCTTGAGTTAATTTTTTTTAATGTCTATTTATTGTTTAGAGAGAGAGAGAGAGAGAGAGAGAGAGAGAGAGAGAGAGAGACCGAGTAAGCATGAGCAGGGGAGGGGTAGAGAGAGAGAGGGAGACACAGAATCTGAAGCAGGCTCCAGGCTCCGAGCTGTCAGCACAGAGCCCGACACAGGGCTCGAACTCAAATTGAGAGATCACGACCTGAGCCGAAGTCGGATGCTTAACCGACTGAGCCACCCAGGCACCCCTTGAGTTAATTTTTATGTATATGGTGTGAGGTAACTCACATCTCATTCTTTTGCATGTGGCTACCTAGTCATCCAAGCACATTTGTTGTTTGCTTGTTTACCTGTTCAGTGACTGGCTGGATTATTTTAACGAAGTCTATTCCCCTCCCTGTTGCAGTACGAAGTCTCTGATCTTGATTCTCCGAGAGGGCAGCCTGGAATAAGCCCAGAGTCACACTCGAATGACAGGGCTTTTGGCAGAACTCTCTTTGGTTGTTTCTTTCCCTGACCACACTAAATATTAAACTACCTCAGTCATTCCATTTAAGGAATCTTCAACAGTGCCCTAGGGCATAAATTGCTTCACAAACTGATACAATAAAATCTGGGCTCTTTGGAAGAGATGCTTCCTGAGGACAGTGTTTGAGGTTTGTAATGACAAAATCCTCCCACTCGTCTTTTCCTTTTCTGTCTCTGGCAAACTAGCTGGCCTACAGTAGGTTAGCCTGTATCTCCAATGAATCCATCAATAGCCATTGAAGTCCAGTAGCCCTTCACCATCTGTACTGTTTCTTGAAAACACCCTTAGGCTTGAACTTCACACTCTGTTGTAAATGGACTTGTTTGCTTTGGGAAGGGTTGAAGAGCCCCATTAGCTCTGGTCTACTTCTCTTCCCCAGATAAAACCTCTGAGACTGTAACTGTGATACTGGGAGTAGGCAATGGCATACTTCTCTCTGGGTGACACTCCTGCTTTAGGAGAGAGAGGTGCTCTGGAGGTCCCAGGTCTCCTTGGTTTGCCTCTCCCACTGTGGAACCCCCTCCCTCACCTCATGAGCTCGGGCAGGGGCTGTCAGGATGTCAGTATTCTCAGTAGTGCTATGCTCAAGGTGGAGCCTCTGTGGGGCTGGGCAGAAGAAGGGATCTCCCACCTCTCAGCTGTACTTCATTAGAACCTAGCATCAGCAACGTGTAGCTGGGGACCAGAGGAGAAATGCTGATGTCCTGCTCCTTCCAGAAAGATAACCCTCTAACTGGGAGTTGGGGAGAAAAGGAAGCCTGTGTTCTTGACTATACCAGTCTAGAGTGGAATTTCCATTTTGAGTCTAAGTTCAAATACCACTGACTATCCTTTTTTGTTTCCTACTTTTAGTAGAATTTCTTGAATAACTAGGGGTGCCTGGGTGGCTCAGTCAGTTAAGTGTCCGACTTCAGCTCAGGTCATGATCTCGCAGTTTGTGAGTTCGAGCCCCACTTCGGGCTCTGTGCTGATAGCCCAGAGCCTGGAGCTTCCTTCAGATTCTGTGTCTCCCCCTCTCTCTGCCCCTCCCATGCTCATGCTCTGTCTTTCTCTGTCTCTCAATAATAAATAAACGTTAAAAAAAAAGAATTTCTTGAATAACTATTTCTTTTTTTAAATTTTTTTAATGTTTATTTATTTTTGAGAGCCAGAAAGGGACAGAGTGTGAGTGGGTGAGGGGCAGAGAGAGAGGGAACCACAGAATCCAAAGCAGTCTCTGGTCTCTGACAGCACAGAGTTCAATGTGGGACTCAAACTCATGAACCGTGAGTTCATGACCTGAGCTGAACCGACGCTTAACTGACTGAGCCACCCAGGTGCCCCTGAATAACTGTTTCTTTATTTGGTGTATGGTCCGTTTCCAGAAGCTTAATTTTTTTTTTAAATAAATAATTTCCACCAATCTTTCAGGGAAGTGGGTCCACAGAGCTGCTCACACGGTCATGCTAGTATTGGAATCCTCTAGGTTAAACTTAAACCTTGCTTCATTCTGCCTAAAATTCTCTCCTTCCCCAACCAACTAGAAAACTCTCATCATTTTTCAAGTCTCAGTTTAATATTTCCTTCTCCCTCCCACCCTCCTCTTCCCTACATAGGGCTCTATCATTCTTCCCATTGTGTTATTTTTACATCTGTCCACCATATTATCTTGCAGTTGCTTGCCTCATATGTGACTTCTCCACTAGAATTTTTGCTCCTCAAGGGCATGTATTGGTAATCACTGCACAGCCATTCCTAGCATGGGGGTTCGTGTGCACTATGTACCCAACTAATGAATCTTAAACAAATTTCATATGGTTTTTGTGTTGGCCACTTTCTTTGCATCTTGTTTGTGTATATGCATGTTTATGTGTATCTGTGTGCTTCTGCATCTGTGGTCCATGAGAAGAGCATCATTAATAAAAAATAGCTGTCATTTATATGTAGCAGGTCCTGTTTAAGCATTCTTTACGTGTATTACTCCATAATGTAATCCTCACAGTAACCCCATTATACATCATTTATTGTGCTTAACCCTATTATGCCTCATTTACACTGAGAAAATTGAGACGCAGGTTTTAAGTCATTTGTCCAAGGTTACATACTAATAAGCTGTAGGGTCAGTATTTAAGTCCAAGAAATCTGACCCCAAAACTGTTCTGCTAAATTGTCTAAGGTGTATACCAGGTGCATAGTAAGTAGTCCCTAATAGAAATTAGTAAACACAGGCATCAGTGAACCCAGCCTCCAATTAAAGAAAAGAGTTTATCTTGTATTTCATTTTCTTGCTTATGAACGAGTCTACCTCTGATCATTGCCTTCCTCCTTAAATGAGGTCTGAGACAACACCTTAAAGTATTATCTGCCTGCTACCTGGCTGATCACATCCCTCCTAAGAAGATAGGTACCAGGCCTATCCAGACTCATTTTGCCACCAGTAAACCCAAAATGCAGAGCCCTTCCAAGGTCAATAACTACCCTGTTTTATTGGCACTTGCACCCTTCTTTTTTTTTAAGGTAGTTTCATTTTTATTGCTCTGTCATCTTTATGGAGAGCACTCGCTCTGTCATGGCTTTGCATTCATTTCCTATGGACATATTTGCATATATATCGAATCCTTTCACAGGTGGGCTCCAGTAAAATCCCACTTCCTTTAATGAGGGTGGTGGGTTCTTCTCATTTAGGAAACCACTGTTATCTTGGTGAGCTAGTTGAGTTCTGAAGCCTCACACCTTCCTGGCAAAGTCACAAGCGCTATTGTCATTTCTCAACCACCTGCAGGATGGCCACCTTCATGGACAATGATCAAAATCATGACCCACAGGCCATCCCAGTATTTTGGTATTTATTTTCTATGATGCTAAAGCACTGATATTTTATTTTTTTAAATGTGAGGCAGAGTTGCCATGATTTTTATATTTTTTTTAAATTGAGGGATAACATAATTAGAGTGTACAAGTCTTAAACATATATTCACTCTCCAATGAAGATAAAGAACATTCGCAGCACCCTGGAAGACCCCTTCATGACTCTTTCCAGTTGATATTCAACTCAGAGGTGATCACTTCTTTGGACTTCTATCACTACAGATTTATTTTCCCTGTTTTTGAACTGCATATCAAATGGGATCATACTGTATGTATTCTATTGTATCTGTCTTCTTTTGGACATTATGTCAGTGAGAGTCACCCATTTGGTTAATGGAACAGCAATCTATTCCTTCTTATTACTGTATCATGTCCTATTGTATGGATGTACACAGTTTATTTACCTGTTAATCTACGAATAGACACTTGGGCCATTCCCAACTTTTGGTTATTATAAATAAAATATGTGTGGTAAATAAAGTCTTTGTGCAAACATATGTTTTCATTTTGGGGGTAAGTTGCTAAAAATTGGTTTCCTTGGATTAAGGAGTACATGTATATGTAATTTTATAAAACACTTATAGCTTTTTCTTCAAAATGGTTGTGTATTTTTTCCTGTCTCCTTTCAAAATGTTTGAAACTGTTGGTTGTTCTACATCCTAGCTGAAATTTTATGTTGGCTAGATTTTTAGAAACCATTCTGATGGCCATATAGTGTTTTGTCAATCTGGTTTTAGTTTGCGTTTCCCTGATGGCTAATAGCATTGGTACATTTTCACATACTCATTAGTTATTTGTGTATCTTCCTTTGTAGAGGGTCTTTTCAAGATTTCTGACCATTTTTACTAGACTGTTTTTCTTTTTATTATTGAGATGTAAGAGTTTCTTTTATATTCTAGAAGCAAGTACTTTATCAGATATATGTATTATGACTATTTTCTTCCAGTTTATGGCTTCCCTATTAATTTCCTTAATGGTGTCTTTTGAATGAACAGAAGTTTAAAATTTTTATGGCATCCAATTTATAAATTAAAAAAAAATTTATGGTTAGTGCTTTCTGTGCCCTAAGAAAGTTGGCTTATTACAACATATTCTTCCATGTTTCCTTCTAGGAGCTTTATAGTTTTAACTCTTATGTTTAGGTCTATGAGTCATCTTGAGTTAATTTTTTGATATGTGGGATATAGGGATTGAGATTCTTTTTTTTTTTTTAATCTGCGTGTCTAGTTATTCCAGCACCATTTGTCAAAAGACTCCTTTTTCCATAGAATTGCTTTGCTGGTTTTGTAGAGAACCAATTGACTATAACATGTGGGTCTATTTCTAGAGTCTTTATTCAGTCCCAGTTATGTGTTTTATCTGTTTTTATATCACTCTAGCACATTATCTTCATTACTATTATTTTATAGTAATCAGGTAATGTAAGATCTTCTTTAAAATTGTCTTGGCTTTGCTAGGTTGTCATGTCTCAAAATTTGTATGTTGAAGTACCTCAGAATGTGACTTTATTTGGAGATGGGGTCTTTATAGAAGTTTTCAAGTTGAAATGAGTTCTGTAGGTACATCCTAAATTATCATGACTTGTGTCCTTTTAAAAAGGGGATGTTTAGGGGCGCCTGGGTGGCTCAGTCAGTTAAGTGTCTGACTTTGGCTCAGGTCATGATACCACCATTCATGAGTTCAAGCCCTGTGTCGGGCTCTGTGCTGACAGCCCAGAGCCTGGAGCCTGTTTCAGATTCTGTGTCTCTCTCTCTGTCTGCCCCTCCCCCACTCATGCTTTCTCCCTCTCTCTCTCTCTCCTTCTCTCTCTCTCTCTCAAAATAAATAAACATAAACAAATTAAAATTTTAAAAAAAGGAAACTTGGACACAGACATGCACACAGGGAGAACCTGTGAATATGAAGGTAGAGATCAGAGTGATGCTTCTACAAACCAAGGAACATCAAGGATTGCTAGCAAACTACTAGAAGCTAGGGAAGACATATGGAACAGAGTTTTTTCACAGCTCTCACAAGGAACATCTCAGTCTTGGACTTCTAGCCTCTAGAACCTTGAGACAATAAATTTTAAGCCACATGGTGTTTGTTATGGCAGCCCTAGCAAAGTATTCATAGGTCTTTTGCTTTTTCCTGAACTTTTAGAATTAGCTTCTTAGCTCTTTCAGTCTGATTTTGATTGGGATTGCATTCAGTTTGGGGGAGAATGGGCATCTTCACATTAAGTCTTCTGATCCATGAACATGGTATATCATTCCATTTATTCAGGCCTTTAATTTCTTTTAGCATTCTTCTTTGGTTTTCAGTAAACTGATCTTATACATTTTTTCATTAAATTTATTCCTAATTATTGCATCTTTGATGATACTTTTGTAAATTCTATTGTTTTCCTAACTTTGTTTTTTAAATTGTTGCCACTAAAAATGAAACTTATTTGAATTACATATTGACTTGTATTTTGTGATTTTGCTAAATTCACTTATTCTAGTAGATGTGCGCGTGTGTGTGTGTGTGTGTGTGTGTGTGTGTGTGTGTGTGTATGAATTCATTAGGACTTTCTACATACATAAGCCTGTTGTCAGTCAGGCTTATGTAATTTGTTTAAAGTAATTTGCAGTACGATATAGCAGTGACTTTCTATGACCTTGGTCAGGCATTTAATTTCTCTGAACTTTTAGTGGTTCTTTTTATAGAGAGAGACTGTTATATAGACTTGTCTTTGAGATTCCTTTCAGATCTAAGATGGTAAGAGATCCAGCTCTGTTATTTGCTTATTTTGTGACCCTGGGCAAGATATTCCATCTCTCTGAGTCTCTATTTGTTCATTTGTAAAATGGACATAATGTTCATTTGTTCATAATGTTCATAATGTTCATTTGTAAATGGAATAATAATAATGATAATAACATATTCATGTCATAAAGTTGTTATGATGAATCAATGCAATAAATCATGTGAAGTATTTATCAGGGCACTTAGAAGATTGTAGGCACTCAGTAGCTGTTATATGTTGTGGTATAATAAAATATATATTTGGTCTTTGTCCCTGGTTTCTGGTACAGAACTTCTAAAACCCTTGGAATTTCCAGAATGATAGGAATGCCTTTTGTTATTCATAACTTTCTACTCCTTTCTAGACACTTGAGTTTATGACAGTTAGTTGACTCAGGGTGGAGCCCCTAAATAGCCTCAGGATAGGTCTGGTCACTTTCAGCTTCCCCTATCTCTGGAAAGGGGAAGAGAGCTGGAGAGTAGGTTATAAACACTCTTGAGCAAGATTTGGAGAGCTTCCAAGTTGGTGAACACATCTACATGCAGCGAGGGTGGGACATCCCAACCTCATGGACACAGAGGTTTCTGTGCTTCTTCTGGACCTCACCCTAGGTACTTCTTCATCTGGATGTTTATTTGTCTCTTTTATAATAAACTGTGGCCATAAGTATCGCACTTTCCTGAGTTCTATGAGCCATTCTAGAAAATTATCAAATCCAAGGAGGGAGTCACAGGAGCCCTTGAATTTATAGTTGGGTTGGCTGGACAGAAGAAGTGTGGGTACCCTGGGCACCCCATTTGTGGCTGTTGTCTAAAGTGGGGGCAGTTTGTGGGCTGAGCCCTTAATTTTTAGAATCTGCACTAACTCTGAATAGTGTCAGAGTTGAATTGTTGGATATTCAGTTGGTATCAAAGAATTGGGGAATTGGTTGTCAATGTTGGAAAAAGACATCACACCTATTAATAATTGTGATGCTGTTAATAATAATAATAAATGATAGCACTGTAATGCTTTCTAGCTCACAAAGCAGATTTACATTTTATATCTCATTTGATTACCACAAGGGCCTGTTGGCTAGGCAGAGCTGAGATTATTAACCTAACTGTATTGATGAGTAATGAAAAGCTCAGAGAAGTTGAACAACATGTCTAGAGCCATTCAGCATGTAGGAGACAGTACTGTGACCTGGTTTTCTGACCTTGAATCTTGCCATTTCCACAAATAAGGACAGGTTGGGCAAGGGAATTTTTATAAAGACCAGCCCTAGTACCTAGGGACACTGTAGGGACACTGTCACCAAACATACTCTGAGGGGTGTGTGTGTGTGTGTGTGTGTGTGTGTGTGTGTGTGTGTGTGTGGTTTCCCTAAAGCCACCAGATCAGGACATTTATCAAACTGAATTATGCCTCAGAATCCCCAGAGAAGCATACAAAAGTACAGGTTCCTAGGCTCCACACTCATAGGTTTGATTCAGAACTCTGGAAGGGCTCAAGAGCCAAGGATTTTTTTCATGTATGTTTACTTATTTTGGGAGAGAGAGAGCCAGAGAGAGAGAGAGGGAGGGGCAGAGAGAGAGGGGCAGAGGAAGATGGAGAGAGAGAATCCCAGGCAGGCTCTGAGCTGTGACTGCAGAGTCCAACGCGGGGCTCAAATCCATGAACCATGAGATCCTGACTTGAACCTAAATCAAGAGTCTGACACTTAACCAACTGAGCCACCCAGATGCCCCTAAGAGCCAAGGATATTTTTTAGCAAACACCCCAAATAACTCTGATACAGTTCTTCTACTGACCAAAACCCTTGCCTTAAGCAGTGGTTCTCAATCCAGGCTGCACATGAGAGTCACCCAGGAAGCTTTTAAAACTTAAGGTGCCCAGGCTCTCCCCAGGGCTACAGAATCAAAATCTCTAGCAAGTACAAAGAGCTGTTCCAGATGAGCTGACCCACAGGGTTACCTGCTCATCCTGTCCCTCTGTTCCTTACCTTTCCTCCACTCTTCACCTTGTGTACCTCTTGTTTGGTGTCCCTGATTTATTTTGTTTTAATCTCCTAGGTTTCTCTCCATCTCTGTCTTTCTGTGTTTGTCCTTCTTTAGTCCATCTGTGTCTCTCTGAGACACTCTCTCATCTCTGTCATCTCTGTCTCTCTATTTTGTGTTGTCTCATTGGGTGAATATCTCCGAGACTCTACCTCCCTGTGTTTCTCTTCTGTATTTCCCTTTTCCTGGGTCTGTGGCTACGTGTCTTTCTGTGAGTTCCTGCCTCTGATTCTTTACAGTCCTGGCTCTTGCTTCGACTCTGGATCTTTTGTTTTTCCTGTCCTGCCCACTGTGCATCTCTCTGTGCATCTGAGCCCGTGTGTGTGTGTGTGTGTGTGTGTGTGTGTGTGTGTGTGTGTCTCCATTACTCTCTTTCCATCTCTGGTCTTTTTCTTCTTCTCTCTCCCTGCTACCTCCCAGCCTCTCAGCTCTGCAACTTTATGTGAAATCCAAAGAGACTCTTCTATAGAGAAGTCTGAAATGCCCTGGGCCAGACCCCAGACCCCTGCAGACCTCAGAATGTTCACCTCTAATCAGGAGCCCCATCTGGGACTGTCCCACTCACCTGCAGGGCTTATCTGGAGCCCTCAGCTCCCTGTGCTGCCAGAGATAAGGTGCTCTTTGTGGCAATTGCTTTGGTCATGACCCTCAAAAAGACTAGATAATAGATAAGTAGCCTGGCCTTTGGGATCCTGGAGCACCTTCCACTTCTCCCCAGGCTGAAAACTGACCTTCCTATCACTGACCTTAAGTATCCCAGAATACTCTCAGGGGCTTTATGGCTGATCCAAACGGCCCTTAGGAAAATCAGACTAACTTTTATCTCTGAGCTAATATTGTTAATTCCTCATTAATTGAATAATTTATTTACCTGGTATTTGTTAAACACTGTGTGCCAGAATCTGTGCTGAAGGCATAGCAGTGAAGGTAACAGGTATAATATTGCCAGTCTCAGCCCTCCTAACTATTGTAGCATGGATTGAGCATCTATTGTGTTCCAGGAGTTGCCTTTATATAAAAAAGTTTATACTAGAATTCCCTGCTGCAAGAGAACAGCCACTTTTAGTGCAAAATACTTTAATTATCTGCTCATAATCGTTATAGATATTAATTAATTATAGCTGTTAATACACTGGGCATTTAAGTCTTCTGTATTCAGGGGTGATATTTAAAATGTTTAACAAATGACCAGTTAACCAATGAATGCATTTTCCCCACTCCTCATTTCTATTGCAGTTAGTTGCATAAACATGAAATCTTCTGTCATTCATCCATCCATTCATTCATGTTTTCACTCACATTCATTTATTCTTTCTTTCAGCATATTGTTAAGGACCCTCTGGGTATCATGCACTGTGTTAGGACTTGGGGATGCAACAAGTAACAGGACACCATAAGGAACTCAGAAGAAGGGGATAGATAAAGACATTAGCCAAGTTCATAGAATGGGACAAAGGAAAAGTTTGGGAGTGTAGACTTAGAAATCTAACCTAGTTAGAGCAATTAGGGAGGGCTTTGTGGAGGGAGGGATTTTAATACTAAGACTTTAAATAGTGAACAAGAGTTAGCCAGATGAGGTCTCTTTCTCGACAGTTTTTTATGTTCCATAGGACAGAACATGGTGCCCTGAGCATAGTAGGGTTCCACCAAATCAATAGGTAAATAAAACACGATGACTCTGAAAGCAGTTTTCTGGCCGGGTGGTAATTAGCTAGGGAAGCCATAATGAAGATGCATTATCTTTTCCAGAAACACTTACTGTTAGCACATCTTTTGTCATTACATGCACCCAGCTCCTGGCCAAGCATCAAAGGCAGTTTTCTCCACTCAAAATTCATGGTGACATCAGAGCTTTCAACAGACTCTTTTCCTGCTCACTCTCCCAGACCAAGAAGATAAATTAAGAGCCCAGGGAAGTAGGCCTTGGAAACAAAACTTGATGAGAGAGAACATTATCAGGTACTAGTTCCCAAACTCCTGCCTATAGGGGCCATGTTTCTAGAGCTGTGGTCTGGGTTTCTAGAGTTTCTTCTATTCTTTTAGAAGAAACCAGAAATCTGAATTTTCATGTGAAACCTTCTGATTTTTATGTTGGAATCTAATTTAAAACTTAAAAAAAAAAAGTCATTGCATGTAGCAAACCAAACATTGATGTGCTGCTGTCTCAGTCTGTTCTGGCTGCTATAGCAAAAGTGCCATAGACTGTGTGGCTTAAACAACAAACATTTGTCACAGTTCCAGAGGCTGGGAAGTCCTGGGAAGTGAGACCTACTTCTTGGTTCATAGATGACTGACTTCTCTCTATGTTGTCACATGATGGAAGGAGTGAGGGAGCTCTTTGGGGTCCCTTTTATAAGAGCAGTAATCCTATTCATGAGGGCTCTACCCTCCAAAGGCCTCACCTCCTAATACCATTACATTGGGGGTTAGGATTTTAAAGCATATGAATTTTGGAGTGACAAACAGCTCATAACAGCTGCCATTCCTAATTTAGAAGCTATTTCCTCAGACTGAGAAGGACTGAGAGGGACTTCTATTTACCATGCAGCGTGTTGTTCTGAACATTGTACTACATGTTCTATGGATCTTCATTGTGAATATTCATTGCATGAATATCTCTATTATCTTATTTAATCTTTGTAACAACCTCATGGGGCTGGTATTATCATCTCTTTTGAGGAAGATTGCCAAATTAAGTCTGCAGGGACCCAATATTAACCATAAGGAAGCTTAATATTCAAACAGAATTGGATATGAACTGAGAAGAGGAGAAAGTTGTTGAATCAGGGACCTGATTTTGTAAGACATTCCCTCCCCCAGGTGCTAAGAGCCTTGAATAACCAGCTGTTTGTATAAAAACTGTCATTTTGTTGGTTGGATGTCTTCACTAATTGCTCTAAATACTGCTGCTCTTTTCTGCAACTTTCTTGCATAGAGAGTTTTAACATGTTCGTATGGGAACCCAGCTCCCTGTTATGTAAAATATATGTAGCCTACAAAGTTATTCACCATTAATTAATATCATGTCTGTGGTATTTGAGATCCACCCAGCTAAGCAACACTGTTAGACTTTCAGGTTCTGATTTTTCACGTCTCTGAAATAGTTCAATCCTTTTATATGATAGGAGTTGCATCTTAGAAAAGACAATCAGAAAACATTTCCTTTTACCTGGGCTTCTGGAATTTTTTCCTTCGATGGGAGCATCCTGTAACCCTAGAGTATTAGGGCCCCTGTACCAGAGAGGATTTTGCTAGATGAACTCCCAAGACCCCTCTAGGTATCTCCAAGTGGGATTTAGCAAGGTCATGGATCTTCAAACCAGCCCTGTGGAGAGATTGTCTGTTCCAAGATGTGAACCCCATGAACAATCAGATAAAAGGGCTTATCTATCTCAGAGTCATTGGGAAGCCAGACACTGAATGGAGTAGCTGTGTTGCTTAGCAGAGTGGGTCTTCAATTCTGGCATGCATGAAGCCATCAGTTTGCTTGTTTGTAGATTCTTGACCCCCCAGCTTCCATTCTGATTCACTGTATTTGTCATGGCAGAAGGCTAAGGTGTTGTAGCAAAAGTCCCAATAATAACATGGCTTATAGAACACCGAAGTTATTTCTCCCACACACATTACAATCCAAAGTGAGTGTTCCTGATTGGTGGATATCTTTGTTTCATGAGATGTGGCAGGTTAAGGATGGCCATGTATTATTTGACATTCTTCTCATTGAGAAATGAGGTTGATGTCCCCTCCTCTTGCTTTGACCAACAGAATGTTTTAGAAGTGACCCTATACTAGTGTCTGGGCACAGCCCTTAAGACACTATAGGATTCCACTTTTTTCTCTTGGAACACTCACTCTTTGAACCCAGCTACTATGCTATGTGGGAGCCCAAAAGCCTGTGAGGAGGCACATGTGGAAGAAGAAGAGGGACACCTGGTAGTCAGCCCCAGTTAAGCTTTCAGCTGAGAGCTAGAATCAACTTTCCCACCATGGGCATGAATTACTATGGAAGTGGACCCTCTGGTCCAGTGGAAGCTTCCCACCTGGTGCCATCCCCATCCCCATCCCCTTCCCACCAGGGATCCCCTGGTGCCTGCCCAAATCATAGATTCACGTGCCTGATAAATGACTGATAATTTGAAGTGACTAAGATTAGGATGGTTGCAGAGACCCAGGTTTCTTCCATCATGAGGCTCCTCTACCTTCTATAAACTTGTCATCATCTGCTCAGTCAAGATTGAGTTCCTACCATGTCTAGATTCTAGTCAGTGGGAGTGGCTGGAGAAGATGCATCTATTTCTTACTCACCTTGGCTTCGAGCTGGCCCCTGTTACTTCTGCTCACATTGCACTGGCAAGAACTTGTCACACAACTGCATCTAATTACAAAGCAGACAGGGAAATCGGGTCTCTAGCTATGCAGCCATATTCTCAGCCACAAGAAGAAAGATGAAAATGGGTTCTGTTGGAAGTCTGGACTGGGGCACAGAGATCTGCATTTCTGCAATTGCCACCCTCAGGTGATTTTGATGTTGGTGGTCCACATATAGCAGTGAAGAGTATGAGTTTCAAACTCAGTGAGATATGAGTTTAAAACTAAATTCTACCATTTACCAGCTGGGTGACACCTCTGAGTTCCAGTTTCCTTGTGTATATAAAAATGCAGAAAATAGTAATTCTGACCTCAGGGGGTGGTTGTGCAGATTTGATAATGGCCTGCATGAAAAGTGCGAGCATAGAACTTGGTGCACAGCAAGCTCTAAAAAGAAAAAAGAGAAAATTTGTATTGTTAACTGAAGCAAATGGTCCATTCTGTCTTTTAAAACCAGCACATCAATGCACTCAGTCATTATACTTAAAATATCCCTTTTACCCTCCAACTGACCCTAGTCTTATCCCCATTTTACAGACAAGGAAACTGAGACTCAGGCAAGTAGACCAAAACCACTGAATTCGTAAGTGCTGGTGTCAGAATTTGAGCCAAGATTTATTTCTAAAGGGATTTGATTACAAATACTATATAAATACTTTCTAATGTTTATTTTTGAGAGATAGAGTGAGCAGGGGAAGTGCACAGAGAGAGGGAGACAGGGATCCGAAGTGGACTCTGTGCTGACAGCACAGAGCCTGATGTGGGGCTTGAACTCACGAACCATGAAATCACAACGGAGCTAAAGTCAGATGCTCAATGGAGTGAGCTCCTGGACCCAGGAGCCCCTAAATACTATATTTTTTAAAAAGTAAAGACCTGTTGATGGCCTGGGGCAAGAAGTTACATATCACAGCTCTGTTGTAGACAGATAAATCTGAAAGTGTTGCCATGATCTGTGTGAAATCAGGGAAAACTGGAGACCAGGAGGACCAATTTAGGAATCAGGGAGCAGGTTCTCAACTAGGCTAATTGGAGCGAAGGCTGAGCATGCTCCTGCCCTCATCCTCTGCAATTACTTCTTTTTCTTTTAAAACTTTTTAAATGTTTATTTAACTTTGAGAGAGAGGGAGAGAGAGCAAGTGCGCAAGAGCACACAAGTGGGGGTTAGAGAGAGAGACACACACACACAAATCCAAAATAGGCTCCAGGCTCTGAGCTCCAGGCTCCAAGCTGTCAGCAGAGCCCGACACGGGGCTCAAACTCATGAACTGTGAGATGATGACCTGAGCCGAATTCAGACACTTAACTGACTGAGCCTCTCAGGCACCCTGCATTTACTTACTTCTAAGGAAGAAATCTCAAATATATTAATACCATTCTTCACCTGAGCATGCCTCTACAAAACCAAATAGCTAACTCTCCCACTCATGCTGGATGTGGCTTATAATGTTTAGCATGGGTTCCAGCCCCTGATAGGAGCTTTTTGCATTCCTCACCTTATCCATTTGGAAAATGGGAATTACAATGCCAGGCATAGCTATTTCATAGAGATTCTATAAGGAAATGCATGGGAATATATTTTGTAAAGTTTAAGTTACCAAATTGTTGTTAAATTTTACTGTAAATTAAACAAAACAATACAGTGGGAAACATTCACTTCAACATTTCTTGATTGATTCTTTGTGTCTTAATTTTGTAAATTAAAAAATTTAGATATTAAAGGATGAAGTAGTAGAGAGAGATTAGAAGGTAGATTTTCTTGTGTTGTGGTTTCCATGGTGACAGATTTGCAGGCACCAACCACTGGCTGAAATAGAGATAAATAAGAGAATGATGCAAAGTGTTTTGCACAGTGCCTGGCACAAAGTCAACAATCACTATATATGATATTAGAGTCACTGCCTCTATAAAAGTAGCCTAGACATAGATGCTTGCCATGTAGAGCACCATGGGAAATTCCCTCCTACTCTGGAATGCTTCAGCCTGAACATTCTGAGATTTTTAAAAGGTTCTAAGGCAGTGAAACTTTAAAGGAGAAAACTTAGACAAGGACTTTGATTTGTGGGTTTTCTTATTCTGAACCACCTGCACAATGAGGCTTCACCTTTTGCAGTTCCTTTGTGTCCTGTTTAAGATATCTTTGCCTACCTCCAGCTCAAGATATTTTCCTATATTGTCTTCTAGAAGGTTTATCATTTTTCCCTTTCACATTTAGATCTACAATCCACTGGAATTGATTTTTGTGTGTAGTATGAGATAGAGGTAAAGATTCAGATTTTTCCTTATGGATGGCCAATTGACCTAGCACCGTTTATTGAAAAAGCCATTGTTTCTCCATTCCTTTTCAGTGGCACCTTTATTATAAATCAAGTGTCTTTACGTGTGTGGATTTGTTTCTGAGTTCTCAATGCTATTTTACTGGTCTATTTATCTTTCTTGTATCAAAGCATGCTCCCTTAATTACTCTGGCTTTATAATAACTCCTGATATCTAGTAGTGAAAATCATCTGACTTTGTTCTTCTCTGTGATAATCTTGGGTCTTTGATTTTCCATGCATATTTAAAATTACCATATAAATTTCCACCCAAACAAAAACTTGCTGGGATTTTGATCAGGATTATAGTCTCTAGATCGATTTGAGGAGAGAGGACATCCTTACAATATTGATTTATTTTTTCACAATAACTCTATGAGGTAGGTTCTATTGTTATCAGATGCACCCTCCCTTTTGTAGATGGTGCCCCTATAGAAATGTGAATTAATCCAGTAGCCTACCTAGGAGGAGGGATGGGCATAGTCTGCCCCATCCAGAGGTGTATTGTATCATGGACATCGTTTGAAATTACTGGTTCATGGTAATAATTAAAGCAGAGTGATTGAAGTCAGTTTTATTATTATTTATTGCTTTTAAATTCTCTGTTAATCCTGCACTCTCTTGCTCTTTGCACCAAGGGCAGACCCCTCCCACTGCCCTTGGCATGCCTCTGACTTAATCCCACCAATCTGATTCACCTATGCAAAAATTCGATGGTAAAAAATTTGATGGTAAGTGATGCTTGCTGGCAGGTACAGGTGGAATCCATTTTTGAATGAGCATGATGGCAGATACACCACCCAACCTTTTAGGGGTAACAGTGGCAGAGGGTGATGTTTCAAACCCAGAGTTACTAATAGTAGCTGAGGTGTCTGTGACAAATAGGGGTAGCAGTCATCTTTGGCGAAGGGATATAATTCAGGTTTCATTCCTAGAAATATACTCCCTGATCAAGATTCTTTGACACTCATTGGGGATTCCAGGAACTTCCTGATATTATTAAAAATTTTTCTTCTGTTAAACTTGGTAGAGGTACTTTGGTGATTTGCAACTAAAGGCCCTGATGGATAGTGTTGTTATTATTATTATTATTATTATTATTATTATTATTATTATTACTAGTCGTGCCTCTTCTGCCCAGTTCATAAACTGCCATCTTTCTACACGGCATGCTATCCCAGACTTCCAGAACACCAAATCTTTCCTACTCCATACAGGCAAGACACCTGCTTGTCCAAAGCCAAGGATTAGACAAATACCAATTAGGACTTATGTTGTCAAGCTGGAGGGTAATGAATGGTGTCTCTGTTTGTCGTGGACCCATATTAGGAACGACTCCATGTGTTGGGGAACCCTCCAACTCCCCTCCATTTGGCAAGAATTAAATGACATCATGCAGAAGGAGCCAGCATGCTGCTGGCTGGAGGACCAATAAATCATGCTGTGGATGTAGGGAAATAGTTAGGCCTTCCCCGGAAAGGCTTCCTCGTCCAAGGTACCATTAGTAATGCCACTATTTGCAATCATAATAAAAATAAAAGTAATAGGAAAACCACATTGAGGCAATTCCACTGCCTACTGGATTTTTAATTTTCTTGAGGATGCCAGAGGCAATCTTGAGCCCATTATGTCTAAATGAGGCACATTATAAAAGGCTTACAAAGTCCAAACTGCTTTTACAGCCATTAATTAGCCAGACTTCTAAAGAGGCCCATAAGATTAAGCTTGGGTATGGTCTCTGGTTTCTGGAATAGGGTTGGAGTAGGCAGAGAAGTCAAATACCATTGGTCCAGTCATGGCTCTCCTGCCCTCCTCTCTTGTCTCAGCTCTAACAGATGTTGCCTTTGGGGGGAGGTGGAAAGGGAGGGTACTATATAACCAAGCACCTGATGAGAATGCTCTGAACTCTGTGAGGCAGTGGACAACTCGAGCACAGAGACTACTGGTGTCTTTAGTTTCTATACCCACAGCACCTTGTGCACAACAGATGTAATGAGGCAGCCTTTTTGGTGACAAGACCCAGAAACCTGGCTCTGGCTTTCTTCCACTAAAAGAGAATATATTAGAAGGATATGGGGGGGGGGCGGCACGTGGAATGAATAACGGGCTAGAGGAGCAGGCTTGTAAGGGAATGAGCACCAGGAATTATAGCAAACATCCAACAGCAGAAATTGGCTCATAACTTCAACCATCTCTGTGTCCTTCAGTCAGAAGCTCAAGATTCCAAGTAGCCAAGAAGGCATGTGGCTAGAGGGACCTGAGTTATTCTCCCCTTACACCTTCCATAGTAGGTAGGGGCACTCATTTTAGAGCCACTCTCAATGGGAATTTGATGGGAAAAAAATGAAAATCAGTTTGCCAACAGGAAGAGATGTAGTGTACCAGATAGCTCCCGGTGGCAAATGTCTGTAATGTGGTCAGTGCATATTACATGTTGAACTGAATTTGCTACCCTTCCTCTTTGAGGTAGACTAAACACCTCCCCAAGAAGGAAGAAATAGGAAAATGTGATCACCCCCGAAAAAGCATGGACCAGAGTCTTAATGATGTAACAGAACAATGCGAAACATTGCCCATACATTATCCTCATAACCTGTGAGGTAGGAACTATTAATATCCCCATTTTACAGATGAGGAAAACAAGGCTCAAAAAAGTGAAATCACTTGCCCAAGCACTCACAGTTGGAGCACAGATTCAAGCCAAGGTTTCTTAGATTTCAGAATCCATTCTCTGAACCATTCCATGTAGTTCCTCCTCCCACTTCTGGTTTTGGGCGGGGCACATCCTAAAAGGACAAAAGGGCCTCCGGGACTACAAACTTGATCAAGACCTGGCAGTGTATGAACATATCTAAACATAATAAAGTGCTATCCTAGGGGAACAATGGCCTAGGAAATAGAGGAAGGGGTGGGTGAGAGGCAGGTGTTGGTCAAGTCCATTCAATACAGTTCAGAGAATGGGAGACCATGGGCCACAAAGCTGAGCCTCTGGCTGGCAGGTGCACATTGGATGTATCGTTCTGCAACTTGCTTTTTTGAATTCAAAGAAAAACAATATGTTTTTAAAATTGCTTGGAAAGCAGTGTGACTTTTGGAGCTGGATGTCCTGAGTTTAAATGCCTTGTGTATTTGTGTGATCCTAGGCACGTTATTTAATGTCTTGCTGCTTTAGTTACCCTGTGAGAAGAGTTAGAGAATCTTCTCAAGGACTATTATAAGGATTCAAAGGGTCAAAGTGTTGAGGCACTTGGAAGAGTTTCTGGAATGTCTTAACTCCTGGGCAGGTGAGTGTGGATATTGTTGTCTGTCCTGCTTAGGGCATAGCCTCTTTGCACAGTCTTCCACAGTGTGACTGTTCCCCTGTAGATGAGTATTAGATCATTTTCCACCTTTTGGTTATTACATGCAACCCTGTTGAAAATCTGTGTATCCTTTCTTGTGCACATTACATCCATTTGCGTCTTTCTCTAGGATAGATGCCAAGAAGAGGTATATCTGTGTCCTAGTGCACGTGCATGTTTTAGTTTTAATAAGTACTGCCAAATAGCCCTCTCCAAAGTGGCTGAACCGAGGTGCACCCATCAGCAGTGTGTGATGGTCTGCTTTTTACCAGGTTGAATCTGCCTTTTTAGAGAAACCCAACCTGTCTCTTGCTCATTAAGTCACGTCTGTTTTCAGAGCTCAGCTGACATCTCTGGCTGCTCCCCTCTTGGTGATTCCAGCTTTGAGTCCTCCAGCAGTTCCTTGCTATTGTTGTCCTTCCTGACTCTTATTTAATGCAGCCAAGTGCTTTTGGAATCCTGGGTAATAATGGCAGACAAAGCGCTGAATGGAATGTGGAATTGGAGGTGCTGAATGTGGCTTTTGTAAGGACACCTTGGCGTGATTTCAGCCTGAAATGGAGCACTTTGCACTCAGCCTAAATTGCCTCAATCCTACCTGGCGTGCTGGGTGTGTAGCCCAGACAGGCTGTTTCGCAGGAAGATACAGGCTGCCTTCCCTGGCTTTGGAAACAGGACACCAGCTCACTACGCAGGAATGGATTTAAACCTAGCATTGCGCTTCAAACACTTTCCTCTCAGATCTTAAGGATTTCCAAATGGCCTTTTCTAGTAACCTCAGGGAGGTAACTTCTCAACATAAAGAAAAGAGGCATCTATCTGATCACTTGGGACCTAAACTGACCATCATAAAATCCTTTTTATTTATTTACTATTATTGTTTTGGTGGTGTAATATTTGCAAAGCACAGCTTGAAAGATCCCCTAAAAATACAAATAAACATCTTAACAGCTCCCCAGAGACGATGGATTTAAAGCTACCTTATACTTTCCCATTGCTTCTGAAAGTTTGTCCCCCACCCGTCTTCACGATTTTTTTTCATTTGGTCAACTATCTGCCGGGGCAACTATTTGCTCAATTTGCTTTCTCTGCCTGGGGAAAGAAAAGATTTTGAAATAAATGTCTGCAGTGGTGCTGTGCACCAATGCTAATGAGATGGTGAGGCCGAGTGTTGGACACTAAGTGTTTGCATTAAAATGGAAATATGTAATCGATTTTTCAAAGAGGGTCTCCCGTTCACTTTTAAAATACACTTCACAGGACGAAAACAAAATGAAAAACATCACTGTCTTTAAGTAATATTGGCTGAGACAGCAACTTCTGGGGAGCTAAGTGTAGAGATAATTGTTTCCAATAATGCATCGGTACGCCATTGTCTTTGTTATAATAAACAGAGAGGATTTATTTCTTAGCAAGGTGTGACGTTATTATCATTTCAGATACTTTTTCTCATGGTGGCAATTCCTCAGTAAAGTAATGCTTCCTCTTCAGGTGACAAATTTCTTAAGAGCTGGTGTTTCAAAATGAATAAAGTTGAAGTTCTATTCATTATTCGCTTGGTCATTGCTAGATGGTTTGAAAAAAAGTGGATGACATACTGGTGTTTTGGGGTCTGAGAGATGTGAGTTGGCATCCAAGTTCTGCCATTTACTAGCTGTATGGCTTAGGGGCCCTTTGAATCTCCAAGTCCACATCAAAAGTGCTGCCCAGGCTGAAAGAAGTGCTGAGTTACCAGAAAATGTGGAGAAAAAAACCCATTTCAGGTAATAATTCCAAGTATCTTCCTATTATGGGGATGACTATTAATAATAAGATCAACTCATATTTCTTGAGTGCTTATTACGTGCCAAGCACTGTTTAAGATCTTTGTTTGCATTGGAGTGCCTGGGTGGCTCAGTCAGTTAAGCATCCAACTTGGGCTCAGGTCATGATCTCACAGTTCATGAGTTTGAGCCCCGCATTGGGCTCTATGCTGACAGCTCAGAGCCTGGAGCCTGCTTCCGATTCTGTGTCTCTCTCTCTGCCCTCTCCCTGCTCATTCTCTCTCTATATATCTGTCTCTGTCTCTGTCTCTCTCAAAAATAAATAGACATTAAAAATTTTTTAAAAATCTTTATTTGCATCAACAATGTTATTCTCCTAATAACTTTATTAGGTAAGTACTATTATTAAGTAGGTGCTAGTATTCTCATAGTTTTAAAGATATTGGTTAATTCATTCAACAAAAATTTACTGAATGTGTTTGTGTTTCTCGGTAAAATGGGGCTAGTTGATTTATCCATGATATATTTATTGGTTAACTACTGTGTACCAGGCAATGTGCTACCTTCCAGAGCTGCATTGGTGAGTGGAATAGCCATGGTCCTTGCATTCATGGAAGTTAAGAGCCCACAGGGAGGCAGACCACCATCAAATAATCTCAGAACTCGGTAAATTGTTACAAAGTGAAGAAAATGTAGAGGACAGGACGTGCTCCAGTGAGCACATCCAGCAAAGCAATCTACTCTAGACTTGGGGAAGAGACCTGTGCTGTAATCTGAAGGAGGTGTTGGAATTAAGTGAGGAGAGAGAGGGATTGGGTGTGCTTCATACAGAGGGAACAACCCTTGCAGAGGCTAGGTTGTGGGAGGAACATGTTATATGAGTGAGCCTCCCCTTTACCCATTTCCATCTGTCTCTGTGGTCCTGGAAAGTGATAAGGATCAGGGCATTTTTCCAGCACTTGGCCAAGTTTTTAATTAAGTGGGTTGCTGTGCTTTGTTGGGGAAGAGGAAAGGTTTGCTATATAGCTGGGATCAAGACCATAAAAACCCTTGCTCTTGTTAGAAGACTTTTTCTTGGGGCCTTGCCAATCTTTCTATGCATCTCTAGAAACTGTGACACCTAAGTTAGAATGAAGAAACGAAACAACTGTGGATAAAGCCTAGAGAACCAATATGGCAGCCTATTGGCCACTGGTGACACAGAAAGCCTTGAAAGGAGTTGTCTCAACCTTTGTGGAACAGTCATGACACTGTTCAGGAATGCTTGAGACAGGACCACATGACCGTCTGACAGATGCCCTGGGATCTTATTGCGCCATATCAGACGTGGGCGGGAGCACCTCATAATTGCTGTTCCTCTCACAGGTGGCGAGTATGTATGCCCATGCTAATGAATTAAAGTCTGCCAAGCGTTTTAAACCTCCTGAAACAAAAATGGAACAGAAGTGTGAGATTCTGTAATTGTGATTGTTGCTGATACTCTGCTTCTCAGCAGAGCCGGAGAATATTCTTGTTAAAATGCCGTGTTCTGACAGTAAGATGAGGACTTGTGTTAGATGTTGCCAGTCACAGAGGCTTTTCTCAGCAGTGTGTGTTCTGTGTTGTGTGCGTGTGTGTGTGCACATGCACTTGTGCATACATAAGGGTAAACATTAGGCATAGGAACAAGGGAGAATTGATGTAATTTGTAGAAAGATCCTAGAAACTTCCCCTGGAGCCTATTTGAGAGGTCTCCTTTCACTGAGGAATAAACATGAAATTGCTTTACTTGTCCAAGTTATTACAATGAGCCAGTCTCTGTTACACCTCCCACCCACCTCCCACCTTCCTGTTACCTGGTAAGTCAGTTGGATTCCATAACTTTTCAGTCTCCTGGGGCCATTAAAAGAGCCTAGACACTAGGCCATTTTTCAATTCCAGTCTTAGGTTTCATTCAGAGCTTCCCTTTCTGTTTCCCGGCCTTGGCTGTATGTGGGCCTGCTCTCCCACTCCCCTGCACTCCACACTTTCTTGTTCCTTTTTCTGCTGGTGGAAATGAGAAGGAGAGAGAAGAGGACATTTGTTTTGTTTTGTTTTGTTTTGTTTTGTTTTGTTTTGTTTTGTTTAATAGGCTTTATTTTTTAGAGCATTTTTAAGTTCATAGGAAAATGAAGCAGAAAGTAAAGAGAGTCTCCATATTACTCCTGTCTCCATACCTGTGCATCCTCCCCTGCTATCCACATCCCTGGCCAGAGTGATATATTTGTTATAATCAATGAACCTACATTGACACATCATTATAAACCAAAGTCCATGGTTTACATTAGGGTGCACTCTTGGTGTTATACATGCTTTGGGCTTGGAAAAATGTATAACAACCTGTATCCACCATTTCAGTATCACAAGGACAGTTTCCCTGCCCTAAATATCCCCTCGTGCTCTGCCTATTCATCCCTCCCCCAACTCAACCCCTGGAAACTAGTGCTCTTCTTACTGTCTCCACAGTTTTGCCTTTTCCATAATGTCATACAGTTAGAATCATACAGCACGTAGCCTGGTCAAGTTGCCTTCTTTTACACTCTTAGTAACCATCAAGGTTCCTCTATGTCTTTTCATGGATCGATAGCTCAGTTCTATTTACCACTGAATAAATATTCCATCGTGTGGGTGAACCACAGTTTATTTTCCCATCCCCTACTGGAGGGCATCTTGGTTGCTTCTGGGTTTTTGCAGTTAATAAATAAAAGCTGCTGTAAACATCTGTGTGCAGTTTCTGTGTGGACATAAGTGTTGGACTCATTTTGGTAACTATCAAGGAGCGTGTTTGTTGCATTGTATGGCAAGAGTACATTTAGCTTCCTAAGAAGCTGCCAAACTGCTTCCCAAAGTGGCTGTGCTATTTTGCATCCCCACCAACAATGAATGAGAGTTCCTGTTGCACATCTTCCCTGGCGTTTGGTGTTGTCAGTCTTTTGGATTTTTGCTCTTCTGATAGGTGTGTAATGATCCTTCATTGTTAGGGCATTTTTTGAGACGTGTTCTTGGTGAGCTCACTGTCCTCGCCTCTGTTCATTCTAACTGCTGTATCCACATAGAAGCATCCCCACACTAGGGACTGGGGCTAGCCTCTTTCTGTTGGTCATCTCCATTTGTTTGGCTCATGGTCCGTGGATTCCGTGCAGATAGATGGAAGCCCCAGCAGACCTTCCTGGCAACAGATTCCATGTTTATTTATATGGTATTTTTGCTTTTGTTCCTCCTGGGCCTCGAGAGCTTCGAAATCCAGATTTATATTTATGTTAATTTCTTGGCTGAGAATTTCTGTGTCACGTGGGAAGTATAAAACCCAGACACTCATGCCATGGTGCATGGATGCTTGGGTTTGCAATTTCTTACCAGAGACGTTTTCCCCATTGTAGTAGATGCACCGCCCTGTATCCCTTTTATCCACCAGAGTTTTTCTTTACTTGCAGACATTCCCTAGTGCACTGCTGGCAGGTTTTTATCCCAATTGCCTTTCTTCTTCTCTGCCTAAGACCTTGTCTGGCTGGGCTCTAGAATAACCTATAAGCGCAAGAGAGGTTAACGTTCTCAGAGTAACCTCAATGATTGGGGGACATGAGTTGGTGGACAAGTGTGTCATCCCCTATTTTCTGTGGGATAATTTCTGACATGTCTTCTACAGTCTTTCAGAGGTCTCCAGCTGGACCAAGCCTCAGTTTCCCCCAGTAGTAATGTGCTTCTTATGCAACTGTTACTGGCTTTTCTCCTTTTTCTATCTTACTTCTACTTCTTCTTTTATGCTTTCTGGGATCACCTCTTCAATAAACTGCTTGATCCCAGATCCTTGTTTCAGGATCTGCTTTGGAGGAGCTCAGGCTAGGAGGCCATCAAGAGCCCAGGCAGATAGCACATTTGTCTATAGGGTTCCTGGGCTGCTGGGAAGGTTCTCTGCTGTCTTTGAGAGTATGTCTTTATGGAGGAGTCTCACACCCAGCTCTCCTCCTTGCAGAGGCCCCAGACCATGTCTCCTGTCACCCTGGTGACACTAGAATGCCAGCCCCCACCTCTCAGGGCCTGTGTTCTGTGTCTGATACCTCCTGGTGGCCCTACTCTCATCTGGAGCTTACTCCTAGAGTGTCTAGTTTTCGCTTCTGACCTCTCGGGATGTCTTTTATTTAATTTTGAGTCTGGCTCTGTATGATTTTTTTTCCCCTAATACCATGTTTGTGGCACAGGGATTGTCCACACCAATCAATACACCATGTTGCTGGAAGTTGTAATCTTTCAATCAACAACATGATCAGACACTTCTATTCGTTGGGGTTATGACAGTGAAAAAGCAGAAGTCTCTGCCCTCTTGGGGCTCACATTCCAATGGAGGGAGACAAATTATAAATCGTTAAATATGGTCAGGTGGTGGTTGGTGTTACAGAGAAAAATAAAACAGAGCAAGATGGGATGGAGTGGTAGGAGAAGATGGGGATTGGTGAAGGGCTGCCATCTTACATAGGGTGGCCAGTGGAGTCCTCACTCATAGGTATGATGGAGCAGTAGGAGAAGATAGGGATTGGTAAGGGGGTGCCGCCTACATAGGGTGGCCAGTGGAGCCCTCAATAGAAGAAGGAACTACCTGGCTTTCTGGAGGAAGAGCATTCCAGGCAGGGGCAATACCAAGTACACAGACTGTAAGGCAGGAGTAGGGGGCCCTGGGTGGCTCAGTATGGTTGAGCACCCAACTTCAACTCAGGTCATGTTCTCGCGGTTCATGGGTTTGAGCCCCGCATTGGGCTCTATGCTAACAGCTCAGAGCCTGGAGCCTATGTCTCCCTCTCTCTCTGCTCCTCCGCCTGCTCGCACTCTGTATCTCTTTCTCTCTCAAAAATAAATAAACATTAAAAAACTAAAAAAAAAAAAAAGGCAGGAGTATGTGTGGCATGTTACAGGTCAGTAGGGAGGCCAGAGTGGCTGGATGGAATGAGGGATGGGGAGCTGGAGAAAGTGAGGACAGAAGGTAACTGGGGTCAGATCCTGTCAGAATGTGGGGGCACCTGGGTGGCTCAGTCGAGTAAGCATCTGACTCTTGATTTTGATATCAGGGCTGTGGGATCAAACTCCATGTTGGGCTCAGCACTGACAGCATAGAGCCTGCTTGGGATTCTCTCTCTCTCTCTCTCTCTCTCTCTCTCTCTCTCTGCCCCTTCCCTACTTGCCTACACATGCCATCTCTCTCTCTCTCTCTCCCTCAAAATAAATAAATATTAAAAAAAAGAATGTGGGGAGGACTTTGGTTTGTGAGTCAGATGGGGGGATATAAGCAGATGTTTCTTTTAAGAGGATTCCTCTGGCTGCTGTATTAGAAATAGAATTTCGAGAAGCAAAGGTAGATCAGTGAGGCCAGTTGGGAGCCCGTTGCAATAATCTGGGTGAGGGGTGGTGGTGGCTCAGATCTACTCAACACTGAGGTGTTGGGAAGTGCCAGACTCTGTAAAAATCTTGAAAGGTAAATTGATGATGGATAAGATGTGGGATGTGATGAAAAGAGAGGAGTTAGGGTTGACTCCAAGGTTTCTGGTATGAGCAATTAAATGGATAAAGTTGGCATTTGTTGAGGTGGAAGGGCCGGTTTGGGAGAGGGAATTGGGGGTTCATTACTGGACGTGTTAAATCTGACGTGTTCATAGGCATACAAGTGAAGATGACAAGTAGGCAGTTGGTCATATGACTGTGGAACTCAGAGGAGAAGCCATGTAGCTCACAGATTAGTGGGGGATACTGACAGGTAGATAGGCAGTCTGTTCCAAAGCAACATGTAAGTGTGGTCATATAGTGAGTACAGTGGACTGTAGTTGTCCAAAGAAGGAGTTCAGATTGGTGGTGTTGGGCCATGCTATTGGAGTGCTTGATTTTTAAGCTGTGACCTGAAGATTAAGTAGAACAAGCCAAGTGAAAATAGGGGAAGAACATATTTTAGGCAAAGGGAACAAACAACCTATGCAAGTGCCCTGAGGGATGAGGGAGCATGTTGCCACCTTGGAACTGAAAGTAGGTCCATCTCACTCAAAGAAAATGGTGGTCATGGGGAAGGGTGGAGACAGACACCTGGAATAGTCAGATCATGCTGGACCTTAGAAGCCATGTGAAGGAGTTTGGACTACTTCATGAGCATACAAGGGTCTCATTGAAAATTTTCAGACAGGGTGCTGTTGTGGTCAGGTTTAACAGATGCTTCTCCCCTAGAGAGACCTTCCCCCAGAAACATTTTGAGCTAAGTTCTGCAAGAACATCTCCCTTAGGCCACCCAACCTGCCTTCTTGTCCATCCCCATCAGCTTCATTCCCACTGTCATCAGGCATGACATATTTAAATAGGTCAGGTCAGGCAGAGAAGCTTCATAGGGACTTTGTCTTCTAATGACCGAGCCCAGACTCAGGGGGAAATAATCTGCATGGACAGCCTGACTTCTTGCACTGAACAGAGAGCACCCAGGGGAAAGGCAGACTGGGTGCTTCCCAGGGCAATATGAACAGAGTGGGTTTCTTTCTATTGTGACCCATGAGTTTTCTCAAAAAACCTCAGGCATTGATGGGTAAGACTGATAAAAATCTGAGGGTCCAGTTTGATGCTGATGAAGGTGATTTTTACCCTGGACAGCTCTTTTTCCCTAAGTCCCTAGCTTATGCCAAATACTGGAGCATTTGGGCATTTAAAATGCATGTGTATGCCATTTTTGGAAACATCCTTGGACAGTGTCCCTGAGGCCTTTGAAGTAGGATAAATCCATATGCTATAGATTGGGAGCAATTGACTGAGCCTCTGAAGACCTGAGTTCATATCTAAGCTTTAATTTCTTTACTTTTTAAGTGAATGGGTTGAGTTTGACAACTCAGATGAAATGTATAAATTCCTTGAAGAATATAACATATCAAAATGAACAGGAGTAGAAATAGAAAATCTAAATAGCCCTGTATCTATTTAAGAAATTGAACTCACAATTTCAGTTGTGACCTTGACTTCCCTCCCCTACAGCTACAGGCCCATTTTATCAAATATTTAAGGATGACATAATGCTAAGACTATACAAACTCTTTAAGAGAATAAAGAAGAGAATTTGTTTCCCACTTGTATCATTGGGCCAGCATAACTCTGATAAGAAAATCTGATGACACTATAAAGAAAGAAAATAATAGACCAATATCTTTCATTAACATAGACACAAAATTCTTTAGCAAAATATTATCAAATAGAATTCGGTAGTACATAAAAAGGAAGACTTGAGATCAGAACCATGGGCATGTTGCATTCCACTCTCCCATATCAAATCCTTGGCAAACATCACTAATTGATCTCTTTTCCAGCTGAATCATTCTGACCCTGCCTCTTCATACAGCTACTACCAATCAGTTAAAGTTGGCATGTGAGAAGAAATCTATTTTACATCAGTGAATTTAATGGATCCTACAAATATAAGGCTGAGATACTATAGTTTTGTTATCATCTTAAAATTTTGAGGTTTTTTTAAAAAATGTTTATTTATTTTGTGAGAGAGGTGGGGGAGGGGTAGAGAGAGAGGGAGACATAGAATCCAAAGGAAGCTTCAGGATCTGAGCTGTCAGCACAGAGCCCAAAGTAGGGCTCAAACTCACGAACCGTGAGATCATGACCTGAGCCGAAGTCAGTCGTTTAACCAACTGAGCCACCCAGGCATCCCTGATTTTGAGGTTGTTTTACAGGCATTTTCCTCAGTGTGGGATGATATACTCCAAACTGGACATGAACAAACAAGGGTCAGTTGTTTTGAGCAATCCATACAAAGGAAGAAGTCATAAAATATTAAATGCCTGGAAGGACCATAACCTTGTTTGTTCTCATTTACTGCTGTATCATCAGCCCCCAAGGACAAAGTCTAGTATACAATAACATCCAAGACTGTTTGTTGAATGAATGAATGAATGAATGAATTCTGAGGGAAGCAGCTAAGTGATTTTATCTTCATAGAGTTGTTATGGCTACCGCCATTGAATCAAGGATAACCAGTCAGAAATGATGAGATATAAAACTGTTGAATGAATGATTGAATTCTGAGGGAAGCAGACAAGTGGTTCTATTTTTATAGAGTTGTTATGGTTACTGCCATTTAGTCAAGGATAAGAAGCCACAAATGATGAAGCCAAGGATTGGGGTCCAAGTCAAAGGCTGCAATGTAAGGGTTGAATGTATGTATTCTGATGATTCTTATATGAATAACTTCAGCCTCGTCTCTCCTCTGAGTCACGGACATGTATATCCAGCTACCTTCTTGATATGTTTACCTGGCTGCTTCAAAGACAACTTAAGCTAATGTTCTGTTATAGAGTGTATTGTCTTCCTGCTCCTCTGCCCCTAAACCTAGTTCTTCTCCAGTGTTTCCTATTTCAGTGAACACCATGACCATCCATCTGGTTATACAGGCTAGAAATTTAGAAGACAATCTGAATACCTTTCCCTCCTTCATATCTCACATCCTAATTAGCTCTCAGATATATTCATTTTTTTTCTCTGTCTTCCCCACCATCCCCTTTGTGGATCCCTCACCATCTCTCACCTGGACGATGATAACAGTCAGCTTACAAGTCTACCTGGGTCACCTCTATGCCCCGTCGATGCCGTCCTCTACATTGCAGTTTGAGTGAACTATTCAAAATGCAAAGTGGATAATTCATTCCCTGCTGAAAACCTGTTGGTGGCTTCTTACTACTCATAAGAGAAAAACAAAATTCTCTGAAATGGTCTACATACAAAGCCCTGGATAATCTGGTCTCTGATGTCCTTGTAAGCTACATCATACACCACTCACCCTTACATTCTATGTGTTCATCCCACTGACCTTTCAGTTCCTCCAACAAAATGCTCCTTTCTATGTCTATGCCTATAACTCCCTCCCCCTCTTTATCTAGTTAACTCCTACACATCCTTCAGAATTCTTGTCACTTTGTGGGAAAGACTCCCCTAATCTCTCTCAGAGAATAAACTCTCAGAGAATTTGTTCCATTCTATCATTTATCTTAGTTTGTCATGAAACACTCATTAGTGTGATTATTTGATTAATGTCTGCCTCTCCAAGTGGACTATACAATCCATTTGAGCAGGAATTGTATTTATGTTTACTTCTGTTTTATCCCCAGGGACTAGCACAGTATCTGGCACTCAATAGATGTTCAATAAATCTCTGATGAAGATGAATGAATGAATGAGTGAATGAATGAATAGAAGAGCCTAGTTGCCTCTTGTGGTAGGTTAGGGTTTATCAATCTCAGCACTATTGACAGTTGGGGTGGGATAATTCTTTGTTCTGGGGGACTTTCCTATGCACTGTGGAATGTGTAGCAACATTCTTGGCCTCTGTGAACTAAATGCCAGTAGCATCTTCTCTATTGTGATGCCAAAAATGCCCCCAGGCATTGTCAAATGTTCCCTGGGGAACAACATTGAGAACTATGGTGTTAGATTATATTAAGCATTTAAAATATTTGCTTGGCATTTGGGGCTATATAATTCCTTGTTGTCCTGTGCATTGTAAGATGTTTGGCAATATCTCTGGCCACTACCCACGAGATGCTAGAATCCTTCTCTAGTTGATAGACCTGTCTCTACATCCCTTTCTTGTGGTCCTTCCAGTGGGATGAGTACCCTCCCTGCCCTACTGATGTCATACATGGCTGTGTGACTTTCTTTGGCCAATGGAATTTCAGCAGATGTGAATGTCATGCCTGAGAAGAAATTTTTAGATCCAACAGTAATTCCACTTGCTCTTTTCCTTCTAACTCATGACTGAGGATGGGACTGCCATTCATTTGGGTCTGGAATAAAGAAGATATTGGCAGAGCTAAAACCAATTTGCAGATGACGTGTATATCAGCAACAAATGAATGTCTGTTATTGTAAGCCATTTTGGAATTGTTTGTGATGACAGCATTACTTAGTGAAAGCTGGATGTTAAAACTCTGAAGTGGTTTGGCCGAAAGGGCTCATTATTGGATGGTAATTGATCCAGTTGTGTTCTCTGTTTTAGGATATATGAAGGGTAGGTGAACAAAAGAAAGATCACTTAGGTTCAGACTTTTGATGTATTTATTCAGGTTCCTAATGAGGCTTCAGGAGTTCTGGACCCAGCATAATTGCTGAGATAATTTTATCTTATTTTGCACATCTTTGTGTATCGTTTCAATAATCTCTGCTAGCAGACCTAACTCATGCTCTTTTTCTCTGCAACCCGAAGCAGCACCCTAAAGGAAGAGTGTAAGCACTATTTTGGCAGGGACAAAATCTGTTTTATTCACGGAGATATAACCCCGGCATCAGTATGCTGTTGACTGGAATAGGTACTCCTTCAGTGTTGGTTGAGTGACTGAATGACCAGTAGGGACTGCAAATACTCCATGTGTTCTCCTATGTTTCCCACCCTTCCTTCCTTGCAGTTAGGCTGTGGCCAATGGCCTATGAACATAAGCAACATGTCCCTTCTGGTCTGAGAAAGTTAAGAAGGGGTGTAGGTTCTCCATTCTCCATCTCTTTCATTTGCAGGGCAGGAGGCAAAGAACTTTGAGAAGGCAGAGTTGTAGATGCAAACATCTCAGGACCTTGCTGCACCACTGCAGGGGAACTTCTCAGGGAGAGCTCAGGACCCATATTCAAATTCTCATGAATGAGAAATAAACTTTGTTGTCTTAATCCAGCCATTCTCAACCAGGAGTGCTTTTGTCCCTAAGCGTACATTTGGCAATTTCTGGAAATAGTAGGGAAATGTTACTGGGATCTAGTGGGTGGGGACCAGAGATGCTGCTGAACATCCTATAATGCACTGGATAACTAAGAATTATTTAGCTCAAAGTATCAATATGCCACTGAGATCTTGGATTTATTGTTAGTGTAGCATAGAAGCTCCTTTCTTCACTAATAAAAGGAATAATTGAAATATTTTATACATCTTGCTTCTTAAACTAGCAGGATCTCAGTATTTTCCTTAAAGCTGGTGCCTTCAAGAACTCAATGAAGGAATTGTAAGTGAGTTGAATAAATTAAATAACTCCACGAAGAGCCAGGACATTTTCTATGTGGAAGCAGATGAGTGGAAGAAACCACAAAGTCCAAATGTAGAGAGTTAGTGCCATCTGACTGTTAAGAGTAGAGCTTGTCCAGGGGCGCCTGGGTGGCTCAGTCACTTGAGCGTCCAAGTTCAGCTCAGGTAATGATCTCACAGTTTGTGAGTTTGAGCCCGGCGTCGGGCTCTGTGCTGACAGCTCAGGGCCTGGAGCCTACTTCAGATTCTGTGTCTCTCCATCTCTTGGCCCCTCCCCTGGTCATGCTCCGTGTCTCTCTGTGTCTCAATAATAAATAAACATTAAAATAAGTTTTTTTTAAATAAAAAAAAGAGTAGAGCTTGTCCATCAACCAAATCTGGCCCTCTGCCTATTTGTGTAAATAAAGTTTTATTGGAACACAGCCTTGTACATTTGTTTATGCACTATCTATGACTGCTTTTGCACTGCAAGGACACAGGTGAGTAATTGCAATGGAGATGGTGTGGTCTACAAAACCTACACTGTTTGCTATTTGGTCCTTTACAGATAAAGTTTGCTGATTCCTTTTAAGAGCAGGGGTTTGAGTCTGAGCTCCAATACTTACTAGCTGTGTGAACTTGAGAAAGTCATGTCACCTCTCTGAGTTTTAAGTTTTCATCAGTCAGATGGAGAGAGTAATAAGACCTGTCTCATATGGTTGTTTAAGGACTTAATGAGCTCAGATGCTTTGCACATTTCCTGGCACATGGAATATGCTTAATCAATGATAGCTGTTATTAATGAGTTCGTACTATGAACAGTGAATAATAATACTAAAACAAAACCACCTTTTGTGCCTTGGGCAGAAGTAGATACTTCCCTCAGGCCTGGCAGTAAGTTTTCTTCCTTCATCACAGACGTTCTGGCAGCCCATAAGGAAACGTGTTTATCTTGAAAGCACCTGGCAGAGACGGCACGGATGGAGCTGAGCTGGTGGAAAGACCCCATTTCTCAAACCCAGCTTTCTACATGGAATTATTCAAAGGGAACCCTTATCAAGCAGCCTTCCAGCTCCGGTGCCATCCATCTTCTAAAGGTAATTCAATAGCCCTTGGTAGCTGATGATTTATGGGGCGGGTGGCTGCGGGGAGGTTGCTTTTTGTATTACAGCCTGTTTTTTATCAATGACCAGCAACCCGCTGTCTGGGGCCAGAAGCAACAGGCTCTTTGTTTAATCCTATTAATAAGGTCTTGGTTATAGCCAGCTCTGGGCCAGCAGAGGGCCACTGGCCACTGGGCAGATGAAGGATTTGGATCATTCTGAATTGAAAACACCAATTCTTAAAGTAAGACTCCTGTAGTAGAGCTCTGTCTCC
Organism: Felis catus; assembly: GCF_018350175.1. Taxonomy (NCBI): domain Eukaryota; kingdom Metazoa; phylum Chordata; class Mammalia; order Carnivora; family Felidae; genus Felis; species Felis catus. The sequence continues at coordinate 15,319,246 of NC_058379.1, forward strand.
TCTACAAAGCTGCTTCAAGCCTCCGAACCTCATTTGATTAATGCTATAGTCCTGGGAGGGAGAGATTGTCATTCTTGCTTTACAGATGAGATGTTGAAACTGGGAGGTGGTTACTCATCTTGTGCCTGGATTAAGAACACCAAGACAAGTGCCACTATCCTAACAGGATGCATGTGTCCCTGATGAGGAAGCCTGGGGTATGAGCTGACCCCAATGTACTAGTCCTAGTGTTTGTGTCATTACCGCCTGATTCTGAACATGAGAGTAGAAATTCTCATTCATATTTTCATTCTTAGGACCTGGTACCAAACCTGGCACATAGTAAGTGCTTAATAAATATATTTAAAGACTGGAATGGTGGCCAGGCCTTTGCATGTATGTTTCCTCTTCCTGAAACACTCTCCTCATCCTCTTTGCCAATGAACTCCCACTTGTCTTTAAGGTCACATCTTATATCTCATCCTGTGCCAGTTGGTGTCAAATCAAGACAAAGAAATTATATTCATTAATGTTACTGAGAGAATTTAAGAGGGAGTTGGTTAAGTACTTACTGAAACAGAGAAAAAGTAAAAAGGGTACCTTGTGTGTAACCAAAGTGCATTAGTTAGTCACTGCCACATAACAGAGTAGCCCATAACTTAGTAACTGAAAACAACCGTTCGTTATCTCCTCTTTTCTGTGAGTCAGGAATCTAGGCATGGCTGAGCTTCATCTCCTGCCTCAAGGTTTCTCCCAAGACACCAGTAAATGTGGCAGCTCAGGCTGAGGTCTCATCCAAAGGCATGGCTGGAAATATGTGTTCATGGTTGTTGGCAGGATTCAGTTCCTCATGGACTATTGGGCCGATGCCTTCAGCTTATCTGTGCCTCTTGGCTGGAGACCTCCCTCAGTTTCTTGCCACGTGGGCCTCTCCGTAAGGCAGCTCACAACTTGGCAGCTGGCTTCATCAGAACAAGTGAACAAGACAGAACACTCACGTTGGAGGTCACAATCTCATTATTTAATCTCTCAAGTGACATTCCATCACCTCTGCTGTTTTTTTTAAAATTAATTTACTTATTTTGAGAGAGAGAGAGAGAGAAAGGGAAGGAGAGAGGCAGAGAGAGAGAATATAGGGGAGGGGCAGAGAGAGAGGAAGAAAGAGAGAATCCCAAGCAGGCCCCTCACTGTCAGCATGGAGCCCAATGTGGGGGTCGAACTCACAAACCGTGAGATCATGACCTGAGCCAAAGTTGGACTCTTAACCAAATGAACCACCCAAGTGCCCCCAGCTGCTTCTATTTTCTCATATAAGTGAGCCACTGAGTCCATCCTGCACTCCTGGGGAAGGGATCACACAACAATATGAATACCAGCAGCAGTGCCACAGGCTGCCCGTCACAGGCTCATACCCACAGGGCTGGGGGGACAAAGGGAAGAGGTTGGGGCTTTAGAATCTAGATATTTGGAGGAGGGTTCCCCATGGGGTCTGAGAGGGTGGCCCTGTCCAGCTGATTCTGGTGACTCTGATGGGACACAGTGAAGCTGTTTCCAGGAGTGCAAGAAAAAAAAAAAAAAAGGACATGAGAGCTAGCTGCTGTTTCTGGAACCAACCAATACTGCTCAGGTTTGGGAAAAATCACTGGCGCCAACAGCAATGGGGATATAGACTGGATGGATGGAAGGAACGGTCCCTTTTTCCTCTGTAATGGGTCGAATCCCCGCCCCCTCCCATTCCTATGATGAAATCCTAGCCTCTGGGACCACAGACCATGACCTTATTTGGAAATAGGGTCATTGCAGACATAATTAGTTAAGATGAAGTCATACTGAAGTAGGATGGGCCCTTCATCCAATATGGCGGGTATCCTTATAAAAAGAGGCAATTTGAACACAAATACAGTCACACAGTCCATGAGAACACGAAGGCAGAGATTCCTTCTACAAGCCAAGGAATGACAATGATTGCCAGCAAACCACCAGAAGCTAGGAGAGAGGCATGGAGCAGATTTTCCTTCACAGCCTTCAGAAGGGACCACCCCTGCTGACACCTTGATCTTGGACTTGTAGCAACCACATGCGTGACACAATGTTTGTATGCTGGTCAGGCTGCCTGTGGTACTTTCATGGTACTTGGTTCCGAGTAGCCCGTGGAAACTACCGCAGCTTCCTTCAGCCTTGCTGTCTCCTCTGGCACCGTCCATCTTGCAGGGCCCACTAAGGTTGCAGGTGGCAAAGCTGGGTTGTAGTTGCAGCCCACGTGGCTGAGGGAAGGCTGGGTGTGAAGCTGGGTGATGGGAATGGCCAGCACACACCTCTTTGGCAGGGCGAGCTTTCAGTGACCCCACCACACAAGCTCCAGCTGGTGTCCCACCCTCCGTGTGTCCCCTCGGTCCTCCGTACTACCTTCTGTCATAGAACTTACCACTCGCTTGTGGGAACTCTGTCCGTATCATCCTCTAGACCATGAACTTCGTAAGGGCAGGCACTCTGTTCTGTGTTCTCCACCATTTCACCTGTGCCACTATGGACAGCTATCCTATCATACATATAATCTCATTTAATCCTGAAAATAACCTGGAAGTGCAGATATTTTCATCCCTACTTTGCTTCTGAGAACACCAGAGATCAAAGAGCTAAAATGGCAAAGCCAGGGCTTGATTCTCCTTTATACTCTCCTACTCCACTCCCCTCTACCCAGAGTTTTAAAGCTACTATGCGTTAAAGATTTACAGTGTACCAGGAACTGGGTTAAATGCTCTCTGCCTATCTTCCTCTGTCTCCATATTTATATTAGCTACATTACCATTTAATCCTCATTTCATAGAGTAAGTAGTGCTGATGGAGAGCTAGAAACCAAACAGAATATTCCAGTTAAACCCATTTCCACTGTGCAGCCAGACAGCTGAAAATCAACCAGTGTCCCTCCACTAAGAGCAGATTAATAGGTTGTTGATACATCTAATGGTTTGTTTAATTGATGGCTTTTGCCATTATTAGGGGAGAGTTTAGAGGGGTTTTTATGATTATAAGACCTACATCAATTAGCCCTGGAAACAAGAATGTAAATATAAAATGTTATTTGTTCTGTTGCCAAGCAAAATAAGCACCTATACTGGGAGCCAGAGATTTAAGAATTTATTCAGCAAATATTGGAGCATGTATTATGTGTTTGGCACTGTTCTTGCAGCTGTGTAGGATGTAACAGTGTAAGATGCATTTCCTGTCCCCAGGGACCTTGCCATGTAGTTAAGGAAAGGAGATATGCACACATCAGATGTTAATTAACAAAACAAGGCCGTAGGGGTAAAGAGCAAATTAATGGAATGGACAATAGGAAAATAGTGCTTATGGAAATTCAGAGGAGGGAGTGATAATGATGATGGTGATGAAGAAACTTGCCACCATTTTCTTGAGCATCCATTGCATTCCAGGCACAGTGCGAAGTGTTTGTGTGCATTAGCATTTTACAGGTGAGGAAGCGGAGGCTTGAAGAAGTTGAATGACTTGCACGAGGTCACATAGCCAGTGAGGGATGCGATGAGAATTTGATCTTGGGTTATCTTACACAGGAAGGAGCTCTTAACTATATTGAGAGAGTGGATCTTACTCTGTATGCCCACAGAAAGCAGTTACTTCATGAAGGGCTGGGGAATTTTATGCAAATCTTAAAGAGTTGGTGACTTTTAAACTGGGTTTTGAAGCATGAATAAGAGTTTGGTAGTTGGAGAAAGAGAGAAGACATTCCAGGCAGAAGGAACAACTTATGCAGAATAAGTAGGTATGTTCCTTATTTTATTGCCTCTGCCTCTAGCTATGCTTGCCACACCTTTTTTTTTTTTTTTTTTGGCAGTGGCCACTATAAGTCATGCTCGGTCTCTAATGCTTCTTCCTTCTGGGAAGGGTTTGGAGTTTCAGAACACTTATCCTTTGACTCTGCTGGCACTGAGGCTTGGTTCTTTGGGAGAGAGAAGCTTCTGTGATTCTACAGCAGATCCAGATATCATCAGTTATTTGGAGCACTTGGAAGAAAAGGTGGTGGGACATCCTTTCTCTTCTCAGCACACATACCTATTAGAAACGTTAGGAACATGTTGAGTGAACAATCCTTGGGAGGGCTCAAGTGCTTATTGCCAATTTAAAAAAGGCATTCTGAGAGAAAACTAACACAGATGGAAATAAATTGAATTTTCTGCCCTAGGAGATCTTAAGCAATGAAACCCATGTAATTGACCACCGGTTTTCAGAGGAGGGTGGATCTGAGAAGTGCGAAGGTAGGGTGAGGGAAGAGGAGGAGTTCAGAAAAACATTTAAAAATGTAGGAAAAGATCGTTTTGTAGAGTGAGGGGTGCAATCCCCTGGAAGATCTGTGTTCCTTCCATGAGGCCAGAAGAAATGTGTTTAGGATGCCACACATAATAATGTCTGAGGGCTTCAGTTTTCTCATCTGTTAAATGGAAGTAATGGCACTGAACCTTTGAAATCCTACAAGGCAACCTTTGAAATCCTACAGAAAGGGCTTCCCGCATTGTCTGGCACATCATAGGAGCTCAACAAGTTAGTTATTATTAATGATAGTATTGTGCTAGGGAGTGAAGTGTAAGGTTGATATCTTAGGATGGGTTCTCTAGAAGCAGAATATGACACAGGGGTTCTCATGCATGTGATCTATTGAGTTCTCAGAAGCAAGGGAGTGGGGAAGGAAGGAAAGGATAGGAGGAGGATGTGGTTCTATTTGGAGACTAGCTACAGTCTGATCCCACAGAAAGCTCTCAGGTATGAACTATGCTGCAGAATTGATCCCATCTCAAGGCAAAGGGGGTGAGCTTTTTTTGACCACTGTGTCAGGTACTCATTGTTTATAGGATGACCTGGGGGAGGGAATGTACCTAAAGTGGGCTTTCTGGGTGAGGTGGCTCCTGTCTGAGAGAAGATCCTCCCTAGGGCAGCTATGAGCATGGCGGCCAATAAGCCTCTGGGGATGGATGATGCATTGAGCTAGTAAAGGGCATCAGGGTTGGGTGCCCCCAGTGGTCTCCATTTCAGTTGTCAGGGTGAAGGATGTGGAATGGAAACTCTGGATAAAGTGGGTATGTCAAGAACCTTTTTATGTAGTGTGAGGGCAAACCTCTGGATACAAAGATGCAAGGCAGACCCAACTTGATGTAACCCCAGGTATTTCCAACTAATTCCTCATGGAGATCAACACAATTTCTAGAATCCCAGCTTTGCACCAGCGCCTATCTTAATTATGCTGCTATTCAAAGATAGGGTGTTTGCTCTTCTCATCTGTGAGCCTTCAGAGTCAACTGAGGAGATGATGATATCTCCAGGACAGAAATTATGTTTGTATCCCCCATGGTGCCAAGTATGGTGCTTTGTATACAGTTGATACTCAGAAAGTAAAGCTGATCGAAGAGCATCTCTCCCAGGCATTCTTGGGGATCCCAAGCTGCTGACTTTTTTGGGGGTGATTAAAAAAGTGCCTCCAGTTACAAAAGTCCAGACTTCTTGTTTTGGCATTTAAGGCTCCCACACCTTCTTGATCTGGCCTTCATGATTATTGCCAATGACCCTCTTACCTACCTTCATAAGCCTCATGCTGTTGTCCAGTCATTTCCAACCGCTTCTTATTTCCTCATGCAATGGTATCATCATCTACCCAGTGGTCCAGGCTGAAATCCTAGGAGTAGTTTTTTATTCCTTTTTCCCTGATCCCTAACCATCAAATCTATGAGCATGTCTGGTTTATTCTACTGTCAAAATAAGCCCCAATCTGGCCACTGCGCATCCTTTCCTTTGCTACCATCCTTGTCCGGTCTCTACATCATCCCTCATCCAGGTTACAACATCTTACTCGTTGGTCTTTCTCCCTATCCCGAGTCTTGCTTACCAAAGCAGATTGTGTCTAGCATAGTACCTAGCATATAATGGGCTCTCAGTAAATATTTGTTAAATGAATGAAAGGAGAGGGAATCATGAGGTTCCCTTTTGACATAAAAATTTTTTTTCAAAGGGGAGACTGGGTGGCTCAGTCGGTTGAGCATCCAACTTGGGCTCAGGTCACGATCTCACAGTTCGTGAGTTCGAGCCCCGCGTCGGGCTCTGTGCTGACAGCTCGGAGCCTGGAGCCTGCTTCAGATTCTGTGTCTCCCTCTCTCTCTGCCCCTTCCCCGTTCATGCTCTGTCTCTCTCTGTTTCTCAAAAATGAATAAACGTTAAAAAAAAACTTTTAATAAAATAAAAAATTAAATTAAAAAAATTTTTTTTCATGGATTCCCAAAATAACAGTTGCTATTTTAGCATATTTTGCTTGAGAAATCATTTGTTGACCAGGTGCATCTATGAATTCAGTAATACTTTTGAATAAATAGATCTAAAGACTTAAAAAGTAGTACTAGGAGTGAGACATTGGCAAATGGGCTTGAAAATTGGCAGATACCTTGCAATACCTCTGGATCCCTCTAGGAGGCAGTGGCTTACAGGTTGGAATTTACTGTGTACTCTGGTAAAAGTAGGTCTTTGCTTATTTCTACAGCATGACTTATTCTGGGATTCTGTTTCCACCCCTTTGCCTCTGTTCTTGCTGTGTCCTCCACTTGGATTGGCCTTTTGAATCTACCTCAAACTCTAAGTTTACAAAGCCATTCCATCTTTAAAGTCTCAGCCCAAATGTCAACTCCTTTGAAGCTTTTCTTGATTTCGCCCAAGTGAGAAGGTATCTTGCCCTCCTTGCCGAGCTCCCATTGAGCTTTATCTGTATTGCCTTTATTTATAGCCATGGGTGCCTGATTTAGAGATTTCATGAACGAATAATATTTTTTAAAGGGAGGGGGTAGGAACTGCCATGGATTTGACAACTATTAACTTCAAATTTTATCAACACCATCATTTCATAAAAGAAACTTTTTAAATACAAAAAGAGAAGAATGTAAGGAAAGAAGAGAGGGAGAGAAGGAGGGCATTATTTCAAAATAAGGAAGCATTTTCACAATGAAATAAATTTTATTCTATAAAAAATTCATACAAGGATGGCTTTTATTTTTGTCTTGTTTCTGAGTCCTAGTAAAAAATTCATCACAAATAAGCCCTGGACTAGACAGGGGTGTTTAAAAACTGTCTTCTAATTCTTCATATCCCTACCCCATTACCACTTCTAGCCTTAGCTTTTCATGGGCAGAGAATGTGTCTGATTCAACACTATCTCCCCAACAAAGCCTGACTCACAGTGACTGATGTAAGGCTGGTTGATTGAGCATCATAAAGGGCAGAGACCCTGATCTGTCTCTAGGATAGTTTTGGCTCCTGATCCTTTGGCCCTGTACCACTGATGGTTAAAGAAAACCCTTGCAGTAGAATTATCCTTTCTGGAAAGCAAGGGCAATGTAGAACCCCTTGGATTTTTGTCTGCTAACTCAGCACTGAAAGTATTCATTTAGCCTCCCAGGAAGGCATTGCCCATGCAATGTCGGGAGAAGAGGCCATGGTGTTCTTGATTTGCAGTGTCATAGTAGGTGCTCAGTAGGTATATACTTGCCAGATCTCTGCGGATCTTGAACTCTATGATGGTGATTCTCTTTTGGTCCTGGGACCTTTTCCAACAGAAAACATGAGTCCTGCCATGCTTGGCTTTATCTTCCAAAGTACAGTGCTCCTTTAGACAATGACAAGATGTAATGAAGACCAAAGGTGGCTGGATTCTGGGTTCCTTCCAGTCACAGAACAGAGGGAGGTCTTGGGGCTTACTCTGTGCTGGTTTTGATCATTTTTCTTTTGAGAACCCTTGGGAGAACTGGGCCAATGACAAACAGCATCTTCCTGGGTCAAGGCACTAACCATAGACACCCCAGGAATTTAGGGGACAGAGCTGTCCCAAGGAGGCTGAATGCCTAGTACCCAGACTCTCTGTCTGTGGAATAATGAATTCTCTTTTGATCATCTGCTGTGTAAATCACTGACGATGGGGAGTTAATCATGCATAGGAAATGAATCTTTTCTCTGAGTTAATGAGCAGAGAGCTCAGAGCAACATCTGTTTATTCCCCCTACTTTCAAATCTCTGGCAGTTTGAACAATTAATTGTACCCAATAATGTCTCTTTGTTTTTAGGCATTAGGGGAAAAAAACCCAGTTCTCCCCAAAACACATATACTACCAGGTAGTGGGTAAAGAGGCATCTAGGCAGCTTCTTTACCCACTTAAAAGTGACGTTCTAAGAATCAAAGCATATATATAAGTGTAGGGGGAGGGGAGAAGGGAAGGAAGGAGTAGAGGGGAGGGGAGGGGATGGGAAAGGAGAGGTGAAGACAGGAGGGAACCAGGAGGAAGGAATAATTTTGGCTATTTTTACGAGTGCTGCATAATGTACCAGTGTACCACTTATAGGATCATCATATTGTAATTACAGGCAGAGGTATTATTATTCCCATTTTATAGAGGAGAAGTGCAAGGTTCAGAGAGGTTGTCACTTGCGCATGCTACCCAGCTGGGAAGTGGCTCGGGAGGGACTGACACTCAGATTGTCTAGGCTCTAAGGCTCAAGCCCTAACTGCTCCACTACACTACACTTGCCCTTTCCTTTCAGTGGGAAACCTCACTCACCTTCAAGCCCTGAGCCTAATGCCCCTCTCTGATTCCTCCTGAACAGCCCATAGGCAGAGGCTCTGAGGCTGAGCTCTCTAGGTATCCATCTTGGCTCTTGCCTCTTTGCAGTGATGGGCAAGTGACTTCACTTATCAGAGCTTGAATTTCCTTATCTGTCAACTGAGAATAATTACAGTGGCTTCACCTATGTTTTTGCAAGGATTAAATGAAATGATATACAGAGAGAGAGCACAGAGCCCTGTATCAGTTATGTTTGTATTACTGTCCTTTATGGGGCACTTTCTATGTGTCAGGAGACATGTTATATACAATGTGCATCTCCATGTCTCACATTCAACGCAGAAAGTACATATTAATAATCAATCCATCATGTAGCAAATATTTACTGAACATCTATTACATGCAGTCATGTCTTGATGCTGGGGATGGAACCTAGTTGGGAAGAGAAACACTGAGCAGCAATTATGCAATTAAATGATGACGGGATTTACTGAGAGGAAGTATATGGTGCTAAAGAATGCCTAATGAGGGTCAAGGACATGACCAACTTTTAGAGAAGGTGGTCTCAGAGATGTCTTTTTGGAGAAAGTGACATTTCAGCTAAGCCCAGAAGGTTGACTAAGAGGAAGTAAGTCAAGGAAAAAGATGAGGGGAGAACATTTGGAGCAGAGGATGAGATTGTACTATTCTTAATTATCTAGGAACTTTCATGTTTTAGTCCAAAAGAGTGATCAGGCATGGGCTCTTTTCAGATCTGTTGCAGACTCTTGGAGCTGGGGGGATGGGGGAAGTTGAGACAGGGGTATGTCCTATTCAGATTATTTGGAACATTTCCATGCAAATGATTAATGATGTCCTCGGTTGATTTCATTGAGTGAATATTCTACTCTTACCAGACCCTAGATGGTCCAAGCTGGAAGGAAACTTTGAGGTCATCTGGGGCTCAGAGATTGAAAATTGCAAAAAGATTGTACTTATGGGAGGTGGGGGCAGCTATTATTCACTGGGAATGTTTGCTTACAGTTCTCTGTTGGGAAGAGACCTGATTAATGGCAAATAGTGGTGAGATTGATTAGTGATATCTGTTTCAGGAATAGTATTAGGAAGTTATGGCAGGTATGTGGGTAGGGGTCAGAAAAGCTATACGCATTTGGCATCAGAACTCCTCTTAGAGAGAAAACTGTCTTTGTCTTAGAATGTATTTTTTATCGGCTGTTTTAGGTATTGAAGATGGGACCCAAAGGACATAAACTGTAAGAAAACAGCAAAACAAAGACAGAACTGAGTTGTCCTGCATAAGTTATATGAATTCAGGGTTGTGAATGAGCAAGATGGGGGTGAGGAGCTTGTAGGAGAGGGGAGGCTGAGCCACATGATGGGTAGCTGAGCCCAAAAGGCCAGAGAAGACAGCATGGGGACTTCCTGAAGTTAGAATGGCTCAAAATTTCAAAGAATGGGATGCCTCATTTCCAATTTTAAGTAGTTTGCTTCACTCCAATGCACAGTTTGTCAACCCAAACTGACAATAAACATCTGTTTCATGTACTAAGACTTGTGCTGGTGACATTTGGGCGGGAGTAGAGGAATAGTGGCAGTGTCCAGGATGAGATGATATAATATGGGAAAAGAAGAGAACACGGGGAAGGCTGAATAGATGACCCATAAACTGAACCAACTCAGGAAAATAAAGAAGCAAGAGACAGAGAAATGCATGCCCCGTGTCTTCCCTCAAACATTCCTGGGCCAAGAAGAAAGCAGAGTCTGTTATTGTACATGGGATAAAGGTCTGGGATCATTTCTTTTGGGTTTCGGAGAATGAGATATGTGTGAGATATATACCTATCTTCTTCCCTGTTTTGGTCTATCCTCCTAATTTTACAGATGGAGAAACTGAGGCCCCTGTAGGGGGAAGGAACCTAATGGTGGTCTCATTCAGTGGCTGCCCAATGAGCCTTCTTTTCTGAGACTGTGGTAGAAGACACTAGGCAAGGGTAATGAGCCAGTAATGATGTCTGCCATCATTCTGGTCTGCAGCACTCAGCTCAGTTTGGGCAAACGATCACAGACTGTCAGATGCACTTTTATTTTTAAAGGGAAAATTATCAGAACTTAAATGAAGGCTGCCTAGTCACATGCATGTGTGCATGTGTTGGGGTGTTTGGGCAGGTTATGGGGTGCAGTTGGGAATTTGGACCTGACATGAAGATGACAGGGAAAGGAAAAGGGTTTCCCTTGGCTCCATATCCTGCTTTGAGGCCCTGCTATACCTCTCCGCCTTGGAGGGGTCATTTCAAGAGAAAGCCGTGAAACTCAGGTCTTGCACATAAGCAGTGGGTGGTCACTTAGCTAATAATGGTAATCCACTGGAGCCAGAAGGGATGCCTGGTGAAAAGCTGGTTTCTCCCTTTGTCTCCCTACAATGCCCAATATTTCCACCATTAATTACCCCTTTGGGGTGAAGCATGGATATGTCGATGTCTTTGCCAAGAAGGGAGCCAATTTTGTAATCCCCACCAATGCCCTAGAAAGGATCCACCAGTGATAATCCCTCAAAATGTACTACTGTTTTCCAAATCTTTGCATGTAGACGTTGTCACTTGTGTCTCATCACACTTTGGTATGCCCTCATTTTTCAGAAGAATAGACTGAGACTGAGAGATTTTGACTTGGCTGACCAACTGAGGAGGAGACGTGAGAATTCAGGTCTCCACATAACGACTCTCAGCATCTTAGGTGATTAGTTGTTTTACCTCCAAATAGGAGTACATTAAAAGTTTTTTTAATTAGATTTTGATTGTACAGTGATAAATTTTCATTATGTAAAAAATTAGAAAATGGAGAAAAGCCAAAGAAGAAACGAAACTGTAGCCCTAACCCCATGAGGCAAAGGTGATCTCATTTTCAATTTGGGGCATATTCTTTTCCATTAGTGTTATGGATTTTTAACAAAAACAGGGTAAGAATATGTAGAATTCTGTGACATGCGTGTATCATTATTTATTTAACAAGCTCTATGATAGTAAGCATTTATTGAGCTTATTTGTTAAAAAGCAAAATGACACAATAATGAATAAAGCATGGTTCTTATAATCTGGATTAATATACTACCGAGCAAGGTAGGGGCATACAATTCACCTATTTGCTCAACAACTATATTGAGTGCCTACTATGTCCTAGGCATAATGGATACAGCTGAAATCAGGATAGAAAAGGTTTCATGAAACTTAAGAACAGATAATCAAAAAATACATTTGAGTAGGGGTGTGTGTGTGTGTGTGTGTGTGTGTGTGTGTGTGTGTATCTATACTATAATGAGACAGTAAAGGAGGTATGAAGGACAAGACTGGGTCGGTACAGAGAGTAGGAATCATGAGAAACTATTTAAAATACCCTCTGAAGGAGTAACATTTGAGCAAAGACCTGAAGTAGGTAGTGAACTATGTGAATGTCTGAGTGAAGAATGGACCAGCAACAAGTTCAATGACAGGGAGGTAGGAAGGAACTTGGTGTTGGAAACAGAAACACTTGACAGCATTGTGAGCAGGGAGAATGTGAGGAAACGCAGTTGGAGAGGTCACTGGGGACCAAATCATGTAGACCCTTGAAGGCCACAGGAGTGTCTGGATGGTGGGTGGTGAGCTTTGTGAGGTCTCCAATAGGTGAGTGACACCAGCTGATGTGTATTTCCAAAGCCTCACTTTGGCCTTTGTATGGAGGCTGACTATGGTAGGGGGCAAGAAGCAAAGTCAGAAGATCAGTTTGGAGGATTCTTTAATTATGCAGGAGAGAATTGATGGTGGCTTGGACTGTGGTAGCAGCAGAGGGGCTGTAAGAAAGGGTCAGTTTTAAGATATATTGTGAAGGTTGAGCTTTCTGGACTTCCTGTAGAATTGGCTCTGGGAGTAACAGAAGGGACGTGGTCAGGCATGCCTGGGCAACTGGGCAAATGGTGGTAACACAACTGAGGTGGGGGGCAGTGGGGGGACACTAGAGGAGAGTTAGAGGTTTGGTTTTAGATATATTAAATTGAAGATTCCTGTTAGAGTCCCAAGTGGAGAGCCTAACCACACAGGTGTATATGCAAGCCTGGAGGTCAGGGAATGAGTTGAAATGGAAGATATAAATTTCAGAATCATCAGTGCATTGGTGTGTGAAAGCCATGTGACTGGATAAGAAAACGGCTATTTGGTGAGGGGTTGAGAGAAAGGTATCTTGAGTTCCAGTGGGGCTGGAGGCTGATGGGAATCTGAGGACCACCTTCATTTAATTCATGGTCGCACTGAAGACTGGATCTGTGGTCCTAATGGTGGCAGGATGGGTCTTAATGAGAAAGTGGTCCCAAATTTACCATTAAGGAAGGGAGGAAGTGGGGAGCACAGAACCTTGAAAAGAGGTTCTAAGACCCTGGGGAATAAGACAGAAAGGAAGACAGGAAATTGAGATAAAGAGAAGGTACGTCAGGAAGGAGAGTGGGAGAAGAAGAGACTCAAGTTTATGGGTAAATGCCAAGCTCTAGGAGCCCCCGCCTTGATCCGTCCTTCCTTTCTTCCTTCCTCCTTGCATGTATGCAAGCATGCATCTATCCATCCACCATCCATTTCTCAATTCATTTAGTGAGTCAATAACTCTTATTAAGCCCTTGCTTTTTGGCAGGTATTGGGCTTTGGTGTCAAGGACATAAAATAAGAAGCAGTTACTTCGTGGAGGAAGCAGGAAGCACAAGAATTGCTCTGATCAGCTCTAGACAGACAGTGACATCTTAATCCGTAGTTTCCCAAAGCAAGTCAGTCCACATACTAGTTGCATCACAATTGCTTGAGGGCCTTTGAGAACTATGTACTCCTGAACCCACCTAAAAATCGAAATCTTCCAGGGAGTATGTTTTGAAAAGGTCCCCAGGTGATTCTGATGTGCAACCAGGTCTGGGAATTCAGCTGATTGAGGTTCAGGTCGGATGAAAAGTTGGAATGATTTTTAAATAATTCCACTTTATAGCATTGTTACGGTTAAATGAGATCAAGGCAAAGCAAGTTCTTGGTGCAGAAATGCTTCCTGGACATGTCTGTGTGGCTTAAGACCTTCTCACTGCCCAAAGCATCAAGTAGCATCTTGGTTAGAGGGGCAGGCTCCCGGCCACATCCCAGATGTCCTGAATCAGAATCTCCTGAATGATTCACATGCACATTAAAGTTGGCTGGTAGAAGGGGGACACAGATAGTCCAACCTGTCACTGAGGCGGTCACACCTGGAGGCAGATCGTCTCTATTAAGGAGCACTAATGAAACGTAAAAATGATTTCCTTGGTGTAATTATATGATGCTGCTCTGCAGTTGTAACCCTGGGCTGCTCTGTTTGCAGGTGATTTAAGTGCCCATTACACAGCACAGCGATGTATGTTGGGAAACCAGGGGTGATAGAGAGGCAGTGGGGATGCTGGCTCCTTGTGTCTCCCTGGACAAAGTCAGTCTGTTCTTGACAAGGGCTGCACCAGTGGTCCTCTCCTCTCTGTTTCTGGAGAGAAACACCTGCCCTTCCCCAAGACTGACCACTCCTCCATAACAGAGAGTGCTATAAGGCACAGAGCTATGCTGCCCAGAACAGTAGCTGGCTTCAGGGGAGTCCCTGAATCTCAGTACTTCTTGAATTTGAATGTGCACGTGAATCATCTAGGGATCATGTGAAAATGCACATTCGAATTCAGCAAGTCTGGAGTGGGCCTGAGATCCTGTATTTCTAGCAAGCTCCCAGGTAATGCTGATGCTGCATACTTTTATTAGGACCATACTTTTACTAGGAAGACACCAGTACTTCTCAGTGGTTCTCAGAGAATACCAATGATTCCTCCCACCCAAGTTGAATTAAATTGGAATTTCTGGAAGTAGAATTTGGGCTTCACTATTTCTGAGAAATTTCATAGCTTATAGTCAGGGTTGAAAACTGGTTTAGGAGACATTTTCCCCTCTCCTGCTCACTCTCCCTTTCTCTCTCTCTCTCTCTCTCTCTCTCTCTCTCTCTCTCTCTCTCTCTCTCCCTTCCTCCCTTCCTCCCTCCCTCCCTTCCTTCCTTCCTTCCTTCCTTCCTTCCTTCCTTCCTTCCATCCTCCTTCCCTGTACTCTTCGCCCCTCCCCTTCCCTCTACTCTTCACCCTTCCCCTTCTCTCTCTCTCTCTCTCTCTCTCTCTCTCTCTCTCTCTCTCTCTTTCTTTCTCTTTGCAGGATAGGGAGGAAGGTAGAGGAGAGATCAGCTGGGATCCAGAGCAGACAGTTAAATTTAGAGAGAGATTTGTGCTCCAATGAAGAGAATGATCATGGGAAGGCTATTGGCAGGAAGGATATTATCTTTAAACAGAATCCTGTAGCTGGACAACTCTTTCCAGGAGTTTTGCTCAATTCATGCCTGTGCCAATTGTATCATGCTGTTCTCTTATTCCTTTTCCCATTCATGGAAATTCTGACTCTCCTGTTACCCATGTCTAAAGAGGGACAGCCAACATAGACATTCCTTGGCAGGACCCACCTCCATCTTGTTCACTTCTAACACTTGCTGAGCCTGTGCAGTGGGAGCTGGAGGTCACAGGGAGAATGCACCTGCAAGAGTTGGGACTTTGAGTGCCAGAACACAGAGACACAATTCAAAGACAATTGGGCAAAAAAAATGATATTTTATTCATTCATATAACTGAACATTGGTTGTTCCAGTGGAGACATCCTCTAGAGTCTCCCTCTTTGACAAGAAGGCCACCAGCAGGCTCACATCCCATCCTTTCAGCAAAAGGGTACCTCTTTGCAAAAAAGGGTACCTCTCTTGCAAGTATTCGCCCAGAAGTCAAAGAATAGAGCCCCTTTGGTTCTGAATGAACCATATGTTCTGAAAACATACGGCATCTGTCTTTCTCTGTATGACTTATTTCACTTACCATAACACTGTCCAGTTCCATCCACGTTGCTACAAAAGGCCATATTTAATTCTTTCTCATTGCCAAGTACTATTCCATTTTAAACATAAACCACAACTTCTTTATCCATTCATCACTTGATGGACATTTAGGCTCTTTCCATAATTTGGCTATTTTTTTTTTTAAATTTTTTTTAATGTTTATTATTTTTGAAAGAGTGGCAGAGACAGAGACAGAGAGCAAGCAGGGGAGGGGCAGAGAGAGAGGGAGACACAGAATCGGAAGCAGGCTTATAATTTGGCTATTGTTGAAAGTGCTGCTATAAACATTGGGGTACAAGTGCCCCGATGCATCAGCACTCCTGTATCCCTTGGGTAAATTCCTAGCAGTGCTATTGCTGGGTAGATCTATTTTTAATTTTTTGAGTAACCTCCACACTGTTTTCCAGAGTGGCTGCACCAGTTTGCATTCCCACCAACAGTGCAAGAGGGTTCCCGTTTCTCCACATCCTCTCTAGCATCTACGTCTCCTGATTTGTTCATTTTAGCCACTCTGACTGGCGTGAGGTGATATCTCAGTGTTGTTTTGATTTTTATTTCCCTGATGAGGAGTGATGATGAGCATCTTTTCATGTGCCTGTTGGCCATCTGGATGTCTTCTTTAGAGAAGTGTCTATTCATGTCTTCTGCCCATTTCTTCACTGGATTATTTGTTTTTCAGGTGTGGAGTTTGGTGAGTTCTTTGTAGATTTTGGATACTAGCCCTTTGTCCGATATGTCATTTGCAAATATCTTTTCCCATTCCATCAGTTGCCTTTTAGTTTTGTTGATTGTTTCCTTTGCAGTGCAGAAGCTTTTCATCTTCATGAGGTCCCAATAGTTCATTTTTGCTTTTAATTCCCTGCCTTTAGAGATGTGTCAAGTAAGAAATTGCTGTGGCTGAGGTTAAAGAGGTTTTTCCTGCTTTCTCTTCTAGGGTTTTGATGGTTTCCTGTCTCACATCCAGGTCCTTTATACATTTTGAGTTTATGTTTGTGAATGATGTAAGAAAGTGGTCCAGTTTCATTCTTCTGCATGTTGCTGTCCAGTTCTCCCAGCACCATTTGCTAAAGAGACTGTCTTTTTTCCATTGGATATTCTTCCCTGCTTTGTCAAAGATTAGTTGGCCATACTTCTGTGGGTCCAATTCTGGGTTCTCTATTCTATTCCATTGGTCTATGTGTCTGTTTTTGTGCCAATGCCATGCTGTCTTGATGATGACAGCTTTATAGTAGAGGCTAAAATCTGGGATTGTGATGCCTCCCACTTTGGTCTTCTTCTTCAATATGACTTTGGCTATTCAGGGTCTTTTGTGGTTCCATACAAATTTTAGGATTGCTTGTTCTAGCTTCGAGAAGAATGCTGGTGCAATTTTGATTGGAATTGCATTGAATGTGTAGATAGCTTTGGGTAATATTGACATTTTGACAATATTTATTCTTCCAATCCATGAGCACGGAATGTTTTTCCATTTCTTGATATCTTCTTCAATTTCCTTCATAAGCTTTCTATAGTTTTCAGCATACAGATCTTTTACATCTTTGGTTAGGTTTATTCCTAGGTATTTTATGATTCTTGGTGCAGTTGTGAATGGGATCGGTTTCTTTATTTGTCTTTCTGTTGCTTCATTATTACTGTGTAAGAATGCATCTGATTTCTGTACATTAATTTTGTATCCTGCGACTTTGCTGAATTCATGTATCAGTTCTAGCAGACTTTTGGTGGAGTCTGTCGGGTTTTCCATGTATAATATCATGTCATCTGCAAAAAGTGAAAGCTTGACTTCATCTTTGCCAATTTTGATGCCTTTGATTTCCTTTTGTTTTCTGATTGCTGATGTTAGAACTTCCAACACTATGTCAAACAACAGTGGTGAGAGTGGACATCCCTGTTGTGTTCCTGATCTCAGGCGGAAAGCTCTCAGTTTTTCCCCATTGAGGATGATATTAGCCGTGGGCTTTTCATAAATGGCTTTTATGATGTTCAAGTATGTTCCTTCTATCCCAACTTTCTCGAGGGTTTTTATTAAGGAACGATGCTGAATTTTGTCAAATGCTTTTTGTGCATCGATTGACAGGATCATATGGTTCTTATCTTTTCTTTTATTAATGTGATGTATCACATTGATTGATTTGCGAAAATTGAACCAGCCCTGAAGCCCAGGAATGAATCCCACTTGATCATGGTGAATAATTACTTTTATATGCTGTTGAATTCAATTTGGTAGTATCTTGTTGAGAATTTTTGTATCCATATTCATCAGGGATATTGGCCTGTAGTTCTCTTTCTTTGATGGGTCAACCAGGCAATTAGAGAAGAAATTTAAAAAATATATGGAAACGAATGAAAATGAAAATACAACAATGCAAATGCTTTGGGATGCAGCGAAGGCAGTCCTGAAAGGAAAATACATTGCAATCCAGGCCTATCTCAAGAAACAAGAAAAATCCCAAATACGAAATCTAACAGCACACCTAAAGGAAATAGAAGCAGAACAGCAAAGGCACCCCAAACCCAGCAGAAGAAGAGAAACAATAAATATCAAAGCAGAAATAAACAATATAGTATCTTAAAAAACTGCAGAGCAGATCAATGAAACCAAGAGTTGGTTTTTTGAAAAAATAAACAAAATTGACAAACCTCTAGCCAGGCTTCTCAAAAAGAAAAGGGAGATGACCCAAATAGATAAAATCATAAATGAAAATGGAATTATTATAACCAATCCCTCAGAAATGCAAACAATTATCAGGGAATACTATGAAAAATTATATGCCAACAAACTGGACAACTTGGAAGAAATGGACAAATTCCTAAGCACCCACACCCTTCCAAAACTCAAACGGGAAGGAATAGAAAACTTGAACAGACCCATAACCAGCGAAGAAATTGAATCAGTTATCAAAAATCTCCCAACAAATAAGAGTCCAGGACCAGATGACTTCCCTGGGGAATTCTACCAGACATTTAAAGCAGAGATAATACCTATCCTTCTCAAGCTGTTCCAAAAAATAGAAAGGGAAGGAAAACTTCCAGACTTATTCTATGAAGCCAGCATTACTTTGATTCTCAAACCAGACAGAGATCCACTGGCCTTTGTTCTGTTCTTCAGGACCTCCCTGCCTCCAGCCTTAGGGTCTTCACATTTGCAATTCTCACCTAAATTGTCACCCCTCCCTACCTCTCTTCCTCGTTTACACTTGATCTTTTCAGTCCCCTTTAAAATGGCCAGCTATCCCCAATCTAAATTAGGCTATCACAGTTCTCTGTTCTTTTTTATACAACACATATAATTAACCTGTAAGCTTCTTGGACTGTTTATGTCACTTGCATTGATCCCATGTGATTTCTAGACTCCATGGAGATAGGGACCCTGTCTGATTTTGTTCCTCATATGTCTCTAAGGCTTACTTTGACCCTGGTGCATAGTAAGTGCTCAGTGAATAATTGTTGGATGAATGAATTAGTTTGCTGAGGTTCCCTGTGTCCCTCAAACCTAGGTACGTGTAAAAGTCAACTGGGAAATCATTAAAAATACAGGTTTCCAAGGGCACCTGGGTGGCTCAGTCAGTTAAGTATCTGACTTCAGCTCAGGTCATGATCTCACAGTTCATGAGTTTGAGCCCCACGTTGGATTGTCTGCTGTCAGCATAGAGCCCACTTCAGATCTTCTGTTCCCCTTTCTCTGTCCCTCCCCTGCTCGTGGTCTCTCTCAAAAATAAATAAGCATTAAAAAAATACATACAAGTTCCCCTAACCTTCCTTTGGTCTTTAGGTTCAAAATGTGTGGTTGGATCCTAGGAAAACCACTAGGAGATTTGGAAATGGTTTGCCAGGATTGTCAATGGACAAGGTGCCCAGAGTCTTTTGTTTTAATTTGGTTTTCAGTGAATCACAGCAGACTGAAAGAGACATGGCCAAATGTATTATAAATTGAATGTGGAAGGAGGGAGAAAAATGTATGTTCCTAAGAATGCAGAGTTGTGGTTTCCATCAATACAAGCAGAACACTGGCCAAGGAGACACAGTTCAATTTGAGTTAATACTAACTGCTTGTAGTGTTTGTTTTTCTTTTCTATCTTGATGACAGTTTGGTGGTTTCCACACACTGTCAGACAACTTGTAGATCCGTAAATGTTCTCTTGCTAGTTGCATCACATTTCTGATGGGATCCTCCTCCTTGGTTCCCAGATGCTAAGTTCATAGTCTAACATAGCCCCTCCTCCCTGCTGGTTAGAATATTCTCATCCCCTTTGCCCACTTTCTGACAGAGTGGATTTAAGGAATTCAGACACATGTTAGCATCCTTCGACTTTGTACATGGATAATTGAAAGTCCACTAGCCTTATATGCTGATAGCAGCATGAATTATTTTGACATGTCCTTTTTGTAACTCACTTCTGACAAAAAAAAACCCACCCTTTTTCTCAGTTACTGAACTGCCAGCTTCCTGAGGTCAGCCACTGTGTCTTTTTTCTCAGCTATTATGCTCTTTAGAACTTAGCACACATTCACTGATGCTTCAACATTGACAGTGGTTTGTTACTGTTAATAATAATAAAATGGGTTATTGTTAAAATTGTACTTTATAGCATTTGTACAGCACTTTGCAGTTTACTAATGCTTTCCTTCATTATGTCATATAACTCTAACAAGTCACTTTTAGTGAACGACTGATAATCAGAATCACCTTGGATGTATTTCAAACATATACATTCCTGGGACTTACTCAAGACCAGCTCTAAGAGTGAAATTTAGAAATCTGAATGTCTAGCACTCTCCTAGGTGATGTTTCTGATTATCCAGACAGGTGAGCCATGAGTGTGGTCACTATGTACGTGGGCTTGGAAGTCAGACTGACCTGGGATGGAATCCTGGCCTCTGTGGGACCATGCGCACCTGACTACAGGTCTCCAGGGCCTAGTGCTTCCCCTACCTGCATGATGGGGCTGATGAGACCAATAAATGAGAGCACATGGGTATAATATGTACTTAGCAAACAGCAGCCGTCACAACAATTTCATTTCTCCTCGTGGCAGCATAAAATAGTAGCTAAGAGCGTCATTTGGGGTTCAAGTCATTCCTCGTACATATAACATGAGTTTACACTAGTCTCAGTCTTCTCATCTGTAAAATGGGAATAATGGTGGACACATCTATCCCCTGAGACTGTTTTCAGGATTAAACTAATTAATTATGAAAAGTGGCACTTTAGACCAAGACCTGCCACATGTTGAGTGATACATCCATGTTAGATGTGGCCAATTTTATATCCATTTTACAGAGGAAAGTACATGTGGCTTCTAAAAGGAGAAAAAAAAAGAGTTTAAACCTTGTCCTCTATGCCTAAACTCTGGGCTTTTCCCACTTTACAAAGCTAACTCTTCATGCCAATCCTTCCTAGGACTTATAACCAGGTCAGTGAATGCTCATCTCATTTTTTTGCCTTGATGGGGAAAGGATCAAATCGCCACCTATAACCCAGCTTTCCTTTCCTCCTGCTGCCCTTCCTTGTTCTCTCTTTCCAGACCCAGGCCCTATGGCCATTTTTCAGAAATGTCATTTTACTGGGGCACCACACTCAGAGGCCCTAAAACAGACTGATTTGGGATTCCTGTCTCATCCCCATCTGTCTGCTGGAGTCTGGGCAGATACCAGAGCAGACTCATCTAATTAGTGGACTCCTCTCCCCTGGGGCTCGGGGCTACTGGTGCATGGCTTCCCCATTTCCCAGAAAGAGACGAGATACTCGTCAGATAGGCCAGCAGTGAAGGCTTCCCCGCAAGAGCTTGGGAGGGAAGGGATTTTATAGCTTCTGGAGCAGCAGGGCAGGAACCTGGGCCATGGGGACCCAGGGCTGGTGTTTACATGGATGTGGCTGTTGAGAAGGACATCACCTCACCACTCTGAGTCTCACTGTTCTTAACCATAAAATGGAATGATAATCATACCTACCTTGCAAACTTGTTGAGATTATGTCTCCAAAGTGATAATTTCAAGATCACCTGACCTCTACCCCATTCCTCACTCTTGCTTTTCCTTCCCTCTCTCCAAACTCTTCAATGATTTTGTTAGAGGGAGAGAATGTAGTAGCAATTAAGTGCACACTGAAGTTACCTGCTTAGGTATTAATCCTGCTCCTGCCTTTATTCACTTGAGCAAATTATTCTCTAAGCCCAGTTTCCTCTTCTGTAAATTGAAGATGATAAGTCTGGACCTGCCTTGTATGTTTGTTGGGATTGTAAAGTGAGGTCAATTATGTTGGTGCATAGTAAGTGCTTAATAAATATCCAGTATTATCATGAAGCAAGCATGGGGGTGGATTCCTTGTCCATCTCAATGTTACCCTTTTTCATGTGTATGATAAAGCAATTTTTTTTCTATCAGGAACTTCATTACCCATGTGCTTTTACAACTTCAGGACTTAGCTCATGGGGACCCTTCTCTGCAAAGCATTCCCTGAGGCTTCTCTTGCATAGGCTTTCCCTTCAGCCTCCAGGGTTCCTCCCCCCATAGCTCTTTGCAGAAGGCATTGTTTGGGTTTGCTCCTCTGTTGGACTCGGATTCCTTGGGGGAGGTGCCTGTGTTAATAGTTGTGTTTCTAGTACATTGGACAGCACCACAGACAGCAACCGTGTACCTACTTGGAATTTTGTTTCTGTTGAAAGGAATGAATTAGGACACTGAGACCTTAAAGCAGTGTTTCTCAAAACTTCTTTGAAACCTGGTGATGCACATATTCACATACACTGTAAGAAGCACAGGTTCATATTTGTTTGATATTCGCTTCATATTTCACTATACACACTGCATTCTGATGATTTATCTTCTCTTTTTCTCCCCTCTCTTTATTCAGTTTCTAAAATTTTGCCCATAATCTAAACATTCACTTTACAACTAATTGTTCTGTGTTGAGAAGCAGTATCTTGTAACGATAGGAGCATGGAAATAGATGCATCAAGAATTCCAATCTACACCTTACTGCTTGTGTATAATGAGAATGTCACCTGACCTCTCTAAGCCTCAATTTCTTCATATGTGAAATGAGTTAATAATTTTACCTACTTCTTGGGTTCCTTGTGAGATTTTAATGAGGTAATATAGGTAAAGGATTAAACACTGAGGCTGGCATCTAGTGAGTGCTTAACAAATGATGGTTTCTTTCTTTCTTCTTTTTTTTTAAATCAGAGCCACTCTTTAAATCCTTGTATGCCTCTATCCCTTTCTCTCCCAATCTTCCTAAGTCTGCTTATTCTCATAATCTTTTGGTTCAGTCATATTTACCTCTCCAAGGCCTACCTCACTGACTATGATCTCCAGAAACATAAGAATGAGCCACAGTTCATAGCATTGTAGCTGACTTCATAGCACATTGAGAAGGTGATTTGATGGGAGACAGTAGAAGCCCCATCACTTTGACACAAGGGATGAAGGAAATAATTACCATTCAGGGCAAGAAATAAAACATTGCCAAACTCCAGGAGCTCCCTATATGTACCTCTCTCCTCCTTAGAGTTAACTACTGTATTGTCTTTGAATCTTCTGTCTCTCTTATCCCTTCTGATGCTGGTCTTAATTGTTACACTTAATCCAGTCCCTTCTCCAGGGACTTGACAGGACCCAAGAATTTCCCTTCTACCCTGTCTGCCCTCAACAATTTCAACATACAAGAACTTAGCCAATCTGAAGGAGAGGGTGGAGATTACTATATAAATTACAATTCCAGCAGGAATGCAGTCACCTGTCTCTAGGACCTCAAGATGCTTGGCCATCCCCCTACACCCCACAATCATTGTTAGAGAGTGAGCTTCTCAAAGCAGCTCAACAGCACTCCAGTTCTGCCCTGCTGCACTACCCCTTTGGCCTGGAGATCCCCTCATTCACAAACTAATGGTTCTGGAGTGAGCAGAGCCTGGCAAAATGGCAAAGGTTCCCTTATGGAGGATGGACCTGCCCCATGGCTGTGTTCATGTGGTACCTCTTAGACAGTGCTTGAGTCAGGAGGACCTGATTCTAACACAAACTTTGCCACCAACCAGCTGTGTGACCTTGATTAAGTAGCTTTCCTTATCCCTTCCTCAATTTGCTCATTAGTACAATGGGCATGTTGATAATATTTTAAAACACTATTTGTTGTGTGAGAAAATGAAATAATGCAAGTTAAGTATCTGACCCTTCAAGTCCTTAATAAATTTCATAATCATCATCCTCATTGTTGTTGCTGCTGCTGTTGTTTTAACTGATGATAATCACAAATGAACACTTTAGTTTCTGAATCAGATGCAGAATACCTTTAACATGAAGAACGCTTGAGCTACCACATCCTCCGAATAAGAGAGGGCCAATTGTTCCTGTGGACTGGCAGTCTTGTTGCCTCCTAGCAGAAAGCTCTAGATGCACTGACTTGTGCTTGAATTTAGGCACTTAATCAGGAAGAAGGAAGCGGTTCTTTCATTCCGGGTGGTTCCTAACTCCTGTTGAATTGGGCTGGAATAGAAATAATGGCTCAGAGAAAAGAAACACAGACACTAATTTCCTTTTTTCTTATATGGCCTCAAACTTTCATCCCCCAAAGTGGACTGATTTCAGTCTATCTTGCCTCCTCCCCTTGCATGATGAGTTTCTAAGACCAATTCTTATTCTATTCCAATGTCCAGCACAGTTTTTAAAAAAAAAAAAATTTTAATGTTTGTTTATTTCTGAGACAGAGAGAGACAGAGCATGAGTGGGGGAGGAGCAGAGAGAGGGAGACACAGAATCTGAAGCAGGCTCTGAGCTGTCAGCACAGAGCCCCACGCGAGGCTTGAACTCACAAACCGTGAGATCATGACCTGAGCCGAAGTCAGATGCTCAACCAACTGAGCCACCCGAATGCCCCAATGTCCAGCACAGTTTTTAGCACTAGCAGAGATCTGTGTTTCAGGGCTGAATCTATGACTCCCTGGTTATCTGGCATTTGCTTTCTCTCTTCCACCACAGTCCCTGAATCAGCCAGACTTTTATTTAAATGATTAGTTTAAGGAGCAGAACTTTAGCAAGCTGTATCAGCTATGGTCATTATCTCTTTCTGTCTCTCTATTCCCCTTACTCCCTCTTTCCCTCCTCCCTCTCCTCCTCCTTCTCCTGTCTCCTCCCTCCCTCTCTCTCTCTCTCTCTCTCTCTCTCTCTCTGATGCCAAATTTCAGCAAATTCAGACATGTGGTGGTCCTATTATCTTCCAGGACTGTCCTATCAAAGTAGGGCCAATTTAGATCTTCTAAAGGTCAGAGAGGAGAAACCTTAAAAACAAATTATTCATGCTACGCTTGTTAGAATCTTTAGATACAAATGGGCAAACTTTGCTCTGTGTGGTTCTATCATAAACTTTGAAGGAAAAAATCTCATTTACTCATCTTGGTTAGCAGTGAAAGGACCAGGATAGGGAAAATACAGCATAAAGGATGATAGCAATTTGAACACACACATAATTGCCACTCAGGGCAAGAAATAAAACATTGCCAAATTCCAGGAGCTCCGTACCTCCCTCCTCCCTAGAGTTAACTACTACATTGCCTTTTATTGAAACCACTTTACTGTTTTTCCTTAGAGTCTTCCATTTGTGTTTGTATCTCTAAGCAATATATAGTTTAAGTTTGCCCGTTTCTGAGTTTTCCATAATGGGCTCATCCTGTATGTATTCTTTTCTTCTTTCATTTGATGTTATGTTTGAAAGATTTAGCCATGTTGTTGAATGTAGTACAAACCTGTTCATTTTTCAGTGCTGTATAATTTATTGTATGAATATACACGATGTATTTTCTATTCTTCTATTGATGGGCAGTGTCATAATTTCTTTACACATTAAGGTTGTTACGGACATTTCCTGTTATAGACAATGATATGATGAGTATCTTTACAGACATCCATCACAATTCACCCAGCACAAATTCCTAAATGTAGAATTTTTGGACCAAAGACTATGGCTCCTTTTTAAGCTTCTGCCAGAATGGTTGTAACAATTTGTATTTCTACCAGAAAAGTACATTCCTGTCTATGTCCTCACACTCTTCCCAGCACTAGCTTAGTTTAGTCACTAAGCACTTAGTTTAGCACTCTTCCCAGTGCTAGCATTTGTTTAGTCATGCCAATTTGATTGGGAAAATATGTTTTCTCAAGATTTTAGAAATTTCCCATTTCTTTGAGTATAGTGAGTATTCCATTTCTTTCAGTGTGGGTGGGCATCCCACCTCCTTTATGGTGTTTTTGTTTTGTTTTGTTATTTATATTTATTCTCTTGTGGATTGCTTTTTCATATCTTTTGCCAGTTTTAAAAATTGGTATATGAGGCGCCTGGGTGGCTCAGTTTGGTTGAACATCTGACTCTTGATTTTGGCTCAGATCATGATCCCAGGGTCGTGGGATTGAGCTCCACATCGTGGAGACTGCTTAGAATTCTCTGTCTCTTTCCCTCTGGTCCTCTGCCCCACTCGCTCTCTCTCTAAAAAAAAAAAAAAAAAAAAAAAAAAAAAAAAAAAAAAAATTGGTATGTGTGGATTTTGACAACAATTCACACTAGGGTTCAGCCCTGATGAAGTGTCAATTAGACACATTTTAAGTTGGAGATCAGGCTAAATGGGGGAGAGGGAAGGGACTTCTTAGTGCCCCTAAATCTGAGGAGAGTAATTTGGTAGCTTATTGTTCACAAACCAAAGAGGACAGTTGTGCATTCAGCCCCTTGCTGGGGAGAAAACAATGCTTCCTACACCTGAGGCCATTGGAGAACAAGAGATCCTGCTTTAATTGAATCTGCCTCTACCTCCTTTGTGCCCGAGGAATCTCTTTATGGTTATGACTGCCTGGGCTCCAGGAGTGAGATGGGGATGCAGAAAAGGAAGAAATCTGTTTCATTGGCTTGCAGCTTAGGATTTGTATTCCCCAACTGAATTTACACTTTTTTCTTTTGTTCTCCCTGTCCTCATCCTTTCTTCAGCAAACATTTATCGAGCTCCTACTATGTGCCAGCTGTGTTAGAGGTCTCCTACCTCCCCAGACCTTCAATGTTTCCCATCTCAAGTCGTTGGCAATTCCACCTTCTCAGTTCAAGTGAAGAAGCTGGGAGTTACCTGTGGGTCTGTTCTTTCTGTAGCAGCCTCTCCTCCAGCAAATTCTTTCAGCCCTACCTTCAAAATACACCTAGAATCTGGAAAATAACCCAAACACCCATAAGCAGGTAAATGGATAAACAAACTGTGGTATCTCCATAGGGTGGAATACTACTCAAGAACAGAAAGGAATAAGCTATTGGTGTATGCAACATGAATGGATTTCAAAATACACCAAGTGAAAGAAGCCAAATATAAAATAGTACTGTATGATGCCATTTATATACAATTCCAGAATATTCATACTCATCTGTAGTGACAGAAAGCACATCAGTGGTTGCCTAGGGATGAGAGGAGGTGGGAGAGATTGCCTGGGAGCATGAGGAGATGTTTTTTGGGGGTAGGTGTGTTTGTTACCCACCGTGGTGATGGTTTCACAAGTATATACAGATCCCTAAGTGTATCAAATTGTATTTTCAAGTACATACAGTTTATTGTATGCTGATTCCACCTCAATAATGCTATTAAAAAGCATATCCAGGGGTACCTGGGTGACTTAGTGGTTTGAGCATCTGACTCTTGATTTTGGCTCAGGTCATGATCTCACAGTTCACGAGTTTGAGCCCTGCACTGTAAGTGCAGGACCTGCTTGGGATTCTCTTCCTCTCTCCCATCTGCCCTCTCCCTCCCTCATTCTCTCGCTCTCTCAAAATAAATAAATAAACTTAAGAAACACAAGCACACTGAGAATTAGACCACTTATCACCATCTCTGTTGCTACCATTTCATCTGAACCCCTATCAGCTCCTACCTGGTTAGCTGAAGCAGCTGCATAACATGCCCTCTGGCACATGCCCTCAACTTCCTTACACTCTCTTCTTAACACAGAGACTGCAGTGGTGCCTCTCAAAGGGAAGTGAGGTCATTTTACTCCCCTATTGAAAACCATCCCATGTCTTCCCATCACACCAAGAGCACTTGTCACTGTCTGACATAATGTGTACTTTACAAGCTTATTGCCTGTCCAACCACCATGGTGACAGAAGCTCCAACAGAGCAGGTCCATTTATCTTCACTGCTGTATCCCCAGTGTCTAGAGAAGTATGTGTTACGTAGAAGGTGATCAATAGATATTTGTGGAATGAATCAATGAGTATGGTAGCAGACTCAGAGAGTTCCCAGACTACTGAGGGAGACGTACATAAATACAGTGAAAACAGAGGGCAATAGATTGTATGATAAATGGAGGCATCTAAACTATCTTGGGGTGAAGTCAAGGATGGCTTCTTGGAGTAAGATGCTATGGGAAAGAAGACACAATTCCTGCCATCATGGAGTTCTATTGGATGAGCAAATATATAGGCCTATATCATACCATGTGATAAGTGCTTTATAGGGGTAAGCATGAGGGGTGAGAAGCAGAGAAGTGGTAGTCTCACCCAGCCTGGGGGAAGCTCTGGCAAAGCAGATAAAGTTTCTCACAATGAAGCACTTCCTGCTTGAGATCTATTTACATCCTTTCACCCAGTCTCCAGATTTGGGGAGGCTGTTTTCTGGATACAGACTGTGGCCACTGGACCAAGGAATTGACCCAAGATTTGGGAGATATCTAATCATCACATCTTCCCATCATGCTTACTTCCTTTTTTATGTAAGTTGTACTGCACCAATGTCCATCTAGGAAAGTCATTCTCCACCTTCCGTATACAATAGAATTGCTGGTGAGCTTAAAAAGGAACACATGATTGGGTCCTACTCTAGGCTGATCAAATCTAAGTCTCTGAGACAGGGGCCTAAATATGGATATTTTAAAAACCTCACTTTGCAGCTAGAGACCTGGAAATGACAAATGTGATTCAAGAGTCAGGAACTGTTGTCCTATTTGGAGTTTAGTCATTCATTTAGTCTTCATTTCATTCCTGCCTCAGGGCCTTTGCACTTCCCTTTCCCTTTGCCTCGAACGTTTTTCCCTTAGGATTTTTGCATAGCTAGTTGGTTCTCATTCTGTAAGTCTCTTACAGAAGTCTCTGTAAATGTTGAGTCTTCAGAGGAACTCTCTCTGACACTCTCCCCTCTCCATCTAAAATAGTTTTCATCTACTCTTGCCACCCTGGCTGTTATCTATCACATCACCTGATCGATTTCCTTCAGAGCACTTATTACAACTTGAAATGATCTTATTTACTGTTGTATCGCTGACATTAAAGAAATGAACCATTTAAAAGAGTGAAAAGATCTGACATGTGTAAAGCACAGTGCCTTGCACGTGGCAAAGACTAGGAAATGTTGCAATTAATATGATAAATTAATTACTTGGGATAATATACAAGGCCTAGGATGAAAAGAATTAGCTCTCTGGCAGCATGGGAAATGTTGTGAACTACTACCTCATTTTTTAATCTTATAGATGCTAAGCTCTTTGAAGGAAGGGGCTATTTCTTATTCATCATTGTATGTTTGGAGCTTAACACAGTAACTGGCTGTGTTAAGAAGATGTTCTTATTATGGACAACTGTTTGCACATAACAATCTCACTCAAGCTAGTGTAACAGAAAAATGAATTTATTGGAAGGATAAAAGGGTCCTATAGAACCCAAGGTTGGGGAAGAAAGTCGGGCCAGCAAAGAACTTGAACCTTGAAAAAGAAAGGTACCAGAAACTAGCAATTTTCCTCAGTGTCTTCCCAACGTGGCATGATGTCTCTTTCCTTTTCTCTGCAAATTGGCTTTCTCTGCTTCGTGGGCATGTGGATGTCCCCAGCCTGAGTTTTACAAAGCTCACTTTGAACATCTCACAGAGCTTGATTCTGAATCCCCAGGGAAGAGGAAATTTGATTGGCTTTAACTCCTGCCAGGCATTCACTCGTGGGCCAATCAACTGAAGGCAGAGGCGGGGAACTGGGATCACGTGGGCCGCTGTTCTTGCGATTGGGAGTATCTCTTTGCAGTAAGGAGGGCTTAGCCCAGATTCTCCCCTTGAAAACAGAGCTTGACAGAATGGCTTGCTTACAGGTAGTTTGGTCAGGAAGAGATGCCAGGGAACAGGAGATGAAGGACTTGGAAGAGTGAACTAGAGGAGGAGAGAAAGCCACTCCAAAGGTGTGTTATTGAGCTGATGTGGGCAAGTGAGGCTCATGCTCAACAGAGATCCTCTGAGAACTAAGTAGAATGCACGTCAGAAATGCCCTCCTGATAACAGGAGATGGAAGAATCTTTCCATCGGCTCCTGTCCTCTGCTGGTCAAGGGTTGCCCCAAAGGGTGTTACCTCCATCTCACTTCAGTTTTGTACACGCACGAGAATGGCTATCAAGCTTTGAAGCAGAAAGCAAGAGGTACACGGTGCCGCCAGCTAAAGCAAGGTGCCAGCAGACTACCCCTGTGAGCAGGTGATTTGCTGTGGCAGGGGCGAGAGCCCACAGGTGGGCCAAGGGGATGTGAGCTGCTGGCAGGAGGTGCGGGCAGATTGTCTAAGAAGAGACGGTAAGTGTGGGTGGAAATAATTTATATCTTTAGTATCTGCCCAATGAGTGTTTTCTGAATGAACAATAAAATGCAAAATGAAGGACAGGTTCTTGGAAGAGGCAAGATTTAAAACCCCTTTTGGTGTTGAAGGCTCAGCCTGGGGAGCATGTGGGTAATGATCATCTATTCTCAAGTATTTTTCTACTGAGGACTATCAATTTTGTTGAGAAGTCTGTGATATCGTAAGGAAGGTAGAAGATATTTCCCCCACTTGGGGATGAAAAACAGACCTGGAGATGCTGAGCACTTTGGTACATGATGCCAACATCAGGACGAAGTTTTGGTTTTCTGTCTGCTTTACCCCATTGAAAGTTATATGGCTGTAGTTAGACCACAAATATGTGCAAAGTACCAACTTCCCTCCGTTTGCATCCTCTCTCCTCTGTGTATAATTCAGCACGGTGAATATAGTGGTTGTTAAGACCTAAAGCAAGTTTCTAATTTTGTTTCATTATGGGTATGAATGCAACCCTGAGGACCCATCCCTACGGCCTTAACTAAACTTGGTCTCTCAAGCTGGGAATTGACAAGATAAAGATCTGAATGGAAACTCCTGTTGGCGGAGGGCTGGGCTGACTCAGCCCCGATAAACCTGCAGTCAAGAAATCAATAGAGCTTTTTCAGAGTTGCCATTATCCAACAAGGAAAAAATTTCAAAAATAAATTGCGACCTGGTATAAAATCAGATTAAGTAGATAACAGGTTTTGCTGACTTCAGGGCCATGCTAGGGATGGCACAGGAGAGAGAGAATTAGCGATTTAATGAGCTGGAGTTCTCTCTCGGCTTGTGCTATGCAAGTGTTTACTCTCTGAACAAGAGAGGGAGGACAAAGGTGAGAAAACAGATCCCAGCTTCCGTTTGAATTTCACCCCAAAGCTGACCCAGCCCTGCAATCTAGTGCTCGCTCACCGTTTTTGGTGGTAGACTTGCAGAGCAGGTAACTGCTCCAGCCTTGAAGTCATGGGTTTTAGCCAGGCTTCGCCATGCCGTATGGCACTGGGCTGGTTAGTTCACCTGCCCATAAGCCCCGGTTTTCTGGTCTTGAATCAGGCCCCCCCACTGACCGAGGCTGGGGCAGAGTTGTTCCACCAGGGAAATGGGTACAATGCTTGGAAAACACAAGAGAATGGATGTTGCAAGGCAAGGACAAGCCGCAAGTGGGCACCAGTCCAGCTCTATCTTTCTGCCTGGACTCTGACATTTCCAGAGCCCTTAAAAATGTCCCCACAGAGGTCCTCTGTGGGTAAAGTTAAGGGAAGTATTCCCAGAGCCAGGCAGCCTAATTGATTTGGGAGAATAAGGGCAGGAGCAAACTGGAGCTTACCCTCGGGGTGTACCTACCTGTCTCTCTGCTCCTTCAGGCTCTGCTCCCTACCCGGCTTCAGAGTCAGGTATTTCTTCCTGCCTGTCTTAGGATACCTCTTTGGATTTCGTCTCTTGCCTGTGTATACTACTATTACTTCCCAGACCCACCTGTCTGTCCCCCCTTTTAGTTCAACCCCACCCTTCCAGTTAGTCCACTCTTGTTTATGGTATTCTAATTGTTGGCCAAGATATGGCTCCCTCCCCTGCCATCAAATCAATATGGGATGCTTCATATGGGCTGGGGAACTTATTGTAAAATGTGCTCCCCCTTGTCATCAGCTGAAGCTCTTGTGGGCGGGTGTGGTTGCAAGGCCCAGCTCAAGAGGGCACCATTCACATCATAATCCATGTGAATATAGCAGTCCAGAATTGTTCAGTGCACAACCCTACTGACTGTATGCAGCGGCTTTGCCTTCAGCAGCTGAGAATGAAGAAGCTGCTTTTTTTTTTTTTTTTTTTTTTTTACAATCTTGGCAAGTCATGGTGAGACATTTCCAAGTATAGTTGGTCCTGAGGTCAAGTCTTGCTCAATTCTGATGTTTTATAATGCAGGAACCCCTCACTTACTGTGGTGGCTTTGTAAAGTGTCAACTTGGCCAGGCTGAGCTACATTTCCCAGAATCCCTTCCTTGCTATGTTTCCAGAGCCACAGGCAAGATTTCTGTGAGAGATTTGAAAGATTTAAGGGAGACTGTGGACATTTTGTGCTTTGTTCTCTTGGTCAGGTAAAACAGTTTTGTAGCTCACACCTGTTGTGTTGGGTTCACCTCATTGATGTGGGACTACCTTCCCATGGATCCTCCTTCAGCTTCTTTGACTCCTGGGCCAGGTGTATGTTTGGACCCTTGAGGAAGGGCACCAACTTCTCCTTGAAGACACCCACATCATCAAGTCAGAGACCGAAAGAACTGGCATGGGTTCAAGTCTGTGTCCTTATGGGTTCTAGTGTGTGCTCTTGGATTCCAGCTTGTCCTTGCTCTGCCCCACTTGACATCTGTCTGCCCTTCTGGACTTCCTGGCCTGCAGATTTCAAACTTTAGCATCAAATACAAAGACAACAACCTTACAGAGACTTTAATCAATCATAGTTGAGTGAGGGCACATGCTTGGGAAATTCTTTAATACACCGCCCAGTGGGCCTACTTCTTTGGTTGAACTGGACTAATGCACCTACCATGGAATTACATTTCTGAAAGATACAGGTTTGGGGTCTTATTTGGGATGCTCCCAAAGAAGAACTCACTGCAAGTACCTGGTGGCAAGTAATTTATCTGGGAGCTGGTCCCAGGAAACAGAAGTAAAGAGGTAGAGAAAGTGAAATCAAGAAATGATGAAAAACTTGTAGACAGTGAGACTCAACTCCACTCTGGCATTTGAGAAGTGTGCACATAGCCTCCCAGAAGTCTTTGTGTAAAGCATGGGAGGCAGGAAAGCTGAGGTCTTTATCTACTGGCTCTGGCCGCCCATTCAAGGGTTGCTCTGTGCTATGCTTTTGGGGTTCACCTGGCTGAGAATGAGCAGGTTCTTGCAGCATCAGAGAAAGCACTGAGGCAGAGAAGCAGAGAAGGTTCTGGGTTCTGGGCAGGTGCTTGAATCTGGGTGTTGTTAGGTTGCTTAGGCTATTTCCCTGATAATGAGTGATGCTGAACATCTTTTCAGGTGTTTGTTAGGCATCTGGATGTCTTCTTTGGAAAAGTGTCTTTTCACGTCTTCTACCCATTTCTTCATTGGATTATTTGTTTTTTTGGGTGTTGAGTTTGTTAAGTTCTTTATAGATTTTGGATACTAACCCTTTATCTGATATGTCATTTGCAGATATCTTCTCCCATTCCATCAGTTGCTGGGTGTTGAGTTTGATAAGTTCTTTATAGATTTTGGATTCTAACCCTTTATCCGATATGTCATTTGCAAATATCTTCTCCCATTCCATCAGTTGCTGGGTGTTGAGTTTGATAAGTTCTTCATAGATTTTGGATTCTAACCCTTTATCCGATATGTCATTTGCAAATATCTTCTCCCATTCTGTCAGTTGCCTTTAGTTTTATTGTTTCCTTTTCTCACAGAAGCTTTTTATCTTGATGAGGTCCCAATAGTTCATGTTTACTTTTACTTCCCTTGCCTCTGGAGACATGTCTGGTACAAAGTTGTTGGGGCTAAGGTTTCTCCCTGTCCAGCAATTGCTATACTAGGTATTTATCCAAGGTAAACAAAAATGCTGATTCGAAGGGGCACAAGCACCCCAACGTTTATAGCAGTGCTATTAACAATAGCCAAATTATGGAAAGAGCCCAAATGTTCATCAACTGATGAATGGATAGAGAAGATGTGGTATATACATGCAATGGAACACTACTCAGCAATCAAAAAGAATGAAATCTTGACATTTGTAACAACGTGGATGTAACTAGACTGTATTATACTAAGCGAACGAAGTCAGGTGGAGGAAGACAAATATATGATTTCACTTATACGTGTAATTTAAGAAACACAACAGATGAACATAAGGGAAGGGAAGGAAAAATAAGATAAAAACAGAGAGGGGGGCAAACCACAAGACACTTAAATTCAGAGAACAAACTGAGGGTTCCTGGAGGAGAGGTGTGAAGGGGATGGGCTAAATGGGTGATGGGCATTAAGGAGGGCACTTGGGATGAACACTGGGTGTTATATGTAAGTTATGAATCACTGGGTTCTACTTCAGAAATCAATACTACATTGTATGTTAACTAACTTGAATTTAAATTAAAAGAAAAAGGTGCTTAGGCTTTTGAGGTCACAGTCAAGGATGAGCTGTAGGGCTGTGACTTGGGCACTAGAAGTATCTGTTGTTGCCAGCAACGCCACTGTTTGCAAGATCAGGTGTCATAGATGTTACTGGGTCAGGAAGAAACAATTAAAATGCCACTAAAGGTACATTTAAAAATCAAAACAAATACAAGTCAGAGAGCTTTCTGATGTTAAAGAGCTATTATGACAACAGACCCACACACACACACACACACACACACACACACTTCCCCAACTCTTAGTCTACCACTTGTTTGCCTCCTAAATTACTTTCTTCCATTCACTTATTCAGGGGAAAAATTGTTTTTCTGCAGCCTTGTGCTCTGCTGCAGTAGATGCTTCTCAAGCTTTCCAAGAAGCCCTTACTAGCAACCCAAGTGAGGCCTATAAAAGAGCCCATCCACAGTTCCTTTAAAATGAAAATAACCCTTCATGTTAAAAAAAAAAAAAAAAATTAAAACCTTGGACTACACAAGTGAAAACATGGTAGCTCAGCATTTTGGAAGCCAGACTCTGACCAGCAAAGGGTTATTGAGGGTCTCTTCATGGGGATGGGTCAGAGGCCTGATGGTTTGGGCCATACCTGTTGGGGTTTTTTTTATTTTTTTTATGTTTTATTTATTTTTGAGACAGAACATGAGCAGGGGAGGGGCAGAGAGAGGGAGACACAGAAGTTAAAGCAGGCTCTAGGCTCCGAGCTGTCAGCACAGAGCCCAATGAGGGGCTCAAACCCACAAACTGCGAGATCATGACCCGAGCTGAAGTCGGATGCTCAACCAACTGAGCCACCCAGGCACCCTGCCATGCCTGTTGTTTAATGCCTACATCTGGTTATCATCACGTCAACTGCAATATCTCATTTCCATTTTCCCAACCCTTGGGCTTCATGTTTTGTTTCCTGCAGGATCAGTGACACATCAAATAATCTGTCCTCATCGCAGCTTGAAACCGTGATGTCCATCTGTGTCAGGATTGTGCTGGCTGCTAGGCAGGACAGCATTCTCAGTGAGAAAGACGCTGAGAGGGATAACTTCTTAGAAACACAGACTTTCCATTTTCCAAATGGAAGCTGGCTTGGATACCAGTCACTATCACTGGATATTCAGACCCTCCCTCCTAGATAAGATCATCAGCGGTAACTCTCCTTGTGGTGGATAAAAAAGCTGAGACCCTGAGAGAGGAAATTAATTACCCAACACAGCATTCATGACCCAGCCCATGGTAGGCCCTCAATAATCATTTGGTTATCATGAGAGGTAGTTGGGTGCCATGATTAAGCACACAGGCTTTGAGGTCAGACAGATTGAGGTCCTGCCCTGACTCTGCCTCTCACTAAGTAAGTGCTGTCAGGCAGGTGACTTAACCTGTCTGGGCCTCAGTGTTCCTGACTGTAAAATGGGAATAACAGTACTCATGTGTATGATGTTGAGAGGATGCCATAGATCATGTGCTGTGTAGAATGTTTGGCACATAGTAGAAGTAACTAATGAGGACGATGAAGAAGAAGCAGGCCAACTTGGGCTCTCGTGAGCTTAGGTCATTCTTCAGCTGCCGGATCTCTGACAGCTTAGCAACCTTCCCACCCACTGGCAGGTGGACAGGAGCAGAGGGCTTCCAATGCTGTTTTTCTGGCTTGCTGATAATTGTTTCTTATACAAGCCAGTGTTTTATTGATTCACAATTGATCTTTGCATGGGGCCAGGGGAATTCTTGGGGCATGAAGACAAAGGCAGCATTTTCCAGCCCAGGGGTCCCCCCGTGGGTGTCAGGGGCATCACCTGCAGGCTTGAATGACTGGCCTCTGCCCTGCTTGGGACAACTTCTTAATCAGAACCAGCCCCCTCCAACACGTGCCCCTTTGTTGTTTCCACCCACCCTCCCCCCACTGGCTCCGTTTGACCTTTAATAAGCACCACTTCTGTGCAGAGCTGCCGATGAGTTATTGCTGTGTGAGCAGCTCCCCAGGGCAGGCCACCTCCCCAGCCCCTGGCCTCCCCGCAGCTTGTAAGGGAAAATTACATTTTGATCTACATTCCCCATTTCCATTCTCTGTCACCTGGCTTTGGAGACGAAAGGAAGAAAACAATGTTTTCTTCCCACCCCCCGCCACCCTGGTCTCCTCCTAGATTAGACCTGTGTGTTGTTTCCTCCCTTCCTTTCCTCTTTCCTGCTTCTGTCTGGATGGTCAGCTGGAGAAGATAAAACAGCTTGGCCCGAAGTGTTTACCTGGGTTCGTCCATCTTGGGACACATGGGTCATCTAAGCCCCAGAGGTCAGGGCAAGATTGTACCCAAAAGTCAGCAGATGGACCAGATGAGGCAAAGCTCTTCTCAAATTGTCCTCACCACATCCTGCACCTCTTCTTTCTCCTCCCCCTTTTTAAATTGAGACAAAATTCACATAGCACACAAGTATGCAATTCAGTGGGTTTTAGTATATTTGTAGTGTTGTATAACCATTACCAATATCCATTTCCAGAACATTCTCATCGCTCCAAAAATAAACTGTGCCCATTAAGCAGTCACTACCCATTCTCTCCTCCCCACAGCCCTTGGCAACCGCTATTCTACTTTCTGTCTCTATGAATTCTGGACATTGCATATAAATGGAACCATACAATATGTTGTTCTATTGTGACCACCTGCTTTCATTTAGCATAATAGTTTCATGTTGTATTAAGTGTCAGCACTTTTTTTCTTTTTTATGGCCAAATAATATTCCATTGTATGAAATACCACATTTTGTTTATCCGTTCATCCATTGTTGGGCTCTTGGGTTGTTTCCATATCTTGGCAATTATGAATAATGCTGCTGTGGACATTGTGTACAAACCTTAGTTTGAACATATGGTTTTCAGTTCTCTTGGGTATAAAGCTAGGAATAGAATTACTGAATCATATGGTAGTTCTTTGTTTAGCTCTTTAAGCAGTAGCTGAACTGAGTTCCATAATGACTGCACCATTTTACATTCTTGTTAGTGATGTACATGGGTTCCAATTTTTCCACATCCCTTCCAACACTTGACAGTTTCCATTTTTTATATCCTAGTGGGTGTGAAGTGGTATCTCTTCTGGTTTTGATTTGTATTTCCCTAATGACTAATGATGTCTAGAATCTTTTCATGTGTCTGTTGGCCATTTGTATATGTTCTGTGGAGAAATGGGTGAACAATTCCTTCAGCCACTTTTAAATTGGTGCTTTGGTGTTGCTGGTGTTGTTGAGTTGTAAAAGTTCTTTATATATGTAGATACTAGACCCTTGTCAGATTTGCAAATGATGATTTGTAAATATTTTCAACCAATCTATGGGTTTTGATTGCTGTAGCTTTGAAATAAGCTTTAAAATCAGGAAGTGAGAGGCCTCCAACTTTGTTCTTCTTTTTCAAGGTTGTTTTATCTAGTCTTTGTTTCAAAGCCCCCTATTAGGCTTATGGAGAGTTTATCAGACCTGTGTTGGGATCTAATGCCTCTTCATGCCCAATCTAGCTTCCTCCCTGTCCCCTTCACATGGGTAACTCCCCAGTCACCTGTTTGCATTCCTAACTCTGTCCTGGTGTCTGATTCCTGGGGAACCCCATTTGCAGAAACTAACAGTGTCTGGAACATTGGTCAGCACATCATTAGAGTCCTAGAAACATTTCCAAACAGAGAGAAGAAAGTTATTGTTGACTTGGACACACAAGGAGATTCCAATCTTATTGTTGCCATCAGGGTATAACTTCTCATCATTGATCCAAATAGCATAGTGGCCAACAATAGAAATTAATGAGGCATTACCCTTTTAAGAAGTTTAGGTCCAACAGAACCTTTGGATAGTGGATCAGAGTGGCAAAATAATCTAGAATTATTTCATCTTCAGAAAAAGGATGTTACTTTGGAAGAAGAGAAATCCTCAATGTGGACCAGAGTGGCCAGAGAAGGGTGAGAGAATAGGTAATAGGAAATGAGGTCAGAGAGCTGACTTCAAACGTTTAGAAAGTAAAAACCTTTTCTCTGCTGTTCTTCAACGAAAAACTTGAATGCCAACTCCGTCTGATCCTCCAGGCCTCAGCTTAAATGTCACTTTCTCCAGGAAGCCTTCTCTGAACCTCCTCCTCCCTACCCCCAAGACTGTATAAGGTCATCACGCATTCTTGTTTCACTGCACCCTTCTCCTTTGGAAGCCTTTGTGCGGGCACGTTCTGGTCTGATTCAGTTCCTGGTGTTTTCTCAGCACCAAGAACAGTTCCAGGCTCATAGGGGGTACCTAGGGTCCCTTTCCTGAATGAAAGAAGAAGCAAATGAGCCAGTAGGTAGAAGTTAAAAAAGGAAGAGATATGGATTCCATTAAATCATTACATACTGTTGAGCCATGTCCAGCAGTGCTAGCTGCACAGAACAGGGACACAAATCCAAGTGCTTTGCCTTTGGGTCCCATGAATTTCCATTGCACCAAAGTTCCCTTGAGCCAGTGGCTTCAACCCTCCGGCATTCCTTTTGCTTCTATCTGGATCTTCTTCTACTAAAAGGGACTTGAATTGTTTTCTGAAGGGGAACCGCATGGAGTAGAATTGGTTTTCTGTCTGCTTTAAAAACAAATACAAGTCAGAATATTTAGGAGATATCCAGAAGAATAGATTTTTGGCTCCTTTCAAGTGCTCAGGTATTTTATTTCCTTATTAACAATTACCATTTCTTGAGTATGTACTAAGCATATGACACTGGATTATATACATGACCTATAAATTGAAAATTCTCGAAACAGCTCTGGCTAGGTGGGAATTGTTATCTCCCAAACATGAAAACTCCTTAGTTTCCCCAAACACCTTGGATCAGAGTTAATATCCAACTTCTAAGGGAGCCAATCTAGGCATTTAACCATTTTGGTGGAGGTAGAATCAGTAGACTGACCCCAGGCAAAGATAGCTGAGTGTCTTCTCACATTGCTCATTGTGACTCAGATGATTTTGATAAGCAGCCCAAGAAACCAGATGTGACATTTATGTTTGGCTTAGTCCTGCAACCATGTAATACCCAGAAAGCTCCAACAAGCAAAGGTAAGGGTTTAATTTTATTATCCAGATTTTTTTTACGGGCTTGAATAAAGGGGAGTGACATTCAAAAGTACCTCCTAAATCATCGGAGAGAGATTCAATT
The DNA here is from genome assembly GCF_018350175.1 of Felis catus. Classification (NCBI taxonomy): domain Eukaryota; kingdom Metazoa; phylum Chordata; class Mammalia; order Carnivora; family Felidae; genus Felis; species Felis catus. The sequence continues at coordinate 15,358,649 of NC_058379.1, forward strand.
ATGTTTTCTGTCATTTGTGTTAACTGTACTTTGAAGAATGCTAATTTTCAAAAAATTGGTTACCTATGATTTAAGAAAAAAGGCTGTCCCTAATCAAGCAAACATTCGTTCTCTGAAAATTTCAGCGGTGGGAAAATTCAAGGCCTTGAAGCTCAGGATCTTCTCTGGGAAATTGGGTTATGTTGTTTTTAGGTCACAAGTGAAAGTGTGGGAGTCCTGGTAAATGTTCTTTTACATAAAATTAAGCAAACGTGGCATCTAAATAAGGAAACCATCACAGATAAGTTATGCATATTAAATTATTGCTAATGGATGAAATATAATTAATCTTCATGCATCCTTCTCAGCTCCTTAGAAGATGTGTGCACCTGCCTTCTCAAATTTCCAGGCATTCAGTCAGAATGGTGGGCATGAGTGGTGTTCTTAAAAGGAAGTCCAGTCTCTGGTCAGGAGCATGTTTAAATCACAGGTGAGCCCACGTGCTTCAGTTAGGTACCCTTTGATAGGAGTCCAGAGAAACCCACTCCAGCCAGCTCAAGTACAATTAAGGCTTTGCAGTGAGATACAGAAAGGTCTCATGGGAATTGAGAGAATGCAGAACAGTGAGTTTAGAAGAGCAAGGAGAATACCAGGAACTACTAGGATGACAGTTGCAAACAGATTTCTCCAATTGCTGTGTGATTTCTGCTGAGTTACTTCACTTTTCTATGCCCCAGTCTTAACAAGGGGATGATATAGCATGTACTTCTCTACCAGCCATTAAATGGGTTAATGATTGTGCCAAGTTTAGCACATACTATCTCAATAAATGCTAGCTGTTGTGATAGTCACTATCATTAATGTATTATTATTATATTTTTCTACATTACTTTGTGCAATGGCTCCATCTTCCTTTTGTTTCCATATAGCTTCAGTATTCACAGTGGCCCCTGAGTCATCATGATTTTCTAAGTTCTAGTGCCTCTAACTCCCTAGACACTGTCTTCCTCTCTTGGTTCAAGTTGCTTAAAGAGAGAATCGGGTGGCCTCATCTCGCTCAGATTATAGACTCCTGCCAGCCCATGGCTGGGATCCCTCTGGGTCAGAGACCTTCCTTGCTCCCCATGTCAGGGGATAGTGTCCATGCAGCAGGGCTGTGGGTGAGGAGTCTGCCATTAGGGGGTGAGCATCAGATATCTGCAGCTTGCTTAGAAGCACAGGTGAAACCACTTCTGGCTGGGAAATAAAAAGAGGCCTGCAACAGCTGTGTGGACAGGATTATGTGTGGGGCAGTGTAAACTGATTATGTGTGATTATCAGTGTAAACTTGATAAGTAGTTAGGGATGAGACATCATGGTGGTTGCAAGGTAATTAGAAATGGAATAAAAAGAAGTGTGTGTGTGTGTGTGTGTGTGTGTGTGTGTGTGTGTGTGTGTGTGTGTGTTCCTTCTGAGAGAGAAAGCAAGAACAATTTATCTAGGTGGAGAATATTTGGGTGTTCAGTAAACTATTCTTTTTCTTTTTTTTAAATGCTTATTTATTTTGAGAGAGAGAGTGTGTGTGCGCACGCCCTCGTGAGCAGGGGAGGGGCCAATAGGGAGGGAGAGAAAGAGAATTCCAAGCAGGCTCCATGCTGTCAGTGCAGAGCCCAACTCAGGGCCTAATCTCACAAATCGTGAGGTTGTGACTTGAGCTGAAATCAAGAGTCAGACACTTAACTGACTGAGTCAACCAGGTGCCCCTCAGTAAACTATTCTTTTAACTTTACTGTAGATTTGAAATTTTTCAAATTTAAAAAAATGGGGAAAAATCACAGCTAAGACATTTACCAAGTAAGTATTTTCACCATAAATACATAAATATGCAAAAAGAGTAGTAAGCAAGCAAGCTCAGGACTCAGCAAATCCCAGATCTGCTTACCTCCTCTGTGAGTGATTTTCTCTCTCTAAACCATTTCCACGTCTGTGAAATGGACCCATAGTATTGCCCCCTAGCATATTTAAGAGTTTCATTAACTGATATATTTGCCAAACAGGGCAGTCTGCTGGCAGGCATCGGGGTGGCTCTGCCAACTATTTGTAGTGAGCATATCTCCTCTGACTGGTTCTTGGTACCTAGCATGTAGTAGAAATTTGGATGCTGGTTTTAGTACCATCATCTTTATCATTATCTTCAGCATCATTCCTGAGACCCATTGACCTCCCCACCCTAGAGACATGTAAAAACTGAGACTTTAGGAATAACTGCTACATTGAGGGTGGGGGGCAAGTGACTGCAGCATTGGGTGTTCTCAGCACCTGGGGGAACAGTGTCATTCCGGTAGCTGTGGTAGATGAAGAGATTTTAGTAGCATTTCGGGCTGGGGCAAAGCGTGCTCCCCTGGCTCAGAAGGGATTAGCTGTGTTTGCAAACTAAACACTGGTATAGGCTGAGAGAGGAGGGCCCAGGCTGCAGGGAGCTGAAGGGATGGACCTTGGGTCTTGGGGCTGTGTCTCTGGGGTGAAGCAGGGGATGTTGAGGGTGTGGGGACAGGGACACATTCTTGGGGGCCCCTGGGCATAACGGGGTTGGGTTCAGCAGGATGTTTAAACATGCTGGTGCTGTTATAATCTCATGCTTCTAGTCTTTCTACCGTTGCCTCAGCATCCTTTATAATAAGTTTGGTAAATGTTTGTTTAAACCACAGATGGATAAGTGGACATATGGGGGTGGATGGATTCCGTGGATGGCTAGAAGTGTGAACCATGAAAGAATGAGAAAATAACTGAAAACTGAACAGAAAAATGGATGAACATTTGTTTTTCCCCCAGCTTTATTGAGATATAATTGACATATAATCTTGTGTTAAGATGCACAGTGTGATGATTCGATACACCTATATATCGTAAAATGTTTACCACAATAAGATTAGTTAGCACATCCTTCATTTAACATTATTATCTTTTTTTTTTTTTTTTTGGTTGTTGTGGTGGTGATGAGAACATTTAAGATCTACTCTCTTAGCAACTTTCAAGTATATAGTGTGATATTGTTAATTGGATTCCCTAGAACTTACTCATCTTATAGCTGGAAGTTTATATTCTTTAACCAGCATTTCCCCATTTTCCCAACCCTCAGCTCCTGGTAACTATCAATCTACTCTGTTTCTGAGTTTGGCTTGCTTAGATTCCACATATAAGTGATATCATGCAGTATTTGTCTTTTTCTGTCTGACTTATGTCACTTAGCATAATGCCCTCAAGATTCATCCATTGTTGGGGCGCCTGGGTGGCGCAGTCGGTTAAGCGTCCGACTTCAGCCAGGTCACGATCTCGCGGTCCGGGAGTTCGAGCCCCGCGTCGGGCTCTGGGCTGATGGCTCAGAGCCTGGAGCCTGTTTCCGATTCTGTGTCTACCTCTCTCTCTGCCCCTCCCCCGTTCATGCTCTGTCTCTCTCTGTCCCAAAAATAAATAAAAACGTGGGAAAAAAAAAAGATTCATCCATTGTTACAAATGGTAGGATTTCCTTTTATTTCCTTTTTTTTTTTTTTTTTTGGTGGCTGAAAAATATTCCATTGTGTATATATGCTACATTTTTCTTTATCCATTTATTCATCAACAGTCAATAGTTTCCATGTCTTGGCTGTTGTAAATAATGCTGCAGTGAACATAGGGGTGCAGATACAATATTTACTTGCGATATATACCCAGAAATGGGATTGCTGGATGATATGGTAGTTCTACTTTTAACTTTTTGGGGGAACCTCCATATTGTTTCTATTTCTATTCCGTTCCATACCAACAGTGCACGAGGGTTCCCTTTTCTCTACACCCTCACCAACACTTGTTATCTTTTTGATGATAGCCATTCTAACAAGCATGAAGTGATATCTCATTGTAGTTCTGATTTGCATTTCCCTGGATGATTAGTGTTGTTGAGCATATTTTCAGGTACTTGTTGGGCACTTGTATGTTTTCTTTATAAAAATGTCTTCATTTTTACAGGTCCTTTGCCCATTTTAATCAGATGATGTGATGGTGATGATGATGGTGATGGTGATTTGCCATTGAGTTATATGAGTTCCTTACATATTTTGGATCCTTATCAGATATATGGTTTGCAAATATCTTCTCCCATTCTGTAGGTTGTGTTTTCATTTTGTTGGTTGTTGCTCTTGCTATGAGAATCTTTTAAGTTTGATGTAGTCCCACTTATGATTTTTGCTTTTGTGCTATGCTTTTGGTGTCATATCAAAATAACTCTTGCCAAGACCAATGTCTAGGGGCTTTCCCCCTACATCTTCTCCTAGGAGTATTATGATTCCAGTTCCTTTACATTTAAGTCCTTAACCCATTTCGAGTTAATTTTTGTGAATAGTATAACATAGGGGTCCAGTTGCATTCTTTTGGATGTGAACTTGCAGTTTTCCAAGCACCATTTATTGAAGAGACTATCCTTTCCTCATTGAGTGTTCTTGTTTCCTTTGTCAAATATTAGTTGACTGTGTTTGGTTTGTTTTTGGGCTCTTCATTCTGTTCTATTGGTCTATGTCTGTTTTTATGCCAGTACCATGTTGTTTTGGTTACTACAACTTTGTAATTACAGTTTGAAGTCAGGAAGTGGGAAGTTTTGTTCTTTTTCAAGATTGCTTTGGCTATTAGAAGGCTTCTGGGGTTCCATAGAAATTTTAGGATTGTTTTTTCTGCATCTGTGAAAAATGCCATTGGAATTTTGATAGGAGTTGCATTGAATCTATAGATAGCTTTGAGTAGATGGACATTTTGATAATATTAACTCTGTGGGTGAATATTTGAATGAATAAATGACTGAAATACTTAAAAGGGAGAATGATTTAATGAATTAATTGGTGACTAATAAGGAACAGCTTTTCTTGAGGGCTTCCTAAGTACCACTCTACTAAGCAACTTTTTTTTTTTTTTTCAACGTTTATTTACTTTTCGGACAGAGAGAGACAGAACATGAACGGGGGAGGGGCAGAGAGAGAGGGAGACACAGAATCGGAAACAGGCTCCAGGCTCTGAGCCATCAGCCCAGAGCCCGACGCGGGGCTCGAACTCCCGGACCGCGAGATCGTGACCTGGCTGAAGTCGGACGCTTAACCGACTGCGCCACCCAGGCGCCCCGCTACTAAGCAACTTAATTACACTTCTCATTTGATTCTTACAGCTACCCTATAATGTAGTTGTCATTGTCCTTCCCGTTTTATATATGGTAAATTGAGACTTCTGGAGGTCATATAACTTGCCCAAGGTCCCACAGCCAGGAAGTGATGCAGCTAGAATCCCAATGAATGCTTTAACCACTGCCTTTAACTTCTATGGTATGTCAAGGATCAGGACTGTGTGAACTTATTTTGTTCCATAGATGTTGGTCCCAGCACCTCAGACCAGCTTAGAGATTCATTCATTCATTCTAAAGATATATAATGAGCACCAACATTAATGATCAAGCAGCCACTGCTCCACCATATATAGCTTATGCTTGAGTAGGGAAGACTGACAAAAAAGAAATGCATGTATACTTCCGTGTAGAAGTAAATGGTATGAAGAAAAACAAAACTTGTGAGGGGTTATAGAGTGATGGTGGTACAGAGGGGAGCTATGTTAGAGAGGGTGATCAGGAAAGACCTTTCAGAGGAGGTATAAGGACCTGCCTCATGAACAGTGTATTATGAAAAGATCTAGAGGAGAGAATTCCAGACACAGGGAACAGCCAATGCAATGATCCTGAGGCAGGAATGAACAGTGCAAGTATGAAGACTAGTGAGGAAGGCAGCATGGGGAGAGTGATAAGAGATGCAGTCAGGGAGGGAGACAGGTGCCAGGTTTTTATCCTAGACTTTGCAGTTCAGGATAAAGGGAATGGATTTAAGGGAAAAAGTATGTCTGACTTACATTTTAAAATATCATTCTAGCTGCTATCGGTTGTTCCATCACCCTTGTCTCCAACCCAGAGAAACGGTTTGGTCAGTTAGTGTAAAAATGAAAAACACTTGTTTGTCCTCCTTTGAGTGGTCCCAACTGTCATCCCCTCTTCTCTTCCTTCCTTCTTGGGAGCTCATGTGTCATTGGCACTGCCCCTGTTGGCACCAGGACATTTGCTAGAAGTATCCATTCTTCTTGGGCTCTCTCTTCTCCCGGGGACCCTTGCCATGGTGACTCATCCCAAAGCCCCACCCAACAAAAAAGAAAAATGACAGTAATGTGTATGTCCAACAATAAGGGATTGGGTAAGCAAATCCACTCATTATCACACTTTTGACCATCAGAAATGAGGTTGAGTAGAAGTAATTGCTGTTATACCAGTAATAATGATAGCAACTCAGATATCTATTATGCAACAGGCTCAGTGTTAATAACTTATATATTTTACTTCATTTAATTTTCTCGACACAGAGAGATCGATTCCACTTTTCTCCTCCCCCCTCCCCCCAAGTTTATAGATGAGGAAATTAAGGTTTAAGCGTTTTGCCAAAAGAGCTAAATAGTATATGGTTCAGCAAGAGTAAAATTCAGGTCTCTCTGATTACAAAGTCTATGTTTTTAACTGATGCCATCTGCCTCCCATTGGAATATAATCATGTTGTATTGCTAAGTGAAGAAAGCTGGCTATTAAATAATAAGTGCAGCCTCCAGCCCATCTTTTTCAGTACCAAAAGGGCATGCAGCTAAATATTAAAAGTTGTTATCTCTGGGTGGTTAATTATGGGAGATTTTTGCATGTGTTTATGATTTTTGTAATTGGAGTTAAACAAAAGCAATAAAAGGTCTCCATGTGTTTTTCTCCCCTACTCAGCTCCTCTCCTCCTCCCCTGTGGTTTCCAGACCTGCTCTGGGTTCTCTATGGATATAAAGCTAGCATGGCCTCTTCCCCTTGGCCTCTTCCCCTTGGCCTCCTGCTTGCAATTTCAGCACAATTCTCTAGATTGCTTCAAATTTTGCTAGCATTCTAGATGCTGAGTTAGTTGCATTTTTTTTTTTCACCTTAGCTAGAGGCTTAAATAATACATTTGCAAAATATCCAAGTCTCTAACGTTTTTTTGCCGGTTAGGGTGTGGACTTGGTAATGGCCTCAGCTCCCGGGGACAAGCCACAGGTCTTTGGTGATCAGAAGAGCACTTAATCCGCTCAGTGAGGGGATGGACCTGGAGAAGAAGGGGGCGAATGAGGCTCTGCTGCCAACACTGAGACCGGAAGTCACCCATGTGTCCTAGAACACTGTCTCAGGGGATAGAGATGTCTGTCCTGTGTTGAGAGGTAATTTCAGTGGGAGATAACTCCTGGGCTCTGCTATACATGTCTGCATGCATTCATTCATAAAAGCAATATTTATTGAGCACTGACTCCAGCACTGTACTAAATGCTGGGAACTCAGGCCTCAGGATGAAAGACCATCCTCACCTTGGTGGAGTTCATGAAGTGGAGTCTACAGAGAAGACAAACACTGAACAAATGTTCAAATGTTTAAATGTGGCAGAAGGTGGAAAGGCAGGATGCTATGGAGAAATGTAAGAAGGGAGCTAGCTGAGCCTCAGAATTCAGGATAGGCCCCCCACCCCCCAGGAAGTAGTGTTCAAGCTGAGAGAGAAGCATGCCCAGGAACTAACCAGGCAAAGAAAGGAAGAAGAAGGGGTATTTCAGGGTGAGAGGGTACATATAGAAAGAACTGAAAGTGGGGGAAAGCAGGGTACTGCTGTCATGCTGAAGAATGTATGATGCCCAGATATAAGACAGAAAGGGGCACAGGATAGTCCAGAGGGGAAACCTTGGCCAAAACCAGAGGGTCCAATAAACCACCTCACAAAATGTATGTCATCCTAGGGATGATGAGAAAAAGGCTGTTGAGAAATTTAACTAGAAATAGTGGTTTTATTTTTAAGTGACATCACTAAACGAAGGCAGTTAGTACTGAGAATGAAGTTGCTCCTTGGAGTAGAGAACACTTCTGTGCCAATACGTTGTTCTTTCATTCAACAATTTATGCAGTGTCTACGATGTAGCAGGCACAACCCTGGATGTTGGGGAATGGAAGAGAACAAAGGTCTCTAGCTTACAGTCTAGTGGGGAGAGAAAGGCAATAAACAAAAGGGCAAATAGGGAAATAGTTTAATATTGGGTATCACTAAGAGTCATGAAGAAAGGCAGAAGAAAGGACAGGGGTGTAGAAGCCCAGAGAGGCAGGATGAGGCCATGCTATTCCCAGTGGGAGGTCAGAGAAGTTCTTCAGAAGTTGACACAGAACAGAGAATAGGAGGAAGAGAAGGAACAGGATGGACCTCCAATCCACCAAACCTTATGGGATCTCCCCTCCACGGACTTTTTGGGTGGCCAGATAGGGTTGGAAGGCAAGTGAGGCTTTCAAACAGTAAGGAAGGTTGGCTCCCTTGGTCAGTTGGACCCATGACCTTGGACCTCGGATGTCTTAACCTTCCCTGTCTAGCTGACCATAAATGAAATGCCCAACACAGTTCACATTACAATGCTGAGCTGAACCCCAATAATTATGTAACATTTGCTTTAACTTCATCTCCCCTGATCACTGGTTACTCTACTGGATGCATGTACTCATTGACCTTTTTATTTAAAAACAGAGATGAGCCCGATCAAACACAGGGCTGCCTGAGTACGTTATAGAAGTGTATTGCTGAGATGGAAATCTCCTGGTGATATAACAGGCATCTATTAGGAAGCAGAGTCCGGCGCTTTGCTCATTAATCAGAGCCTCCTGATAAAGTCTGCTGCAGCCAGAGTGGTGGTGCGTTCTTGCTTTTAAGAGATATAAAACAGTATCATTGTCTTTATTGATCTCTACTACTATTATTATCAGAACTTACTCTTTCAAAGTCACTTTCTACAGCTTCCCTTCACACACCTTGTCCTGTGGTCTTGCATTCAAAGGGCCAGTGGCCCGTGGTGGGTAAAACCAAAGGTTCAATGTCTTATGTTATGTGTTCAAATCATAGCTCCTCGACCTACAGGCTAGATGACATGTAGAGTTGAGGGAATTAAATGAAATGGTGAGCTTGGTACTTTTTTGGAAATAGTTTCCAAAATGTAGCTCATAAGAATGACTTAGGGAGTCTGTTAGAATTGAGATTCATCAGCCTTACCAACAGAGATTCTCACCCAGTAGGCTAGGGATGGTGATTCCCAGATGGTTTTATGTATAAGGTTCCTTAGGATACATTTGAAGAAGCACTGCTCTACCTTTGTGTTTTGCTGAAATTTTCCCTTGTTTCCTCAGCCTGTATTATGCAGTGTCCTTGCTGTCTGTATTCTGCCTGTGCTTTGAGTGTTAGATGTCTCCTCTTCCATAATATCTTTCCCAATTTCCCCAGGTTTGAAGGCATTTCTCTTTCTTCTGTTTGCCCACACAATTTTATCTCTTTTGCATCTTATGGTATCTAGTGTATAGATTACAGACTAAATATTACAGATGAAATGTTGTCTTTGAGAACCATAAGAGTAATGCAGATACACTACATGTAAATTATACACTATATATTACTTTCACAGTAATGAAGGTAACATGCTACATCATAATAAAGATAGGTATTATGCTTTGGGGATGTCTTCATGCATCCACTCAACTATATTTTGAGCATCTACTATGTGCCAGGCACTGTGCTAGCTACTGGGGATACAGCAGCAAGAAAGAGTAACAGGATCTCTAGGCACAGAGCCTGGAATTTTTTTTTTGTCTCTCCTTCCCAAGACTAAACTCCTTGGCTCCTAACCCCCACAGTAATCCAGTCACCAGAACAACATCAAGGTTTCTGAAGCACACAGGCTAAGGCACAGACCACCCTCACCATCTCTGCATGATCCAACTTACACCTGTGGCTGATGATCAAACACTTTCTCCTTGAAATTGAGCTAAGTCCTTGTGGATTTTCCTTCTTTAGCAGCCAAGTCATTAACCCCTTCCCCTGGCTTTGTGCTTTGTCACATTTGCAGCAGCTGGACTAACATCTCTGAGGTTTCGCTTCATCTCTTCTAGCTAATTTCCTTTGGATTTGATTGCTTTTTGAAAATTCAGTTTTTAAAAGAGGAAGCATTATGGATTCCTTAGTGACTCGCAATATACAGACTTCCATTACTCCATCCATTCATTCATTCAACAAGAATTTATTTCATCCCTTCTCATGCACTAGGAGACGTACTCACCTAAGCCTCACCCCTATAGGTGCTCAATAAATGTTGGTAGAATTGGTGTTGTACTGGCATATATTCTCTGGTTCTGGTTCTAGGACTTTTCTCTGTCTTTACTGGGTACTGGGTGTCTGAGTGTCGTTAATCCAGTCATTTCTGTCATCCAAGTTGATGCCACTGGTGCATTGACCGGCTTTGATGCAGAGCCATCAGGCACATTAGAGCTCTATTATCTTCAATGCTCCAGGACGTGCTGTGCAAGACCAAAACATCTATGTGCCAAAACAGGAAGAAAGTGATGCAGATTTTTACATTTGCAATAAAACTCCCATCAATCACACCACCAAGACTCGGAGCAACTGAACTAATATCTGAGCTGTAAGATTGCACTTTCTCTGACTTTCCTGTCAATAGGAAATGTTTGTGCATAGCAAATTACCAGCTGATAAAAATACTAAAAGACAAGGGGGAAGGAACATAAACAAGGACACAGAAACATGCTGTCAACCTGCCCAAAAGATGCTAATTATGTTTAAGCCAGTATTGGGTACCGGATATATATTGGGTCCATATCCTTTCTTCATCTTGTTTGGACTATTTCCTAGGCAATTAATACTCTCCAAGAATGAAACAGGTGAAGTATCTTTGTATCATTGATGATGTCATCTTCAATGTGATCATTATCATTATCATCATAGCAAACACTCACATAAGTCTGCCATGTACCTCAAAGACTATATATGTTTATTTTTTCTCTGTAATTCCTTACAACTACTCTGTAGAGGAGGTACTATTATTATCCCCATGTCATAGATGAAAAAACTGAAACACGAAGAGTAAGTAACTTTCTTAAGTAAGTTATATGACTGAGATTTGAGGCCCATTCTGTTCTTGGATACTTAGGGTGGGTGAACTGCCAGCGGGGTCATTTGCTTTAGTCAATCGAATTGGTGAGACCAAAGCTGGTAATTGATTTGGGGGTGTTGGTCTGAATCAAACTGGTGGTTAGCTCTGTGGAAGCTAAAGGAATGCTGAACTGACCCACAAGTGTGGGCCTGACTCATAGGTTAATATTCCCATAAGCTCTGAGGACCAGCAAACACTGATATTAACAAGATGTAGCACATGACTTCAAGAAGCTCATAGTCTGATAATGGGGAGAGGGAGTAGAAACAGACTGTGGGAGAGGGTCTGCCTCTAGCCTCCACAAGGTCTGTGGGGAATAGAGGAGGAACCCCAAACCTATTCTTAGCAGGATTAGACAAAATTCTATTCTATGGGTAATCTTACTCAACAGGTTGGACACCTGTCTTCTTACCAGTTGTGCATTCATTAATTGCTTCTTTTTATAAAGCAGTCAGGGAAAGCTTCAGAACTCCTAGAAGCAGAAATCGATCAGGACAGCTTTTTTCCCCCCAAGAAACCCTTTTATTGTCTACTCAAGGTACCATTAAGAAATAACCAGATATTAGCCCATTGGTTTTTCAACTCTCTGCTCAGGAGGCTCTCCCTTAAATGATTTCAAGGGTCTAACTGAAATGAAAGCCCTCCATCTCCCCTCCCCTGTCTCAGTCTTAGGAAAGTAGGACAGAACAAGATTTGTCCTTGACCACCACCTGGTCACTACTTTACTATTCCTTCCCTACAAAAACTGACCTGCCCTCCAATATGTACCCAAGGTGATTGACAGTGGTGACATCCAATTACAATTTTTTATTTATATTTGGGCACTGAGTGGCAGGCTTCCTATTTACTGTGATAGAAATAACTGGCAAGCATGCAAAATTTTTTATGATCTAAAGCAAGATGAATTTAAAGGTCATGGTTTTGTTTCTTCCCTTGTTGTAACTCATAGAAATTATTTCATGGGCATGGAATGGCCCAAGCCTTATGGTACTATGATCCCTAAGTGACAATTTATCCAGCTCTGTATCTTCAAGAGGAGGAAGCAATGATGCATAGAACATGCCCAGGAATTCTCTACCTGCTGAAATACAATTGTCCAAGAACTGCCACAAGTTCTAGGAGAAGAGGACATCTCAGCTGAGACATGAAGGATGAGTAGGAATTATCTAGGAAGACACAAGGGACAAGAAGGTCCAAGATAGAGAAAATGTATCTCTACAAACGCAGAGAGGGGAATTAACCCAGTCTCCCCCAAGGTGGAATAATGGCTGGAAGGTAAGGTGTAAGAAGAGGAGTGTTAGGGAATGGGGTTGGTAGGGGTAAGCAGGGGCCAGAATATGGAGAAATGCCCTTTTATTCATAATTCTGACTACGTTAAGAGTTAGGGAATAGAGATAGATTTGAGGAGGAAAGATTTCTACTTAGGGAAACATTTCAAGCATTTCTAATGTGTTCAGATTCCCATTTTGTGATCAGTTTATGACTAACCATATTACAATTACCATGAGAAGAAACCAATTCAGTAAATTGTGCCTTCACTGGGATAACAGGAGCCCTGTGCATCATGTTCAGTTGGCTTTGGTAGGACAAAGGCTTATCTCTCCACTGGCCCTTGAGTGACTGAACACCTTGGCATCTTCAAGAAAGAATTGCTGGCAGACAGCCTCTCCTCAGCATTCAATACACTTCCATCTCTCAAAAAAAAAAAAGGAGGAAGAGGAGGTATTGATGTTGTCTGAGCCCTTGGGTAGGCTTTTCACATTAACCAAGAATCTTACCATATTCTAAAGGGCCAAACAACAACACCCCTTTCAATTTGGGGGCACAATTAAAGTTATATCTGGGGCAGTTAGGGGAGACGAGTGTTATGTAGATGGTTATGGTATGTTACACCACATATGGACTTCGTATCAGTTTTGTTGCATAACAAACCACCTCAAAGATCAGTGCCTTCAAATGAAAAATATTTATTTTTGCTAGTCTGTGAGTCACCTGGGCCGTTCTACTGATCTAGGACAAGATAGGCTGATCTCAGCTGGACTTACCCATGAATCTATGGTCAGATGTTAGTTGACTATAGGCTGACTAGTCTAGGATAGCCTAATTCACATCTAGAAGTTAGCTGGTTATTGGATGGAGTAACTGATGGATGGTACCTGGGCCATGTAGCTTTCATCGTCCAGTAGAGTAACCTAAGCTTGTTACGAGAAAGTGAAGTGTACAAGATCTCTTGAGCCTTAACCTTGGAACCAGGACATACTCACTTCCGCTGCATTCAATTAGCCAAAGCAAGTCACAAGACCATCCCATATCAAGGATTAGGAAGAATCTCTGCCTCTCTATGACAGGAGTTGCAAAGTCATATGGCAAGGGGCATGGACATGGGGAGGGATGAAAAATTGTGGATGATTTTGCAATTGATCTACCACACACAGACCTTGTGGAAACAAAAGGTTTCTGAGAAATGTAAAAGCTGTGAAGTGAGTTTTATAACCTGTATGACTGACCTGGATTTTTGACAGACCTGTCACATTTCTGAAAGTTACAAGAGATTTTTTTGCACCTCTGAGAAGGCAGAGTAGGAGAGTAGAGCACATGCTCCCTCCCTACCTCTCCCACCTTCCCAGTGCTGTGATGATGCCCACCCTTGTTTCAGACACATTTAATCCTTGATTCTCTCTCCGTGTGTGTGTGTGTGTGTGTGTGTGTGTGTGTGTGTGTGTGTTTAATTTTCCTTGGAAAATTATTTGTGAGTCTTCACTGAAGTCTAGGATGAAGGTAGTTTCTCTAGTTGGGACTTTCACTGGCTTCTAGCATGTGCCCAGGGGCACTTACAAGGCAAGTAGCTATACCTATGTTTGACAAGTCAATGGGATGAAGTCACCCTGATGGAAGGAAGATTTGGGGATGTGTATGAGGCAGCAGAGAAACAAACCCAGACTCTTTCTCTGCTTCCTGACTCTGCCAGCTGCTCATCCCCCCTCCAGATGGATGAATCAGAGCCTTTCCAGAGAGCTCAGCTCAGGCTGCCATTGCCATGCAGGTATTTAATATGGGAAAATTTTAATCACGTTTGTTTTCCCATGTTTCGCCCTAACGACAAATCATTTTTAATGGGAGACTAGGGGGCGGAAAAAAAGATGTAGCAAATCTTGGCTGACGGTTTTATCACCAGTCTCAGATCTCTGGTCCCAGGGCTGAATTTGCCACCAACTGCAAATCATTCTGAGTGAGTGAGATACACAGAAAATGGGGAGAGGGACCTATCTAAGGTTCTCCTGGAGGGCCAGTAGTGCTCCCTGTGTTGCATTTGTCCACCATACCCCAGTAAGAATTTGGAGCTGTCTTCTGTGTTCCAGGTGTGTCCACATTTTAATCTTCTCATAACCCTGTAGGGTAAGGAATTGCTCTCCCATTTTGGCAATATATAGAAATTGACTCTGAAGCCCCTAGTGACTTGTCAAAGTTCACCTAGCTAGTAAGTCATGGAGCAGGTGACTGACTTACTCATGGTGTTCACTATGGCACCATACTGCCTTTCTTTACAAATAACAAAACATTTCAAATTTCTTATAGTTATAATTTCTAAGCTTTGAGAGATACAAAATTGATTTCCCTTGGAAAAGTGTATTTTTCTAAAGTATACTTACATATATGGAGAGACTCACTCTTTAGCATGGATAAATATGCCATTCAAGGTCCCATGTGTGGGTCCTGGCAGAGTGAAACCTAGAACTCAGGTCTCCTGAAAATATTTCCGTAGTACATGCTTCCTCCATCATAACATACACACCATGGACCCTTGTCTCCTTTATATAAGACAGAACACTATGAGCCCTTGCTCAGACCACGACCTCACCTGGATCACCTCAAGTATGTTGATCTTTGTGGTTAGAAAGACCATTGGTTTTAGGACTCCAAAGGAGTCTTCATAAGATGGAAAGATGGAATCATGGTGGTGAATCATATAACTTTTCTTTTTCTTTCTTTTTTTTTTTACTTCTGTAAATCCAAGTTAATCAACATATAGTGTAGTATTGGTTTCAGAAGTAGAACTTAGTGATTCATCACTTACATATAACACCCAGTGCTCATTGTAACAAGTGCCCTCCCTAATGCCCATCACCCATTTAGCCCATTCCCCAACCCACCTCTCTTTTAGCAAGTCTCAGTTTGTTTTCTGTATATAAGAGTCTCTTATGGTTTGCCTCCCTCTCTGTTTTTATATTATTTTTCTTTCCTTTCCCCTATGCTCATCTGTTGTGTTTCTTAAATTCCACATATGAGTGAAATCATACGATATTTGTCTTTCTCTGACTGATTTATTTAGCTTAGCATAATACGCTCTAGTTCTATCCACATTGTTGCAAATGGCAAGATTTCATTATTTTTCGTTGCTGAGTAATATCCCATTATATTCTTTATCCATTCGTCAGTTAATGGACCTTTGGACTCTTTCCATAATTTAGCTATTGTTGATACTGCTGCTATAAACGTTGAAGTGCATGTGCTCCTTCAAATCACCATTTTTGTATCCTTTGGATAAATACCTTTTAATTACACTAGTAATATTTGACTATATCTGTAATATTTTAAAGCATTCCAAGATATGGTATTATTTCACTCAAAAGTACTTTAGTGACTATTTCCAACAGATGAAGACTTTTGAGAAAAGCTTACTCATGATCATATGGCTTATTATAATTTTAGTTTATTCATCTGTGAAATGGCATGAAAACCCCTGAAAACTCATTACAAGGTAATAAATGAAAAATAACAGCTAATGATGTAAGTGAAGAGCCAGGAAATATTACTATAATAATTAAGGGATAGGAGAGCTTCAAGCAGGAGGCAGGTAGTCAACAGCATCAAATGTTACTGAGGTGTCAGGTAGAACAAAGACTGAACAGTGACCACTGAACTTGGCATTGAGAGGTCTCCAGGGCTCTTTAGAGCTATCTCAGTGGAACTGTAGAACTGGACACCAGGTGGTAAAGGAAATAAGGTGTGAAGAATATGAAGAGTGTATAGGCTATATTTTCTATAAGTTTGATGAACAGTAGAAGCTTAGGGGATACTTCTACCCTTGGGAGAAGCTAGGGTTGAATGAAGGTGCTCCTTAGGATAAGGCATTTCTTGTAAGCAAGGATCTAGTTAAGAGGATGAGCTTGAAATGTATGAGAGAGAAGAGACAATTGATAAACAGGGTCTTGCTGAAGTAGCAGGAGTTGGGATCAACAGCATGAGAGGAGGGGTTGACATTAGAAAGAAGGGATAGCTCTTCAATCATCCAACATATATTTATTGAGCTCTTCTTGTGTGCCAGCCATTATATGGGGTCCTAGAGGATGTAATGGAAAACAAAGCCTGGTCTTGTCTTTAAGGTTTTTCCAGTCTACTGGTTGCTAAAATCCAACTAAGCAGGCAGTTGTAGTTGTTGTGATACATGGTCTCCTAGCCAGTTGTTTAGAGAGGGTCTCAGAAGAATTCCCAAAGGAAAAACTCTGAGCAGAGATATGGAAATTGAGTATAAGTTGGCTGGGTGAAGGGGATGGGGACAGGATGTTCTTAGCAGAAGGAACAATGTGTATGAAGGTCTGGAGGCTGAAACAAACATGGTCTGTCTTTTACCCACTGGAGGATCAGCCAGGTAATGTTGGGGTAAAGATGCAGGTAAGTTTGGAAGTGGAAGCCAGAATTGCCAAAGAGTATATTGAAGGATTTGCCTTCTTGGAGGCTAGAAATGGTAATGCAGGTGATGGAGACATTGAGCAAGGGCTGTGAGACTGGAGATGAGATTAGCCAATTTATTATGTGTTTAAAGGGCAGGTATTGACTTCTACATTGTAGAAGGTGTTTCTGCTTTGCACCTCTGCTGTCATCCCCCTGTCCCCTAGACCACAGACACAGCCCCCTCCTTGGTCTCTGCCCATCCACTCTTGCTTCCCCCATTCCCTTCTCTGTGCATCAGTCTTTTAAATGGATCACATAACCTCCCTGCTTAAACCCTCTGATAGCTTCCCATTGCACATAGAAAAAGAACTCTAGGTCCTTTGCCATTCTACAAAGTTCTGTGTGACTTCTCTGCGCAAATCTCCAGGCTCATCTTGAGTCTCCTCATCTCTTTGCTCTAGCTGCTCTGCCTCATTTCAACCCTTCCTCAGATCTGCCATGCTTCCTCTTCCTTCCAGCCTTTGCATATATGGCCTCCTGTGGTTGGATCATTATTCTGTCCGTCCCAGCTCCCAACCCCTCTCTCTACCTCCCACATGGCTCACTCCTTAGACCTTAGCTCAAATCATCACCACCTCTTGGAAGCTCTCCCTGACCTCCCAGAATAGGTCACATCTCCCTCTTTACAGCACTCAGAACATTATAAGCTTATGTAATGTGAGCATTTAATATGGGAGCAATTTTACTTATAATTGCTTAGTTTTTTTTACTAACATTCTGCTCTGCCATTATTGTAAGCTCCATGACAACAGAAATGGTCCTGTCTCCCCCTCTCATCTTTATGACCCCAGGGTCCAACACAGGGTCTGACACACCATAGGCACTCAATACATACTTTGAGTGAATGAATGAATGAATGAATGAATACATGGATATTAGTACTCCCTAAAAAAACATTGCATCTGAGCAAATCCTTATAGAGATGTTGATTCAGTCCAGTTTCATCTGAACATGAGCAGCCTTTTTCTACCATCATGCCCATTTGATTATTTTCATACTTTTTACAACTATGTCAACTCTCTGCATGCTCACGCATGTATATTGGTGGCGCAACCCCCACCCCAGTAAACACATCGTTTAGACAAGAGACAGCAAACGCGCTCTCATCAAATCCATGCCTGCGACCAGGAGGTGAAACAGCCTTCATTGCTTTAGCACACATGTTTATTGATGATGCAGATTAAACTTTAATCATATTGCACAGTTTCAATTTCCAATTGAAATTGAAAGTCTGAGCCACGTATGGGTTTTTATTACTTTCCACTTATGCTGCTGATGGAAGCGATCGGAGGGGAGCCATCTTCTCAGGCCTCAGGTGGGGTGTCTGGGCCATAAATCAAATTAATGCTGCAATGTAGCCGAGGTGGTAATGCACAATAGGAGATGAGAAGGGTTAGGAGCAATTTAGCAGGTGTGGGGTTCGTCATCGGGGCCGGATGGTACCTAATATGAGGGGACTCCAAAGTGGAGAGAGGGGCTTCTGCCTCCAGTTATCTTTCTGGCATGTGCCAGAGGCAGGCGTGTTCATAAGCAAAGGAAAATGCTATTCAACTATGCAATCAAAAACAGCTACTGTAGCAAAATCACCTCTTGAGGAAGGATACAGCTTTTGCGTGTGAGTGTTTTAACATGTGAATCCCTAAGGGCAGCAGACACTGCTGAAAGGGATGACAGTCGGTGTTTATCTCACATTAGACCAGAAGGATTTTTTGCAAATGCATTTAGTATTACTGTAAAAACACCTGTTGCTAAGAATGTGGATGTCAGTATCATCACAAATGCAGAACACCAGTGCCCATGATTTGTAGTTGAGCTTTTATTCTCTACTGGAAAGATCATTCATCTATTTGGGGTAGATGGCAGTGGCTGTGAAGTTGTCTTAGGTATCAGGCTGGTGGTGGACCAAAAAGGAGAAGTGAAGCCTTCAAGCCCCAATGGAAGAATGGTAACAGCTATAAGTAGCATTTATTGAGCAATGATTGTGTGCTGGTCCCTGTGCTGAGCACTGAGCTAACCTTCATGTCAGTTGTATGAAGTAGGTACCGTTAATAATGCATATGTGTGAAGTACTCATTCAGCACGTGGCATATGGTACATTCCCAATGTATTTTACTATTTGTAATTATTCCTTTGTCCACTTGGGTAAATGAAGATCCAGAGAGGTAAAATGACATGGCCAAAATCACAGAGCTAGGAAGTGGCACAGCTATGATTTGACATTGAGATGTCTGACTTCAGTACCTGGATTACTGACTACTATCTACAGTAGCCTCTCATCTAAAAACCCTCCTCTGAAGAACAGATCTGTGAGAAAAAAAAAAAAACCCACGTGTGTGTGTGTGTGTGTGTGTGTGTGTGTGTGTGTGTGTGTGTGTGTGTGTGTTTGGGGAGGGGAGTCCAAGCTTGAGTCAATAACTGGGGAATTCAATGTGGGTGAACAGTTGAAGAATTTCAGAGCTCATGAGAAATTGGAGGGCTGGGTAAATAGCTAGCTGGCCAGATCGGTGATTTGATAACTATTTACAAGATGTCCACTTAGGGATGCCTTGGTGGCTCAGTCTACTCTTCATTTTGTCTCAGGTCATGATCTCACAGTTGGTGAGATTGAGATCTCTCACCCTCTCTCTATACCCCTTCCCCGCTCACACACACTCTCTCTCTCTCAAAATAAATAAACTTAAAAAAAAAAAAAAAGACCTACCCTTAGTGGTAGCTTTTGAGATACAAGGATGAAAAGATGTAGCCCAGTCCTCAGGAGTCTTAGTCTATAGGGAGATCTAGTGTTTCAAATGGGTTTTGCTGGCACCCAAGTTTGGTCCACTGCAAACCTTTGGTTTGCTCACATTCCTTTCCCAGCGTGAATACTTACATGAGGAAGGCATCCTGGCTTCCTGATACATGACCTTTGCCCTGTGTGGCTTCATTTTTGCTGAGCTCCACGAAAAACACTGTAGGGGAGGCTGCCTGAGTTTTATTTCGTACATCTTTAAAGATCCTGGCTCTCTTCCTTCACCAAAGACAAATGCTTAACAACTCAGCACTGGAAAATCCCCATGCCACTAGCAGGTAGAGGAGGGGAAATCTGAGCTAAACCATCTACAATCCCAGCAGGATAAAAAAAGATAATAGCTCCAGTGGCTTGCATTATTGAGATCATAGTTACCATTGTGTGGTAGGTATTTCACTGGCTACATCACATACAGTATCACAACAACCCTTCAAAGCAGGTGGTATAATTCCCTTTTATAGAAAAAAAAACCATGAAATAACAGGCTCTGAGAGGTTACGACACCTACCTAGAACACACAGCTAGAATCTCTAGGCACAGGTATACATGTCTGATTCCCAAGGGTATGCCTTTCTAACTATGCATCATTGCCTCCCCTTGTTATTATTAATTTTAATTTCTTCTACCTTTTTGAATAAGTAATATCTGCAGATGTTACAAAAATCCAAAGGTACAGCAGTATATAGCATAAAACTCCTTTCCACCTCTGTCTTCTGGTCCTAAAGTTTGACAGTGAACATCCCCCAGAAAGGAAGAGATGAGAGGTCCATGGACCTTGCCCTCAAAGAGTTTCTGGGCAAGTGGAGTAGTGTAAAGGAACCCAAGAGGCAAACTGATTGGACAAAGCAGAACAGTGTGACAGTTCCTTCTAAGATGGATATAAATGCTTTAGGAGAATAGTTGGAGTATTTCCAAACATTGGGGAAAAAATATTGGATGCCTGCATGGATGAGGTGGTATTTGACCTGTCATTTGAAGTATGAGATGTGCATAAGAGACTAGAGAGGAAGATGTGAGAATAATGTTATCAAGTTTGTGGGTTTTCTGCCCAGGGTCTTCCCAAAGGCTGTTTTCAGTTTCTGGAGCATGATTCCTTCCCCTTTTACCCAATCAGTTCTTTTTTATCCTTTCAATCACAGCTCGTCTGTCCCAACCTTAAGGAAACTTTTCTTGACAAACCATACTTAGGTTAGACACCCCTGTTACTTGGATGTCTGTCCTCCTTTAGACTGGACATCCAGTGCTAACAGGGGCTGTGTCCATCTGGTCAATGCTTCATCTCAAAGCACACAGATGAGAATTAGTGAATACAGTTTGGATTCAGCCCCTAGTCTGGCCCTCACTAACTGAATGACCTTGGGCAAATGACTTAAACTCTCACTGTTATATTTATTTCTTATAATAATAGCAAGCACTTTTATAACACTTCTATATACCATGCTCCAATCTAGGTACTTTTGCATATAATAACTCATCTAATATACATAACAACCTTACAAAGTAAGAACTAGTGTTCCCATTTTACAGATGAGGATACTGAGACCCAGTATGGCAGGCCAACTTCTAAGATAGCCTTCAGTGATCCCCATCTCCTGGAATTTATGCCTTTGTGTTATCCCCTCTCCTTGAGAGTGGATTGGATTAATGGCTTGCTTCTAACTGGTAGAATATGGCAAAGATGATGGCATGCCATTTCCCTAGTTAGGTTAAAAAAACTGAGACTTCCACTTTGCTAGAAGACTGCTTCATTTTCCCTCTCAGCTTGCAGGCTTTGGTGAAGCAAATTGCCATACTGGAACTGAGACCAACAATCCAACGTTACTCAAGAAATTGAGTCCTGCCAGGCTTAAGTGAACTTTGGAAGCAGATACTACCCCAGTTAGGTATGGAGGTGACTGAGCCCTGGCTGACACCTTGAGTATAGCCTAGTGAAAGAACCTAAGTAAGAAGAGTCAGGCCATGTCCAAAACTGTGAGATCATAAATGAATGTTGTTTTAAGCCACTAAGTTGTGGGATTGTTTGTTAAACAGCAATAGATGACTAATACAACCAGAAAGTTTAAGTCACTTGCCCAAGATCACATAGCTAGTAAGTAGAGGACCTGGGTCTGAACTCAGGGAATCAGGCTCTGGAGTTCATGCTTTTAAGGACTGGAATCTACTGCCTTACTGTAAATACTGGGATACTTCTTATACCGACTTCAAAAGTGTTCTGGAGATTAAGTGATAACCATTGAAGGTAAAATCCTTAGCTGAGCACATGGAACATAGTAAGGACTTAATAAATGTCAGATATAATTATCTTTATTGTTATTTGGTATTTTCAAGACATGAGCAAGGAAAAGGGTCAGTCTCCTAAACGTGAAGCCTGCAAGATGCTCATAGTAGCCTTAAAGAGAGTAGCTCTTAGCCTTCATTAAGAACCATCCCAAGGAGGGTATTTAATAAAACATTCATGAGCCACCACTGCTGGGGAGCTTGAAATGGCAGCCCCCAGGTGACCCATAACTGCAGGCAGATGCACCTCACTAGCCTCTCCCCCTCCTTTATAGCATCTCCACAGAAGCCCTGAGAGCAAGAAGGGAAGGGATTGTCTGAAACTAAGCCATCGTTATGGTTGGACAGCAACAACTTTGAGAATTCTAAACAAACACTTTCAGGAACCCATTTTCCTTAAGAGTCAGGGCATTGTGAGCAGAACTTGTCTGAGCTTCTTAAGGCAGCTTCCCTCCCCATTTTTTCAGGGAGCCATAGGGCAGAGGATGTTTCTGGAGGCTGTATCCTGGGCAAGCAGCCTCCATCATTCTGTGCTCTTCAGTCCTTCCTCGAGTTCAGAATCAGGGAATTGCACAGGCCTATCTAGAAGATAAGGATGCTGTGTGCTGATATCCGTGACTTGGGGACCCAAAAGAAGTGGGGAGGACATGTGTCTAACTCAGAGGTCTGTCTTTCATCCCCCTAATCATAGTGGACTCTGTTGATAGAAAAGGCATAACTTTCTGAAAAAGAAGACTTAATATTCAAACAAAATTGTAATGCATTCTTCTGAAGGGCATAAAAATGTGAAATAAATTCTGGCTTTCTTTTTATCTACCCCATCAGCAATTTGCATAAAGCTAAATTATCTATGTTTACACAACAGCCTTTATTAGCTTTTCTCTAGTTAATTTTTAGTGTATCTCTCACCTCTGATTCTATATTTTTTGCCTCTCCTGATACAGACTGAGTTTTCTTCTTGGTTTGTATATATACTCTAAATAATTTAAAATTCTTGATATGTGACTACTGGCCTTTAGGAAAACACAAATACATTTGCTGTAGCATGTGGATCCAAGAAATTCAGAATATTTGAAGACATCGATGACGAGTCTGTTAGTAGCATAACTTGAAATGTCAAAACTTATATCCAAAAAACTCAATGCCTGAATTCTTCCCTTATTTGTTATTGCTTCTACTTTTTCATTATAGAGTATGGGTTGTTATGGTGATGGGCAGCTGGGATGTTGAGAGGCTCTTGGAGAAAATATATTATCTATGTGAAATGATCCATTTCTAAGTCAGGTTAGGGATGGCAAATTGTCTCCTCCTGTGGTCCAATCAGTCAAGCGTCATAAGGTTAATAAAATATCTAAATGTTACTTGACTCACACAGCTTTGTCTTCTTTAAGGCTCTTGCTTAATAGGTCATAGCTATGAGAGGGGGAGGGTCCCTCAAATACACAGGAATTTACTAGGGGTTGGCAAACTATGGCCCACAAGCAAAACCCATCAACCATTTTTTTTTGTAAATAAAGTTTTATTGGAACACAACCATACCTGTTTGCATCGTATCCAAAGTCGCTCTTATGCTATAACAGCAGAGTTGAGTAGACATGATAGAGACTGAAAACGGCCAGCAAAGCTTAAAATACTTACTGTCTGGCCCTATAAGAAAAAGTCTGCCAGGGGCACTTAGGTGCCTCAGTCAGTTAAGCCTCCAACTCTTGGTTTCTGCTCAGGTCATGATCTCCGATTCAAAGGTTCTACTCTGCATTGGGGTCCACAGCTGTCAGCGTGGAGCCTGCTTGGGATTCTCTCTCTGCCCCTCCCCTACTTGCACTGTCTCTGTCTCTTTCAGGATAAATAAATAAACTTAAAAAAAAAAAAAGAGGAAAAGTGTAAAAATCCCTGGTCGTGTCATGGCTATGAGAGAAGTAGGATCCTGTTACAACAGAAGTGTCATCTCCTTGACTAACTAGTTGGTTACACCTGTGTGTACCTGTGCCCTATCTTGGTCTCTCTCCTCATTTATAAATACACACCTGTGGTAATACACCTGTGCCCTATCTTGGTCTGTCTCCTCATTTCTAAAATGCAGATATCTCTGTCCACAGCTGGCATCCTCCTCTAGGACAGGGGCCATCGTTCTTTGGCCTTTCTTTCCTTCCTCCATTCACTCCCAGAAGAGTGCCAGTAATATATGCAACAGGAGCTGAACAAATGTTTGTTGAATTAATATATGTCCAACATTATTATCTTGCAGAGTTGTCATAAGGCTCAAATGGGATAGGAGAGCACACAGTCTGAGAAACATAACATGCTCCAGCACAAGACGCTATTTTAGGCAGATCCATTTCTGGCCATAGAAAAGTGGAATTAGCTCACTTGTTGTTGACATCAGCCTTTGTGTGCTGGATTCCCTTTGTTTCAGTTTGGTTCTTCCAGTTGCAAGAAACAGATGCCTTCAACTTACCTCAGAAAAACAGAGGTGTATCGTTAGGATAGCTGTGAACTATAATTAGAACCAGAAAGCTGTCAGGACTTGCGACTGCTTTAGGAACTAGTCTCTCCGATTCTTTCTCTCTCTCTTCGTCTCTCTATTCTCTGTAATCATCTGTTCAGTTCTCCTTTCTGTCTCTTGGCTAGTTTCCTCACACTCCATCTTTTCTGCTCATGCAGAAGTTTGGTTTTTTGACGGTTTGTCTTCTGTAGCTCAAAGTGTCTTTTCATCTTCTGATACTGTGCCATCTTGGTTTCCCAGCTTTATAACTGTCAACACCTCAGAACAGTCTGGTTGGCCAAATGTATCTTTTCATCCCAGGTCATGGGGGCCATAAGTCATTGACCATATTTTGGATCCGTTGTTCTTGGGTCACATAGTGCACATGTGGCCCAATTAGCTGGCAGGTGGGAGGAGGTCATTGAAGCTATGGGGATGTAGGGGCAGACACTAAATGACATCCCAAATGTGACCCTCTCTGTGCTCTCCCTTCCTTTTATAGACTCTGCCTAATACTCAATTCTGTAAAATAACTTAATACTACCATTGTGGCACATGACTGGCAGCAATTAAAGATGGAAGGCCAATTTCATAAGCCTCCAGTTTGTTTACTAACATAGGGACCATTGGAAAACCATGTTTTCAGATGTGGTGTCCCCACAATGTATGTCCTTGAGGTTTTCCTTCTGTGAAGCCTGTGAGGTTGGACCATTATGTAGAGATAAGGTAGGGATCCCATGGTTAGATGTCTGGACTCACTGGGAAGTGAGACAGAGAAACTGGGATCAAGGGGGACTTATATCAGGAAAACCTTTTGAGTTCTATTATTTACACAGAATCCCTGTCTTCATACCTGAAGCTAAATTGATTAGGATCTTTTCATTTACTTGAGGTTGAAGCCAAGCAAATAGACAAAAATAAAAATGGTTGTCTTAGAAAACCTCTCCTATTGGCTTCTTACCACCACCAAATCCATCATGAAGATTTGTTATCCTCATGATTCTACCCTATTATTTCTTTTCCTCCTCGCATTCACTAGTTATTGAATGCATTCGGGCTATTTTCCTTGGAAGAAGCCAGCTAATAAATGTGATAAATTACATGTGTAACTGGAGAGAGTTTGGAAGCCCAAATGAGGGCTTCCTCTTACCCTCACTGCTTTCTCTCCAGCCCCAAATACAAGTTAGAGATCTTGGATTATAAGATGTTCAAATAGACTCAGGCTAATTTAAGCAGAAAACAAATTTAGTAGTAGGATATTGGATCATCGAATCAATGAGAAGGCTGGGGAACCCAGTTCAGAAAGGGAAAGGAGTGCTCTGGTATCTTGGCAGTGTGAAGTCAACAACATCCTTGAAAATGTGTCACTCTGGAGGAAGTGATGTCATCTACTTTGTCTCCTTATGACTCTACTCAAGATTCAAGGTCACAATAGGAAAGGGCCAATCTGCCACACTTGAGTCATATACCCTTGGGTGGGAGGTATCATTAAGACTACACACAATGAGTGAGACGAAATTCTCCCAAAGGAATTTAAGGAGATGTTACTAAAGCTACAGGGAATGGATCCTAGGTTACCAAAAGCCAACAAATGTCCTTTACTGCAAAGCAGAGACTATGACAGTAGGGATCTCAAGGAAAAAAAATGGAGGAGTGGAGGACCCTTTGGGTAGAAGGCTGCCTCATTCAGATCACATCTTATCAGAATCAGATTGTATTTTGTCAGACACTTCACACATTGTGAGAATGGAGTGGTGTTCTTTGCTTCTAAGACAGTTTCTGTTCACTGAAGCCAGACCAGCATGTAATCAGAGCAGATAGACATCTACAAGCTGTGATTTGATGAGTTCTTGGAAGCCTCCCTTCCCAACACTATCCCTTTAGCCCCTAGCCACTTCTTGATGCCTGGAATCACACCGTGCTTCAGCTATCTCTTTGGATTCAGTATCGCTATCTCCATCCCCCCTATTCAACTGGCAAATGGCTCTAGAAAGGACAGCATTGTGAATCCTTAACATCTAATACTGAACAGTTTTTTTGCTCATTTACATTAAATCAATTCAAGACAACAAACACTGAACACCTATTGTATAACAGAAACTATGCTGTATGCTAGCTTAGCATGATAAACAAGATAGAAGCAATCTCTAAACTCATGGACCTTATAGACCAGCAGGAAAGGCAGGTTCATTACAGTTAAATGATGACAAAGTGATTTTGAGAGCAATAAGGCCCTGGGGGAAGAGGGAGAAATAGGGATGAGACAAGGAGGGTGAGGGAAGAAAAGGTGAGCTCTGTGACTTTTTTGGAGTGTGGGACAGTTCTTCCAGGACCCATCTTCTGCTGTTGGCTCTCCAGGTCACATGGGCTGCTTTTTGCCTTTCCCTTCCGTCAGAGTTGAGTGCAAGGGTCCTGACAGAGAGTGCAGACCTGAGACCTGCAATGAACGCTTCTGGAAGATGCATGTGTTTGAAGACAAGGTAAGGAAATCTGTGGTCTGTCATGAGGCCACCAACCAGCACAGGGTGAGATGGCCCAGGCTGCTTCATCCAGCTGTTTGCTCCATATATTACAATAAAATATCATGTGAGTATTCTTTGTCTTTCTGCCACACCATCAGTTCTCATTACTTTGTCATCTAAACATTTTTGCATGAATATCAGCTGAGTTTTGGGGCGAGTGGCTTCAAAGAATGAATCTGTCAAGGCTATGATGTATGATTTTAAGTCTTTTATTGCCTGCAATTTTTCTTTTTATTTTAAGGGGTCTGTTTCCCCTTTTTATATTCCTCCAAGTATGAGGCTAATGTGGTTACAATAACGAAATTAGCTCATCACTTACTAACTGTTAATTTAATTTTTAATTGTCCATTAAATCAGGCACTGGGCTGTTTATATTTTAATTTTTAATGTCAGAGAGTTAAATTGCTTTCCAAATGAAGGTTAACAAGGGAGGGCTTTTCCTGACTCTGGAAACACGCGAAATCATGTGGAATCATAAACACGATGCTGCTATTAGGAATATGGACAAAGCCTGAAGAATTAAGATAATCATAAGTATTTATTGGGTACTCGCTATGTGCTAGACTCTGTGCTAAGTGCGTTAGATGCATTATCTCATTGATTCCATAAAAAGTCTGCTGTAGTTCTGTTCTTACTCCCATTTTATATATGGCAAAGCTGAGGCTCAGAGAGGGCAAGACATGAGCTTAAGGCTTCACAGCTCATAATTGGATGACCCAGGATGGAACCAAAGTCTCTCTAGCTGCACTTCTAGCACTCTGAGCTGAAATGCTACACTGCCCTGTTCAAGGAAGTAATAGGGAAAGACATGAGAATAGAAAGACAGTATAGTATAATGAGAAGGGTCCGGCTGTGGAGAGACACTAACAGATTCCCCAAAATTAAGATTCAGAATTCTTGGGCAGGGTGATCTAACAGGTCCCTTTAGGCTATTGCATTCTCAGATTCTGTGACATTTCACCTGCAGCTATGTGCTGTTAGTAGCTGAGGTTCTCATGGCCAGAGAGCTATTGGAGCTATGGGCATTTCTTCTGCCAAAAACACAGAGAGGTCAGAGTGATGCCCCCTCTTGGGTCCATTCTGTTTTCTTTGTAAACAAGAAAGAATAGCAGAACATGGCATCTTGTGTCTTAACTATTTGGACAAACAGCGTTCTGTAGGGGTGTGTGTGTGTGTGTGTGTGTGTGTGTGTGTGTGTGCGCTCGCGCGCACATATGCATGTATGTGTGTGAGTGTATGCATGTATGTGCTTGTGTGAATGTGCATCATGTACATGTGTGTTTGTGTGTGCATGTATGTGTGTGAGTGCATGCATGCATGTGCTTGTGTGTGAATGCATGTACTTGTGTGTGCCAAGTATATGAGTGTGTATGCATGTTCTTGTGTGTGCATGTGCACTTGTATGTGCATGTGTGCGTGTATGCATTGTCGTGTGTGTGTGTGTGTGTGTGTGTGTGTGTGTGTGTGTGTGTGTATTGTTCAGTGGTAACTAAGGAGTCTGGAAAGCCAGGAGGAATATACCAGAGAAGAAAGAGCCAGAGGGACAAAAGCCACAGCAGTTGCAGAAATTACTTATTTTGAGAGTATCTTTAAACATCCCTACCAAGAGCAACACTTCAGGCTCTCCTCAGCTAACCCCTAACTGGAGATAAGCTGATGGATAACTGAGAACCAAATAGCTCCTTCATTCCTTCCTTCTTACTTTTTCCCTCCCTCTCACCCTCTCTTCCTTCCTCCCTGGCTCCCCCTACACTTCCTTCCTTCCCTTTGTCTGACAAATACTCACTAGAATTCTCTGATTCAGACACCGCACTAGGTGCTGTGAAGACAGTACTGCATAGAGTGGCTCTCTTTCTTGCATATTGAGAGTTCACAGTCTAGAAGTTTCCCAGGGGCATAGAATATGGGAAAAGGGTATTACATTCAACCTTTACCTCGGGGGGGGGGGAAGGTGGGATCTTCCCCCTCTCATTTTGAGTGGAGTCAAACTGGAAGAGAAACTATGCCATTTTCAGAGACAATCAATTTCAATTTCTTTGAGGTCTGATTCTTCCATGACCCCTGGAAGCATCGTGGCATAGAATTAGAGTATGGACTCTGGAGGCAGACTTCTGGGGTCCAAATCCCGCCTTCTCTATGTCTGGCTTCTAGACCTGCGACAAGTTACTTAACCCCTTTGGGCCTCAGTTTCCTCATCTGTAAAATGGGGATAATAAGAACTTCTATTTCAGGGAGTTGTTGCCAGCGTTAAGTAAGAATACTTACAAAGTACTTAGAAAGGTGTCTGGTCCATACTAAATGTCGGATAAAGGTTTGTTAAGTAGATGAAACTTCCACTGCATGTCCCTACGTAGCTCCTGGACTAATAACCTGGCCAAGACTTAGCTGATTTCCTCTGGGGCTTTGTTGTATGTGATCCTGGGGCTCTAATGGTAAGGTAGCAGGACATCGACACGGACTTAAACCTTTCTCTCCTCCCCCCTCATGAGCAGACTCCAGGCACCACCAACCTTTACTTTGTCTCAGGAGAGCCCAAGGACATTTGTTTTGTAGAATTCTTGGAAACCTTGCTAGGTAGTCAGGTTGCCTGGGTGACATGGGCAGTTTCTTTGTATGTTTGATACCTGTGGCCCAGATTTTAGCTCCTGAGAATAAAATGTTTATGTGTTGAACTGTGCCCCTAAGGAGCAAGTTGTGTATGTGTAGAATGTACATGTTTAGGAATACCTGGGTCCCTAGATGTCCCTCTCTTTCCTAAGAAGAATATGAGACAAGACCCCAAAGAACAAAAAGCCTAAGTAAAGCCAACATTCTGATCCTGGCCCCCAGAGCACTGCCAGACCCATCCAAGAGCTTCTGAAAAACAATTGAGTTCTAAAAGGAAACAAGAGGAACAGTCAATGGGGCTTGGTGATACTGGCTAAATTCCCACTGTGATTAAATTTCATATTTTACCCTGGGCTGGGATGGTTTCCAGAGACCAGTTTATGAAAACAGCTATATTGAGCCAGCTCTGTTTTCCTAAATAACTATGAAATTTAGAGCCCTTTTCTGAATTGGCAGGGTCTCAGAGAGGAAAGGGCTCTCATCAGTGAAAGACACACCAGCTTGGAGTCTGGTAATACCCAATTTCCCAGATTACTCTAGGAGATATGCAAAAGCAGACATTGTTCTTAACCAGAATAATCTAGCAGAGTGACATGGTTTGGGGGGTGAGACATCCTGAGTTTTAGTCCTGGCTCTGCTGCTTATTAGGTGGTTACCTTTAGAAAAATCACCAATCTTTTTAAGCCTTAGATCCTTCATCTGTAAAATGGGTGTGTTAGTCAGTTGTTAGTTATTCTGCAGTAACAAATAGTCCCCCAAATCTTGGCGGCTTACGGCAACAGAGATTTATTTCTCATGTTTCAGCTGTGTTTAACTCTCACCTATGGTTCTATAGATCATCTCCATGTAGATTCTTCATTTCACGATCTAAAATAAAGAATCATCCACTTTCCTATGGATGCATATGGGTTAAGGAGTGATGGTAGAGTCATGCAATGTCTCTTTCACTCAGATGTCCCCTATCTTCACTTTTGCTCACGTTCCATTTGCCGTGGGGGCAGGGATATTATACTTCTCCCACAGAGAGGCAGTGCAAATCACATGTTGGCTAACAGGGTCGTATAACCCTCTTACAGGCAGGACAACAAATAATTTGGTATATTGTACCTACCATAATGAGATAATAATACTCTCTTCTTCACAGGATAGTTATGTAGCCCAAATGGAATCATACACATGAAAGTTTATTACAAACTATTAAGTTCTGTGTTCAAGCTAATTATTACCCTTTAATGCCAAATTCTCTATGGGTCTCATAGAGGTTGAGTGGAGACATATTTTGTGCATTTCTGTATTTATTTAGAAATCTGTTTGTCTTCAAATATATTCCCCGTGTTCTTTGAGGACTGTCTTGGTGATTTCAATATCAACTTCTCTCCATCCAGCCCTTCTTATAGAACCATAGAATTCAAAGAGTTTAGTTAGTTTTACATGCACATAAATGTCTGGCCCAGTATTTTGGAAACTCATGATAAAGAATTGTGGCATTACCTGGCTTTGTGTCACTAAGAATGACAGATTCTCCTGAATGGAGCTGGGCTTTGTCAGATGAGATATGACCCTTCATTGTCAACTACTCATTGATTGACTCTATTCTTACTGCTGGAGAAGACATTTACAGAATCACGTCAGAGACTGGAAAAAAATCTCCATGGACAATTGATTAGGAAACTGGAGATCTGGAATCTTGAGAAGGGGATTAAGAAACATGAAAATGCCAGGAAAAAGCTCATTCAGACTTAGAAGAAGTCTTCGCTAGTTAATTAATTTATTCAATAAAGTATATTGAGTGCCTATTCTGTGCTAGGCACTTGGTATTCAAATAATTTGCTCATTCATTTATCATTTTATTTGATAAATATTTATTGGACATCTATACTCAACACACTGTTTTAGGCACTGGGAGTCTATCAGTGAACAGAACACTCAAAACTCCTTGTCATTAGGGAGCTTATCTTTTAGAGATGGGGGGACCACTCAGGAGACACACAACAAATAAAAAAGCAAGTGAAATAGATGATATAATGGCACAAAATTAAGAAAATAAGTAAAGAATATAGTAAGTATTGAAGATAGGGATATTTTAAACAGGGTATCTTGGAAGGTCTGACTGAAATAGTGACATTTGAGAAAAGGCTTTAAGGAGGGTGAGGGAGCAAGACTTGTAGAAGAATGAGCCATGCAGAGGGAATAGTGTGGGCTCTGTAAGGCAGGAGCATGCCTGGTGTGTTTGAGAGACTGCAAGAAGGCCACTGCGGGCTGGTGTGGCATGAGCTGGGAGGATAATAATGAAAGATGATGTCAGGTAGGAACAGGGGCCAGATCATGTAGAGTCTTGTAGACCATTGTAAGCATTTGAACTTTTTTCTGGGTGAAAGAGAAACTCAACTGAAGGTTTTTAAGCAGAGGACCAAGAACTGAACGACAGTTTTTTCAAGGTTCATTGTGACTGTGCTCTTGACAATGGACTGTGTCTTAACTACCTAAAAGGTAGTTAGGACAGAATCAAGAGAGACCTGGTGGAAGGCCAATGCAACAATGTAAGTGAGAAGTAGTGGGGGCTCAGAGCAAGCCAATATGTGGTAGTGATAACAGGTGGTTAGATTTAGAATATATTGGTATATATTTTATTTATTATTTTTTATATTGGTATATTTTAAAGGTAGAGCTGACAATATTTGCATGTGAATTAGATAGAAAGAAGAAAACAGGGCCCTTGCTCTCATGGGGTAACAGACACCAAGCATATGATTACAGGGCAGATAGAGGTGTGGTGGTAGGAGTACACACAAGTCCTTCTTGGGTACCTGGCATAGAAGTAATGAGATATCTTACCTGAATTTTACAGGATGGGTGAGATTTTTTTCCAAGAGAAGAAGGGGCTCTAAAAATGGTACATTGAGATAGAAGCCATCCAATGTTGGTGGAATGCAAATTGTGAAGAGTGGTGAGAGATGAGACTAGAAGATTGTAAGGAGCCAAGCTTTGGAGGGCTTATAGGCTAACTTGAGGAAGTGGAGCTCCCCTGCCCCATCACTTTTTTTCAGGTGATATGCCTTGGTTTCCACAACAAGTGACATTGTCAGATTTGGGCTCCTCCGTGCAGGGTCCTCCATGCATTGGAGGTGGAGGCAGACTTGGAGGCAGGCATGCAAGTTAGGTGGGTCTGAAAGTTGGGTGGGGACACGGTAGATAAGCCATGATTCAAGGCAGCAGAATTAGGTTGACAGACTCTGACCTCTCAATCACAGTCACAGTCCTGAGGAGCATGACAATAATGAAGCATTGCTCCAAAGATTGTACCTACTGGTTGTACCACTTCCTTCCATGTGGTATAGGCTTCCTGCCCTTTTCTAGAACCTGCAGGGAGACTTTTTAGCATTCAGGTAAATGCTGGAGAAAAATGACCATTTTGGAGGGCAAGGGACAGAAATCCAATTTAAGTTACAAAAGCATGTAGCATAGAAGGATACTGGGGCAGCCCTAGATTCATGTTTTCTGCTGGTTACTCAACAGTATGAAAAAAAATCCAACTTTCTTCCAATATATCTTTTTTTAAACAAATAATCACATATTTCTTTTTTTTACTTTTTAATGTTTATTATTTATTTTTGGGAGACAGAGAGACAGAGTGCAAGCAGAGGAGGGGCAGAGAGAGAGGGAGACACAGAATCTGAAGCAGGCTCCAGAACCCACAAACCATAAGATCACGACCTGAACTGCAGGCCACTTAACTGAGCCACCCAGGCACCCCCAAATATATCTTTATAAAAAGGTAAGATACAATTGGCTGTGTCTGGGTCACATGACCACCCTTAGGCCAATCACACTGAACAGGATGGTATAGAACCTGATTGGCTCAGCTTGGGTCATATAAAAATAACCCCTGTGCACCTAGAGGAAGTGGTTAAGGAACTTTATTGGACAGACACAAAGCAACAGTGATCAGAGTCCATTCTCTTGTGCAGAACACTCTCTGGAGAGGTGTTGGAGAAGAAGTGGCTTGCAGGTCTGGAGTCCAACCTAGCTCCAGCATTCTGCAACTCTATCTCTTGCCTGACCCTACAGGCTGCATTTGAATCACATAGCTATCATTTGCTTCCAAATTAAGCCATGCACTCTCAAACTGAAGAATTGTCTTAGGTAGTTCTCAATGCCAGGATAACCTGCCCTTCTCAAACTTGGCCTCTTCCCAAACTCAATACAAACGTTTCTTCCTCCGTGTAGTGTTTCTGTCATGACCAAGGGAGAATGAATGATCCAGTCTGTGTGCCTGTGGCAGTTTTTTCGTACCTCTGCTATAATGTCTAGAATATTGCCTTGTACCCAGCTGCTTACTGTCTGCCTCAGATCTTTGCTTCCCAGACCATGATCTTCTTGAAGACAATGACTAGATCTCATTCATCTTTGTATCCAAGTTCCATGAACAGTAACAGGAACATGATAGATATTCAAAACTGGTAGCTCAAAATGGTGATTTCTTTTTCCTCTGGCGAGACTGAGTTTGTATAAAATCAGCATTTCTTTTCTTTTTTAAAAAAAATTTTAAATAAAATTAGTTAACATAGAGTGTAGTATTGGTATCAGGAGTGGGATTTAGTGATCCTTACATATAACACCCAGTGCTCATCCCATTAAGTGCCCTCCTTAATGCCCATCACTCATTTAGCCCATCCCCCCACCCACCTCCCCTCCAGCAACCCTCAGTTTATTCTCTGTATTAAGAGTCTCTTATGATTTGCCTCCCTGTTTTATCTTGTTTTATTTTTCCTTCCTTCCCCCTATGTTCATCTGTTTTGTTTTTTTAAAAAAATTTTTAAAGTTTATTTATTCTTGAGAGAGAGACAGAGAGAGCCAGTTGAGAGGGGAAGACAGAGAGGGAGAGGGAGAGAATCCCAAGCAGGCTCTGCACTGACAACAAGGAGCCCGTTGTGGGGCTCGAACCCACTGTGTGATCAACCGAGCTGAAACCAAACCAGTCGCTTAACCAACTGAGCCACCCAAGCACCTCATCTGTTTTTTTTTTCTTAAATTCCACATATGAGTGAAATCATATATTTGTCTTTCTATGACTGAAAAGTCAGCATTTCTTAAAGAATACTAGCCCAGTAAGATGAAATGCTAAATATTCAGAGTAGATACGTAGTCTTTGTCTTCATGACAACTCTTCTTTTGGGGAAATGCCTTTCCCCCTCTCCCATGCTTAGTTTATTTTCAGAGCCTACTTCATACCCCAGGACACTGAAATTGAATTGGACATGGGTCCATGATCCAAAAAAGGTAAATTGTGGAAAAAATTATTTCCTTCTGTATCATAGATTGTCAGCTTGAGACTTCCGTGGAGCAATATCACTGTCCAATGCAAAAGCCAAGAGATGTTCAAATACATGAGAAGAAAATACAGAAGAAAAAGTGAAAGAGGGACTGAAGGGAGGAAGGAGGGGGAGAGAGAGATAGAGATAAAGAGAGAGAGGGAGAAGAGAGGGAGAGAAAAAGAGACTGGTTGATTGATTAGATGGCATAATTTGAACCCCTGGATCCAGTTATCCTAAAGTGTATACAATCCTAGGATTTAGAGTTATATGAACCAATGCATTCTTTTTCATTTAAACTAGATTTAGTTGGGCTTCTCCCATTTGCAGCCAAAAATTGCAGCCAAGATTAATACAATATTATATTTGCCTCTTAAAGAGACAGAAGTCCTACTGGAACATAAAAGACTCTGACAAGTCCTGTAGGAAAGAAATCTGTCTCACTTTGTAGCTGTTTTTTTTTTTTAAGTTTATTTACTTATTTTGAAAGAGAGAGAGCGCAAGCTGGGGAGGGGCAAAGAAAGAGGGAGAGAGAGAATCCCAAGCAGTCTCCATGCTGCCAGGGCAGAGCCAGATGCAGGGCTCAATCTCACAAACTGTGAGATCATGACCTGAGTTGAAATTGTGAGCCAGACACTCAACTGACTGAGCCACCCAGGTGCCCCTGTTTCAGTTTGTTTAACCAAGTCTCTCCCAAACGCATTTGATCACCAATGCCTTTTGTCTAGTAACAAGTATTAATATTTGTAAGCCTACTGTTTCTACACTTTGTGAAATATGGGACTGAAACATTTGCTAATTAGGCTAAGAGAGCATACATTTAATAAGAGAAAATGAAGGTAATTAGTGTGCACAAGGATCAGATCCATGACGTGGGTCAACATAATGGGGAGAGGGCTAATACACTGAGTTAGGGGAATTCTCTGGCTCCAGAAGACTTTGCAGCACTTTAGTTAATAATACTAGCAGTAGAGTAATAGTATTAATTCTACTACTACTAGTAATTAAGATGATTAATATTGATCATACACTTGCTGTGTGCCAGGAACAGTGCAGAAGCTCAGAGAAGTTGAATAACTTTTCCAAGGTGACAAAGCTGGGGAGGTGGAGGGATCAATATTTGAACCCAGGTCTGGCTGACATGGAGACCCAGGCTCTTTGCCACTAAATGTTCATCCTTGAAAACTTGAAAATAAATCATCTAACTAGATGTATTGCATATTTAAAAAAAATTTTAATGTTTATTTTTGAGTGAGAAACAGAGTGCCAGTGGGGGAGGGGCAGAGAGAGGGAGACACAGAATCTGAAGCAGGCTCCAGGCTCCGAGCTGTCCACACACAGCCTGACATGGGGCTCAAACCCACAAACCACAAAATCATGACCTGAGCCAAAGTCGGACACTTAACTCACTGAGCCACCCAGGCACCCCGATGCACTAGACATTTCTGATAACTACTGGCACATTTACATTTCACCAAGGAATCCAGTCAAAGAACCTCCTCGTGTTTTCACAAGCCCGTTTTCTGCTACACCCTAGCTGAAGCCACTCATGTGAATTGTAAATACATGCTAATATCATTATATTGTCATTTGTCTCAGCGCTCCTTTAATGGGCCCAGTGTTTTTAGCTCCACAGAGGTACAGTGCAGAATAGAAATTTTGAAAAACAAATCCAGGACCATCTGCATGCTGCTGTTTGGGGACTGTGATTGTGATGTGAGCACAAGAGAAAGAAGGTGTCTGTAGGTGGATGCTGGCCATTTTGCTCCAACGTGCGACAACTCTGAAGGACCGTTCTAGCTTCAGAGCACCCCACAGGATTAGCCATGGCCATCTTGGGGGATGCCTTACCCCATCCTGCTTTCCCTTCCTTCCTTCCCCAGGTGTTGATGCCAACAGTGCCCCTAATAAGTCTCTTGCACACTGAAGTCTGTCTCAGAGGTGGCTTCATTTTAAATATTCATATTTAAATGTGCCTTTTAAATATTATCAACTTTTCAAATTCAGACCTTCAATCTCCCCTAGAAAGTCTTGCCTGACTCCCTTACACCATCATATATCCCTCTCTGCTCCCTTGAGTCCTTGTATATAACTCAGTTAGAGCATGCATCACATTGCACTGGATTATTTACTTTTGTGTTTATCTTTCACTAGACTATGGGCAGCTTAAGTGTTTTATTTGTATTTGTTCCCCCAACCCCATTCATAGCTCAGGGTCTGGCACAGAATAGTTTCATAGTAAATGTTTGCTAGAGGATTCCGACCTCTTAAACTTTATAAATGCTTTAATAGAAGTGTTTTTTTGTTTTGTTTTTTAGATGACTGAAACCAGCTTGAGGGGATACAAAAATATATTCACACACAGAAACTAAAAATTTCAGTGAAAATAACTTTAAGAACATCTGGATCAAGAGGTCCAAGTCATGGGTGTCTGGGTGGCTCAGTCGGTTAAGAGTCCAACTCTTGATCTTGGCTCAGGCCACGATCTCATAGTTCATGAGATTGAGCCCCACGTAGGGCTCTGTGCCGACAGCACAGAGCCTATTTGGGATTCTCTCTGTCCCTCTCTCTCTCTGCCCCTTTCCTGCTCACATTCTTTCTCTCTCTCTCAAAATAAATAAATCAACTTAAAAAAAAAAAAGAGGTCCAAGTGAATGATATATACTCAGTTTTTCCATCTCTCGGCCTGTTTTGCCCTCTTTTGTCTTCTTTCTCAGCTGGGCTCTCTAGAATGGCAGCTCTGAGCATACATCCCATTAAATAAACAAACCCAAGGGAAAAAGAATGAATATCTCTTGATCCCAGTAAAAACCCAGAGCTGAAATCTCACTGGACCAGCCTGGGTCATATGCCCATGTGTGAACCAATCATTGTGGCTAGCAGACTGACTACACTCGGGTTTTTTGCTCATCCTTGGAAGGCAGAGGGTGTCAGTCCTACCAGAATCCACAGCCTGAGGATGGGAGAGGGGTGGATAACCAAGGTAACTTACTGGTGTTTTTATCAGAAGAAGGGGGATGGATCAGGTCAGGCCAAACAAAAGATGTCCACATTGCATGTTAGGATTCTATGTTGGGGATGTTAGCAAAGACAAGAGGAGTAGAACCCACTGAGGAAAAATGCTGCAGCAAACAGCAGATCCTAGAAGCCAGGTAAATGAGAGTGACTCTTCACTTTATACAGTTAATCAGGAAGCTTCCCCCTTCTTCCTTTGGTATAGTACCCTATTACATTTTAGTGTTTTCCCCCAGATTATCAGATGCACACCTGTATATGAAGCCATGTATGCCTTTGCCATGAGAAAGTATGCAAAGTCTGGTTTATCTGACAGGCTAACCTGGAGACATGCAAAACCCCCACTACCCCAGAGGGATGCAGGATAAGTGTCCATCAAAACAGGTTATTTGTGAGATTAATCAGGAACATTTCTGTGATGGGAATTTGGGAACGCTGAACTCAAAAATTTTCAATGGGTGTCTTTCCTGCAAGACTTCTCAGAGACTTTAATGTGCTAATGATCATTGAGATTTTCCATGAGGGGGAACAGATGGCAGAATTTCCTGACTCTTCCACATGGAACCATTTTTGGGACGTGCATATCACAAGGCTAGTGTTACAGAGAAAACATTTCGGATTGGCTGCACAATACCATCTTTCAAAAACATTTGCAAAATTCTAATAACGGAATTTGATTGTTACATAGTCAGAGCTGTCAAACATGAAATGGATTCGTATGTTTATGGGGCAGACCACTGAACATAGGTATAGCTATTAAACAGCTTCTCTATTTTAAAAGGAATTTCATTGGGTTCTTGCAGACATAAACATCACCTCAGAAGGTCACGAATCCCTTTTCCCCACCAGATTCTTTATCCAAGAACATGACATTAAATCCGTTTGCTATCACACCACAACCTTGTTAAGTTCTAGTGTCCCTTCAATCGTCCTTTCAATCCCAGGCCACCATTTTGTCCATTCTTTACATTTTCTCTGCCTGTTCTTACCTCCAGGCCTTTGTTCTGGCGGTTCCCCCTGCCTGAAGTGCCTTCCTCAGCACCCTGTTTTATGGCGTCCAATTGGGTACAGCCTGCTAGGCTCTCCTCCCCAAAGCTGAGTCCTATTTGCCAGATTATAGTTGTGTTTTGGAAGTCACAGCTGTTGGGGGGAGAGGAAGAGTGTCTAGCTGTGTGTATACATGTGTGCACACGTATGCTGGGAGGGTCAGTGCTTGGGACTCAGTGATAGAGATTTCTGGTTGTAGAATGGTTGTGGAGGAGATGAACGTCCCTCTTCCCTCTGTGGTCTAGGGACACACTGAAACAGCCTGGAAAAGCAAGGAGTTGTAAGGAGAATGAACAGGGAGCTGCAGAGAACTTAAGTCTTATTCCCCTTTTGGCACTTCTTGGATCTGTGATTTTTGGGTGAATCACTTTCCTGTCTGTGTCTTGATTTCTTCCTCACTAAAATGATAGGATTGGAATAGACTGGTGGTTATCATACTTCACTGATCACTGGAGTCACGTGGAAAGCTGGTTAAAAAACAGTTTTCTGGGCTCCAGTCCCTGGAGAAAGGTTTATAACTTTGGGTGATGCCTGAGGATTTGAATTTTAACAAGCTCATCCAGGTATGGGAAACATTGAGCTAGATTATTTCTAAGACCTTTTTTCCAAAACAAAGCATTGATTGATAAAATCTGTCCTTCTGGAGTGGTGGATTAGTCAAAGTCTCTCTCCACACCATCCCTACTGCCATGGTTCTAATGGAGCTGTCAATCTCAGGACACCATCCAAGACTCAAGTCTGTCCAATCATAGGACCACAGCCCTCTGGTCACTAAGAAGAACGTTTGGAAGTCATGTGACCAAGCCAAGCCAATCAGAGCTCTTCCCTTAGACATTTTGCTTGGAGCTAGAGGAGAAATAGCCTGTTCCCTTCGGTCATGGAACTCGGAAGGTCCTTATCCAGGACTGCCAGGTGCCATATGCTCTGCCTTATGAAGAAGACCTGTCTGTTGCAGGAGAGTGTGATGCTGGGCAGAAAACAGCTGGAGTGAGATGGGCAGAGTCAGAGACAATCCCACTGGCCTCGTTTCTCTGGTCCCAGTAGCTGCCCTAATGACTTCTGTCTATTCTGTGAACTAACCCCTCCTCTGTGAAACAGGAAAGCCCCCCTTTGCACAAGCCAGCTGAAGTTGGTCTCTGTCACTTTCAACTAAGAGAATCCTGTGGTAAATTCAGGATTCAAACCTCAGTCTGTCTCTAAAATCTGTGTTTCTTCTCACTGCTGTTCAACCTTGTCTTCTTCAATGGTGGCAAACAGCTTTTTTCATTAATGCTCCTCTGCTCCCTGCAGAAAATCTCTGCTCCTCCACCAGCTCCAGCAGTTTTTAAAGCTTAGCCCTCCTGCATGAATCTCACTGTGCTCCTTTCTTCCTCCTTTCTGTTCTGGTACTTCTTTTTGCACAAGTCATTTGCTAATGATCATTTACTGCCATGGACCATAATTTCTCGTATCTATATTAAGCCTTTGTAACTTTTTTGCTCTATCTCCTCAATTAAATTATAAGCTCCTGGAGGGCAGAGGACATAAACTATATTTTTAAACACATTCTCCACCACTATGGGCACAGGGATGATCAAGGCAACTCCGGTTTTGTTGATTTGTAAGTGGAGGAGCTGGGATTCAAACCCGGGTAGGGTAGCCTCAGAACCTTTGCTTGTAGGTACTAGGTCCTCCAAAGCCACAGATGTGATGGATTGGGGGACTCTAAGGAGAGGACACCCAGAGGAACCTGCCTGTTCGTTTGGGTTGATTTGGAGAAAGGCACCTCACTCTGCAAAAGCAGCCACATCTGCCCAGCAGCAGGCAGGATTCCCAAAGGAAACAGAAGCCTCCTTTATAAATCTGGCAGACATGATGTAAGTGCAAGTCGTTAACCTTGGTTCCCTCACCTCACTTCCTTCGAACACTGGGAATGATGGAAGCTGCCCTCGTAAGATCCAGAGCTCAGGCTCCCAAATGATGTGAGACTCACAGCTCTCCAGAGCCACTGCCTGGGGAGAATCATTCAGCCTCTGCCCCAGCTACAGATGAGCCCTCACCCTGAGGGGCTGCACCTCGTACTGGGAGAGTCAGAAACAGAGACCCACAGGAAACCTGGGACCTGGTCCCTGCCCTCAGAGAGTCTGGAATTTATTTGAGGACACAGCTCACATCCACACATGAAAACCAGTTTGGAATATTTATGAGGCTGTCCAGCATCCCATGTAAACAAACAGTGCATGCTGCGTACTGGTAGAGCTAGGCTGTTTTGGAGCAGAGAGGGGCGTTGCAAATTATCTAGTTCCAGGGTCACTGAATGGTGGCCCATGAACTGAATTGGCTTGTAGATGTGTGTGTTTGACTCATACGGTGTTTTGTGTTACTTTTATATCCTTTGAGCCAACTTTTAAATTTGTGAAGAATTCATATAAAATACAGGTCTGGGCTTCTGTTAAAAAAAAGTAGGTGATCTGCCAGCCCTAGGCTTTTATTTGTGCATGGAATGCACCTGGGTGGAGCTAAGAAGAAGACCTTCTCAAGCAAGGACACAGGGTTTTCAATTTGCCAGAGTCGTGACCGGTTCCTATTGCCTCCCCCACTCCGAGGTCCAGTGTCATTCACTATGTATTGTTGCACATGTACTCTTGTTTTCCTTATAGTAGAAAAATCACTCTTTATTGACCTGCTTTTCTCATTTAAATCATCAGCCTTGTGCATTAAGCTTTCTGAACGTGTCAGATCTGGTTTCTTCCATACTCTACCTTAATGAAATTGAGACTCAGAGACAAGAAAAGATTGAAGGCTGACATCACAGAACCCATCTCTGAGCTCAGTCCTAGTCAAGAGGACTGGAGGCCTGGGTCTCAAACCCTCACTAGCGCCTGTTGACTATATGTTCCTGGGAAGGTTGCCTCAGCATTCTGAGCCTCAGTTGGCCCATCCATAAAATAGGCACAAGAATAACCACTCTACGGGCTTATTTTGAAGATAAAAAGAGATAACTCTAGCACTTTGTAGATTTTGTAAAGTGCAGGGAACCCAAATAACACATCTGTTTATACAGTGATCTGAATATTCCAGTCTTCATAGTCTGTGTTTAATCTGGGCCTCACAGTTCCTGCCATTGGCTTACTTAAATCTTGGCAGTGCTGGAAAGAACCTTCAGCCTTTTAGACTTTGATTTGCCTCATCTTCCATCTTTTTAGTTTGGATAACAGAAATGTTATATTCTTGGCCCTGTATCATATGTGCTTTAAGTAATTTATCGATCCCTCTCCCAGTGCATAGTTTTACAGACCTACCCCCTGCACCCTGAATCAAAATCAGAGAAAAAAATCAAATAATTCCTTTTATGGCCCAAAATAGCAATAACAAATGGTATTTCCTGAGCTATGGGCCAAGCCCTGTGCAAGGCAGATCCTTCACATGCATTTAAAGTACACA
This sequence comes from Felis catus, assembly GCF_018350175.1. Classification (NCBI taxonomy): domain Eukaryota; kingdom Metazoa; phylum Chordata; class Mammalia; order Carnivora; family Felidae; genus Felis; species Felis catus. The sequence goes on from NC_058379.1 coordinate 15,400,892, forward strand.
GTGGCCCTAGGAGCACCTGGGTGGCTCAGTCAGTTAAGCGTCCAACTTCAGCTCAGGTCATGATCTCACAATTCATGAGTTCAAGCCCCGTGTTGGGCTCTTTGCTGACAGCTCAGAGCCTGGAGCCTGCTTCGGCTTCTGTGTCTCCCTCTCTCTCTGCCCCTACTCCACTTGTGTTCTCTTTCTTTCTTTCTTTCTTTCTTTCTTTCTCTCTCTCTCTCTCTCTCTCTCTCTCTCTCTCTCTCTCAACTAAACAAACATTTAAAAAAATAAAGGTCACAGTGGCCCTATAAGGTGAGTGTGCTAGGTGTCTATTGCTATGTAACAAACCACACCAAAACTTCACATCTTAGAATAGCAATAAACACTACCTCACATATAGTGTCTGAAGTCAGGAAGTTGGAAGTGATTTGGCTGAGTGGTTCTAGTTCAAGGTGGCCCATTTGGTTGTAGTCTTATCTGAAGGTTTGACTGGGGCTGGAGGATCCTCTTCCAAGGTGTTTTACTCACATGGCTGGCAAATTGGTGCTGGCTACTGGCAGGAAGCCTTGTTCCTTTCCATGAGGACCTCTCTGGGTACAGCTGCTGAGTATCCTCATGACATAATGACTGGCTTTCCCCAGACCAACTGATTCAAGAAAGAGCAATTCTCCAAGGCAGAGGCTACAGGGTCCTTTATGGCAGGCTCAGAAGCTATGTGCTATTATCTCAGCAATATCTTATTGGTTGTCTGAATCAGCCCTATTCACTTTCAACAAGGGCTACATACAAACTTGAATATCAGGAGCAAGGGATCACTGGAGGCCATCTTGGAGGCTGGCTAGCACAGCAAGGAGTCCTATCATTCTCATATTAAAAACAGAGCAACTAAGGCTTGGAAGGATTGTATAACTTGTCTACAATTACATGCACAGTATTGGCCGAGCTAAGATTCACACTGAGATCTATCTACTTGTAAACATGCAAATATATACTCTCAACCAACAACCATACTGCATCCCAAGTATTTTCAAAACTGCAAAGCATTCTGCAAGCCCATTCTATTAGTTGATAGGATTTTCTAGGAATAGGTGTAATTTCGCTGATGAGAAAGAGATCATTCAATCACTCATTCACTCAATCATTTATTCATTTATCTATTTAACAAATATCCATGGAATATTTGCCAAATTATTTGTTAAATAGATGAATGAATGGCTTGACCAAAAAAAAAAAAAAAAAAAACACACACACAGCTAATAAATGCAGAGCAGGATACAAACTGGGATCTGTAGGACTCCTAGTACAGTGATCTTTCCACCACCTATAAGGTTGTCTTGAATTTATTTTATGTGTCTTCAGAGCATCTTGATGAGGCCGAGAGAAATGAATTGACTTTCCACGGCTGAAAAAGGCACCAGCTTCCTTCCTCTAAATAGCTCTGAGCCTTGGAGCAGACAAGCATTCAGACCTGCACGAAAGATTTAGCTGGAGTCATGATTTGTATCTTACAGAATTTGTAATTATGGGATCAAGCCTCAGCCCCGAACATGTTCCAGGCACTAATCAAAAGTATTGTTGTAGATGGCTAAGAAGCACATGAAAAGATGTTCAACATCACTAATCACCATGGAAATATAAGTCAAAACCGCAATGAGAAAACCACTTCACATCCATTAGGATAGCTAGTATGAGAAAACCAAAAGAGCAAGTGCTGATGAAGATATAGGGAAATTAAAACTCTAGTGTACTGTTAATGGGAATGTAAAATGGTGCAGTCGCTAATGAAGACAATAAGATGGTTCCTTAAAAAATTAAAAATCAAATTACCATGTGATTCAGCAGTTGTATTCCTAGGAACATACTCTAAAGAATTGAAAGCAGGGACTCAAAGAGCTGTTTGTACAACCATGTTCATAGCATTATTCATGATGATTAAAATGGAAAAGAAACCCAAATGTCAATCAATGGATGAATGGATAAATAAATGTGCAGTGTATACACACAATGGAATATTACTCAGCCCTGAAGAGGAAGAAAATTCTGACATCTGCTACAATATAGATGAAACTTAAAGCCATCATTCTAAGTGAAATAGGCCTATCACAAAAGGATAAATACTGTATGACTCCACTTATATGAGGTGCCTATGTAGTCAAATTTGTAGGGATGGAAAGTAGAATGGTGGTTAGGGGGCAGTGAGGAATGGGGAGTTGTTTAATAGGCAGAGTTTCAGTCACACAGGTGAAAATGGTTCTGTACGAGGATGGTGTGATGCTTGCATCAACAGTGTGAATGTATTTAATACCACAAAACTGTAGACTTAAAAATGGTTATGATGGCAAATTTTATGTTCTATATATTTTACTACAATTAAAAAATATTGTCGTTCTGTAATTACATCCTGAAGACAAACCCAATGACAACTCATCTTATGGAAGAAGAAACAGAGGTTCTGAGATGCTAAGTCACTTGTTCAGAATCACATGGCTAAGAAGAGAAAGAGCTGGAAGATTTCAACCCAAATCCTTTCCATTCAAGTACACAGCCTCTCTTTCGCCTGCTCCTGGATTTGCTGCCCTAGGGAGGCATGGTAACCGTTTCACTATTGCTGGGCAGCGATTTGTCAGTCAGCGAGTGCCTTGGGGAGGCAGTTGGCTTTTATGGTCTGAGATCAGGCTGGGGAAGAGAAAGAGGCACTGGGGCCCTTGACTGGGGACAGCTGGGATCAGAGCAGCATGTCTGCTATGAGCTTGTTCCTTCGAAAACATTTCGGGTGGTCCTTGGCTGCACAGCTAGGATAATTAGCTATCCCAGAAACACCAAGAAAGACATTTACAGGTCCAACTGCTGTCGTTGGATATTTTCCTACACCAACTGGGCCAAATACCCTCAGTTTTTAAAAATCTTCAACATACTGGGACTCGTTTTTGTTTAACTTGCAGGTGGGAGGGGGGTGCTAAGCATGACAGCATCACTTCAGCTCTAGGAAAGAGAGTGGGAGCTGACTGGGCGCTGTCCCCTCTTCCCTCCCTTATTTTCCAAGCTTTGTGCCTATATTTTCCACCTGCAGCCCCTTGCTGGGAAAAGTGACACTTTAATTCAGAACAAGTGAAAAGGAGGCTACGCTAGGCTTAATGAGAAGTGACCGGGGAACACGCTGGATTAACCAAGGGAGACTGTAAAGTGCTGTGTAAATATCAGCTGCTGGACTGCTGGGGGTGGGAAGGGATCTGAGCCAGCCTGGAAACAGCCACAGCTCCCGGAGGTGAGACTGAGCAGGCAGATTTGCAACTCACTGAAACTTGGGATTTGCTGGGTGCTCTGAGACAGATGAGCTGGTTCTGAAAAGAGCTTCTGGGCCTTTCTGGGCCTGGCAGGAGCGTCTTACTGGTTACGATTCTGACACCAATTCCAACATGTGGGTTTTCCCCTCGCCACACCAAGCAGTTCTCCGACACCAGCTGGGTGTCCGAGGATTCAATTCAATTCTGGCATCGTCTACCTGGTGGTAGCATCAGAGCCCACAGGGTCAGGGCTCAGTAACACAAGACTCCCCAACTTCAGATGCCAGTTGCAGGTCTAGGTTGTCAGCTGTGTTTCTGGCTGGCTGGCTATAGATGGGAAGTTCCAAGGACCCTCTCCTTGGGTTCAATTAAACTGCTAGAGCAGCTCACAGAGCTCAGAGAAGGTTTTACTTACTGGATTACCCATTTATTATCAGAGGATATAACTCAGTAACAGCCAGATGGAAGAGATGCAAATGGGGAAAGGGCGAAAAGCTTCCAATGTTCCCTCCCAGCAGGCCACTCTCCCCTGAATCTCCACGTGTTCACCAACCGAACCAGAAGCTCCTAGAAGCTGTCCTTTTGGGTTTTCATGGAGTCCTCACTACATAGGCAAAATTGATTAACTCCTTAGCCACTGGTGATTTAATTTAATCTCCAGACCCTGTCCCCTCCCTAGAGGTTATGGGGGTAGGACTGAAAGTTTCAACGCTCTAACCCCATGGTTTGCTCCCCTGGCCACTAGTCCTCATCCTTAGTTTACCTAGGGGCTTTCCAAACATTTCTAAAACAAGACACCGTCATCTTTTCATCACTTAGGAAATTCCAAGGGTTTTACAAGCCCTGTGCCAGGAATGAGGACGAAGACTAAATATATATATTTTATTACAAATCCCAGCATCATGCTCATCATCCCTTATCATCAGGGAAATGGAACAAATCAAAGCTACAATGAAATATCACCTCACACCTGTCAGAATGACTAAAATCAACAACACAAGAAACAACACGTATTGGCGAGGTTGTGGAGGAAAGGGAACCCTCATGCAATGTTGACGGGAATGCAAACTGGTGCAGCCATTGTGGAAAAGAGTATGGAGGTTCCTCAAAAAGTTAAACATAAAACTACCTTACAATCCAGCAGTCGCACTACTGGTATTTACCCAAAGAATCCAAAGCATGAATTCAAAAGGATACATGCACCCCTATGTTTATAGCAGCATTATTTACAATAGCGATGATGTGGCAGCAGCCCAAGTGTCCATCAGTTGATGAATTGGTAAGAAATATAAGAATATTATTCAGCCATAAAAAAGAATGAAATCTTGTCATTTGCAATGATGTGGATGAAGATAGGAATTATAATGCTAAGTGAAATAAGTCAGAGAAAGATGAATACCCTATGATTTCACTCATATGTGGAATTTAAGAAACAAAACAGCCAAGCAAAAGTAAAACAATAGAGAGAGAAAAAAAAAAAAAAAAAGCAAGAAAGAGACTCAATTACAGAAAACAGACCAGTGGTTACCAGAGGGGAGGTGGGTGGGGGATGGAGGAAATAGGTGATGGGGATTAAGAAGTGTACTTTCATGATCAGCACAAGGTGATATATGGAGCTGTTGAATTACTATATTGTACACCTGAAACTAGTATTGTTATATTATGTATATGTTATGTTAACGTATGTATGTTAACTGTATGTTAACTAACTGGAGTTAAAAATAAACTTTTGAAAAAATCAGAGTATCACACTGGTTTATAAGCGTGGGAGACCTAGTCAAGGAAGAAAAGAAGAAGAAAACCTTATTTATGGAAAACTTTTCAAAGTTTCTGACTCAGCAGAGCCAGGGCTCATGCTGAGTGATTTCACATGCAGGTGGCTAAAAGCTTTGGAGCTGTACATGTCCACCTTTGGACCCTGCTTCTGTCCCTTGATAGCTAATTGAACTTGGATTTGCCTCTTGACCTTTCTGAGCTTCATGTTCATCATGTATAAAAGGGATTAATGAGACCCATCTGATGGGTTTGTTGAGGGAGCTGGAGAGGATTAGGTCTGTGAGTGGCGCACAGTCAGCACCCAGTACATGGAATTTGTTAATGTCATTGCTGCTACTATCATATCCATGGCTCATCATCCCAGTGTTTATGAAGAACAGTCAATCACTGATGGGTCTAGAAAGAAGCACAGAAGGCAGGCAATTTTTAATATTGGTTATCTCTCTTTCCTCCTACAGCAGGGACCAGCAAAGTTTTTCTGCAAAGGACCACATAGTAAATATTTTTGGCTTTGCCAGCCGGGTGGTCTCTGTAGCAAGTATTTAACTCAAAAGCATCTATCTATAAGCACTGTCAATAAATTGGCATGACTGTATGCCACAGGCTGGATTTGGCCCCTAGAAAACACTTGATAAGTGTTAGCACAAGGGTCAGGTCCATTGACAAGAACCAAGATATACAAGATACCCAATAAGTATTTGTGGAATGCCATTCATGAAGCCTGAAGGAAAATTATCTTTCTTTCTCTGGTCCTCAGTTTCCTCATCTGTAAAATGGGAATAAGAAGATGTGTTTCAGGGAGGTCATGAAGTTCCAGTGAACAGTGTGGTTGAGAACACTTGGTAAATCATGCAGCTTCTTTAACAATAGAGCTGTTTTTACAAGTATCATCTTCAGTATCCTCCTTCTGCTTCTTATCTCCTTAGTAAGTTCCCAGCCCTCAGCTCTCCCTCCCTTAATCCTTTTATTTTTTTTATTTTTTTAAAAAATGTTTATTTATTTTTGAAAGAGAGAGAGAGAATAGGGGAGGGGCAGAGAGAGGGAGACAGATGATCCCAGACAGGCTCTCCGCAGAGCCTGATGCAGGGCTTGATGCAGGGCTTGAACTCATGAACCATGAGATCATGACCTGAGCGGGAGTTGGACACTTAACCAAGTGAGCCACCCAAGTACCCCACCTCTAATCCTTTTAGACAAGGGCTTATCAACCTTGGCATTTCTTACATCTTGGGCCAAGTAGTTCTCTATTATGAGGGGCCGTCCTGTGCATTGTAGGATGGCTAGAAGCATTCCTGACTCCTGCCCATTAGAGTAGATGCCAGATGGCCCCCTCACTCCCCACCAATTGTGGCAACCAAAAATGTCTAGAGACATTGTCACATATCCCCTGGGAGGCAAAATTGTCCCCTGGTTAAAAGCCACTGCATTAGAACAAGCCTAACACATATAGCAAGGCAAAATTTTGGATGAAGACCTATGGCAGTGTCTGGGGCATTCTGTGCTGTGGGAGATGCATGGGAAAATGATTACTCTTCCTGCAGAGACTCTAACATACTAAAGTATGACCTTGGACAAATGATTTAACCTCTATGAATCTCAGTTTCCTCCTAAGTTAGGGTAAAAATTCCTACATCCCCAGGGTTGTGGGGGAAGACTCAATGGAGTAATATAAACAAATTGCTTAGCACACAGTAAGCACTAAACAAATCATAACTGTTTTACTGTGTTTTTTTTTTGTGGTAATTGATAATATATTAAAATTCCCTTCTGCCTCTGAAATTTCAAATTTCTTTTCAGCAATCATAACAGTTTGCAAACTGGAATGAATGGACTAGATCTGATCTTTAGACGTGTTTTATTTGACTTGCAATGTGATTTTAAAATGTTTGAATCCAGGTGCGCCTGGGTGGCTTAGTCGGTTAAGCAATCAACTTCAGCTCAGGTCGTGACCTCATGGTTTGTGGGTTCGAGCCCCGCATTGGGCTTTGTGCTCACATCTCGGAGCCTGGAGCCTGCTTCAGATTCTGTGTCTCCCTCTCTCTCTGCCCCTCTCCCGCTTGCACTGGGTTCTCTCTCTCAAAAATAATAAAACATTAAACAAATTTTTTTAAATGTTTGAATCCATACCTTACATGTAAATGTCAGGAGATTTCACCTGAAGTTTCAGATTTGGTGCTTTTCCTAAAGAAGTAGGTAATTGGCTCATGCTGGGACTGGAGACCCACATGGCAGCCAGTAGCTGGAACTGGTTGCCACCACCTCCCTTAGACGAGGAGCTTGCTTTTATGTTCCCCTAACACCTCACCAAGCTCTTTCAGCTTCACTTAACGGTGTTTTCCTCTTGGTATCCATAGATGTTTGAGTTTGAAACTCCTGTATCTGGAATTTTTTTCAAGGCCCTTAGAACTGATGATTCTTATCCAGGTGTTTTAGTTCCTTACTTAACACCAAACCTCCTTCCAACCTGAGAGAGTGAGTCACTTACAACTCACCTTGTCTAATTTCACTGTCCTTTTAACTGTCTCGTTCTTGACAAGGAGTCAGACAGGACTGTCTCCAAACTGTCATCTCAGTTTGGGGTGCTGTTCAAGTTTAAGGCTCCAGGACCCCCATCCTGTCATCTCTTCCCATTCTCCTGACCCACATCCTCCCCGAGTCCAATATCCCCCAGCGAAACCAGAACTGGCAGCTTCTCGACAACCGTTTATCAGAAGCAAGGAAATAACAGCTTTTAAACACAGTTCTTATGCTTGAAGACTGTGATCAGATTCCGAACCATTTCCAGAAGTGCCCCTTGGGGCCCAGAGGGAGACGTGGTTTCCATGCTAACAACTCCTTGCTGGCTCAGTCACCAGTCCCTCAGAAGGGAAGGTGGATCTTACCCCCCAATGGCACTGGAGGAAATTTAAATACAAATACCCACCAGAAATAACACATACAGAAACACCAGCATCCTCCCCCCTTGATGGGAATGTGTAATCAAATGTGTTGTGGGTGAATGCAGCTATCAACTGAGAGCCTTATGGCACTCTTCCTTCCAGACACCCTTTCCAGTTTGCCCATACCAGTGGGCCAACTGTAGGGACAAGGGGAGCTATGGATGGGGAAAGACCCAGTTCTTTCCTGACAGGGTAATAGCCTCTCCCTAAGATTATCTTGGGCCTTAAGTGCTTTCCTGGGACTGATAAAACACTAAGTAGACAAAAGAGAAACCAGAAAATTAAACTAGGACAGGCTGGGGTGGTCGGAAAGATGCCTCATAGATATACAATTATAATATATGCAAATTACTTAGAGTTCTCTGGTATCAAGAAAGCACTCCATATTAGTGATCATATTTATTATCATCTGATTGGCTGTGCTTCAGAGGCTGGAGTGAAAAGTGGAACAAACATCTGTGGAGTACTTCTGATTTATGTCCATGCTTTCAATTGTCATAACAATCATACATGGGTATTGCTATTGTCTTTTAGAGATAAACTGAGGTTCTGACTGGTTAAATAGTTTGCCCCAGGCCACACAACCCCACTAATGGTAGAGCATAGACCCATACCCAGGCCTGTCTGATTCCATAGTCCGTGATCATATCTACTACACAACACAGCACTCCCTTATTTGAGTCTGGGTAGAGAACAGTGTTGGGTCTCTAGGGAGGGGTATAGGAGTTTGTGAACTTCTAGAGGCAACAGATATGTCTACCTTACCTATCATTTTGTCCCCCATGTCTAGTGTAGCCCCAGAAATATAGTAGGGTGCTCAACAAATATTTGTCGGATTAATGAGAGAGCAAAGATTAATGCAAATGTATATATCTCTAGTAGTGGACTTCTAGGCAAGGCAAAGGGATATGTTTGTATTATCATTGTCTGTTTAATTTTCCTTCTCTGTCTGTGATTGTGAACACCTGTTTCTGTGAGGGTGTCTGTGTTAGCTTGCCAGAGCTGCCATGGCAAAATAAACCACAGACTGAGTGGCTTAAACAACAGAAAAATTTTTCCCAGTTCTGGAGGCTAGAAGTCTGAGACCAATGTCAGCAAGTTTGGCTTCTTCTGAGGCCTCTCTCCTTGGCTTTCAGAAGGCTGCCTTCTCATGTTGTGTTCACGTGGTCATCTCTCTGTGCATACATGTGTCCAGTCTGTGTCCAGTCTCAGTCCAGTCTCAGTCTGGGTCCTAATTTCCTCTTCTTAGAAGTACACCAGTTGGGGCGCCTGGGTGGCGCAGTCGGTTAAGCGTCCGACTTCAGCCAGGTCACGATCTCGCGGTCCTTGAGTTCGAGCCCCGCGTCAGTCTCTGGGCTGATGGCTCAGAGCCTGGAGCCTGTTTCTGATTCTGTGTCTCCCTCTCTCTCTGCCCCTCCCCCGTTCATGCTCTGTCTCTCTCTGTCCCCCAAAAAATAAATAAATGTTGAAAAAAAAATTTTTAAAAAAGAAGGACACCAGTCATTATGGCAGTAGCCTGCCATAATGACACCATTTTATCCTAATCTTCTCTTTAAAGGTCTTATCTCTAAATAAAGTCACATTCTGAGGCACTGGGGGCTAGAACTTCAATTTAAGAATTTGAAAGAAGACATAATTCATTCCATAATAGTGTCTGTTTTGTTCATTTTCATATCTGCAGAACTTCATAGGGGGTCTAGCACACAGTTGGCTAAGTAGGTTGGATAAATGTAGGGAAGAAGGAAAGAAAGGAATATGGAAGAATGGATAGAGGATGGGTATATGGGTAGGTGGATGGGTGGATGGGTAGATGGATGGATGGATGATGGGTAAGTGGATGGCTAAGTGGGTGGATGGGTGGATGGATGGCTAAATGGGTGGTTGGGTGGATGGGTGCGTGGTTGGGCAGATGGCTAGATGGGTGGATGGATGGGTGGATACATCTTGGCTGTGATGCTTCACCATTATGAGAGGCCTCCTGCCAAGGTCTGACCATTAGACAGGCCCTTGTATAATATCATCTGATACCCAAATTTGAATCATGTTTCTACCAAAGGTCTCTGCTTTGTTTTTCTCGTCAGTGTTTATCACCATCTTACAAGCTAAGTATTTTGCTTATGCATTTTGTTTATTGTGTGCCTCCCCCAACTAGATCCATGGGGACAGAGGGTTTTCTCTGTCTTCCTTGCTGTTCTGTTCTTGGTGTCTAGTACAAAGCTGGCACATGGTAGATGTTCAGGAAATATGTGGTGAATGAATAAATAAATGAGTTAATCTCCTCCCTTGGCCCCCATCTAGATACCTTAAAATCCAGCAGAAAGCCAGCTCTATTCCTCTGAGAAACCCTCCCTGACCATTCAGATTTTCAGTGATCGTCATGCTTCTCCAGAGGTGGAAGGTGTATTGGGCTACTCTCACCAGCTGCAAACTATGCTTCCTCAGTATTCACATGCCTTGATTAAGTGAATCACATAAAATAAATCAGCTTGTAGCTTTAAAAAATACAAATTCCCTAACCCTAACCCCAAATGGACTGAATTCAAGTGTCTGGGCATAAGGCCCAATAACCAACATTTCAACATCCCTCTTTTAGCATATTCTGAATTACATGATCCTTGAATCAACTTTGAGAAACGGGCAAAGTTAAACCCTAGGAACCCAAGGTCAAACCTGCTTGGGAATGTAGTCCAGTCTCCTGCATTTCTTTATTTCTTATAAATAGCTAGCTTTTAACTTTCCCTCCATCTATCTTGGAGGGGCTGGCATTTCTTCTGACAGATGTGTACAAACTATGCCACATGGAGATATTTTCTGATTATAGATGCTGGATCTGGGGGAGGGACACAAACCCCAACAAGTGTGATGAAGTCCAGACCCTTTGGTGTTTCTGTCACAAGGTCCCAAGTGCTCCCAGGACGTGGGCAAGAGAACTGGTTCTCAGGGCAAAGGTTGCAGATCCAAGGGCAAAGGTCCCAGGGACCAACTGATTTATTTCCTTGCTTTTGTTCACGTGTTCCTTCTTAGCCTCTCAGCTCTCACCCTGTGTCCATGGGCTTACGATGTGGGTGGTCACGGTATTATGTTGGAAGGAAGCTAAAGCTGTAGGGAGAGGGGGTGGTAAAGAAAGAGGTTTTTTTGTTTTGTTTTGTTTTGACCCTTGTTAGGCCTTAGATGTGTTTGGAAACCGACTAGCAGCTCTTATTTCCCTCCTGCCCTTCCTCCTTCCCCTCTTTGTCCTCTTCCTCTTGCTTTTCTATCAGCTCTTCCTCCATTTTCCCCATCTTCCCAACAGCTATCATCTATTGGGCACTTGCCATAAGCCTGGCTCTATATCAAGACTCTTACGTTGTTCTATGGAGCCCTTGCAACACTCTGGGGTCTATTCTATCACTTCTCCACTTAGGAGGAAGCTGAGGCTCTCAGAGTTAAAGTCATTTGTTCAAGGTCACACAGCTTGTTACAAGGCAAAAATGGGATTGAGACCCAGGTTGTAGGATACCAAACAAAGCTCATGCTTTAGAAACATGACACAAGGACAAATAAAACCAAATGCCTGCATGAGACATTTAGACCATAGGGCATGGTGGGGAGTGTGGCAAACTGAAGAACCCTGGTGCTGAATAAAGGAGGCTGCTGCTACTCATCTCCGTCTGAATGTTGTCAGGTGGGGCTTCTGATTTCTCAATAGAAGCTGGAAATCCATATTTTGATGTGAAATCTTTTGATTTTTTAAACGCCAGCCACTAATTATTTTTCATTGTATAAGTCAAGAATGCCTACAGTTTGAATTTAGCCTGTAGATCACCAATCTGTGACCTCTGCTTGAAACATCCACTAGATTGCAGCTTCCATGGGCATGTGGCATCATGACATCCATCCATGACCCTGGATTCTGTGAGTCAGATGGATCTTTGTCCTCTTGGGCATTATTCCATGACTCTCAAAGAACTAGGGCAGTTATGAAAAAGGAAGGTCCAGATAACCCCAAATAACATGTTGTAGAGCTGGACTGTTCAGTACAGTAGCCACTAGTCACATGTAGCTGTTTATATTTAAATTATTAAAGTTAAATAAAATTAATATTTCAATTCCCTAGTCACAGTAGCCACATTTCATGTAGTTTTATAGCTCCTATATCAGATAGCGTGGATATAGAACATTTCCATCATCACAGAACATTCTACAGGACAACACTATTGGCAATCAGGCTCTGAGCCTACCCTCTTCTCTGCCCCCTTCCTCTTTCTGTTTCCTAATTCCCTAGGGAAATCCCCATGGGTGACAAGAGAGCTTATCTGGATGGAGAAAAGAAAATCATTTCATATGTGTTAATGGGAGAAAGCTATTTGATCAACTCGCCTTCCTCTCAATAAACATGTATATCACTAATGTTCTTCTGAAAACATTTGCCTAAATTCTTGGAAAGTATTTCAGAACAGACAGAGGAGCAGCAAGCCCTGGGAAGAGATGTTTTGAAGGCTCACAGTACCAGCAGTCTACACCTGGGAACCCGCCCCCCACCCCTACCCCAATGCTGTCTACTGCTGCTTCTCAAGGACATTATTGGTGCAAGTTAGTCCAAACTAGTCTTCACTCAGTAATGGGAAAGAAAATTAAATGGGGGCTTTCAAACGCATCAAGGAGGAAAGAGTTCTCGATGGGAATGTAGGACAGCTAATAAGATAAGACAAGCTTGAAATTAATGATGATTCAAAAATGCCAGAGTTACCAAGTTTCTTTTCTTTTTTTTTTTCTTCTTAAGGTTTCAGTGAGAAAGACAAAGTGGAGAAATTGAAACATTTACCAGACATGAAGAAATTGCTAGAATAGTTATCAGCCAAGAAGTAATTAGAAATGACTTGGATACGTTGAAACGTCTGTAGGGTTGGCAGAGGGGAAGGCATAGGTATAAAGTGAATCTGCCAAATTGTTCCATGATTCAGGACCTGGGTGGGTGGGGAACAAGAATATCAGGGAGAAGAAAGCCAAAGGAAGAGCTATCTTTGCAGAAAGGATAGCCATCTGGAATCGTGACAAGGAAACTTAATGAAGGATTGGAATGAGCAACATAAAGAGAGAGGAGTGAACATTTTCAAGGTGGTATCAAACTAATTACAAGAGACAGGAAAGAGGCAGTCAAGAAGTGGCAGCTTTATTGCTGATTTAAAAAAAAAAAAAACCTTTTGGAGGACATAGATTGCTAATACTCTTTTGAATTGAACTTAACCCCCAACCCAACCTCAACCAAACCAATAGGACAAAGCTTGCTCTACTAAGCCCAAAATGTACCTTTTCTTCAGGTAGGCAGATCCCAAAAGAGAATACTGATGCACCAATCAGGTGGGGCAAGAGCCAGGAGTGTCACTCTCCTGGAGGTCCCTCTACAGGGAAACATGAAGAGTAGGGAATAAATGTTCCCTCTTCCATACTCCATCACCTCCAACAATATGAGATTGTCTGAAGAAAATGGTATATTGGCTTTAAGGATATAAGGTATTCAGAACTGCAAAGTTATCAGAATCTGAGGAAAATGTATGGGACCACCTGTTCTATTCCACTCTTTTCCAGGTTCCTTGTTATTAGATTTTTACATGGACAGACTTACTGAAGCCTGTCACCTGCATAGCATATTTTCTCCTTTATTGCTTCTGCCTTCTGTGGGTTATCACACTGATTCTACTGAGTTAGTTGCTATTATCATCTCTTCATTTTACTGATGAAAAGTGGGAGGTCAGGGATGTTTAATACCTTGCCCAAAGTCACTCAGCTAGTAGGTGGGGAAGCCAGGATTTGGACCTAGGCCTGTGCCTTTATCCACTGCCCTCCATTACTGCCCTAGGACAGACAAGAAACCTGGCTGACCCAGCCTTATCTCTTTGTTTGCATACCAAACTATGAAAGGCATGTGTGGGTCCACAGGCATTTATAAACTTGTCCTATTAGCAGAAACTGAGGCCTCTCCCTTGTGCATCGCCTGTTATAAATGCAACACAGGTAGTGGATGGTTGAGAGGGCAACTCTAGAGTCAGGCAGATCAATATTCAAATCCAAGCTTAGCCACTGACTTGCTCTGTGACCTTGAACAAGACACTTCTATTCTCTGAGCCTCAGTTTCCTCACATGTAAATGGAGATTTTCCATCTCATAGAATGTTACAAGAATTCAGTGAGATACTGAGTGTTAAAACGTAACAGAGTGAACATTGAATAAAGCCATATTGTTCTTTTTGTTATAGAAGAGTCAGAATAGGAAATGCTGAACTTTTCTTTTTTTCCTTACCCAACATGATAAGCCTCCTCATGCTGTTCCATCTTTGCTCACGGTGTTCCTTTGCCTGGAATTCTCTTCCCTCCCCTTGACCCAACTCTCCCAATTTGGTGACCTCCCGTTTGTGTTCCAAGACCTAGCTCCTTTTTGGAGCCTTCTCATATTCAAGCAGAATAAGCTTCTGACTCTACAAGTATCTACTAAATCTCTACTTCTTTTCTCTATTAAAACTCTTAAAAATGATATGATATGGTATGATATGACTGTTCTTATGACTTGTCTTTCTTCCCAACTCCCAATAAGGCTGGAGATTTTTAAAACTAGAGAACCATTATGGGTGATGGGCATCGAGGAGGGCACCTGTTGGGATGAGCACTGGGTGTTGTATGGAAACCAATTTGACAATAAATTATATTTAATTAATAAATAAATAAACAAAAAACTAGAGAACCATGCCTGAGTCATCAAAACGTCCCCTTATTTAACAAGAACACCATGTTAAATCCCCAACAAATGTTGGAGTAAAGGAACATTTAGTGTATTTTGTTATCTATCGCTGCTTGACAATTTGCCCCCTTGAAACAACATGCTTACTCTCTCATAGTTTCTGTGGATTAGGAGTCTGGGCATGGATTAGGTAAGTCTTCTGGCCCTGGGTCTCTCACAGGGCTGCCATCAAGGTATGGCCCAGGGCTGTAGTCAACTCAAGGCTCAACTGGGAAGGATCCACTTCCAAGTCTGCTTATGTAGTTGTTGGCAGGATTTAGTTCCTTTCAGATTGTTGGATTGAGACCTCACTTCTTCATGAGCTGTTGGCTGGAGGCATTCTTTTGATTCTTTGCCATATAGGCCTCTCCATAGAGCATTTCACAACATGGAACTGCCTTCATTAGAGCAAGCCAGAGAAAGGACAAGAGTGCCAGCAAGAGAGCGCTAACAAGAGATAGTCTCCTGTAATCTAATCATGGAAGTGACATACCATTACCCTTGCTGTGTTGTGTTCATTAGAAGCAAGCCACTAGGCACGGCCCCTCACCAAGGGGAGGGGATTACACAAGGCTGTGAATATCAGGAGACAGAGATCATTGGGAGCCATGTCAGTGGCTGCCTACTGCACTTAAAAATGCAGAGGGGAGCAGAGGGGAGGGAAGAGAAGGGAAGGAGATGCCAAAAGGAGAGAATGGGGAGAAGATAGGGAAGAAGAAATAAGAAAGAAGAGAAAGGAAGAGGAGGAAGGGGTTGAGTTATCAAACACTGATTGAATGTCTACTTGTTCCTAGTAAGGTGACACAAAGGCATGCATGCCATAACATGGCTGCACCCTGTGGGTGTCCATCAAGCTGGGGAAATGAAACACCCACATGAGGGATGAGTACATGGCAACTCGGGGTTATCTGCCAGGTGGGCAGCAGACCCCAAGTGTTAGGAGATTTAGATTAAGGTGAGCTCATTGGGTCTGGTATGCTGGGAAAGATGACATTGGAGCTAGGCTTGTGACGTGGTAGATTTGGGAAGAGGCAATAGCACAATATGGTGAAAGGCTCAGAGGTGAGAGGCTTCTTAAGTAAAAGGAACTCCAAAATTCCTGCCCTGGAGGATTCTAGCAGAGCCTTAGCAGGAGACGAGGCTGTGGAAATGGATGGTGACCAGGCCTTGGAGGGTCCTAACAGCCCACCGAACATTTGAGTCGCATTTTTTGGACCACTAGGAGTCCTTGATGGTGGTTGAGTGGAGCCAGTATCAAGTAAGGTTAAGCACAGAAGTCTGGAATGAGAAACACTGGCTTTCCAATCCCTGTTTACCATCTGGGAGACACTCCTTGGGCAAGTGATTTAAGTTCTCTGAACTTCAGTTTCTTCTTCTTTAACATGGTACCATTTGTTGTGAAGATGAAATGGAGTAACACTATATAGTGCTTATTAGCACACTGCCTGTTATATGATGAGCTTTCAACAAGAAGTTAGTTACTATTGTTGTTGTTGTTGTTGTTGTTGTTGTTGTTGTTGTTGTTTCTGCATTGGGGGTGGGGGACATGATTACCCTGACATAGAGGATTTAAAAATGTCAAAGTCTTCCTCTTAGTGGCAAAACATTCTTCTGGCCTTTTCCCTTTTCTCTTCTTGGTTGTGGAGCATGACAGATGAGCAATGAGGACTTAAAAGTGACAGATGTGTCCATCTAGGATAGCACAAAAAGGGGAGGGACAGGGGGAGGCAGGACTGAGGAATGACCTAACAATGCCTGGAATCATGGTCAATGGTGCTACAGAGATTTAAGGAACTATCTTTATAGAAATGTAATTCAGAGGCCAAGGCAAGGGCAAGTTCCCAGAATTTGCCTGGGGCACTGGCACAGAGGGTCTCATTCAGAGGGAGGGGTCTGACTTGGGTTCCAAAGACCAGAGGGTCCTTGGAGGTCATGTGCTGGACATCCTTCCTTGTACTGTGTTGTTATTCTTTGAAGGAGTTTGTTGACCTGAGCAACTGGAGAAGGGATGATTGGGAGGGTCTCAGACTCAAAGCAAATTAAGATCCTGAACTCTGGGATGGTGGGGTTTTGTCCTAGGGATGTGGGGAAAATTTGTTTGCTTTTTTCACCCATCATTTTCACCCCTAGACTCTGTTAAGCATATTTATTCGGATAAAATGCACCTCCCTGGCCATCTCCTGTTGTAGTCTTTTCCTTTTCCTCCATCCCATCAAAACTTACCAGTCATGGGTTGTAGTCCCTCCAGTACCTTTTACTCTCTTATCTCATAAAGTGGTGTTTCTCAGAATTTGAGCTAAGTAGCAGTGCATTTTCAATGTTGAAACTTCCTTGTTGAGATAGAGATGCAAATAGAGATACAGAGATATGAATATGTCTCACTGCGGAGGTTGCTAACTATTTTGTCAAATACCTTTTAAAACTTATTCCATAAATGACAAGTTATGGGGTTTTTTTGTTGTTTTTTGGTTTTTTACTCCAAAGAAGAAAGGCTAGACTCAAATAAAAGGCAATTCTTTCAATGAAATATGTTTAGCTTTTTGAGAAACTCCCCTCTACTGCTTTTGTGTGTGTGTGTGTGTGTGTGTGTGTGTGTGTGCGCGCACGCGCGCGCACGCACGTGCACACATATGTACTGAACTATCATTTGGAAACTGCAGTCATAGGCAATTTATGCTAAGATGTTAATGACTTAATTACATGTTCATTCATGAAATATCAAGTTCCTTCTATGTGTTAAGCCCTGGACTAAATGCTGGGCTAACAGAGATGAAGGAAACTTGGTATCTGAGACCAGAGGATACATTCTTGATTAGGAAGACATTTGTGAACAGTGATGTTGACTCCAATTCAATATGTCAGAACGACAGGGGCATTTCTTGAAGGTTAGATAAAATGCTATGGGTGCAACAAAGAAAAGTGTGGAGAAAGCTTCACAGGGAGGAGGAAATGGGGGGAGGACAAGATAGTAAGAGCTGCATTTATGGATTTACAGGATGCTAGATACTTTTTTTATAATTAAAAAAAATTTTTTCAGAGAGAGGGAGAAGGGAAGAGGGGCAGGGGGACAGAGAGAGAGAGAGAGAGAGAGAGAGAGAGAGAAGGAGGGAAACAGGCAGGGAGGAAGAGAGGGAAAGAAAATCTCAAGCAGGCTCTGCACTCAGCCCTGAGCCTGACATGGGGCTTGATCTCACAACCCTAGGATCATGACCTGAGCCAAAACCAAGAGTCAGATGCTCAACTGACTGAGCCACCCAGGTACCCCAAGGCACTTTAATGTCACCTCATTGTAATCTCCACAACAACTTGTAAGGTGGATGTTATGATTCTCATTTTACCATAAAGAAAGGAAGCTCAGTTGGGAAAGTCCCTTGCTAGAGATCACCTGGTAAGAGTCAGGTATGGGGTTTGAATCAAGCCCTGCCTGGTTCCAAACCCATGGGTATAACCACCCCAGAAACTTCCTCAGAAAACCTTCGATGGGGGCGCCTGGGTGGCTTGGTCGGTTATGCGTCCGACTTCAGCCCAGGTCATGATCTCACGGTCCATGAGTTCAAGACCCACGTCGGGCTCTGTGCTGACAGCTCAGAGCCTGGAGCCTGTTTCAGATTCTGTGTCTCCCTCTCTCTCTGCCCCTCCCCTGTTCATGCTCTGTCTCTCTCTGTCCCAAAAATAAATAAACGTTGAAAAAAAAAAAACATTAAGACCTTGTGGGGGTGCCTGGGTGGCTCAGTCGGTTAAGCGTCCGACTTCAGCTCAGGTCACGGGCTCACGGTCCGTGAGTTCGAGCCCCGCGTCGGGCTCTGTGCTGACAGCTCAGAGCCTGGAGCCTGTTTCAGATTCTGTGTCTCCCTCTCTCTCTGCCCCTCCCCCGTTCATGCTCTGTCTCTCTCTGTCTCAAAAAATAAATAAACGTTAAAAAAAATTTTTTAAAATAAAAATAAAAAAAAAGAAAACCTTCGATGTCTGTCTGCTCTTGTCCATAGTCCTGATACTATTGAACAAGGATATGAGACAGGGAATGCAAGCTGGAGTTACCTTGTCAGGTGAACTGGCCAAATAAAATAGAAGATGTCCCGTTAAATTTGAATTTCAAATAAACAATGAAACTCTTTCTAATTTATTTTTGAGAGAGAGAGCGAGTGGGAGAGGGGCAGAGAGAGAGAGAGGGAGACACAGAATCTGGAACAGGCTCCAGGCCCTGAGCTGTCAGCACACAGCCCAACGCGGGGCTTGAACTCACGAGCCATAAGATGACCTGAGTCGACGAAGTCAGACGCTCAACCCACTGAGCCACCCAGGCACCCCTGAAACGTTTTTAATATAAGTATGCCCCAAACATTACATGGGATGTACTTAAAAAGTTCATTGTTCATCTGAGATTCATATTTAACTGGGTGTCCTATATCTTTATTTGTATGTCTGTCCACCATATCAACAGACCAATTCATTTCCATTTATCTTCTAACTAGAGCTTTGAGAACCTAAAAGTTCTCCCATTGCCACGTTGAAATTGGATTTCAGCGAAGCAAGATGGATTTAGGTGAGCCCCCGCCAACCCCCAAAACTTTCTGAGCTGTCTATTTGTTTCACTCAAGCATATGACTTGTATGGAGAGAATGTCATGGAACAGACTGGTTTCCAACAGTCTCTAAAAGAAAGGCAGGGGCAGAAGAGTTCTAGACCTTTCCAATTTGAGGATTCCATGATCCTATGGGGGCTTTTTAGGGCTTCCCACCCCATCCTCACATTCTCTCCTCTTGCGGGCAGCTGCACCTCAGCTTTTGCCTCCTGTTTCAAGAATCTCTTTGTAGGCATTGGTGCACCTAACCAGTGGGAGCTGGGAGGGAGTACACTTTCAGAGCACTTAACAGCGACAAGAGCTTTCCTTTCTTCTCTTCTCCCTGCTATTTGACAAACAAGAGGGTTGTTTAATCACAGAAAGCAGACTGAAGTGGAGTTTTTATCTTGAGCCATTCACTAAAGGGATCAAATTTGGGTTGCCTTTGAAGAAATGAAAAAGAATGGCTTCTTTCCCTTCTTCTTTCCTGTTCCATCAGCTTAAAAAAAATTGACAGTTTGAAGGGAAAATGCTTACTGCATGGAAAAGGCATAGAAAGTTCCCTGTTGGTTAAAGATGCATAATCAAACCTTTCAGGCTAATGAAACATAACACTGTCCTACAGAGTTCTTTTTTTGTTCTACCATATTTCTGCAAACCCTCTGACCCAGAGCTTCACATTTTTGCCCTCTGTATTGCTAGGACTGCCTAAAATTTGGGGTCTGATAGTTATGTTAATCTTAAGATTGCCAGGAAGTGTGGGCTACTGTATGGGGAGAAGGAAATTTAGAGGCAAACCCTTTGTATACATTATCTCATTTAATCCTCCCAACAATCCTATCAGATAAATACTGTTCTGCCTGCTTTGCAGATCAGGAAACAGAGGCTCATGCTGCAAATCTGACACCCACTGAAAGACTTTGTTGACTCACCCTCCTTGCTCTTTGCCTTCAGGGTTACTCACCCTTACTCTAATAATATTAAACCCAAAGCTACTCTTATAATGTAGGTATTTTTCTTCTCTCCTCTTCACATGGGATGATGTAGAACAAGTCAAAGTCTTCCCACCTTCCTGACAGTTCAGAAGGAATAATCCAAATAAGGGCAACTTGCTCATTAGAAAACAGATATCGGGATTTTCCAAATACAGGTGTGAGTGGCATGCTGGTGCTGGTCACTTTGGAAAAGTCCCTGGATTCTAGCCTATAGACTGCATCTGTTCACTAAGTGATTAAAAGCATCGATATATAGCCACTAGGGCAGGCTTCAGAAATATCCCTGGTATGGTCAATTCTCTGCTGCAATTTTTTTTCTACCGTGTAATGGGCAACGATCTGGTTATCAAGGGTCAGAGCTTAAAATACACAATGAAGAGCTGGAGGAGGGTTGGGATTAGGGCTGAGAGGGGAAAGATTTCAGGTGGTAATGATTAACCGTGTCAGTCCACTCATTCATTCATTCATTCATTCATTCAAATATTTGGGCAATCACTCGGTAATCTTTATTGAGTCCCCACTGTGTGCCAAGACTTGTTGAGAGTGTTGGCATTACAGCTGTGAACACAAACAGATGCTATCTTCCAACAAAAAGTGTGTATTCTAGTAGGGGGGAGGGATACAGATAGCTTTGAGTGATGAATTACATTATTCATTATGTAATTAAACATGTGGCAACTGTTTCAAAGGAGTTATGAGTGTGTATAATGGGAGGGGGCTGACTTCATGGGAGAAATGAAGCTAGTCTTCTCCAAGGAGGGGAGATTTTGAGTTGAAATCTTAAAGATGAATAAGAATTAATTAGGTGAGACATGGGTGGCAGCAGGGGTGAGAAAGAGCGTCCCAGGCAGAAAGAGTTGATGTGCAAAGATTTAAGGGAGAAGAAAAGAACAGGGTGGTAAGCTCTTCCTCTATCATTGGACCCTCCATCCCAGGGTTTGGGACATTTCCTTGCCAAACAGAGCTAGCGCTAACCAACAGGAAGCTTAGAGCCCATCTATAGCTCCTAGGATTCTTACCCATCTGGAGCTCTAGAATCCATTGGAGTCTGATGGAAACCCAATAAATAGTTTTATCCCAGGATATTGCACACAGACACATAAACACAAACTTTGCAGAGAGCTTCAGGGGCTTCAGTGACCCCACAGACCTCTGGCTTCAAATACCTTAGTGTGACATTCAAGTCCTCTCTACATCTCTAGGTTCTTTTCTGACTGCATCCCCAGCCCCAGTACCCATAAACTAAGCTGCTTCTGGGAAGAGGCTCTGTTCTCTCCTACCTTCCTGCTTTAGCCTAGGCTCTCTCTTCTGTCTGGGACCTTATCTGCTCCCACCTCCACTCTTGAATAATTCTTATTTATCTTTCATGACTGAGCCATTGCTTCCTCTAGGAATCTTTCCATAACTCCCTTGAGCTGAGCCAAGGACCCCTCTCAAAACTTTTCCCATTAGAACACCAGTTATTCTGAGGGGCGCCTGGCTCAGTCAGTTAAGTGTCTCACTTTGGCTCAGGTCGTGATCTCACTGTACATGAGTTTGAGCCCCGCATCAGGCCGTGTGCTGACAGCTCAGAACCTGGAGTCTGCTTTGGATTCTGTGCCTCCTTCTCTCTCTGCCCCTCCCCTGCTCGCTCTCTCTCTCTCTCTCTCTCTCTCAAGAATAAATAAACAGAAAAAAAAGAACATCAGTTATTCTGAATGTTGGATGTTGCCTGTTTAATGGTTTGGTTTCCTCCTACTGGATTGTGAGTTCCTTGAAAGCAGGAGCTATAGTTATAGTTAGACTCCCAGTGCCTAGTACAGCGCCTTGCATTAGTAGATACTCAGTAAAAATTTCCTGAATAAATTAGTAAGGTGCCCTAACTTGTCCCCAGAAGTTCACTTCCTAGCCTCGTAGCTTTGATTCCTGTGGACCTGAACCTCCTTGGGTAAACACAGACTCCAGCTGACTTCTAAGCAAGGGACGCTGGTTCACAATTATCATTACACTCAGGCCTTACAACCCCCATCTCTCTGAGCAACAGGAGCCACTCTAAAGAGTTACTCACTTCAAATAAGCCCCACACTGAAGCACCAGACCCCTTGCATCTTCCAGGAGTCTTTAGACTTACTCCTACTGCTGGATCACTCCCCATGATTCCAGAACTCACTAAATATCATTATACTTATGAGCTGACATTTACCAAAGCACTTAATGTGGATGAGACCACACTAGACTAGGCTTCTTTTTTTTTTTTGAGAGAGAGACAGTGTGAGTGGGGGAGAGGTAGAGAAAGAGGAAGAGAGAGAAAATCCCAAGCAAACTGCACTGTCAGTGCAGAGCATGATGCGGGGCTTGAACTCACAAACCAAACTGTGAGATCATGACCTGAGCTGAAATCAAGACTGGGATGCTTAACTGACTGAGCTATGCAGGTGCCCCTAGACTAGACTTTCTTAAACCTTGCTAGCTAGTCAAAGTTCTGTAGACCAGCATCCATGGCATCACCTGGGGGCTGGTTAGAAATGCAGAATCTCTGGTCCTACCTCAGACCTACTGAATCAGAATCGGAATTTTAATGAGATCCCCAGGGGATTCTTGATAAGCACTGGAACATAGTTTTTTAATTTTGGTTGCACATTAGAATCCTCTGAGGATCTTAAAAAAAAGTCGGGGAGGGGACCGGACACCATCTCAGACTAATGGAATCAGAATTTGGGGGAGTGGGGCCAGCCCAAGCATCAGGAATTTTAAGAAGTGTCCCAGTGATTCTAGTGTGCAGCCAGGGTCACCAGGGATAGAGGACCCAGCTGCAGAAGCAGCATCACCATTATCATATCAATTCCCAGTGAGTGTTTTGTCCCACTTTACAGATGTGTAAACTGAGGCTAAGAGAGAGGTTATCTCTTACCAGAAGTCACAAACTTGGTAAGTGGAAGAGCCAAGAATTTGTATCCAGGTCTTCAGGCTCTATCCCCAACTTGCATTTAAACAAAGAAGCTTTTCTATTTCTTGCTGTACTAATGTGTGAGTTTGTCTCATGGGTGGGGATCTTGTTCCCCAAAATTTGGCTTTTTATTTGTTTAGGAGCAAGCCTTTCTTTTACATAACTAACCCAGAGTTCTAAAGCCAGGATGTTCACATCAGTTCTCTTTGCTTCCTAACTTTTCCCTGAAGGTAGGAGCTTTCCCCCAAGCACTTGAGTGAAACTGCTTTATTTGCTGTCCATTCATGACCTCCTTTCTTCTGCAATATACTGCTTACCCAGACTCTTAGGCATACAGTTGTAGACTTAACTGTGTGTGCTGTTGGCTCAGTCTCAGAAAAACTGGCTGCCAAAGGGTAGACCCTTCTTCCCAGAGGATACCCAGCACCTGTCACTCTCCCTGATGGTGGCCTGGTGGTTTCTCCCCTGCCTTGGTTAATGCCCACGGTCTGGAGTTGGTAGACAGTTCAGGAGTCCAGTTACAACTCTTAACACCTCCTCAATGTATGGCCTTGGGCAGATCCTGAACCCACTCCAGCCTTCTTCAGTTCCTTGACATGTAAAATGAGAGATAGGTTTCTAAAAACATGAAACATAGAATTCCCATATGATCTTAGCAATGCCAGCAACTCCCTAATTCTGTTCCTAGGCATATACCCAAAATAACTCAAGCAGGGGTTCAAGCAGATGTGTGTATACCAACATTCATAGTGGCATTATTGATAGTAGCCAAAAGGTAGAAACAACCCAAGCATCCACTGATGAGTGAATGGATAAGCCAAAGGTAGTGTGTATATACAATGGAATATTATTCTGCCTTGAAAAGAAATGAAATTCTGACACATGCTACTACATGGATGAACTCCAAAAATATCATGTAAGTGAAATAAGTGAGGCAGAAAAAGATAAATAGTGCATGTTTCCACTTATTAGAGGTACCTAGATTCATAGGGACAGAAAGGAGAAGATAGGCTATCGGGGTTGTTGGGGAATGGAAGAGAGGGACTTAGTGTTTAATGGGTACAGAGTTTCTGTTTGGGATGATGAAAAAGTTCTGGAAATGGATATTGGTGATAGTTATACAAGATTGTGAATG
This sequence comes from Felis catus, assembly GCF_018350175.1. Classification (NCBI taxonomy): domain Eukaryota; kingdom Metazoa; phylum Chordata; class Mammalia; order Carnivora; family Felidae; genus Felis; species Felis catus. Next base: position 15,425,243 of record NC_058379.1, read on the forward strand.
TTCTTAATGCTGCTGAGTTGTATACTTAAAAATGATAAAAATGGCAAATTTTAGGTTATGTATATTTTATCACAATACAAAATGCAAAAACAGTTGGGGGAGGGGGATTGGACAGGTGGGTCTGTAAGGTTAGTGATTCTGTGAACTTAACTTCAACTTTCTAGCCTTGGTAAGAAGCCATTGATTTTACTATTTATTTTAAATACATGCATTTAGCCGTGCCTGGGTGGCTCAGCTGGTTAAGCCTCTGACTTCAGCTCAGGTCTCGATCTCACAGTTTGTGAGTTCAAGCCCCGCGTCAGGCTCTATGCTGACAGCTCAGAGCCTGGAGCCTGCTTCAGATCCTGTGTCTCCCTCTCTCTGTGCCCCTCCTCTGCTCTCACTCTGTCTCTCTCTGTCTCTCAGAAACGAATAAATGTTTAAAAAATAATAAATAATAAATACATGCATTTAATCCACATTCCAACCTCCTTTTGGCAGCTGGCTATAGAGCATCTAGGGCTCTGTTCCTGATGCTTAATCCTGACCTGATGTGGGTCTTTTCCACCAATCTGTGGCAAAAGGAGTAAAAACCCACTGTGGACAATATTGTGTGTTTTTCAACAAGTGAGATTTATCAATTCAGGAGTAAATTCTTTATTCTGAGATATTTTCCTGTCTCCTACATTTTGGATATAAAGTATACTTAATTTTGTGAAATGATCATAATTATTTGCACCTGACCAAAAAAACCTGGCATCCTCTATTTATTTTGCTTATTTATATTCTTAAAGTTATATTTGCTTGTGGAAACCCAATATCTAGGAACACTCACTTCTAACTTAGAAGAGGTCAATAGTCTGGGTGTGGTGGATGGACAGAGGGACAGATGGCTCAGTGGTACCTGGAGTGGTGGTTGAGTTCACCCGTGGTCTTAGAGTTCATGAAGATCCCCTCCTCTCCTCACACCTGCCTTCCTGCTCCCGCCCACACTTTCTAACCCACTTAACTCGCTTGGACTCCTTGCCTTCAGCTGGCTTTTTTTTTTTTTTTTTTTTTTTTTGGCTTCTGACTTCATTCTGGGTTTTCTTTCTGTATTGCTTTCTTCCTTTTCCTCTTCACCTTACTTTATTGTCCTGAAGAAAATTAAAAGCCTATTACCTGGAAGCTATTCCAAGTAAACCCACCTGGCTGAGCCTTCCTCTCCTCTGAGCTCTCTCAGTGTCTGTACATATATTTTTTCATTTTTTTAATGTTTATTTTTGAGAGAGAGAGCGAAGGTGAGCAGGGGAGGGGCAGAGAGAGAGGGAGACACTGAATCTGAGGCTGGCTCCAGACTCCACGCTGTCAGCTCAGAGCCCAATGTGCACTCGAACCGTGAACCATGAGATCATGACCTGAGCTGAAGTTGGGACGCTTAACCAACTGAGCCACCCAGGCACCCCTCAGCGTCTGTATATTTTGATGACCATTGGGGGAATTTCACGGTGGGAGTTGTCATGGTCTTTGTGTGTCTTTTATTCTCTGAGTTTAGTTACTGAAAGCACTGCACAGGGTGAGGGTGGCAGGTTGCACAGGAGTGAACAAGGCAGACTGGTTTCCTCCTTTCTGGAGCTGTGTTTTAGCAGAGGGAGACAGGGAAAAAAAACACATAATAAACAAGATGATTGCAGGTGGAGATAAGAGCTGTAAAAAAAAAAATAAAACAAGCTGATTGGGGAAATAAGAGCAGGAGAACTGTTTACTGTGTGGTCAGAGGAGACTAGCATTTGAACTGAGATCTGAATAAGGAGGAGTTAGTACTTTTAAAAAACGTAGGGGTAGAATGTTCCAGGCAAATGGAACAGTGAATGCAAAGGCTTAAAAGTATGACCCAGCTCTGTTGTTTTGAGGAACACTTAGGAAGGTAAGAGTCATGTCCTGCTTTTCTTAAAGTTCCTCGAAAGCTCCTTATTACCCTGAAGATAGAGCCTTGATCATATAAGGTTTTTTGGAACCTCGCCTCACCCTCCTATCCAGGCATACTCTGGTCACTCATCCACAAAATCCTGTTCTCAGTGTTTCCCAAAGATAAACTTAAATCAGTCACCTGGAAGGCTTGTCAAAACACAGCCCTCTGGGTCCCACCTCTTAGAATGTGCAATTCTGTAAGTCTGGGGTGGGGTGGGGGGGGGGGCTGAGAATTTGCATTTCTATCAAGTTCCAGGAGATGCCCTTTCTGCACTTTGAACCCCTGGTGTGCTCTAAGCTCTGTCTTATTTCTAGGTCTTCTTACAGGAGAGTTCTCTCCCAGGAATGTTCTTTCCCTCTCCCTGCCTCCTTCCCCTGGATACGTCAAACTTTGGCTCTCATTTGTCCCTGATTGCCCCAACGCAGAGAAGAGTGCTCCTTCCCTGTGTATCTTCAGTTCTCTGAGTCTAGCCCATGATATCACACCACAGAGTCACGGCCAGTTGACTTGTCTGCCCCCCACCCCGAATTGTGAGCCTATCGAAGGCAGAGATTTTCTTCTTATTGAAACCTCAGCATTTGGTACAATCTCTGGCATGTAGTCTGTGCCCAATAAATTTTTTAAGTGTGTTATAATAATTAGAAGGGTCATGTGACGTGAATCACTTTTCTAAGAGTCAGCCATACTCTCCGTGGTTTGGGGCCAGAGCCACATTAAATGGTCCATTTAATATTAATTCTGGCTTCCTTCAGCTCATGTAGAAACCCACAGAACTGTCTTTCAGGTCTTCCTTCCTTATTTCTTCCTTCTCCCTTCCTTATTTCTAAGTTTCTGAAAGCAGGGAGTCTGGCTTTTGTTTCTGAGTTTCCCCACCTCCCCACGTCTCAGGAGACCTGGCCACCCCCAAAATCACCTGGCATGGGTCTAGTCAGCACCATGTTCTTTGTGTTCAGTGAACACAGGTTCTAAAGATTGTTCAGGGCCTCTGACTCAGCAAGATTCGTGAGTGGAATGGTTAAGAGCAGTCCCACCACTCAGCCAGAAAGCACATTTATAGCCACATTAGACATTTCATATTGAAGTACTTTTACTCAGCTCAGTAAATGACTGCTCCTCTGATCCCTCTCCAGGGCCCACTGTCTGCACTGTCCTGGCCACCAGAGCCATATCCTTGGTACCCAGACTGCCCTATACCTAACATCTATCTGATCAGTCAGCTCCATGCTGTGCCAGTTAAGTATATTGACTATCACCCCTAGTTAAGAGCATGGGCTTTGGGATTGGAAAAACCTAGATCTAAATCCCAGCCCTTGTACTAACCATCACCTGTGTTTCTTTTCAAGCCTCACTTTCCTCATACCCAAAAGGTGGATTACAATAATAGTTTCCCTCTTGGATTGTTATAAGGAGGGAACGAGATGATGTGTTAATTGATTGGTTTATTAATTAATGCTTAATCCAAAGCGAGGCAGATAGTAATTGCTCAACAAATGCTGACTTCTGCTATTATTAAAATTGTGGTTATGAATAGTCTAAGCAGAGAAAAACATAAAGAGACTATAGAATGTCACCTCTGGGAGGGGGGGCGTTGCTGATTGGTGCTTAAGCCTCAGAGCTGCTACAGAGGTCAGGTGGGAAATATATACGCATGAAGAAGCTGGATGAGATGCAATTAGGAGTGGTGGGGTCTGTGGCAAAAAGGACAGCATCTGCCTTTGACCTGTCATCATTCAAATTTCCTATTTTCACACATTATGCAGAAATCCATCTGTAGGATAGAACACATCTGTAGGCCATATTTATTCTGTGAGCTGCCAGTTTGAGATCTCCAGGAGCCCAACCCCTAAATTTCACAGATGGGGAAGCTGAGGCCAGAGTTAGGTGCAAGAGTTGCTCAAGTTCAGTGAGGACAGGAGTCTTGGCCCTTCAAGCCCTCTATGCATTGCCCAACCTCACGTAAAGATCCCTTGAAGGATATGGATGGGGCTGGGAGTGATAAGCTGTGATTCAAATTCCCAAATAATAAACCTAGTGAATTCTCCATAAAGTCTAGTTGGGAGGGATTTCTTAAACAATAGCATTTATCACTTTTCTAAACACAAAATTCTAAGACACATGTATTTAATCAGCTTCCTTTCCAGAGAAAAATGGCACCCTAGCCATTCTGGCTATATACTCTCAGACAAGTGCCTTCACTTCTACAGAGCCTGCTTCAGAGTGTCACTGCAAGAGGTAAATGCTCTTAAAGCGCTTGTCCAGAGAGAAAAGATTAAATACACCAGAAGTTATTCTGGGCTTTTGGGTTGTCAGGAGCTTGTGTAGAATCCAGCTTGCCTATAAGGCAAACTAAGTTCCCAGGAGGAAAATGATGCATTAACAACCGTGGTCACATCACTACACTGACTATCTATTTGTTTGGTAATTATTTCTGCAACATCCAATCCAGGGGCAAAGTGGGAGGAAGGGTGCTGCTGCAGAGAGGTATCCCCAAAGCCCCTGGCTGCAGAAGATGCCTGACTCTGGCTCAGCCTCCACATCTGCAGTGTATAGGGGCGTATGAACAGACTTTGCTTTTCTCTTTCTTGTTCTTTTCTTGTTTTTTTTTCTTTCCAAACCAAAGGTCAGTTGCCTTTGTCTTCTGCTTCAAAACATTCCAAGAGAGAATTCTGTATTCCTTTCAGTAGAAAAGAAGTAGCAGACAAGACAAAGTGAGCCACATTCAGAAGTTGCAGCCTATCTTTAAAAGCAGAAGGCACTGAGGCAATGTAACACCACATACACACACACACACACGCACGCACGCACGCACGCACGCACACACACACACACACACACAATAAGGTGAGCCGTGGCAGATGGAAGGCTACTTTTAAATGCAAAACTAGATTCTCTCAGCCAAGTTCTCTTTCCAGCTTCCTGTTTAGGAGAACATGGATTTGTATGTCCACATACAAATCTAAATAAGACATCAGCTTAGTGTAGTAGATGTGATGCCCAGTGTGTACATGACAAATACGCGTTGCTTGTAAATAAAGGAGCTATGCTCTACACCTCTGCAGGAAAGGCTGTTGCATCAGGGGCGCTTGGGTGGCCCCGTGGGTTAAGCATCCAACTCTTGATTTTGGCTCAGGTCATGATTTTGCGGTTTGTGGGTTTGAGCCCCGCACTGGGTTCTGTGCTGAGAGCAAAGAGCCTGCTTTGGATCCTCTCTGTCCCTCCCCTGCTTGCCCTCTCTCACTTACAAAATGAATACACTTAATGAAAAAAAAAGGTTGTTGAACCAGACGCTAGCAGTGCCCCTTCCCAGCCCAGGAAAAGGTAGTGTCAGGCTTTTCCACAGAGAAATAATCCAGTGTGTCCTGAACATTAGTTGTGTAAATACAACTTCAGAATTTCTGTAGCATTTTGTCTCACCTGTGCTCTTATGATTTGCACTGTTAAAAAATGAAATAATTCTGAATGAGAAATATTATTTTAAGTGGAAGGATAAAGCATAAAAGGTTTTAAAATTATATATGGAAGGGGAAAATGGGGGTAGGTAGATAGGGTGTCTAGACTTGTCCCACTATACCTTTTTGGCATTTTTGACTCTAGAAACATGTAAATATTTGACATAATTTTTAAAAAGTTGTATTAAAATATAATCCCTAAAAATCCAAAGTAAAAGTAAATAAATGAAACTTAATGTGATTCTATTCCAATTGACTTAATACATAGTAAGTTGACAGGTTAAAAAACTCTTAAACTGGGTCACCTGGGTTGCTCAGTCAGTTAAGTATCCAGCTCTTGATTTCCACTCAGGTCATGATCTTGTGGTCATAAGATCGACCCCTGCATCAGGTTCCATGCTAAGCATGGAGCCTGCTTGAGATTTTTTCTCTCCCTCTCTCTCTCCCTCCCTCTCTCTCTCTCTCTCTCTTTTTGCCTTTCCCCTGCTTGTGCGCGCTCTCTCTCTCTCTCTCTCTCTCTCTCTCTCTCAAAATAAATAAATAAACTTTAAAAAAATCTTGAACTGACTTTAGTAATCATATTATAGGTGGCAATGTAAGTCTGAGTGTTCCAAAATAGGCATGTGTGGTATTTGGGGAGAAAGGAAATGAGTAATTATGTTGGTGTTGCTAAACTTGGATTTCTGGCATATCAACAAGGAAATACAAATGTAAGATTTATGATTTATAAGAAAAACCTTCAGCTCTTATTTGAGCTAGACATGTCAGTAGAAACTTGATATATTTTTTGTCTAAAAATAAAACTTCCTAGGTCTCTACGCTAAAAAGTCCTAGAAACAATGACTGACTAACTCTATCAGGATGAATAACCCTGGAGCCCACTAAAAGGAAGAGGAGCCCTCCAAAAGCCATTTGGAGAAATGGCTGATTCCAGATCTGGGCAGTTGAGTTTGGGACATCTTGATATATCAGAAAGCAACAGAGGGCCAAAGGCTTCTAGGGTCATATCAAAGGACCCAGAACCCAATTGAATACTCTCCTGACTAAAGGTGGGACAATTATAGCATTATCGAGAATACTAATAGAAATTAATTGAAACATATTAAGTATATTTAAATCTGTAAGTTCATCCTAAGGGAAAAAAATAACACTCAACAATACCTTAATGAGGTTGGTTAGTACACCAACCCATTATTTTTTTAACTAGTAAATAAAGGGAAAGGATCAAGTATTTATTCTGCCTTTTCTATACAAGGGTGCCCTGAGTTGCCCAGATAGTTGATGAGAGGATACTTCTCTATAGAAGTATTATAGCTAATACATGACAATTAAATGATAGAACACCACCACCATTTTGCAACTTCTAATAGGTTAATAAATTAGGCAAAGATTTCAATGTCAGTTAGCATGACAAGAGAAAAAAATCACACATTATTAACTGGGTGGAATTCTTTTGAACATAAATCTGATTAAATTTCTAGGTCCTACCATCACTTAACAGGGAATAAAGGGCACAGAGAAACATTATCAATGCTACAGGTATGCAATCAGAAACATACAGATTATGGGAAAGTTTGCTAGACAAACAACCAAGTTTCTTATCAAAAATAAAGAAAAAAAGAAAAATGGAATGTATATATGTGGGAGGTGGGGGATGGGTTTACAGATTAAAGGATACTTAAGGAGGCTGCATCAACCAAGCAAATTAATGGGCCTTATTTGAATCTCAGTTCAAACAAATAAACAACCACTGGAAGACAATTGCAAGAAAAATGGATATTAATGAGGAAATTAAGGAGCTATTGTTAATTTTGTCCGATAAGATGATATTACAGTTACGCTAAAAAAAAAAAAAAAAAAAAAGCAGTTTCTATCTTTTAGAGATACAGCCTGTAGTATTTCCAACTGGAATAACACAGCGTCTTGGATTTGCTTCAAAATAATTTAGAAGTATAGAAAGTGGGTTAGAGTAAAAAAAACAACTATAGGATGCCTGGGTAGCTCAGTCGTTTGAGCATCCGACTTCTGCTCATGTCATGATCTCACAGTTCGTGAGTTCGAGCCCCGTGTCGCGCTCTGTGCTGACGGCTCAGAGCCTGGAGCCTGCTTTGGATTCTGTGTCTCCCTCTCTCTCTGCCCCTCCTCTGCTCGCACTGCTATCTCTCTCTCAAAAATAAATAAAACGTTAAAAAAAAACAAGTATGTATCAATAGTTGTTGAAATTAGAAGTGGATACAGGGGATCATCATGCTAGTTCCTTTACTTTTCTGTTTGAAATTATCTGTAGTAAAAGGTTTTTTGAAAAGTGAGTCACCTCTTTACCTAACAAGTTTATTTAAGAGGACATTTTAGGAAATGAAAAACCAGAAAAAAAAAAAAAAGAAATGAAAAACCAGTATCACATGCCCATAGTGGAAGATAACTATAAAAATAAATTCAACGAAAACAAAACTATGTTATTAAATTTTAGTTGTCCAAGCTTCTGAATCTGAAGCCAGTTTTTCATTGTTGAAAAGTAGGTACTAATAGATGTGTTTAAGACATTTCAAGGTATGGAGATTTACCTATAATGGCTAGGAAGAAAATTGATAAAAAGGAGTATTTTCTCACCACATATGACCACACACTCCAATGGTAGTTAAAGCTCCCATCTGCCTTGGTACCACCTAAAACTTTCTCAGGGAGTACCACCAGGGTTCCAAGGAACATCACTTTGAGAAATAATGGCGTAATTATCATTGGCTTTTGAAACTGGGCAGTATAATTGCATAGAACACACTCTTCCATCACTATTTTCTCTGGTCTTCAGCCTCTTCCTTGAGTATATGCGACTCTTTTTCAGTGGGAGGTCATTGCACATACCAAATCTTCTTACCACCCTGAGACTCAGTTTCCAAATCTGCAAAATTCAGATAATGGCAGTTCGTTGCGAAGATTAAATGGTGATTATAACATCCAACATAGTAACATATATATGATAAGTGCAGCTATTATTATTATTATCTGAGACAGCAATGAATGTGTTTGTCTTATAGACTTTTGGGAACTATCTGTGTTAGCCTAGGGGCATTGGAAGCAGTGTATATCTATGTACTAGAAATGTACAATCGACAGCAAAGGTGGGATTCAGATTAGCCATAAGGTGAAACTTTCCAGCAGTGAGGATTAGTAACCCTGAGTAGTGCAATCATTCTTTCCTCCCCAAAAGTCTGTGTGAAGAAGTACAGAATCTTATAATTCGCATAGTTTAGAACAAAGTTTAAAGGCACAAGGACAGATGAATTGGTCTCATTATCATATTTCCTATTATCTCAGAAATTATTTGAATCATTCATTGTTCATTGGACATCTGGAAATGGGAACAGACTGTCAAGTACCCTGATGTCCCTTGATGCTGGTGGATAATGGTTAGTTTCATTATACTCAGAGAAGTCATGGGCACAGAGAGAGTAAGGGTTTTACCTAAGGTAACACAGTAACATTAGTGAAATGGGGTGCAAACTGCTTCAGAATGAGGGGTAGGTAGCTATTTTTCTGAGCTGCAGATGCTGCCCTCTTGAATCACTAAGAGGAAAGATACATAAAAATCTCTTAAGCTCATGTCCTAAAGTGCCTGGATTTGCAAATCATGGAATCACTTCTCCCTGTTTTCCCCTTTCTCTAATGAAAGAACAATACCAAAAGGCAAAGAAGCACCTTTTAGACATGGATGGCAAGTTGATTTTATCTGGAAGGCCAACCCCGGCCAATTAGTGGTAACTCTTTTTAAATTTTTTTTTTACATTTATTTATTTTTGAGAAACAGTGAGACAAAGTGTGAGCAGGGGAGGGGCAGAGAGAGAAGGAGACACAGAATCTGAAGCAGACTCCAGGCTCTGAGCAAGCAGCACAGAGCCTGATGCGGGGTTCGAACCCACGAACTGTGAGATCATGACCTGAGCGGAAGTTGGACGCTCAACTGACTGAGCCACCCAGGCGCCCCAAGTGGTAACTCTTCTTTTTTTTTTTTTCAATTTTAGCTGAATTTGTATTCCATTTTATGGATATACTACAATTTATGTTAATCCTTTCTTTTTTTTTTTCAATATATGAAATTTATTGTCAAATTGGTTTCCATACAACACCCAGTGCTCATCCCAAAAGGTGCCCTCCTGTAACTCTTCAAAGAGTGTGTTGAGAAGGATTCTGAGGTCTTGTCACAGAAAGAGTGCTGTGATGGACTGACTGGTAGACTGCTGGTTGGTGTCTGTCCCAGCCCACCACAGAGGATAGGCAGCAATTGTGCACATATTTGTTTTCACTAACCAGCATATCGACAGGTCTCAATTTATGAGGTGGACTGCTTGCACCTGGGAAAACAAAGCAATTCCCTGAGGGAATGAGAACAAGATGGTTATTTTTTTTATTTGTTAATGTTTATTTTTTTGAGAGAGAGACAGAGACAGAGACAGAGTGTGAGCGGGAGGTGGGGGGAGGGGCAGAGAAAGATGGGGGACACAGAATCCGAAGCAGGCTCCAGGCTCTGAGCTGTCAGCACAGACCCCGATGTGGGGCTCAAACCCACAGACCAGGAGATTATGACCTGAGCCAAAGTCAGACATTTAACAGACTCAGCCACCCAGGTGCCCCTCAGATGGTTATATTTTGAGAAACTGATAGAAGACTGGAGTTTATGTCATATTAGAGAAGCCACACCTACAGTCTAAGTCACATGTGGCACAATCGCTGCCTATCTCTGTGCTCTGCTGGTGGCTGAGATCACTAATCCATCATAGTACTCTTTCTGGGACAGGACTTCAGAATCTTTTTTTGTTGTTTTTTTTTTTTTAATTTTTTTTTTCAACGTTTTTTATTTATTTTGGGACAGAGAGAGACAGAGCATGAACGGGGGAGGGGCAGAGAGAGAGGGAGACACAGAATCGGAAACAGGCTCCAGGCTCCGAGCCATCAGCCCAGAGCCTGACGTGGGGCTCGAACTCACGGACCGCGAGATCGTGACCTGGCTGAAGTCGGACGCTTAACCGACTGCGCCACCCAGGCGCCCCTGTTGTTTTTAATTTACATCCAAATTAGTTAGCATATAGTGCAACAATGATTTCAGGAGTAGATTCCTTAGTGCCCTTTACCCATTTAGCCCATCCCCCTCCCACAACCCCTCCAGTAACCCTCAGTTTGTTCTCCATATTTATGAGTCTCTTCTGTTTTGTCCCCCTCCCTGTTTTTATATTATTTTTGTTTCCCTTCCCTTATGTTCATCTGTTTTGTCTCTTAAAGTCCTCATATGAGTGAAGTCATGATTTTTGTCTTTCTCTGACTAATTTCACTGAGAATAATACCCTCTAGTTCCATCCATGTATTGCAAATGGCAAGATTTCATTCTTTTTGATTGCCGAGTAATACTCCATTGTGTATATATACCACATCTTCTTTATCCATTCATCCATCGATGGACATTTGGGCTGTTTCCATACTTTGGCTATTGTTGAAAGTGCTGCTATAAACATGGGGGTGCATGTGTCCCTTCAAAACAGCACACCTGTATCCAGTGGATAAATGCCTAGTAGTGCAATTGCTGGGTCGTAGGGTAGTTCTATTTTTAGTTTTTTGAGGAACCTCCATACTGTTTTCCAGAGTAGCTGCACCAGCCTGCATTTCCAAGGACTTCAGAATCTTTCTCAACACATTCTTTAGATAGCCACTACAAGTCGGTTGGTGTTGGCATTCCGGACTTGGTAAGGTGGAAAGAGGACAAATGTCAGGCAAGGAGGCCCCAGAATGTGAGTTAGACTGTGTACCCCTTCAGGGAAGGCACCATGTCTTGTTTATCATTGAACCCTCCATGCGCAGGATTATACCTAACCAATGTAGGTATTGATGAATGATTATCAAGCCAAAAATGGGCTGACTTACGATGCTAACAGGTAATGATTCCAACAGCAGCAGCAACAATACTTCCCATTTAATGGGTATTTGCTAGGAACCAGACACTGTGCTAAATCCTTTACAGGTAATATTTCACCTAATCCTCACAAAAACCATCGAAATATGGGTTAGTATCTCCATTTTGCAGATGGAGAAGCTCTGGCAGAGATTTGTAACTAGCCCAACGCCATCCAGCAAAACTGTGGCAGAGCCAGACTTCATACCCTAGTTCTGTCTGACTCTAGAGGCTGTGCTCTTAACAATGCAAGTAATAACTTCCTTTGTAGTAAACTATGTTCCAAATGCTGTTCTATACCCTGCACATGCATTAGGTCCTTTAATCCTTACATTTAAACACACGATAGTTAAACTCTATGGAACCTTCATTTTACTGATGAGAAAATTTAAGCACAGACATGTGAAGTCACTTCTCCGTGATCATGTAGTTAGGAAAGGGCCGAGCTGGAATTTGAACCCAAGCAGCCTGGCTTTCAGGCCCTGAATTTATCTACCCAAGACTCTCAATTTATTTTATTATTTTTTTAATTTTTTTCAACGTTTTTTATTTATTTTTGGGACAGAGAGAGACAGAGCATGAATGGGGGGAGGGGCAGAGAGAGAGGGAGACACAGAATCAGAAACAGGCTCCAGGCTCCGAGCCATCAGCCCAGAGCCTGACGCGGGGCTCGAACTCACGGACCGCGAGATCGTGACCTGGCTGAAGTCGGACGCTTAACCGACTGCGCCACCCAGGCGCCCCCAAGACTCTCAATTTAGAAGCCTCACCACCATGGGTTATCTGATTGTTTTGGAATGCCTGGTATCCCAAGGACCCCCAAGCAAAAACAGAAGCTATTTTTCGCAGACATCCTTTGATCCCGACAGAGTCACTGTGGGTAAGTCACTTGACCATCCTACACCTCAACTTTTTCACCTTTAAAAGAGAGTAAAAGCAGCTTTCCTTCCCACCTCCTGCTACAGTTCCAGGGTCAAAAGAGGCAATGTTATGCAAATGGCACTTTATCAGCATTCTGGGAACTTAGAACTGGAACGGGCTGAGAGATGTTGATTGATCTTGTGGGGGTAGGATCCCAGCTACATCTCCCCTGCAAGTGATTCAGTTCAGACCCCAAATGTCATGACTAACGATGGTTTTAAATATCCCAGGCTACTTAAGGGGCCAGCCCTCAGTGGCATTTAAAATGACAGTCAACTTCAGGGTGGGCAGTTGGGCCTGAGAGTAATAGCAGAGTGGGTTTGGGCTGGAGGGAGGGCAGGAGACCTGTAGAGCCTACTCTCCACTTTCCTCCACCTCCAAGCTCCTCAGCCGGAACCCCACCTCCTGGCTGCGGCAACCCACTTCAAGAAGCCGGCAAATGCATAGCTAGTTGTCGACCAGAAGGGGTCGCTGGAGAGCGAGCAGCGCTCTCAGTCTCCCTCATAAGCGGGCTCACAAATCTCCAAATACACACATATCCAAAGCTATATACGTTTCTGAAGCCATACTCGGTTTCTCCAGGGTTCTTCCTTCCTTCCTTCTCTCCCATCTTATTCTCTTTGCCTTCCTTCTCCCCTTTCTCTCCCATTCCCCACCTGTTCCTTTCAAAGAATTTCTGAAGTTCACATGGGTGTCCAGGTCTCTTGGTTCCTGTCCTTACCAGCATCAGCAAGAAGCATGGGTTTATCCTGGCTGTGATTCAGACTTGGTGCCAGGCGCTTGGAGACCTTTAGGACTTGGCAAGGCTTCCTTCCAGGAATTTGCAACCTGGGTAGGGGGAGTAGTAACTGCTGAAATTAAAGGGCTCCAAGGGAGAGATGCACCAAGGGGTCCTGCTACTGTCTCTTTTTCTTAATGAAAACCCTGGAGGTGAAACTAGGGAAATTTTGGCCATACCCTCTCCTCTAAGGGTTTATTTGTGATTCTAGACTCTTACTTTCTGGGATTAGTGTTGAATTGGGATGGGGTAGAAGATGGGGAGAGAGATCTAAAAGTAACCCCCCCTGTAATCCTGATTTCCCCCTCAAATCCCTCTCCCTACCCGCTTTACTTTTCCCAAAGGGACTCCTCTCCTGAGACAAGCTATTTTAATTTCTTAACATTTCTTAACCACTTTTCAGTGGTTACAGCTGAATTCCCCAGGAGTGGATGGGATGGGGTGGGGTGGGGTGGGGACACTTTTTCCTTTGGACGGGTTTGGCAAAGGAGACATTGGGCTGGCTGGCTGGGAGGCACAAAAGAAATCTTCCTTACAGCGCCACATGCACAGATGTATCGCTGCGCCCCTCTGCGGGCGGGGACCCGGCTTGGCAGATGGCGAGAAGCCGAACTGTGTAGGGATTGTCCATCAAATGGCACTTTCTGGGTGGCGGGGATCTCGCGGCGTCCAGGCGCAAAGAGGAATACAAGGGACCCCCTTTGCTGGCCTAGGCAGTGCCTCCCAGAAGTGAGGGGGTCATGTTGGTTTGGGCGGATAGGTTAAGTTTTTTTTTTTTTTTTTTACTTCCCTCTTCAATAAAAGATCCGCTACAAGACTTGCGAAGGGGCTGAGAAGGGAGGTGGCCGGGCCCAGAGGGCACCTGCTATGGTTGGCGAGGAGAGCAGGCTGGGAAGCAAGATCTCCTGCACGGTTCAGTTCGGGGGTGCCGGGATTGCTTCTCTGAGGGGTCAGCGCTGCAACTCTGTCGCCTCGGGGCAGCGGTGACAGGCACACGCCCCGCCCTTTCTCCTCCCAAGACCTGCGGGCTTTTGTTATGCAGATGGCGGCAGGAGGCTGTGCCGGAGGAGGAGGGGGTTGGTGGGGAGGAGGAGAGACGGAGAGGGGGGAGGAAAGTACAGCTCGCGCGACCAGCCTCCTCTTCCAACGTCACATTGTGCGAGAGACAAAACCCGGGCGCGCCTGAGCTCACACGCGCACGCACACACAGACGACCCTGTCGCCTCTTCTCTCCTGGCGCTGCCGAGAAAGCCAGCCCTGCCTTCCCTTCCTGGGGCGCGGAGGCTCAGCAAGCTCAGAGCTCAGCCCAGAGACAACACAGAAGGCGAAGAAAGACGGTGGATAAGCCTTCTTTCTCCCCTGCCTGCCCGGGCTGAGGCGCCCCATCCCCCGCCCTGAACCCCGATCTCTCCCACCCCACCCCTCTCGCTTTCACGCGAACTGAGCCCGGAGCCCGGTGTGCCCCCGTTTGGAATCCACGTTTCAGCACTTCGGACAGCGCCCGGGCGCCCCGGGCCCCTTTGGGTTGGCTATGGCGAGCGTTCAGCAAGGCGAGAAGCAGCTTTTTGAGAAGTTCTGGCGAGGAACCTTTAAAGCTGTGGCCACCCCGCGTCCCGAGAGCATCATTGTCGCCAGTATCACGGCCCGCAAGCCGCTGCCAAGGTAATGACCTCCTTCTTAAGAGGGAAGAGACCCTGATGGTCCTTCCTTCTGGCCTGTGTGCCCCAGAGCCCTGAAGGGTGGATGCAGGCGGCTGGGCCAGGGCGCCTGTCTTTTCCCGTCACTACTCGGTATCTCCCGCTGGAACATGGGAACTAATTGCCTGTGTGAGGTGGCGGCTGGTGAGAAGGGACAGGGAGTCTTCAGGGGGAGCAACACTCAATGGTCTGCTGACCTGGCAACTGCTATTTGAGAGATTTTGCTTTCTTAGGGTGGGCAGTGTAGGTGAGATAGGACTTAACTAAGAAACTTTTCTTGGTATCAGAGCCCAGAGGATGGGGGGAGGGGGCGGGCAAAGGAATGGTGGTTCAGGGTGGCCGGGGGTGTTGTACAAGAAGAGAAAAAGAGGGCTGAACGAGCTCTCAGCAGTGTTCAGAGGTAACGGCACATTTCTATACTCAGCTCAGAAACTAGCGAGCTCTGAACATTCGACAAAAGCCCATATGCTGTTCCCTCAAATACACCCTAAACAGCACCCTCCTCCACGCCTTTCTGGCTGCCACCCTTGCTGAATCCTCTCCCCTCCTGCATCCAAAACCAGTACTCTGAGCTCTGGAGTCAGGGGGGAGACTTCCAGGATCATGAAGATGATCTTGGAAGAGTTTTATTTGGTTTTCAAAAAGGATCTGATTGCTTTGAACTCAAGGAGGAGAACAGACCCTTAGATGGTGAAAACAGTGTGATGGGGGGAATAAGGGAAGAAAAGAAAGGCAGAAAGAAGGAGAAGAGGTTGTGGGGTGAAACGGAGAGGAGGTGGGGAAGAACATTCCAAGACAGAGAAAACCCAATCCTTTTCATAAAGCATCCAGTTTAGAGGAGTTTGAGAATGAAAGGAAGACTGTGCCCTCTGTCAGGGAAAATCAAGGCAGTAGGAAAACTCATCTTTTGCTGGTGTTGGATGAGTGGTTCAGTGGGAGAAAAAGAAAGAAGTGGACCAGGGGAGACCACTTGGAGGATTTATTGATCCTGGCTACATTAGAGAGTAGATTGAAAACATGTCTGTGAGAGTGGTTCAGAGAGAATGCCTGTTCTGGCACCACTGGATCTGAACTTTCCAGTGGGTGTGGGGTGGATGACAGGGAATCATATCTAAAGAAGCAAACTCGGACTGGAGAACTTTTCACAGTCTGATAGGAACCTAGCTCATACAGGTCTTTAGAAAAACGGGTACCGCATGGTGGGAATGGGTGGACTAGAGTCCGGATGTGGCAGGCTTCAAGCAGCAGCAGCAGCAGCCAGTATTTGTGGATTGGGGAGGGCTGGGGGACACCTTGTGACACAGTCTGGAGAAAAGGAATCGTAGCAGCAAATGCCATCAAAACCTGGTGTTTCTCTGCTTGAAGAAAGGTTCTTTGTAGAGAGTTTTGACGTCAGCAGTTTTATCTTCCTGGGTTTCAGCCATCCATTCCACCTTTGGAGTGAACCTATGTTGGCAAATCCATTGCTGTGTTAGCCAAAGAATATGCCCTTGTAGAAGAAACTAAAGACAATTTCATTGAAAACTACAAGTGTGACATTTGGTCCGGAGTCTTCCATATATTTAAGGGATACAGGAAGAGGAGAGGAGATTCCTGGTGGTATTTTAATACAGAAAATACCTAAGTCCACCTGACCTGGCACGTTCACCCTTTCCCTGTCTGTCTGTGACACTGTCATGCCCCTTTCTTAGTCATATTCTCAATCATACGAATTGCCCAAAGTCTCCAAACCCTCATGCTTTCTGTAGCAAATCTTAATATCATGCATCTGGTACTCTTATAATAGCCAACCCTCCTCCCCCAGGCATCATTTTTCTCTAGGTATCATTTAATGTCCTGGGTCTCCTTTCCCCTGGAAACCACCCCTGGAGTGAAAGTCTGAGTCATAAGCCCCTGATTTATGTCATGCTGGGAAGGATCCCCTTCAGTACTTCTGTAACAGGTGTGGCCTCTCTGTAGGATAGATTTGTTTTATAGCTGTTACTCCTGGTTTGGGGTGGAAAGTGAGTTGGGAGCTTTTGTATCCAAGTCTTCATGGAAGGCTGGGTTTGAGTGGTCTTTTAACAGACTGTCTGTAAAACCGGAATCATCCCCATTCTCATTGAAGCCAGCCACATCCAGTGCGGAGGTCAATTTCTACCTCCTTTCTAATGTTGCATGCTTACTTAACAGTGGAAGTACCATGTTTCCAAAGCTGAGTTCTCAGGAAGGAAAGAGACAGAGACACTGGCATAGCATCAGCTGAGCGCCAGTGGCTTCATCTAGAGGCAAGCTAGAGACTTGGTCTCATCAGAAATGTCTTTTAGTTCCATGAGTCAAGCCCAGCACATAGTTAGCAGATCTGTAGGGAGATGGGGGAAGGGGGTGGACGAAAACACCAGACAGTTCTGTTGGTTACACACTTAATATGTGTTTATAGATAAGGGTTACCCTTCATCTGAATGAACTTCCCCAGGATATTTTCAGTGTATCTCTGAGGATAATTTAGTACCAAGATAGAAGCTGACATTCAATTGGTTGATTTCATAGCACTATGCATACATCATACAATTGCACTCCAAGCAAAACCTCTCCTTACCTCCCCCCTTCCACTCCCCCACCCTCCATGAGGCATACTTGATGAGGCAATAGCTTTATATGTATCAAATTGCAAGCAGATGTCTGACTCAAATGTCAGAACAGTATAGCAGAGTGGGAGGCAGTATATCATAGTGGTTAAGGGCTCAGACTTGAGTTTCAGACAAACCTGGATTCCTGTTCTGGCTCTCCCATTTAGCTGAGTGCCTTAGACAAGTTTCTTTACCTTGCTGAGTCTGTTTTGTCAGCTGGAAAATAGAAATAATAATAGTAGCCATCTCAGACATTGAGTTATGAGGATTGAGTCAGGTAAAACACTTCCCACAGTGTGTGGTACATAGTGATTGCTTAACAGACATTGCTTCTAAAACAAACAGTTCAGAGTTTATAATGGCCAAAGGAAATGAACATTTTCTTTCAGTATTGTGTTCTTCAGGCCTACCTGTTTCTCCCCCAAATAATGCTGGCAGTAAACATTATGGGATTTCAGCTTCTGACAGGCAATGCATTGAGATGGAATTAGCACACAGGAGGTGGGTTGGGAGTGGTCCCATGATTCTCTTCCCTGAGGGAAGATTAGCTGCTTTCTGATATGACTTTTTTAGTTATCGGGTGGAGGGCTGCTGAAGAATCATCTAGATTCTGAATGGATTGGTATAACATCGCACAGAGTATTCTTTTCATTTGTGTAGCAATGACCAGGTACTATTGTCAATCTAAAGAAGGCTCAAACTCCTTGAAAATCACAGTTTGAACCCCTAGTTCCAATATAACTTATTATTCATATCAAGAGTGAAAAGGTTTGCTGTGAGTGGTTATCCAATGGAAGACCTAACAGGGACTACCCCAGAGGAACCAGGACGTATGGTTGCCATAGTGAAGCCTCACCCTATACCAGCTGGAAGACAGTCAGCATGAATCAGTAAGACACTTGGAGAGTAAGAGACCCCTCTTTTGTCTCCACCAAAGAAGTATAGTCATTTTTCCTGACATTAATTAATTCTCTTTGTTAATTATTTGGTCCAGAAAAGTTTGCACCCAAAAAGTTTAGGCTCAAAATGGAAAATTTAAGTGTTTGAGGCTAACTCCAACTGTAATAATCGTATCACCGAACAGTAGCTGAGGACTTAATGAATGAGTAAAAAACCCATTTGAAATTAGCGTATCAATTGTTTGTAGATGCAGGAGTGTTTGCAAAGGGCTGGAAAGGCGGCCCTCTTAAACAGCGTAAGCAATTCTCTTTACAATTCTTTTGGCAGGCTATTAATTTTCTTCGAAAATCCTTTCTATGCAGAATAGTCCAGAAGCAGACTTCAGCCCAGGTCTGTCTAAAGGATCATAAATTCCGAACTATTGGAGATTTTACTGCATAAAGGGAAAGATGGCCAAATTGTAAGGCAGGAAAAATGCCTTTGAACCGTTTAATTCCAGACTCCCCCTTTGTGCCAAGGGATCAGTTAGCACATTTGTGCTGACTCTGTCCTCGGGAGCAGAGTGAGGGGCAGCTGGGAGGTGATTTCCTGACAGCCTGTGGTTAAAAACCAAGGTACCAAGGGTTGTGGAGAATGCTTGCCCTGGTGATGAATGATCGTTTTTCCCTGGAAAGGGAGTGTTATTGTTTGGGTCGAACCTTTCTCCTTCTGAAAGGTGAAATTTGCTGAATGGTGTGCAGGGGTCAGTGGGGGTGTGGGGGCGTATTATTTCTGACACGGCTGTTTTCACTTGGCAACTGTGCTGTCTTAGAGACTCGGGCTGCGGTAGATGCTGAATGAAAGTTGGACGCATTAATTGAATGAGTCCACGCGGTCCAAATCCGTATCAGATTCGCTCTCTCCCAGCCCACCCCCACTCCTGACGGGCTGGGGATTCTGATCAATGCAGCCTAAGAGACACACACTCTGCAGATAGATTTGACTCTGACTAGTGTCAGAAGGAAGCTCTCTGGATATAGATGTCTGGCTGGCTGAGTGAGTAGACACGTCGGCTGGTGTGGGTACAGGAGGTTGGACTAAATACTACCTGGAAGTGTTTTCCAGGCCTGTGTGAACCTCTGTTAACTCCATCCCCACTCCAAGCCACCAGAAGAAAAAAAAAAGGGGGGGGGGGAACAGCCCTAAAAGCCTAACTCCTCTGATAAGGAAAGAAGCCTGGGTCACGCGCCTTCCCACACTGTGAGCACCTCCAGCATGCCGCAGGGGCACAATAAATTTTTAAAAATATCCTTTCTTCCAGAGTGGCTGGATTTACCTTCCTGTGAGGTGGAAAGGCTTTCAGGGGCTTAACAAAACCAGAGTTTCTTAATTGCTCGTTACCAAGACTTATCTGAGATGTGACAGTACAGCTCTGAAGGGGAGAACGTGGCACAGTTAAGAATTTGGGCTCTGAAGGGGCGCCTGGGTGGCTCAGTCAGTTAAGCATCCAACTTCAGCTCAGGTCATGATCTTGCGGTTTGTGAGTTCGAACCCCGCATAGAGCTCTGTGCTGACAGCTCAGAGCCTGGAGCCTGCTCTGGATCCTGTGTCTCCCTCTCTTCTCTGCCCCTCCTCCACTCACACTCTGTCTCTGTCTCTGTCTCTGTCTGTCTGTCTGTCTCTCTCTCTCTCTCTCTCTCTCTCGCATAAATAAACATTGAGAAACAAAAAAGAGTTTGGGCTCTGAAGTCAGATCTGCTCAGGCTGAAATCCTGCTGCGCAATTCGTACCTTTGGAATCTGCTAATCACTTCAGCTCTCTATGCCTCAGTTTGCCCGGCTATGAAAGACTGATCTCATGGGGTCATAGTGAAGGGTGGATGAGATCATTTATATAAAGAACATGACACAGTGCCTGGCCAAGACCTCCATTTAACGTGCTCTTGTTACCAAGGCATGAGTTACCTGATGAGATGTCGGGAGAGAGCGCTAAGCCCCTCACCACCTGAGCTGGGTGGGCTGCTTGGTGGCGATGGTTGGGATTCCTTGGCCTTACCACCTGACCATCCCAGTGCTCTGTATAAGTTTTTGATGTGGTTTTAGGATTCCCTAAAGAGCCACTGGAGATGTGTAGAGCTGTTTTTAAAACATCTGACAAACCCCGATGGCAAACTAACCGAAACACATGTTTCCTTTTACTACTTTCAGACACTTAATAGCTCCATGACTTTTGGCCAGAACTTGACCTTCTCAATCTTGGTTTCCTCATCCATAAAATGGGGCTAATATTAGCAGCCCCCTCCAATAGCTGTTGAGAATATTGACCGGGCTAGTTTATGGAAAGTGTTGTTTGGCACACAGTAAGGGCTCCATCAATGTTAGCTCTTACCATTAGTAATGAACTGCAGTTTTTATTATTACTATGCGCCAGGCCCATCAAGGAGGAACAGATGAATGAAAGGCAGTCTCTCCCTTGGAGGGCCTCAGAGTTTAGCAGCAAAGGTGGGCACAGACACCAGTATATATGACATGAGGCAGATTGTCTTAAGTACTGTAATATAGGTAGCACTAAAGAAAAGGAGATGTGGAAAACCAGAGGAAGGAGGCACCCTCCTTGAGGCATGAAGTCTTTTGCTGATAGTCACACAGTTAGCCTTTGTTGTCTGACCTGTGAAATGGGAATGATTCTTTTATATTGTCAATTTTACCTACAAATGCAAGGAACATCAGAATGATTCAGGTATTTGTCGCTAGTAGAGTCTCAAAAAAGACCTTCTCCCCGCCCCCCCCCCCAGAAGAAAAAGCAATTTACACTTTCTGGAGGGGACATTATCTGTTGTGGCGGAGGGGGTCATAGTGAGTGCTATTAAAGGAGGATTGTGGAAAGGAACTGCCCTTATATAAAATTTCCAACTCCTCTGTCATTGGCTCAAGCATGCAGACCCTGGTGTGGGCCATTAGGTTTCTTGTCCTTCATGGTCTAGCTCTGGGTGAAACAAAATCCAGTCTGCATTCCTTGAGCAGCCACCAATGGTGGGGGGATTGGAGTGAGCCCACACATGTTAAAGAGAAAATAACCCAGAGGGAATGAATCACCAAAGTGAAGAGGCCACATGTGGCTAAAAAATAAAGTTATGCTTCCATTAATTGGACACTTTTATTGAGCTCCTACTTGATATAGCCGTGAACAACACCAGTCCCTGCTGTCATGAGGGAGAAAGGTAATAAATGAAGAAACAAACAAACAAACAAACAAATCATATAAGGTCAGGTTGCAATGAGTGCTATAAAGAAGAATAAAGCAGGGGAATGGGACAGCAGGTGAGGATGGGGCTGCTTTGTTGGATGGAGTGGTCCAGGGGCCTGGATGCAAGGAGGGAGCAAGCCATGAGGATAACTGAGGGAAAAGTGTTTGAGACAGAGGGAGCACCAAGTGCAAAGGCCCTGAGGTGGAAGCATGCTTGGTGTATTTAAAGATAGCAAGGAAGTCAGTGTGGCTGGAGCAGAGTGAGTGACGGGAAGACTAACAGGGATGACTCCCTAGATGCAAGCAGGAAACATATCAAGCAATTAACATTGTAAGCCAGTTAAGGACTTCCCAGACCCTCAGCTTCTAGACTGGGAGCGGGAAGAAGGTAACAGGGGTGCTCCTGCCCTCCACCCCGGGGTCCTGGGTCTGATCTGCTTCTCTTGGCTCCTCTCACTGACTCGAATGCAGCCGGGATGACTTTGAATAGCAGTGTTAGAAGCTTAGCTGGGCCCCTACATGTGTTATGGACAAGCATGAAATTTACAATCTCTCTGATTGTGATCAATCAGATTAGGAAATTGAAAAACACACTGTTTAGACTTCCAAATAGCAGTGGCAAATCTTGTTCCCATGACGGTGAGGGTTCGGTCTATCTCTCATATCCATGCGTGCAAATTTAGACTATCCCTCTCACCCAGCCGCCCCCCTTCACTGCACACCTTTGAAGCTACAGTCTGCTTACTCTCAGTCTCTCCCTCTCTCTCCCTCCTCCCCCCCCCCCCCATCTTCATTTGAGATTTTGCTGAGGGAGCTCCCATATGTCACAGCCTGTGTGCGGAGCTCCGTGAAATAAAACACAGAATTAAGATGTCATAGAGACAAAGCCAAACCAAATACAGGAACAATGCCGAACCCTAAAACAGTCATTAAGTAATTCACGTCTACATGTGTCTGTTCAAAACAAATATTAAGATCCTCTGGACGCAAATGTTTCTCATCAGGAGAATCCCCTCGTCGCCGGATTCCCTGGGCTTACATCCCGCTGACAGCTTCGCTGAGCAGAAACACCAGTGGATCACTGTTCTCTGGCTTCATTAAAAGTTGAGCTTATGCAAGTGAGCTGGAATTTTACAAGATAGTCACCACTCCTGCGGGAAGAGAGGTGCCATCTGGGCCTGAAGTGTGTATTCCTGGTGTGTGTGTGTGCACACTCACTCATGGGAGAAAGTGTGTTTTGGGCTCCTTATGGCATCATGGGCCCAGCCCTGTGCTAAGCAAGCATGTTTGCTCTGTTAGCTAATTCTGTCTTCACAGTAACTCTGGGAGAGATGTATTTTTAAGACTGTCTTAGAGATGAGGAAACCGAGGCTCAGAGAGTGGCAGTGACCTGCTCAAGGATGAATGGCTGGTAAGAGTCAGAATTGGCATAAGAACCCAGAGCTCTTGATAGATGTGTGTGTAGTCCAGTACACTTTGCAGAGGAGGAAAAACAGGCCAGGGAGGCGGTGAAGGTGTGTCTTGTTCAAGGTCATACAGTTTGTTAAGAGGTGAACCTAGGATCTGAACTCGGGTCTGCCTGATTACAACTACGTTCTTCTCTACCTGCTGTACATCCTGTCACTGTGGTTTGGCTTTTAAGGTTGTGGGTGTTTTTGTTTCATCTTGCTCATCTTGTTTTATGTCCAGTCGGCCTAGGCAATAGCTACCATTACAATCCCAACTCACGCCACTCTCTAGAACACTGCCTTTCCCTCCTTACCCATTCTCCACATCAAGCCAGAAGAACCTCTTTGAAAAGCAAGTCAGACCATATATACCCCCTCCACCCATCTAAAGCCCTCATCACTGACCCTTGGTTTGCAGAATACAGAGCTGATCCCCTGCTAAGGCCTAAATATTCTCCATGGTCTAGCTTCTGCCCACCTCCCCAAGATTGTTTCTGAAATGCTTACCCTCATTCCTTCTGTTCGGCCATATCCCTCTCTTTTGAGTCATCCAAATTTCCCATCCCCTTTCTACCACAGGGCCTTTGCACATGATGCCAGGAAAGCCCCCCCCCCCTCCCCTGGTGGCTAATTTATATCTACCGCACTTTCTTATCTCAGCTCAAATGCCATTTCCTCAGGGATTCCTTCCACAATGCTGTCTGAGTTACAGACTTTCTTATCATCCCAGTACCTCTCGTGATTCTCAACATGCCTGTAATTTTATATTGATTTGTGAGATCATTGTTAAAGTGTACCTCTCCTAAGAGACTGAAAGCATCATGGGGACAGGGACTACGTCTGTGTGCTCATTGGTGATCTCTCTCATCTGATACAGGGCAGGAGGCTAAGCAAGTGCTTGTTGAATGCATGAATTATAACACTTTCCCCTCATCAAGTCACTTTCACACCTAATAGTCAAGCATATGGAATTGCCAGTATTAAAAAACAGCAATATTAATTCCTTTGATTTGCAAGAGAAACATTGGAACTGCTGAGGACAGGACCACGTCTGTCTCTTTCCTGGCTGTATCTCAGCACCTAGGACAGTGGTCCACAGTTGAGGATCTTAGTTGAATGAACAAATAATGAGGACGTACAGGAATAAACACATGGTACTGAAGGGGAAACCCAGAAACTTACAGAGGTATGGCATCAGAATTAAAAAAAAAAATGTTTAACATTTATTTAGTTTTGAGAGACAGCGTGAGTGGGGGAGGGGCAGAGAGAGAGGGAGACACAGAATATGAAGCAGGCTCCAGGCTCTGAGCTGTCAGTGCAGAGCCCAATGCAGGGCTCAAACTCACAAACCATGAGATCATGACCTGAGTTGAAGCTGGCTGCATAACTGACTGAGCCACCCAGGAGCCCCCAGCATCAGAATTTTAGAGCTAAAGAGACTTTCAAGATCATCCAATCTCCTCCATGAGGAGGTCTGAGGGCTATGTTTTATACTATGTGTAATGTATTGGAACTACAGTGTGCATGTATTTCTTACTGAGATCGATGTAAGATCAAAAGATCTTTAGGAACAGGGTGCCTGGGTGGCTCAGTTGGTTAAGCGTCTGACTCTGGTTTCAGCTCAGATCGTGATCTCACCATTTGTGGGTTGAAGCCCTGCATCCAGCTTTGTGCTGGCAGCACGGAGCTTGCTTGGGATTCTCTGTCTCCCTCTCTCTGTCCCTCTCTGCCCCTCCCCCACTGGCACTGTCTCTTGTCACTCTCAAAATAAATAAATAAACTTTTTTTTAAGTGCTTAAAAAAAAGATCTTTAGGACTCACTGCTCTAATTCAGATCTTCATTTTGCAGATGGGGTCTGAGACCCACAAAGGGAGAAGGATTTGCCCAAGTTTCATAGCCTGAGTCAGCCTGGGTGAGCTCTGGGTTCAGTGAAGTGGTGTTTGCCCAATGTCGTGTTTGTGTTTGAACTTCCCTGCTGTGATCAGGTGACCAGACACTGCTCTCTCTTGCCACCCTATCCCCTACTGTGAGATAAGGCATCCTGCCCCATAAAGACCTCCTGTGGCATATGCTGCCTGAAGCCTGGTCTGGGAATCCTGATGAGATGTCCATCTGTACCCATCCTGTGCCTAACAGAGCAGGTGAGCAGCTCTGGCTGTTTCTGGGATCATGTTTCAGAGCTTCCAGCTGATAAGGAGGATTTTGTTTGGCCAGCTTCCCTTGCACAGCCAGGTGGCAGGTGATTCTGGGGCTCAGCCCACTCCCATAAGGGGTAGGTGTCTGTGCAGTGGTGCAGGATGGGCTCAGGGCCACTGTTCACCATGTGGAGAGTTGTTTCCAGCAGGAACCCACCATCATAACAGCACCTTCTATTGGTCAGCTCCTTCCAAACCAGTGTCGTGTTGCTGTGGCATTCAGCCTGCAGTCAGGATGGGAGGGCCAGAGGGCATCTTTGAGGAACTCAAAGATGGGAAAGCTGAGGCACAGAAAGAGCAAAGGAAGCTTCACGGAGCATCAGAAGGTTACTTGCGGAGTTATAGCTGAGATATGGGCCACTTGACACCCAGCCCCAAGATATCAGAGTGCTCAGAGTTCCTTGGGGAAGAAGGCAGAAAAACGAATTGATTCCCATTTTACAAATAGGATGACTGAGGCTCAGAGATGTGAAATGACTTGTCTGAAGTCATATCATGAAATAAAGCTGCATCATCATTGTTCATTCTCATTTGGCCCTCACAACAGTAAGTGCCAGGTTTGTGTCCATTTTGCAAATGAATAACTGAGGCTCAAGGTCTCCAGGAACAAACCCCGGGTCTCTTGACTCCAGGTTCAGGGTCTCCATCCCACCGTGAGACAATATCTCCGACCCCACGAGCTTGTGCACTGAGAATGGATCCAAATTCATTCCTATCAGAAACAAAGAATCGTGATTGCCAGGATCCCTTTTTTAACTTATGCAAAGGATTTTATATCTCCCTTCTGATTGTTCATTCATACCTCCATCCAGCAGAGAACTTCTACTCAGGCAAAGCATAATAATGAATAAAATTTTCTCTTACTCTCAAGTTGTTTACCTGTCTATAAATGTATAAAAAAAAGACATGTCTATAAATAACAAGCAATTAGCAGGCAGGGCAAGAGTTAATGTCATCAAAAAGTGAATCAAAGTCCAAACAGGTAAAGCGACTTGCCCAAGATCATACAAGTTAGCTGTGATGCCGTGCAATTTTAGATCTCTCCTATTCAATAAACCAAGATCTATGCTAGGCAGTTTGTAGATATTATTTCACTTTATCCTCATGCCAACCCTATGCAGTAGATACCGTTGTCCCCGTTTTGTAGGTGGTAGAAGTGAGGTTCAGAGGATGTAAGCAATTTGGCCAGGGCTCTCACCTTGTGGGGGTCTGAGTTAGAATTACAGCCCAGATGTACTGCTCCAGACTTCTCTCTTACCCAACATTTTCTTCCCCAGAGGCGAGATATGGAGCACAAAATGTCACTTGTGAGACCTAGCTATTCTCCTGCTTTTAAGGTTCTAGATGATCACGCTGGTGGAGGCTTACTCCCAAGACTGGGCTCAGGCAGAAGGGCGTGGGCCTGTCCAGCAGTGACACTGACCTCACGGGAGTGGATGAGGGCTTGCCCCAGGGTATTGATGGTTCCCTCCCACACTGGGCAATCACTCAGAAGGAGAATCAGCCAGTGGGAAGTGCCTTTCACGGTAGAAGTGCTCTTCCCAGCAAGAGGATTATTGAACCATCCCTGAAGAGGGATAACCCTTTAAGACAAGGAGACAAGAGATATTGATAGTTAACCATGTGTTTTCTTGACCAGAACTAAACTCAGAGACGGCAGTGAAGAGGACCACAAGCTGAAGCATTGGTGTTGAGGAAGAGGGTGGGCTAATAGATATTTGTTAAGCACCAGGATTTCCTACTTCCTTGCGCTAACTCGGAGGGTGATTAAAAATAGCCTTCCTTACATTATAAGTGAGAACACAGGTCCAGAAAGGTTATTTTACTTGTCCAAGTTTGCCCGGTTTGGCAGAGCTCGGACTATTGGCCATCGGTTCACACGTTACCATGGAGACATCCGTCATTCCTGCCTGCATGGCACCTTTCTGTTCTTGTGGGTTCCCCCACCTTCATTCTGTCTCTCCTCTCCCTAGCCTAGAGGCAGTCTCTTTCTACTCTGGAGAAATCTTTCTTCCCTTTGTGTTTCTTCAAGACTCTCTCCTAAGTCCATAAATCCCCCTTCCTCTACAGGCTTTGTCTTTTTCAAAAAGAAAAAGCTAAAAACACTCTCATATTCTTCCTGTTTTCAACCCATGATGTGCTTAAATGGTTAAAAAAAAAAAAAAAAAAGGAGAAAATACAGGGAGAAAAAAGCCACACAGGTCAGTATCTCAAAATATTATCCCATTTCATATCTCCTTAAATCCCTTAAGCTTTTGAGATGGTAATGTTATTATCTCTAATTAATAAGAGAGGAAGCTAAAGTTCAGGAGGATTATGTGACTTCTCCAAGGTAACACTTAGATCCAGGATTCAAACCCAAGCTTGTAAGGCTCCAGTAGTCAAGATTTTAACCACCATGTCCCACTAATGCACTACTTGTGAGAAAAAAAAAAATCAAAATTGGCCGGAGACAAGGAGTGACTTCCCAAAGATCCTTCAGCAAGTCAGCAGAACGGGAACCCAGTTTGCTGATTACAGGCACATCAATGAGTACTGACATTTAATGGGCATCCCCTGCGTGCATCTGACCTATGCTCCCATCCTCCAGTCTCTAAAGAGGTTATACTCAACTGAGCCCTAGAATAAAGTTAGAGAGGAAAAAGACATTCCTCAGAGTGTCAACCAAACTATAGACCTATGTACCCGAGTGGGTAAGGACAGGATGGTGAAAAAATGTTTCATAGAAAGTGTCAACAGCTTTAGCTTCAACTAATTGGTAGTAGTTGCCTGAAGCACTGTGTTAAGATGACTTCTGGGGCTGAATCAGTAGCAAAGAGTGTTTTGATTGATTAGTGATGTCTGTCATTAGTGCAGGAAAGGGAGGTGACAGTATGCATGCCATATATTTATCTTTCCCAGGATGGGAATACTACAGTTCTTGGAAGGAGCAGATCAAGTACCAACCATTGAATACTTACTCTGCTGCCATGCTTTTTACATTCATTGTTTCGATGACTGTTGATCTCAGGACACCCTCTCTCCCCCATTTTACAAATGAGAAAACAGAACCTCAGAAAGATGAAGTCACTTTCCCAAGGCTAAAGAAGCTAGTCAGTGGTTAACCAGCTCTGATAACTACTGGTAAATACATAAGCTATTAGAGTGATGAATAGACTATCAATAGGTGAGCAATCCCAGAACTTGTTAATTAGTGTGTAAATGTATATATTTGACCAGAGGGCTTTGTCTTGTTTATCTCCATACACTCAGTAGCTAGCACAGGGCCCAGGACACCCAACATGTTGGACAGCCAGCACCCAATGCATAGTTACTTAGAACTACGGACAGGCACTGTGCTAGACACCCTTAAAGGGGTGGTTCAGAGAGTAAAGAGATTTGGCTATGCATATATTGACAGGGAAGACAGGATCAAGGGCCAGCCTGCCCACTGCTGATTCTCAAGATGCCAAGCTAAGCGGACACATTTCATGATCTCCTCAGGCAAGTCAGGGAGCTGAAGCAGGACAAGGGGGAGGAAATGGGTGTCCTGCACCAAGGGAGCTATTTCTGGCTTTGTGTTCTGCCAGCAGGATGCTGGGAGGCTGTAGGAGCCGGATCTGCTGCTGGGGCTTACTCAGAGTCAGGACAATGCCAGCTTCATCTTGCCTGGAACACCTGAATGCCATGTAAGAGGGGGACGGCAGTGGGGAGGGTTGGCTCCTCATGGAGCCCAATCTTCTTCCGCCACATCTTTTCCCAGCTGTGTCCAGCCTCTGTCAAGTTTGGGGGTGATTTATCTTATCTGCAGAGTTGGCATATTACATTTTTAAAGAGTTTCAAATTATGAAGCATTATGAGATGAGTAGAATGATTTTTTTTTCTGTTTCACAGATGAGAAAACTAAGACTAATCGAGTTATTTATAACAGCAGTAACAACTACAACAGTATAAGTCAGACATTATGCTAAGCATTTCATACATGGTAACTCATTAAAGCTTCACAATATTGAGCTTTATTCCCTGTGAGACAGGGAATATTGTCTCTGTTTTGCAGATGGGGAAACTGAGGTCCAAAGAGGTCAAGACTTCATTAGGCTCAAGTCCCATCTGATTCCAGAGCCCATGTGGCTTAATCTCCGTGCTGTACTGCCTCCTTGTCAAGCAACTAATTCACTTATTAATTAAGAATTTGCATTTATGTAGTGTTTTATGTTTTCTGCGTACTTTATGTATATTTGTGTCTTTGAGTTGTACTGTGGTTGAACTCTCGTACTATAAAGGTAGATGGAAGAGGTATTCTTTTTTGCTTCGCATCCTTTGACACATCAGAAATGGTGTCCTGAGTCGGAAAGGTGCTTCTACTCTGCTCTGTACCGTGCTTTGTACGGCACATTTGATATACATGATACCTTGAATAGTACAGCAACGTAATCTCTGCACTGTACTGTGTTTCTCTTCCCCAAGCCTCAATTTTGTTATCTCTAAAATGGGAGAGAGAACCTTCTTCCAAGGTTACTGTGAGCATTGGAGACGATGAACTAGAAAGAAGAGCCTAATATACCTGATACATCAAAGAAGCACCCAGTTATATACTGTGGAGTCTGCCGTTTTATAGGAGTGAGCAACTACTTCCCTTGCTGGTTCTCTTTAAAGATGGGGATGAACAATTATGAGGTGACTGGCTGGAGTTAGTCTGGTCATCTGTAACTGAGAAGTTGCACCAAGTTTATTCTTAGCATCCTCTTCTCTCCCCTGTGATCCCCTGATCACCAGAAAGGAAGGGACTCGGGCCCAGGAGCCATGAAATCTCTGATATGTTTAACCCCAGTGGATGGATGCAGCATTTCCAGTGATGGGTCCTGTGTTCAAGACCTTGGTGGTGTTGGTTTCCACCTGAACAGTGCCAGGCCAGAGCTTTAGTCAGGATTGGGTTAAACTGTTTCTAGGTGCAAGAGGCACCTCTGAAAAAGTACAGGCAAAAAGAACACAGAAAATGTATTTACCATTGGAACATAGATTTTGTGATTACAAGTCATCTAGCCACGCACAGCCCTATCCTCGGGCTGTAATTATGCTTGTTCTGAGGTTTCTCAAGAAAGCTAGAGATGGAGGCATTTCAGCAGAGCCTAACCTAAGTGAAACCTTAGCGCTATCTTGAGTCATTGGGTTGTTTGACCATTGGAACCTGGGAATCGGTGCCACTGGAGAGATGAGGACTTCCACTCCTCCCTTTCTTTCTTATGAATCACTCAGACCACTGCAATCAATTCCTAGCACTCCTTTCTCCAAGAAACATATTCTCTGACCCTGTCTGCTGGCTGCTGATACCATTTGGCCTCAAAA
Organism: Felis catus; assembly: GCF_018350175.1. Classification (NCBI taxonomy): domain Eukaryota; kingdom Metazoa; phylum Chordata; class Mammalia; order Carnivora; family Felidae; genus Felis; species Felis catus. The sequence continues at coordinate 15,455,659 of NC_058379.1, forward strand.
AATAAGCAGAATAGATATCACCTTGGATGCTGCAAGGTCATTAAATGAGGAAAATGTAGTTAGGGTAGGCAAGAATGACAGCTATAACAGATAAAGCTTGGGATCTCAGTGGCTTAATATGATCCAATCATGTCCTGCTCATATCTCCATCCTATATGGGTTGAAGAAGGGTTTTTCTTCATGTAGCCATACAGGGACCCATTTCCATGGCATGGCTTCAAGTTTCTATGGCATGATCCAAATGAAAGATGAGGAAAATGAACCAAGGTGGAGAGATCCCACTTGCTCTTAACTGCTTCAACCTGGAAGTAACCCAGCACTTTCATTTACATTTCATTGGTGGAAGCTAGTCACAAGATCCCATCTAGGTGCCGAGACAACTGGGAAGTGTAATCTAGTAACATGTCTGGGTGGAAAGGGAAGGGAGTTTGGTACCATCCTCTCTCATAATGGGAGTTGCCTGACATTCCTGAAATCACATACCAGTGTGAGCATCTGAGGTCTGCCCGATAAGTTTTTTCTCCCTATGAGAAGAGGGAAAGAAAAATAAGTTACTGTCCATTGAGCGTTTACTACGACTCAGGTACCGTGCTAAACTCTTCACAGACATTAGCATGTTTAATGTACATATTTTTTTTCAAGTATATGCTGTTGTTCCCATTTTACAGACAAAGGGAGTCCCAAAGAAAGGAAGAGAATGGTTAAAATCACACAGCTAGAAACCTCTGGTGCCAGGATTTGAAGATAGATCTTAACCATTTGACCACACTGCCCACATGAAGTGCAGCTTTCCAGATGTTTGGGGGAGGATAAAACATGGTGACAGACAAAGCAATTAGCCAGTGCATGGGCCACCATTACTGTTTATTTATCACTGGTTACAAAAAAGAAAACAAGAGAAGAACTTAGCCTCTAGAAAGTTCCTTTTTGATCTTTGGGAAGTAATCTCCCCTGATTGTTTTTTCCTTTGCAAAACTATTTATTCACTTGAACGTTCAGTAACTTATTTGTTCAGTGTGTTTTATGTGACAGGCCTGGTGCTGGATGCTTGGGAAGTAACGATGAACTAGACACAGTCTCTTCTCTCAAGGAGGAGAGGTAGGGTATCGGATGGATTCATTCTCCCCAAATTCTTAGAGATTATGAGAAAGGACACCAGCGTTGCCGGAAACTTGGGTTCTGATTGGCCGTTGGGATGGGATAGAAACCCAATTGACTGGAAGGGTCTCTTTCCCATTCATGGGACAAACCAAGTAAGAAGGCAGATATAAAGGACTGTATTATTTAGGTCTTTCCAGAACGTTTTCCTTTTCTTGATAGTGACAGTACCTTACTTCCATACCATTCAGGGCCACAATAGACACAATTATATTTCTCAATTACCATAGACACTCTATTGATATAGAGCTAGCATATGATACTAGGAGAGCCAGTCTCAGCCCTTCTCTGGGATCAAGTGCAAGGGAGGGGCTCTCATTGGACTCAGGTGGTGAGAAAGGCCAAGCTGGATAGCAGTAGTAATAGTAACACCTAGCATTTATTGAGTTTTTACCCCAATGCCAGGCACCAGGCTAAGCATTATATGTGAACTATGTTGCTTAATCCTCACAACCACCCTATAAGGTGGGTACTTTTTCATCATTCTCATTTTACCATTGAGAAACCTGGAGCTCAGAGAAGTGATAGCACTGATTCAAGGTCACACATTTAGTAAGAAATAAAACAGGGATTTGAACCCCAGACCCTGTGCTCATAGGCACTCTACAATATTGCTGTATTATGTCTGTATAGTTATATCTGGGTCCTAGGGAAGAAAGGTATGTGAGAAAGCTCTGTTAGCCTTGGGGTACAGCCTGATCAAGGACCAGGGGTGAGTGGATTGAACTCATTCACTTGGGCTACACTCCTCTGCCTCCCCTTATTCCCCAAGAACTGTGTCATCCGATCAAACCCCCAAACTGCAGGGCTCTTTACCCTCATTGTCTCTAGCCTGCCTGAGCCCTGGTCCCCAGGGTTCTGTGACATCCTTGAATTCCTGATGCTCTCGGGGACATGCTGCAAAAGATTGAAGTCAGCAATTGTGTAGATCGCTGACTGTCAAAAATGAGGGCAATTTTATATATTTTTTCAGTTCCTATTTCTTCTACTTGCTTTCCCTCAAGGGTTTGAGATTGTTAAGCAGGTGAGCTGGTAAAGGTTACAAGGGGAGGTCACCAACTAAAAGTGAGATATCTCCAATGCATGGATATCCAGACATAGCTAAGATACCACTCCCAGCACGGCCCCGAAAGGAAGTCCTTTTAATGGGCAGTAGAAAGATTGGAGGGACACAGGAAGGTCCCTGTCCTCTCATATCTCAGTGGGATCTTTGGACCTGTCAACCACACACCACAAAGTCTTCCTAAGCAAACCATCATAGAGAAAATGCTGAATTATCTTTGTATTCTCTCTAGGGATGACAATATTACAAAATTGTCATATGAAGAGGCGATCAGAATATACAGCCAAAAATTCTAGGGAATAAAGTATGATAGATGTGTTTCAGAATGTTAATCAAAAAAAAAAGTGCTATACTCTGGATTTGGCATGTTGGTAGGTTTTCCTGGCTTTTAACTTTTTATCATGTGTTACTTTCTCATTCTAAATAAATATTCACATAAGGACCTAACTTCATTTTTGAGATTTCATACTCTTTTTCTTTAAAAAACGGCTCCCAAACCGTGTAAGCTTCAGGCCTCACACACTTGGTTATGCTCCTGGTTCAAAGATTCCAAAACCATAGGATTCTGTCTTGTTGTTGTTGTTGTTGTTGTTGTTGTTGTTGTTGTTAAGTTTATCTATTTATTTTGAGAGAGAGAGAGAGGAGGGTGGAGGGACAGAAAATCCCAAGCAGGATCCACGCTGTCCGTGCAAAGCCCGATGCAGGGGCTTGAACTCACCAAGCATGAAATCATGACCTGAGCCAAAATCAAGAGTTGGATACTTAACCCACTGAGCCACCCGGACACTCCTAGGATATTGTGGTTTTTATGCCACATGGATCCAGCGTTTGTCATCAGCTGAGCCCTTTGGGGTTATTCCTACCCTCTAGGAGACAGTGTCCATTAGGACCTTTGGTTCCTAGACCTCACAGTCCTAGAAGTTCCCCCTTTGTGCCCCAAATATTTGTGAACCAGGATGGTGAATGCCAAGGGGTTCAGCAAAGCCCTGCAGTGTCGATGGCATCTGCTTCTCAATGGAGGAGGGGCGAATGAGGCAGAGAGCTCTCCGAGGAGGCCTGCTTTCCACTGGAGTTCTACATTCATTGGGGTTTTTCTATTTTCCATCCCACGCTGACAGTTCGAGTGAGAGAACTAGGTAGGTCAGAGTGAGGAGAGGCTCCAGCCCCAAGCAAATAGGCCGGAGTGTGGCAGCCTACTCAACAAGTCGGCCAAGAGCCAGGACTCAAACCCAGGGAAGAGACCAGCTTTCCTGCATGCTCTGCTCCCCCAGATGCAGAGAAGGCTCTTTGCTTCCTGCTGGGGAAGAAGTGGAGACAGTTTCCAGAGCCTGGAAAATAAGTATGTCCCAGATGCCACCAAGCCACAGGCTCTGCTTCAGGAGCTATTTTCCTTCGTTCTGTTGGCAATACCCCAGGCTTCCTCCTCCATTATGATTTCACTATAGTTTGGGGGCACCCAACTGGTTTCCCCAGAGAAGATGGAAAAAAAAAAAAAAAACACCGCTAAGCCATATCACAGTCCCTGTGGCTGCAGATTCCAGTGTCTACAGTTGCACAAAAGCCTAATTTGAAATAAACAGAATGAAAGTTGTATAACAGGCTTGGTCTTGGGTATAGACTCCCCAAGCCCTAGCCGACTGTGGGGGAGAGGGGAAGGACATGGGGGGACCATTCCCCCTTCTGAAGTTCTCCACACAAAGTTCTAGGAGTGGGGGGGGGGGGCTGCTGGTTAACCGTTTCCTAGCCTGAGCCTAGAGAGGCTGGATCCTAATCTCTCAAAGCTGAATGGGCTCCATTTTGCAGATGGAGAAACAGAAACTCAGGAGCCCTTCTGAGATGTTAAGTGGAATTGTCCCCAGGGAGATTGTAATATGGCAGTTGCCAACCTTGGCCGCACGGTGGTATCCCCTGGGGATCTTTACAAAATACGGATGCCTGGACCCCACATCCAGACATTCTGATTTAATTGATTCGAGGTGATATCTGAGCATCAGGAGTTTTTAAATGCTCTTTAGGGTATTCTAATGTGCAATGATGATTGTGAACCGATGGAGCAACTGTGAAGGAACAGAGAGATCTGTGTTTGAATCTTAGCTCCACTATTTTATAACTGTGTCCTTGAGCAAACAATTTCATTCGTGTGCACCTAAGTGTCCTTCATCTGTAAATTGGAGCTAATGGTAATATCTACACCATATAGGGTCAAAGTAGGAACTAAATGAGATAATAGACACTAAGTGCTTAAAGCAGCGCCTATCACATTGTAAGTGATCAACACTTGTTGGTTTTATCATTGTCATTATTGTTGAGATTGTATTAGTAATATACATCATTACCCCAAGCCCCATGTTGGGAAATGGAGGCTCAGATTGCTAGTCCGTTGATGGAAGGATTGGAATTCAAGAGACCCGATTCTCTTGTTCTGACAGCAAACGAGCTGTGTGACCTTGGGCAGATCTCTTAACCTCTCTGAGTTTAGTCGCCTCATCTTGCCAGATGGATCTCACAGCCCTTGGCCATCTACCATCCAGAGAAGTTGTGAGATTCCAATAAGATAATGGATTTGAATGAGCTTTGAAAACGGGAATGCACCGGAGGAATTTCAGATATTATGATTATGACGGCCATTTCATCCCCCTCGTGCCCTGGCTGGCCCATCTGTTCTGGGAGCTTTTGGGTCTCTCTCTGCCTCCTTTGGCCGCCAGTCCTGAACTGCTCAGTCTGACATTTGGGCAGGTTCCAGGGAGGATTCTGCCCCTCCTCCATCTGCCCCTCAAGTTAACTCTTTTCTCTCTCCTCATGTGGCCTACCAGGCCCAATATCTGACTCCAAAGTGTGTGGTGATGGTATGTGAGGAGAGGTGCTCATCTTATTCTCTCCCTGGGGTTAGGAAGGAGCCAAAGATCTTGGATTCCAGCCAGTGGAAGAGTTGGAAGTTTCCTGAGATCTTCTAGATGGAACAGCAGGTTCCAGGCAGAGTGGAGAGGTAGAGTGGGGATTTGAACCCAGTGCCCTGAGCCCCCATCTAGTGTTCTTGTGCTATACCATCCCCACCCCCATGGCTCTGAATGCTGAGTGCTTGGCTTTGGAACATGGGTCTCCTCTAGTCCCTCAACTTCTCTTGGAAGAGTTAGTGACTGTGGCAGAATATCAGAGATCAGACCAGGGATGTGGGAGGCGGGGTTGGGGGGGGGGAGTTGGAGGGGTGGGAGGTGGGAGTTGCTGCTTCCCCCAGGAGCCTGGGCTGTCTCCCTAGGGGAATTCGTGACCTTGATGATCTTAGCCAAATCATGTAACTCCTCTGAGATGCAGGCTCCTCAGCCACGCGATGGGAAAACCACCACCTGTATATCTACTGGTCAATGAGACCATTAGTGAGGAGGTTTGTAACCTCTCTTCGTCTCTTGCCTCTGATGCCAGTACTACTGCTGGAGATGAGGGAGATGAGCTGATTCCGCCAGCCCCATCCCCTGGCCAGAGAGCAGAACGGGGTGGGGGATGGGGTGGGGGGGAACCAGGCACAGGCATCTGGGCTGCTCAGAGCTGTGTGGGCTGGGAGGAGCCTGGGAGAAGGCAGGGCCTGCCTGGGATTGGCAGCTGCAGACCTGCCGGCAGATGGTCTCCTAAGTGGGCCACCCCAGGGTCAGCTTTATGGATTTGTGCATTAACCCTTCCCTCTCCAGCAGCCCTCAGACACTAGTTAGTTTTGACTTTGACCTGACCCACAGAAGCTACCAGGTCTCTAACTGAGCTGTAGACTAGACCCTGGCCCGCATCTTACCACTCCCTTCCCCCCACCAAGGGACAAACCATTCCTTGCATGTATGGGACACTTAACAGTATGCAGAGCCAGATTCTTTGGATCCTCGCGATACTCAGGGCTGGGCAAGACTGATGATTGAACATACTTTTAATATTTGTCATTTGTCTTAATACCAATTTTGGTAAATATTAAGTACAAAAAAGAAAGTATCACTACACACTGTGAATATTTTGGAGTTTAGTCTTCTGGATTCACTAACTCACTCTTATTCTTTCCCCCTCTCTCGTTTTCTTATCTTACTACTTCTTTCACTACGTCTTACTCAACATGGGATAATATTGGGTATTTTTTTTTCACTTCATATTTTTTTCTAATTTAACAATATAGTCTGAGTATGTTCCCATGCCAGTAAATACCCATCCACCTCATCATTTTTAATGCCTGCATAGTCTTCCATGGCAGATATGTATCAAAAGTAACACTTACTCATCTCCCATTGTTGGTTGACATCGTAGGATAGAGGAGGAAACAAATTCAGAGAGAGTCAGTAACTAGCCCAAAATCACACAGCTTGTAAATAAGAGCTTGAACTTGAACTTGGGTCTTGGGACTTGAAATTCAGTTCTCTTTTTTAGGGTAAAAGAAGTGAAGGTTTAAGAGTGCTAGTGCTCTACACCAATATGGAACCAACCTCACTCCAAGGGGGAATCCAGACAAGCCTTGCTTACTGATTTTTCAGTTCACTCAATTCTGGGTTAGAGTCTCAGTCTGATCTCTATTGGCTGTGTGACTTTGGGCAGCCTCACTCCCCTCTCCGAGCTTCAATTTCTTCATCCATAAAAAAAGGACTATTAAAATCTAGCTTATCAGGCCATCGGGGGGATTAGAGTAGACAAGAAATTGCTTGCCAAGTATATGACACATAGTGGGTGCCTGACGGTGAAGCTAATACTATTCCATTGTTGCTAGAATTTTTGGTATTATTACTTACAAGAATATGAATAATATTAATATAATCTAATATCTATTAGCATTTTCTAATATCTAATATTATCTCATGCTATCTAATATCTAATAATATCAGAGCTCTAATAGTAGTATTAGCCCCAGTCCAGGGGCTGTAAGACTTCCAGCAAGTCCCCTTACCTCCGCTGACCTCAGTTTACCTGTCTGAAAGCAGGATGCTTCCCTTGATGATTTCTGAGGGTGATTCTATTCTCACTCCCAGCTCCCTATGAGAATGCATGTTAACCCTTGCAGGCCTGGTCTGCCTCCTCTCCTCCATCAATGATTTTTTCTCTTCCCCCACCAGCCAGAGCCAACTGGCCTCCCCTCCCCCACCAGCTCTCTGGGCCTTTGACACTAATTGATACGGAGTATTCCCTCTAATCCTGCCTCTGCCTCGGGGGCCCTTGTTCCTAGGGCATCTGCTTGGTGAGAGGAGGAGGAGGCAGGGCCTACCGCCACCCGCCTGTCTGCCATCTGGTCCCCTTCCCCTCCCTCTTCTCAGAGCCACCAAGAAAAATCTGTAATGAATCTGTGGCCCCCCGCCCAAGGGGGTGGGGTGAGACCAGGCACATGCTGGCCGCAAACACGAGTTCGAGCTGGAACACACACACACACACACACACACACACACACACACACACACACGCTTATAGACACAATTATTAGCAAAGCTTTTGTGCAGCTCTCTCTGGCCTGCTCCGGCTGAACAGCTGCTAGGAGGGCTCAGGAGCGAAATGCTAACAGGAGGGGAACTTTAATTATCCTACCGAATGGCATCTTTGGCAGCCCCCGGGGACTGGACGAAATGGGGAAGAGGGAAAGCAGGGGAGAGAAAGACAATTAAAAAGGAGAATCCATCCGGGGGCAAGAAGGGGTGCGCTAGCTAGCTAATGGAGAGGAGTGACGGGGAGATTCACGTGGCTCCTCGCCACAAAGAGCCAGACCTTTCTCAAATCCAGGGGTTGAAGAAAAGATCTGGAGAAGTTGCAGGTTCCCTCTCTCTTCCTGGGTCCATCTGCCCTGCATGGCTTTCTCTCACACAGGCGACAGGTCTGCCTTCCAAAGCTTGGTGTCAAGGGCAGGGCTTTGGACTCTGCACATCTGGGTTCTAATTCACCTCTGCTCCTTGCTGGCTCTGTGACCTTGAGCCAACTACTTCACCCCTCTGAGCCTTGGGGTTCCTCTGTGTGAAATGGAAATAGCAGTAATACCTACTCACGGGGTTGTTGAAGCAGATAAGATCATTCATGCAAAGAGCAATGTTTATGGAGGGCCTGTGGTGTACCAGGGCCTATGCTAGTCAGAGTTACCAGAGAACAGAAGAGAGAGGGGAGGAGGGGAGGTGCAAACAATGCCCAAGGAAACCAACTAATAAAAAAAAGTAAATTGTGACTAGGGCCCCAATGCCAGTTACTTCAAGGAACTTTTCCTTCCTCTCCTGTCAGCCACAACAATTTTTCCCCTTTCTTTCTTAGTTTCTGAGCTGGTGTGTGGCACTTCTGTAAGGGGATATTCTAATGTTTCATGACTATTTGCCAATGCAAGTATATTTTCCCTGTGTCAAACAGCATCAAGCTCAGCGCCTGGTACATAGCAGGTGCTCAGAAAATATTTTCAGACACACCTACGTATCTTAAGCGGTGGGGGGTGGAAAGGACCAGCCCTTACATGGGAGGCCAAGAGGGGATTATGCACTTCAAAAATCCTCTTTGTTCTTTTAGAGTTAAAAACTAGACATTTTGCACTCTCCAGATTGGCATAAACTAAAATGTGTGATAACAGCATATTTTGATGAAGAACAGGTATACCTGTACATTCCTGGTGGGAGTATAAACTTGTATGATAGTTTGGCATTTGTCAAAGAAAAAAAAAAGGTTGCCTACTCTACGCCCAGCTTTTGATATCATTTCTAGAGGAAAAATGGAAGTGAGTTCGAGAGTGTTCATTGCAGCCAGGTTTATTGTGGAAGAAAGACCACGAACAGCCCAAATACCCTTCAGTAGGAGAAATCGTTAAAGAAACACTGCATAACTGTGAAATACAGTAGAACACTTGAAAAGGATGTATCAGTATAGATTTCTAAGAGATTGCGAGAGAAAAAAGCAATTTGCAGCATGATGATAATATTTTGTACGCTGTGCATACACAAAAGCGTTCTAGGTGTCCGTATAAGTAACATACCAAAGGACACCATATACTGTATATAAATATATATGCATAGAAAAATTTCTCAAAGGATGTACACCAAACTGCAGGTGACATGTCACTGCTGGAGAAGGGGCCTGGGACTTGGTGGGTTTTTAGCTTGATCTCGGTGGCTTATGTATTTAATGAGAATGTTTTCATAAATGTCAAGATTCTTCTCTGTTTTAGTTTTGTACACAAACATTAATTTTAAAAAAGAATGGGTAGAGGGCAAATAAATAGAAAAACAAACAAACAAGTCCTACAAAGAAGCTTAGGATTTCCATAGTCAGGTTTTTCAACCTTGGTGCTGTCGACATTTGAGGCCAGATCATTCTTCATTGTGGGGACCCTCCCTGTGCACCCTACACCCTAGGATGTTTAGCAGCATCCGTAGAATCTCCCTTGCCCCCTAGTGTGACAACCAGAAATGTCTCCAGAGATTGCCAAATGTCCCCTGGGGAGCCAAATTGCCACTGGTTGGCACCCACTTATCCAGTCTTGGAAGTCCAAAATGGCTGGACAATCAGGACTTTAAGGCAACTGCTACCAATCAAAAGATGTCTGAAAGCTTTGGAAATTAAAAAACAAAAAACCCACATTGAGTGGTCTCTTGCCTTCCTATGGGACTAGAGAGGAGCAGTTGCTTAGTGGAAGGAGCCCAGATGGAGTCTGACAGTCTGACCTACAGCTTCCCGGGTAGCCATCTTCACATTTATGAAATGGGGAGACTAGCATCTCTTTTATGTGGGTCACTGTAGGTCTTGGGCATCTTGATACAAATGGCTTGGGTGGAAATCAACATACCTAGTTTCAAATCCCAAGTGAGTAACCTTGGGCAGGCCACTTCACCATCCTAAGTCTCTGAAAGGGGGATGATGATAATATCAATCTTGTGGGTTGGGTTTGAAGACTAAATGAGATAATGTCTGCAGGCACTTACCAGTGCTCTGGTATGGTTGAGTGCTCAGTAAATGGTGGCTATAATGCTTTGGACGGCAATGTTGTTGATTGAACATTAGCCACTGACCTGATATAAGCCAGTAGGATTTCCATGGGGAAGGGCATCAGAGTTTTTCTTTTCCACCTCCCCCCGAAGGCCAGATGTCTGCCCTAAAGTGAATGGGCACCGTTCATTCATTCATGCAGCAGGAGTCTACCATGTGCTCACTGTGGACCACTTCCTTTGGACAGAGATGAATCACACAGGGTTCCACCCACAGAGAGCTCCAGTGCTCCACTATAACCTGGCATCTGAGCTGGGACTCACCTGGGTGTCTTTCTAATCAAGGTTCCCATGACACAGTTCCCAGGAGGACATCCCCTGACTCAGCAACACTGCTTGGAGACAAAGCTTTCTGTGAACCATTCTCTACCACCCATCTTCCCTGCCTCCATAGTCAGCCTTTTCTACCTGTCTTCCTTTTCCCATTTCGGAATTGGAGGGCAAAATGATGGCAACCTTAATAATATAGTTTTCTGTTATTTTTCCTGTTTTTCAACTTGTCTGTCTCCCCTCGTCTTTTTTTTTTTTTTTTAATTTTTTTCAACGTTTATTTATTTTTGGGACAGAGAGAGACCGAGCATGAACGGGGGAGGGGCAGAGAGAGAGGGAGACACAGAATCGGAAACAGGCTCCAGGCTCTGAGCCATCAGCCCGGAGCCTGACGCGGGGCTCGAACTCACGGACCTCGAGATCGTGACCTGGCTGAAGTCGGACGCTTAACCGACTGAGCCACCCAGGCGCCCCTCCCCTCGTCTTTTAATCAACCCAGTGATTATCTTTGTCTGCGACAGTGGCCCTCTCTCTTTTTTCAGCGTCACTCTAGCTGACTCAACCAACTTCTCCCTTCAATGCCACGTGGCCTCCATCTTTGCTCTTTAAACCATGGTTCTTTGCTATTTTTTCTGCAAAGACCCTACAGATTTCCTTTATTGTTTTTTGTCAGTTACCCCTTACCTAAGCATTTCTAGTTTTCCTGTCCCAATTGATAATACCACCCCTGCTTAGTGATTTTCTCTGTTGACATTTCTTATGTCTCTGTTTACTCCTACCCAAGACAGAGTCTGACCCAATTACTTTCTCAACCTTAGGGAAGGCAGGAGAGAAAAATCTCACCAGGTGTTTTACATCAACCCGGGAAATAATACTATTTACTCCCAGCATGCATTGGGCTACAGGTGTAATTAACAGAAGGATAGGTGAAAATTGGATCCCCCTCTAATGTCTCCAGATATGCCTGCACAATGGGGAAGCATCGTTATTATTTCTTTAACTAAGTGACATGAACTCCAAGAATATCAGATCGATGTTTGCACATGAGTAATAAACAAAACAAATTTTGGAGTTAAACAATTAAGCTGCTTACTTTTCTGTACCAATTTATCCCTCCAGCAGCGTAAAGAACATCAGCAATGACAACACCACTAAAGGACTCCTAGTATCTCTAGTTCAGTGATGAGAAAATCGGGCCCAGAGAGGCTGAGCAGTTAACTCAGTGTAACATAGGTGTAAATAGAACATGAGCTGGGGTGAGTACTCATACAGATTTCTAGATTTTAAGGGCAGTACTGAATCATCAGCTTTCTGCTATTTTTAAAACAAGTTTTAATCATGAAAGTAACACATGGCAATAGTTTATCAAAAATACTACAAAAGTAGTGAAAGGCGTTTCACTACTCATATCTGCTAGAGACAATTACTATTTTGCTTTCTTATACATCTTTCTAGAAATGTTTCCTATGAGAATACTATATACTGCATCAGGAAATGTGTCTCTTCTTCTTAACTTTGTATCTTGGGTTTTAAAATATATCACAACAGGGGCGCTTGGGTGGCTCAGTTAAGCATCCGACTTCAGCTCAGGTCATGATCTTGTGGTTCGTGGTTCGAGCCCTGTGTTGGGCTCTGTGTTGACTGCTCGGAGCCTGGCGCCTGCTTTGGATTCTGTGTCTCCCTCTCTCTCTCTGCCCCTCCCCCGCTCACACTCTGTCTGTCTCTCAAAACTAAACATTAAAAATTTTTTTTTAAAAACCACTACATTTGGAGCTTCCATGGTCTTTGTTAGAAGTAGCTACATTGTATTCTTTTGTGTGGATGTACTATTTTTTATTTAATCAATGCCCTGTGACTCACAATCAGGTTGTTTTCAGGATTTTTGCTACAACAACAAAAAAAATACTACAATAAGCATTTGGGTACATCTTTGTTATACACTTTGGGAGTAAGTATATATGCTATAAATTCATGGAAGTTGAATTGTTAGAAATTCCCAGAAGATACTGCCCAATTGCTCTCCCCACAGTTTACAACCCCTGCCCCTCCCAAGGGCATGGTCTTTTTCCTTGACCTTTGTGAGACTGCGGGGGCGGGGGGGGGGGGGGGGGGGGATGGGGAGGATTATCAATCTCTTTCCTCCATGCCCTTCTGAGAGTTAGAAGTAGTGTCTGCCTATTTAAATTCCCTTACTTTAATAATGAATAAAAGCACACATCTTCACATATTTGTTGGTCATTTTGTATTTTTCTGTGATTGCTTTACCTCTGATGTCCTTCATCCATTTGGTAGAATTGAGCTGATTTTTTTTTTTTTTTTTTTTTTTTTTTTTAGTTTGTAAGAGCTCTTTGCATATTAAGGGAATTATTCTTCTATCTGTCATGTGTGTTGCCTCAAATTTTATTTTGTTGCTGATGAGAATAGAGATTCAGAACAGACCAAAAAAAAAAAAATCATAGGTGGCTTTTAGAGAAAAGATAGAAAGTGAAGCTGGATTCTGTCTCCCTCCCAAGTCCTACTCACTCTCTACCAACAATGATTTGCTGTAACAGGTAGAGAGCCATGAGTCAGAACAGGTATGAGGACTTAATCTCCTCTCCTCCTACTGGACCTGGGTTCAAATGAGGGCATGTGTTAGGACAAAGAAAAGCCATCTGCAAGGAGGATCCTGCTGTTTCCCAGATCCAAGCTACAGTTAGCAGCCTGGCCCCCATTCCCAAAATGCCACTCCCATGTTTTTAAAGACCAGACATAAGGTAGCATGTGGCCTACAGGAACTCCATAGATTTTAAATTTAGGAAGGCACAGGAAGTGAAGAGGTGGGGGTTCCTCTGGGACTATTCAGCTTCAGAAGGTGGGGAAGGGATGTGCTTTCTCTGCTCAGTGAGGGACCAGCGCATCAATGGCCACTGAACCCATGGGAATATATTTTGGCAAAAACCTAAATCCCATTAGAATGAGAATTTCCTACAACCCAGTTACATTAGCCTAGAGAAATCCTCAGATGTGTCCAAATTCTGTTCAAGAAATTGGTTGAAGACATGACTGATTGGGTTAATGTTTCTTACTGTAGGATTGGTGCAACTGTGAGAAATTAGAAACAACCTAAGTGTCCAACAAAGGAGGAATTTATAAATGATAAATCACCAACTACCCAAACTATGGAATTCAACGAAGCAATTGAAAGGACTGAAATGTTAAGTTTGGGCATGGGAAGAGGGCCTGAGGGTGTTTTGTTGGGTGAAAAATGCCAGCTGCAGGTGGACAGATGGATAGGAGAATAACTAGGACTGAAGGATCCTCCTTTGCTTCCCCAACACAGAATCGATTCATCAGCAAGTCTATCAGTTCTATATGTAGCCTGAACTCCTTCTCCATCCCCAGAGCTTCTGAACTAGTCAGAGTTGCCATCATCTCTCACCTGGGCTCTTAGGGACTGTCTTCCAAATCTCTGCATCTGTTTACATTGTTTACCCACACCAAGATGTGCTGTCTATAGTCACTGGAGTGGTCATTGAGAAACCAAGCCAGTGCCTGTCACTGCTCTGCTCAAAACCTGCTCTCCTCTACTGTGATGAAATCCCAATGGCAATGACCTCATCCTCTTTCTACCCTTACTCCCTACCCCCATCTGCCCCCGACCGTTCCTTCCTCCACGTGCTGCTGCATCCACAGGGGTCTCCTTGCTGGCCCTCCTGCATACCATGTTCCTCCCAGACTTAGAGCCTGCACACTTGCCCTGGACTGTTCCTCCACCAGATTTGTGCATGGCCAGGTCCTCCCTATTCTTTAGATCTTAGCAAACACGTCACCTGCTCTGAGAGGCCCTCTCTGGCCATCTGTTGTGAGTGGAAAATGTCTCCTCTCAAATTCATGTCTACTCAGAACCTCTGAATGTCACATTAATTGGAAATAGAGTCACTGGAGTTGTAATTTAAGATGAGGCTGTACTACCCAGGGACACAGGAGTGCTGATGCATAGGGGCACTTGTACCCCAATGTTTATAGCAGCACTTTCAACAACAGCCAAATTATGGAAAGAGCCTAAATGTCCATCAACTGATGAATGGGTAAAGAAATTGTGGTTTATATACACAATAGAATACTACATGGCGATGAGAAAGAATGAAATATGGCCCTTTGTAGCAACATGGATGGAACTGGAGAGTGTTATGTTAAGTGAAATAAGTCATACAGAGAAAGACAGATACCATATGTTTTCACTCTTATGTGTATCCTGAGAAACTTAACAGAAGACCATGGGGGAGGGGAAGGAAAAAAAAAGAGGTTAAAGAGGGAGGGAGCCAAAACATAGGAGACTCTTAAGAACTGAGAACAAACTGAGGGTTGATGGGGGGTGGGAGGGAGGGGAGGGTTGGTGATGGGTATTGAGGAGGGCACCTGTTGGGATGAGCACTGGGTGTTGTATGGAAACCAATTTGACAATAAATTTCATATTAAAAAAAAAAGATGAGGCTGTACTAGATAGAGTATAGCGGACCCTTAAGCTAGTATGACTGGTGTCCTTATTAGAATAGAAGAGTCACAGATATACAGGAAACAGCCATGTGAAGGCAGAGGCAGAGGTGGAGTGACGTAGCCACAAGCCAAGGAACACCTGGGCCACTAGAAGCTGGAAGAAGTGAAGAGAGACCCTCTCCTGAGTCCTTGGAGGGAGCATGGTTCTGACAACACCTCGATTTTGGACTTATGGCCTCCGGAACTGTGACAGAGTCAATTTCCATTGTTATAAGCCACCTGGTTCATGATGCATTGTTGTGGCAGCCCTAGGAAATGAATACACCCCTGCCCCAATCAACCCTTGCCCCCAAACACCTTCCACATCACTCTATCAAGGGATCCTTCCTAGAAATGCATAGGCTGTGGTCTTTGCCCTCAAGAATTCAGGGGCCAGTAATATATGATTTTTAAGAAAAACAAAAGACTATTGCACTTCTCCAAAAGAACTAGTTTTCTAATCAAGAATTATGCAAATCCTATAACTCAGACTTTGTAATTTTCCCCTTTGTCTGCCAGGAGACTCACACCCCAATTGTGGATGAACACTCGTGACCCTGGGAAAGATTGTACCTTACAAATCCTTGCTGTTTTCCCTTCATTACCCTTGACTTCTGAGTGTCATTTATTTCTCTTAATTCTGATTTTGCATCCTTTATTTGTGTGTTTACCTATTTTACTGTGGCTTGAAGAGCATATTGGTAGTTTTGTTTTTTTTTTTTCTTTTACACCATCATGCTATGAAAGTGCTTGAGAATGGCAAGGGGACATAATGCAGCCAGGCAGCCTGAGTCTGAATCCTAGCTCCAACACTTACTGGCTCGGTGGCCTCACTGAGTCAGGTTAGTTCACATCTCTGTACCTCAGTTTTTTTCATCTGCAAGCTGGGAATAAAGTAATACCTACCTTATAGGATTGTGGTGAAGCCTGAATTAGATAATATTTATAAATACCGTGGGGTCTGGAACATGGTAAATACTATTATGCTTGTTAAGTAGCCAACTTCAATATCTTCATGAAAAAAACCTCTCCCGAGGTGGGAGCTGCATTGTCCATCTGCAGCCTGGGCTACAAGCTCCTTGATGTTCTTTATTCCATTTTGTATTTCCAGCTCCTATGGCTGGCACTGATAGCTGCTTGAGAAATCTTGGTTGGATGAGTGAATGAATGAGTGAATGAATGGATGAAACCTAGTTCTTTCACCCATCAGGTGCACCATGGTAGACAAGTCATTGTCCCCTTCTGGACTTCACTCTCCTCAGCGTGAAACTGATGTACCTTAAGGTTTCTTCCAGTTCTAAAGTTTCCCTGATTCTATGCCTAAAGTGGCACACTGTGCACTAAAGGGTCCTTGGGTGAGACATTGCCCTGTCTCTGGATACTTTCTTCTGCAGTTTTCCCCTACAGACCATGGGCCTGGGTGTCTGGGCTGCCCATGAAGCACGTGCTCAGTGGGCAGGCAGCTGCTGTGCTCCCTGAGCTGGGGAAGCCAGGAGGAAACAGGAGGAGGTGAGGGTGGCAGAATTAGAAGGGTCTTGGGAAGCAGGGGTGGAGACATGTGTGGGTGAGTAGGACTATGCAGGGGACACTGGGAGACTAGAATCTTGGGGACTTGGAGATTCCTAAAAGCAGGAAATAGGAGTGAGTTCTTTACACTGAAGGAGGTGAAGAATGAAAGCGATCCAGAGTGAAGGTTTTCTGGCATCCTTTGGGGAGGGGGTCCATCTCATTTTTTTTTTTTTACATTTTTATTTGTTTTTGAGAGAGCACAGCAGTGAAGGGGCAGAGAGGGAGGGAGACATAGAATCCAAAGCAGGCTCCAGGCTCTGAACTGTCAGCACAGAGCCGGATGCAGGGCTCGAACCCAGGAACCGTGAGATCATGACCTGAGCTGAAGTCAGACGCTTAACCGACTGAGCCACCCAGGCACCCGTCATTTTAACTCCAGCATAGACCCTCCCTCAACCCCCTCTTTCCCACCCTTGACAAGTGCAGCTCTGTCTCACTCCTCCCAGCCCTCTGTTCCCACCCGCCAGCTGCTCTCTGTCCCATCCTCTGGACTCAGACTGCCCTGTGTTCAATTCCTGCCTCTGCCACTTAGTGGCCCTGTGATGTTGGGTAAGTTACTTAACCCATGTGAACCTCAACTTCCTCATCACTGATGGGGGGAGGATAACTTAGTAGGTTGTTGTGAGTGTTAGATGAAATATTGTAAACCAGCGTTAGGACATAGTATGAGCTCACAACATGCTAGCCATTATAATTATCAGAAGAAGAAGAGAAGCAGAGAGAGAGAGAGAGAGAGAGAAATGGGGAGGGAGAGAGAAATGCATTTGTTCAGGCACCTGAAGAAAGAAGACCGAGATGAATGGGTTTAATTGAAAATACTGGGTAGCACTCACACTGAAGAAGAATCCCATGGCCAGTACTCCAGAGTAACAGAGGGAATTACTCTGTCCAATTTTCTTTGTTATAAGTTGAAGTTTGATATCCTGGATTTATTCTTTTTTTTTTTTATAATTTTTTTTTCAACGTTTATTTATTTTTGGGACAGAGAGAGACAGAGCATGAACGGGGGAGGGGCAGAGAGAGAGGGAGACACAGAATCGGAAACAGGCTCCAGGCTCCGAGCCATCAGCCCAGAGCCCGATGCGGGGCTCGAACTCCCGGACCGCGAGATCGTGACCTGGCTGAAGTCGGACGCTTAACAGACCGCGCCACCCAGGCGCCCCCTGGATTTATTTAAAGTGGGGCGTATCCACTCTCAAGCCCCCTAGGAGTCATGAGGACCCCACTGAAGATTCTAGAGCATCCATCCTGCCATCATTCCTAGTGGTGGCTGAAGTTTGTGTCTCCCTTAGGATGCTTTGGTTGCAAGAATCCCAGACTCACTCAGTAGAAAGGGGTTTATCACAGAGAGATTCCCCCAGAACACAACTGCTCCAAATTGCCAGATTCAGCCCTCGCTCTCCATCACCTCCTAATCTGCTCCCCACAACCGGCAGACTGAGTCTCCTTGTCCTCAGTTCCACATTCCCTGAAGAGAGGACCTGATTGTCAGAGGCGACGTGCAAATCAATTTGACGTAAATCAAATCCTAATTTAAATGCTCTAGGGGCTGGCTCCTTAAATATTTTAAGAGAGGCTTAAAAAAAGGAAGTTGAACACAAAATCCTTTGTGCAATATCAACAACGAAGCCCTAATCCAAGACATGTCGACCATCCCTGGGTTAAAATCACCAATTTTCTGCAGGCGGAAGCTGCCTGCAGACCCAAGCCTGCTGTCTCCTTTCCCGCAACCAGCAGTCCCTGCAGATCCCTGGGATTTAAGTTCCCCCAAGCATTTTCCCACCACCCACCCACCTCAGCTACGTTTGTTTTCATTTTTTCACTCGCAGCCCGAAACCCCAAACAACAGCAGCATTTTGCCTTCTGTGACAGCAGCTGCCACTTCACCCTGTTACCTCCCCAAATAACACATTATTCATTTTTAACCCCACGCTTCAGAAAAGCCCCTTTCTCTGTCCACACAGACATCCTGCCTCAGTCTCCCTGAAGTCAAACTGTCTCCCTGAGAAATGCAATCTATGGCCCCGGCCACACATCCCTTCTCCAGCTATTTTATTTGAAGAGTAGGGCTCTGTGAGTATTGAGCATTTCAGAGCGGGAAGGGGGGTGTTTGAAAGGGAAAGGAAATACCAGCAAATTCATAGAATGGCAGGGAATCAAGGGGTCCAAGAGGCTACATGGACTAACGGTTTTGAATCCTGCAGACTAGGATGTTTCGTGCAGCTGGAAAGGCATTTTTCTCAGAAAAAAAATCACACACATATCACAGCACCAGGGCTGCTGCATAGCCACAAGGTGCCTTTGTGAATTAGAGAAGGGGGTCCCCTTCTCTGGATGGACTTCAGCCTCCATTTACCCCCTGAATAGGGTATCCCTGTGCAGATAGCCACTTGTACAATTGAGGGTGGTAGCCCTGTGTGAACTCCCTGCTAGGGCTTTCCCTCTCCAGTTTAGCGCATACTCTCATGTTGCTGATGGAGCGCTGAATTCTCAGGGTGGGGAAGTGACATTCTCAAGGTCACACACGGAGTCAGTTACCTAGGCTGAGAGTCTTGACTCTGCGCCCTTCTTGTGTTATCCCCTCACCCCACATACACAGACCCTCCCACCTACCTGCTGATTAAATAGCCAATTGATTATCCTCACTCTACTCCGAGGCAAAGCCACCAGTGTAGCAGATAAAAATCTGTTGTCTAAATATCTAAATTAAATCCTTGTAGAAGATGCTTACATTGAAGTGTTGGTAAACCCAGTGGCCCCAGGCAGGGAAGAGCTATTCGCCTTATCAGTACAGTCTGGGTTGAATGATCCGTTTCCAACAGCGCAGGGAATGAAATCATGAAAAGGATAAGAGTCAGGATGGAGGGGGCGTGAGTCGGGGCTGGTGGCACTGAAAAGGTGCCACTCACAAGGGGGAGGCTGTCCTGAAGAGGGTTGTTCAGGTGTGTTAAAGACAGGCCCAGTGTGAAGGCACAAATGAATCGCCCAAAATAGATGAGATTTCTCTCAGTGGTAATTGCGGAGCCGGCGAAAGGTTTTATAACGAGAGCACAGGAAGGAAAGAGCTGGGGAAATAAAGAGGATCTTATTTTGGAGCCAAGAATGAGGAAGGGCTCTTTTTTTTTTTTTTGAAAAGGGGTGAAGGTGGTCTTTTCCAAAGAAAATGTGGTCCTGTTGGATGGATGCTGATTGCCCTGCAAAAGGGCACTATCGTGGCAACAGGTGAGTGACTCAGAGGCAATGGAGAGGAACCCTGGGTTCCATTGGTTGCCTGACTGACTTTGCTTGTACTTGCTACTTCTCAGCCTTAGGGTCTTCAATGAGTGAATTACTTTATTAGGCAACAACAGTTACAAACTTAGTGTCGAACCAAGGAAACTAGGCATGAAGAGCACCTACTGTGTGATTCCATTTACATTTAAGCGCAAAAACAAGCAAAACTCATCTAGAAGTTAGAACAGTCAGCAAAGAGCGATGAGAGTGTGACCAGAAAGAAGTGAGCACGGGAGAGTGTTTCCAGGTATGGGGAATATTCTGTTTCTTAATCTGGTGGAATTCATTGAGCTCTGCCTTGATAAGCTGGGGACTCTTCTGTTAAGTCTGTATCTTTTTCTTAAAAGTTTGCCTAAACAAAGAAAAGGAGCTGACCCTGTATTCAGAGTCTCTCTGAGGAAATAGAATCTGTAGGGAAAGGGCCACCTGGAATTCAAGGCAGACAACTAAAGAGTTATGGAAAAGAGGCACAGTGACAGTCAGGAGAGATCAGCTGATTTGTAGGTAGGGCAACGTATGGTTTCATCAAGAGAATAAGGACTCTTGGGACACCTTGGGTCACCTGGGCAGGCAGGAGCCTGGGCAGACCAGAGAAGGACCTATGAGGGGATATGCACACCACTGCCCCCCAGTGGCCACTGAGGCCAGAATCCCTCTCCTACAGGGCTGTGAATTCAGGCTTTTGTCCTATCCCACCAGGGGTCCTGTGCCTGAACTGAAGTTAGTAGACTTGGATGTGTTTATGTCTCAATCAGAAGAGGAGAATGCCTGTTTTCTTTCTCTAACAGAGAAACCTCCACTCCACCCTCTGATGCGGGCTTCATGTTTGTGTGTTCATTTCAACACTCTGTGCTGGTCACTGGTCTAAATGCTAGGGATATAACCACAGCCAAGGCGATCACCCCAAGGGGCAAGATTCTAGGTGGCTGTTGAAGGCAAAGAGAGGATCTCCACAGGATTTTCTTCACAGACAAAGAGCTCCTAAGTCAGCAGTAAAAATGTAAGCCAGATGCCAAGCAGAACTTCCTGACTGCTGGATATGAAGGAGGGAAGCTTTACTGGACATAGATTTCATATGTCATGGAGCTGAGTTGCAGGCCATAGCCTACCCAGTACTGGCAGAGGGATTGTGAAATTTGTAAATCATTATATACACCTCAAATTGAGGCCCAGACCACTGCACCAATTAGAGTGTTTTCAGTCACTGCCCTACCCCTACCCCAAACTATAATGGAAAATGGCTTAAATAATAAGGAAAATGTATTCTCCCACTTACAGGAAGCCCTGCAGGCAGATTGGTTAACTCAGCAACTCAACTAGATCTCAGGTTTGGTTCTGCCATTCTCAGGGTGTTAAAGATGTTTCCCCTCACCATGACACGAAGGCCACAGTACTTCCTTCCATTATGTGCAGACACAGTAAGACAGAGCATACTTTCTCATGTCCTCTTGTAGAATTATATCATGTGCTGTACCTAAGCCAATTACTGCTGAGGAGAATGAGCATCCATGATCGGTTTCAATCAATCAAAATTCATTCTCTGGTACGGTGGGAGAGCCCAGCCTCCCCCAGTGAGGCACGCTGTCTTGCCCCAGCCCAAATGCCTGAACAGAATCAGGATTCTGGTTAACAAGGACTCATTCCTGGATCACTTGGCAAAGGGATGAACACTGTGACTGGCTTACCACTTGAGTGGTAAGGTATCTTTATTCTTCCCTCACTCCTTCTAGACCAGGAGTTAGGGGGACTATGACAGCTGAGATCCCAAAAGGTGTAGCAACTCCTTTGGTCCCAGTTGAGAGCCATATGACAAAGAAAGAGGCCACAGGTCTCAGGTCACATGGCCAAGGGCCACCTGTTGTGTCTTGGGGGAGCAGAGCTAGGCAAGTCCTTAATATCATCCCAACAGCAGCCCACAGGCACTGAGCCCTTAGTGGATACCAGGCTCTGGTCTCCTGAAAGCATCCAGTGTGATCTCACATGCAGATCAGATCATGTCACCAAGCTGCTTAAGACCTTCCAACATCTTTTTTTCTTATTATTCCGAGAGGAAAACTCCAAATCCTTAACTTACCCTCCACAGTGCTGAATGATTTGCTTCTCTGTAAACTCACACCATTCTGCCTCTCCTCCATTTGCTCGACTTCTTTCCCTTTCTTCATTGCCCCAGACCCAATACATAATAGGTGCTTAATAAATATTTGTTGCATGGATAATTGCTTTTCCCCAGCCAAAAATCTTACTTCCCCTCTTCCACATTCTAGTTAACTCCTATTTATGCTTCTTCCTTAATGATTCCTTCCCTTCTTGCAAATGAAACCCTCGCTGCAATTCTCTCACAGAATGCTAGACTTTTCTTCACTGTGCTTATCACAATTGTTTTTTGGTGTATTTATGTGGTTATTTATTTAATGTCTGTTTTCTCCATCTATTTGTGCATTTCAAGAGGACTGTCTATCTTTCTGTCTTGCCTGTATTCCCAGTGCCTGACACATAATGGGGCTTAAAAATACTAGCTGAAGCCCTGGGAACAGGGTGGTCTGGCATCATCCAGCATATTAGGGGCTGATGAGGGCCAGAACGCAATTCTGCTGGCTTCCAGCCCTAAGTTCTTTCCTGGAGCCTGGGAGGCTCATGGTGCATTTCTGTGTGATTACCAAAGGTGCCCTCTCTGGGTGGTTGAGTTCTGGCTGATGCAGCCTGATAGCAGGGCACACAGGGTGGTGGAGGGAATGTGGGCTGGGTTCAGCCTCTACAAGTCCTGTAGGCTGGACACCTTTGTGCAACTCATCAATTGCGCACGCACACACACACACACACACACACACACACACACACAGAAACCCTGCTCTTCACAAGTCCCTGCGCTGTGTGTATTCTACTCTAAACATTTCCTTATATGTCCTGGCTGGCCCCCTCCTCCAACAGGCAGCTTGTCAGCTTTGATCTTTTAATCCAGGATTCGCCAGAGCATGATTGACATGCTTTTAAACTGAGCCTCCCTGGGGCTGAGAGCTGCTCCCATGGAAGCACAGGGACAGACAGTCTGGCCAGGTCTCTAAGCTGGATCTTGGGGCCTTAAGACATTTTCTGGTCCCTCTACATTCCAACCAGGCCAATGTGGGGGGCATAACATACATGTCTTTCAGAGCTCATCAGGGACTCTACGTGTCTCCCCAGCCTTGTATTGGGGCTATAAGAGGAGAAGGGGACCGTCAATTGATAAGCATCTATTGTGTGTCAGGTACCGTTCTGGGTACTGGGCGAATAGGAAAAATGAGAGAACATGCTTCTGCCCTGCACAGAGCTTGCATTGTATGTGGGGAGGCACCTGAGTTAAAAAAAAAAATACAACATAGACTAAGGAGTGCCTTGACAGGGGTCTGGGAAGACTGTTCTGGGTAGCCAGAGCAAAGACATGGAACCTCAGTGTGTGTGTGTGTGTGTGTGTGTGTGTATACACAAAGGATAAAGATCTCCACAAACAATGACACTTGTACTGTGACGTTAGCCAAACATGGAGTGTAGGAGTGGGGTAGTGTTGGGGCAGAGGAGCAGTGTGTACAAAGACTAGGAAATAAGGGGGAGTTGTCTGTATTTCAGGGTGGTCAGTGTATCTAATGCAAGAGGTAAGCAGTGAGAGCTGAGGCTAGACATGTAGACAGAATCCAGATTATAGAGGTGTTAGCTCTGTGAATCCAAGTTTTCTAGAAGCAGTTGCCAAGACAGGATTACACATGGAAGGGTTTTACTAGGGGAACTGCCTGAGAGATAAATGGGGGTGGGGGGAGGGAGACTGGGAAGGCTGGGAGAGCATCAGACCTTGGAAAGAGGGAAAGGAGGAGGAAGAAGGCTTGAGTGGAAGCATCGTAGCCAGCTGTGCAGTCTGTGGAAATTTCAGCAAGGTTCTTGGGGAGTCCTCAAGCCAAAGTTGGCCATTAGAGGAGTTGTGTGTGTCCCTGCTTTGGTATCCAGCTAGTATTCCAGCTTCTGACTGGAAGCAGCCAGTGGGAAGTATGACCTTCCCTTCTACAGAGGTCAGAGCTCAGCATTGCAGGTCTTGGGTCAGTTATGCTGCCCATGGTTGGAGATATGGGAGATACATGCTTATGACTGTCACATCTGAGTTTGATTTTCTTCTAGGGAGAATGGGAAGCCACAGAAGGCTTTAAGCAATTTATGTTATTTTTTAAAAACATCACTCTAGTGGTGAGGATAGGTAGGGAAAGATCAGTCATAGAATAAGTTCAAAACCAACAATTATGGGGTGGAGTTGTTGTAGAAACACAGGGAAGAGATGATGTTGACCTGGACTTGAGGGTTATGGGTCAGTCACATGCAGAAATGGACAAATTGAAGTTATATTCAGGAGACAAATAATTAGAACTTGGTGGCTGTATGTGAGAGGTGAAACCAAGGACTCAAAGAGACAGAGACAGAATGAGAACATCCATCACATATCATTAGTGTGCTAAATATAGTATGTGGTACAACAATTTTGTTTAATTGTCACAACAACCTGGTAAATGTTATGGTTCTAGATAGTGACATTGGTGCCCCCCAGTCCATCCACACCACACCAAGTGATCAGCCTAAGCTAATTGTGGACATCCCATTCTCTTACCTGCAGTTGTTTTAGGAATGAGTGTGTGACCCAATTTACGACAATAAGACATAAAGAGAAGTCTGCTGGGAGACTCTGGAAAGATCTCTCCTTTGTAAGAAAAAGTCATATTTAGAGATGGTCTTTTCCTTTCTCTGGACATTCTGGTAATTTGCGTATGATGTCTGGGACTGTCAGCCAATTTGAAATCATGACAGAGCAGCCTGAGAGCACAGCCCTCACATCAAGGATGGGAAAGCAAAAAGATGGAAGGAACCTGGGCTCTCAGTGACATCACTAAGTCAGTTGATAAGCCTACCCTGTAGTCCACCTGACCAACTGGACTTCGTGGAGTTAAGATCATATATATTTACTTACGGTTTGCGGCAGTTTGAGCCAGAGCGTTCTGTTTCTAAACATATACAAAGTATAATCCCTGTTTTATAGATAAGTAAATGGAATCTTAAAGTTATCTATCATGGATGATGTCAGAGTCTGAACACAATCCCAGGTCTTCTGACAAGGTCACTTTCTTTTGTCAATGATATTTTTCCTCTTTGTTGTTTTTTTAATGTTTATTATTTACTTTGAGAGAGAGTGGGGGAGGAGCAGAGAAAGAGGGAGAGAGAGAGAATCTCATGCAGGTTCTATGCTGTCAGCACAGAGCCAGACATTGGGCTCAAACCCACAAGCCACAAGATAATGACCTGAGCCGAAATCAAGAGTTGGACACTTAATCGACTGAGCCAACTAAGTACCCTGACAACTTTCCTCTTTGATGTCAACTCAAATCAATCAATAAGGATAAAGCTAGATCTCTTGCCCTGTATGATCTTAAAATACAGGGCAATGAGAGTCAGATCTACAAGCACTAATTGTGCCCTTGCTGTATACTCTGCATGATGCAAATCATTGGGGAGGACATAGATGACCTAGTTATTAGCCCTGCTTTTGAAGTTTATGATATAACTGAGGAGAAATGAACATAACTGGAGACTAGAATAGTAGATCATTTTTAAAGAGCACTTATTGTGTACTAGAAAATGGGATAAGTATTCAATACATCTTATAGTTTATTCCTCACAACAGACAACAGAGTATTTATTATAACTATTATTACTATTATTTATTATTAATAAATTACTATTTATTATTTATTATTACTATTATTGCTATTTACTATTACTATTATTATTATTATTACTATTATAATAATATCAGATATAGAGGCACAGAGAGGCTATTAAGTCACCCAAGATCACAAAACTGGTATAAATGGAATTTAGGGTAGCCTGACTCCAGAGCCTGTACTCTTAACCACTATGCTATACTGCCTCTCCTAACAGAGATCGATTCATGCAAGATAGAATGAAGCCAAATGGTGTACATACAGGTTGATAATAGCTAAAATTCTTAAACACGTATGTGTAGGTACTTTGCACATGTTATTGCTAATCCTCAGTGGTTCTCAAACTTAAGCATGCATTAGAAACACCTGAAAGGATTGTTAAGGAAAAAATTGCTGGATCTTACCCCCAGTTTCTGATTAAGCAGGTACGGGATGGGAAGGGGAGTCTTGGGATTTACATTTCTAACAAGTTTCCAGGTGATACTGAATGCACTGTGAAAGCCACTGCCTTAGAATAACTCTGTAAAGGAGAGATTACTACCCCACCCCCCCACCCCCCGTTTTGCAAGCGGGGAAACTGGCTTATAGTAAACAAATCATCTGCCCATACCTCACAGTGGGTAAGTGCCAGACGCAGGATTTGAACTTGGTTCAGCCTGACTCCAAAGTCCATGTTCTGTCTATTGCACCACAATACCTCAAGACAGAAATGCACCACAAATTTGGGAGAGAAGACTATGGGCTGCTCAGGGAAGGTTTCCTGGAGGAGGAGGAGACCTTGAAGGAAAATGAATTTAAATTAGCCATTTCCAGCTATAGACATGACCAGAGGAACACTGGTCTTGCCACACTATAGCATGCAAACACTCCTGCTTGGATTTCTACTTAGTGGGAGGCATTGTGGTGAGGACACACAGTAAGAGCTGCTCCATAAAAGGGAGGTATGGGCAGATTACATATCCTGGAGAAGGATAATA
Organism: Felis catus; assembly: GCF_018350175.1. Classification (NCBI taxonomy): domain Eukaryota; kingdom Metazoa; phylum Chordata; class Mammalia; order Carnivora; family Felidae; genus Felis; species Felis catus. The sequence goes on from NC_058379.1 coordinate 15,482,180, forward strand.
GCAGGGATCTCAGAGGCAGGAAGGGACTGATTAAGGAAACCACTTAAAAGGTAGACACAGGTGGGAAAGTAAGTACTATGCCCCATACCGAAAGGTGAGGAACAACTTGCAATATCTTCTTTCGTGAGAGGGGATGAGTAGCCTTTACACCACCCCTATTCATTCCCTCAAGTAAGAATGAAGAACATGGCTTGGATATGTGCCCATCAGAATCTGCTCCCTTATTCCCATACTAATTTCCTCAATCAAAGCCAAGGACAAGGGCAGTGATTTCTCCTTTGTCATTGAATGAAAAGTGATAATATTCTGTGACTGAAGGCACTGCAATTGTTAAGCCTCAAGGAAACAATCAATGAAGACAGAGACACAAGTGTGAGCAAACACTTCAAAAACTATACACCGAAGAGAGAAGGTTTATGCTGTGTGGTCATCAAGGTTAGAAATTGGACCAATAGGTGGAAATCCCAAACTAAGAACGTGCTAATAATTCTTGATGTCATCTGTCAATCCGGTCATCGAGCCATTCACCAACCAGCCATTTCTAAGTTTGGGATTTATTTTTTTTATAAATGATCTGCCAATATTCTGCTCTGTGCCAGGGATGGTCCTAAGAGCTTGTTGTGTCAAACAGAAATGGTTGTTGCCTTCATCGTTGGTCTAAGTCCATCTTGTTACAACTTAGGCTTAGTTTTGAAGTTAAAATACTTTAAGCTATTTTTCAGTGAGAGAAAATGTGTATAGTCACAACTAACCCTTGTCCTATACCCCCGCTTCTTCCTGCAGTAATAATACACGCTTTGGTTGTAATGAAACTTGCTGAATATGCCAAAAGTCACATCGCTCCTAGTCCTTTCTCCTCCAGGGAGCGGGAGCCTTGGATTAAATGCAGACATGACATGGTCAGGGACACATTAAGCAGGCTGCACCACATAAACGTGATAGGAGTGCATTCCGATGTAGGAGAATGCGTTTCTCCATGAGGACGACCTCCCAGCTAATGGCCCATCCCTCAGGGACCCACACAGCTGTCCCAAGGCATTTCTGGGGTCTGAGAGAGAAAATCCATCAGCCATTCACGATGAAGCTGGGGAGCGCTTCAGCTCTCTAATAGGGTCATTAGCTGGGTAACAGATGAATCTGAACAGCGACAGAAGGGCGGAGGTAACTGAAACACGAGAGAAAAATACACAGTGAGCTTCCATATTTTCTCAGAACACATGTTGTCTTCAGAATTCCCTCTACTGCCCAGCATCATGAAATGTCAGAAACCAAGGGATTTGTAAAGAGCAACTCAGAGAACCTGGGGTATGCCACAGGATGAGAAAGAACCTAACCACAAGGGAGGGATGACAGATTTCCAGAAAACAGCAAGCTAATCCGGCAGAGCTGTTGATGATATCATAGGGCACTTATAAATGCACTCTTAGTGATTCTGTAAGCCCAGGAAATCAGGCAGAATGATTTGTGAGAAACCAGGGACCGTGTTCTAAGCAGAAAAGTTTAGTTCTGGCTTAGGAATTTATTCCATTGTTGACTTGTATTAATTAAGCCTGCTTTCTGACTATAAAAAATGATACGTGTTCACTGGGGAAAGTACAGCAAAAAAGGAAATAAAAATTACCTCAAATCCCATAATTTAAAGATAAATACTGTTAACTTTTTATTGATATCCCTGCAGTCTTTGGTCTATGCATACGCATACATCTCTCTGTTTTGCAAAATTAAAATCATATTTTATAAATTCATAGTTTTAGAAACTGTCTTTTTCACACTTGCCAATATATCGTGAAATTTTCATGAGTTCCCCCCCATATTGAAAACTATTTCTCATGAATACTATTTTAATGCCTATATTGTATAAATACATCTGGTTGAAACATACAATAAGTGATATTCAACCGGTTTTAACCTACAAAAATGGCAATTTCATATGGTTCACTGGTATTATAATTGATTTCTCCAGCTTTATATTCATTGACATTTAGACTGTTCCCAAATGTTCTCAATTACAAAAATTTTGCAGTGAACTTCATGTGTCCAGATCTTTGCACACATCCATGATTATTTCCTTCTGGTAAATCCTTATGTGCAAGTTATATATTGCTGTGTAACAAATTAACTCTATACAAACTGGCAGCTCAAACAACACACATTTTTGGCTTAGTTTTCATGGATCAGGTTTAACTGGGTCTTCTGCTTCAGGATCTCTCATAAGGCCGAAATCTAGGGGTGGGCAGAGCTGACGTCTCCTCTGAAGGCTCAGCTGGGGTAGGATCTGCTTCCAAGTTCCCTGAGGTGGTTGTAGGCAGGATTCAGGCCTTTGTCAGCCATTGACGTGAGACCTCCCTCAGGTCCATGCCATGTGGCTTCTCCATAGAAAAGCTCACAACATGGTAGCTGTCTTCGTTAAAGCCAGCAAGTGAAAGAGTCTGCTAGCAAGATGGAAGTTATAATCTTAATGTAACTGAATCACAGAAGAGACAGCCCATCACTTTTGCCATTTTCTTTCGGTTAGAAGCAAGTCATAGGTCTCAAGGGGAGGGGGTTACACAAGGAGATGGAGATTTGGTGGGGAGGGTATAATCATCTTAGAGTCTGGCTATCACATTCCAGAAGTGACTGCTAGGTAAAATATGTAAGAACAATTTTTAGTGTTTTGAGATTTATGGATGAATTTCCCCTTGCCACAGTTGCATTAATTTGTCTTCCCACCAGCAGTAAACAAGAGGACCTAGCTGTCTGCAATCTCACCAATGCTGCCTATTTTCATTTTTAAAAAAGTCCTTTCAATTTGATAGGGAAAAGATGTTATCCTGTTTTTATTTGTATTTTTTCCATAACATTTTTTCATGTATTAATTGGGCATTGTATTTCTTCTTTTATAAATTTCCAATTCATGTCCCTTGCCCATTTTTTTTAAAGGCTGTTCACAGTTCTAATATAATAAGTGTTTCAATAACTATCTGTAATGCATGTTTTAGATGTTTTTCAGGTTTTGTCATTTGTTTTAAAATCTTGGTTGAGAAGTTTACAAAAATATTTAATATTCTACATGGTCAAATCCAACAATCATGTGCTTTGTGATTTCTTCTTTTACCTTTATTTCCACCCCCAAATCAGGTATGTTAGCATCTAAAGTTTATTTTTTATAATTATTTTATTGTTGCCTTATTTATCTTCAACTCTACAAACCAGTGGTTCATCTTTTCTCTCCTGTCTCAGCTGGGTGATGGTGTGATAGCACCTCACTAGTGTGGATTTCTGACTGAGAGCAAGGGGCCCCAAGTAGGGTGTCAGAATCTATCTCGGTGGCATGGAGGAAAAGGATGGAGGGTGGAGACACTAGTCCTGTTATTTCAGAGGGGTTGTTTTTTGTTTTGTTGTTGTTGTTGTTTTGCTTTCTTGCATTGATTGTAACCTTTGACGGAAATTGTAAAATAAGAGATAGTAGCAGGTGTCTGTCAAAAATGTTCCTAGTGTTTCGTCATGAAGCATGATGTTCTTTTGTTCATTTGAAATTGATATTCTTTATCAAATTTATTCCCAGTTCAGGAACATTTCAAAATTATCTATGATGAGTGTTGGTTTTTAAGGGGGCATTAACTTAAGCAACCCCAATATTTTTTCTTACTTATTGGGATAAATCTTATGGGTTATGGCCCTTTTATCTCAATAAACTTCTAGTTTCCATTGGGTGTTATTTGATGTAAGATTGGCATTTGCATTTACAGTGAGATAATTGGTTGTTATTATTATTATTGTTGTTACTATTATTTTGGTACTAGGTTTATATTAATCTTTTTAAATACTTTGGGAAACTTTCTCCTTTTTCTATGTTTCATTACATTTTATAAGATATGGGATTGCTGATTTTTGGAAGTTTGAAAGATCTTTCTCTAGAGCTATCTGGGTCCAAGACTCTTAACAGAGTTAGCTATGTAACAAACTGTTCAGATTCTCTCCCATCACTGGTCTAGTCAGTTTTTCTGCCTCTTGCGCTAATATGGTAATTTATATTTCCCCTATAAGTTGACTATTTCATTGAAAGTGTTTAAAACATATCAGCTAAAAGTTATAATTATAGTCCTGTCATAAGTTTTGATCTGTAATTATGTTCCTAATTATATATATATATTCATTTGTTCTTTTATCCTTGATTAGATATGATGAATTATCTATTTTAGAATGAAGTTTTGTATTTAAATATCAATTCTAGGGGCGCCTGGGTGGCTCAGTCGGTTGAGCGTCCGACTTCAGCTCAGGTCACGATCTCGCGGTCCGTGAGTTCAAGCCCCGCGTCGGGCTCTGGGCTGATGGCTCAGAGCCTGGAGCCTGCTTCCATTCTGTGTCTCCCCCTCTCTCTGCCCCTCCCCCGTTCATGCTCTGTCTCTCTCTGTCTCAAAAATAAATAAAACGTTAAAAAAATTTTTTTAAAAATATCAATTCTATTAGCTTTTAGTTTTTTTCTAATTCATTAATGTCTTTATTTATTTGTATTCCTTTCTTCTCTTGTATTTGCTGACATATTTTAAAGAAAACCCTAGAAATCATTTCATTTAATCACTGCATACTTCAGAATGCATCTCTTAAAAAATATTTTTCTAATTTCCTTAGATATATTTTGTGGTTCTTCTTCTACTTTATTAGATTGCTTTTTCTTAATTGATTTTTTATTCTTTCTTAAAAGAAAAGCATTTAAAACTATGAATTTACTTCTGAGTACAGAACTAGCAGCATATATTAATAAATTTGATGTGTAATATTCTCAATACCACAGTTTTCAAAGTTAGCTACAGTTAAAGTTTTGGTTCTTAGTCTAATAACTATATGGAATTAATACATATGTTCATATATATCCCTCTAGCTTTCTTGTTTAAGTATTTTTGAAGCAATTCCAGTTTTATTGCAGTGTGACCTGTTTTGCAGGTTGCTTTCCCTGGGAAGCAGGTTCTGAGGAGATTAGCATGCAAGGAATTTATGACAAGGGATTCTGGGGTCAAGTGACACCTGTGGTAGGGAAGGGAAGGAAGGGAAACAAGTTGAGCTGCAAGAGAGTCTCCATGGAAGCCTCAACTAACACCACAGAGAGCTTTGAAGTTGGGAGAACCCTTCAGAGTTGCCTGGAGTTGGCGCAACTGTGAGGGAACGCATTTATTACCCGCATCAATCACTGAATGCAGGCTGCCTCTGAAAGGGGCAAAGCTTTGGACTCTTGCAGTAGGAGCAGTCTCTGAAGGGTCTGACAGCTGAATGCTGTCTGCTGGCAGGACTCCCAGGGGCTGGGAGAATACACTCTTCATTATTGAAAATGGATCTGGGCAGGATATCCTAGTCTCCACTACAGTTGCAGAAATTTCTAACTTGGGGATTTATTTTTTTATAAATTATCTGCCAATATTCCAGAATCATGTTTATTCTTAAGAAGGCTAAATGTCTAACATATATAATCTATATAATTCAAACTCACTGGTTTTTATCTACTTGGTTTGTTGAGGAATATTAAAGTATTCTCAAGTAATTATGAGTTGACTGTCTCTCCTTGTATTTTTTATTTAATTAATTTATTTATTCATTTATTATAATTTTTGCTTTATACCTTTTGAAGTTGTGCCATTCAATACATAAATACCCACAATATTGTATCTTCATTATGGCATGAATCTCCTGCCCATGAAACCCCCTCTTTGAATATTGTTTTCCTTTGGTTTGGATTCTGTGTTCATTGATATTTTCACCCCTTGTTTCCTTTTACTTGTCTGATATATCTTTGGCCATACCTTTATTTTCAAGCATTTTGTGTTATTTTCAAGGTATGTCCCTTATAAAAAGCATATAGTAAAGTTTAATTTTTGGTTTTTAATTTTTGACACACAACTGAGAATACTGGTGTTTTGATAATGGAATTTAACCCCTTTATAATTATAGTCATAACCAATATAACATCTTACTTTATGTCTTATTTTAATATTTGCTTCATTTTCTGTTTTCTAATGTATGAACTATAGAATTCATTATGTTGATTAATTTCTTACTGGGCCGCACTATATTCTTGAATTTTTTTCAGAATATATAAATTACAACATTTAATACTTACCTTTTTTAAAAAATTTTTATTTGTCTTTAAAAATTTTTAAATGTTTATATCTGGTGGCAGGCGGAGGTAAGGGGAAGAGAGAGATGGAGACACAGAATCCGAAGCAGGTTCCAGACTCTGAGCTGTCAGCACAGAGTCTGATGTGGGGCTCAAACTTACGAACTGTGAGATCATGACATGAGCTGAAGTCAGACGGTCAACCGACTGAGCCACACAGGTGCCTCAATACTTACCTTTTTAAAATGTGGACTTTTTACTCTTCAGTTGGAACATTGACTTCATTAAGTACGTAATCTCTGGATCATGATATTTCCCCTCAAAACTGTACTGTTCATTACATTTCTTGGTGTAGAAGTTTGAGGACTGCCTGATTTGGGATTTTTTTCCCCCTTAATATTAACCTTTCTTCCTGCTTTGCTGGTAAAATTGCTTCGTTATCATTGAAACTGAGAAAATTTCACCAAGATATATGGTTGTTTGTCTTTCTTCATTTTTTTTTCCTGTAACTTGCTAAGTCTGTTTGATCTGCAGATAAAAGTAATTATTCAGCTCAGCAAAGTTTTCTTTATTATTTATTGGTGCTCTTGCCTCTCCTCATTCCACAATGTTGGATGTTGTGAATCCATTCTCTGTGTCTTTTATTTTTCTTTTTTCCTTTACGTGTTTCTGAATCAGGGGATATTTTCTTGAACTTATCTATACATTTTTCTTTTAATGCTCTGTAATATGCAACCTACTGTTTAATGCTTCTATTGCAATTTTATTTTGAATTCAGCCGACATGATTTTCATTTCCCTGGAATTTTCCAGATTTCATGGGTACCACTCTCTGATGATCTATTCTAGCTATGTAGATGCAATGCTCTCTTTTATCAAGAGGGCATTTATATTAACTCTTTATGGTTGAGTCTTCTTATTCCCCTCTTCTAAACTTTGAGTCTTTTCATATGGCCAAGCATTATTCTCTGTTTGCCCATGCTTACAGAGTAAGGTCCAAGCTCGTTATAAATTGGAAGACTGTGTGGGTTCTAAGAGGGATTTAGTAGATCTTTGGTAGGATATTTCAGGCCAGATGGAGAGAAAAGGGAAACATTTAGATTTATTGTAATTTTCCTTTTCCTTTTCATAGATTCAGCTGCTTGGAGAGATAAGAGAGGTAGCTGGAGCCAAAGATATCTTTGGCAAGGAGCTTTGCCTGTACAAAAGATTTTCTTTTCCTTATTTGTAGGGAAGCCAGAAGTGGCCTCAGTTTTGGTCAGCAAGATCACAGCAGTGCCCTGACTTTCTTCATGACCCAAGTATGAATCAGTGCCATAGTGAATTCCATCTGGTGTGGCCATTGGCTTCACTTCACTTTCCAGAGATACTGGTGGGTTCCAAAATTGTCCCTTGATGACTTCATAGCCCACTCTGGCTTCTTGCCAGGTGTTTATAAGGTTCAGCTATTGTCTCTTCCATTTATTTCTAGGCCCTTTGTTTTCAGCACACAGTGGCTTAAAACTGAGCTTGGGCCTTTCTTCGTGTCAACCCTATACCTTGCTGATAATTTTGAATGTTCTTCTGTCTTGTGAGAGTTGCTCTTCTTCAGCTTTTAGCATAAACAGAGCGTCTTATGGTCGAATAAAGGAACAACACTGTTTTCTCTCTATGTTTACGGTCTGTTAGTCATTTCAGATGGCATTTTGGGGGCCACAAGGGGAGCAAGGTGGATAACACCCCTGGGGAGTTCTTGATTGCTTGACAGCAATTATGAGTAGTGCCTTAGGGAACAACTGTCCAAGTTTAAGGGAGAAAGAAAGGGGAAAAGAAGAAGTTGAGTGCAGAAAGGTAAGGAAGTGAGGGGTAAAGAAAGAAGGCACAGGACAGAGAGGAGAATGAACCTACAAGGTGGTCTGTGATGCCCACTTGAACCTTATGGTATCTTCCACTGCTCTAGCTAACTATGTCGAGGGTCCCTAGGATGTCCCCAGATCCTCTGGTGGTGTTTGAGGAGAATGATGATGCTAAGGGTACTGTTTTGGGTGAACTCCTTGCCAGTCTTCTTCACTTCTGCTACCTGCTGCTCGAGGGAAAGAGAGCACCCAGAGGAATTTTTTTTTTGTCTTGTTTCCAACAAGTCTTAAAAATAGGTTGTGATGGGAGCAACAGGGGATGCTGAAGGTAAGGCAGATGTCCACACCCCCTGCTGGTAAAAGCAAGCAGTAACACCATCTCTTTTCCTCCAGGTCTGGGGTAGATCACTGGTTTGGCCTCTCTTGCTCAGATGGGGACAGGAGGAGGATGGGGGCAGAAGGGGAAAGGGAGGGAGGGAAACAGAGAGAGAGAGAAATCTTAGAATGAATGCCATCTAGACTGCATAATGCCATACCATATGAGAAAGGAAATGCCCTAGGAGTTAAGGACTGTTATTGGAAAATAGACTTTCCTGTTTAGAATGCAAGAGAGTGAGGCCATGTGGTTGGAGCTGGAGGGGACACTAGAAGACAAGAAGAGAGACAGGGCACCACTAACCCTTCAGAATAAGGATTGGACTTCTCTTAAATTTATATAGATGTCTTTGTGCTTCTCCATCACATTACAGTCTGGGTGAAAAATTATCCCAGGCCTACCAAGGAAAATAGTTCTGTGTGAATCAAGGTTTTGTTGCCAAGGGCCACGTTAGCACATGGAATTGCTTTATGGGTCAACATGGTTGATTTATTTATATGTGTACCCTGTGGGTGTCCATTAGGCCTCTCAGACTGTGATCACCACAGGGACAGCTGGCTTATATATATGTTGCCTGAGCACGTGGTAAAATCCCTGTAACACATTTGCTAAAGATAAGGAGAAGGAAGGCATGAAAATGTATCTGGGCTGCCTCTGAGTCCAGGGCTGCTCCCCAAGACACCTGGGTTCTTATTCAGACCCCTTAATTGCTGGGCACATAAATGGTAAATAGCATCATCTGTCTGAATTTCAGTTTCCTCAGCTGTAAAATGGGGGTAGCAATATTCCCTGCTGGTCTAGAATGTCAGCGAGGTTTCATTGTGGCTGAAAGACTAGGAATGACTAAGTTTAAATACATAGGAATGGAGGCACTTGCGTGGCTCAGTTGGTTAAGCGTTTGACTCTTGATCTCGGCCCAGGTCATGATCTCACGATTCATGAGACTGAGCCCCACTTTGGGATCTGTGCTGACAACGTGGAGCCTGCTCGGGATTCTCTCTCCCCCTCTCTGCCCCTCCCCTGCTCATGCTGTCTCTCTCTCTTTCCCTCTCTCAAAAATAAATAAATAAACTTTAAAAAGAGTACTGTAGGAATACTACAGCAGGAAGCAATAATACTATTATATCCATCTAGTTATTCATTCAGCAAAACCATTATTGAGCAACTACTATGGGCCATGCCCTTTGGTAGGTGCTGGGGACACAGCCATGATCAAAGTAGGCACCATCACTGTCTTCACTATGCTCACAGCCCAGTGGCTGAACGCATAACTAATTCTTCTTCCCTGTCTTGCTTGTAGACTTGCTTCTTTATCTTTGAAAGTCGAAACATTTACCAAGATTTTTAGGTGTTTGTCTTTTCTCATTATTTGTTCCCAGAACTTGCTAAGTCTATTTGATTTGCCGATAGAAGTCATTCTTCACTTGGCAAAGTTTTCCTTGTTTTTCTGCCTGATCTTTTTTCTCCTTCTTATTAGACAATATCGAGTGTCCTGCATTCATGCTCCCCATCTCTCTTTTTTTTTTATCCTCCTCTTTTCCACATCTTCATGGAATGTTACAAGGATATAGTGTCCCCAGGAACTTGCTAATGAGTACTCTCACTGCCCACGTAGACCCAGGTTATTTTCAGCTCTTCCTGGAAAGCTTAGGATTCTCCCTCACTGTCCCTCACCTTCCATGAAGATGGGAGGCAAGGGGGTGGGAAAGAGTTGGATTGGCCTCTTGATGTCCAGCTGATCTCTTGGTATCTGGCACCACTTACTAAGAGCAGATTTGCCTGCCTCAGTCCTTCGTGTCAATACTGTTTAAATACAAGAAGCCACAAGAATTAAGGAAGTCAGGGATGGGACTTGGCTCAAACACAACAGGCATCATTTCAACCTTTATTTTTCAGAGCACTCTAACGTTGAATCAAATGAGTTCTCATCACCAACAAGCACTGACATATGATGTTCTGCCATAGAGCTTTCTGGTGCTCCCCTTAGTGCACAAGACCATGGTGCTGTGGTTGGTGTTGACATATTGCACAGTGCCAAGAAGGCATGTTTACACTGTAGCCCGTGTAAAGGGCATGTCCTTGAGCACACAGGAATGTCTCCAGGTGCACCTGGCTGCAGTAGTCCCCTAGTGATAGGATTAGGGGTGACTTCAATTTCCTCCTCCTCTTCTTCCCCCTCCTCCCTCTTCTCCTTCTTTTGTTGCATGTTTCACATGTTCTATAATTTTCATGTTTTAGCACTAGTATCACCAATATTATTATTATTTGTTTCGGGAACTTAGCATATCACTCCTCACATCAAAATTTGAACCAATGTGCAGGGTGATCAGTTGGTGCTGATTTGCTCACGACTTTCCTGGTTTTAGCACTGAAAGTCCTGTATCTCAGGAGTGCCCCCCACCCCGAGTCCTGGATAAACCAAGATGGCTGGACATCTTACCAATGTAATATACAAACAATGTGGCAGCTGAATAATGAAACAAAAAAGAAAATACTGACATGGATATTCAGTGCTGGACTTGGGAAAGCTGGAATAGAAAATGTGACCTGGAACTGAGGCTGAATTATGACATTTGCCTTTGATACCTGAATGAAATACTGGAACTTGACATCCACATTTTCAGAAGTGGCTGGAGATCGAGAAAGCTTTCCTCACCCACCTAGACGTGGGGACAGGAGACAGTGTGTAGAGCATGTGCACTGCCTTTGTATGCAATGACCTCACACACTGATTAAACATGACCTAGTTATTTCCATACTCTGACCAATTGGACTGACAATGTTCACCTGGCAGAAGAGGCCAGAAATTCTCCTAATAACCTTCCCAGAATGGAGAGAGAATGGGTGGAAGTCACCTCTGCGAAGTGGCAAGGTATGAATGTGAGGGAAGGAGGAAAGAGGCACCTGTCCCAACATCAATGGCAATGAGAACAACAGTAGTAACAGAGGCTACACTTTACTGATTGTTCATTATGATCCAGGCATCATATTAAGCTTCTTACCTATACTAACTTATTTGATCTTCATAATAGTCCTTACCGTCTAAGACATGTTACCCCCATCATTCAAGTGATGAAACTGAGGCACAGACAGGTGAAGCCATTTGCCTAAGACACCCAGCTAATACGTGCGCATCTGGGATTCAAACCCAGTTCCATCTGAGCCTAATAAGCTGATCTGGTCATGAAACCACAGACCTCAGAATCTAGGAATGACCTTGGAAATCACATGGCCGAATGTCTTCAAATCGGAAGATGAAAAGAGCCTCAGAAAGACCCCAGGACTTTCCCAAGAACATAAAGCCAGTTAGTGACAGAGCCAAAAGCCAGAGATCAAGCCTCCTGACTCCCAGGTCAGTGCTCTTTCCATCTGACCAGCAGTCTATAATGTAGTTAGAATCCCAGGTTGGCGAAGCAGGTTGTGCAGTGGGGTGAGTGGGCGTAGGGAGCTGCAGGCAGGCTTGGTGGGAGAGAGAAATGAGGAAGAGGCGGAGGGTACAGGATAAAGAAAGAGCCAAGAGGGAAAGGGGTGAGAAGAGGGGAGATGGGGAAGGAACAGGAGGAGGCATGATGTTAGAGAAACAAGATCTGCAATAAATAGGAGGAATGCTACAGAAATTACTTTTTGAATGGCATTTAATTGGTTTATTAGTGTCATTCAGTTGTGGTTTGATTTGATTCAAACCTCTGATGTGTGTGGTCCACTGCCCACTGAGGACACTGCTTCACAAACAGGCTTCACAAACAGCCACAAATGGCAGACGTGAGAGGAGGAGGTGGGGGGGGGGGATGACAGAAGATGAGAGAGAGGAAAAGCAGGGTGGTGTGGAGAGGTAGGATGGATGGAGGTGAGGGAAGGGGATAGAGACAGAGAAGGAGGGGAAGGGAAAAGAAATGCGGAGGGTGGGAGAGAAGACAGAAGAAAATCAATGCAGCAAAGAGGAATTCAGGATCAATGGAGACCAAGGGGGTCAGAAAGCTACAGAGTGTGGATGCTCAAAGGGGCAAAAGCAAAGAAAAGGTAAACAAGAGAGATAGGATGCAGGGAAGGAAGAAAAAATTTCAGGGGCACCTGGGTGGCTTAGTCGGTTAAGCGTCCAACTCTTGATTTTGCCTCAGGTCATGATCTCATGGTTTGTGGGTTCAACCCCCGCATTGGGCTCCATGCTGAGCAGGGAGTCTTTTTGAGATTCTCTCTCTCTCTCTCTCTCTCTCTCTCTCTCTCTCTCTCTCTCTGCCCCTCCCCTGCTCTCTCTTTCTCTTTCTCAAAATAAATAAACTTAAAAAAAACTCAGGCACACCTCAGAGATATTGCAGGTTCAGTTCCAGACCGCAGCAATAAAACAAGTCAAATGAATTTTTTAGTTTCCCAGTGCATATACAAGTTATATTTGCACCATAGTGTTGTCTATTAAGTGTGCAATCATATTATGTCTAAAAAGAAAACCCGATGTCCATAACTTAATTTCAAAATACTTTATTATTAAATTCTACCCATCATCTGTGCTTTCAGTCATTATCACTGATCATGAATCACTATAACAAATATAATGATAATTAAAAAGCTTTAAATATTGTGAGAGTTACCAAAATGTGACACAGAGACACAAAGTGAGCAATCCTGTTGGAAAAAAAAATGGTGCCAATAGACTTCTTTAATGCAGGGTGGCCACAAACCTTCACTTTGTAGAAAACGCAGTCTCTAACAAGCTCACTAAAATGAAGTACAGTAAAATGAGGTATGCCTGTGTAAGGGGAATAATGAGTTATAAACACACACACACACACACACACACACACACACACACACACACACACAGCTATGTCCCAGGCATCTCCTGAGGACTCATTGGCTAGACATTCTCTGGACTAGCGGGCACCAGGGGTCTGCCTGCCATGGTCCAGGCTATTCTCCAGTCTCCTGCAAAGGAAGCCCTCCTTTGTCATCAGTACTCTGTCTATCCGAATGATGGATGAGCATATAGATGAGCAGCTCCCTGTGGATACCTCTGGAGACAAGGAGATCCAGCTGGGAGCTACAGACTGGTAGCATCTCGGATCTGCAAAGACATAGTCTTTTTCACAGATAGGGAGATGGGGGCCCAAAGAAGGGAATGGAATCAGAAGTGAAGTTTCCAAAGCTGCTTGTTCTGCCTCCTAGATCAGAGCTGGAACCCCAACATCGGGTTGTTGGGATAATTTCATGCAGTGGTTGTGGGTACAGGTGTTGGACCCACACAGATCCAGCTGTGCAGCCTTGGCCAGGTTAATTTACCTCTCTGAGCTGCACTTTCTGTAAAACATAGATCAAGGTTGCTATAAGGCACCAGGGAGATAAAAATATATCAGAAGTATTTGGAAAAAGCCTGGCACACGCAAAGTACTTGATATATTATGATTTTTATTATTAATAAAAGAAGGCACTGAGACACCCAGAAGAGTCAGGCAGATTCTCCTTAGCTAGGACTTGAGAAGGGCTATCTGGCATTGTGATTATGAAAATGAATCCTATAAACCAGAATGGCTGTGTTTCAATTCCAGTTCTGCTACTGAATGACCTTGGTCAAGTTAATAACCTTGCCGTGCCTCAGTTTCTTCATCTGCGAACAGGGATGACACTAGTTCCTACCGCACTGGATTGTTCACCAGGATCAAATGAGTCATACGGAGGAAATGCTTAGAGCAAGGTCTGATCTGATCCCTAGTAGGTATTAGATACCTGTTAGATCTCATTATTAGTATTTCTGGGGTATATGGATGTGGGGACCAAGGACCAAAAGGTGGATACACCCAGAGGCACATGCAGTTGGTGCAGAGCTGAGATTTGACCCCAGACCTGACCGTTGGCTTAGGATTTCCCAAGACTCCAGAATCCCTGTTCAAGAGTCTTCGCACATTGCCACACTTTCCAAAGGTGGTGACCCTCCACTCCAACCCTTCCCCGTTGCCAGCAATGTGTAGCTTCTCAAGCCTTAGCTACATCGTTGATGCAGATGTCTTCTTTTGAGGAGAGACAGCAGAGAGTGTTGTGACCCAGACTTTGGAACTCCCAGACCTTTGTCTACCGCCTCTCACCGCCCCCCCCAGCACACATAGGCATCCACGCCCAGATACACACATGGACACGCCTCCCTCTCCAAGTGTAATTACAAAAGCTAAGTCAACGTGGCTGATAGTAACCGACTGGGAACATGGCTGGATGTGCTTCCACTGCTGATTCCAGGGGCCAGTAATTTTCATATTCATCTGTGAAATGGGGGTGACATGACTTTTTATGGAACAGAAAAAAATGCGTGTGTAGCTAATGAGCTGTAATTCGGGAGAGCTCCTGTCTTGATTGGGACTAACTCTTTTTATAAAGAAAATAATTAACAATCTCAATGATTCACTGGTGGAGAAAAGAGGTCTGCTTTGGTTACCATTAATTATCCCAGAGCTGGTGTTCTGGGCCTTTTTATCTCTTCTTAGACTGGCCTGGACAGAATGGGAGGGAAGCAGAGATCCTGCTTTACCCCCATCAAAAAGCCTTTGCCACAGCCCCTGTGAGGGTGGGAGGGAGAGGAAATCACAAGTGTAACCTCTTAGCCAGGGTAAGATCTCTTGGCTCCTGTCCACACTGAAGCTCGCCCAGGGAATCTTGGAGCTGGAAGGGACTCTGAACTTTGGGTTAAGTCTGGAGGTCTGTGTTTGAATTCCAGCTCTGTGGCCTTTAGCGAGTTACTTAACTTCTCTGAGTCTCAGATTGCCAGCAGGACCTGGAAGGGTCATTGTATGGATTAATTGAGAAAACCTCTGAAACATTGTGGAGCTTAGCGGACATTTTATAAATTATTTTCATGAAGGATTCAGAGTTCAGTCTCATCATTGTGCAGTTAAGGCCAAGAGAAGCAAGAGAACTTGACCAAGGACCCACTGTTTGTGGTAAATCTGGGATAAGAACCCAGGTTTCTTTTGGGCCTGTTGTTACTATCTTTTGTTTGTGTCTCACTTCACCATGGTGTACCTGAACTGTTCATTATCTAACCTCTCTTGATTAGATATATCCAGATATATCCAGAACACTGATGTGACATTGCTTCAGCCTGAATTATCTGAATACAATTTGGCTTCTATTTCACAAGTATAAGGAAGTATGGCCTGAAGTAGAACATGGGAGGATTCTGCACTCACAAAGTTCAGTGTTTTATGGCTTGGCTATTCCATTTCCTTACTGGATGGCATAAGCAAACCTCTCAAACTGGCTGTTCTTGTTTCCTTATCTTTAAAATGGAGATAGTCATTGAATCTATGACATAGTTCAGGAGATAATGTCCGTAAAGTAACATTTAGCAAATATGTTTATTAGCTATTGCCACAATAGTGCTATGTAACAAATCACCCCAGGATGTCCTTTTTTAATTTTTTTTTAATGTTTATTTATTTTTGAGAGGGGGGGGGGGGAGGGAAGCAGCAGAGAGAGAGGGGGACACAGAATCCGAAGCAGGCTCCAGGCTGTGAGCTGTCAGTACAGAGCCCAACGTGGGCTTGAACTCACAAGCCACAAGATCATGACCCAAGCCAAAGTTGGACGCTTAACCAACGAGTCGCCCAGGCGCCCCTCACCCCAGGATGTCTTAAAGCATTAATCATTTATTCTTATTGATGCATCAGCAGGTTTAGGTTGAGTCTAGCTGGGTTTGGGTTTAGATCATTCATTTCTTTGGGTCAAGTGACTACCCAGGACAAGTTCTCATGGGATAGTAGAAGCGTAAGAGAGACAAGCAAGAGCACACGATGTCTCTTAAGGCCCAAATTTGGAACTGACACTGTCATTTCCACCCACACTCCATTGGCCAAAGCAAGTCATATGGCCTCCCCAACCTTAGTGGGGTAGAGAAATAAACCTACTCCTAGTGGGAGGAACTCCAAAGTCACATGACAAAGGGTGTGGACGGAAGGAAGCAGGAAGAACAGAGAACAATAATACAATCTACCACAATATACAGTAGATGTTGGCAGTTCTTACAAGAGGCAAATATTTGAACTCAGTAGTTTGAAAACTAATACTGCCTTATGTATGCATGACATTTTACAGTTTTCAAAGTTTCCCTTTCTCAAATGTTCTCATATGTTGCCTTCACCACAACACAAGAATTAGAACATCCGTTTTACAGTTTGGGAAACTGGGTCTCAAGAGTAGTAATGGGGGGGTGGGGGGACTGGGTCTCACCTCCCAGATCACAGAGCTGGCCTAAACCTGGGTCCCTTTACCTCAGCCCCATATCAGAGCTGGATCCAGGATCTCATATGGAAGGAGATGGTTCCCAGTCTCTCTTACCTTCCTTCTTTTTTTCTAGAATCAAATCATTAAGACATATTCAGTCTGCCCATGTGATGGGGAAGAAGGAGCTAGACAGAGCAGGCAGAATAAGCATAAATCATATGCTGTGGGGTTTATTCTCACTATCTTCCTATGGTAGAGTTCTCTAAATGCCACCTGGTGTTGAAGGGCATGGAAAAGAGAACTGGGTTCAAATCCTACCTCCAGCTCTTATTTGTAATTTGATCTTGGGTGTGTGAATTGATTTCTTTGAGCCTCAGTTTCCTTACTTGTGAAATGGGGATAATAATAATAGCTATTGCAGAAAGAGGTTGTGAGGACCCATTCCTTAATTCAAGAAATATTTATTGAGTACCTACTATGTGCCAGACACTATTCTAAATGTTAGAGGTATGGCCATAAATATTAGAAAGTCTTTGCCCTGTGGAGCCTAAATTTTAGTGGAAATAAAGAGGCTATCGGCAGATGTACCAGAAAATACACAGTATGATAGATGGTGATAAATGCCACGGGAACAATAAATCAGGGTATGGGGTTAGGGAAAGCCTGGAACTGGATGGGGGTCCCAGGTGCCTTTTATATCATGTTTAAGGAAGGCCTCACTGATGAAGGGACATTTGAGCAAAGATTTGAAGGAAATGTGGGAACAGTCTCTGAGGCCTCTCTCTCCTTGGCTTAGAAATGCCTGCATTTTCTCTGTGTCCTCACATGGTCCTCCATCAGTCTCTGAATTGTCTAGTCTCTGCTTCTTAAAAGGATACCAGTCATATTAGATTAAGGCCCACCCATAAAACCTCATTTTACCTGAATTACCTCTTTAAAGATCTTATCTCCAAATGCAGTCACATTCTGACGTACTGGGGGTTAGGACTTTAGCATATGAATTTTGGGGAGACATAGTCAATTCAGTTTATAATACATAGTAATAACAAATGCACTAGTAAATTGGGGTGCTGGGGTGGCTCAGTCAGTTAAGCGTCTGACTTTGGCTCACGTTATGATCTCACTATTCATGGGTCTGAGCCCTGCATTGGGCTCTGTGCTGACAGCTTGGAGCCTGGAGCCTACTTCAGATTCTGTGTCTCCCTCTCTCTCTGCCCCTTTCCCACTCTCTCTCTCTCTCTCTAAAATAAATAAACATTAAAAATTCTTAATACAAAAATAAAATAAATGTTTAAAAACCTAATTGTAAATTATTGTTGCTCTTTATGCCCCATTTGGGACGTCTCTTGTCTCAGCCAATTACACACTCTTCTGTCTGGGCAATACCACCCAAGGACTGACACACACTTTGAGCCTTTTCCTACCCCCTTCCCCACACTCTTTAGTCAACAAATATTTATTAAGCACAGACTCTGTTCCAGGTAGTGGGATACTGTACTAAGCAAGTACAGTCAGGCTGTTCAGTTGTTCTTGACATGACATGGTTTTGAGAACCTTCACCATATTTAACAGACTGTTCTTTTTTTTTTTTTTTTCAACGTGTATTTATTTTTGGGACAGAGAGAGACAGAGCATGAACGGGGGAGGGGCAGAGAGAGAGGGAGACACA
The DNA here is from genome assembly GCF_018350175.1 of Felis catus. Lineage (NCBI taxonomy): Eukaryota > Metazoa > Chordata > Mammalia > Carnivora > Felidae > Felis > Felis catus. Next base: position 15,500,352 of record NC_058379.1, read on the forward strand.
GCATCAGAAACAGGCTCCAGGCTCTGAGCCATCAGCCCAGAGCCCGACGCGGGGCTCGAACTCACGGACCGCGAGATCGTGACCTGGCTGAAGTCGGACGCTTAACCGACCAAGCCACCCAGGCGCCCCTTAACAGACTGTTCTAAATCTTGTCTGGATCTCCTTTCAGGAAGTACTCGCTGGGGAGCCTGGGTGGTTCATTCAGCTAAACATCTAACTCTTTTTTTTTTTTTAATTTACATCCAAATTAGTTAGCATATAGTGCCACAATGATTTCAGGAGTAGATTCCTTAATGCCCCTTACCCATTTAGCCCATCCCCCTTCCCACAACCCCTCCAGCAGCCCTCAGTTTGTTCTCCATATTTATGAGTCTCTTCTGTTTTGTTGCCCTCCCTGTTTTTATATTATTTTTGTTTTCTTTCCCTTATGTTCATCTGTTTTGTCTCTTAAAGTCCTCATATGAGTGAAGTCATATGATTTTTGTCTTTCTCTGACTGACTAATTTCACTCAGCATAATACCCTCCAGTTCCATCCACATAGTTGCAAATGGCAAGATTTCATTCTTTTTTTTTTAATGTTTTTATTTATTTTTGAAGGAGAGAGAGAGACAGAGCATGAGTGGGAGAGGAGCAGAGAGAGAGGGAGACACAGAATTCGAAGCAGGCTCCAGGCTCTAAGCTGTCGGCACAGAGCCCGATGCAGGGCTTGAACCCACAAACTGTGACATCATGACCTGAGCATCCTGAAGCCGGATGCTCAACTGACTGAGCCACCCAGGCACCCCAAGATTTCATTCTTTTTGATTGCCGAGTAATACTCCATTGTGTGTGTGTGTGTGTGTGTGTGTGTGTGTGTGTGTGTGTGTATGTGTATATATATATATATATATATATATATATATACACACACACATATATATATATACCACATTTTATTTATCCACTCATCCATCAATGGACATTTGGGCTCTTTCCATACTTTGGCTATTGTTGATAGTGCTGCTATAAACATGGGGGTGCATGTGTCCCTTCGAAACAGCACACCTGTATCCCATGGGTAAATGCCTAGTAGTGCACTTGCTGGGTTGTAGGGTAGTTCTGTTTTTAGTTTTTTGAGGAACCTCCATACGGTTTTCCAGAGTGGCTGCACCAGCTTGCATTCCCATAAGCATCCGACTCTTGATCTCAGCTCTGGTCATGATCTCACCGCCCCTGCTTGGGATTCTCTCTCTCCCTCTCTTTCTACCCCTCCCCCACCCTCTCGAAATAAATAAACTTAAAAAAATAAAGTAAACATAAAAGAAGTACTTGCTGATTACTTACATGTGCCAGACACTGTGCCAGGCTCTGGTGATGATAATGCTGAGCAGAACAGGGCTGTACTTTCAGGAAGCTCCTAGAGATTTGTTCACGGTATCCAATCACATAAACAAACCCATCCTGATAAGTCAATGGGTGCTAATAAATGTTCCTCTTTTAGAGACCTTGCAGTTCTTTGGAACCTGAAGCATATGTTGTCTTGGATACTAGCTCACTTGTTGGCATCTACTAGTTGGTGAGGACAGGCGTCATGGCTCTCATTTTTCACTACATATCTACTATGTAGCATCATGGTTGGCATACAATGGGTGCTCAGCAAATACTTGCAGAATGAATAGATGGACCTCAAGGTGCGCTATCTGATATGGTAACCACTCACCACCTGTGCCTCTGTCTGTGTAAATTAAAAATTAAACAAAGTTAAGTTTCATTATTCAATGTATTATTTACTTAAGATTAAAGTTATTACTGAAATTAAAAAGGCATTTTCTCCGTCACCCTAGCCACATTTCCAGTGTTCAGTAGCCACGTGTGTTAGTGATTACCCTAAGGACAGCGCAGATACAAGATACACAGCGTCTCCATCAGTACAGAAAGATCGCTGATCTGGAACACTGCTTCTCAACCGGGAGTGATTTTCTCTCCCAAGGGACATTTGGCCACATTTGGAGATGTTTCTGGTTGCCACAACTGAGGGGTTGCCACTGGCATCTAGAGAGAGAGGCCAGGGATGCTACTCAACATCCTGTATCCACAGGACAACAACCCCTGCAACAGTAGTATCAAGATTAGGAAACCCTGTCCTGAATTATCTGTCTCCGTGAGGGCTAGTCCAAAGGGTGTCCACCTGAGGTACTTTGTATCTACATGAGGTTGTGCTGCTACTTGGTGGATGACAGCTCACATATCTATAACACTCGACAGTTTACAAAGTTGAGGTGTCCTCTGTAATTCTCTAGGGCTAGAATCACTCCCACTTTATGAGAAAAAGAGAGCGAGGCTCAGAGATGTGATGTCTCAGGAGGGAGCAGAAATGGAACTCAAGGGTGCAAGTTAAAAGGAGGCTAGGTTTTCTCAGTTAAGGAAGAATTTTCAAGCCATCAGAGTTTTCTTCGAGTAGGAGTGAGTTTCATATCATTGAAGGTATTCTGACTGAGATTTCTCCATGGGGCTGTGTTGCCCACAGTACTCCATGGAATACTAGCCCGCAAGATTACAAAACAAAGGCTCTATTGCACAGATTTTTGAGAAAGGCTGCATAATAACCCGTTCCCTTCTGGGCTTTCATATTGCAGTGAATACATTACAGGCTCTGATAAGTCCCAGCAACAAAACTTGATTTTTTTTTGTTTAACCCAGTGTTTCTCAATCCCATTTAAGTAGACGGTCCCATTCTCATGCCATATAGGGGAGCAAGCAACCATTAACACAGAGCCAGTGTTCAGTGCAGCACTTTTCGGTAAATGCAGCTTTATAGCTTAGTCAAGCATGGAATGAATTATCAAACAATCCCCCTGTCCCTTGGGTCTGTGTATACTTCTGTTACTGTCTGTGTGACCACAGGCACGTCTTGGTGTTCGGCAAGTCATCTGGTGTGTCTGGATCTGGGCTAAATGACTTATCCAGGGCCACACAAGTAGCATGTACATTTCAAAGCTTGGCAGGCATTTATTTATCATTTTCCTCTTTCTGACTCTTGGGAGTATATTTGATTCAATGCGAAGTCTTTCTGCTCCAGAGCCTAAACCAGACGCAGTGGGTCCGTATCATCTCTCTGATGCCACATTCCCAAGGAGAATTACATCACCTGCCTTGTTTAAAATATATCACCGTGGCAACAGCGGCTGTTCTTGTGTGGATGTGGATGGCTCCCATGTAGCATTGGATGTGGGTGGGTGCTGGCTTTTCCAAAAGAGAGAAGTAGGGCATGAGTTTCATCTGATAAGGACCATGTGTGTCTGTCAGGTGGAAATTGGGTGGATGTATATGTCAGCATGCAATGCAATGTTTGCAAGACGCACCTGGGGTAAGACCCTTGGGAATTGAAGACTTTTGTTTTTAGTTTAGCTTAATTCCAACCAAGTACCAACATAGAGATAATCTAGGGTGCCCAACTGATGAGAGAGAGTGACAGAGAGAGAAGACATGGTAGAACATAGAAAAGGTCCTTAGAGGATAGAGTTTGGGGTGTGTGTGTTCCAGGGTACTGGACCCCTATTATTTTTTGTCTGAGATATTTTAGGTGGCCCCATGGACACAGCTTGAAATAACATGTAATAAACAAGGAGAGAAAGTAACTGCCCTTTCAGTATGCTTTCTATCCTTCCCTGTCGTCAAAGAGTTGTCTCAGTTTGGGACAACCATGTTTTTAACACCTCTCAACACTCGCTAATCTTCCTTTCTTAACAAAAGAGGGAGCAGGTGTCAGCTCAGAGCCTGGGGCCGGTAGCAGTAGATAGCTAGAATTTAATAATGTTCCTTTGTTTTCATCATATCTATTTTTAGGGCTGTTTCTGAACAGGACACTGGTTTAACAGTTTCAGATGTGAGATGAGGTTTCTTTTGAAACTGAATGTATTAGGTCAAAAAGCAAGTCAATTTCAAAACTAATATTAAACAAACGCGAGTATAAGAAATACATGCATAAATGGACAAAAATCACGACTGGCCTTGTGTGAGCAGCTGAGGTTTAGGAAACGTTTCGAGTGATACGTGGCTTTGGAGAAACCAGGTCTGGGTTATGGGCCAGCTCCCTCATGTACTAACTGTATTGTCTTGAGCAAGGTTTTGAGTCTCGGTTTTATAGTCAATTAAGTAGGGATAGAAAATTACCTATCTTATATGGTTAATGTGAAATAATCATATAAGATACATAGTAAAGGCTCAAAAAGGGATAACTCCCACTATACATATTTTGTGATTAACATTAGTTTGTATACATAGTGCCCGTAAAGGTATCAGGTTTGGGGTAAAACAAACTTCTCTCTGGGGCGCCCGGGTGGTTCAGTCGGTTGAGCGACTGACTTCGGCTCAGGTCTTGATCTCACAGTTTGCGAGTTCGAGCCCTGTGTCGGGCTCTGTGCTGACAGCTCTGAGCCTGGAGCCTGCTTCTGATTCTGTGCCTCCCTCTCTCTCTGCCCCTACCCCCTCTCATGCATGCTCTGTCTCTCTCTGTCTCAGAAATAAATAAACACTAAAAAAAAACTTTTAAAAACTTGCTGCTCAACGTCCTATAATAGGAATATTTATTGAGTACTAACTCTGTGCCAAGCCCTGTTCTAAGCCTTAGACATGTCTAATCGCATTTAACATTCCCAGTGATTCCACAAAGTTAGGGGATATTAGTATCCCACTTTACGGGTAAGGCACAGGTAAGTAAAGTAACTTACCAAAAGTCACACAGCTAAAAGGCAGCAGAGGCAGGCCTCAAAACCAGGCAGCCTGATTCTAGCATGCATGCTCTTAACTACTCTCATGGAGGGGCGCCTGGGTGGATCAGTCAGTTAAGCATCTGACTTCGGCTTGGGTCATGATCTCACAGTTCATGAGTTTGAGCCCTGCATCAGGCTCTGTGCTGATAGCTCAGAAACTGGAGTCTGTTTCAGATTCTGTGTCTCCCTCTCTCTCTCTCTCTGCCCCTCCCCCACTCATGCTGTCTCTCTCCCTCTCTCAAAAATAAACATGAAAAAACAATTTTTAACTACTCTTGTGGATACCAGAAGCCCCTATATTTTGTAGATGCACAGTAAATTTTTTTGTTGATGATGAGAGAGATTGTATTAGTTAGGAGTCCTTTGGTTTCCAGGGACATAACCACACCAAGGTAGCTCCAGTAATGAAGAGAAGTGTTGATTCTCATAACTTAAAAGTTGAAAGGCTACAGGTCTAGCTGGGATCCAGGAGCTTAAAGACTTGTCCCCCTATTGATTTCTTAGGCAAGCTCTCTTCTTTGGAGTGACAAGAAGGCTTTCATTAGCTCCAAACTTTCATCTTATCCTTTTTAACAACTCCTAGCAAAGGAAGGTCCCTTCCCAATGGTTTCAGTTGAAGTCCCAGAATTGAGTCTTACTGGGTCTAATTGGCCTGGTTTAGATAGGTGCCTACCTACGAGCCAATCACTGTGGCCTGGAGCTGGCCTGAAAACACCTTTGCCTGAGTCAGGTGGACTGAAAATGAAAAGGGGTGGACCCTCAGAGAAGAACCCAGTGCTTATGTTATAACTTCAGCAAATGGATGCTCAGCAGGGCAAACTTTGCCGCCTGCAAAATCTTATAATCTTCATTGAGAAGATTCATGGGCTGGGGGCCTGCATCAGGAAGGAGCAGACTGGGGTTTCATGACCTTTCTTCTACAGATTTGCTCTGTGACCTTGGACAGCCCTGTAAGCCCTCGTGGGTCTCTGTGTCTTTGGTTGTTCAGTGACTTCTTGTCATCATGCCTCCCAAGATTATTTTAAAGAGCACATGAAATAGTGTTATTTATAAATGTGATTAACATTGCAGCTTTTCTTCCTCCATGGTTTCTATAAAAAACATACTTTAGTCCAGGTTTTGGGGGTTCTTTTCCCAAATAGCTAATAATCCTCTCCCAATCCCCATGTTGCCAGTCCCTGCTGGATTTTTAAGGCTTGCCTTTATCGAGAATAAAGTACCACGAGAATAAAGGGCCACAACATTCAGTATGCACTTTGAAATAAACAGTTTCAAAGAACACAAGTGAAATCAAGTGACATCTTACCAAGATGTCTACATGCCAAGATACTACAGGGCAAAAGCTGTGCTGAGTGTTTTGCAAGCACCACCTCCTTCTGTTGCCCTGACAACTGTTTTGTCATGGGTAACAAGAGGCAGGGAGAACAACACAGGAGAGCTGAGTTCGAATAACGCCAAGTTCAAATAACACAAATAATGCCGGAGAACTGAGTTCAAATCTGCCTCTAAAATAGAAGCAGGACCCACCACAAGCCTGAGCTTCAGTTTCCTCATCTGTAAAATGGGAACAACACAGAAGCTATGTCGTAAGGTTATTGGAAGGACACAATAAGCTGTAGAACATAAGGTGCTTAGCAACATGCCTAGCACCTAGTGGACACCTGCCCAAGGTCACAGGGTGGGTGGGCTCCAATTCCAGCCCTGTCTGCCTCCAGACTCAGGCCAAACTGCCTTACAGCAGAAACACATCTCTTCTGGGGTCATCTTTAGCTTCCAGCGATTCAGGGTCTCTGGCCCCTCCAGTCTGTCCAGATTTGCTCTGTATACTCAGGCTACAAATTGCTGCTGCAATGTCCTGAAATAACTCTGCTCTTCTGGCCAGCCCCCCTCCCAGGCTCCCTCCCACTAGGCCCAGAATAGCCACATACATCATGGCTCCAAAACAGCCTGCAGGATGCTTCCTCCCCTTTGATAATAGCTCAGCCCTGTCTAAATGCTGGCATAACCAGGGCCACAGTGCCTGATGCAGCCACAATTAGGCTTAGGTATGCTATGCCATCATGTAGGGATACACTTTGATTTCACTTGTGAAGAGAAGTCACACCTGTCATTATACTTGGCTGGGGATGGAGGCTGGACAGATGATGTTATCTCATTGCCTTGATAGAGAAACCAAAAGGCTAGTTACAGGTCCATAGCCATGGTCTTATGTGACATTTCCACGTGGCTTTCCCATTTATTAAGAAAGCCAACATCCCTGTCTCGCTTATAATGTCCATGCTGTGGCCTGTAAGGTTTTGCCAGACCCGATTCCAGTGCCCACCTTTCTGACATGATCTTACTCCTCTCTTCCCTTTTTTCATTTTGCTCATGCCTGTCTCTCCTCTTTTTAGGTCTTCAGACTCCCTAAGCACTCTCTCTCCTGCCTCAGGGCCTTTGCTCATGCTGCTGTCTCTGCCTGGATGCTCTTACCTAGCCCTCTTTAGAATGGCTATTTCCTTCTTGCCATTCAAATTTTGATCAAGTCTTTCCTAGTCCCTCTCAATCCTGCTTTGCTTTCCTTTGTTGCACGTACTGCAAATTATAATTATATTTTTTCAGAACATTTATTTCTTTAATGTCTGTCTCCCATACTAAATTGTGAGCTCCATTACAGTAGAGACCTTACCTGTCTTGTTCACGAAGTTTTCTCCAGATCACAGTGTGTGCCTGACCCATAAGAGCAGCTCCATAAATATTGCTGAAGGAGAGATAATGTTGACCACAATGTTATATGGGAAGCATCACCACCCCCCATTCAACAGATGAAAAGACAGAGACACAAAGTATGGAGGAGTTTTCCAAGGTAACCTTCAAGGCTAGGAACAGAACAGAAATCAAAACTCATTTCAGACTCTCAATCCAGGGTTCTTTCTACCCCTCACAGCTGCTTTTAGAACAGTGATGCAACCATGATTTTCCCCAAGTGATGCGAGGACAGTCTCCTCCGAGCAAACAGACTGAACTAAATCTTAACTCATGGATACTTGATCACTGACAAAGAAGAATGGGGGATGGTGGTCCCAGCAGAGGGAACAGGAAATGCAAGGCATGTAAGTGCCTCATAGCAAGCACTGAGCATATAACAAATACTTCCTTAACTTACTCATCCATCCATTCATTTATTTGTGCCATATTTCCTTGAGATCTACTATGTGCCAGACATTTGGGGGGCACTAGAAATACATAGGTAAATAATAAACCAAGACACCTATAATATTAGTTAATATTTATCGAGCCCATATTGTTTTAGACACTGTTTTAAGTGCCTTATGTGGACTATCTCATTTTTTTTTAAATGTTTATCTACTTACTTTGAGAGAGAGAGAGAGAGAGAGAGAGAGAGAGAGAGAATCCCAAGCACACTCCATCCTGTCAGCACAGAGCCTGACGCAGGGCTTGACCTCACAAACCGTGAGATCATGACCTGAGCCAAAATCAAGAGTCAGACACTTAACCGGCTGAGCCATCCAGGCACCCCTGGACTATCTCATTACATTACCATCCTAAGAATGAGATCTACTCCCTAAGACTGGTACAGGAGTCATGCCCATTTTACAGAGGGGTAGGTGGAGGCTTAAAGACATTAAGTAACTTTCTAGGGGCGCCTGGGTGGCTCAGTCAGTTAAACGTCCGACTTCGGCTCAGGTCATGATCTCATGGTTCGTGGGTTCAAGCCCCGCGTCGGGCTCTGTGCTGACAGCTCGGAGCCTGGAACCTGCTTCCGATTCTGTGTCTCCCTCTCTCTCTGCTCCTCCCCTGCTCTCACTCTGTCTGTCTGTCTCTCTCTCTCTCTCTCTCTCTCAAAAATAAATAAAGATTAAAAAAAAATTTTTAAAGACATTAAGTAACTTTCTTAGGTCACTCAGGTAGGTAGAAAAGCTGGAACTGAAATCCAGACAACATAAGTCAAACACTCAAGTTCATAACTCAAGTGGTCATGTCGCCCCTCCTGTAACTCTTCTTCGGAAGAGGGTCCATCATGTTACAGAAGATTTCCAGAAATAATGGCAGGAGCATTCTTGAGAAGTATGAGCCGCTTGCATAATCCCTCTCCACCTCTTCTGATACTCCCTACAGTTGGAGACCCGCCAGCCACTGTGTTGTTCCTGGAGCACACCCTCTGGCCCCATTCTTCTGACCCTCCCCCACTCCCTTTTCTCGCAGACACTTGTGCCCTTAACACCCTTCACCTTCTCTCTAAGGTTGTCCCTGCCCATGGTGGCCAAATTCAGTACCACCCACCCCACCTGCCGCTGTCTCTGATACTCAGCGGACTCTCCAGTTGAGAGGTCTGTGATCATTTATTCCCCTGAGCAGAGCCAGACATGGAAAAAGTTGCCTTCAAATCCTGCAATTACCTCTCCCTGGATTGCAGCTATTTAGCCAGAGACACCTCCGCCCGGCCCTCCTGCGTGCCCAGCAAGCATAAGGCCTGTGAATAACAGAAGAGCGTTTTAGGGCTCCTAGGGCAGTTCCCAGCCCTGAAATCACTTCTGTGTGCATCTTGGCTTAAGAAACATTGATTCTACCAATTAAATGCCCTCTCCCCTACCCCCTCCTCAGGACTTCTACTTCACCCTTAGTCCCTTGCCTACTCTGCTGAAGAGGCTCAGTAATGTTCATTCATTCATTCATTCACTCATTGTGAAAGGCACTGAACTAGACCCTGGGGGTATAACACTGAGCCAACCAGATACAGACACCTGATAAGAACTTACCTTTTCTCTCTCCCTGGGTGACGGGGCTACAGAATATGGACACTTATCAAGGGCTTGGGTAGCCAAGGACAGCTTCTGGAGGAGGTAATGACTAGGACAAATAGGACAATGGATGACTAGGATATAAACAAGACAGAAACTGAGATATAAATAGGAGTTGGCTAGGAAAGAGAAGTAGTGGAAGGTGAACCCAATATGTGCAGACTGAGGTGAGAAAGCCAGGCCCACCTAGGGAAATGGCTACAATGTAGCGTGGTAGTTGGGAGTTGAAAGAGAGGGAGATGGTAAGTATAGGAAGGGATTGAATTCTCCTGAGCATCACAGAGTCAGGATCTTACCTTAAAGGCAATGGGAAGCCTCAGGAGGTTTTAGGCAGTTACATCTTCTGTGTCTCTCATGTCAGTGCTAAGCTGGTTCTTGACCTCTCTTTTGTATCTCTCCTAGGAAATCTTTGTCCAGGGCCACATCAGATCCTGGTAGCCCAGAGCAGGCTATATATCAAGACCGAAGTGTTCAGCACCTCTGGGGAAAGGAGAGAGGGTGCACGATCACTTCGTGTTGGAGATAGATGGAGGTTTGAGCTGATTGGCTCATTAGACAGTTCTCTGCTTGATGCCAATGCAATCCCTTGGTGCTGAGGAGCATGACTAGTAGAGAGGAAGTAGCCTTAGGGTGGGCTGAGTCCAGGCACTGACCTTGACCGCTGTGTGACTTTGTGTAGATTTAACTTATGTTTCTGGACCTTGGTTTTTCCATTTATAAAAGGCAGTGATTGGAGGACCTTTCAACTTTAACATTCCATGAGTATAGTGGGTATCAAAGAAAAGGAAAATGATATTGGAGACAACTGAGACCTGAAAACATCTCATATGTCAGTCCATGATGCAAAATCCCCCTTTTTAACCACTTTGGCAGACACATGGACAAAACCACAAAACAAAACAAAAACAAAATTAAAGAGAATGATGGGTCCCAAGGAGAAATGGCTATTGATGTGTTGATGTGACGCTCCTGTCCCACACTGCTAAACATTCATGGGCATTTCCACGTGTGTCCATGCAAGCATTCCCATATATTCACACATACATGACATGGATGACTAGATGTGTGTACATGCACATGCATGCACACATATGCACACTCATACACACCCTCATCCATTTACCCAAACTCCCTGAGTACCCCAAATAATCTTTACAGGGGTCAGATTTCTGTAAATGTTCTACCGTTGTACCTGAGTTTGGTACACACACACACACACACACACACACACACAAAGAATAAGTTCTCGTATTTTTTAGAGCCTACACAAGCAGAATATCCCAGGCCCTACGATGTTCAGCCAAGTTTTAGTGGAAACAAAGGAGGTGAGGTCTGAGTTAGCTGATTGGGAATTAGTCAACCCCTCCATGCATTGTTTGTATGTATTGTTTTATTTTTATTTTTAATCTTTATTTTTGAGACAGAGAGAGAGACAGAGTGAGAGCAGGGGAGGGGCAGAGAGAGAGAGGGAGACACAGAATCTGAAGCAGGCTCCAGGCTCCAAGCTGTCAGCACAGAGCCCAATGCAGGGCTCGAACCCATGAACCGTGAGATCATGACCTGAGCCAAAGTTGGACGCTTAACCAACTGAGCCACCCAGGTGCCCCTGTTTGTATGTCTTTGACAAGAATCTCTCCCAAGTTTGGCCCAGAGAAGTATAAGGACAGAGACTTCAGCTCCATTGCACTCAACTTCCCATTCCATCTAAGCCTTGGATAACAATTTCCATATGCTGGATTCTCTGCATCTCAAATTCCAGGTCTTCCAACTTACTAAAGACATAATGACATCCAAAAACAGGCTTCTGGGATGAGATCCGCTCACTCCTGTTCTTATCAAGCATCTTATCTACCTTAGCTCATAGTCTGAGATGGGAGGGCCGAACATAATCCTCACCAGTCAACCAAATTCTGGTCACTGGCTAGTTTAATAATGAAGCCCTATACTCCATCACTTTACTCCCCACCTCCTCCTTTAGGACACCCTACTTCCTGGTTTCATCTGAACGTGCCTGCTCCCTCCCTGCACCTCTTAATGTGGAGTGTGTGTGTGTGTGTGTGTGTGTGTGTGTGTATCAGCATGTGTGGCAGGGCTGTGTACACAGTGGCAGAAAAGTCCTTGAAGGTTGAAAGAATGAATAATGGAAGGGAAACAATCCCCCTTGTCAAGCCCCAGACCGAAAATTCTTCAAGATGGACTCAAAAATAGCAATGTTTCCCGCATGTTAATTAATCTGTTCCAAAGGTGGAGGCAATGTCCTTGAGATTGGAGACTAGAAAAGAAAAAGGTGTAGCCCTGCGCGTGCACTTGGCGTGTAGGCAGAACTTCTGTTCAAACCCAGGGGCTTTGCTGATTCATGTCCCTGAGAGCCCAACAGTGGTTCAGCACCGGGGACAGCGGTCATTGATTAAACAATTTAAAGATGCAGTGAATACAACCGTGGAACACTTACCTGGCTGCAATTCTAGCCATCCTTACCTATTGAACCTACTAGTTACATCACCTTTCAGATGTCTCTTTATGAGAAATGTGTGGTCCTGAAAAATTCTATGTAAATCTATATTTTATAATGTGATCCGTTCAGAAACACATTTATATATTTCCAATAAATCTTCCAGGAGGATAGTGTAGGAGTTTTGAAGCTTTAGTCGCCCCGATTTCTGAAAAGATAGATGTGTCTAGAGGATATAGTATGACTTAGTGGTTAAGAGCATTGTAGGAATATATCAGGGTTTGTTGTCACTATTGGCATTTTGGCCCAGATAATTCTTTGTCTGGGGAAGTGCCCTGTACATTGTAGGATGTTTGCAACATCTGCAGCCTGTACACACATGCCTGTTATACTTCCTCAGTTGTGACAACCAGAAGTGTCTCCAGATATTGTCAAATGCCCTCTGAGGCCAAAATCTCCAGCATTTATTGAGAATGTATGGAATAGATGTATCGGATCTGAATGCTGGTTCTGCCACTTATTAATGGCCTTGGGCAATTGTTTTTTGTGCTCCATGGTTCTTTCTCATATGCAAAATGATGGCATCATTTGTATTTACCTTATGGGACTACTGTAAGGACTGAATAAGCTATCGTTTGTCAACTTGTTCAGCATAGTGCTAAGGCGCAGTAAGCCTTCAATAGATACTAGTATTATCAATAAAGTGGTTGTCTTCTTCTCCTTCCTTCTCCTTCTCCTTCTTCTTCATCACCATCTCAGCCATTCAACTCCAGAGATCATGCTGTCATGTTTATAAATCATTCATTCAGAAAGCATTGCTGTTATCTATTAAATAGTTGATACTCTGCTAGGCAGTGAGTGTTCAAAGATGAATAAGGTACTGTCTCTTTCCCCAAAGAACCAGAAGTCCCAGATTTTATCTCATGGTCATAAGTGCATGTGACTCCCATGGTAAGTATGCATGAAACTTTATCCTGCCTGTATCAGTAAGGATAGGCATAGTCTTCCTGCAGCAGCAACCAACCCCCAAATGTCAGTCTTATGACAACAAAGGTTTCTTTTTATGGTCACACTGCATGTTCATCATGAGTATACAGGAATCTCTGCTCCATGTTGTCCTCTGTCAAGAGCCCAGATCAAATGAACCTCTACCACCTGGAATGTCTGTAGTTACTAGGGCAGGGGTAAAGGGAAAATGGTGAACTGTACACTTGCCTCTAAAGGCTTCTATCCAGAGGTTACACACAAAAATCCCTTTCACACTTCATAATTCAAAGCAAGTCATTGCATCATACTTAAATTTGAGGGGGAGGGTAAGTATAATCCTACTATGTGCCTGAAAGCAGAACTGAGATATTGATTAATGGCCTTAATAACTACTACACAGCCATTTTATAAAAGCTAGCCATTTGGCTTATGGGGGGATATTGTGAGCAAAAGTGAAGGATTCAATCTAAAGGGCTCCCCAGAAACAACCCAATAGTTCCATCCTTCTAGTGATGAGTAAGAAGCATCACCCCACACAAAAAAATATGGCATCCTGTTCTCTTGAGCGTGAAGAGGAGAGAGCAGACAGGAGAAAACGAGGGAGGAAGATGGAGATAAATTAATGGAAGCCATGAGTCTGGTGTTCCACCTCTATTCCTAAGCCACAACATCATATTCCCAGTATTTAACATGCAGTGATATTAGACTACATTCTTAAAACATCATAAAAGGGCTCATGCTTTTCAGAAGAAAATAAGAAACAAAACAATGCCCCCACATCTGGTTGTTCTTGTTATCTTCTGAAAATAATTATAAGGAAATTTTAATTGGAGTGGGGTAAAACCAACTCCATTGATTTATAGCTCAAATAGGGATAATCCACATCAAGGCTCCATTGGCCATTTCATTTTGGCTTCCAAAGTCTCCATTATTAATTCATTTCTAAAGTGATCTCTCTCACTCCCAAGGGGTATATCCCAGTAACTACGTGCTTACAATACTCTATTTGATTAAAATTTAACAAGCTATGTTATTGGCAAATAAACTATTTATTTCAGTGCTGTTGCCAATGCCAAAAGGAATGTTTCGAACAAAGAAATGGAATTGACACACTAAAGAGATTGTCATTAATAATTCACAATAGCCAAAAATGCACGCATATACATATTTTTTTTCAGTGATGGCATTAGAGTATAAAAAAAGCAGAGGAGTCAGCCAAAGTCCTCTGGTTTCCTGTTTATTAAAAGGGGGAAAACCAAGAAATTGAGCTCAGGTTGTTATGTGGTGTAGTAGAAAGAATATTTAAGAAAACTAGGCAGAGCCCTGCTATTAACTTGCTGTGTGACTATAGGCAGGCCACTTAACCTCCCTAGGCTTGTTTTCTTCTTTTTGAAAAGTGGGACTAAGAAAACTTTGTTTATTTAAAACTTGGGGTTTTGGTCAGGATGCAATGAGAGAAAAAGATATAAACATGCTTTGGAAATGCAGCAAGTGCTTTATGAATATCAGAATTAGATTGATAACTCTTCCTTGTTCCTTAAATAAGACACTGATTTATCTGGCAGAAAGTTGTGGGAAAGGGTTGGGGGAGCCTCTTTGTCCCTTTGGGAGTTTTTATATAGTCTCGGGGAAAACTCCAAGCTAAGTTTAGCTTCTGCTGATGAAGACATTGATCTGAGCAGATTTCTCCATCAACCCATATGTCCTCTGTTCTATTGCTAGCATTAATAGTTATGATTTATTTAGCATTTAATTAATATACACCAGGAAATCGTGCCAACCTCTTTATATATATTATCTCACATCCACCCCCATGAGATGGGCACTATTAGCACTCCCCTTTTCTAGAGAAGAAAACTGGGGCTCACACATGTCCAAGGCTACTGGACTGATAAGTGGTAGAGAATCAGGAATCTACCTTGGATCTGTCTCTGGGGGCTCAATTCTTAATCACCTCTCTCCTTTGGTTTTCATGTTGGTTGAGGACACACTATTCTTTTTTGCCTCCTGCTTACCTCCACCAGGGCGTAGTCCGCTCTGGGTAAGTCAGATCCCCTGAATGAAACGTGGAAATGTGAGATGGTTGGAATGCCAGAAGAGCACAAATCGTAGACGCACTTGAGTAAGGGTTGTTCTCCATTGAACTTCAGAGTAGCTAGAACAGTTTTTCATCCAAAGTAGGGGTTTAGAAAAATCTATAGGTAGGTAGTTGGATGGATAGATGATGAATGGATAGATGGACGGATGGATAGATAGAAAAATGGTGGATGGATGGATGGATGGATGGATGGATTTCACACTTAATAGATGGATAAAGAGATAGACCAGCTGATTTAGGATCCATGAAGAAGTAGCCTTTGTTTCCTGTTTACCTTTGAAGTCTTGCTTGACAGAGAGTAATCCCTCAATATGTGTTACCAAATTGTCGTTACTATTCACCGGTATTAGCTACCCATCACTTCAGTGGCCCCAGGTTTTGAGTGCTCACTGAAGATATCATTTTTTCCAGTCCCAGTCATAATGTGTCATTGGCTAAGTGCTGGTTTAAGCTTTTCCCCTGAGTAATAACAATAACAACAGCTATTATTTATTGAGCCTTCTTTATGTGCCAAGCACTGTAATAAGGCTTTTACCTGATTTACTATAAATATACAACAAACTCACAATGTTGATGATGCTGGCCCCATCTTACAGATGAAAAATACTGACTGTTGGAGAGGCAGTCCAGGTCTATCCAGGCTAAACAGGGGCAGAAATTGGATTCAACTCTAAATGAGTGCAGCTGCAAAGTGGGTGCTTTTTACTCCACTCTCCTGGTTCTCAAAATGTGGTCCCCACATCAGCAGAAGCAGCATCACCTGGGAGCTTGTTAGAAACACAAATTCTTGGGACCCATCCCAGACCTACCAAATCCAGGGGGGCCCCCAGCAATCTATGCCACACAAAAAAAAACCCTTCAGATGTTTCTGATACCCACCCCATCTTGAGAACCACTGCTCTAATCCAGAAAAGTTGCTTCCCTAGATTTCACAGCTGCATTTATCCTAAATTATCTACACTCCTTCACCGACTGGATTTAGGGAAGGAATTTGTGCCAGGGAACAAGTTATATAAACCGCCCCCTCTTTCCTCAACCTACTGTCATCTCTTGTCAGAATCCCTTCAGGGGCCTCCTGCCTGCCTTCCTACCACTGGCTCTGGCCATTCTCCACACTATTCATACATGCGTGCACACATACATATTCGTAATATCATGCATACACTGAAGCCAGAGGGGTCTTTCCAAAGAGTGGACCTGACCATGTCACTCTCCTGCCTAATGACCATCAATAGCTCCCCACTGCCCGCAGGATAAAGTCCACACAGTACTATGGCCAACCAGGCTCTGCAAAGTCGGCTTCTGCTGGCCTTTCCAGTCTCATTTCTCTTCTTGCTCCCTCCTTCTGCTCCAGCCACCCCTACTGCATGGCCACCCAGTACTGTCCACTGTCCACTGCCTTCATAGTTCTTTGGTTTAATTATGTACCTTTGGCATTTCCACAGGACTGTAATCTCCATGAGGGCAGGAATCATATCGGTTTTTCTCAACAGCCTATCCCCAGAGCCTAGAACCATGCCTGACACATAGTAGGTGCTCAATAATTTGTACAGACAATACCTTGGAGCCCTGTGCTTTCCATCACAGCATACCATATTATAACCACCCTAGTATAGTTTGTTACATTTTTGTGAATCTGTCGGGTCAGAGCTTGGGCTCTAAAAGCCAACAAGCTTAGATTTGAATCCTAGCTCCTCTACCCACAGCCTCTGTGAACTGGAGTATGTGATTTAATCTCTTTGAACCTCAGTTTCCTTACCTGTTAAGTGGGGATAATAGAGTAGTTGGGGAGATTAGATGAAGTGTTGCGCGTAAAACTCTTAGCCCAGTGCCCGGCAGATGTGGGCTAGCGATTGGTTTTTATTAAATCAGGTCTTCCCAGCTATCAAATAGTGGTGGCATAACCCTACCTTGAGGATGTTCACAAAATGCAAGTCAACTGGGAATGTCCATCCAGGTGGGGGGACAGAGCCTGGGACCATAGCCACATAACCTAGCACTTAAGTGTCAGGCTCCTGATTCAGAATGAGAAATGCCTTGCTCCTCAACCTCCCAGCTTCATGAGCTTGGACAAGTTTCAGGGCTTTCCATGCCTCAGTTTTCTCACCTGTAATCCAGCAATGGTAACACAGGACCTATGTCATAACTGTTGCAAGAATCCAATGCAAATAGAGCACATAGAACAGTGCTGGGCTTAAGCCAGCACGTGGCAAGCACTGAATCACTGCTGGCTATCATCATCATCATAACCACCATCATTGCTATTGTGATCCAGCCTGGGAGCTGGAGAAAAAGCAGCCTTTGTGCAGACTGCTTACCCCACAGCCGAATCCTCTGTTCTGCCTCTTTCTCCTTTTCTCCCCTTCCTAAACTGGTCCCTCCGACCAGCAAAGAGAAAGGCTGGGTAGCTGCAGTGGGGGTGGGGGAACTCCACTGGCTTTTCCTTTTGTGTATGTGCAAAATCACCTTGAAGAGCTGCTGTTTCCATGGCTTTGGGAGTTTTAGATATTTATCTCCCATCCATGGTGGACCCCTGGGCACGGTAATCCACACTCGGTATGCCACGGAGCTTCTACTGCACTTGCTCAGAGCTGACTCCTTCCGAATACCCGCCATGGAGGTGTCGGGAACAGCTGATGGGTCTCCCATTAACTGATCTTAAAAGAAGGCAAGGCTTAGAAATGGAGAGGACAGGGATGGTGGGGAGAAGGAACAAGAAGGCCTGGGGTCTGGGAGAAATCCCCATGCAAGGCTTCGGGTGGGGGTAGGGCAGTGCCTCTCCATGAAGATACTGTTCTGGGTGTCCTTTTTCCCTGCCTGTGTAGCACTGTGCAACTGGGCATTTGGGGGTTTGAGCTAAGCCCAAAGGATGTAATTCAGCGGGCTGAGGGAGAAAATGAAGGAAAGAGCCATCAGGCTTAGGGAGATATCCTTGAGGGAAGTTCAAGGTGAGGCAAAAATAGAAACAGGAGAGCCCCACATAGTACAGTCAACATTTAAAGAGATGGAAAGCAGAGCAGGTAGAATAAAGTGAGTGGTTTGGCCTGTTATCTATGGTTCACACCCCTGGCTGGGCACTAGAATCACCCGCCTGGAGAGCTTTCTATAAATATAGATACTAGAGTTTACCCCTCCCCAACCCGAGAATGGGGCCCAGGATTGTGCATTTACCGAAAGTGCCTTCCGTGATTCTGAAGTAGCCCAATGAGCACAGGCTGCAGACACACATTTGGGAACCATAGATTTTGATAATTGAAATATAACGCCAGCAGCCAGAAACCACAGCGTCAGCTTCATGGCGCGCTCCAAACCTGATCAGGGCTGAGCCTGTATTTTGGAACCTGGGGAAAAGAAGCCTGTGAGAAAAAGGAGCAGGTGGAGGACTGATTGTGTGTTTCCTACAAGGGAAATGAGGACGCAGATGCTGAGCTAAGGTGGGCAGCTCCTGGAGCACTCTTAGCCAATGGGATGGATACACACCCACCCTCTTGCTTCCTGGATGGAAGAGAAAAGGATGGGCCTCTATCTTCTGGGCCAGCCTTACATTGGCCAGTTTGTTTCTTAGAAGGTGCCTGGAATCACCACCAGCTTACCAACTATCATCTAAGTAATGGATGCTTGGTAAGGTTGGACCCAGATGTGGCCAGCTTTGTGTGTTCCCAGCACTTTTGAGGATAACAGTGGGGGGGGGGGAGACACTGGGGTACCACTGGGACCACTGCTAGATGAGTTGGGGGGGACCACTGGGATCACTGCTAGATCTGGCCAGTGGCTTCCTCAGGAGAGGAATTCAGGTCCTTTGTCTCCAATCATGATTTAAAACTAAAATGTGTACACAAAATGCCTAATTTGGAAATGTTAGCAATAAATTGGAGTATTTGACAAGTACTGTGCAGTACAACCAAAACACGTCCATGGGCTCATTCCTTCCAGGAGCTTCTTCACACAGGGGATTTTTTTTTTCCAAATAAAAATAAAAATAAAAAAGCATTGACCACTTTTTACCTGGCCTCTAAATGAATAGAGTTTCGAATCACCTGCCTACTCAACATCTCTTTATTGGGGCCAGGCATTGTTCTAGGCGTGGAGGGTTAAATGATGAATGAGACAGACCACAGCCCCCTGATTTCGTCATATTTTATAACGAGAAAATCTTAGAGTTCACCTATCTCTGTAGCTTCCAAACTGCACTCTGTGGCACTATCTCAGGGCTTGCCTTGAGTGGTCAGGTATCCAAATTACCAACACTGCTTCAAGCAGAAGGGCTCTGTTTTTATCTGTCTTATGGGGGAAGGTTTTAGCTGGCCATCACATCTACAAATGGAAAGACTAAGGATCACACAGAAATCGGTCACCAAGCCAGCAAGAAAAGCTTCATTTCCTGGCCACACAAGAGCTAGAATGGACTGAGAATTTGCTTTAATTCCTTTTCAGGCTGTCCTTTTTTCTGGTCCCAAGACCACCCTTCCACTATCCCCCTAGGGTGTGACTGGGCAATATCCAAACCTGAGTTTCTTCATCTGCATAATGGGTACTAATTATAGCACCCTTCCTCCTCAGGTTGTTGTGAGATCAGGAGGTAACTCTTTGCAGGCACAAGAGGAAGAATTCAATCAAAGTTAACCATGAGAAGGTGTTATTACTCTTCAGTCCAGCTATTCTTTAAATTTTTTTAAATGTTTATTTTTTTTTAATTTTTCAAAAAATTAAAAGAGAGACAGAGCATGAACAGGGGAGGGGCAGAGAGAGAGGGAGACACAGAATCTGAAACAGGCTCCAGGCTCTGAGCTGTCAGCACAGAGCCCAACGTGGGGCTCGAATTCACGAGCCACGAGATCATGACCTGAGCCGAAGTCGGCCCCTTAACCGACTGAGCCACCCAGGCGCCCCATAAAATGTTTATTTATTTTTGAGACAGATACAGAGATATGCAGGTAAGGGGCAGGGAGAGAGGGAGACACAGAATCTGAAGCAGGCTCCAGGCTCTGAGCTATTGGCAGAGAGCCTGACACAGGGCTCAAACTCACCAACTGTGAGATCATGCCCTGAGCCCAAGTCGGATGCTTAACCGACTGAGCCACCCAGGCGCCCCCAGCTATTCTTTAAGAAAAGTGGGGTCCTTTCCCCCTCTACTTACTCCAAACTAAAATAGCAAATGGACTTACTAGAGGGTAGAGGGAGAGAGTGGCAGCTGTCACAGAACCAGAGAGGCAACGGATTTGAAGAAAGATCCCTCCTGTCTGCCTCCTTCCCTACCTGCTCCCCAGACAGCCCTTCCCATGCCTTCTTAGTCCCCGATCTCGATCTCGCATCTGAGGGAAGCGTGAACAAGGGAGGCAGAAAGAAGACTTGTTTTCTCCCCCCAGGCTGTTGGGAAGGGAGGGCAGAGCTGCCCTCTCTGAGTTGATTGATGTCGCGCTTGGGGATCTGAATTCTCTGATGTAATTACACTGTGTGCTCCGTGCGATAAGGAGATTAATCAGTCCATTACGCAGGGGCTGTTTTACCCACAGATGGAGGTAATTGAACGGAGACGTCGGACATCTCCGGGTCCCAGCCAGCCAGTCTGCTCCGGTTACAGGCAGGTGGCCGGCCTCTGGGCAGCTAGACCATCTTCCCCCAAGAGGAACAGTAACTGCTGTTGCTACCACTTACCTAGCTTGTTTTGAGCCCCCACCCCCTTAGATTCAAGGTACTTTGTTACATCATCCTCAAGGTCACCCAGCGAACTGGCTACTCTCATTAGCCCCATTGTACAGAAGGAATAACTGAGGCTCAGCTGCTTTAAGACACTAGCCCAAGAGTCACAGAGCGAGTCAAGGTTCTGATGTGAATCTAGCTCAAGTGGATTCAGATGTGCCCACAGTCACTATTGCCTCTGAAAGTGAACAAATAAATGAGGCCAACACCTAACAGCCAACTTGTCCATTGTCCGGCGATGTGAGTGAACCACTGGGACAAGAGGCCTGTGTCATCTCAGCTGGACACACAAAGAAGGAAAGAATATGACTCTCCAAGGAAAGAGCTGGAGCTAGTTTGCAGAATGAATTGCCTGTCCCTGAAAAATAGGGAAGGGCAGTGATGAATATGCAAGAGGGCTTGACTCTGGCATTACCACTTCATTGTGTGACCTTGGGCAAGTTGTGTAACCTTTCAGAGCCTTGTGGAGCCATTTTCTCATCTGAAAGCCAGCATCATACTACCTATTTTGTAGTGTTGTCATGGCTTAAAAGAACAATATAGGTAAAGTGTTTTTATTTTTTTCTTAAGAGCCTGCACAGAGTGTGGTCTCATTAATAATGCTGTGGCTGATGGTGACGTTGGTGGTGGTGAGCTGTGGCCATTTCGGGTATTGGGTACATTTCCCCCTTAGGTTAAACACTGCTTCTTACCTTCCTTTCCTCTGCTTTCCATGGGACTTACCAAAGGGAAAAGAAAAAGCCAAATCATGTTTTGTGGGCATTTCTGACGTTCCTGGCTCCATCTAGGCCACTTGGCCAACATCATCCTTATTCGTTACTCACCATAAATCGCTCCAAGAAATAGACGTTATTTTCACCCCCAACATAGAGGCAGGGAAACTGAGACTCAGAGGTTGCATGGATCAGAAACCCCATCTTCACAAACCAGCAAGGGTCATTGTGTTTAGTATGGAAGATTACCGCCACTTAATTCAGTAAATATTAAGTGCTTATTAATCCCTCTGGTAAGGCTGCAGATACAAAACCAGTAAGATCCGTTCCCATTGAGAGCCCAGCCAGGCGGGCTAGAAAATCATATATATAAACATTATTTAAATGCTCTAAAGCAGTGGTTATCACCTCTGGCTGTATATGGGAATAAATTTCTGGGAGGAAGGGAGTGCTTTTAAGAAATGTAAGTGCCCAGGTGCCTGTCCTAGAGATTGTGTTTACTTGATGGGAGATGGACCTAGAAACACCATGTTTAAAAAGCTTCTCTGGTGACTCTGTGTGAGGCACAGGTCTAGAGGGCAGGGGTGCTAGATGGGCTATCGCTGGCTACGAATGAGCCAGTGAATTTACCCCATCTAGTGTATGTGACACACTAGAGTTATCATGCTCGTCCTTAGGATACCTCAGACACAGGGAGAATGGAAATAATGAACCCTCATGGGGTATGGAGGAAGATCCCAGGGGGAGGGGGGATTTGAGTGAGTCTTTCTTGAAAGAGGAACCATGATAGAGGCCAGTGTCCCTTCTATAGGGCTGATGATTTGTGTGAGGTTAATCAGTGGCTGTCATCCCTAATCTCCAATTGGAATAAATGTTAAGCTGGTCAAAACCTTGAGGTTAGTAATTTTGGATCTTTCTTATTCCTTCCTAAAACATCTAACCCATTTTTATTGAATGCTTAACGATGTTGCTTACCAGGCATTGTTTCTTCTTATTTAAAAAAAAAATGTGAGCAGGATAAAAAAAATCAATGAAAGTTTTATATTAATAACCACTCATTGCGTGAGCGTGTGTTCTGGACCACCTGATGACGATGAGGATGATGGTGACCGGCTGCCATTTATTGAGGATTTACTAGTACCAGCCGCTGTTTTTAGCACTTTGCATGGATTAACTCATTCAGTCTTCACAATGCCCTTTGAGGTAGCATTTTTGACTCTCCCCGTCTTACAGATGAGAAAACCAAGACTCAGAGAGGTTTAGTAACTTCCATAAGGTTGTCGTAAGCTATGGGTAGAGATCTGAATTCCAGGAGGAGCAGCCTGGTCTGATCAGATGACCCCTGGGCTCAGGGGCAGGATGCTTGGGTTCTGGACCCAAGCACTGCGACTCGCGTGCTCTTTGTCAATTCAGATGAGTGATTCCTCACCCCACTCTGTGCCTCAGTTTCCTTATATGTGAATTAAGTCTTTGAACCTCTCAGGTCTTAAGATTTTATGACTCAAAGGTGTAAAATACAAAAATATAAGAGAGATTGGGGAGAAGGAAGTGGGGGCTGGCCCCCTGGGATGGAAGATTTATTTTGAGAAGTTGTCGAGGTCTGGTATTCAACCGCCCCCCCCCCCCCACAAGGAAGTCAGAGTACAGCTGGCACTTTGCTGATTCAGAGGAACGGCTGGCAGGGGAGATGGGAGCCAAATACACTGAGAATCTGTGTAATCAGAGGAAATGTCTCCATGATTTGCCATTATAATTCTCGATAACAAACTCAGGACTCCAGCATCAATACTAATAACTAGTTGAAGGAGGTGGGGGTTAGGAATGAATTAAATTTTTTTTGAAAAACTGTTTTTTGGTAAAGCAGTGGGGAATGTTCTGGGCTCCTAAATTTAAAGGGGGTATTTTTAGCACCTGTAATCAAACCGACTTGCGTAAACACATCTGCTGGAGTATTGGCATCAAAATGTCTTTGCCGTCTTCATCGTCTTCATTTTATATCTCTTGCAGCCCTCCTGGGACCCAGGGAGAGTTTCACTGATTTTTTTTTTTCCTTTCATGATGTTTTTCCAAATCAACTGAGTGAGAAAGTCAAATGGAATATTTTCCTTTCTGTTGAAAGCTGCTGGGTCGCTACCTGAAGAGTGGCAACAAAATTCTCAAGCGTCAGTGAGTGTAGGAATCGCCTGGGAACTTTGTAGAAAATGCTGATTCCTGGGCCTTGGCCTCAGATTCCGGGGCTCTGTGTGGGCTCAGGATTCTTCATTTTACACAGACATCCCCAGTGATCCTGATGCAGGGTGATCCACGGACCACCCTGAGAAATACTGGAGAAGGGAGTCAAGCAGCCCTAAGATTAAATTCCGGCTCTGTCATGTTGCAGTTACTATCTCTGAGCAATTTACTTCACCTTTTTTAATACCAATCACCTCCTTTATAAAATGGGATATTAATGGCACCTACCCTGTAACTCTGTTGTGAGAATTAACATTCAATGTAATAGCTCAGCACAGTGCCAGGCATGTGATGAATGATCCACAAATGTTAACTATTATCATTATTGTTAATTATAACTACCTGGGAAAGTTACTTTCCTTTCTGACTCCAGGTTCCACATATGCAAAGTGGGAATAATTATAATGATACCTAAAAATCAGCTTTAATTCAAGGGTTGTGTATTACACGAGAAAATGTCTGCAAAGCTCTTAGCACACTGCCTGGCTCATAGTAGGTGCCACATATGTATTTATTGAATGGATGGATGGATGGGTGGATGGATAGATGGATTGATAGATGAATGAATGAATGAATGAATGAATGAATGAATGAATGAATGAATGAATGAATGAATGAATTTCAGTGAGTTGCCTTCCACGAACCACAGACTAGAGTGATTTTGAGAGACCTTCCCCTCTCCAACACTGTAAGGTGTACCTGTAACAAACACACCCAATGCATGGGGCTCTTGGTCTCTAGACCCTTACTTCTTGGAGTCATTGTGGCTGTCACAACCCTAATCTTCATGTCACTCTAAACTCCACCCACTCCCAAATGCATCCATCTGAGGGATGGCTCCACAGGATCTGACTTACTTGGTGGCTCTGAAGATTCTCCCCCGCCTCAAGAAGACATGGGGATCTTGGGGGGGGGCAGGTGGGATGAATGATATTCAAACATCTGCTGGGTATCATATTTGTGATCCTGAGAAAGCCATTGCGCATCTCTGTGCCTCAGTCCTCTGCTCTGTAAAAGGAACCGCTGCAAGGATCTATCCATCGCTTACACCCTGGTGTCGTGAGCATTTGCACACCTGTTGTGCATGAATTGTGAGTTATTATAGGTTCCTGATCTCACCGTAGCTTTCTCAATCCCAGTATACTTCCTGCAGAAGTATAGTAAATGGTGGCTGGTTGACTGAATGACTGATAACTGAATCATGATATCCCCAAGAGCTCTTGTCACTGCTGCCCACATCCTAACAGGGCCAGAAAAGCAAACAAACATTAAGCCTTATCACACTCACTCATAGTCAAAGAGGCAAGAAAGCCTCCCAGATGAGAGATGGTGGTTTTGATGTTTTGCTTTGCAAGGAGGCTGCAAATCACCCACATTATCACAACAGTTATTGTGAAGTCGATGCCCACTCATTCAACAACATCTTTAAGGAGGGCTAGACACTGTGCTAGGTTCTGGGGACAAAAGGAATCAACAGACTTAAGCCCCTGCCCTCCCTGCGCTCACAGACAATTACCATTTCAGGTAATGCTTGGCATCACAGGAGAAAGCGTGGCTATTCTGACAGCATTGAAGAGGGGATGCAGGGCCAACCAGACACTGAGGGAGTGGCTCGGGAATATGTGATGTCGGGACTTAGGCGGGGAGGGGAGGGAAGGGTGTTTCAGGTAGAGGGAACTGCGTATGCACAGGCATGAAATCATGAGCACATGAAAGGTTTGGGGAAACTCCACTGGTTTGATGTGCTTGGAACAAAGAATTCAGGCAGGAGAGGGAATCAAGGGCTGGAAAATGATGGTCTGAGACCAGATCATGTCTGGCCTTCTGATCCGTGGTAGGGAGTCTGGGCTGCTCTGACATCAACAGGAATCCAATGATGGATTTTAATCAAGGAAGTGACTTAATGAGATGTGCTTTATAAAGATGCCCCTAGCTGCCGCAGACAGAGATTGGAAGGGCAGAGAAGGGAGACGGGGAGACCAATTAGAAGGCTATAATCCAGCATCTGAACTGCAAAGATACTCGTCAGAGTAATTTCTTTGAGGCATTTGGTCACTGATTGCCGGCGATCTTCCCCAGCCCCGTGTGTTGCAACAACTCTGAACGGTGCAGAGAAAAGCCATTTAATCATGCCCGCCTGCTGCATTGCACACTCAGCCCTGACCAGTGGACGCATTCTTTGTGGGAAGCATTGTGAGTTGTACTGCCAGGAAAGGGGACCTTGGGGCCGGCTACCCCCCAGTAAACCCCAAAGTATCCTGTGTTGTCGCATCCTCAAAAAGCTCTATTATGCCTGATCATTTCCACCCGTGAAACTGTCAGGATCGCCTAGTCAATTACTAGTCAAGTGGGGTAATGTGCATTTCATTAGGAGCCTCTCATTTCAAATACACAAGGCCATATATGAAATGAAACGTTCTGGAGTTATTTTTTTTTTCAGCCAGTGATTAGGTGCTGTAATTAAGAAGGCATTGTGCCTGATTTCCAATCTTTTTTCTTTATTTAAATTTAATTGATTTTCTCCTTGATTTAATCAACCCAAATTCAGCTACCTGGGTGCCCTTCTCTACTCGGATGCTTAGGAGAACTCTGGCGCTTAAAGATGTAGGGCCATGTGCAGAAGATGTAGGGTGTCGGTTTAGGATCCCCAACCTTGGTTAGCTGGTGTGAGAGGTGTCAGGGTGTTGAGGAGCCAGGTGGTTCTATTCAGGGCTAGAGAGGGAGGAGAGAGGAAGGGCTGGTTTTAGACTTTGAAACCTGGCTCTGCTTTGTGACATTGGGTGACTTATTTAACCACTCTGTGTCTCAGTTTCCTCATCTTCAAAATAGGAGGAATAATAATGTCGCCCTCATAGCCTTGTCATGAGGATTAAATGAGTTATATATAAAAGATTTAGAACAGTGACTGGAATAGAAATGCTAAAAATATCGCTGAGATGTTATTATTTCTGTATCATTGTCCAGTGACTCACTTAATCCTCTATATTGCTGTGGGATTGGGTTATTCCCATTCAAGGTATAGAAAAGGAAGCTCACAGTTAGTGAGTAGCTGAGCCAAGATTCAAGTCCCCATCTCAATTCCAAAGCTGACACTCACATATGCCGCCCCTCCTACCTAGTGGCTTCTTTCTTCCCGTGTTGAACATGAGCCTCTATTTATAGCTTCTTTAGTCAAGGTCACCCGGCTAGTGGTGGCAGAATTGGGACCCGAGCCAAAGTGCTCTGAGTGCAGTAATGGTCCCATTGTTCCTCAGCTATGTCTCAGAGAGGGCAGGCAACTTCTTTAAAGTCACACAGCAATTAAGGGCTATACCATACCCTAAAGCTGCTCCTTAATCCTGTTTTTCTCAACATTCTTCCCCCAACAGTCCATACATATAACAGATGACATTCACCTACACATCACATACCCCTGCATAGACCCCAGATCACATAATGATAACAATTCAGCTCACAAACTGAATTCCACACCTTTCTTTCCTGCTCTAGGAAGCATCTCAGAACACAACTCAGGGTAAAGGATTCTATTATAGGAGGAATTTTGAGTCCATTCGTTTTTTCATTTAACAGATATGAACAGGACCCTAAATGTATATAAGCACTATTCAAGAGTCTAGGGAAACACAGCGGACAAAAAAAAATCCCTGCCTTCATGAAACTTAGATTCTGGAAGGGCAGGGCGTGGGGAACGCATACCTAAACAAAACAAACATGTAAATGGTTATGTTATAGTACAAAATGTACTAGAGAGGGAAGTAAAGCAGGAAGAGATCAGCATACAATGGGGAGAGGTTGTGATTCTAAATAGGACTTTTGTATAGGGTTGTCAGGGAAGAAATGTCACTGAGAAGGTGACATTTAAGCAAAGACTTGAAGGAGGTGAGGGAGGAAGTCATGTGGATGTTTGGGGGAAGAATGTCTCAGGCAGTAGGATGTCTCAGGGAATAGCATATGCAAAGGTCCTGAGGCATGATTATGACTGACATGTTGGAGAAACAGCCCAGAAGCCAGTGGGGCAGGAGCAAAGAGTAGTAAGTGAGATCAGAGTGACAACAGAGGCCAGACTGTGTGGGCCTTGTAATTATATTGGCTTTAGGGAAGCCACTGGAGGGTTTTGAAGGGAGGAGTGCCTGATGTGGCTTGAATTTCAGCAGGATCCCTCCAGCTGCCTTCTGGGGAATAGACTGCAGGAAGACAAGACGGAAGCAGGGAGATCCATTATGAGGTTCTTGCAAAAACGGAGGTGAGAGATGATGGGGTGGAAGCCACCTGGGAGCAAAGGCATGATTGGATGCCGGATATATTTTGAAGACAGTGTCTGGACTGCTGATAGGTCAGACCTGGGCCTTGCGAGAGAAAAGTCAAGGACAACTCCAAGGTTACCTCCTGAAAGGAGAGGATTAACTTAATAACTGAGATGATGAAGATCCATATATTTATACATCTATTTTAATTGGAAACTGTTCCCAGATTTTTGACCTTCATAACCATTAGGAACAAACCCATGACAGAGTATACAGTTGATCATGATAGGTCCACATGTCATGCTGTGCTTGACAAGCGTGGAGTCGTTCTGCAGGGAGACATTTCTCCCATGAGTTGGTAGCATCCCTGGCTCAGGCGTGTGGGTCTCAGGATCCACGAGTGACGGAGAGTGGACTGATCTCTCAGTGGGGGGTCTCTGGAGGGCTTTGCACCTCTCCCGAACGCAAGCCGAGACTCTCCACAAAGAGAAGGAGCCCTACACCCTGTCCAGTCTCTGTCCCCGCCCCTCCTGTCCTCTGCTAGGTGTGAAGACGGACAGTAGAACCCCTTCCCTCCACTCCAGTGTGGCTAATTCCACCACCACCCCCCTCACCCCTGCCTCATGGCCCCTTCCTCTGTCTCTCCCATCTTCCTTTCAGCTGAGGTAATTTGGGAAAATGTGGACCTGTACAGGCTTTGGTTGAAAACATTTGATTGATCTTCTCAAATGGGCCATTCTCTGGCGAGAGGGAGGAATGTGTTTGTGATTTCCCCCCTTCTTTTAAATTGCAACAAAAGGAAAGATCCTATTTTCTTCCTGAGACTGTTCCAGTACATAAGGATGCGTTTGAAATGCTGAGCCATGCCAGCCTGGCTGAGGTGGGAGGACGGCTTCGTCCACTGCCAGCCCTGCACCCAGCAGCCCGGCCTGACCTCCTCTCCCTCTCCCTCCCCCTCCTCCCCCTCCCCCCTCCCCCTCCTCATGCTCGTCCCCCTCCCCCTCCCCCTCCTGATGCTCCCCCCCCTCCTCATGCTCCTCCCCCTCCTCCTCCCCCTCCCCCTCCTGATGCTCCCCCCCTCCTCATACTCCTCCCCCTCCCCCTCCCCCTCCCCCTCCCCCTCCTCCTCCTCCTCCTCCTCATGCCAGCCCTGCCCTGGGCCTCCAGCCAGAGGAAGCAGCTCTGGCCGAACAGGCGGGCAGGGATGCAGTTTCCAGGAAGAGCATCAGCAGGGTAGCCTGCAGCACAGGGCTGGCGTCTGCCCCTCACTGGAGCAGGCCGGGTCCCCTGTCTGTGCTCTTTTGGAAGAAGGGTTTGGGCTGGGGGAACCTTAGCGTCCTGTCCAGTCTTTGCACCCTAAAAATGCTTGGAAGAGCGTATGCTCGAGAATGTCTGGGGAAGGAAAGTGAAAGTGGAAAGGAAAGGGAGGGTATGACAAGAGAAGTGAAGCCTAGCTTTCTCCGAGTTCGGGACTCCTTTGTGAAAGTTCCAGAGGGGTCAGGCATTTGCCTAGTGGCACGCCTCACTTGGTGCCTAGGCATGGCTGAAGCAGGGGTGCCGCGACTGCCCTGCCCGTATACCCTCAGTGACCACTGAGTTCCTGAGCATGCCAGCCTGACTTCCAGCCAACAGACCTGTGTCGCTTCACCTGAGGGCTCTCTCTGGCCACCGAGCCCTCTCTGCCCAGACACAGGGCAGGAATTAGTGCCCCTTGGGAGCGGGCCTTCAGTCGTGGCTGCTAAGAGTTGAAGAATAAAGCCTCGAGGTGCCTCAGGTGTTGTGTGGTCTGCGGGTTCCCAGGTTCCCCAGCGGGATTATTCTCCTGGTGCCCACAGTGGTAACTGGCTTGATATCACACCCATCAGTGGCTCCTTGCTTCCAGATCCTCCCTCCCCACGCCCCTGCCAGAGCTTCCTGGCATCACATCACAGATAAATGACTTGCCCCTTCGTGTTTCTCGCTAAGGCTGGACGTAAGAGAAAGGGAATGGTCCCATGCCCAAAGGCCAGGGACATTTATTGGTCAGCTGATGCTTCAGAAAAGGGCTCAAACCCACTGTGTTCAGACAGAGCCAAGGGGACAGTGCAGCTGCCCACATATTGCCAGGTGTCTGACGTGACCCTGGATCTTCGCTAGAGGATGTAAAAGCAGGTGGGGTGTCCAGACGCACAGGGGAAATCCACCCAACAGGACCTGGCTATGCAGGGACGCAGGGAGAAGGCTTCGGAAGTGGGGAGAACAGCACGAACAAGACATGGAATTTGCAAGCATTATTTAAAAAAAAAAGTCTTGAAAAGCACTGTTGCACTCTTGCCATGTACTGGACACATCACAAAATGTGTGACCTCTCTGTGTTCATCGACACAGAGACATTGGCACACTTATGTTGGCCCTGTGACGTCGGCACTATTACACGTTCCACTTTACAGATGGGGAAGCCAAGGCACAGAGAGGTGCATTTGTTTGCCCGAGGCCATATAGCCAGTATGTGGCAAAGCTGGGATCCAAACCCAGGCCTCTGGGTTCAGAGGCCTCTGACCGGTGGGAGGGGAACACCTGGAGGAGAGAAGAGGGAGGCCAGTGCAGGTGGGGGCTCCTGGACACCGAGTGCTGGGATTCAGTTCGGCCTCTGCACCCTGGAGCTGAGGAGCTGGTTTTCTGGCAGGTGGAACGGATGGACACCTGCAGCAGGCAGCCAGGGGGAGAGCCACACGCCCTTTCTGCGTGCAGTGTCCTCAGGGGAAACCCGGCTGCCCTTCTGTGCCTGCCCACCTTGGAGAAACATCTGTTACTCGTGTCAGTGTCCCGGGACTCAGAAACTGTCCCTAGAAGGCTGTCTGTAGCCACTGGCTTGATTAGGCTATTTATCCATTCAGTTTTCCCATCCAACCAATATTTATTGAAGATACACGATGGGCCTGGCACCTTCCTAGGTGCTGAGGATGCAGTGCAGCAAAAGGCTCAGACTTGGCCTCAAAGGACTCATAGTCTTGTGGCGGGGAACAGAGAATTAGACAATCGCAGTGGAGGGGTATTGTGAGAATAGAGAAGGCACACAACAGACTTAGTAGCCTGGGAAGGCTTCCTAGAGGAGGTAACATTCTGAGTCGCAATCTGAAAAATGGGCAGGAGGTCCTCAAGTCGAAGAAGGCAGGGTCAGAGACATCATTTCTTAATTAGGAAACACAGAGCACTTACTGTGTGCCAGGCACTGTTCCAGGAGCTTTACGTCTATTCACTATTAATCCACGAAAGAACCCTGTGAGGTAGGTACTCTTACTGTCCACATCTTATAGATCCTATAGACGAAGAACTAAGGTGGAGCACAATGGCTGAGAAGCCTCAGAGGAAGGCAAACGTGGCGAGCGCCCCTGGGGCCATGGACCTTGAAGGCCACCACCAGAGCCATGTCGAGAAGGCGGGGCTTGCTCCTCGGGGCTCTGCAGAAGGGAGTGACGTGCTCAGACCTTTGCTTGGGAAATGACCCCACCTGCTGCACGGAGGGTGGGCTGGACAGGGCCAGGGGGACAGAGGACGCTGCCACTGTTGTCTTGGCGAGAGATGAAGGGGGGCTTGGACTAGGGGCGTGGCAGAGGAGGTGAAGAGAAGGAGATGGATGTTGGGGTTCTCTGAAATGAGGATGCTCAATCTGCTGGTGCAGATGTGAGAGAGAGAGAGAGGGTCCAGGGTGATGGCCAGGTCACCGCTTGGATGAGGAGGTAGAAGGCGGAGCTAGAGGAAAGTGGTGGGGCCAGTGAGGTTTGCACAGGTGAGGGGTGAGGTGCCAGAGGCCCTTCAGGAGGAGAGGTAGGAGGGACGGTTGACACTCCAGTCTCAAAGTCAGAGACAGGAAATAACTGGGGTGACTATAGCCCCCTAGGACACTTACCGTCAGTGCCCCCCTTTTAATCCCCAGTGTCCCGGCGGACTATGAATTACACGGTCACTCTGGACATAACTGACCCTGCTCCACGACGTGTCTTGACATTGAGAACATCTGGGTCCAGGCTCCGCCTGCCTTATACACACACACATCTGGACACATGTTGTGTGTTCCTGTGAATAGTCATAGCTGGTTGCAAGTAAAAGTGTGGCCATGAGTATGCACTTCCTAGGGAGGCAGCATCGTTATGGCTGAGGAGTACTGGACTCGTCTAAAGTTCTGTGCTTCAGCCCTGCCAGGCGCCCACACTTGTCTCAGCCCTCGGGTCCCACACCAGGGACTGAGAAGTTTGTTGAGGGAACCAAGGCTCTGTCTACACTCCACCAGCCCAATGGGCAATTGGTAGGATCAAGCCATCTCAATGATTTTGTCTTAAGTTTTATTTATTTGGTAATCTCTACACCCAACGTGGAGCTTGAACCCACAATCCTGAGATCACGAGTCACATGCTGTTCTGACTGAGCCAGCCAGGTGCCCCTCAATGATTTTTTTTTAATTTTTTTTTTAACGTTTATTTATTTTTGAGACAGAGAGAGACAGAGCATGAACAGGGGAGGGGCAGAGAGAGAGGGAGACACAGAATCTGAAACAGGCTCCAGGCTCTGAGCTGTCTGCACAGAGCCCGACGCGGGGCTCGAACTCACGGACCGTGAGATCGTGACCTGAGCCGAAGTCGGACGCTTAACCGACCAAGCCACCCAGGCGCCCCAATGATTTTTTTTTTAATGGCATAGCTTTCTGTCCCACTCAAACTATATTCTAAAGCAAACTGAGTGGCCAGTATCTCCCTCCATGAAAAAGGAGATGCCCTACCAGAAATCTACACAGGCAAGTCCACTCGGGGCTTATGCAAAAGGATGCCACAGGGCCTTTGCACAGGAAAGGTATGAGTAGGACAGCATATAGCTTTCTAGCTGTGTGTTTCTCATCTCTATCGCCAGCATGTAGCAAAATATCTATAGGAAGAAACCAAAGCTTTAGCTCAGTGGTGGCTCCCTAAGGGTGATCAACACTCTCAAACAGGATTTTGAACCTAGGAAATATCCTTCTCAAACTCTTTGCCACCAGTTTCTTTTGAAGGCTCCGTGTCTCTCAGTTCTGCCCATGGTGATGGAGTCAGGAGGCAGCTTTTCCACGACCGCCAAGCCCCGGCTCTAGATATGGATCACGCAGCTGTGGGACACAAAGCTTTCTTGGCTCATGGCATGATGCTCTCAGAAGCCCAAAGCAGGAGACACTTTGGGTTTCACGGGGTCCATAAGCGGCCCCCATGGTGCCCAGCCCCAAAGGCACTGTGCTGTAGGGGTTAAGACCACGGATTCGAGAGGCAGACGGTCTGTCTCTCCCACCTGTTAGCAGTTTCTCCTCTTGCCTTGGTTTCTTCACTGGTGAAACAGGGCTGATAACTGTAGCAGTCTCAAATAATTGTGGCGAAGATTTGCCAGAATAAACAAATGCAACATAAAAATGGATGCCGGTGGAAGAAACTAGGAGCGGGAACAAAGAGGAAGAAGTGGCAAAAGGCCCTTTTGGCTGCCGAGGCCTTGCTCAGAAACCCCCAGGGGTTCATGTGATGACATTTCATTCAGACTGTTTTTTGCCAGAATGAGAAATGCAGGTTCTGTGTCAGAAATCATCGCAAATTCCAAATTAGTGAGGTTTCATGGTCCGCGGAAAGGCGCTGGAGGGGAAATTGGTCGACGGGGTGTTTTTTAGCTGTCGGAGCAAGCTGGCTGATTGATTGAGTGTCTCGGTCAATAGACTGTGCAGACAGCAGCCAGGGAACCGGGTGCAGGCGAGGAAGTAGGAAGAAGACAGAACGCCAGTCAGCATGGGGGAGGCGAAGACATGGTCAGCAGCAGAGAGGGACACAGTTATACCAAAAGCTGGGGAGACACAGTCTGGACTGTGTAGCCCTTCTCGGTCTGGAGACCAGGGACACCCAGGCACAGTTCCTTGAGAACTCTGGAGGTCCCTCACTGGCTCGCTGTATGTCCTAAGGCAAGTCACTAGACCTCTCTGAACCTCTGTTTTCTGACCCAAAACCAACCCTTACAACACCATCTCAAGGGCTTATTATAGCCCTTCAATGAAAGAATGAGTTTTAAATGTCTGATGAACTGCCTGGCACATGGTGGGTACTCAGTAAACGTGAGGTCCCATTACTTTAACACCGTGAGTTAGTCAGTGTACCTGTGCTTCAGCTTATGGACTCAGAAAATATGTTTGTAGGTGACAACTCTCATCCTTAAATAGGGGGCTAATGGGCCATGTTGGTAGGTTCTGAGCCCTCCTGTGGCATTCCCAATGTGTTCAGAAAAAGGTCAGAAGATGGAGATGATCTAGACCCAAAGAAGCCTCTGACTTAACGAAAATCTTGGAATTAGGCTCTTCCGAAGTCATTGGCGCTGGTCTTCAGGGTCCCAAGCTATTCTAGGCAGATTGGAAGCCATGAACTCCTCAAAGATGAGGGGAAGTGGATAATCCACAAGACTCCTCACCAGGCAGAAATTCCTTCTCACATTGGAGCTATCAAGCCCCTTTCAATAAGAGCTGAAATTATAATTACAATAATCTGATCTTGTGCTTAGTTTAATAAGTGTATATTTTCCGCCACCACCACGGGTGCCTGAGTGGCTCAGTCGGTTAAGCGTTCGACTTCCACTCAGGTTGTGATCTCACGGTTTGTGGGTTCGAGCCCCACGACGGGCTCTGGGCTGACAGCTCAGATTCAGATTCTGCGTCTCCCTCTGTCTGCCCCTCTGCTGCTTGCACTCTGTCTCTCGCATTGTCTCAAAAATAAATAAACATTAAAAAAATTTTTTTAATAAATAAAAAATAAATATATATTTTCCACCGCCACCTCAATGAAGCATTATTCCCATTTAAAAAATGAGAAAACTGAGGTTAAAATCGAGGAGAGGTCTTGCTCAAGGTCATGCTGTAATATCTTAGAGGGATTTGCAGAGTTTCTGGAGCCTGGTGGAGTAAAGAATGTGCTCCTTATAGGGCTACGGGCAGGGACGGGGGGGTGGTCAGAAAAGGAGGGTATGATTATTGAGCTGAACCTTGAAGGATGGGTGGGTTTCTTTTTACAGAGAAAGAAAGAGGGGGCGCCGCAGGCAGAGGGATCAGCCTGAGCAAAGACAGGGAAGTTGGGCGCCTGTGTCCCAAAGGCTATTTACAATGAATAATTACAATTACAATGACAGCTAACATTGATTAAGTGCTTACTCTGCACCGGGAACGGTGTTAAGCACTTCATGTGCATCGTCTCTACGAGCCGGACAATATCATTAACCCTGTTCGGCAGAAGAGAAATGAAGTGACTCGTCCAAGATCACAGCTTGAAAACGGCAGAACCAGCTTCCCAGCTCCAGTTTGTCTGATTCCAAAGGTCTGGGTGGCTCCTGGGTGCTCCCCAGGGTACACAGAGATACCTCGGAGCTTAAAAAGACCTCTGCCCATATGCTAGGGAGGGGTTTGTCCCAAGATCCCCTGACATCTCCCGTGATGTCTGTGTCCCTGCCACAACTCACTCCTGCTCCCAAGTCCTCCTAGAGCCGAGAGGAACCCATCAAAGTTGGTGGGCAATAATCACGAAGCTGACTGCCTAATAAAGATAAAGCTCTCTAATAAACCCGCAATCCTGCGGTAATGGGTTTGACTTTTAAAAGGCAGATAAAAGTCCCAGTGGAGGGACAGACCTTTCCCATCAACTCCTTAATCAGAATTACTGTGGAGGAGCCATTTCCTACAGGTGGGACAGCTGGATGCCTGGGCTGGCATTGAGAAATGACCACTTCTGTGTAAAGCCAGACGTCTGCTCCTTCCAGAGATCCCTCTCTCCCCCGGGGAATCCTTTGTCAGGAAAGAACCCTGATGGCAAAGGATGGGGCCTCTGGGACAAGCCTAAAGGAGGGCGGGGAGGCTGGAGGGCGTGGTTTGAGAACTCGCTGGTGATTTGTGCTGAAGTTGCGGGGGCGGAGTCTTCTGAGAGCTTCCCGCTGATTGGTGGAGTTCTGATGGACCAACCTCTCCATTTATTCTGGCTCCACCGTCGTTGTCATCAACATCATCAAATAACATATACTGAGCGTTTCTTATGTATCTGGGAAATGTGCTAAACATTTTATAACCACCTTATGAGGCAGGTAATATTAACAACCCCGTTAACATTTCCCATCCTCAGATGGGAAAACTAAGGCTTGTTGATAATAAATTTAACATCCTGTGGGTCACACAGCCCAGAAGTAGCAAAGTGGAGATTCAAACCTATGTCTGCCTGACTCCGGAAATTACAGTACTTAACTAACCATTGTTTCTGCATTTAGTAGTTTGATAGAGGAAACACTTGGTTTGGGTCTGGGTCTTTGATGGAATTCACAAGAAATAAAGCCCGAGACAGAGACTGGGGTGCACATGACTTGTTAAGGTTGTGCTCTCAGGAGAAAGGAAGTGAGGGAGCAGGCTAGGGCAGGGGCAGAAAGCTAAGGGAAGATGTAGTTTCTACTGGAGTGTAGCCTCAGCCTGATGCCAGGGGGAGCTCTGGAGTGTGAACTAAACCTTAGAGTTGGTCCTACTTTGAGGCAAGTGGGCAGGTCTTTTGTACTTTAAGACAGTTAGTCAGTCATCAGCTATGGACTGCCTCTCTGCCCCACCCAGGGGTGGACATAACCTTCTGGAAAGGGGTGCCTGTGAGGCATTTGCAGCCAATATTCACATCAGCCTAGGACCTGACCAACAGCATCCACTACAGCAGCAAAGAAACTGAGTGGTGGTCCCTGCACAGCCCCTAATTTGTCAAGTGTCTTTGAATGTAGCCCTTGCCCCCTCTGGACATCAGCTTCTCCAGGCTTGGGTTCAAAGTCCTCCCGGGCCTGGCCTAGCTCTGACAGGTTCTGACTCTGTGATCCGGCCCACTGCCCCAGCTGGCAGTCTGTGTTTCTGTAACCCAGGAGGAGAGACGGGGCCCCTCGGGTGGTTCCAACAGTGTGAGGCGAGGTGTCTGACAGCTTTCCCCCACTGAAGCCCTTTATCTCACTGCTCTGCTGTGTTATTTTAAAACTAACGAGCCCAGACCTCAGGAGCTCACCGCCTGCTCGCCGCCTGCCATCGAGATTTGTGGCTTGTCTGTTCTGTCCTCTCTGCAGATTTCAGTGGCAGCTTACTCTCTGCTTGTTAGGAATCTTCTTCCAAACCTCAGCATCAGGAAGGAGGCGTGTGTGCATGTGTGTGTATGTGTCTACAGGAATACGAAGTCCAAACTGCACCATGCTCTCAGAAGCCTCAACTGTAGTTCTAGATGATGAAAGAGTCTAGTGGGTGGCTCTGGGACGACAGGGAGAAACAAATTCATCCCTGAGTTATTGAAAAAGAAAGAAGGCAGGACACAGAAGGGAATGGGGCAAGGGCCATTGCTAGGTTCTGAGGTAGCCACTCGGCTTGGTGGTGGAGAGCCACGGTCCCGGTGTAGGGAGGAGCTCCTGAGACACTCAAGGGCACACCAACCTCCCTGCGCTCCCACTCTGCAGAACCCCTTGCCTTGGGCTCTTTGGGGAAAGGGGCTCAGAATCAGCAGCGAGGCTAGAGAACAACGTGACCTATCCTGAGAAGTGTGGCTGATATTTAAAGTGCCGCCGTGGAAGTGCTGGGCGTGCATCGTGCCGTTTTATTCTCATTCCAGCCCTATGAGGGTCCTATGATTTGTGTTTCACCAGAGAGGTGAAGAGGTTTTCCCAAGGCCACCCAGTTGGTGAATGGCCGGGCAGAATCTGTTTGATGAGTCTGATCACCATGCTCTACCGAACCCTCCGCAGACCAATCAGTCTTCCCCGTCTGTAGGGCCTGTCTTGTTCCTCCAACCTTGTCCTCTTTCCTTAGGGCTTCTCCTTTCCTGGGTCGCTTTCATTCATGAGAGTTTATGTACCTGACCCATGTCTTCCTCTGAATTGTAAGGAAAGCCTTCTTGGGGGAAGGAGCATGTCTGGAGCATCTTAAAAGGACCCTCCACCAGGAGTAAAACAAGGCGTAACAGATAAGTGAATGAATGAATGAATGAATGAATGGGAGGAGTCAGACACTTTATAGTGCAGCTGACCCAGGTTTGAATGGCACAGGATCCACTTATGTGTGGATTCTTTTCCATAAATACGGCACAGGACTGTAAATGTATTTTCTCTTCCTTATGATTTTCTGAATAACATTTTCTTTCCTCTAGCTTACTTTGTTGTAAGAATACAGTGCATAATACAGATAACATACAAAAGATGTGTTAACCTACTGTTTACGTATCAGAAAGGCTGACTGGTCAACAGTAGGCTCTTAGTAGTTAAGTTTGGGGGGGAGTCAAAAGTTATACATGAATCTTTGACTGCACGGGGGTCGGTGCCCCTAACCCCTGTGCTGTTCAATGGTCCATTGTATATTTTAAGAGCCAGTCCACCAGGCTGGGGCACTCCTGTTGAGCCATCTTGTTATTCGAAAACCTCACTGGCACAGAGCTTAACCGACTTCCTCAGTTTCCCACCTCACTGTGGCGAGGTGCTCTATCTAACCCCAAGAAGATCCAATCTCATGGCTTTAAATACCATCTAAATGCCAACATCCCTCAAATGCACTTCACCAGCGCTAATGTCTTCTTTGAACTCCAGTCTTGGGCACTCAGCTGCCTACCTGCCATTTCCACATAGATCTCTAATTGGCATCTCAAAACTGGCATGTCCCAAATGCCCTTCTCCACCTGCAGCCACCCCAGCTTAGGAACCAGCAGCTCCATCCTCTTGGTTTCTCAGAGGAAAACCTAGGAGTCACCCTTGACCCCTTTTGTTCACACTTCCATATCCAATCCATGAGCAAACTCCATGGATTCCAGCTTCAACCTGTGTCCAGAATCTGACCACTTCTCACCACTACGGCAGTGATAACCCTGACCCCAGCCACCATCTTCTGTCAGGTGTGTGATTGCAATAATCCCAACTCGTCTTCCTGTGTTTATCCTGGCTTGCTTGCCCACTACACTCAGCATGCCTCCAGGGAGACCCTGTAAAGCCTAAGTCAGATCTCATTATTCCCCTTCTTGGAACCCTCCAATGGCTTCCTGTCTCACTCAGAGAAAAAGTCAAGTTCTTGCAATAGTCCACCAGACAGTCCATGATCTGGTCCCTCATTACCTGTCTGATGCTCCCTCCTAATTTTTGTCCCCCTTAGTCAGCTCTAGCCTCATTGCGTCTAGTGTGTTCCTACCTCAGGGCCTTTGCATTGACCGTGCCCTCTGCCTATCATGCTCTTCTCCCGGGCATGCATGAGGCTCCCTCCCTCAGTGCCTTCAAGTCTTGCTCAGATGTTACCTTTGAAGGGAGGCCTTCTCTGGTCACATTTAAAATCCAGCCCCCTCCCAGTAGCATTCCCAGCTTTCCTTATCCTCTGTTTCTCTTCTGTATGCACTTTCCAATAGCCTACGTATTTCCCACTTAATTATGTGTATTTTCTGCTCTCCTCCTCCCTCTGCCCATCCCAGTAGAATACAAGCTCTGCCAAGCAGGGATGGTTGTTTTCTGTTGTGTCTCCGGTGCCTAGAACATGGCCTACATATAGTAGGTGCTCAATAAATATTTGTTGAGTCAGTGACTGAGCAAAGAATAAGCGAACGGTCCCTGGCAGCACTTGTTGGAACCAGTCTTTAC
Organism: Felis catus; assembly: GCF_018350175.1. Classification (NCBI taxonomy): domain Eukaryota; kingdom Metazoa; phylum Chordata; class Mammalia; order Carnivora; family Felidae; genus Felis; species Felis catus. Next base: position 15,539,960 of record NC_058379.1, read on the forward strand.
TCTCTTGGCTCTTGAACCAAGGCTCCTCCCTACCCTGGACTGGAGGCTTCTGTCCTGTTCCCAGCAGATCCTGCTTGCTTGGTACCTTCTCCAGTAGTGGCTGTAACGATGCCCAAAGGGACTCACCTAGCACAGCCCCTCCCACGGCAGGAGAATATAGTCAGCCACTCATGCTCCGTGGAGAAACCTAAACCCTGTCTGCAGCTGGTAGAAAGGTCCTGAGAGTGCCCTGGGCTGAAGCCAGAGATGTTATTCTTGCCTGTGGTGACACAGCTTGGAGGAATCAGGGCTTGAACCCAGGTCACTAGGACCCCAGGACCGTTGTACTTTCTCAGCATCACCTAATTACTTTTTGCAACCCGTTCAAGTGGAAAACCACAGCACTTTGGAACTTAGCCATTTCCCAAGTTACGGGCAGCCTATATTCCAGGCAGTCCCAAGAATCCAATCCAATCCAATCCAATCCCCCTTTCAGTCACTTGCCCTCTCCCTAGGCAAATAGGCAATTGACAGGCCAGCCTGGGGAGGGAGAAATGACTGGCTGAATTTGGGGTTGATGGGAGGGCAGAGGATGGATGTGTTCAGTGATGAGAGTCCACAACCCAGGCATGTCGGGGGCCTGACCTGCTTGGCTGAGCTGGGTAAGAAATGCTGAGCTGATTTTTCTCCATATGGTTCTTTTGTCCTTTGACCTGAACTTGGGAACTGGACAATTTTTGATATACAAGCGTGTTTACCACACACACATACACATGTTCCCACACTCAAATGCTCTCAGCCGTGAGAGCTGAACTAAACCATTCTCATCTTGCCCGAAGAGCGAGTGTGCTAGAGGGCTGTGCTTGTCTATATAGGCAAGCCTTCAGGGTCGGGTCCAAGTCCTTTGTGAGATCTACAATCTGATTACTCCAAGTGTGGGTTCCTGGGGCCACAGCAGCACCTGAGAACTGGTTAGAAGTGTAGACTCTCAGGCCCTAACCCAGACATGCTGAGTCAGCATCTCCAGCCTAACAAGATCCCCAGGAGATTCATGTGCACGTGAAGGTGTGAGAAGCACCTGTCTGTCCTCCACATGACCCTCAAGGACCCAGTCCCTGCCTTCCTCCCCGGTATCAGCTTCTTTTTTTCCTGCACCCCATGTCCATTGCAACATTATTTACAATAGCCAAGACATGGAAACAACCTAAATGTCCATCAGTGGGTAAATGGAAAAAGAAATTATTTTACGTAAACACAACAGAATACTATTCAGCCATGAAAAGAAGGATGTCCTGCTATTTGTGACAACACGGATGGACCTTAAGGGCATTTTGCTGAAGTGAAATAAATCAGGCTCCACTGTTGCTTTCCACCCTCCACCCCACTGTCTCATTCAGCCTACTGCCTCCTCTGCAGTTACGTGAAGTTCGCTGCTGTGTCCTGATGTCGGGCCTTTGCACATGCCACTCTACTCTCCTGACCAATTTCCATATATCTTTAGGAAGCCTTCCATGGCCACCTGCCCATGTTCCCATGGCTGGATTAAGTGTTCTCTCTCTCTCTCTCTCTCTCTCTCTCTCTCTCTCTCTCTCTCTCTTTCTCTCTCTCTCTTTCTCTCTCTCTCTCTGGTTCCATGGCCCTCTGAGATTACTATACCGTATTTCCAGTTGAGGGATCTGTCTTCCCCTTGCAGGCTGAAGGCAGACACAAGTCTTAATTACTATACAGTCCTTGAAATCTGATACTAAGTAGGGGTTCAGCAGACAGCTGTTGAACAAATGAATTAAATAATGAGGGAGATGCCAGCTTCATAAAATTTCTTATTTCTCATTCGGTTCCTAGCGGCATGAGCATTACTGACCCTGAGCCCAGCTATGTCTCCCTCAGTGGCTCTCTGGAATCCCCAGTCTTCCCCCAAGCCCCTATACTTTTTCTAGCCATGGTAGCAAACTCAAAGAGTCACAGCTCCTGCAGATTATCCCCAACCAGGCTTAGTTAACCTTGAAAAGGACTTGGTACCAAGACCTCAGGCCAGGATATTAATAGGGCCCAGACTGAAGCCCCAGGAACCAAGGCATAGATTAGCCCAATCCATCTTGTCCGTAGGTTGAGTCAGCCCCGTGATAAGGCTTGAGCTTTCTAGCGGACTCGTGAGCTGAGGGTGTGGGCCTTCACTCTTACTGAAACAGGCAGATTGTAGGTATCTGGTCGGCGTGGGGACAAGGACGGACCATCCACAGGCCTGAATGCACATGTAGAATAAGAACCTGGGGCGTGAACCTTGGATGGAAAGCAAGCGCCTTCTCCTCTCCAGGTCTCAGTGTCTTCATCTGTGTAATGGGGATAAGTTCACTACACTGGGCACCTAACAGAGGGTTGTCGATTTCAGTTGAGATGCTGGACTAGTGCTCTACACCCAGGAGAAGCCGTTAAGGGGATGAAGGCAGTAAGCGTCCCCAGTCTAATGACCAAATGCCATTCCTCTTTGTGGAATATAACATCCAAGCCAAACTTGAGATACAGCCCCTTCTCCAAACACATAAAACAAGTCCCTGTCTTATGATGAAATGACCAAGATTCACCCTATACCCCCACGTATGACTTCCTTACATTTTCAAAGTGTTTTCCAGATTTCTCTCCTTTTTCCTCAGTTGATTCTTATAAACAGGCAGGGCAGCTACTGTTCTTGCCTCTTACTATCCCCGGGTCTCAGTTTTTCCACCTGTACAGTAGGGACGACCATGCCTGTTCCTGGGTTTCTGTGGAAGCTTAAATGAGATGGTGCATGGCCCCCGTGTCTGGCACAGAGTAGGTGCTTGATAAATGCTGTCTCTGCTGCTGTGATTTAGTGACACGGAAAGAGCACCAGACTGGGGGTCAAAAGGCCATGGTTCAGCCACAGCTCTGACATGAGTCACTCATTGTGCAGCCTTGGGCAAGTCCCTTGCTTCTTGGGGCCTCAGTTTCCCCACTCAGTACAGAGGAGAGCCAGGGTGGGGGGCCCTTCCTACACCCCTCCAACATTATTTGTCTCTTATTCCCCAGTCGGTGTTTAACTCAATCTAGTTCTTGGGGCCCGGGGATCTCTACCCAACCCAGGGCCCGGTGAGCACTTTGCTGGGAGCAGGGCGCTTTGATGTGAGAAGCAGGGAAGCAGCTAGGGAGCCGGGCATCTCGGAGAGTTTTGTAGAAAGTTCAGGCCTGACTTTTATCGGAGGCTGGGAATCTGCTGGTTGCCATGACTACAGAGAGCAGCATCTAAGCTCCAGGTCGTTGATTAGCAGGAACAGAGCGGGGAAGGCCTTGAGGAATTCAGCACGCACGGCCCCCTCCCTCCCTCTGTGAAGTGGAGTGTGCCGGCCCTTGACTTCACTGTTTTAGCTGTCCCCTGAAGATCTTGCCTCCTTTTAAGTGCTTTTTTATGCAACATCGAAGGGCCCTGTGGTAAAAATGAGGCAGCTGCCGGGACTCCTCAGCAAAGACAGAACACGGAATTTTTCTTAAAGCCCTGCAAGGCTGCAGAGCGGGAGGTGGGGAAGGAAGCTGGCAGGGGGGTGGCTTGGGGGAGAGGGGCTCCACGGCTGAGGTCTGAGTCCGCTGAGATGCTGTCTCAACTGAGGCGGGCCCTTCTCCTTGGACCACTGCTTCTTTATACTAAGGAGAGTTTGCCTCTGATCTGTGGTTCCCACCTGAGATCAGTCATCATTTATCTATCCATCCATCAGTCATTCATTCGACAAATGTTTATTGAGCAAAAAAGGGCACACTATGCCAGGCACCATATCCCTGGGGATTCCGTGGTGAGAAAAGAGGCTAGTTCCCACTCTCGTGAAGCTAACATTGGGGTCTAGTAGACAAGTGGTTAGCAAACAAACATATAAAATAGTCATTTCAAATAGTAACAAGTGCCCTGAGGGGAGAGGCAGCAGACTGCTGGGCTGGCGGCAGGTGAAGAGAGGGGCAAAATCACTTAAGGGGGTCAGAGAGGGTCTCTCTGAGAAGGTGACTTCTGAACCAAAGGAAGGAACTGGCCATGCAAAGAACTGGAGGAACAGCATGCCAGATGGATGGAACAGAAGGGCCAAGCCTCTGAGCAAAGGCCCTTTTCCACATGAGGGACGACAGTAAGGAAGCCATGTGGATGGAGCAGAGTGAGGGATGGACAGAAGGGTAAGAGATGGGGTCTAGGGTCGGGGCAGACGCCGGATCATGCAGAGCCTTTTAGTTCTGGCAATCAGTTTGGATTTACTCTTAATCCAAAGGAGGCGAAATTACCGGGGATGTTTCTTTAAGATGCGATTTCCTAGTTTTACCCCTTTGAGACTATTTATTATGGCTAGGTTGGGACTGAGAAGTCTGTATTTTTAAAAGCTCCTTGGGAGCCTCTGATACTGTGCCAGGTTTGGGAAGCCTGGGACTGCATGGTCTCGGAGCCTCCTTCAGTTTTCAGGAAGCAGAGAAGCCAAGTGTCAGAACATCTTGAAAAAAGATCTTAAAAGTTGTATGATATTATGGAGAATTCCTTTCTTCCTTCCCTCACAACTCCCTATCCGCCTGGTAGAATTAATTCGGGTTTTGTTTGTTTTTTTAGCTTGTTTGCAAAAATCGCAGATGGGGTACCTAACACAAGGAAGGTGAAGCCAGCATTATGGGGGGGAAGAACAATCGACCGTATCAGGTTATAACAGCAGCAACCCCACCAAAACATCATCAGGATTTGCCAGTCCCTGATGCTGGCGATGATGGATGAGGGTTGTCCTCACCCTAAGCCTGGTCCACCAGAGCCTGGCAGTAGCATTCCCCATCTGTCCCTGTGCTACAGATAACCCATGCCTCCTCTCCCTCCAGCAGCAGGAAGTCACTGAGACCTTCCACACAATGCCAGCTCTTACTCATCATCTATTTATTCACTGCCACATTGCTTACATCAGTTATTGTTGTTTATTTTTCCCTTTTGAGGGCTTGCCTCGGACACAGATTTGGGTCATGGTTTCCTATAATGCCCCAGAGTCCAAAACCCCATTCTTACGTGTGTCCAGCTCAAGGCAACACACATCCATTGATAAGTTCGCTGATCACTTTTCTAGGAGAAATACGGGTACAATAGAAAATGCATCAACTGAGCCATCGGAGTTGACTGAGGCATTGGCTGGTTTATTTCCACCAACTGTGACGTGAAGGGATTAACTCAAAGCATCTCAAAATCCCTTTCTAACTCTTTGAAACAAATGCGTGTTCTCTTTAGCCAATGCATGTGCTCTTTCATTTATTCATTGCACAAATGTTGAGTGTTTACCACGCAGTGGGCTCTGGGGCCCACTCCCAGGGAACTCATAGTCCGGCGTGAGGAAAGATAATGAAATGGCAACAGCTCATATCAGGAGTTGCAGTCCTAGTAGCAAAAGGACTGTTATATCCGAGAATAGGGCTTAGATCTCCCCCTAAGTCTGCCCCCGGCGTCACCATCTCTACCTCATCAGTGGGGACCCATCCTGCCGGTTGCTCAGGCTCAAAACCTTGGAGTCATCCTTGACCCCTCCCCTTCTCTTATTCTCTCCCATCCCACCTTTAGCCAGCAGCAAATGATGCTAGAGTCCCACTTTCAAATATCAGAATCTGACCACATCTCATCACCTCCGTCACCAACCCACCGATCCGAACCTGGACAGTTGCATGCACCTCCCTCCCTGTTGTTCCTCCCTTGCGTCTAGTGTCTTCAGCCACTGGGCCGATCCTTCTAAAATGTGAGGCAGACCATGTGAGTCAGTCCTCTGTTCAAAAGCCGTGTCATCTCAGCCGCAGAGTCCCATGACCCACAAGACGCGAACTCTGGTCTCCCCTCTTACCACACCCTAGCCCTGCTTGCTCTCTCTTGTGAATATATGCCAAGGGTCTTTGAACCTGCCATTCCTTCCGCCTGGAGCACATTTTCCACTTCCCATGGATAACTTGTGTAGAATCTGTACATCGCCAGGCAACGGATTACCCAACCCCCCCCCCCCCCAAATCTTATAGCTTAAAACAACAACAAACAGTTCTGATGTCTCCCCGTCAGGAATTTGGCTGGGCCACTCTGGCTGGGCATCTCGCATGAGACTGTGGGCAGATGTCAGCCCGGGCTGCAGTGTCATCTGATGAGTCACGACTGGGGCTGGAGGGTCCACTTCCAAGTTGGCGTGTGCACGTGGCTGGTGGCCGGAAGCCTCGGCTGTTCTGCAGGCGGGCTTCCCCATAGCGCTGCCTGAGGGTTCTCACCCCGTGGTGACGGCTTCCCTCAGAGTGATCAGTCCAAAGGGAGCGAGGCAGAAGCCGCCTTTGTGACCTGGTCTCGGAAGTCACGTGTTATCACTTGCACTGCCTTCGAGTCATTAAAAGCGAATCGCTAAGCCCTGCCAGTATTCAAGGGGAAGGAAATTAGGTTGCATCTTTTCATGGCAGGGCTGTCAAAGACTCTGTGAACACATTTTAAAACCACCACTCACTGCAAGGTGAGTTCCTATTCCTTTAAGCCCCCATCCCCCGGTTACTTCCAGAGTGGCCTTCTTCCCTGATACTCTGTACAAAAGAACAGTCACCCCCGCCCATTACAGAATACTGTTTCATTCTCTCCATGATTTGTTGCCATCCAATAAGCCACGTTATTACTTGTGTATGCGCTTAGACCTACTCCCCACCCCCTCCCCCGGTCTGGAATGTAAACTCTGTTATCACAGGGGACACCTCTCTCTTGTTCACTGCAGCCCCACACTTAGAACTGGCCTGGACGCAGGTTAGCCTAGGCCCGGTCAAGTATGAGAGGAGGCAAGTGTTGCTGGGCACTGGGCAGAAATTGTAAGCTCTGAGTTGTTTGAGCAGAATCAGGATACTGTTCCATATGAAGAGACTGGAGGCATGGGAATGGAGCCCTCAGAGTAGGAGACGCAGAGCAGACAGGTGTAGGGAACACCGGAGTTCTGGAAGCCTGGCGTGGGCAGTGAGGAGGGCTGGACGGCCCCGACAAGAATCTCCATCCCTTCTGGGCTTGCCGCATCTCTCAGCTCTGCTTCTAAAGATGCACTGATAAGCGGCTGACAGAGACAGATGTGTTTTGCTGCCCTTCCTTCAGTATTGACTGGGTTTGGCCTGCTCTCTGGGCAGCCCTAAGGAGCAGGGGGCTTATCAGATGCATTCATCCTGAGTCATAAAACCAGTCTTGACGCACTGGCTGCAGGTGCTTGGTGCAGGAGAAATGCTATTGCCTGTGGTCAGTGCTTGACCCAGACTCTGCAGACAGGGTGAGGAGGGAGGGGCACTCGCTGGATGATGCCAAATCCACCTGTTCCTCCCAAACTCCTGAGGTTGGGGGCCAGGAGATACGAGTGGCAGTGTCTTCAAAGACTGAGTACCTAGGTGACTTCCTTCTCCTTTCTGGGTCCCAAAGAAGGAAGTGGGACTCAGGTAGTTTTCCTAGAGTTGTCTGGGGCTCTTCTCAGAGGCAGAGGGATGAGCTTCAGGCCTTCATGGGAATTGCATCCCAGGTAGGTGGCCTCATCCCTGCCAAGGACACCAAAGTGGAGCAAAGGGGAATGGAACAGACACTTTTTAAGGCCGTTTTGTTTGCTTTATGTTATCTCATTTTCATAACCATCCAGCAATATAAGGACTAGTGTTACTCCCTATCTGATCACTGAGGAAACTGCAAAACAGAGAGATGGAGTCTTCTATCTACTAAGTGGTGGAAACAGTGTTTGAATCCAACTGTGTACACCTCTTCCATCCAGAGATAAGGCAGGAAAATGGGACAGAAATGGCAAAGGGGCATTGGAACTGATTCTCTCATGCTTTGGCCTCCACTGAATGTTTTGAGCAAGGATGTGGAACACTGGTTTCCAGCCTCTCCCTGTGGTTTAGTCAGGATAGGATAGGATAAGCAATGCCACAGTAACAAATAAACCCCTAAATCCCAGTGGCTCAACCCAACCAAGGCTTATTTCTATCATGCAAAGTCCGATGTGGCTCAGGCATCTCTCCTCCGTCAAGTAGCTTCACCTTTCGGGGTTTGTGACCTCCAAGGTCACTGCAAAAGAGGGAGAGAGAGCTGGAGAAGGCACACAGACCTTGCTGGCTCAAACCGGAAATGACACACGTCACTTCCACCGAGAGACCAGTGGCCAAAGATAATCTCTCACGGTGCCAACCTAACTGCAAGGAAAGTTGGGCCATATTAGGATGTCTCTGAATGTCTGATGAACGCGAAGACCTTGTCATATCCTAACAATTTCAGCCTCTTTATTTGTTTCCCCTGTAGGACAGAACCCCAGAGCAGCCCTGTGGTTCCAGCTCAGGATGGACCCTCGGAAAAGCTGAGCCAGCATCTGGCCACCGAGGCCTTGGGCACCAACAGCTGGGAGAGAGACAAGGCCTGCCGGGAGCTCAGTCCTGCCAGAGCACGCAGGTGACATGCTGACCCAACCCTCTCTGGGGTCCAGTGAGGAGGTTCAAGTTGAGAATGCAGAAGTGAAGTTTGTCTTTCTGGCCACTCTTCCTCTCCTTCTGTTTGCAAATTCCTCTTTCAGACCCTTAAACCCAATCAAAAGTCAGCACACTTTTTTTTTTTTTCCTGTAGAGGACCAGATAGCAAATATTTTGAGGACCAGATGGACTCGGCCACAGCTACTCAATCCTGCCCTTGTAGCCCAGAAACAGCCACAGACTCTACGTGAATAAGGTGTATAGATGCATTTCAATAAAACTTTATTTGTAAAGACAGGCTAGATACAGCCTGGGGGTCAAAGTTTGTTGCCTTTGCCTTAGATGATCGAGCTAGTTCCTGTCCATTTTAATGACTCTATAAGCTACTTATTCCCAAGTCATGACTTCAGCCCAGATCTGTCTCCTGAGATCCAGATCTTTGCATTTATTCCTTAAATTCAGTTATTCAACCAGGATTTCTTGAGCACCCATTGGTGACAGGCACTGTGCTGACATCTGAGGACACACCGTTTTACTGAGGTTCGGAGAGGTAATGTAACTTGCCAAAAATATGGCAGCCAGTAAGTGGCAAAGTGAAGTTTTGAAATATGGTCTCTCTGATCTTAAATCCTAGACTAACACCTACCACGTTATACTTTGATGCTAATGAAAAAGCTAATCTATCCCCTGGCTTCTATTTTCAAGTTTTGCACCCTGCACATATAAAGCCTAGTCTGTCTTTGGCCTCCGGAGAATCAATTTGTTGACAACATGGTCCTTATTATCTGGTTTTATCAGCTGGTTGAAACTAACTCACCACTCTCTCACTACCCTGGGCTTGTACCTACCCCCTCAGTGACACGTGGAAAATGAACCTAGTGTCCTTGCCAATGGTGTGCCCTAGATATAATCCCTACCTCTTCCTGATGCATCAGAGGGTGTCAAAGCCATTTTACAGGTGTGGAAACTGAGGACAGTAGGTGGCAGGATCAAGATTAGCCTGAGGACCCCTAATCTGGTCCAGATTCTCTCTTTATGTCCTGGAGTTGTTGGTTTCCTAAGGTACAGACTCTAAACTATATTAGGCACCCATCTGAGAATTACATGGAAGCTGTGAGTGCTGCCACCAGGGAAAGTGTGGATATGCTCCAAGAAAACTCCCCAAATTCCACGTACCATTTCAGAGGATTCATAGACTCCCAAGGCCCATGAGCAGGGCTGTCTAGTTAAGAATCTGAATTCTGAAGAAGCGGTTTGGGAAGCCAGAATATCACTCACAGGTGAAGTCCACTTCTCTACCCAGCCTACCGTCTCGGCCACAGGGTTTATTTAGGCTCTGATTTCAATGGGGGAGAAAGAGTGAAGTCCTATCAGCTTGGAGAAGTGAAGGTCAACATCAGATCTGGAGAATTCTCTCCAGGAAACAGGAAAAAAGCTGTTTCCATAAGAGGCTGAGGGAGATGAAGAGAGGGGAGAGAAAGAGCGTTTCTATACTTCGAAAACACTGCCTCTCAGACAATCCAAGGAAGAGACTGTGTCATAGAGATAGACGTGTACTAACTGAGCAACTTTGGGCACTAAGTTTTCCTTCCCAGGCCTCAGTTTTCACAACTATAAAATGGGAATATTGAGATATATATCTCCTAATCAGAGTGAGGATTAAATCAGATACGCATGTACAGATCTTGACCGTGAGCCTAGAATGTGGGGGGGGTGCTGGAAATGCCGGTGGGGGTGCCATGGGGCCCGAAGAGCAGGCTCCAGGCATGAAAATCTCAACAGGGATACCATGTTGTCACTTTGGCTGCGGAGAGTCCCTTTGACTGTGGAGCGTGTCACTCCCTTCTCTTATCTGAGACCCGCTCTCTGACATGCTAAAAAAAAAAAAAAATACAATAATAGAAAGTACATTTTTACATGAACTTGCTGAAGACCAGGGCGCATTGCATGAGTGAGGGCCTCATTGCTTGTGACAAACGTGGGACATGGGTATCATGTTTTATTCCCATCTCACAGATGATGCACGTGATACCCAGAGAGGTAGCCGAGCTAGGAGGTAATGGAGCGGGAGTGTGTCAGCGTCTGTAGCCAGCGTTCTTTATGGTTGCAGAGTCTGCATGTTTGACCACTGTGAACGGAGCCACTCCGTGTGTAATCACTAAACACTTAACTGCTGCACATTTCGTGGCTGCTTGTGTGGCTGCGGTGTACTTACTTAACCACTAGTCTGGCCCCTCCAGCCCTGCTGTGAGGGCACACCTAGGCACACAGGTACAGGAGGAGGAAAAAGGATTTGCAGAAGGGGTTGATTTTCCCCTCACAGACCTCAAATCCAAAGTCAAGGCCTTTCTCCGTTTGACCCCATCGCTCACATAGGAGGGTAAGTGGTTCCCAAGCCTGCTTCCCTGGGACCCTGGGGTTCCAGAAAAAGAAGTGAGAATAATTGTCTGAAACATTGAGATCTTTCTCTATTTTATAAGACACAGCTTTAAGGATTTTTTTCCTTTTTAAGCATTTCTTCCTTAAATGTTTAGGGTTTTTTTTTTTCTTTCAAATTCCTGGCAATGGTTACACTGCGAAGTGTTTATGTGAAACAAGACAATTTAACAAGTGGCTAAATTATTGCATCCATTCACCCCTCATTAGGTCACCCAACAAATATTTATTAGGCTCTTACTCTGTGTCAAGCACTTGTTGCCAGAAAAATTTGGAAGTGGTCTACCACAGTTACACAAGCAGCCCGTCTGCTTCCTGGACATGTGTACTATGCTTTGTGCTTTATAACACATAAGTGTAGTTAAGTAGTGAGGTACTTAATCCTGTGATATTTGATTTAAGCCTGCTTAAAGTGACTCTCTTGAAAACGTTCTAGATATAACTATACAATTTTTATTTATTGGCAATGCAGAGACCTTAACAGATAGTCTAGTCGCTTGGTCATTTTTTCTACTACCCATAATGATCCAGATTCTTAGAATGGAATTCAATATGGCAGCATTTGATGATGGCCTTTAAAGAGCTGGGTGACTTCCAAAAGAAATGTCCACATAAACAAGTCTGAGAAGGCAGTTGGTTTTGTGGGAAAGCTCTCTGGGTGGGAATTACACAGGACTTGACTGCAATCCCACCTCAGATGCAGCCATGGGCAAGCCAGTTCATGATTTTGTGCTTTATGGTCTGTGTCTGTAAAGTGAGACCCTAAAAGTCATACCGCCCTCAAAGTGTTTTTGTGTATGTAAAACGGTTGGCACATAATAAGGGGATCAATGACAGTGGTCTTAACACTAATAACGACAATAGTATTCTTATTGATACTACGTTTTCCCGGTATCGTTCAACTGAGTGGGCATGTTTCAGTCCCCAAGCAGTTTTTCTTCCCAAACCCATCTCCTTTTGCCACAGGATAGTGTTTTAAAAAAAATCCCTGGAGCCTGCCCCAATTATAAAAGGAGATAAGTTGACTTCATTCAGCTGCAGCCAGAGCATTTGAATTTAATTGAATGGGAAATAATTATTCCTGAAGAGCAGAGGTTTTTGAGGTTCTGTGAAGCGATATAAGATATGTATCTCATTACATTAGACCTCGGCAAATATACTTTTAATAATCAGCTGCTACTTAACATAACTTCCTCCTCCTATTAAATTTCCGGCAAGAACGATGGACATGAAGTACTGGGGAAGGAGGGGGGGGTGCTGAACTGCTGATTAATTATTTAAAAAGTGATTTATTTACCAAGGTGAGCCATTTGCAAGTTCAATAATAAATCTATTAAGGAGCAGTTAACCTCTATAACTCTGTTTTAAATAATCAATTGGTGTTTGGGTAACAGTACGTCTGTCTCATTAGGTCGGCATTAACTCCTTATTTGAAGTGCTTAATCTGCAGTATGACCAAATCAACCATGAGGTGTTAATTAGGTATTCGCCATGGGTCCTTCATCCTCCAAGGAACTGGGTCCTTCTTCCTCGGCAGCAGCAGCCCTGGTTGGGGCTTGGGGCGTCCTGGGTTCTCTAATACCTGACTCTGTGCTCCCCACAGTGCCTCCTGTGACAAAGACCTGACGCCACCAACTTCCTCCAGGGGGAAGAAGAAAAAGAAGAAATCCACCCGGAAGAAGAGAAGGAGGTGAGCGTCCCAAGGGGAGATGAAATCTTCAAGATGGGAGAAAGGATGAAGTAGGGGTAAAATGGGTTTCAGAGTCAAACGGTGACTCCTCTTGGGTTTGAATCTCTCTTATCTAGCTGTGTGACTTAGGCAAGACCCTTCACCTCTCTGTGCCTGTTTCCACTTGTATAAAATATTGATTACACCTGGCGTTTGTGAGAATCAGATGGAGAAAAATGGCTGTGGAAGGAGCTGTCATAGTGTCTGGCACACAACAAATGGCCAGTGAATCATCAGAATCATGACCATGAATATGATTTTTTTTTTTTTTTGAGAACTTACTCTGTGTGGAGGGCTATGCTCTAAGCACTGTGATCTCCATGTTGTCTTTTCCCTTTGACCACAATTTACCAAACATTATTGTACCCATTTCAGAGATGAGAAAAAAAAGGGCAGGGGACAGAGGGTGACAGATTTACAGGGATCCCAGGCTCCTCAGTTGATTCTACTACTCCCACCTAGCAGATGAATGCCAAGGAAAATGAAGTTTATATTTTTGGCCAGAAATTAGTCTTTTGTACCCCATGGATTTTTTTCTTTGTAAAATCTCTTCTAATTTTTTTTAATTTAAAAGTACTTCCAGATTTTCTTCAAGACGACAATTATGTCCAGTGTTCCAGACCCAGAGGGGGTCAGGTTGAAAATCTCGCCAAACCTCAGAGGCAGTGTTTGAAGAGGCCTGCAGGGGGCAGCAGAGAGCAGTGTCTGGATGACTCGGGCCCCAACTCCAGATTTTGCGGGTTCTTGCTATGCCCTTTTAGCCTTGTTCTAAGGCCCAAAGAAGACCCAGAGGGGAGTGTGAATGAAGACCCTACATCGTAGGGTGAGGAGGAATTGGGGCAAGTGGCTTTGAGGTTCCTGATTTTAGGGGTGGGCAGAACACTTCAAAGAAGGAAATCAGGCTTCATTAATTCAATTGTTCATCCAATAAATGTCCCCTGGGCATGTGTTTGGGGGACAGGTGCTGTGGTCCCCTAAGAGAAGTTGTTCTCAACCCTGCATTTCCCCCCAAAGACATGTTCTGTTTGACCTACAAGGGCTTATTTTGTCTTTTTTTTTTTTTTTTTAAGTTTATTTATTTATTTAGAGAAAGAGAGAAAGCAGGGGAGGGGCAGAGGAAAAGAGAGGGAGAGAGGGAATCCCAAGCAGGCTCCACGCTGTCAGCACAGAGCCCAATACAGGGCTCGATCCCAGGAGCCATGAGATCATGACCCAAGCCAAAATCAAGAGTCAGGGCACTTAACCAACTGAACCACCCAAGTGCTCCTCTTTTGTCTAATTGGTGGCCATCATTTAAAAACCAGATTTCACACGAAGATGTGTTTTTCTGGTGACTTGTGTTGAAAAGGCAGGCGTTCCAGAAGCCCAGGGCTGCATTCCCACATAAGACCTCCAGCCGATCTGAGAAGCAGATGCTCTCTGGTTCACCACAGTCCTCACCACTCTCTATTGTCTTACACCCCTCCTGCTGAGAGGCCCCTGTTGGTATTGACTTTGAAACTCCTAATCTGTTTCAGCCTTGATATTTTGTCAGTGGTGAAATGAAAGATGCAGAGATGAGCAGTGACATGTCCAAGGTGACTTCATGGGTAGGGGGTACAGTCAAGCTTGGAACGCAGGTCACTTGAACTTCAGTCTTGAGTCATAGTCAGGTTCCTGGGGTGGCTCTGTTTCTTAGGTAACCCCTGAGAGCACCACCTGTGCCGACCACAGCCTGATGAGGTCTCCTCCAAGGGCTCAGCCCTACCGGGGAGACAGGGTGAGGCACAAGAGAGACCTCAAGTATCTGAGAAGAAGGGCAGAGCTGAGGGGAGAACAGCAGACAAAAAAGGGATTGAGAGCAAGGCCCCTGCTCTCAGTGAGGCTTCAGTTTGAAGCTCGGCTCATGCACGTCTTAGCTGTGTGTCTTTGGATGAGTCACTTTACCTCTCTGAACCTCACTTTCCTTGTATGAAAAAGGAAGGTAGCAAGTGTCCCTACCTAAGGAGCGTGTGGAAAGATTAGATGAGGTAATGCCTATAAAGCACATGGTGACATTGAAAACAAATGCAGACTTGATTATATCAAATAGGTAAATGCAAGTACTGTTAATGTCAGTATCAGTATTATCCTTGTGTGTGTTACCGAAAGAGCTGAGACCCTGTGTGGGGACGGGAGAAGGGTCTCTGAAAGCCCATGCTGGCCCTTAAGAACATCCCTCTGAAGGTGTCTCCTCCCCCGGCAGGTCCCCATCATACAGTCCATCGCCTGTCAAGAAAAAGAAGAAGAAAGGTTCCAAGAAACATAAGCGACACAGGTATTGTCCTTCTTCCTCCTTGGCAAACACCCTCCTCCTCCTCTGGGTGGGGTGGGGGTTGGGGTGGGAGTGGGTGGCTCCCAAAGTTCACTGGGAAACTTATCATTTCACTTATGTACAATACTCACCTGTGTGTTGTTATTTCCTTTTTCTTGTCTAACTTAGAGCTTGGTTGCAAGGACCCGAGGCCCACTAAAGCCAACTCCGGCCCGTAGGGATGTGTGATGATAAGGAGGCAGGAGTGTCTCAGGAACCAGTCAGACCTCAGTGAGGGGCTGGGACCAGGGGGTGGAGAGCTGGTAGCACCCAAGCAGGATACACAGTCCCTGTTCCACAGGGGGAGACACGGCTGCACCCTGTTCCCATGTCTTCGTGT
Source organism: Felis catus (assembly GCF_018350175.1). Taxonomy (NCBI): domain Eukaryota; kingdom Metazoa; phylum Chordata; class Mammalia; order Carnivora; family Felidae; genus Felis; species Felis catus. Next base: position 15,555,227 of record NC_058379.1, read on the forward strand.
GGCAGACCCAGCCACAAGAAGACACAGGAGCCCTCTGGCTTGTTCCTTATTCCAGATTCCCAAGGAAGGGCCTCTCTGGTGGGTCCCACTTGTCCTAGAGGATGGGACATGTAAAACATGGCTTCTGGGATTGTCCACCCTTGTGGACGTTGTTAAGGGGCATTGTGAGCTGGACACACATTCCAAAAGGTGCCCGCTACTCACACACGTACACACACACATGTATGTGGGGGGGGGCGGAGAATTAAAGAACTGTAAGGATGTACACCAGAGGACTCAAATCTGTGGCTCATGGGCCAACTCAGCATTTTATAATTGGGAGATTGCATAATAAAACAAAAAAATCAAGTTTTCCAGTTCCTCCGTTAAATCAGCAGCTCTGCCTTCACTGGGCCACTTTTCCCACAGGAGGCCACCAGGTAGGGTTGAGGGATTGCTGTGCATTTAGACAGAGCATAGGTGCTTTCGTGTGCTACAGGCCCCACTTAGCGCCCCCTCACACACATTTACGAAGCCCGCTTGGCCCTGGGGGGCAGGGAGTTTGAAATTCCCAGTGTAAGTTCTTTGCTATGTTTGGCTGTGGACGGTACGGAAAGAGTGGTATACATCCTTTTTTGCTTACCCCTCTCTTCCAATCTGCCTACATCAGTGGTGGATTACTTGTGCAATTAAACAATCACAGTGGAACAAAGGAGAAGAGTGCATGTGGGTTTCCCCCCTGCATCCCACCGTTGGTTCAAAGTTGCCCCCAAAGTGGCTTTTTCCAAGCCAGGGGTGTGGCCACATCTCAGCCCTTGTTGCCAGAATGGTCTCAACTCAGTCTGGTGTCACCAGCTATGTCCACTGCCTGCCCAGACATTTCGACTGTTGAGTCCACGCTTAGCACAACATGTGGGAAAGCTGATTAGCAAAGCGTTGTTAATTTGGTGTTAGAAACCTTTCCCGACGTGGGGTCCCCTGTGGCGGCAATGCCGCCTTCCTCTGCTGACCAATCTGTCCTATTTTGGGGGACCTTTCCATATCAGGATCTTAGAAGTCAAATGGCTTCTCACTCAAGGGTTTCTCCTCATTGAGAAAGAGACTGTGCCAGAAAGTTAGGAACAGCTTTTTCTGCCAGCCACGCTTAGCCCAGGAGGTGGAGATTAAGAGGGGAAGATGCTATTGCTGGTATTTTCCAAACCACCTGCTAAGCACCACCCTACTTCTGGCCCTGCTTCTCCAAGCTCTTGAGATGTTGGGTTAATGATAGTGGACTTTTTTGGAGATAGGAGCTAGGGGTGGGGGATGCATAGGGATTTTTCTTTCTCTCCCCTCCATGAACATGGCTTCAGGGCTAAGATAACAAAAAAAAAAAAAAAAAAAAATCCCATTTTTCACATCTATTTATTGAATACCCAGTATATGCCATGAATAAGATTCTGGGCTTCGGGAACAGAACAGTGACCAAAACCCAGCCCTGGGCCTCAAGTGGCTCACCTTCTAGTGGGGAAGATGAGTCATTATAATGTGCAGAGGGCAGTATAAGACTAAGCTCAGAAGCTCACCCAAGCTTGGGGCACCCAACCAGCCTGAGGGGATCAGAAAATGCTACAAGGAGGTGATATCTGAGCGGAGCTCTGAAGAATCCCTAGGACTTAACGTGGGTGGAGCTGTGTGACCTTGGGCAACTTAACTAACTTCTCTGAGCTTCAGCGTCTGCAAAATGGTTGTTACTAGAACTTCCCAGGGTTTGGGTGAAGACTGAGCGTGTGGGAGACGCTTAGCATGGAGCCTGGCGCAGTTAAGTTCCACACGTGGGAGCTGGTTGTCCCGTGATGATGAGGAGGAGGATGAAGAGTCCACCGCTAGGCTCACCCCACCCGGGGGTAGGGGAGGAGGCAGAGGACTCTTGTGTATCCCCTTCATCCACCCCCAACTGAGACAGGCTCGCTGACAATTTTGGGGTGAGGACTGAAGCTCCGGTGGGTTTGACTGAAATTCAAAATGCAAACCAGTATCTCCCATGTGGTGTCCATTGTGAAATCTGTGACAGGAGGATTCGCCGGGTGTCCTGACCCCCGTGTAGCATGACCATAAATGCATTGATACGTTTGTCCCAGGAAAACAAACCTCACACTCACCTGTATTTATTTTCTTCCTTCCTCCCTCCTCTCTCCCTTCCCTCCCTCCCTGTCTCTCTTCCTTTTAATTCCTTTAATCAGGTCATTCTCCAAGAAGAGAAGGCACAGGTAAGAACCTTGTCATTTCTGGCTGCTTGCTTCTGCTTCCTGCTTTCCTAACAAGGTTTTAGGCAGCTTCTAGAGTCAGTTCTCCGTCTCCATCTCTGTGCTCTTGAGCACACCCTCTGCATCTTCCTGGGCCTCAGTTTCCTCCAAAATGAGGGCCTTGGGCTGGTTTCCCTGAAACTTCCAAGCCAGCTTTTGCCTTCCGTCAGGCTGGATGGTTGCTCCTGGACCAGCCCCCACCAATACCCCTCCCTGGAAAGTCTGGCTACCCTGGTCAGAGTCTGTTTGTTTTATCATGTTGAAATCCCAGGTTGGGGCATATAGGGAACCATCGGCCCCAGCCACCCCACCAAAGCCTTCCCAGATCTTAGCCAAGGGACAGAGGCCAAGTCCTACTGGACTGGAAACACTAGGTGAGCACAGATCGAGCTGTCACCTACAGGGTGGTCACTATAAATTGGATCCTGCACTAAGCCCCTGCCATGTGTGTGCGTATTTAACCTCCACTGATCTCCATCATAACCCTGTACAGTGGAGGTATTTATTCTTCCCATTTTACAGATGAGGAAACTGAGATTTAGACAGATGTGACAGGCATGTCCACAGACACAGTGTCAGGTGACAGAGCCAAAATTCAAACCCACGTCTGTCAGACACAGGATCAGGACACCCTACAGTGGCTTCTTAAATAACAGCCACACCTAGAGCAGTTGGCAGAGTGCAAAGTTCTTTTGTTTATCCAGTTAACAGGTAGAGAGCGATTACCAATGTCAGCCAGCCTCCCAGCCCAGCAGCCTGAGCAATGGCCCCACCTCACGGTCAAGGAAACTGGGTCTTCCAGAGGACAGGTAACTTGCCTGATGTCACACAGCGACTGAGCAGCAAAGCTGGGACGTGAACCTGGACCTTTCAGTGAGGTCCTGGGCTCTTCCACTGCCCAGGCTGAGTCTCAAACACGTGAGATAAATCACACGGCTGACGTCAAGGTGCAACAGCAGTTGTATAAGGTTTTCCCTTTATCCAGGACCTAGGCCGGTCCTGCATTCCTGGTGACCCCCCTGAAGCCAGTCTGGCTTGAACTACCAAATAGCATTCACCCTCCCTCTGGGGGCTCTAGTTGGTAATGCTGGGAACGCACCTCATCACTGTCCACCGGACCCGTCCATACCCCAGCCCTCTGACTTAAAAAAAACAACAACAGATACTTAGATAACCACGGGCAGTATGTGACAGAACCGGCCAAGCTTCATGAAGCTTCAGAGTGTCTCCCTGTATATTCCATTCTTTGCTCTTAGAAGCTGAACATCAACCAATAGCCTAGGCTCTGGGGACCCATGGTCTGGGGCCACATCCTAGCTCACCTGTGTGATCCCGGCCAAGTTTCTCAGCTGAGGCTCAGTTTCCACATCTGTAAAATGAGCACGTATTAAGTAAATGTGCCTCTGCCCACAGATTGTAGGGAGGGTAAAACAGGACTGTCGACGAAAAGTATTTAGCAGTGTTTGCTTACAATAAATCCTTGACACGTGGCAGGTATTATTATGACCTTTATTTACGACTGTATTATTAAGCTCCCAGAGCTGGCCGTGGCCCCCTGCGTCACCTCATTCTCAGTCCGTGTGTGGGTCACTGTCTCTAGCTGAACCTGCTGGGTGAAAAAATCAACAGTGACTGCTCTCCTCTTGGAAATGATTAGCGTCTGTCCCCCGACTGCCTGGGTCTTGTAACCCCGGTGTGTAAAGCATCTTAACTACTGTTTCTTTTTATCTGGAACTGGGATTCTGCATCTTTTAATTAATTGGCCGTTTCTCCATTAGCTCCTCCAGCCCAAAAAGCAAAAGAAGGGACGAGAAGAGGCACAAAAAACAGTAAGTAGGGAGCACCTGGAACATTCTTTTCTCCAGTTTCGGGGGGGGGGGGGGGAGGAGGCAGGGAACCTGACCTCTGCATAGCCAGAGTGTGGGCGTGGCCAAATAAACGTGAGGTGGGGGTGGGTGAGAGGAAGGAAGGCAGGGAAAGGCAGAACCGGCTGATGAAGGGCAGTTGTGGGTTTGGGTATGTGTAAGTGCACGAGGTTGTGTATGTGACGTGCGTGTATTTGTGTGTGCGTGAAAGTGAATGATGTGCGTCTGTGTGCCTGCAGTGCCTTGTGGAATACATTTCTATGAAAGGCGTGTATGTATAGTATGCACATTGTTTGCAAACGTCTGTACGTTTTTCCATCCTGCAAACATTTGTGTGGAAGGCGTGTACAAACGTGTGCAATGGGGATAGTCTGTGTGTGGTGTATATTTGTGTCCACACGGAAGCATTCTGTATGCTTCTGCTTACGTAAGCACGAACGCGAACAGTGTGCACGTGGGTGCAGTCTGCCCGCGTGCTGATTTTCTGCACCCTGCGTGTGCACCGCTTATCTACCCGCGTGCATTACACGTATGGAGGGTGTGGGGTGGGTTTTACCTGTGCACACAGGTGTGCCGTGTGTGCGTGAGTGGTCATGGGGGCATGATCACGTGCAAGCACACGCGTGAGTGTGCTTGTGAGTCCGAGCCTTGGCTGCGGGGGCTTACCTCGTGGAGATTGCAGCGAAGCTCCTACCCCCGGTCTCGGGGCCCCAGCTGGTTCACGGTGTATAGCTGGTGGTAGAAATTCAAATCAGCTAGTGCTGCCTGCAGAGTTCAGTTCCCAGACAAATTAAAAGTAAATGTGGTTACAACCCACCTACTTTATACCCTGCAAATGTTAGCACATGTGTTTTCCAATCAACTAATATTTTATCTCCCACCAAGAAGCTTCTAAAGTGAGGACCAAATGCAATAGGATGAAAGGCGGTTGGCTGTTGGGGAGGGAAAAGAGGAGGCAGGGACGCAGAGGGAGGGCACCTCGCTTTGCTGCCTGAGGGGTCACTTCATCCAAGGTCAGTGCAAAGGAGGGCATTTGAGCCACCCCCACAGGGGCCTGGGGAATGCTCCAGAAGGAAACAGTAGAGCTTTGAATTAGCTCAGGGAACAACTTCCCGATCATCAAGCTTGTTCAGTTCAAGTCAAAAGGCATTCACACTAAGCGCAGACCAAGCACATACTCTGAGAGACCTCGGTATCACTTGTCCAGTGGGGCTGCAGTATAGACACACAGAGCCAGGGGCTGGGCCGAGACTCTAAGAGCACTAGTGGGGATTGTGGGGGTGGTCATCACTGAGGCTGACTGCTTGAGGGCAGCAAGGGGGCCACCCTCCCTGGTGCCAAGAGCTGGATGAGCCCCAGAAATTGCTAGGTGATGCAAAAGACAAGCATCATCGGGAGAGGGAGAAGCAAGAAAAACAAGGCGCCCCTAAGATAAAGGATGGTTCTTCTTGCCAGGTTCTATGGTCGGGGATGCTTCTGAACAAGTGATCTCTGGAGAGATTGAGCCTGCTTGTATTCAACATCCCTTAGTAAGGCCCTAATACATGGCAGGCCCTGGGCTGGGCCCGAGGACAGAGCTTAGCCAAATATTCTTCCACACTCAAGATGCTCACAGTTCCCAGCGGAACACAGGAGCCAGACAAGGGACAGGTCACAGCATAGTGATGGCGGCTAGGAGCCCAGGGCATGGCAGCAGGCTTGGTAGTGAGCAGGAGCTTCCTACAGGGAGAAGTGTCTAGACTGACTGGAGTGAGGACAGAGGTAACCATTCTAGGCTACTGGTTAGGCACATGGTTTAAACTCTCTGCCTCGGTTTCTTCATCTGAGAAGTAAGAGAAGCTACTTCATACGTTGTTGTTGTTGTGAAGGCAGAGATGGGTCCATTTAGGCTATGGTGCCCAGCAGGCAATATGTGTTAAATATGGGCCACCCGTCATCATCATCCTCAGAAGGACATCATGAGCTGGGACATACATGAGCCAGAGTACAAGCAGTTGGACTTCCTTGAGCCTGCCCAGCCAGAGCAGGAGACACCACACAAGGAAGCTAGAGAGCTTGGCAGGGGCTGACTCCTCAAGGCGCTCGGGGTTCAGGATCAGAATGCGTACTTGACATGAGGGCAATGGGAAGGGTTAACCAGGTTAGGGATATGGTCTGATTATCACATTAGCAAGAATCCCTGAGTCCTTTGTTGGAATAAGCAGGCTACCTCCCGATAGAGCCCTCTCTAACTCCCACTGACATCGTGCCTTGGCCCAAACCACTGACATTCCTTGTACATACTCAGTGACCATTGTCTCTGCTGCTATTACTTCTGGGTCATTATTATCATTTAGGGGGAACTGAAGTACCCTGTAATAATACCACTATTAGTGGTAGTGGTGGTTGTCGATTGTTTGTTGTAATTTCTGTTGCCAGTGATGTTTCTAACTCTGAAAGCGGGTCTTTGACTCCATGTGAAGAATCTGGACTTAATTTTCCAGATCTGAGGTTATAAATTGGCAGCCCAAAGGCCTAATTTACTCTGCAAACGTGCGTTCTTTGCCCCCAGTGTCTTGTTAAAAAATGACCTTCCACTTAAAAATAGGAATATTTTGCATAAAAATCTGTATTTCTACATTCACTTGGAAAATTAGAAGATCCAACAGCACGCCAATATTCTGGAGGCAAGGCCACTTCTTCCTTTAGCACTTGATTCACACAGTACAGTGGCTGGCTGAGATTGAGACCCCTGTCTTAGGTGGGAGAGAGGTGACGAGGGGACGTGACACTCCTGGCAGGTGTGGTCTGCGTCAGGGCGGGTGGGTGCGGTGGGGTGGGAACCCGAGACCCAGGCTGAGTCCCAGGCTGGCTCCTCCAGAGGAAGCCTTGCCACTCACTTGTGTTCAGTATAGCTGGCTGGAGAGGCCAACCGCCCGAAGAGCTGGGGTGATGGGGAGTGGGGCGTGGGTAGGGGGAGATGCCTAACTTTGGGAGGGACAGTGACTCTGGTGCAAGAGGATGATGTATGTCACAAGATCAAAATCTCTCTCTCCCTCCCTCTCTCTTCCCCCTTCCCCACTCTCTTCCCTCTCCTGCTCCCCCACCCTCTCCTTCCCTCTTTCTTTCTCCTTCCCTCCCCCTCCCTCTCTCCCCTCCTCTGACTCACTCCTTTTCACCGCCCCCAAGATCACGAAGCCGGCCCCGAAAGTCTCACCGTCACCGCCATCACCATTGCCCCTCCAGGTCCCAGAGTTCGGAGACCCGCTCCTCAAGCTGTGAGAGCAGGTAACCCCTCTCCCCAGGGAGCCTCCCCCGACACTGTCAACACCTCCCTGTAGAGAAAAGGGACGGGCTGCCTCCAGGTACAGGAACAACAGTAAGCACACGTGTGTGTTTCCTAAGGGCCAGTGACCACTGCCACTGCCATGGTGTGAGGTGCTGAGCCCTCTCCCTGAAGTAACTACACGATCCCCTCTGCTACCCCATGAGGTAGCTACTGTTCTTATCCCCCATTTTAAAGATGAGGAAACTGAGGCACAGAGGGGTTAAGGAACTTGTTAATCAGCTACTAAGTGACGGAGCTAGGAATGAACTGCGGAGTCTGGCTTTGGACTTGGTGCACTCTCTAAGCGTTGCTCTAGGCACAGAGAAGCTGAACAGTCTATGAAAGCACCAAGTACCTAGTTCTGCAGCCCTTGCGAGTCGGGTTTCTCCCAACCAGGACCCTCTCTGTGCTGACACATTAGCTGTCCCGGCCTCAGAAAGGGGAGGAGGGCTCTCTTGTGGGTGAGAAGAAATGGAGCGCGGCTTTGTTGCTGTCGATGTTTGGAACTGTTGATGGCCAGAGGATGCACCAAGGCCTCTGGCTTCTGGATGTCACAGGCTGCTTTGTTCATCCCTGTGGGCTTCCCACATGCTTGGCGACACGCTCAGGTCACCCAGGGAGATTTTAAAGTGTCCCTGTCCTGGGGGGACTGGGGGGCTCAGTCAGTTAAGCGTCCAACTTTGGCTCAGGTCACGACCTCATGGTTTGTGAGTTCAAACCCCACGTTAGGCTGTCACTGACAGCGTGGAGGCTGCTTGGAATTCTCCCTCCCTCTGTCCCTGCCCCTCACTGCTCACATGCCCTTGCATGCTCACTCTCTAAATAAATACATACATACATAAATAAATTCTTTAAAAAAATAAAATAAAATAGGGGCACCTGGGTGGCTCAGACGGTTAAGCGTCCAACTTCGGCTCAGGTCATGATCTCGCAGTTTGTGGATTCAAGCCCCACGTCAGGCTCTGTGCTGACAGCTCAGAGCCTGGAGCCTGCTTCGGATTCTGTGTCTCCCTCTCTGCTCCTCGCCTGCTCGTGCTCTGTCTCTCTCTCTCAAAAATAAATAAACATTAAAAAAAATTTTTTAATAAAATAAAATTAAATTAAATTAAATTAAATTAAGTTAAAAAGTCACTGTCCGGTCCCACCTCATCCCACTTAAATCAATGTCTAGAGGAAAAAGGAGAAAGAGGAGAGGGGGAATATTTTCCTAGTTCCTACAGGCAGTGTGCTACAGTTTCAAATACATTGTCTCTCTTTTTTTTTATTTTTTTTAATGTTTTTTTATTTTTATTTTTATTTTTTTTAATTTTTTTTTCAACGTTTATTTATTTTTCGGACAGAGAGAGACAGAGCATGAACAGGGGAGGGACAGAGAGAGAGGGAGACACAGAATCGGAAGCAGGCTCCAGGCTCTGAGCCATCAGCCCAGAGCCCGACGCGGGGCTCGAACTCACGGACCGCGAGATCGTGACCTGGCTGAAGTCGGACGCTCAACCGACTGCGCCACCCAGGCGCCCCTAATGTTTTTTTATTTTTGAGAGAGACAGAGAGGGACAGCACGAGCAGGGGAAGAGCAGAGAGAGAGAGACACACACACACACACACACACACACACACAGAATCCGAAGCAGGCTCCAGGCTCCAAGCTGTCAGGACAGAGCCTGACATGGGGCTTGAACCCACAAACCATGAGATCATGCCCCGAGCCGAAGTCAGACGCTTAACCGGCTGAGCCACCCAGGCACCCCGCATTTTCCCTCTTGATCACCCCAGTCACACCATCAACTAGACCAGGGCTTCTCCACTTTGGCTGTACTTTACGGTCACCTTGGAAAATTCTTGAAATGCGAAATTCCTGGATCTTACCCTCTTGATGTTCCGATCTAGTTCAGAGGAGGTGGGGCCAGGTCAGTGAGATTTTTAAATCTTCCTTCACGAGGCAGATGTGGAGCCGAGCTTGAGAAGCATTTGAGGAAGGAAACGCAGACCCTGTCGTGTGCTGCCGTCACCAAGTCTTGGTGTTTCCCCTAAACACCAAAAACCGTAAAGAGCATCAGCATCAGACAAGGTTGCTCTGTGACCCTGAGTGGCCAGAAAAAAACAAGGCCCCTCTGTTGTCAGGCTGGAGCCCAGATAAAACAGGAACTTTGTCCAAGACCCAAAAGTGACCCAGCGTCTCCCTATCCTGGCTAGCATGAAGGACTGTTGTTCCTTTTCCAGTTTTAGCCTTGGCCTTGGTCTGGGCTCCAAGATTTATGAAGAGACCCGGTCAGAGGATCACCTCCACTTAATGACAGCATCCAATCCAGAACAAAGCCCCAGTTCCTTGAAGTCACCTGCGGCCCGCCCAGAACACTCCCGTACAGGGACAGCCTACACGTCCCCGTGGTGTGTGCTCTCCCTCACTGCAGGGAGCAGTAAACGCGCTTATTCAACCACAGGCGTGCTCCTGGTGGCCTTTGTCTGGAGGGCATTGGCGCACTGAGCTCAGGTGCATTACTGACGTGGAAATGCAGAAAACTCCACCGTGGTGAGCAAAGGCATCTGAGCAAGGTCACAGTGAGTGGCAGAGTTGGGACAGAGACCCGGGTCCGGAGGTGACCCAGCCTGAGCCCTTGACCCCAGGCCCAGGCTGAATCGGCTCTCGGCGGCTAAGCCCTGCTGGCCTGGGTCAGAGGACAGTGCAGAGAGCTTGCCCTCAGCATGCTGCCCTCTACCTCACCTCTTAGCGAAATGGCTACCTCTGCAGACCCCGGCCTCGGCCCCCTTCTGCGGTCATCACTCCTGGCGATGTTGCTGTCTGAGCTCCCCAGTGCCTGTTGGGCTGAGGGATGCTCCAGTAGGCACTGGCCACACACCCAGTGAAAATGATCGGGAGGTCCCAGAGTACAGAGGGACATTTCAGAGCATGACCAAGAGGCATTGCTTCCTAGTGGGGCGGAAAAGTCTGCCCTGGCCCTGATGCTGCCATCTTCAAGCTGTGTGACTTCAGGCAGGTTCCCAAACAGCACTGAGCCCCAACTTCCTCGTCTGTAAAATGGGAACTACCTGCCGTGTTTGTGTTGTGTCTTCAAGTTGCAAGAAATGCCCTAAGAGGGCAAGTGCCATGCAAATCAGTAAGGTGTTACTTTTATTACTACTGTGGCCCAGAGCGAACGGGCTAGCAGAATCTAAATATGCCCTTTCTAAAGAGTCAGAGATTCCTTTGGGTTCCGCTGCAGACAGGATAGCCAGGTCTGACGAGCTTACGCAAGGCATCTTTGCATTTTTGTCAGCTACGTTTTTTTCAAAAGTTTTGGGTGGCAGTCAATATAGGATGTGTCTGTGTCACAGATGGCAAAGTCACGCACAAAGACATACGGATGTGTCCGGTCATATTTATAGGCAAACACAGTGGGACACACCCAGGCATACACACGGTCACATACAACCACACTGGCAATCACACACGCAAAGGACACTAAACCAATCAGGCTAGGGATGTTTTGTATCCTCCCAGCTACATTCCCAGCCCCAAAGACAGTGTCAGGTACATGAAGAAACATTTTTGGAATGAACAAATGAGAGAGTGAGTGAATGAATGGGCAGGTGCAGGGGGCAGATGGGCAGATGGACGGACGGGAGAACGGCAGCACACGTGGTTCATACAAACATACCCAAACACATTCCACAGTCCTCAGATCCTCCTGGCTCTGCAGCCACCCCTCTGCCATGCTCCCCTTCAAAAGACCCTCACGCCTGTCTCCCCTGCCCCCCAGGCACCGCGGCAGGTCCCCCGAGGAAGGGCGGAAGTCCCGCCGAAGGCACTCCCGCCGCTGCTCCAAGACCCTCGGCAAGGCCAGCCCCGAGGCCCGCTCCAGCCACCCGCCCAGCCAGCCCCTCCAGATGCTCAGCCTCCTGTCGGCCAGGGGTGTAGTAAGTATTCCACACAGCCTCCTCGGCCAGTCTTGGCCATGACACTGGGGGGAGGTGGAGACACAAGTTCAGGGCAGTGTACGGCACATTTTAATTCGGTTTTGGGCAAATACCCCACTGTTTTTCAGACCTCAGTATTGCTTAACCAAAGGGTCATTCACCAGCCTTTAGCAGCACTCGGTTGGGGGAGGAAGTAAAGCTAAAACACCCAGGCTTCTTATCAGGGAAACATTGAAAACTACATGTCGGTCTCCAGAGTGACATCTGCAGGAATGCATGTGGGAGACACTGGAGGAGGTTTCTTTGGGGAGGAAGGAAAAGAGGGGGTCTTTGATGTACCAGAGGCATTCCAGCATTTCAGTGAAGTCTGCATCTTTGACACCAGCTCGCCTGCAGCATTGATTAGCAGCTGGGATTTGATTTCACCTATACAAACACGGCCTTGACTGTATATGAGAATTTTCCTTCAAGGAGCTCATAGCACTTGCTCCGTGTCCTCTCATGTGTCTACACAAGGTCTCAGGGAATTGGGGGTATGGCTGCTCTCACTGGTGCCTTTCACAGATGGGACAGAAAAACCAAGGCTCAGAGAGGTTACGGTCTGAGGTAAAGCCACAGAGCGAAGCAAGAGTGAATCCAATTGAGCAACCCCACATTGAATGGAATCCTGGAACGCTCCCTCAGGTCAATAAGGAGGAGCTGGAATGTGGCTTCAGACAGTCTGACACCAGGAAGTTTCCCCGGGCAAGGGCTTTAGAGTTGGATCTGAACTCAGGTCCTAGCGCTGCTATTTGCTGGTTGTGTGGCTTTGGGAAAGTTGCTTAACTTCTTTGAAACTCAGCATTCTCATTGGCAAACTTGAAATAATACCACCTGCATATGGGGTTGTTGGGGACATCCAGTAAGATAAAGTATGCGAAGGCCTTCTGTCGATGCTCAGGGGATAGAGACACAAACGGGAGGAGAGGCAACGTTGACACAGACTCCAGTCGCAGCTGACAGCTGGGAAGGGGCCTGTGTCTTCTAGCTACGAGTGAATCTGAAAATTCAGATGAAGTGAAAGAAAGGAGAAGTTCAGGGTGCTGGCAGGAAGGTCAAGGAAGGGAAGGCCATGGTAAACACTAGCTGGGCCTGGTTGACGCAAGTTATCACCTGCAGTGCATTCTGGGAAACTCTTCTTTACCAGGCAAGGCGCCCTGGCTCACCAAGGTCTCATTTTGTCCACATCCTCTGCCTAGCTAGAACCATCCACAACTTTCCCAGCTCCCTCCCCTCTTTGTAGAAGGGCCTTGTGATTGCTGAGTAGTTTGCAGATGGAAAATGCCCACCTGCATTCCGCGACCCCCCCCCCCCAGCCCACCACCACTGATGTCTTATAAAATGCCTTCCCAGCATGGCAGAGAGTGTGGAGGCCTAGGTGGGTGCAAGTCTTGGCTTAGCTGGACAATTCCTTCTACTCCGCTCAGCCTCGGCTTCCAAACCTGGAAAATGGGCATGCCAAGCTCATCTGTCTCCCAGGGGAATTGTTGCCAAGTTAGAAATCAATTTACAATAGCAGCAAGAAGAGGCAGAAGAATTTAAATGAGTAAAACTCACCCTGTCTTTCTGGTCCTGGTATTTGTGGCAGCCCAATTGGTGGCCCCAACTGACTCTCGCTAAAAAGAGCCATTGGGCACAACTGGCCTGTTTGATCCCCTTCCTGGGATGGTTTCCTAACAGGCCAGGTCTGTCCAGATGTTGAAAAAGGCTGGATGTTACTAAAAACAAAAAACAAAAGAGTGTGGTCCTCCCACACCAGCTGGTAGGGAACCAGTTTCGCTATCGGTTCTTGAAGTCTCAGTGCCTCCCACGGGTCCAACCCCTCTCAGAAGAGCTGAAGGCCCATCTGTACCTAGAAGGGACAGGCATTAAGAGCTCACCTAGCTCAGTGCCCTGATTCCAAGAAGAGAAAACTGAGACTCAGAGAAGAGAAATGATTTCCGTGGGCTGTGGCAAGTTAGAGTTGTTCAAAACATGGGGCTGTGCTTATGCCGTCAAATACTGGCCCTGAGCTAGGGAGAGTTACTTAAACCTTTTCGGGCCACAGTTTCCTCATCTGTTTAAAAAAAATGCACATAATAAGTCTTTTCTTCAAAAACCCTGCTGTTAGGACAAAAGCAAACTAGTATGAGAAACTGTTCGGCTCGGTGCTTGGCCCAGGGGAAAACTCAGCAAATATTAGTGGGTGTTATGACTACAGCTTTCCGGGTACTGCTTGTGCACTTAGCAACTGTGGGACCTTGAGCAAGTTGCATAAACTTTCTGTGCTTCAGTCTTCTCTAAATCTGCGAAATGAGGGGAACGGTGAGACCTGCCTTGTAAGAGGGATGTTACGAGGATTCGATGAGTTAATGTAAGTAAACGTTCCAGACTGTAACACACAGAGACAGCCCTATGAGCCAGGCACTTTTGTTAGAACAAAAGTAGAGGAAGAAATGCTACTTAACGGTCGCTGCCAACAATAGTGGAAATAGTAATGGGGCAATGACAATAGCAGCAGCACTGGTAGCAGCAGAAGCTGTAGCAGCAGGAATGAGTGTGGCTCCAGGCCCAGGCTAGTCCTCGCAGGACTTGGGAGCAGAGCCGGGGCCTCTGTTTCCTCTGTTTTCAGTTTCCTCCATCCTAAATAGCAGCTGCAGCCCCAGGGGCTAGCCCCACCCTACTCACAGTTGTCTGACTTCTGGGGGCATCAGACACCCCCAAGTCTAGCCCTCCGAGTGCCCTCCATGCTAGACCCTTTCTCCTCTTCTCTCTTGCAAAAAGGCAGAGATGGATGAAGGTGCCAGGTTGGACCACAGGTTTCCTGAGCTCCCTATTAAAGAGAACAGCGAAGGCACTGCCCTTGGAGAATCCTTTCAATCACTCATTCAAATCTACCAAATACCCGCAAAATAATCCATCAAGGGTCTGCCGTGCCATGGCTCTCAGGATCTGGTGAACATACAACAGTCTGTGCTTTCTTACGAGGGAGACAGACAAGGTAAAGACTGTAAAAGACAATACACAACAACGAAGCAGAGATGCTGAGATGCGGGGGGGAGGTAGCAGGTGGGGCAAGGAATTAGGGCTAGCATTAGGTTAGGGCAGAGAAAGTAACAACTAACTGAGAAACTGGTGGTGAGCAAGAATCAGCCAAAGGAAGCAGGAAGCAAAGATTGGAGGCAGAATTCCAGGCCAAGAGATGGGGTTCTGGGGATAAGCAGGAACCTGAGTGTGAAGGGTCTTCTATGCCATGGTTCCTGCCACACTCCACTGCAGGTATTTCCTATGCAAGGCTCGTTAAAAAATCAAGGAATGGCACATTACATCAAGGGGGGCCTATCTGCATACATGAATATGCAAATTCAGGGCTCTGTCTTATTGAAATCCTAGTTGGTGAGCTAAAGATAACCTGAAGCCCTCTTGCTCAGTCAGAGTCCAAATCCAAATGGAGGGTCCCAAGGAGATGATTTAGGGACCCTTCACAGTCTCATTCACGTTCTTTATCTCCACTCAACCATCTCTGTCCAAGGCATCAGGGAGACAGAGATGAATAAAACACTCTTCCTGAACTCCAGAGCTCAGTCTGGTAGTCAACAGCAGGCTGCAGTGCAGTGAAATAAGTGTTGTAATTAGGGCTGAGATTGAGTCAGTGAGCACCAGTTCCCCCTTTAGTTGCCACAATATTCAAAAACTTGCACAATAGTTGGTTAATAGACCCTCTCACCACACTACCCCCAAGTCACCAAAGGTATCCCCTCCCTCCCGTAGTACCTCTGGACCTTCTCACAAGTTCAGCAACTAAAGAGTGATACCTGATAGCCTTAGTACCAAGGCCAGCTACCTTTGGATGAGGCAGTATCCACACTCAACCAGTTACTGACTATTGTGACTATCAACCATGGTGGTGATGGAAGTAAGTATAATAGGTAGTAAGACCACAGAGAAAGGACCAGACAGTCTTGCCTTGGCACCTGATGGGGCTTTACAAATAAAGGAACATTTGAGCTGAGCTTTGAAGGATGGGTTCCCCAAATTGAGATGGCTGATGAATAAAGGGAGGGGGAGATATTGCTATGTGCCAGGCACTTTTGTTAGAACAAAAGTAAAGTAACATTATAAACTATCCCGTATTTTGCACAGCTGTTGGGGTTTTTTTGGTCTCAAAAACACTTCTTTGAGGTAGATGCAACTATTATCACCATTTTTCAGAGAGAAAAACAGGCTCACAGAGCCAAAGAGACTTAGGTAGGTGGCCCAGCTGGGAGGAAGGGGAGCTGGTATGTATCATGGCTTGTGTCTCAGAAGCTTACTTTCATAGCCAGAGGGCCGACTGGATGGCAGAGAGGCTGGTGGTGCGAAGCCTTGGCCAAGCCCTTTCCCTGTTGGCATGGGGCTCTCTGTTAAATCTGCCCTCACTGGAGAGGGAATCTGGAAGAGGGCTGATCTCTAGGATGCTAGACCAAGGAGAAGGACAGGCTCCCTTCCTCCTTCAGCCTCCAGCTTTGGCCAACAGTTGCCACGTATTCCTTGCCAACAAAAACCTGCAGACGCCATAAGAAAAAGAGAAATAGAAGGAGAGGGAGAAGGAGGTGAAGGAGAAGGAAGAGAAGGGGAAGAAGAAGAAAAGGAAGAAGAAGAAGAGAAAGAGAAGGAGGAGAAGGAAGAGAAGAGAAGAAGGAGAAGGAAAGGAACAGGAAGAGGGAAAAGAAGAAGAGGAAGAGGAAGAAGAGGAGGAAGGAGAAGGTAGAATGGTAGCAGAAAGAACCTGAGATCCATAAAAGAGGGCCTCGTGAAATTTGTTAACAGGAGGAGGCAGGAGAGGGCAGTGATGAAGACATGGGCTTTGGAGCAGATCTGTAGACTCTGGGGTCATGATCTTGTCTCCCTGGGAGACCCTGGGTAACAACAACCAACGGAGCCAACTGAGCACCAGCTATGTGCCAGTTGCTAGGCTGAATTCTCCACACGTGCCACCTCATCTGTTTCTTATAAGAGCCCTTCAAGAGAGCCCATTTCACATTGAGGAAACCATGGCGTACAACAATTAAGTGAAAAGGAGCCACATGAAATGGAGAAACCAGGATCCAAACCTAGAAAGTCTGACCTCAGAGTCCATGTGCTTCATTATAAGACTTTCCTGGTGTCATTTCACTTCCCTGGGCCTCAGTGTCCTCATCTGTACCTTGGGCTAATAATCATACCTACTTCATAGAGCGGTTGTGAGGATGGAGTGAGTTGAGGTGTTCATTCATTTAAAAAATATGCATTCGGCACCTACTGTGTGCCAGGCACCGTTCCAGGCAATGGTTGAACAGCAGTGAACAAGACAGACAAGGATCCTACCCTCATGCACTTTCAGTTCTGTATGAGAAACTTAGCCCAATGCTTGGGACATAATCGACACTCAATATGCAATCATTGCTAGTGTGATTATTTGTCATCGTAGTGGTGTTATTAAGCTTACTCCTAATAAACCCAGATGTGATGGGTTCAAAAAGCTTAATCATATCCACGGTCTGAGGTGACCTTCAGAACAAGCCAAGAAGAAAGGCAGGATGGAGGTATACATCCCACTTTGCAGGCAGGGAAAAGGAGGCTAAGGGAAAGCATATGGCAGCCCTGGTCTTCGGACCCCTGGTCCAGGCTCTCACACATCCTTGCAAAAGCCTTTCGAGCTCTCGCTCAGCTGAGAGACTCCACATGCCACACCATTTCACTGCAGTATAGAGAAGAGAAGGACCAGGATGCGGAGGAAGGGCAGTATGAAATGGGAATTTGCAGGACCTGTTCTGGTTGTTGTTGTTGCCGTTGCTGTTTTTTAACGGAAAGTGGCATGAGGTTGTCAACTTCCACCACGTCAGCTCAGAATAAAAGAAAACCACCATTTTCTATCACGTAAATGACATCTTACCACCAGAAGATGTAGTACTGACCTGCCCTCCGAAGAAAGGATGAGCCCTTGAACCAAACACATTCAGCCGGATGAAAAACTCATTACAGTGAACTTACTTTCCTCCAGTTCAATCTGGGCTGGTGCAAAATTTGCCTGACTGGATCCATATAGAGAGTTTTGAGAGCCGGTGGGCTGGGGGCCAGCAGGAGGGGCTTCAGAGGCATGATGGGACTGAAATTGGGATTCCCTCTCAGCTTCCTGTGGTGGGGAGGGGGTGGGGGAGACAGGAGGCTGGACCACCTCCTTGGGTCCAAGGTCAATTGCAGCGTATCACTCTGAGGGATCACCCAGTCCTGCAAGACTTTGTCATCTTCCCGCCGTCCCCACATCCCGCCTGCTCTCACACGAACTCCCAAAGGTCAATGAACCCATTCTTTTGCTGTCTTCCTAATTAGTGTACAAAGGAAGATGTACAACAGCAAGGAAAATAAACTTAATGTCTTTGTGAAACAAAAGGATTTTTTTTTAAAGGAATAACCAGAACCCTGTAGCTAAAAGCTCTGCCACACAGCTCTATATTCACATGAGAATTCCCAGTCCCCCATATGGCAGGGAGGGGAAAAAAATTTATAGCCATTTCTCTCCATGGGGCCATTTGAAGCTCAGTAAATGGACTTGTTCAGTTTAATTGGAATTCTCTTCTTGATTGTATTTTTGTAACCTATTAGGCCGTGCTGCCTCTTGATCTCAGAATTCAGCTGAAATTAAATTTTGAAGTGTAAGTGAGAGGTTGCCTTTTTTCCCCCGTTCTTGATTAAATAATGATTTGAAACAAAAACAATAAATAACAGTGCCAGCTTCCCTGGAGGGCTGAGAGAGATTCCCAGTGAAACGCCAGGAGCTGGGGTTTGTGGTGGGGGGATTTAATTACTTATCAGAAAAACCCCAGTGTTAATGTGGAGTATATTAAGGAACAAGGAGATGAGTCAAACTTGTGAGTTCAAGAGAAAAAAAAAATCAGAGCTTCACATTGGAGGGGGCCGAGGGGGAGTAAAGGGGAAACACTTGTTTGCTTTCTCCCAATGGTCATAGATTTGTGAAATACAGTTTGTTCTTAGGGAAAAAAAAAAAAATCTGAGCTTGGCAATTTTGACCCAGAAGGGAATAGCTTGTAATAGCTCCAGGGTCTGGATATGACTTAATGGCTTTGGTCTCCTAGTTCCTTCCACTGACAAAAGCCTAAGAAGGATGCAAAGGATGGAGATGGGGAAGACAGTGAGATCTATTTCATGGTTCTGACAGGGAGAAATGGAGCATACAGGATGCACTGTCAAGGTAGCAGCAAACACTTAGAACACAGGGTCACAAACCTAGATGTCTCAGGGGCCAGGTAGTTTATTGATATAACCAACTGGAACCCCATGGGGTTGGGGGCCAGAAAAACTCATGCCCCCCCCCCACCTAAAATGGGCAGCTGCAATTCCCTCAAGCCGATTATTAGTGAGCAGGAATGTGGACCCAATGTTGTCAGATCTTAGTCTTTGGCACAAACCAGAGACAGAGTTGTTAATGTGAAACTGTCTCATTCTACAATGTTGGCAGTTAATTCAGATTTACTGTCGAGCAGTCTCCCTACTAAGCACATATATACTAAGTGGGCTCAAGAAAACATAGCTGAAACAAAACATCACTTGGCCTGCCAGTTTTCCAGTGGTGATGTGGGGTGTTGAAGCAGACGCTGTTCATTTATATCCCTTCACCCTCTCCACTTCAGGGCACACAGCTAACTTCCAGCTTCCAGAAGATGCTCTCTGGCCGCCAAAGACCATTTTGCTTGGCCGTGTGGCAGTTTGGATGTATTATCCCTTCACCCTCTCCACTTCAGGGCACACAGCTAACTTCCAGCTTCCAGAAGATGCTCTCTGGCCGCCAAAGACCATTTTGCTTGGCCATGTGGCAGTTTGGATGTATTAGAGAAATGACACCCCTTGGGTGCAGCCTTCAACTTATGAGTGGTGGGGAATAGGTACATTAATACCCCAGCTTCCTCCTTGGCTGAGATCAACTCTGGAGTCGGTTCCTCACTGGCTCCCACAGTGTCCTCCAGCTGCTCACCGTGGCTGCCAGTTTGTGATAACCCATCTTTCATTGGTTCCTCCTCTCCCTCACCTCATTTCCCCACTCTCCTACCGAAGTTCCCTGTCCTCTCAAGATAAACTACCAGCATTCAAATTCCTGTCTCAATTTTGGGGATAATCCATATTAAGACAGATGTTTTTTCACCTAGTAATTAAGCAGATCTTACAGGGGCTGAGTTTTTATGCCAAGCCTTAAAGAGTTTTATGCCAGGTCCCGTGAGGGCATTGTTACTGGATCACGGTGGGTCTAGAATGACTCTTCCTAGGAAGTATCTTGAGCACCATTTTTTAGCCTAGCTACAAGGACAGGGGCAAAGATCAGTTAATACACAGAAGAGAAATTCCAAACAGAAGAACCCTTCAAAGATGAATTTTGCGAAGGCTGTTATCTAAATGAGGAGCAAGTAGGAGGCATCTTGTCATGTCAGTGTCAAGTGGACAACTGTTTGCATCTTATATGAGTATTTGTCTAGAAAGGAGCCACTCTGAGATGAGAGGACAGAGACAAGAACACAGAGGCCTCTGTTGTCTATCATGATGTCCATGACTTGAAGGTCTCCTTTGCATGATCATGGCTGTCACACACCTCCAACACACACACATCCTACCTTCGGCTTAGCTCCCCTCCATATCTTTCCTGTTCTTTGTGTAGGGTGAATGGAGAGCTCTGGAAAAGGGAGAGTCTGAAACTAAGAGGCCATTAAACTATCCAAACATCTCTAATGAGTTTATTAAAATGTTCCCTTCACCTGGAAATATAGACAGAGCCCATCAAGGCTTGTAAAAACAAAACCAAATAGGGTTAAGCCAAAAGAAGCAGAAATGAAGGTCTTTGGGCTCCCACCTCTTACGGCATCCAGAGTAACCCTTTAAGCAGGTCAAATGGAATCAGAAGATTTGTATGTCCAGTGCCTGCTAGGGATGCTATGGAACGCTGGTTGTGCCCCATATGCAAGTGACTCATCTTGGAATTAAACCCCACCTACCCTCCATTCACCAAGGCAACCGTGAATACTGACCTGAGCTGCTTCAGCCTAGAGAAAGGTACATCTTTCTCCTAATCTGTCTGGCCAGAGGAAACACCTGTTTCTAACTCCTGACCCAGGAGAAGCACCTTTTTGTAATCTGAACAAAGTCACCGTATGGGCTAACAGCCCCATTATGTGCAAATGGCCAGCCCCAGTCCATTTTGTAAACTGATCTCCCAGAGTAGTAGAAGATGGAAAGGAATTAAGGAGACCAAGCAAAACTCGTCTGGAAGGCTTCTCAGATCCGGAGCTTCTCACCTTAGCATGGAACTTGATGCCATTGAAATATGTGGACAGAGCCTCTGTGTGCTTTCTCCAAGGGTCCTGGGTCCGAGGAGGGCCAAGAAGGAGAGGAAGAACAGAAGGTGATTCCTTCTCTGCCATAGGCCTGGACCTAGAACTCAGTTCTAGAGGTTACCTCTTGATCACAGAGCCAGCCCTGAGCTGGTCTTGAGACATCAACCTTCAGCTAAGAATCAACCTAGTTTTTTAGAACTGTTTTGAATATGATGGAGGCCAGTCCCTCTTTTAAAAAGCCATCAAGTAAGTTCCCAAAGTTGGCAGTTACCCAGTTGGGCCTCACCAGGGCCTGATCACTCAGCCATCTTCACCACTGAATTAAGTTAGGAAGGGCCCAGGCTTCTGAGCTCAGGCTTCTAAAGGACTATGGAGCAGCTTCATTCACTCAGCCAGATTTAGTGAGCACCTACTCTGCGCCAGGCACTGGTAGTTACTTGGGTACAATGCTGAACTAGTCATGCGTGGCCTCTGTCTTCAACAAACTCCCACTCAGATGGAGAGACAGGCAATAAAACAAGAAATTACCCCACTGAGTAACAGTGCTGTAACACACAGAAGCCACTCATTTTTGAAGGAGTAAATGAATGAAAGAGCGAATGAATGAGTGAACTATGGACTGTTGTGCTATGGACTATGGACTGAGGGGTTAGAGAAGGCTTTCTAGAAAGTGATTTGTAACCTAAAGGATGTATAAATTTAGCCATGTGAAATGGAGTAATGGGGAAGAGTATTCTAGGCAGAGGAAATGGCATGTGCAAATGGCCTGGGCTTGGGAGGGCAAGATGTGGTGGCAAAGCCAAGAAAATTCTAACATATCGGCATAGGTTGTGGGGGTCACGGTGGGGGTATGTGGAAGAGATAAGGTCTGTGAAGTACTCAGGGGTGGGTTGCAAAGGATACTGTCATCCATTTTGAAGAATTTATATTCATCCGAAGAAATGGGACGTTTAAACAAGCTGGAGATGTTGGTATTTTCAGGCACCAGAGTCAACCCAATGAGAACATTTCAGAGGACCTTTATCTCTGTTTTCTGGAAGGATGGAAAAGCATGATGCCTTATACAGTTCTCAGTTCTAATTACACAAGTTACGTGTGCATAAGAGTCATGGTCAGGTGGAGACAAACTGAAAGCGTCTCTGTGAGCTCAGAGTGTGGGGTTGAGAAGGCGAACAGGGCAAAGTCCCCTTCTGTATCCACTAGCCTGGAGGGGCCTCACACTCAGGAAATCCTTGCCTATGGGGACCCATGATGCACCAGGGCAAATGCATTGGAAGTGGTAGCCAGGGCTGGGAACAAGTACCTGGGAAGAGAAAGGCCAGCCTGGATGCCCCAGGGTAGCAAGCCAGTTACAATGGAAGCTGTTATACTCACAGGCCCCTTCGTTTGAGTTACCTTCTAGCCTCGTTCTCCCCAAAAAGGGCTTGCCTGATTCCCTGCACCCATCCTGGAACCAAGCTCCAGTCTGAGAGCCCATCAGTTTTCTCATTCCTGACAGAGGTGGTAGCAATACACATGTTGCCAATGAACTCCCAGAGGTGGGAAAGATACAGCATCCGCAACTGCAAATGGGAAGACAAAAAGGAGGCGCTGAATGGGAACAGGGCCTTTACCTTCTTTTTAAAGAAGTCTCACTCAACAAAACTCCACTTGAGCAACATTATTTTGAGGTCCCTTGTCCCAAAGCAAAGCTTGCCAGATCACCAAGCAGATAAAGATGACAGGGACGGCTGTGCTGGGGAGAACTTGGTAACGCTGGACCATCACCCTGTCTGTGTGCAAAGCCTCCTGGGAGAATCCACAAAGGAAGTTCCGCCTCCCCAGTCCAGAAGCTGACATCCTGGGCCGCCAGAGTTTGCTGTGATTCTCGCAGTTCTGGTGTCTCTGTGCCTCACCCTCGTGACCAATTGCTGAGAAGGCAGACATGGTCCTTTGAGAAAGCCCAAAAGTCCCACTCCTTTAGGCCCAAGTTACCTGTAATAAGGGGTGGGAGGGAAGCAGGCTCTTGACGGTGAGGTCTCACTGATATTGGTGGCCCCAGGACAAGAGTATAGAAGGAGGCCTACATACTGGATGTCTAAATGTTTATAAGTCAAGCCAGCAAACCTAAACAAAATATGTTCTCCTATCCTGGCAAACATACCTCCAAAATGATCTGGAAAGTCAGGTTTGAATTTAGAACCTCAGACCCCTCAGAGTGGCCGGCCACAACATGGCAGTGGGGGGTGGGGGCGGTGTCCCTGCCTCAATGCCCTGGTCCCTCCCTTTCTCCTCCTGCCTCTTACACCAACCAACACCGTGATGGGCCTCCCACACGTGCACATAGACACCCCAGCCTGAACATCTAAGCTCTGTACAAAGAGTCACCCTTGGACCTAAAAGTGTGCACACCTAAAGCATGGTTATGCCCCCAGGAGAACAGATCCATGGATGAGCCTGCAGAGATCCTGAAAGGGGTCCCAAGGGCCATTTAAACAGAGAACAGACAATTCTGGGATCTCAGGTACCCATGAACTGGTAGTGCCCTCCTGGCCTCACAGATCTCTTGCCCCATGAGGATAGTTACTGCTGGAGGAGGTCCAGGGCAAAGATTCCTCTCGCCCACAGCTAAAGAAGCACAGTAGTATTGGCAGGGGCCAGACCAAACCCACTGTGTCAATCACAGATGTGACACTGGTCTGAACGTTTTAAGAAAACCACCCACTGTGCTTCTAAACACAGACACCATTGCTTTCCCAAGGGCTGGCTCAACCTCCTTTCCTCCTTCATCTGTCCCAGTTCAGACCCAAACAGGACTCTGGGAAATGCTCCCCATTCCCATTCACCCCAAATCCAAATGTCCAAGCCCCTCCCAAAGCCCTTTGTCACAAGCACACCCTCGTGATCTGGATACCCAGACAGAGGCAAGCTCTAGCCCCTACTGCATTTTCAGCAAGGGTTTCTTGATCCAACTTGGGCATTAAGGGACTGATGAGGTTAGCGTTGATGGCCTTGAGGTCCCCTTGCTGAGAAAACCAAACAGATCTGATGCCTCACCTGTTAGGAACACTGAAAAACCAAAACTCAAAGCTGAGGGCCAAGTGTGAGGGTGTGCAGAAAGGTGTGTGTTTTTTCTTGTCATTTTCGACTCTAATGATGGACTCACGTTGCCCGCTCTTCCCTTTCTCTTACACCTTACCTACCTACTAAAGGAGGAGCTCTTGCTTGGTAAGTGGATATAATCCGCAAAGACATGAGAGAATTTATTAGAAGCCACTCGAGAGCCTTAGCTACCTTCTCCAGGGGGAAAAGGACACACACAAATAATCGTAGAGAGCTTTTTTTTCGTTTGTTTTCAGTCAGACTATTTGACTTCCATTTTTTTTGTCCCCCTTTCTTTTCCCCTTTAGTTGAAAACTACTAAAATGTCATTTTGTGACCTTGACTTTATATTTAAAAAAAAAAAAAAAAACCTCTCTTTATTTCATTTCTTTTCCCCTTGCAATATTTGTTTAGGGTTCTATTCAGGGAACTTTTTTCTTTAAAAAAAAAAAAAAAGGTCAAATTCGTTGAGGATTTGGTTGAAGTTTCAAATTTTGGCTTTATCTTTTTTTTTTTTTAAGTTCCAAGATATGTTTTTCATGTCCATTGCCCCATTTCTTTTCCCCTCCCCCTTCCTTTATTTTTATTATTGTTTTAGCTTAAGGGTGTTTATACACCCCCCCCTTTCGATTGAGTTGTCTGTTTTGTTTGAGTTAATTCATTAGAAATTAAATTTTGTATAATTTCCTTTTTCTTTTGTTTAATCTGGATCGCATGCTTTTTCTCTGCATGATACCTAAATCTTCCAGTTATTCTAGCAGGGGGTAAAAAAAAAATATCTCCTTTCTGTGGTATTCTTTCAGGAATTTGTGCTTTTGTTTTTTGGCGTCTCTTCTTTCCTCTTCTCTCTCTCTTTCCTTTCGTTACAGTGCATCATGACGGTAAACATTTCTTGGTTATTTAGACACAGTGCACAGGCCCGGCGATCAGCAGTGTCCAACGGGTGTTTTTGCTTTCAGATCACTGGGTCGGGGTCTGCAGCTGACCTCTTTACCAAAACAGCCAGCCCGCTCACCACCTCCCGAGGACGCTCCCAGGAGTATGACTCAGGCAATGACACCTCCTCGCCACCCTCCACGCAAATCAGCTCAGCCAGGTCACGGGGTCAAGAGAAGGGGAGCCCCGGTGGGGGCCTAAACAAGAGCCGGGAACTCAACTGTGGAAACACCTCTGATTCAGGGAACTCCTTCACCACCTCCTCACCCCAGAACAAGGGGGCCACTTTGGAGAATCTCTCCCCCACCAGCAGGGGCAGAGAGTCAAGGTCAGTGCACTTAGGCTGGGTGGGGGTGGGGGGTGGGGGGTCCTGCCTTAGCTCCACCTTCTCAGTCTCTCACCTTAGCCCTCTACCCACCCACTCCCCACTCCTAACCCAGGACTCTTTGATTTGCAAGAGAGAGAAAACTCAACTCAAACTGGCATAAGTTAAAAAATATATATCCAAGGATATCAGCTTCGGGTACAGCTGGATCCAGGGGCTGAAAAGTACATCATTGAGAATCTATCTTTCCCATTACATCTCTGAGCTCTGCTTCCCTCTCTATTGGCTTCATTCTCAAGCAGACCCTCCCAAGCATGGGCACATATGCCAACCATTCTGCAGGTTAGCCAGCCAATGGAAGCAGAATGCCTCTTTCCCAAAAGTTTCAGCAAAATACCAAGGCAGATTCTCATTGCTTCTGCTTGGCCCATCTTGGTTCATCTGCCCACCCTTGGATCAATCACCCTGGCCCAGGAGATGCTGTGCTTTTGGCAAGAATGTGTCACACGCTACCATCAGGGCTAATGAGTAGTCTTCCCACATACACAAAACTTGGGGGAGGTCTGGTTCTCTGAAGGAAAAGTCAGGGTACTGATATCAGGAGGGAAAGAGGCAGGTGCACCCGGGTGTCTCATTCAGTGAAACCTCCGACTTCGGCTCAGTTCAGCTCAGGTCACGATCACATCGTTCATGAGTTCCAGCCCCGCATCAGGCTCTGCAATGACAGCATGGAGCCTGCTTCGAATCCTGTTTCCCTCTTTCTGCCCCTCCCCCACTCTCGCTCTCATGCTCGCTCTCTCTCAAAAAAAATATTTTTTTGAAAAAATTTTGTTAAAGGAAGGACAGAGGCTGGGCAGGCAAAAACAAATGTCAGTTTTACCATTAATCTCAGGAGAAAGTCTAACATTAAATCCACTGAAAGTCAACTGTCATTTTAAAAAGTTCAAATGCATTGAAAATCTGTGGCAACAGAAAAACCTGCTCCTGGATGTTTGTAGCAGCTTTATTCATAATTGCCCAAACTTGCAATCAACCGAGACATCTTTCAGTACATGAATAAATAAACAAACTGTGGTCCATCCAGACAATGGAATATTATTCAGCAATAAAAAGAAATGAGCTATCAAGCGATGAAAAGACAGGGAGGAGCCTGAAATGTATATTGCCGAGTGAAAGAAGCCAATCTAAAAAGGCTACATCCTGTATGATTCCAACTATATGACATTCTGGAAAAGGCAAAACTGTGAAAATAGTAAACAGATCAGTGGTGACCGGGGGGGGGGGGGGGGGGGGGGGGGGGGTTAGGGGGTAGAGAGGGATGAACAGGTGGAGCACAGATTCTGTGTGACATTGCAGTAGTGGATACATATTTTACATTTGTCAAAACTCACTGGGTTCACAAGAGTAAACCCTAATATAAACTCTGGGCTTCGGGGGATAATGATGTCAGCGGCGGTTCACTGATTATAACAGATGTATCACTCTGGTGTGGGCTGTTGAATGGAGGGGGAGGTTGTGGGTGTGGAAAGTACAGAGGGTTCCCATATACCTGCAGAGTATGTCTGTGTGTGCACGCACGTGTGCACGCATGTGTATCTTAACCCACTTGCTAGATGCAGTTTTTCTGCAGAAAACCCTTTCATGCAGTTGCTTATGAGCCAGCTGTAATTCTAGTTCATTACCCCCTTACTCTCTCATTCAAGAAATCACAGCAAAATGCTAATCACTGAGGATAATGTCACAATAATAGCTAGTAAAAATCGCTGATCATTTACTCTATATCATTCACTCAGTTACTTATCCCTCTCCTAGTTTTCAGGCACCTCCTGAATGCCAGCCACTCAGCTTGGTGCTGGAGATACAAAAATGGCATGGTCCCTTTCCTCGGGAGCATGTAATTAATGGGGCAGATGCAGAGATACAAGAGGGGTGGAAAAGGTTTGCGGGTATATTCTGCCATGCTAACAGTGGGGTCTTCTTTCTTCTGGGGGTGGGAGTCTGCTTTTGTTCAGAGTGGCCAAGATTTCAGAATGATAGCCGAAGCCCTAGCAGTGAAGCTGTTAATGGCTTCTTCAAGGACAGAGCACCCTTTTGTCCCCAGCACACACAGCCCACTTCAGTCCTGGACAAACAACTTGGCATCCACACGTAGCCTCTGGTATGCCAGCCCCAGGACATCTCTGGCCTCAGTTCACGCCCAAGCCTGCCTGGGAGCCAGGGCTGGGTCAGAACAAATGTCAACATCTCAAAGAAAAAGGAGTGATGTCCCCAGATGAGATGAAGGACATACTTCAGGGCAGAAGAAAACAGAATAGCACTAACAACCACAATAACGATAATGGCTGCTAACATTTGTGGAGCCCTAATTATATTCCAGGGGCCATGCCAAGTGCTTGCCATGGACAATCTTCCTTGATTCCTCCTTGAACCTTTATGGCATAAGCATTACGATAGACCTTTTTTAGCTGATGGGGAAACTGAGACTCAGAGTAGTTAAGAAACTCGGTTCATAAGGGCCAGCACCAGGATTCAAACACGTATCTGTCATAGAGCTGAAGCTAAAGCCTGAGTGGCATCCAGCACTTCCCTGTTTAGTTTGATCTTATGTGGACAGCCAAATTAAATAATTTAGACCCAGCCTTTCATTTTGAAATTAACTGATCTCTAAAGTCATGGCTGTGTACGTCATATCAGCAATGAGCAGAGGGCTGAATGGAAGAGGTATCGTTGGCTCTAAATCAAGGGAACCTTCAACAGTGAAGGTAGGAGACTGATGAAGTGGAGGGGGCATGGGCTTTGGAGCTGGACAGATCAGGGTTTGAGACTCTGAGTGGCCTTGAGGAAGTAATTAACCCTTCTGAAGAGAATAGTGCCAGTTCCAAAAGGTCATTGGGAGGATCATACAAGATGATGCTTGTTTAGCACCCAGGACACTAAGAGGCTCAAATGTTTACTTCACAACTATTTATTCATGACCTAGGCCAGATGAATCAGGCTCTGTCCAAGGTGCTGGGATACAGTATCCAGAGACATGAGTCCTCACCCTCAAGCTCAGTGACTGGAGGAGGAAGAGACAATTTTAAGACCAAGTGAGGTCTTCTAGGGATGGGGGCGCGGGGGGGGGGTGGAGGGGAAGTGGGGGTGGTGCCTAGGGACTGGGGGCTGTGGCAACACATTGGAGGTCACCCAACTAGACTTAGGGGGATGTCAAGAAAGGCTTCCCACAAAAGGTGAGGTCAAACTAAAACCTGAACCATGAGTAGTTATTGTTAGGTGAGGAGGGGAGGAAAGAGGGTTGCAGGCAGTGTGAATGTTCTGAGGCCTGGAGACAGGGAAGGAGCAGGGGGATTTCATGAGGAACAAGTAGTCCATTATGGCTGGAGTCAAGAGAGGAAAATGCCAAGAGCTGAGATTGGAGGGGTGAGCAGGGGTTGGGTCATTATGAGCCTGGAAACTCTATTAATGTGATTTGAACTTGACTCTTGGCACAAGCCAAATGAACATGCCCTTACTGAGAATCCAACAGGAGCTTTATATGGCCCTAGGCAGGGTGGAAATACAGAAGACAAGGCCCTGCCACTGGGTGATTTTGAACAAGCCATCACTCTTCTTTGGGTCTCAATTCCCCCATCTGCAAAATGGGCTACACTGAAAGTTTCCCAAACTTAAACCACCTACATGGCACCTGCTTGATTTTAATCATATCCCTGTACTACTGGTACTCGTATTTACCTTGACAAACTCACTTTTTTTAATATAAGGAAACTTATACTACTGTCTTACATAGAAAATTTATAGCATTCATCCTAAATAGAAAGCACCTGCAAAAATACATGATTTTTTATATGAAAATACATAAAGACAGTGGATTTAATTCTTGTTAGTAACAGTTGTCTGCCCAAGGCTCTTGAGCACCAGGCCTGGGAGACTGCCAGTGTTCCAGAGATGGTGGAAAACCCACTAGTACCCAATCCAGTGTCTCTAATGTACTCAGATGGGCTGAAAAAGACTCAAAAGGGAATAAATCTCTCACTATGTGATTTGATGTTATTTACCATTATGCCCGTGCCCACTGACCTACTCTGAAGTGCCCCCTCTGGAATGCATCCCCCTCTGTCCCTATTCCTCTACCAGCTGTGGCCTAGAAAGTCTTTCCAGAGGTAGTAAGATGGGACTAGGTGGAAAGGGGTTTCTGAGGGCACCACAGCCTGGACAAAGGTAGGGAGAGGAGTGTTACCTAGAGATGCCTTCAGGCTAGCGGTCAGGCCAGTGCTAACAGGTGTTCTCCCCACATCTGCAGAGGATTTCAGTCGCCATGTCTGGAATGCGCGGAGGTGAAGAAATCCGGTTTGGTCCCAGCCACAGCCCGGAGCTCCCCCATGAGAGGATGCTCCCGCAGCCCCTCCTATGCCAGCACCCGCTCTTCCAGTCACTCCTCCCGATCCCCAAACCCCAGGGCCTCCCCCAGGTACACCCGAAGCCGATCCACCTCCTCCGGGAAAAGGTGAGTGCAGTTTTGACCTCTGTTCTGCAGCGCTTTCGTCCTTAGGGAGCTAGTTAAGGTAACTGGACATGTCCTTTGACCCACCGGTGAAAGAAGTCAGACAGATTTGAGTTTGAATGCCCACTACTCCCATTCCTAGCTGGTGGCCTTGGGCCACAGATAACCTCTCCAAGGCTCAGTCTCGTCATCTGTAAAATGAAAACATTAACCTCTCGTGCCTCGGTTTCCCGACTTACAGAATGGGCTTAATAGTACCTAACCCTAGGATCTGTTGAGGATTAAATGAGATAATGCACAAAAAGCATTAGTTCAATGTCTGACACATAATAAAATACATAACAATCATAGCTAACATTTCCTGTGTGCTGGCTCTGTGCAGTATGTGATTTGCCCTAATTTACTCATTTACAATTCTATAGGGTAACTTCGATTATTTACCCCCTTATATAAATGAGAAAACAGAGGCCCAGAGAAGTGAAATCACCTGCCCAAGGTCACACAGCTAATAAGTAGCCTTAGATAGTAAGAATTCAGTCAGAGGAAGTGGTCGATATTATTATTAATTGCCCAGGAAAGGGCCAGCCAGGTTCCTCTGCCTGGCGTCCAGAAAGAAAAAGGTCACCCCCTGAGGACCAGCTGAATAAAACCCTACACTTCCGGGGCGACCCCGGCGAAGCCCAGCAGGCCCCTCGGAGACTGTTTACTCTCCCGCAGGTCCTACTCTCGCTCTTCCAGCTATTCCTCCAAGTCTGGCAAGAGGAGCCCCCCCAGCAGAAACTCTCGATCGCGCCGCAGCCCCAGCTATTCGCGGTACAGCCCGAGCAGGTACAGGCCCCGCCCCCCAGGCACAGGCCACGCCTCCCAGCTCACGTCTGGGGAGCGTCACCCAAGCCCGCCCCGCTTCCCCCTTTGTCCCAGCATTGCACGAGTAGGAATGGGAAGATGACCCAGCCTCCTCGTCTTCGCTGGAGTTATGTTTGGGGGCCCTAATGCACCCGCTATACCCACACCCCGGCCTCTTCACACACCTAATACTCCCCTTCCCCATATTCAGAGCCCCCAGTTCTTACGCACGCACCAGAGCCCTCTTGACGTTCACGTCCTCGCCCCCGTGGCAGCCGCGCCCCTGTAATGCCCACCCTCGAAGGCTGACACCCCTGCACGTGCCCAGCCTCACCCCCACAGTACACACCCACAGCCCCCTGGGGCCCCGGGAGGAAGCCGCCACCTGCCCCAGTGGGGTGAAGGGCACAGGTGAGAGGCAGTGAGTGCCCCTGTCCCACGCGTTCACGCGGGAAAGCCAGCCGCAATAGCCCCTGCACCCCTTCAGGGAGCGGGACCCCAAGTACAACGAGAAGGACTCGCAACAGCGGGAGCGCGAGCGAGCGCGTCGGAGACGGCGGTCCTACTCGCCCATGCGGAAGCGCCGGAGAGACTCCCCGAGCCACCTGGAGGCGCGGAGGATAACCAGGTGAGGCCAGGAGGGCCGGGGGTGCCCATCTCCACCCTCATTCCCACCCCTCCTACCGTTGGGGCCTCGGGCCCTGCCCGTGTCCCCTTGGAGCTGGAATTCAGGACTGTGGGAGCTCAGGGACGCTGCGGGCCCTGCAAGGAGGGGGCAGGGCCTCCGGGGCGGGGCCAGGGTGGGTGCCTGGGACAGGGGCGGGGCCAGCCTGAGGAATCTGGTGGGCCGAGGGGGTGTGGCCAGGGTCTGTGGCGCGAGCTGGGGTAGCGTCGAGGCAATGCGGCCCAAAGCAGTGGGGCAGGGCCTTTGTCTGGGGGTGGAGCCGACCACTGGAGGCCCAGCACCCTCAGACCCACATGCCAGGCTTTAGTAGACTCTGATCATACCCTGCACCAACTGAGGAGAGGGCAAAAGGATCGTCTGGGTGCCAGAGGGACTTAAGAGGGGGAGAGCACTGAATCTGGAGTGCATTCTTGGCTGTGCCACTTTCCAGATGAACAGGAAAAGTCTCTTCACTTTCCAAACGCTGTGTTTTCACCCATGAAATATTGAAGGAAATAACTCCCAGGAGTATCATGAAAATGAAATGAAAGGGGGCAAAGAGATGTGAACACACTTTGTAAACTTAAATGCAGAACACTGAAACCCGAGGCATGCCATTGCTATTGATTGCATAGACAGACTAGGTGGATACGGTTTCTAACCAGTAAGCTCTTCACAGAGAAAAGCCATAGAAGAGAAGCCTGAGTTCTGAGTGGACCCAAATTCCTCAGGCCTTGAAACCGGGACAAGTGGCTGAGAGCTGCCCTAAAACTGGCTCCTGGCAATCGGTTGGGCTCCTCCTCCTGGCCCTC
The DNA here is from genome assembly GCF_018350175.1 of Felis catus. Lineage (NCBI taxonomy): Eukaryota > Metazoa > Chordata > Mammalia > Carnivora > Felidae > Felis > Felis catus. The sequence continues at coordinate 15,587,120 of NC_058379.1, forward strand.
CAAGGGTCAGCTACTCCTTTCAGAGACCCACAGGATGGGGCTGCAGCGGGGTTCGGGTGCCTGGTTCCTCCTCCCCAGAGATGACCTGGAGGAGGAAAAAGAACCTGTGCCCCAAACAATAAAATGGGGGTAACGGCATCACCTTCTCAGATATCCCACAGATCACCGTGGTACACAGGGACTCCTACACCCTTGACCAAAGGTGACCAAAGGTGTCCTTGGGGTTGACTTGGAGGGAGACAAAGTGGCATTTCTAAAAGGCTCTCTCGTTTCCTTAGTTGGTCTCAAACAGTCCATCTTGATGAACCCAGTCAGTGTTTCCCAAACTTCAGTCACCCAGCAGCATCTTTTGATTCGTCTGTTTAGGAAGTGTACCACTGTTTACTTAATGTCTGGAAATAGATATGCCCTTTCTTAGAGGTCCATACATCTAATTCAAAAGGAATACACCACAGTATACTATAGTAAATGGAAAATCAGCCTCTCTTACCATAAATAGAAGGTTCTAGTAAAAGTAAAAATAGCAAAACAAAACTGCCATTAAAGTCTAGACGTAGATTCCTTCGCCAGCTGGAGGCTCTGAGCCCCCGGCTTGCTCTGTTAAAAAGTGAGGTTATCACTTCTCAAGACACCAGCGCTAGGGCTGAGACCTTGCCCTGGACGGTCTGAGGGCAGCTAGAGGGGCTTAAAAAGAATCTTTCCGCTAAGAGCCTGGGAAGTGGAAGGCCATGCCGCTCTCCCGGGGGACCAGGCTGGCGAGGTCCGGGTCGAGGCTGGGCGGAGTCTGGCCCTCGAGCAAGCTCCCTCTGGTCTCCGCAGTGCCCGGAAGCGCCCCATCCCCTACTACCGGCCCAGCCCGTCTTCATCCAGCAGCCTCAGCAGCACCTCCTCCTGGTACAGCGGCAGCAGCGGCCGCTCTGCCAGCCGCAGCTATTCCCGCAGCCGCAGCCGCAGCCGGAGCCGCAGCCGCAGCCGCAGCCGCAGCCGGAGCCGCAGCCGGAGCCGCAGCCGCAGCCGGAGCCGCACCCGGAGCAGGACCCGCACTAGCAGCAGCTCGGGCTCCCGCAGCCCCAGCCTGGGCTCCCGGAGCCGGAGCCGGAGCTACAGCTCAGCAGACAGCTACTCCAGCACGAGGCGCTAAACGAGGGCCCTCCTTTGAGCCGGCTGCCTGGGGGGTGGGGGGCCCTTTCCCTCTGCCGGCCTCCCCCGCTCCCTGCCCACCCTGCCTTCTCCTTGGTGACAGACATTGAGGGCTCCTGGACCCTGTCCTTCCTGCACTCCTGGGGGGTAGGAAACGAAAGTACAGGGGCTTCGGCCTCTATGTCAAGCTGCTAGGAGCCTCCACCAGCACCACCCTGGGGCTCAACACAGGCCTGGTCATATGGAGAGAACCATCCTCTGTTGGCACAAAAACCCTCCAGGTTTTGTAAGAAGCGATGGGTTCGTGACTCAACAGTTTGGGCCTGGCCAGGAAAAACAGAGTTTTGCTAACCCACTGCTCACAGGATGCATATGGGAGGCTAGGAGTCATTTGTCACACCTGCCCTCATTCTCCTCTCATCCCGTCGTGTGTGGACCCTCACGGGGTGGGAGGGGATGAGAGGAAACCAAGAGCAGTGAGGCCCAGGAGAGGGTGTCGCGCCTTTCACCTCCCCAAACAGGCCCAAGCAAAGGCCCGGAGGATGCTTGAGGGGGATAGAAGGGGACCTATCTGAGTGGGGAATGTGGATGTTTCAGTTGGTAAGAAGTGTCAGGAGGTAGGAGATGGGTTCTCTGCCTGTGAATATAGCAGCAAAGGGCAAGGGTCATTCTGCCGCTCCCAAGATCTCGGCACAGTCAGGAAGAGCAGTCCAGTAGATTCTAGCAACGGAGAGGCCACCACATGGCTTAGACAGCCTCTTGGCTGTTCACAGGGCCCCTGAACCTCACTGAGAAAAGACACAGTGGACAGTCAGGACAGCTTGGTGTGCAGCCCCACATCCCAAGTTTGCCTCAGCCCCCACTGGCTGGCACCAGCTTAATTCCACAGGACCATCTGCTGAACATTCCCCAGGGCCGTGGCCGGCTGCCAGTCCCCAGCGCCAGCCAGTCTGGCCTTACCCTCCAGTTGGAGTGCGCCTGCCCCCTCCCCACCTCCCAGACTGCCACACCCTGGATCCCACCCAATGTGGCTGAACCATCTAAACCCGCCCTCAGCCTAAGCTACCCCCTTTGCCTCTCAGGAATGTTGCTGGGATGGGGCATAGTAGCTCAGGTTTTGGGGAAAGACCCAAGTCCAGAGAGTCTGGGGGGACAGGGGCTTGGGAACTCCATGGCTTCCGAGGCTTCCTGTCAGCCAGAGCCCACCTTTATTTCTGCCCTCTCCCTGTCTTCCCCCTGCCCAGGGCTGGGCAGCATGGGTAAGCTGATCTCTGACACACAAACACCACCAGCTGCTTCACCCACAGAAGGCACTGAGAACAGGGGTGTGAGGGAGAAGGTCCTTAAAATAAACTCCTGGGCACCCCCCTCACCAGCTGACCGGCCTTCCGGAGCCCTGTGGGTGAATGTCAAGTTTGCGGTGGCAACAGCGGCAGGGCAGGGCATGGAGGGAGATAGTGAGGGGGGACAGTCCGCAGCTCTGGATACTGGGGGGCGAGCTATGGGGAAGCAGGGACCAAACACTCTTCTTCCTTCACACCCCAGGGACAGCATTTGGGAAAAAATCCCTTTTCTTGACATCAGTGACCCGTCTCCCCGACCCCTCGTCTTTCCCAGTCCATCAGCCCGTGGGGCCAGAAACTGCCCTGCAAACTCCCGCAAGTCCTTCTTCCACCAGGAGAGCAGCGAGAGGTGCCCCAGACAGCATGGGGTGACCTGGCCTTCCCCCGATGCCCTCTGGCCCGGCCCTGGGCCCCACCCGCCAAGACTGACAGATGCCAGTGCTGTCACCACAGAAGGCCGGATGGCAGGTGCCTGGGACAGGGGCAGGTGCCCTGGGAGGGCATGTACAGCAACTGTAAATAACCCTCTTCCCTGCCCGGGAAACCAGCCTGGGCTCCAGTCTCCCATCACGGAGACAAAGTCTTCTCCGAGCCGCAGAACCTCTGGAGCCACGGACCCTCCTTAGCAGGACAGCAGTGAGAGAGGCCTGGGAGCCTCCCGTCAGACTGCCTTCAGACAACTCTAGGGGACCATTTTGCCTGGGGCTCCTAGCAAACCTATTATTTATTTTATTTATTTATGTTTATTTATTTATTTATGTGATGATCTCTCTCTCTCTCTCTCTCTCTCTCTCTCTCTCTCTCCCTTGGTTGCCATTAGCAGTATTCAACTATTTATTTATTTATATGGAGAGGTGTGTGTGTGTGTGTGTGTGTGTGTGTGTGTTGGCAGGGGGCGGGGTGCTTCTGAATTATTTTTGTGCATCTCTTTTTTTTCCCTCGTGTCTTTGTGGATGAGATCTGAGAGGCCAGATGTAGCTAGGGATGTTGGCTTTGTTCCCGCAGGTGAGACCCACAGAGCTCTAAGTCCAAACAGCCTGGAATTGGCCTGGGGAAGGGGACACCTCAGACCTAAGGTTCGTTATGTCAGTGAGGTTCAGGTTTGCTCCCCAGCTCCCTGCCCACCAGCTACCTCACTGAGGTATCAGAAAAATGAAAACATCCACAAGGCTTGTGAGCTAAAGGCCTGAAATGATACACTGGAGTCACAGCTCACATGGGGGTTGGAGTCTAAAGTTAGCATAAGCTAAGGTAAAACTTGCAGCGTCAAAATCGTCGGTGTGAGTGCTTTAGGGAGGCACCTGCTGGGAGACGGATGTACTGTATGTCGCCCACTGATGAGGCTTCTTCGTCAGTACTGCAGGAGCCGTCTTGCGTTTGGGGGGCCCATGGTGGTTGAACTGTTTAGCACTGGGATCGAACTTTGAGTGGACAAGGAGAAAGCAGGGCAGGAATTGGGCTGAGGGAGTGGAGAGAAGATGCACATGGGGTCTCACCCTTACTCCAGCAGAGACAATAGTGGGCAGGATCACTCCCTAAGCATCTCTGAGCATCCTGGTGGGTTTCGTGTAAATTACACATCCTTCTGCTTCCATTGTAGCTAACTTCTCCCCATGCACTGAGGCTTTTCCAGGCTGCTCTCTTCCTTCTGCAGGAGGCCCACTGCTTCCTGGAGTGGTATCAACCTCCCTAGGAGAGATACACAGACCCAACGTAGAAGCCTTTTGCTGGGATCTCCTGCTTTCCATCAGGGAAGAGCACAAAGCTATTTCAGAAATTAGAGAACGGAAAAAAAAAAAAAAAAAAGACAAGATGAAAGGAGCAGCCGGAAGTTCCCCCAAGAAGGTCATTGAGGGTCACATCAAGCCAGGATCTAGAGGCCTTTCTTTACCAGTCCTGCCCCTCTGACTGGCAGTGTCTTCCTGCTGCCTGCCAGAGAGGCCCCGCCCCCACCCTCTTTCCAAAGTCATCATTCACTGTTTTGAAATTGCCAGATTCTCTGGTCTAGCTTTGAGTTTGGTGAGACTTTTGCAACATCCCTGGTCGTTTCCCTGGCAATGTGACTTTACCCCGCTCTATCCCAACCAAGAAGTACCTCCAGCCAGGGGAAAGTTGCAAGAAGGCTGCTTAAACGCCTCCAGGGGGAAAACCTCTGTCCCTCCCTCTTGCCCAATGTGCTTCTCTAATTACCTTTACATTTCCTTTCTTTTGCATCCGAAATTAAACAGCTTCTTGGGATGCTGGTGACCTTGCTTAACCAAAGGCCCCGGCCCCCCACACCTCCACATCCCTATTTCTCTGCCTATTTTGCCCACATTACCTTCTGCTTCCAGGGAATGAGACAAATCGGCTGAAATCTGCTGGTGGCGAGCATTCATTTAAAAATTTTTTTTTTTAACATTTATTTATTTTTGAGACAGAGCATGAACGGGGGAGGGGCAGAGAGAGAGGGAGACACAGAATCAGAAGCAGGCTCCAGGCTCTGAGCCATCAGCCCAGAGCCCGACGCGGGGCTCGAACTCACGGACCGCGAGATCGTGACCTGAGCTGAAGTCGGACGCTCAACCGACTTAGCCACCCAGGCGCCCCCGCGAGCATTTATTTTAAAAGCCAGCATTGGGGGGTGTGACTTGAGGCCCAGAAACATACAGCCCACCTGCAGCCTTTCTGGATGAATGAACCTGGACAGATCGCTTCATTCCTCTGGGCCAAAGATTCCCCCTTTTTAGGCGAGTTTTTGAGATACAATCCAGAATGTTGACCTGAGGGCTGGGAAATTGTCTAAAGACAGAGTGAGTTCACCAGGACTGAGAAGCAAAAAGGAGAACACCCTCAAACATTTTCAGGAGGTTCTCAATCATTAGAATAAAACGTATGTGAATTCCTTCAATTAAAAGCTAACTCACTCAAAGCCCCCTCGAGGTCTGACCGCACGCGTTCTTGTCTCTTCCTTTCTTTGTGAAGGAAAGTCAGTCTTTCAGAAAAACAAAATTGAGATGTTTGAAAGACACAAGGGTCTCAGTCTCAGAGAGCCCCCATCATTTCATTAGCTCAGAACCGTCCTCTTTCCCAAAGGCTTTCCTTGGAGAGAGCCAACATTTGGATACTCCTAAAGGTTCCAAAGCCCTTTTTTTTTTTTTAAGTCTCACTCCCATCATGTCTCCTGCTATATTCTTTTCCATGAATATTCACAATCATCTCACAAGCATCTGTCTTGCCTTGCTTGGCTCTCCAGCTAAACCGAAAAGTTTGATTAAAAAACAAACCAGGATTCCTCAAAATGTTCCCTCCTCCATCAGCCAGCTGCATCCAGTTGAGGAACTTCTGCTTAGATACAGTGTCATCAAGCAATGCTTTCCTGAAACCTCTTCCTTGTCATCTCTGCACGCATGAGCCAGTGGTACTGAGACTTGGCATCTCCTCTCTGTCTGTGGCTATTGTTTTGTTTTTTTTATATTTATTGAGGGTTTTGGGTTTTGGGTTTTGCATTGTAAATACCATGATGGGGGCCCCCTCATCAGATCATGGCTTATTTAATAATTTATTCCCTATTTATTAAATGGTATTGAGAGAGGAGAGGGACTCCTCTTCCCCTAAATTGCTATTGGAAATCGGTCCATCAATCAGTCTGGGTGTGGCTGTCTGCAGCAGGGGCATTATCCCCCAGGTAATGAGTGCTAGAATCACCCAGCAAATTGGAATTGGCAGAAACGGAGTCTTCAGTCATACAAATTAAACTCAAATGGAACTAAAACACTGGTTATCTCCGGGAAAACCTCATTTTGATGGAAATTAATTGAGGAATAAAATGCCTGTGCACGAACCAACTTCTATTAAAAAGTCACAACTCCTTGAAAAGAGAGAGAGAGAGAGAGAGAGAGAGACAAAATTGTAATTCCTTTTCTCTGGCCAAGAAAAGATATGCCTCATCTTCTAATGAGTTGAGCCAAAGAGACTGGAACAGGATTCCTTTGTGATTCTCTGGCCCGTGTGTGTCTGTCTGGATGAAACGGAGTGGGTCTCAGGCCTCAGTGTTACCATCTGCAAAATGGGATTTGGCCGAAGTGTTCTTGGCAGGGTGGAGGGAAGGGGTTCTAACTCTGATGTCATGAGCTCCAAACTGTCAGATGTATGGTCCATATGTCTTCTGCCGACTATAGGTTGAAGGATGTCTCCCAAGGAAGGAAATAAAACACCAAGCATGGACTTCATTTGCAGGGTAAGGTTGTAGTAGCTGAGTCCCACAGTCAAAAATGGGAGGCCTTCTAGTGCTGCCACCTTATATAACTCTTATATCCTGGGTTAAAGAAGCCCTCTCTCTTAGCTTGAACTTCTCTCCAAGCCCAGACATCCAGAGATCTCAAAGGAGAGACCAAGAAGGCTTCAGCGTTCGCTGGATTTAATCACTGTTTACGTGTCAGGACATATTTTGTATGGTTGTTCTAACAAGCCAGTGACCTAGGTCATGTTGCCATTTTCCAGATGAGAAAACTGAGGCCTGGGAAGGGGGAGCTGGCATGCCTAAACTCCCTGGAGCTCAGATCCACCTGGCTCCGTGTCCCACTCTCTCAGTAGCTCTTTCTTGCCAGGTGCATGTTTGAGAACTCTCTGCAGGGTCTTTTCTCTCCCAAGTCTTGGCTGCTCGCTCAAGCAGCCATTGGCCAAGGACCTAGCAGGATCCACTATATCAGCCCAGTAGGCTTGGTGCACCCCAAGGCCACCTCTCCACACCGGGGGCTGGAATTCTCATCCGGAAGACCCCAAACAAGGGGACCCGGTACCAGCCTGGCTCGGCCTGAGAAGCCAGCCTCTGCCTGGGACATCCACATCAGAGGGAGGAAGCTCCTGTGTCCTCCAGCATCCTGGGACCCTGCCCTCCACCTAGTGATACCGTGGCCATGGCTTGTTTGATTTCTGGTGTCCACAGCTAAGCATAACCTTTCCGGGGTTTCTGATTTTTCAGCCTGTACGAAACATGTCTCTGTTATAATAAAAGGTTCCATGGTATGGTGTTCTCATATGTGGCCCAGCATCCTCTGTCTATGGGGGGTGCCCAGAAGCAGAGAGGGAGGTAGGGTGGCAGGGAGACAGGGACAGAGAACGTCTAAGCAGTACCTGATGCATGTACACATTGTCACGTTGCTCAACACATTTCTTTAATCTTCAAAACAAACCTGTAGGCACTGTGTTGCCCTAAGCATTTTACATGCAGTATCTTAGTCATCGCAACCCTATGAGGTAGGCATTAGAGTCTCCTTCCTACAAAGAAGGAGACTGAGGCCCCAGAAAAGCAAAGTCACTTGCCCAAGGCCACGGATTCAATGATAGGACCCAGGCAGGCCGACCCCAGATCCCAGACTGTTCACTGCTCTGCCCCACAAGACTTCAGTTCATGCAAAGGGTCATCAGTTCTCTTCAGTAGAAGAATTTTTCTCCCATGCATTAATGGTCAGGAGGAAGTTCAGTGCAGGGCACAGATTTGGGGCCCCAAAGATCTGGATTCTAATATAGACCCTGCCGTTACTAGCTGTGTGGCACTGAACAAGGACGACACCCTGTTGGGACTTGGTTTGCTCATCTATGAAATGGAAACGACAGTAGCTCCCTCCCTGGGCTGCTGTGGGAATTAAATGGATGGCGGCTCTAAAAAATCATGTGTGTGGGAAATGCTCAGTGAATGTTAGTGAGCGTGACTACCATTCCCTAAACCGAGACTGAGCCGTGGGAGTGGGGCTCGTGGCGACAGCCATAAGTGGCCAACTGGGAACAGTGGGGTTCCTGCAAGGCCCTGTGGAGGCCTCCAGAAATGTTCTCGGTGTCCGACTTTGGAGCTTCCTGCCGTAGAGAACAGAGGCTGAAAACACCCATGAGGACAGGCAGGTGAGAGAAGGCAGCAGGGTTAGGACTGTGGGGACCCGGGGAATCCAGGACACCATTGCCAGATCGCTAGCTCAGCTCAGGATTGCCAGATCTCCCCATTTCTCAACAGAATGTGAATTTTTATTTTTCATTATTTTTTAAAATTTTTAGTGTTTATTTATTTTTGAGAGAGAGAGAGGGAAAGAGAGAACGAGTGGGGGCAGGGCAGAGAGAGAGGGAGACACAGAATCCAAAGCAAGCTCCAGGCTCCAAGCTGACAACGCAGAGCCCGACGTGGGGCTCGAACTCACAAACCCTGAGATCATGACCTGAGCCGAAGTCGGACGCTTGACTGAGCCACCCAGGTAACCCGAGAATGTGAATTTTTAGACAAAATTTCCTGATTTTCAAAACGTGCGTTAACTCAATCTTTTTTCAAACATTATGCAAAGGCAAAAAAAAAAAAAAAGTTATGCAAACACACATACGGATAATGTGTATCATCCCAGGGGCCAGACAGGTCCCCCGTCCTCAGGAATACAGCCCCTTGTCTACAGCAGAATGTCTCCACCCGACTAGGGTATCAGCTGGGGGAGAAAGAGCAAACAAAATAGGTTACCTACTGTCACCTCCCCTTGTAGCTTGCCCCTCTAGAAATCTCCCTTGAAGATCAACTGGTGGGATTAACCTCGCTGGGGTACATCCATTGCTCTCTGTCACAGCCGCCATGACACCACCACACACACGTGGATTTCTCTCTTCCCAAACAGGCTGTCGCAAGGCAGCAACCAGAGTCCCCTTATGAGGCTTCACTGATAAATCATAGTGGTCATAATAATAATAGTTACCTTTTATGGATCGATGATCATGCACGCACCGAACCTCATCAGGCATTACCTTCCTTAATTGTCCTAACAACCCTGTTTAGCCCCATTTGACAGATAAGAAAGTTGAGAGTCACAGAGGGAGTGCCACGGAGCCGGTGGGTATTTGAACCTCGGTCTGTGGGCCCCAGGACCGTTTCTGCTGCACCTCTTTACCCCTGAAGGCAGGAGCCCCATAACTCAGAGCTAGCCCTCCGTAAGGGCCCCTGATGACTTTTTCTGGAAAATGTGTCTGCCGGGAAGCCGTCCCTGTGATGCCAGTCATCCCTCAATGACTCACCGAAGAGGCCTTCACCTTTCTGTGTCCTGCTCTGGCCCCTGGTTGCAGGAATCAGGTGTTCTTCTGGCTAGGCTATTGGTCTGAAGAGGCACCCCTCCCCCTCCCAGCCTCCACCGTCCTGGCTGCTAGAGAGGGAGAGCGGCTTCTGGAGATGGCTCTCTTTCAGGCCAGATTAGCAGCTGCCCAGGGGTGCAGCTGAGGTAGCATGCAGCCAGCACCCTTAGCGTCTGCAGTCCCAGGGACACACACAGCCCCTCCTCATGGTGAAGGCCGTGAGACAGACAGGGGTTCTGGAGGACATCAGAAGATCCAACTTCCCAAGAGGCAGGGGCCAAGGAGTCTTGTGACCTAAGCAAATCAAGCCCCTCTCTGAGTGCTATAGTTATTTCACCTGAAGAAATTGGGTCAGGCCAGTGGTTCTTAATGCTGGCTACACATCAGAATGAGCTGTGAACTTTACAAAGCCACCCACACTTGAGTCCCACCCACCCCCAATAAGAAGAATCGCTTGGGGCGCCTGGGTGGCTCAGTCTGTTAAGCATCCGGCTTCGGCTCAGGTCATGATCTCACAGTTCCTGGGTTCGAGCCCCACGTCAGGTTCTGTGCTGACAGCTCAGAGCCTGGAGCCTGCTTTGGATTCTGTGTCTCCCTCTCTGCCCTTCCTCCACTCACACTCTGTCTCTCTCGCTGTCAAAAATAAACATTTAAAAAAAAAAGAATTGCTGAGGGTAGGTGCCAGGCAGTGGTGTTTTTTAAAATGTTTAGGGGCACCTGGGTGGCTCAGTCGGTTAAGCGGCCGACTTTGGCTCAGGTCATGATCTCGCGGTCCGTGAGTTCGAGCCCCGCGCCAGGCTCTGTGCTGACAGCTCAGAGCCTGGAGCCTGTTTCGGATTCTGTGTCTCCCTCTCTCTGACCCTCCCCTGTTCATGCTCTGTCTCTCCCTGTCTCAAAAATAAATAAATAAAACGTTAAAAAAATAAAATATTTATTTTGAGAGAAAGAGAGAGAAGGGAGAGAATCTTAAGCAGTCTCTGTGCTGTCAGCACAGAGCCCTACGTGGAGGCTCGAACCCACAAACCGTGAGATCAGAACCTAAGCCAAAATCGAGAGTCAGATGCTTACCCGACTGAGCCGCCCAGGCGTCCCAAGGTAGCAGTGTTTTTAAAGGCTTCCTAGGTCATGCAGATATGAAACCAGGACTAGGAACCGCTGAATTACATGACATCTTAAATGTCACCTTAAATTCTCAGGTGTGGTATCAGAGGTGTGGCGTGTTACCAGCCGCCACAAAGGTACTGATAACGCCAGCAACAACGCCACCCAACACTTACCTAAGACCCACTGTGTGCCGGGCATGATTCCAAGCACTTCACATATATCAACATAAACTACGTTATTTCATCCTCACAGGGTCCTTAGGAGGCAGGTACTATTTTGATGCTGATTTTACAGACCGGTTGCCCCACTACCATAGCTAGTCAGGGGGGCACCGCTGGACCCCAGGATGTGGGTAAGTTCAAAGGGACTCCCCAAGCAGCCCAGGAGGTTCAAGGAAGGCATCGCAGGAAAACTGACTGATGGCCCGGGAAATGAGCACAGTGGGTCAGGCCAGGAAAGGGGAGGAGGACAGGGGATCCCAGGCAGGAGCAAGTGCGTGCGTACAGGGACAGAGCGATGACTTCCACCTGCCGAAAGTAGGCTCTTGGTCCCCCGCCTACCCTGGGCACTCCTTCCACAGTTCTATGTAACTGGTTTACTTGTTCACTTCTTCATTGCCCATCTCCAAGAGGACAGAAGCCTTGTCTGCTGCCTCATTCATCTCCCCACTCCCTGCCCCCCACTTCCCGCCCCCCCCCCGTCCCTGTGTGCCCAGCAGGGGCGGCTGTCAAATGATTAAATCTGCTGGGTTACCAGCTCTGCTTCCTTCCCCCAGTCCCATGCATTTTTGAGCTGGTTGATTTTTACTTTAGATCGAGGTTGGGGAGTATGGTTAGGAGACTCTGGCAAAGCAGTGATATGTCCCACACAGGGACCCTAAGGATCTCTCACGCACACATTCTTCCAACGAGGGGCTGTGTCCCTCCCTACAAGTGAGAGAAGACAGCGTGGGGATGAGGCAGACACACGTGAGCACCTACTATTCACCCAGCACTGACTGAGTGTAGTCCCTAGGATAAGAGGATGGTGTGATCTTTAGAAGGCAGTGTCTGAGAGCAAGCACTTGGGAGTCAGAAGACCTGGGTTTGAACCTGACTGCTGCTTCCTAGCTGTGTGTCTGTGTGTAAGTGGCTTAACCTCTCTGAGCCTCAGGCTCCTCATCTTTCCAGTGGGGATACTAAAAGAATCAATCTCATAAGGGTCTCATGAAGATTAGCCAAGGTGGTAAACTGTAAAGCAGAGGTGATACACTTTGCCCAGCACCTGAGTTAGTATCATTGTTGCTGATACCAAAAAAGTGGGGGGTGGGGGGCAGGTAGGCTCAGTTGCCCAGGTGAGTTCATAAGTTTCTGGAAGGGTTTCAGGTCACCTTGGCAAAAGTCCAACAGCCTCTCCTCTCACCTTTCATCACCTCGAATACCAAATTCTCAAGAGAGGCACTCCCAGCCGCCGCCCTCCATGAGCATCTTCTCTCAGAAGAATCTAGAGTCTCCTAAGTAAGAACTTGGCGATCTCCCCGGGTATATCTCCACCCTGATATTTGATCATCTTCAATCGGAGTAATTATTATTTTTTTTTTAATTTTTTTTCAACGTTTATTTATTTTTGGGACAGAGAGAGACAGAGCATGAACGGGGGGAGGGGCAGAGAGAGAGGGAGACACGGAATCGGAAACAGGCTCCAGGCTCTGAGCCATCAGCCCAGAGCCTGACGCGGGGCTCGAACTCACGGACCGCGAGATCGTGACCTGGCTGAAGTCGGACGCTTAACCGACTGCGCCACCCAGGCGCCCCGGAGTAATTATTTTTTTAATGCTTATTTATTTGGGGGGAGGGTACAGAAGATCCAAAGCAAGCTCTGTGCTGACAGCAGCAACCCAATGTGGGGCTGGAACTCGTGAACCGTGAGATCGTGACCTGAGCTGAAGTCGGATGCTCAACCAACAGAGCCACCCAGGCGCCCCTCAACCAGATTAATTCTAACATCAGTCTACTAGAGGAAAGACACGGGGCACCGTTCAGGCGTTTCCTCCCACAGCCACAGGGTTTCCACTGCCTCTGAATCCTGGCTCTAACGCATGCTATATCATGGTCCACCAGTGATGAGATGACTCACAGCAGTTTTTCTTTGGGTCTTTTTTTGACTCATTGCCAGTGAAACGAGTCAAATGCTTTCTCAAGGTGTAACACTGGGTCCCTTTGACAATCTGCTCTCAAATCTAAACCCCAAATAAACAACACCAATCACATCGAATATGTTCATGTTGCCAAATGGAAAGGGGTTGGAACAGGTACACACACGCGCACACACAGTTTGTTTTTTTTTCCTTCACTTTGAAGCCCATGTCTAGCTTAAGGCTCCATGACCTCCCGTGCTTGGGCTTCAGAGAATCTGTGAATCCTTTGAAATCACGGGCAAACTTTTAATGTATGAAAATACTAGCATTTAGGTGCAGAGAAGCACATATTCCCCACTATTTTCCAGAGGAGCCCAACTTGAAGCCTTTAGGATGCTTCAGCAAAATCTGTCGTTACTCTCGTGGGTATGGCGGTTTCTAGTTGCCGCCCAGCAGTCACTTACCTTTTATCCACGGTAGTAAAACCCCTGTTTTAACGAGCTTCATAGCCACCCAGAATAAAGACTGCATTTCCCCATGTTCCTTGCAGCTGGTATAGCCACGTGACTAATTTGGGCCAATGAGATACAGGCAGAATCTCCTCACATGTCAATAAAAGAAATTGTTATATGCTTCTCCCCTTCTTCTTCACCCCTTTTTTCTTCCTGCTGGCTGGAATGTAGACGTGATGTCTGGAACTCAAGTGGCTCCCTGGTCCCTGAGGTGGCTTTGGGAAGTGAGCCCATATAAACAGAGCAAGAAGACGGAAGATTCCCAGTCTCTGAGGGCTTTGCAGAACAGGGGTAGCATGTCAGTAACAAGACAGAATGTCTCTGAGCTTTATTAAGAAGAAATAAATTTCTCTTCTCTTTCGGCCACGGTTATTTTGAGCCTCTGTTTTTCACAGCTAAAATGAATCTTAATTCATACTCAGGGTGAGGCTAAGAGAGTGCTCAGAAGGAGGTATCTTGTTTATCCTTGTCCTTCTCTATACGTCCTCCTCATCTCCTCCAACCTTCCTCCCCTCCCAGCACAAACCATGAGAACCCTTTCAGGCCAAACCCTCCTAGGAGCTGTCATTCCCAGACCTAAAAACAACACAAAACAAACTTTCCAAAGCAGTTGCCTGGTGTCATGTCACCAACTGGTCAAACCAGCTCCTGCTCTGACCTCAGAGATGGAAAAGGGGGCCTCAAGATCACAGGCTCTCCAGCTCTCCCTCCCTCGAAGGATCTCAGAGCCACCCCTCTGCATTTGTGCCTCCAATGGCACTCTACCTAAAGGTCTCAAACTGAGAGGAATAGGTACCACTTTCCCAGCAAAGGCTCTTGGCAGAGAAGCAGATACACTGGTTTATTAGAATGATATTCACATTGAGGAAGTTCTTTTGAAGCAATACCAACAACCACAAAAACACAGAATTTGGAGGTCGATCCATCAGAATTGTCTGCATCACGATGGAGCAAACAAACAAATCCAAAATTTCAGTCTTAAGGGAACAAAGGTTCATCTGTCCGCCATGTCCATTGTGGACCAGCAGGGACACCCTACCCATCAGAGATGTTGGTGACCATAGTGCAGAAGGAAGAGAAATCAACCAAGGGTCCTCCTGTCATGGAGCGGAGGTCTCCCATGGGTTACTCACATGCTTGGAACTGACAGTGACAGGTATCACCTCTGCTCACCACTCATTGGCCACAACTAGTTACATGGCTCTTACCAACCACAATGGCATCAGGAAGTGTGTTGCTTCCTATCACGTGCCCTGAATTTTACTGAATCCCAACTACGTGCTGGGTACTGTTCTAGGTGCCCATGACACAGCCCTAAACAATCAGACCACAGTCCCTACCCTCGGCCCCCACGGAGCTTAGGTTCTAATGGAAGGGGCAGACAACAATCGAGGCCTAAAATATAACTCAGTTCGCAGCCGGCGCTAGGAAGAAAAACCAGCTAACGTGACTTCAGATCAAATGGTTGGAGAAGGTTTCTCTGAGTAGGTGAAATTTAAGTAGAGACACAAATGAAGTGAGAGACCAGTCCTGAGGAAATCTGGGGGAACAGTGTCATAGGCAGTGGGAACGGCACGAGCGAAGTCCTCAGACAGGAATATGTGTGGCTCTTCTGTCCAAAGGACAGAAAGAAGGCCACCAAGACTCCAGCACAGTGAGCAAGGGGTGGATGACAGCAGGGAATCAGATCAGAAAGGTAGCCAGGAGCCTCAATTTGCTTCATGAAACTTTTGTAGCATCTAAAATTGTTTTAACTGTTGACTGATGATTTGCTTATCGATAGGCGTGAGAACACAGACTTGTGTCTCATGTCTAGCCCCTAGTCTAGTGCTTTGCACGTAAGAACTTAGTAAATATGTGATGAATCAACACATGAGTAAATGAATGAATGGAGTCTCCCCCCTCCCCTGTGTCTGCTCCTCCACACATGGTCAACGATCGCCATCACCAACTCGCAGTTGCCCATGTCTTACAACCAGACGGGGAGTCTGATGTGCCCTCTCCTCTCCTCCAGTCCAATCCCTCAGCCAAAATGTTTCTGCTTCTTTAATACATCATGGATTATGTCCACCCGTTATCTCTCCTCAGCCAACAACCCAGCCCAAGCCACCATGTTCCCAGGACCCTACAACAGCCTCTTCTCTGGTCTCCCTGGAGTTTTGTCCCCCAGCACCCTCTCCACAAGTAGCAGGTGATTTTCCTAGAACTCATCATACCACTCTCCTTCTCCAAATAGTTCAATGGGTCCTCAAAATGCTCAGGACAAAGCCTAACTCTTAAACGGGGTCCAGAAGGCCCTACATCATCTGGCCCATGCCCACCTCCCCAACCATTTCCCCCCTCATGATCCATGCCAATTACCCAGTGAGATAGGTAGGTACTTCCGACATTCCCCTTTTACAGATGACAAGGCAGAGGCTCAGAGAGGCTAGGCCACTGGCCCAGAGCAGCCGATCTGGGTCTGTTCAGGTTCCTACCCCCCAGGCTTCACTATCTTTCTTAAGCAGTAAGTACCAACACTGTTACTTCTTTAAAAAAAAAAACAAAAAACAAAAAACAAAAAGCCTGGTTAGTTGAGATACTATTTCCCAGGCTGCAGAATGACTATTCGGGCTGTGAAAGGGGACTTTAAAAGCCCTGATAAAGGCCCAGGAATAAGTAGAGGGCCCCTGTGAGCCCTTGGCTAGGGATGTCCCTCTTTGAAGATGGGTGGAGAGGGGGTTGCGTGAAGCCTCTCCTCCCACAGCTGACCCCTGACTCCCTTCTCCCAGGGACATATGCCGCTAAGAGGAGCTCCCATTGAGTCCACTGAGCCCTTGGCTCCGAGAAGCTTTCACACTGGTAACACATAAGGATCCCTCTGGTTGACACAGTGATGGCTTGTCCCAGGCAGCCACCAGGCTTCCAAATATCAGTGAGTTCCTGGTGTCACTTGTTCTACCGAGAACGTCTGGAAGGACCCAAAGAAGTTTCCAGAGAAGGAGGCCCAACGAGAAGGTGGAGGGAGAGGTGGGCTGGTGAACTGTGGTCTTTCGGGTCCCTTATGGGTTTGGACAGCGCTTGCTCTGGCCATTCAGTGGGGACCACGTAGCATAGCCCACCGGACAGCGAAGCATACAGGCTTAGCAATCAGCACACATCTGCCTCTGTGCCTTTAGTTGTCAACAGAAAACAGTTAACAATATGCTACTATCTCATAGGGTTGTCATAAGGAATGACAGAGGTAAGGTAGGGTCTTTAGTGGAGCTTGGCACGTAAGAGTTCTCCAGCAATGGTGGAGATCGTTACTATTTTGTTGTTTGGGAGCTGTTATCCACAGGCTCAGCCAGACTGTCTGGATTTGAGTATCAGCTCTGCTACTTTGTAGCTGTGTGAGCTGGTGCGAGTAATTTAACCTCTCTGTGCCTCAATATTGGTGCCTCGATATTGTCGTCTGTGAACAGGGATAATAATACCTATCTTAAAGCAATTTGGATGAGGATTAAATAAATCAGTTTATGCAAAAGACAACTATTACAAAATGTTAAATAAGTATTATTATTATTATTACTTGCAGAGGTGGTCAGAGGAAGCGATCCCTGTGTTCTGTATAGAGCGTGTTTGTGAGACTTGTCATGCATTTCTGCCCAGAGCCACACACACACCGTCATGGGGGGCTTAGTTGGCTTGTGCTCCGTATCTGGCCTCGGGATCAGAATTGGCCCTTCTGTTCCTGACGCCAAGGGGGATTAACTTGCCTCACCTTCTCGAGCCACACCAGGCTGGTCCCCTGGAATGGATCAGGGCGGGAAGAGAAACGTGCACAGGCCCAGGCTCCTAAGATTGTGAGATAGGATAAGAGACACAGAGAAAAAACCCAGCTTGCTCAGGACTGCACTTAGGCAAACTTCATGACTAACCAGAGGTCACACATGGGTAGTGTATATATTGCCCTGGCGGGAATAGTTGGAAGCTTCACCCGAGGGGAGGACATTCTGCCCAGGACCCTCAGTCGGGACTCCAGAGGGGGCTGTTCACCAAGGCGCTCCCCCAGCCAGAGGTTGGATGTTGCGAGTACCTGATTTGATGTGTTAACCCTTCTCTGTTCTTCTCTATACTCTCCCCCTCTTTATGTTTACTCGAATTATTTAATTCCATATATTCCCTTTCCCGTATAATTAATAAAACTTTCCTCCACAAAACAGAAAGCGTAGCAATCGTGAATTACTGTTATTCAGAACATTCTGGAAAGAATTTTGGACATAATAGTAGCAGGAAGCTAGAGCTGAATAAATAAGCATTAGCTGTGTAGGATTATGAGGGCATTGACTTGGGTAGGGAGGGACCACGTGGGTTATTTATTTATTTCATTTATTAATCATCTTGTATTTGCCCCGGCATTTGGCCAAGGAAAGAGCACAGGGCTTGAAGTTCAGACACAGCTGGGTTTAGAACCCACAAGCTGGTGGCCTTGGACAAGTTCCCTCCCGTGTTGAACCTCAGTGTCCTCATCTGTCAGATGGAGATGATGATGGTATGAACTTCTGGGAGGGGGGCTGTGGTGAGGAATAAATAAATAGCACGCTTGGAAAGCATTCCACTGGGTGCTGGCACCTTCTAGGCACTCTGGAAATTTTAGCCCTATTCTAATGCTGTTACTGCGTATAGGGTCTGCCACATGTGAGCCAGGCAACTGTGACACTGGGTCGCTAACGGGACATCACCTGCTTGGCAAGACCTGCCGAGCTCCGACAACGCACCAGGCACCCTTCCAGGCACCGGGGATGCTGCTGCGAGCAAGACACCCGAGGGTCCTGCCCCCGTGGAGCCGAACGTGCTGGAAATTCCATCGGGGGTCTGAGAAAGGGAATGGAAAAAGACACGAGCCTACACCTCTCCTATTTGCTGCAGATGTGCTGGGCTCCTGGGGTGTCCAACGGAGGGAACTCTGACGTGGGTCTTTCTCCATCTGGAGCCTGAATGCGGCAGGCCACCAGGATCTGCGCCCACGCCTGGAACAAGAGCTCCAGACCCCTATAATTGTAGAGAAAACACTAAGCAAAAATGACATCCAGAAAGCCAGGCCTCTGAGGGAGCCACCGGGCCCCCCCCTGCAGGCCCTACAGACCCAGCCCCCCGTAGAGTTAGGGCTCAGGGGTGGTGAGGCTGGGTGGGACGGTGTGGTGGAGGGGCTGGAAATACCTAGGGGAGCACGGAACGTGGAGTCTTGCTGCCATGGAAAGGCAGCACAGGAAGAGCACAGAATTGTGTCTGCGTCCTGGCACTTCCCGTGTGACTCGAGGCAGCTACTGCTCCTTCCTGGGCCCCTGTTTCTGGACTGCAGGGTGATGTCACCCTCCCCCTGGGCTGTTTGAGAATTAACTGCAGTCCTTCCCATGTGAAAGCTCTAAGAGGAAAGTAGCCAAGAAAACACTTGTTCTGGGACCCGGGGTCGAATATTGCCCCCAACCCCTGCCCCAATACTCACACATGTGCACACACACACACACACACACACACACACACACTCCACAGGGTCTTTCCTTCCCAGAGAGAGCCAGCCTGGGGGTCCCCTCCCCTACCTGGCTTCTCCTGGTCCTGGCCCCATGTTTTCATCTGGCTGATGACAGCCTGTAGGGCTTACTGACTCCTCTCCAGGAGGCTAGGTCAGCAGGATGAGCAGCTGCCTCCCTCCTCAGCTTCCCAAAACAGAAGGCTGGCCTGACCCAGAAACGTAGTGAGAATCTGGGGGCGGGGGCTGGGGGAGGGAGCACATACAGCAGGCATGTGGGAGGATCACTGCACAAGACCAGGGGTTCCCAAGTCCCACTGTGTGGCCTTCGGCAAGGGGCTTCACCTCTCCGAGCCATGAGGGTCCACTGAGGTCATGAATAAAGTGCTGGGCACATGGTCTGGTACACAGTCAGTGCTCAGCTAAATGTAAGGCATGACGGTGATTATAAACCGTAGTACAGCAGAGGGGTCAAGAGCCAAACTGCCTAGGTTCGAATCCCAGCTCTGCCACTTAACTAGGTGTGCAGACAAGGGTGAGTCGTGCAATCTCACTGAGACTTGGTTCTCTCAGCAATAAAATGGGGATGATAAAAGTCCTTTCCTTATAGGGCTATAGGGGGATCGCATGTGTTAATATACATAAATTTTAAGTGCTTAGAACAGAACCTGGAGCGTGGAAAGTGCTGGATAAATGCTAATGTTTGCTATTTCTGTTTTCTAGCTGCACACCCTCCCTCCTCTCCTGCTGGCAGCATCCTTGAAATGAGAAGGTGGATGAAGGCTCTGTGGGGTTGTGGGAAGGAGGCCTAGAGAGGAAGGAGTAGGAGGGTCTTCTAGAACGCACCCATCAGCAGACTCACCCATAAATAAACACATAAACACACTAAGCACTCCACCCGCTCAAAGCCACACGCGAACGGCTGGGGACCAAGCCACCCACCCGGAAACCTCACCCTGGCCCCGGCCCAGGTCCCAGGCAGCACCGGCTTTCTTCTCTGGGTCACACAGTGATTCTCCCCGTTCTGGCTTCAGAGCCAGCCAGCCAGCCTCGCCCCTGCTGTAATTATAGGTGCGCTGAGGCTTCTGTGCCCAGCCATGACGTCAGCCTCAAGCTTCTAGCCTGATGATCTCACCAGAGTCAAGTGGGGACCCAGTCACTCGGGATGGGGGAGCGGGGGCACCTCAGCCTTCTGAGGGGGCACCTCTGCTAGTGGGGGAAGGAGGGTGGGGTCTCTACCAGTCAGCTCAGCACAGACCCTGGCCGCCCCCCCCCCAAGCCCTGTCACCTGGCAGCTGTGTGCATACCTGCAAAATGGGGGTGGTGATAACATCCCCGATGTTGTGACGGTTCAACGGGTTGGCACGTGCTCACCACAGAAGCATAAGGGGAGGCCAAAAATGATGGTAACTGTTGCTCTCCATAGAATTATTTTTAGCAAACGGCCTCATGCAGGCACTGCTGAACATCAAAACGATTTCTCAACCAATGACTCATTGAATTCCTTAACACCCCCACCCCACCCCACCCCACCCCACCCCAGGAGGAAGGCAGGGCTGAGACCCTGAAGCCCACGGGGGAGGGACGGAGGTGGGGGAGAACGGCACGCCCAACTGCCCACCTGTTGTTGGGGACAGATCAAAGTCAGAACCCAAGCTCAAGGGGCTGTTAGGTAGAAGGACGGTTTACAAATTCATTCTCCAAGCTATGTGGGAGGGGCAGGGAAGTCTAGAACAGGTCCTCTGTGGGCTCCCTGTGTCAGACCAGACCGCCTGCCCGGGTACAGCACCTTCTGATAATTATCATCATTAACAGTCATGCAGGGCTACCATTGGCTAACACTTCCGGTGATAGTTTCCTCATCTGTAAAATGGGGACAGTGGCACTCCCCTTACCTCCCGGGATTGGTGGTGCCGTTGAAGCCGGTTTCATATTTGGAAAGCGCTTAGAACAGGACCCAGCATACAGCAAGCATCGTGTAATGGAGAACTCCAAACTGACTATGCGAAAGTGGCAGTCTGCTAAATGTTTAAGGATGGTTACCTCATGTGTTCCTCATGACACATCCATGCAGTGGCTACTATGGGGTCCATTTTACAGCTGGGAAAACTGACAGCTCACAGGTGGCTGGGGAATAATGTTACTGCTCTCAGAGGACACTGAAGGCAAGTGTCCACGCCGGGTTGTAAGTGGGCATTGCGGCCCAAAGCCACCTGCCTTCAGATGCACTGGGCTCCCAACCCTCTCCCCTCCTTCTGCAGGAGGCAGCAGGCTCTGGGGAAGGTATTACCGAGGGTGACCTGAGCCCTCAGCAGGCAGAGGGTTATTAATAGCCGGCCTTTGCACTGAGAGTGGGGAGGCGGCTCCGGAGCGAGCCCTGGGAGAGGGGGCGGAGCTGAGCCCAGCCGGGAGGGGGGGGCGGGAAGAGAGTGTCCGACTGGCTGGCTGAACTCGGCCCCTCCCCTACCCCTGGGAGCCCAGCTGTTCCCTCAGCGGATTCTCAGGGGCTGGTTCATCACCTCCGAATACTCCTGTGACAGGAGGCGCTCGAAAAACCCGCCTCCAGCCCCAAGCAGCAATAAATAGAAGGCTCTCAGCCCTGAAGAAGCAAGGAGAAGTTTCTAGGCCTGCGTCCCTGGGTTTATTAAGCTCCTGACTCTCCTCTAGACATCTCAGTGGCTCTGGCTGAGAGCCTGGACAGTCTGGGAGGACAGTGACTGGCGGATCTCTGGTGAGGCAGAGCGGAGAGGGGCCCTCTGGAATTCTGCTGGACCAGCTGGTGGTAGCCTTTGGAGTGTCTTTGGGGGCTGGGATCCCAGCCGGGTGCACACCCTCTGTCCTTGGCAGTGGATGGTTCGGCATTTTCTGAAGCAGAAAAATAAGCTTGGAGGGCCAACCCACCCACATCACCTTGCTGTGTGACCTTGGGCAGGTGGCTCCCTCTCTCTGAGCCTCCGTTTCCCCTCCAGCTCAGCAGCCATGGCTGATGGTCAGATGCCCTTCTCCTGCCACCTCCCAAGCCGCCTGCGCAGAGACCCCTTCCGAGACTCATCCCTCCCCTCGCGCCTGCTGGATGATGACTTTGGCATGGACCCCTTCCCGGACGACTTGACTGCCTCTTGGCACAACTGGGCCCTGCCTCGATTCTCCCCAGCATGGCCTGGAACCCTAAGGTCAGGCATGGTGCCTCGGGGGCCCACGGCTGCAGCCAGGTTCGGGGTACCTGCTCAGGGCAGGAGCCCCCCACCCTTCCCTGGGGAGCCCTGGAAAGTGTGTGTTAACGTGCACAGCTTTAAGCCAGAGGAGCTGATGGTGAAGACCAAGGACGGATACGTGGAGGTGTCTGGTGAGTGAGGGGCAGGAGTGAGAGAGAGCCCGGGAGAAGGGTGTAGGCCTCAGCCCCAGGAATGGCCAAGAGAATGTTTGTTCCCTTAGAGGGTGAGCTGTGACAGCGTGACACAGGTGACTTCAGGGCTCAGGAATGCAGGCCACAGAAGTTATCTTTCTGGAAAAGCTGTGCTCTCCCTGGCTTCCAGGAGACACCTCAACCTGACCCAGTGGCTGGGGCCTTTGAGGGCTGTATCTATCAGTCAGAGCACAGTCAGGGAAGTAGAAACCACGTCACAGGTTTTGACAGAAAAAAAAAAAATTAATAGAAAGGGTAAGTCAAACAGATAGAGAAGAAATACAAAGACAAGGACGAGATGGGGCACAGTGTCACAGCACAGTCTAGAAGAGTGTGTTAAGTGCTGTGACACGCTAGAGCTAATGATCAGCGCAGGTTTCAAGAGGAATGGGGCCCCTTGTTCCAGATAAGGGCGCTGAGGCCTGACAGTCACTATGAGGATACTAACTGGGACCTTGATTGAGCATTTACTTTCCGCTAGGCACCGCACTCCGCCCTTTACCTGTAGCATCTCAGTGAAGGCAACCAGAGGAGGTGGGGCCTGTCTGTCTCCTCTTTTCACAGATGACGAAACTGAGGCACAGAAAGCTGAAAGTAACTTGTCCAAGGCCGCCCAGATTCAAACTCAGGCTGTCTTGGGAATTGGGAGGCCAGAAGAGATTTGATGATTTATTGAGCACCTACTAGGTACCAAAAACTGGACTAAGACTCTTAGATTCCTTCTTCCAAGTAATCCTCACTCCGGCCCTGAGAAGCAGGGCTGTCTGCTCCCATTTCACAGCTGAGGAGGCTGAGGCCCAAGCGGAACTTGTCCGAGGTCACGCCATGAGTCAGCAGCAGGAAGAGTCTAGGCCTGCCCAGGACGCCAGGCCTGGGGTCCTTGCCGCCACATCCCAGCCTGGGAGAAAGGAGGAGGAGACAGGAGACTCAGTCCCTGCTGGGCAGGGGAACAGCTTTCTCTCTCTTCCCTCCCAATTAACGCTCCATTAAAAAGAGTGTGTTCCCGGCACAGGCTGGCAGGCCAGAGAATCAATAAAAGCCATTGCAAGGCAGGCTGGGCGGATACAAGCCCTGGCGGGGCAGGCGGCAGTCGCAGGCGGCGTGTAGGGGGAGTTTTCAAAGCCTCCCAGGGTGGAATTGTAAACATCAAAGGCTCTGCCGGGGGTGGTGGGCCAGGAGACACGCTGGGGCCATGTGCGGATGGAGGGGTTCAGCCAGGGCGTTCCGAGTTGGCTGGTGGCCAGGCCTGAGTTCTGAAAGTGGCTGTGCCGCACTAACCAGCAGGATGCACAGAATGTTTATCTTTCCCGTGCTGTGTTTCCTTATCTGGAAATCGGGGTTCTGGTGCATGAGGATTGTTGTATTAAATGAGCTGACGGGAGTCAAGTGCAGACAAGGGTTCAGTATTGTTATTGCTGTGATGCTGCTGTTATTAAAATGCTGGGCACAGAGCAAGGCTCCAATACACCATAGATCGTAGATGTTCTTTGAGACCTGGGTTCAAATCCCGACACTGCCCGATGGAAGACTGCTCAGAAAGTCTTCTCACTGTTCTGAGCCTCAGTTGTCTTATCTGCAGAATGGGGATCATGATAATATCTCTCCTGCAAATCTGTAGAGAAGATTAAATGTGAGCTGACAATATATGATAATAAATGCAGAGAGTCTGTAAAATGGAGTTAATAATAGTGTCTGCGTGGCACTCTGTAAACGATTATTATCACCACCTCTCCCGTCTCTGGTTTTCATTCGGATTCCAGAGTCTTCCACCCTTGGTTGGAGGTGTCTCTGTGCCCTCTGGCCCCTCCAGGAGACCCCTGAAGTATATCTCCCCCATTCTCTTCCTTTCTTTTTTTTTCTTTTTTTTTTAAATTTTTTTTTAATGTTTATTTATTTTGAGATAGAGACAGAGCATGAACAGGGGAGGGGCAGAGAGAGAGGGAGACACAGAATCTGAAACAGGCTCCAGGCTCTGAGCTGTCAGCACAGAGCCCGAAGCAGGACTCGAACTCACAGACCGTGAGATCATGACCTGAGCCGAAGTCGGACGCTTAACCGACCAAGCCACCCAGGCGCCCCGCCCATTCTCTTCCTTTCTACGTGCTTCTTTAAAAAAAAAATTTTTTTTAATGTTTATTTTTGAGAGAGACAGAGTGTGGGAGGGGGAGGGCCAGAGAGAGAGGGAGACACAGAATCGGAAACAGGCTCCAGGCTCTGAGCTGTCAGCACAGAGCCCGACGCGGGGCTCGAACTCACGGACCGTGAGGTCACGACCTGGGCCCAAGTCGGATGCTTAACTGACTGAGCCACCCAGGTGCCCTTCTAGATGCTTCTTAACAGGTGGGTTCTGGCAGCTCCAGGCTGAGATCTCAGCTAAGCACCTTACTAATGCAGTGGCACTGAATGAGGCTTTGAGTGAATCATGGAGCCTCAGTTTCCATATTTGTAAAATGGGGTGGTTGGGTGCTTCAATAAGACAAAGCCTTTTTAGGTTGTAAAATGCCTCATAGGTACGTACTTAGCACCCTCAGCTTGACAGAATCCAAATCCCTGAAAGTACATATAGAGACTCTCAAAAAATGGATATGAAATCAGATTGATATCAGGGTTCCATTTAAAATCAGCTCCAATCTTTTATCCTATATCTCATAATGACAGACCTATTCTTCTTCAAGCACTCGGTGTAGGCACTGTGCTAAATGCCTACAAATGTTGGCTCCCAGGTTCCTCATGTGGACTTGCAAGGAAATATAGGTAGGTTTGTGACACCCACTTTGCAAGGAGGAAATTGAGGCTCAGAGAGAGTAACTCACCTGAGATCCCCTGGTCCTCCATGGCAACGTCTGAAATTCAAAGCCAGGCCTGCTGAGACAGTTCCGAGTCAGGATGGCTGGATTTTCCTCTGATTATGCAGCCTTGGGCAAATCCTCCCACGTCTTGGGCTTCAGTTTTACTGTTGGCCTTAGGTCTTAGGAGGAGTTGAAGTAAATCAGTATTTGCCAAACAGTACATTTTAAGATATCACGAGGCACCTGAGAAATGGAAGGAAGGCGGTACAGATTTTTAAAAGGTGCCAGAGGAAACAAAATTATAAACAGGTCTCCTTACTGCAGGACTTATCAGAGCTTTGATTTGCTACATTAATGTAGTTTATGGCTCTCTGGAGGCAGCCCTGTCTTACCTGACCATATATGAGTGTATAGTTCCAGGCAAGTGTTTGGAAAATGCTAGACTAGATGCTTTCCATGATGCTTATACACCCCAACTCGCACCCTGCAGCCCGCAGCCAAGAAATGTTCTCTTCATGGGCCACTGGGCCCAGCCCTGGCCAAGAAGAAACTGGAAAACCCAGAGGCCTTATTCCCACCCCCTCTCCTTAATCCCAGGGCCTCTGCCTCCCCTGGAAACAGCACCTTCTTTCTTTAGCTGGGCCATATGGCTTTCCCTGAAGTGCTGATCCCTGCTTCTTGGCACCTACACTTCTCTGAGGCATGTTGAAAAAATAGCAGCTGTGAGGGGCCTCTGGCTTGCCCTGCCTCCAGATGAGTTCTTTTTTTTAAAAAGAATCATAATTACTTTTTTCTGTTTACGAAAATAAAATATTTCCACGGTAGAAAACATAGCTAGGAAAGCAAAATAAGAAATTAAAAATCACTCATAATCCTTAAGCTGCCCCAATAAATAGATATTCAAATAATATGCAAATTAAGCTTCAAGATGAGCCTCTGGTAGCAGCATCCACTTTCAACCAGGCTCCTCTTTATGGAAATCTTGGAGCTGCCCCTGCTCAGAGATCCTCCCCTCCCCAACCCCAATACCCTATTTTCAGGGCCTGGACAGGGAAGCTTAGCCTTTCAGGAGTAGTCCTTTCTCCAAACATCAAAAGAAGCCACAAGCCTTCGCCTTCACACAATATTTTTACCACTTACAAAGCAGTCCTGTGACTCATTTTCATTTGCTACTCACAGCAACCCCCAAATTAGGAAGCTATTGTCACCCCCATTTTAGAGAAGAATAAACTGAGGCTCAGAGAAGAGTAGAGATGGGCTAGAAAGTGTTAGAGCAGAGACTGAAATCCAAAACCCAAATACCTTTGCTCCAGCACTCCAAGCTGTGTGACCTTGGGCATATCACTTAACCTCTCTGAACTTCCGTTCCCCATCCACAAAATGGTAATAATGAGAGTCCCTGCTTTCTAAGGTTGTCACGAAAATTAAAGGAGTCGCTATTAGTAAGGGGCTGGGACAGTGGCTCACACCAAGAAAGCGCTGTATAAGAGTTTGTTATTGCTTATTATTCCCAGGACACCAACGGGTGCAAAAGGGCTGAGTCAGAGGCACTGGCCAGTCCCCAGGGGAAGCAGGCCTCTCTGGAGGCCCAGGCTCTGGGGGGAGGGTGTCAGAGAACAGACAGTGCTCCTGGGCCACAGGCCCGGTTAGGGCTGGACAGTTGGCACTCACGGATTTGGCGGGCCCAAATCAACTCTCCCGGGGGCAGCGCGTTCAAAGCATAGCATGCTCTGGGTACCCAGACACTGCAGTTTAACAACGAATTCCTATCAGGGGACCCCTTTCCACCCAGCCCGTGAGAGAATAAATTGATGCAACCTTTCCTAAGGGCAATCTGGCAATACAGAGCAAGTCTCAGAAATTCTAGAACTTAGAATTTATCCTAAAGATGTCATCAGGCCAGATGCAAAGATCCAGCTGTGAGAATGTGTGGTGCCGTGAGGTTCTCTCTAAGGTCAGATACCGTCTCACTGCCCAAAAAGCCAGGGATTGGCTAAATGAACTTAGGGATCCCTACAGCGGAACGCTGCGCAGCCATTAAAGAAATCACGTTGCCGAAGAATATTTGGCAAGACGTGGAGAAATGATTATAATGTGTTGGCAAGAGATAACAGTTTTGAGTATAATGCGCAATATGATTCCATTTCCTAAAATCTGCGACATGTATCTATCCTATATAACACTTATGTCCATAGAAAGAAAAGTCTGGAGCGTATACAAAAAATGTGGTCTTGTCGCAGTGATGGGAGGACAGGTAGTTTTGATCATTTATTTCGGCATTTTCTACATTTTCTAGCATACACAGTCAGAGCAAAGTCAGTAATAAAGAAATTAGGAATAATGAAAAAGCAATTGATAACATAATCGCCTATAAATCGTCAGTTTTTTAAGACTGGGGCTGCCAAAAAAAAAAAAAAAAATCCCACGAGGTGATTTACACTCTGGATTCCACAGCTTCTCAGAAGGGTGTCCCCGTGGAAATGGGGGTTCTTGGCCTGGGAATGTGGCCCCACAGATGAGGAACAAATAAAGATAGGAGCTGAAAGGCTCCTCCCTGCCCTAATCTGGTTTGTTTAAAGAGAAGTTAGAGACTCTCCCCATTAAAAAAAATAATAATAAAGGAGTAAGGAGCAGTCAACAGGCTCAGAAGTTGCTATGTAAATTGAAGGTGATAGGCAGTTTGGGCCCAAACCTTCTTATCTTTTCTCTTCCTCAGGAAAGAAAACAGCCCCACCCCTGCTACCCTCTAGAAGGTGGGGCAGGTGGAATTTCAAATCTGTGGTGTCTAAGGTGTCATTTCTTTTTTTTTTTTTTTTTTTCAACGTTTATTTATTTTTGGGACAGAGAGAGACAGAGCATGAACGGGGGAGGGGCAGAGAGAGAGGGAGACAGAGAATCGGAAACAGGCTCCAGGCTCCGAGCCATCAGCCCAGAGCCTGACGAGGGGCTCGAACTCACGGACCGCGAGATCGTGACCTGGCTGAAGTCGGACGCTTAACCGACTGCGCCACCCAGGCTCCCCTAAGGTGTCATTTCTTAAAGAAAGCCCTCTTTCGAGAGTCTGGGTGGGTTTTTTCTGTTTTGTTTGTTTGTTTGTTTGTTTGTTTGTTTTAGCAGATTGAAACATTATTTCCAGGCAGTTCATCCAGTTTTAGGTAGAGATAATGTGGCTCAAAGAGCTAATTTCAGGCTGGAACAGGCAGAGGGGCATCAGACCCGCAGCCCTCGGTGTAGACTCGGAGCTGGTTCAGAGCTCAGGCCTGCCATACACCTGCTGGGTGACCTTGGACCCATCACTGGGCCTCAGTTTCCACATCAGTAACCAAGGGGGAAAGAAGCCCACCTTCAGAGCTAGGAAAGACTCTGTGCATCGTAAAGTCAACTGGGTGGCAGACTAGGGCTCAGCATGCGACCCCACTTCTTTTCTACCACCCCTCCTGGGATGTTAGCTTCAGGGTTCGACTGGCTGGTTAGGGGAAAGGGCCCAGAGGCAAGACTTAAAAGATACAACATGTGGTTCAGTTTCCGTGATTTCCTAAATCTAACTTGTAATTGCCTACAAACCACCGTCTAGGCCTCCTGTCTGGTCCGTCGTCTTAGTTCATCTTTACGACAGCCTCGGCTCAGGGGGGTCCGTTTAGTAGACGAGGGACCAGAGAGGCTCAGAAAACTGGTGTCTCCGACCCCAAGTCAAACGGCGAGGCAGGGGCAGGGGCAGGATTCGAACCCAAGTCTGAGTCCTGACCAAAGTCCGGGGGACATCGATGCTTACGCGTGGCATTCCGCTCTCTTCTAGGCAAACATGAAGAGAAGCAGCAAGAAGGTGGCATCGTTTCCAAGAACTTCACGAAGAAGATCCAGTAAGTGCCCTGGCGGCGTGGGTTCCAGGGTGAGGGTGGAGGAGTGGGTAGGGCCTGGGACCCAAGATCTGGAGCGTCTCCGTCTTGGGCATCTCTCTTTCCAGACGAGCCCCAGTGAGGGAATTGAACCCTCACACCTAAAGGGGAGAAAGTGTCACAGCAAACCTGCCGTAGGGTCCCGGAAGAGGTTACGTAGATCATGCCATCACACCTGGGCTCAGTGCCCCGCGAGGCGGGAAGTTAACAATGTCACTTTACAGATGGAGAGCCCGAGAATTAGAGAAGCAAAATGATTTGTCTGTGATTCCGTGAAAATCGAGGCACTCACCCCGTGGCACGCTTGAGGGAGGATCTCCACCACCATCAAGAAAGACCCTGCCTTGGTGCCCGAGTGCCCAGTGGATTCTTTCGAAGGGTGCCTGCTCTAAGTGTCCCACCGCGGGAGAGCGTGCGCCTTCCCTACGGTATCCACAGGAATGAAGGCGGAACTTGTCCTGACATTGCTGTTTCCTCCTGGGAGGGGTTTGGAGGCTGAGAGGTTGGGACATGTGAAGGGTGGGTTTTGCTGAGGGCTGTGGGAAGGGCTGAGCCGGGGGAATCATGGGAGCGGCCGGAAGACCACCAGGCTGGGCCAGTGAATCGAAGCCACACCGGGGCCCTAAGGGAGATGCCTGTAGGGAGGGAGACGACAGCCGGGTGCTGCTGGTAAACACCTCTTCCCTGTACTCAGCAGTTGTCCACTGTGTGCACTCTGGCTCCAAAGCCCTGTCCCAGTCAATGCCTTTAATCGTTGCAGCGGGCAGAAGAGACATTACCCTCCTTGTTTGTCGGGGAAACTAAATTCCCAGAGGTGTAAGGGGCTACCTAAGGTCCTTACAGTTAGAATTTGGCCCCAAACCGATCCCTGAACTCGGTTCAGTGCTCGTGCCCCGGAGCAAAGGATGCCCTTTCTTCACCTGTAAAAGGGATGGGGGTGGATCTTGATTCCGGAATCCGCCGACTGAAAATGAAATGAGATCAGAGCACAGCCACCAGCACCCAACTGGTCCTCATAAGTGGCAGGCTATTATTACTATCATTGGTGTGGTTATGGAGTCTCAACTCCACCCTCGGCCCTGGCAAAAATGTCCTGGTCTGGAGAGATTGCACCAGCTGAATTCTGAGGCTTCCTTCAGCTTTGGGATTCTGCAGTCCTGTCTCTCCTGCTGTGTGCCCATTCCTGACCTGCCCGGCGCCTCTGAGTTCTTAGAAGCCCATGGACGCTTCCCAGTAAGGCAAACAGCTAACTGTTTCTCTTTACGCTCGCTGGCTCGCCTGCCATCCCCAAGACCCACACCTCTTCCTGGTACAGTGGCCAGATCACACGCTGCTGAGAGGGAGAGGGGGGAAAAGAAGGGGGGACAAGTGCGGGGGAGCTGATGTTTCTTTGAAGAGACTCAAATAAGGTCTCAGGATGGAGTCACTGACAGGGCAACTCCGTGGAAGGGATTGAGCTGGAAAGAAGTCAGCGGGTTAATCATCTTTTAAAAACGTGGATTTCCCCATCTCTGATGCCTCCGGGAAAACAGCTTGCTGGGGTGATTTGAGCAATAGAAATGTTTAAAGTTTCTCAAGGCACAGGCTGCTATTCGGCTGGGGTCCAGCAACCGAGCTGAGCTTCTTGTTATAATATTGGGCTAGCCATTGTCTTGAGCCCCACAAGTGCCCTCCCTACCAACCTGGCCTTCCTGACCCTGTCTCTGGGATCCTCTGAGCCTCCCCACATGCCAACAACAGGGGGTCCCCAGGACCCCCCCTCCATCCCTATGCCATGTATCCATCCATTCGGTCTGGTCATTGTCCAGCTGTGCCAGTTGCTAAATATTTTGAAGCTCACCTCTGGGTATAGGGAGACCTGGCTCCATGATAAAGAAAGTGGGTAACTTAGAACAACCAGCTGAACTGCTCTGAGCTTCTGTCCCCACGTTTCCTCTGGACCAAGTTGTGATGGGGAATGAGAACATGTGTGTCAAACATTCAGCACAGGGTAAAGACTCAGTGTTCAGTCTGTGAGGACTAATATTATTTTTTAAAACTCTGCAAGGCTGGAGTCACATGAGAGCAGCTGGGACCTCCCGGGACCCCCTGGCTCTGCCCAGGCTCTAGACACCAAAGATGGCCCTGGCCCACTCTCAGGAGGCTCCATTGACTCTCCCCGGAAAAACTCTGGTCATCAGAGAACAGGGGGAAGTTCCTTCAGCCAGAATGAGATCCTTGGAGTTTTCCACCCAGGCAGGATGCTACAGCTGTTTGCCTTAGCCATGACTAGGAAATTCGTCTCAACACATCCATCCCCGTGTGAAAGGCGCCATGTTGATTGGATGAGGGGGTGCAGGAGAGATCTTGTGGGTTGGGAGCAGGGCAAGACTGTAGATGGGATCTTTCCACAGCCAACTTGAATGTAAGGACAGGAAGCAGGGGACGCAGGAAGTCATTGATGGAGGATGCTCAGAGTCAAAGCAAACTTTAGGTCCCTGCTCTCCATCTTCCCAGGTATCTGTTTTGCTATTTACTGACACCTGTAATGTGTCAAGAGCCATAAGAGGGGTATAGGTGTAATATTATTTCACCTGTAAAAGAATCCTGTGGAGCCAGTGTTATTAAGTCCATCTTGCAGATGAGAAAACTGACGTTCAGAGGGATGTTGGAATTCCACAAAGGTCACACAGCTAGTGATGAGCCAGGTCTGGGATTCAAACACAGATCTCCCCACCTTCAAAGCCTATGACCTTCCTGCCCGGGTAGGGGAAACTGGATTGCAGTCATTTGAAGACCATCTTCAACTACTCTCTGCTTTATGTGTTTACATTCCCATATTATTAGTTGCTTAAGACTTCTTTCCTTTTTGATCAGGTTGCTTTTGAGAAAGTTAAAGTACTACTACTAATATGTTCACTGAAGAAGGCAGTCATAAAACAAACCCAATGAAAGAAAAATGTGGATAAGTTCCAACTAGATAGCATTACCTGCTTAAGGGTTTAAGCTTTAGATCAGCTCTGTCTCTGTTAAAAAGCAACAATAGCAAGGGATAGAGTCTAACAGCTTTAAAGATCATGGTAACACTTAGCTGAGATGTTCATTTGGATGCAAATGGAAGGATTGAGAGAGAATGGAAGAAGAATCATTTTCCCACCATGGTGGTTCAACATATAGGTCACCTGGTGAGAGACCTTGAACAAGTCTGTTTTTATCTCTGGGTCTCAGTTTCCCCATATGTAAGATGAGAGCACTGTCCTGAACAATCAAGAAGATTCTTTTAGGTTCAGACATTTTTTAGTTTGGTGATACCACAATGTGTGCTAAAATATTCACAGCCATCCAGGTTCCCATTTAAATGGTCAGTGACCATAGTAACAATGTAGAGGCTAACATTTATTGAGCACTTAGTGTATGCCAGGCACTGGGCTAAGCCCTTCGCTTTCATTATCCCATGTAATTCTCCCAGACAGAAACTGTTAACCCACTTTTCATGTAAGGACATAGGTTCAGAGAGGCTAGATCACCAGTCCAAGGTCACACAGTCAGCAAGAGTCAGAATTCAAACTCAGATCTGCCTGCCTGCAAGGGCCATGCTCTGGACCATGGCTGCCCTGCCCCATTGCACCAGGTATGCTACGGGTTAGCATGTAAATAGTTAAACGGAGTCGGCCCATCCCCAGCAGTGGGAGGGAGGTCCAGACTTTTGGCCTTGTCTGTGCTTCAAGTTTGACTTGGTGCCTGCCCAAGTTCCCTCTTTTTCTTCCATCCTTCCCAGAAGGCCCCTTGTTAATCTCCGTGGCTCTAATTTGGCAGGAGTCTCCTCGGTAGATTCCACTCATGTGGCTACATGTTGCTACTCACAGAGAAAACTCCCCAACCCCTTCAGGAAGGATCCTGCCCTGGCCAGGAATGGATCTGCCTCATTTCTTGGTTCTGTCATCAAAACCCCTGCGTTTATAACAGGCAGAGTCTTCCTGGACCAATGGAAAGATCTATGCTGATTGACCCTCCTAGCTTCCCTATCATAATCCTTTTCTCAAAAGTCTGGTGCCAGAGAATGCAGTAGAGCAGAGCATCATGGGTTTGGAGACCAAGATTCCAATTCCATTTCCATATGCTTCTTACTAGCAGCGTGACCTCAGACAAATCGCTTCACGTCTCTGTCCTCAATTTCCTTGTCTGTAAATCGGGACAGTGAGGGAACTTGCCTGGTGGGATTATTGTTAACAACTAAATGAGATGATATGCAGGTGAAGGTCATAGTTTCCATCATCTTTATTTATAAAGACATCCCAGTGAGGCCATGAACATGTTCTCACAATACCAGTAGTTTGATGAAGGAACCATGTCTCAAGATTGCCTCATTTACCCAAAACGATCCAAAAAATTATAACATATAGCTTCAGAACTGGAACCAGAGTTGGATTCAGAAATCCTGTCTTTGATGTTCTCACTCACTGAACATGTCACTTGATCTCCTCAAGTCTCTGTTAAATGTTTTATGCAACAGCATATTAATTCCTACCTATTAGCCATTGGAGGATCATTATAAAGTTCTAGCCAAGTAATGCCTATAAATGTGTTTTGAGAACAAAGCAATTATGACCTGCCAAGAGCTACTTCAGATGTGACCCAAATCAAGGCTCATTCTTTTTTTTTTTTTTTTTAAGTTTATTTATTTACTTTGAGACAGAGAGAGAGAGAGAGCACAAGCAGGTGAGGGGCAGAGAGAAGAAAAGACAGAATCCCAAGTAGGCTTCCCACTATCAGCACAGAGCCCAATGCGTGGCTTGAACTTACAAACTGTGAGATCATGACCTGAGCTGAGATCAAGAGTCAGACGCTTAACCAACTGAGCCACCCAGGCGCCCCTCAAGGCTCATTCTAAGCATCACAGAGTAGCTTACTGTGCGACCATCCTGTTCCATCAGTGATTCACCAATAATGCGTTCTCAGCAAGCACATGGCAGATGAAAATGTGTTGCCTGCTGTGACACCTTACCTATGTTCTACAAAGGGAGGGGAGTGGTGGCCATTTCTGCCAGCAGCCGGACCAGTGTGAGTAGAGAGACCTCAACCAAGGATCAAATATCTGGGCCGCAAGGACCTTTTAAGTTACTGTTCGGACACCACTTTACCGTTTGCAAAGCATCTTCAGACTCTGTCTCACTTCAAATACTATACAATTTTAATATTACTATCTCCGTTTGCAGATGAGGAAATTAACTCAGAGCAATTGAGTGACCTTCCCAAGATCATACAGCTAGAAAAGGGCAGAGCCAGGATTCAAACCCAGCGTTGTATGCCCTAAGAGCCCAAATTCATATCAGAAACATTTTCTTTTGGGGCGTCTGGGTGGCTCAGTCGGCTAAGCATCCGACTCTTGGTTTCAACTTAGGTCATGATCTCACGGTTCGTGAGTTTGAGCCCCACGTGGGGCTCTGAGCTGACAGTGCGGAACCTGCTTGGGATTCTCTCTCCCCCTCGGCCCCTCCCCTGCTCACGCTGTCTCTCACTCTCTCTCTCAAAATAAATAAAGTTAAGAAAACTTTTCTTTCAAGTGAAAAAAAAGAATGTTTAAGCTATATTAACAATAATACATGAATAGTATCTTGTGCTTCTTTCTCCTAGGCTTCCTGCAGAGGTGGATCCTGTGACAGTTTTTGCCTCGCTTTCCCCAGAGGGCCTGCTGATCATCGAAGCCCCCCAGGTCCCCCCTTACTCACCATTTGGAGAGAGCAGTTTCAACAACGAGCTTCCCCAAGACAGCCAGGAAGTCACCTGTTCCTGAGACCCCAGTCTTGGCCCATCTTTATCCTTCCCCAACTGCAGGGCGTCTCTGTATTCCAGAGTACATTACTTTAGCTGAATTCATAGATTTAGTGACTAAGATGTTAGGGGTGGGGGTGGACTGACCACGGACTCCCTGGATAGCGTAGTAGTAGGTTTTTCCACAGAACGGTACAATTGGCAGGGTCCTGCTCAATTGCATTAGGCCAAAATGCTGGGAGATTGTTTCTTTACCTTTTCTATCATGATGAAAATGTTGCACATTCTATAGCTGCAGAACAGATAGAAGGGGACATGACATTTCACACTGTATCTTACCTTGCAGCTAATGCAAAAGGTTGCTTTTCTCTGGGGACCTCCCTGTCACCCAGATTCCTATTCTGGGCTCCTGGTTTCCATGCCTGCTCCATGGTTTGGTTGATGGAGCCCACTGGCTCACCCCACTGTGTTTCTGCAGCCCTGGTCTACAAAGGGGTGTAGATAGGTCTTACATCCCCATATGGGATTTATCCAACAGCCACATGAAAACAGTGCCTTCTGCTCTTCACCCAGGCATTTATAGCATGTTCCCAAGTTGGCACTCCCTGAGGACTCTGGAAACCGATGTAGTCTCTGGCTAGAGTCTCCCCTTTCTCGTGCCTCCTATGTCCAATTGGGGATTTTTACAGAGGGGGCTGTCTCCAAACAGCTCCACCAGGAACCAAGCAAAGGCCAGACAGACTGGCAGGCAGGCTAGTGGTATTGTGTATATGAGTGAGACGTGTGTGTCATTGTTATTTGAATTGTGCTGTTGTTTAGGGGGGAATTAACAGTAAATAATAATAATAATAAAAAAAAGGAGCTGATGTTCTTAGCTTTGTGTGCTTCTTTTGATGACAAACTAAATGCTATGCCACTTAGATACCCAATATTGGGAATGCTTGCGGCTGCAAGCAGTGATACTCAACGAGGAGTGGTTTAAATGACATAAACATCTGTGTCTAACTTTGTAAGAAGTCTAGGGGTGATTTCAGAGCTATTTTTTCAGTTCTTATGCCACCAAGGGCCCAGAGATCTTCTTCCTCTGCCATCTCTGACAGGTCTACAAGATCTGTCCTCATGTTTGCAAGATGGCTGCAGCAGCTCCAGTCATCTCATCTTTGCGTGACAACACATAGAAAGAAAAGGTGGGGGTAAAAAAAAGGTCTTCTCCTCTGACTTTCTTTCTTATAAGTGCACAAGATATTTTCCAGAGGCTCTAAGAAGACTTTTTTTTAAATCTCATTGACCAAAACTGGGCCACATACTCTATCCCTGGAGCCAATCCCATTTAATCCCCATGACAACCCTGAGAAGTAGACATCCATTTTGCAATGAAAAAGCTGACGCTAAGTGGCTTTGGTAAGTCACAGGATAACAACAGAACTTGAACCTAGATGTTTGCTTTCGGAAGAGTTAACGAGGCGCTCCTGGGCTGATTTTCAAGGGCATCTCTAAACCCACAAAGGACAGCGGAAGTCAGTGAACATTTCCCGAGCACCTACTTGCTGAGTCCTG
Organism: Felis catus; assembly: GCF_018350175.1. Taxonomy (NCBI): domain Eukaryota; kingdom Metazoa; phylum Chordata; class Mammalia; order Carnivora; family Felidae; genus Felis; species Felis catus. The sequence goes on from NC_058379.1 coordinate 15,623,302, forward strand.
TGCTAGGAGCCAAGCATATAGTAAACAATGAGCCACAATTTCTGCCCATAGGAGCTCACAGATCCGTAACAAACAGGCAGATAAAAGCATGCCTGTCCCTCACTTAACTCCTTGTGTACCAGACACCATGTTAGTGCCTCCTGTGTGTAATCGGTGTTCTTGCTCAGCAACTCTATGCGGCATGTTCAACCCTCCTCTCCACTTTACAGATAAGGGAGCCGAGGCACAGAAGGGTTAAGGGCGCTGCCCTAGATCACACACCTGGTAAGTAGGGGGCCCAGGCAATCTGACTCCAGACTTACTATGAAATATTACCTCGTGCTGCCTTTCTGTCTACAAAGAAAATGTTAAGGGTGGTTTCAGTGAGTCCGTCACCTTGTGGGAAGAGGAGAGAGATGATATTTCAAGTTGGGGCTTTGCAGGGGGAGGAGGAGAGGGATGACGGGTAATCATAAGAGGGGGAGAACCTGTCAGACTTGAATAAGGGCAGGGTTGCACGACTTGGGCAGGTAGGGGTAGGGGTCGGGGGAGAGGCCTCACCAGCAGAACACATGAGCCCAGATGAAAGGCATGCCCCTTTTAAAATCCTTTTATGGTTCCCCATTGTTGGACGGATTGAGTACCCGCCACTAGGTGAGGCTTGCAAGGCATTATGGGATCTGTCCTTGGGCTATCTCTCTCTGCCCTACCTTAACCCCTTACCCACACCCTCCAGCTGCACCTAACTTCCCCTCTGTTCCTCCAACCAGACAAGCCCTCTCTTTGCTACTAGAACCTTGGATACACTGTTCTCTCTCTCTCCATGATTCCTTTCTGGCTAATTCACCCTCCTCACTGGCTAATTCTTTAGGGTCTCAGCTCAGACTCCCACCAGGCTGGCCAGAGCCCCCCTCTCACTTACCCCTATCCGCACAGCACACCATATAACAGCTTGGGTGTCTGTGCAGCGGGAGAAGTAATAACAATCATAAAAACCAAAAGTAACCCTAACTGTCCTACTTTCAAGGATGGGAGGAAGAAAATTTCTACTCCGTTGATGTTTGTTCAACAAATATTTACCTACCACGAGTGACACAGCATAGCGGGTGCCTTTACACTGTGAGGGTCTGGTGACGGAGGGAGGAAAACGAAGCCATTATTTCCACCGTTGCCACTTCCGGGCTCATGAACGGGGGGACCCCGAGTGGGGAGAGTGGGAAGCCCACCCTCTGTGTCTGCTGTGCTAAGTGCAATGTTCGGGACATCAAGTAATAAATGTGTAGTCAGCAAATGAATGGCGAGGGTAGGTCACCCTGGAAAATTGGGCCAAAGGCATGATCTCAGTTCTGAGAGCTTCCAGCTTAAAGACACAAGCCTTGACATCAAGCTAGATGACTCGGCCCTTTGCAGGAGATCTCCAGCGAAATGAAAGAGTGTTGTTCCTGAGCCCTCGCTTCGATGATGATGCTGGGACAGGGGGTGCCCGGAGCCTGCTTCCTCACCGGCCTCCCTTGACCTGGCTCTCAGGAAGCCTTATTCTCAGCCCCCACCTCTGCCCCCTCCCAACTGCCTGCCAGCCAGCGGCTGCCAATGGTGATATATGGAGATGCCTTGATTTGACCTTGAAGGGAAGAAACAAATTAATGTGTCTTGAAATAAATTCCCGGAATCAGCGCTGGCTTCTCTCTCCCCCCACCCCCCACCCGGGGCCTCACGAGTTGTGCATCATAATGTGAAAATCAATACTGTCTCTTAAATGAGCCAACACCTGGAGCTGACAGGGGGCGGGGCTGCTGGGAGGTCCCTTCCCACACAATGTCCGGAGCCCGGGAGTTGTCGAAGGGGTGGAAGGCTCAAGGCCTGCTGGGGGACCTGCTGTCTGGTTGCTGAGGGCTGGCTGAGTCACCTTGTCTGCAGCAAGGCTAATAATGCACCTGATCCCCAGCTCCAAGCCTTCCTGGGTGCAAGCAGAGGTGCTCTACCTGGAGATTCCTGAGGGAAAGGGAAGGGTAGCCGCGTGCAACAGCATTGCCGTGGCTATTCTCCAAGGATAACTGAGATATGGGGAAAGGGAGACACTCCAGGCCCAGCCCCCCAATTCAGCGATTCAAGGTCTATTCACTGAGGGCCTTTCTTCAAGGTCGGCACCAGTTCAACTGTATGCCCAGGTAGGGCGGCAACAGGTGTCCAAATATTGAAATACTTCAGTACCGCTTGATAAGCAACACTGCCTGAGCCTCTAAGGTGACCCCACTGTCCTAGCCTGTCTCAAGCATGTCTTTTTATTCTGATGCTTTGACCACTTGGGGACTTGCCTGGGGACTAGCCCCCCCCCCCCCAAGCTTGGCTAATTCCCAGAGGTAGTAAAGGGCGCACCTGCAGGCACACTTTTTGTATGAAAACCAATGAATCCAGAGCCCATACCAACCACATTCTTCATCCCAGCCTTACGCTCTGAACCACTATCCACCGGCCGTTCACTGCCGTTCATCATCCAAGGTCAGGTGCCAGACACTGAGAGACAGCCCCTGCTCCCCAAAGCTGGCTGAAAATATTCAGTTGAGCCGATCCTAAGCATGTCTACCCTGCCCCACCTGTTCCTTCCTGCAGAGGCCACAGGGAAAACTCCTGCTCACATTTCCCCATTCCCTCTGCCTCTTAACGGACTCTGGTGCTTCTCCACACAGCCCCCTGCAATGTGACAAGCCATCTCCTCTTGGGACCTGTGAGCATAACGAGCAACTTTTTCAACGGTCCATCATCTCCTGATCTTGTGGCTTTGCCATAACCAAATAATCACAAAACCTCCATTCTAAAACACAGATACCTCCCCTGCCCTTCGAGTCCCTCTGGGAATAAGCAACTGCCTTGGGAGCCGTGGCCATTCTGAATAGTCAGTGCCCGGCCCTGCCGGTTGCTAAAGGTTTGGAGTATCACCCCGCCCTGCCCAGCCTACTCTGTATCAGGGACAGTGCTAGACCCTGGAGAACAGGACAGATGTGGGAATCCGCCCTCATGGGTGTAATGGGGTTTCAGGCAATAAATGAGCGAGCAAAGAAAACAGCAGGTTCCAGGGCAGGACTGAGCAGGGGCTCTGAGATCAGGAAGCAATAGGGCCGGAAGGGATCTGCATTCAGACACCACTGTGTGTGTCGCCTTGTCACTTGACCTCTGCAAGTGTTTTGTCTCTTCACCCACGAGAATGGAGGGTCGTGATGCGAGGCTGATATGAGGATCCAAGGTGTGTGTGAAAGGCTGAGCCCACAGGTGCTAGCGCAGGGCAAGGCCACAGTAAGCAGGGAGCAGCAGGTGGCCTCAGCCCGGCCCCTCCTGAGAAACTGAGTCCAGGGTCTTCCAGGGACCCATGGTGGGTTACTGAACCACTGGAGACCCTGAAGTCTGCACCTTCAGCTGACACTTTCCCAGCATCTGCCTCCCACTGCTCAAGGTCTCCATTTGGGAGAAGAAAAGCAGAAATTAGGGGCATTGAAGGGATATCAGCTTCCATTGTCCGAGCTCTAGAAGAAAGCAGACGCCACACCTCCACCACCTCAGTGGCCAAGCGCACTCCCTGCCTAAGAATGAACCTGTTATTGTACGTCAGGAGAAAACGGCATTTTTAATGAAAGAGGAGGAGGGTTGGAGCCCCTTCAGCCGTCAGCACAGTCCTTAGGGCACGGCAAAGGCTCAGAACATGGCCTGTTATCAGCACCATTGTTAGTGTTGGATATCTTGCAAAAGTGTGGAGAGGGTTCATTTAAAAAGAGAACACAGAGGGAGGGACAGAGGGAAGGGGCCGAGAACACACTGACGGTTTGGCCGTAGCATTTTCCTCCCGGGAAGACTTGGAAGCAGGTTCCCTCAGAACCCGGCTTGGCTGGCTTCATGCTTTTCCCCCTCCAGGTCCCAAGCGGAGGTGCTGAGATTCTCTCCTCGGCTGGAGCCCAGACACCCAGCCTCCAGCACCTCTCACTGGCCCAAGGGAAGGGTAAGGGTGAGCTCATGCTCTAGAAGCATTTCAAGAAATTCTGGTGTTAGTGGCCTAGGAGTGGGGGGGTGGGGGTGCAGCCTGGGCATGGATATGTTTTTTTAAATTTTTTTTACATCTATTTATTGTTGTTAGACAGAGCACAAGTGGGGGAGGGGCAGAGAGAGAAGGAGACACAGAATCCAAAGCAGGCTCCAGGCTGTCAGCACAGAGCCCGACGCGGGGCTTGAACTCACAAACCGCGAGATCATGACCTGAGACGAAGTCGATGCTCAACCGATTGAGCCACCCAGGTGCCCCGGCGTGGATATTTTTTAAAAGCTCCCCCGGGGGATTCAAACTGGCTGCCAGGGTTAGGAACCACTGGAGAACAAGGTGCTGGGACGGGGGCCTCACAGGAGGAGCCCAGAGAAAGCTTGGATTCTGTCCACAGAGGTTGGGAGGGTTATCAGGGGCTAACAGGAAGAACTGATGTCAAAGGTGGAAACCCCAAGGATTAGTATTAACAACAATAGCAATTACCAAATGGGTGTTGTCTGTGCCCTTCACCTCCCGTTTTCCATTTAATCTATAGCCAAACTGCAACGATCCAGAAATGTGCCCAAGGTCCTGCAGCTGGGAAGTGGCACAGAAGCTAAGACCATTTTAAACTCCGGCAGACTGGTGCCAAATCACTGTGTTACCTGAGCCAGGGAGCAGGTGGCGGGCGAAGGGGTAAGAGTTTCTGGCGTCCAAGTAGACGTGTATCTTGGAAAAGACAGAACCCTTAATCCTCTGTGTCTTCATCTGTAAAGTGGGACTCCTTTGTTGCCACCCTGAGTATCCCCCAGAAGGTGGCTGGGAAGATGAGCAAAAAGTTTATTAACTACAGAGGACACTACCTCGGCAGCTCAGGAGAGCAGGGAGAGCAGAAGAAAGGCAGTGGCCAGCTGTCTTGGAAACGATGCCTCGTGACCTGATACCACGGGACGATTTCATTTTTCCTATGCCTGTTTGTGCTCTGTCAGAGCTGCGTGACAGATGGGCTTGTTCTGGTCCTGACAGTGACAGCTTCTAAAATCCACAGCAGACAGGATGACAGAACTTCCTGCCGATAGCTGTGCATGCTTGTGCGCACACACGCGCCCGTCAGACCCTCAGATCCGAGCCGGCACGGACGCGGTTGTTGGAGGGCAAATAATGTCTTTGCAGAAGTGACAGAAATTGAGAATCTCTGGGTACGTCCAAGATTTCACACTAGATTGGCAGCTCCCCAAGTGAGTTCCGTAAAAAGAAAAAGAAATGGGGTGTGTTCAACTGCCATATAATTTTGGAAAGTGCTGGGGTAGACCAACTTAAATGTCTTTCTTTAGGGGTGCCTGGGTGGCTCAGTCGGTTGGGCGGCCAACTTAGGCTCAGGTCATGATCTCATAGTTCGTGGGTTCAAGCCCTGCATCGGGCTCTGTGCTGACAGCTCGGAGCCTGGAGCCTGCTTCAGATTCTGTGTCTCCCTCTCTCTCTGCCCCTCCCCTGCTCATGCTCTGTCTCTCTCTCTCTCAAAAATAAATAAACATTTTTTAAAAATTTGTTTAAATGTACTTCTTTAATCTGGCAATGTGCATTGAGAGCTGCAAAAGGCAAGAACAGGCCATAGCTCTTGATGGATAACAGATTAGTCCTCAAACGTACTGACCTAAAACAATAAACATTATTGCACAGTTTCTAAGGTTCAGGTATTTGGCTGAGGTTCAGCCAGGTGGTTCTTGTCTGTGTCTCATTACATTGTGTCACCATGTCAGCTGGGGCCGCCGTCATCTGGAGGTTTGACTGAGGCCGGAGGGTCTGCTTCTGAGCTTGCTGTAATGCCTGTTGGCCGGAGACCTCTGTCCCTCACCATATGGGCCTTCCAATGGGGCTGGTTGAGTGTCCTCAAGGCACGGCAGTTAGCTTCCCTCGGAGCAAGTGGCCCCAGAGGGAGCATGAGGCAGGGAGGCCTGACATGTCTTTTGTGATCTATGTAGCCTTGAATATGGCATGCTGTCACTTCTGCTGTAGGCTACTTCTGGGACCCATTGTAAAGGAACCTAGAACAGATCAGAGTCTGTTTCAACCTGAATCAAGGGATCTGGGCTTTAATTCTTGCATGCCAACACTCATTGGCTAAGGTCTCCTCCAGGATGGGAGTGGAGTGTGCAGACATCAGGCTCCTTGACCCTGTGAGCAAAGTGGTCCTAGTAGCCCCAGGACAGTTCTGCAAAGAGTCACAGATGCAAATCTGTGTCACAAGGGTACCCAGCAGCCTGGCGAGGTGTGCACAGACAGAAAAAGGTGTAGAGGAAATCCGAGCAGACCGCTGGCAGCGTCTCTGCTGCATTTATACTCACGAAGAATTGGAAATGACAAAACGGCTCAAGGTACGGGGTTCGGTAGACAGATGATGGTCCTTCCATACATTGGGAACAAGTACGCAGCCATTAACTCTCACGCTCCTGGAGATGATTTAGTGTTGCGGAAATAGCACACGGGGAAAGCTGGCCTCAGATAATCAGTACGGAGGATAGTCCATTTAAAAGAAAAAGAGAATTGCAGCTGCTTTTTAGTTATTTAGTTGTTATACATTTGTGTAAAAGTTGTTATTTTGGGGGGCCTCTGGGTGGCTTCATTTGGTTAAGCGGCCGACTTCAGTTCAGGTCATGACCTCACGGCTTGTGAGTTGGAGCCCCGCGTCGGGCTTTGTGCTGACAGCTCAGAGCCTGGAGCCGGCTTTGGATCCTGTGTCTCCCTCTCTCCCTGCCCCTCCCCTGTTTTTGCACGTGCACTCTCTCTCTCTCTCTCTCTCAAAATTAAATAAACATTAAAAATAAGGTGTTTTGGGTTTTTTTTTTTGAAGAAGGTGGATGTTCAAGTTATTTTTTTTTCCTTTGTGCGTTTTTGGGTTTTCCAAATATTCTGCATAGAGAATGTATTGCCTTTGAGACAACGAAAGGCAGACCGAGTGGTTAAATCTAAGACTCGATTCTTGTAAGGGATGCTTTGATGTAATGCATCACCTGATACAGATTTCACTTCCTCTCCTACAACGTGGCATTTGCAGAGCCATATGGAGAAATCATTATGTACACAGTCTGCATACAGGGACTGCGCTAGTTTGAATTCTGCCCCACCATTTACTGGGTGACCCTGGGAGAAGATCTTAACTTCTCTGTGCCTCTGGCTTGCGGGCAACGACACAGGGGTGATGAGAGAATGTCCTGTAGAGCTGCGGTGGGGAATAAATGAGTTAAGATATGTAAAATACTAGAGCAATTCCTGGCAATATAGACGCCTTCCCCTACCCGGCCCTCGATCTAATGACTAGTCTGCACGGCTGAGGTCTTGTTTTGTGCTTCCTCCTCTCGTTAAAGCTACCCTGTCCCGCCTTTGGGGCCCTGCCAGGCCTAGGTGGGTAGTGATGAATGAATCACGTTGCCCCATCACATGCATCTGTGCTCAAGTCTCCAGGGATGCTCTTTAAGCTCCGTACCGGAGGCCCCGGAGGGCCCTGTGCAGGTCCCTGGGGTGCTTACCTAGGGCTTCTGCCTGGCAGCATCTGTGACCCTTTCCTCTGGTCTCAGCCCCTCGATAGCTCGTGATTATGTGTGGCTTTGCAGGGACTTTCCATCAAAGAGCCCTGTCCCAAGCTAAACCTATCAAGGCCTTTCTCATGGGAATGTGACATTTTTGCAAAGATTCTGGGATGGGAAGTAGCTGAAGCTGATTCATCCCAGTGACAGTCCCCTGAAGAGATGTTCATTTTTCTTACTTCCTAGATCCCTGGAGTGGCCCCCTTCCTGGCCTTCCTGGGGTCCAGTGCTTAGTTTTCCTGTCAATTATTTGAGCTACACCACATCCTTTTCCCCTGAATTAGGCGGAGTCTATTTCTTTCACTTGAAGATGACAAACATCAGCTGCTATTATAGTGAGAGAGGGAGAGAGACAGAGAGAGGGAGAGGGACAGAGAGAGGGAGAGGGACAGAGAGAGGGAGAGGGACGGACGGCGGGTGAGGGGCATTTCCACTGCAAGGTGAAACCCGGACATCTAGTCCAGCTCGATGACTGACTCCTTCCGTGATGCTGGGAAAGTCCTCCCGCCTCTTCCGTTGAGCCTCTGTCTCCCGGAACCATCCCACAGATCCAGTGACGCTGGGAACCCTGTCCTAAGCTCCCTGTGAGTCTCCCTGGGATTATTCTACACACTCCGTAGCCCCACCAGCCATCTTGTCTAAGCTAGCACACCCAATCCCTCTTTCTGGCCCAGATCAGCTCTCTGGAGCTCCAAATGCCTCCTGGACATTTCCGTGCAGGGGCTTCTCAAACTCCCCACCTGCAAAAAAGAATTCAGTGTCTCTTCTTGCAGACCACTCCCTCCCTTCCTCTGCCACTTTAGAACAAGGCATTAACACACACCCCTTCTTATCAGCCGGTCACCAGGCATTGTACATACTCTGACGTCCTCTGTCACATGAGTCTTCTCTGTCCAGGTGTGGTCACTTTACAACATTCATCCACCTGCTTATCACTTAGTCCTTAGAAGTCCCAGAGGTGGGTAGTATCCTCAACTGGAGGAAAATGGGGAATCAGAAGAGAAGCAATCTGCCCAAAGTCACACAGGAAGTAGGAAGCAGAGCTCGAATTTGAACGTGGGACTGTCTGAGCCCATAACCCATGCTCAGTTCTCCCAGGAGCCCCTGTCCATGTGCCCGAATTCAGGAGGAACAAGATTTGGGCCAAGCGCTTCCTGGCCGGTTACTAAGGTCCCCCGTGCAAACAGCAACAGTGTTGTCCGTGAGCTCATCTGATCCACTTTGCTCCACCCAGTTCCTAATCTGGGCTAATCTCCTAGACAACCAGAGTGATGCAACAAAACAGAGGGGACCTGCCAACTCCTAGATAGCTTCCAGGGCAGGACTGGTGCGAGTCCAGGATGTGGTGGTGGTTGGGGGCCACTGACGTCCGCAAGGGCTCCAGCCCAGAACCTCTCCTCTACATAGTTACCACTATGTGCCCCGAAGGGACCCAGAGCCATCCAACATCCAGTCTTGGCAGGGCGACCAGGAGTGGAAAGCCTTGGGAGGCTGGGCGCGTGTGACCCGCAGTGAGCACAAAACACTCGCTGTGTGGTCCTGGGATCCTAGGGAAGGTTCCGGAGACCCGGGTTCCAGCACGGCCCTGGGAATCACTAGTTCTATCTGGAACCTGTCAGGAAACACGTAAGTCCCAAGTGTGCGGGCATCTGAACACCTCTGACCTGCCTCCACCGTGATCTGAGCCCACAGATGCTACAGCATCTTCCACCCTTGTCCCCACAATTTTTTAAAAAATATTTTCATGGTGGGGGCGCCTGGGTGGCGCAGTCTGTTAAGCGTCCAACTTCAGCCAGGTCACGATCTCGCGGTCCGTGAGTTCGAGCCCCGAGTCAGGCTCTGGGCTGATGGCTCAGAGCCTGGAGCCTGTTTCCGATTCTGTGTCTCCCTCTCTCTCTGCCCCTCCCCCGTTCATGCTCTGTCTCTCTCTGTCCCAAAAATAAATAAACGTTGAAAAAAAAATATTTTCATGGTGGTAAATAAAATATATACAAAATTTGCCATTTAACCCAAGTGCACAATCCAGTGGCATCAATGCACAGAATTAATAATGCAAGCGTCATGGGGCACCTGGGTGGCTCCATCGGTTAACCTCCGACTCTTGATTTCGGCTCAGGTCATGATCTCACGGTTTCGAGAGTTCGAGCGTCGTGCCGGGCTCTGCATTGGCAGCCTGAAGCCTGCTTGGGAATCTCTCTCCCTCACTCTCTGCCCCTCCCCTACTCGCACTGTCTCTGTCTCTCTCAAAACAAATAAATAAACTTTAAAAAAAAAATAATGCAACCATCACCACTATCTAGTTCCAAAACCTCTTCATCACTGCAAATGGAACTCTGTAGGCGTTAAGCGGTTGGCTCTCCATTCTCCTTCCTCCGGTCCCTGGTAATCTCTAACCTACTTTTTATCTCTGTGAATGAGCTTCCTCTAGATAGCTCATAGAAGTGGAATCCTGTAATAGTTGTCCTTTTGTGTCTGACTGCTGTCACCTCACGTCATGTCTTCAAGTTTGTCCCTGCCGTAGCAGGTGCCAGAACTTCATTCCTTCCTATGACTGGATAATACCTCATTGTATGGATACACCACATTTTGTTTATACATCCCTCTGCTGCTGGATACCCCACGGTCAATTCATCCACGACAGTCAGAGTGATCTTGGGAAAATATTACTCAGACCATGACTCAACTTTATTCAAACCCTCCTAAACTCCTTAATTCATTCAGAATAAAAGCTGTAGTCCTTATTATGGCTACAAAGCCCTAAAGGATTCTCTCTGCACACACATTGCATTACCTCTGTGCCCCTCCAACCTCACCCCTTCCCACTTTCCCCACTCCACCCCTCGCTCTTCTGTGAGCACCTCAGGCACACTGCTGCCTCAGGGCCTTTGCATATGCTCTTCTCTCTTCCTGGAATGCTCTTCCTCCTTCTGCGTGGCTGGCACTCTCATCTCCTTCAAGCATTTGCTCAGCTGTCACTTTCTTCTTGAGGCTCATCCTGGACTCCCTCTTTAAAACTATAGCCCACCTCTCCTTCATCCATCATTCCTGAGCCCCCTCATCAGGATCTATTTTTTCCATAAGACTTGTCATTTTCTTTTTTTTTATTAAAAAAATTTTTTTTAATGTTTTTATTTATTTTTGAGACAGAGAGAGAGACAGAGCATGAGCAGGGGAGGGGCAGAGAGAGAGAGGGAGACACAGAATCCGAGGCAGGCTCTAGGCTCCGAGCTGTGAGCACTGAGCCCGACGTGGGGCTCGAACTCACGGACTGTGAGATCATGACCTGAGCTGAAGTCAAACGCTTAACCGACTGAGCCACCCAGGCACCCAAGACTTGTCATTTTCTAACATGTTATCTAATTTATGCATTTATTATTTCCATTGTTTGTTGTCTGTGTTGCACCCCTAGAATGTAAGCTCTGTGAAGATAAGGATATTTTTTGCCTGTTTTGTTCACTGACATATCAGAAGCTGGTATGCAGCAGACACTCCATAAATATTTGTTAAATAAATGAATGAATACGAGTTGGGACAATTGGCCTCACTTCCCTGAGCCCCTGAGCTTCCATGAGTCAGGGATTATGATCCATCCATGGGGGTCCAGTGTCTCGGTGGGAATCACATAATGACTGTCACGACCCTTTGTAAATTGTAAAGCATTTTGCAAGGTAGAAGAAAATGGATCTTTGTGAAATGCCCCTGAGGCCAGATATTTTCCATGACGTAGCTCATTTTATTATCCCCATTTGACAGATGGGGAACACGGAGGCTCAGAGTACCTTGCCTCAAGGTCTCACACAGATAAGGGGCACCTGAGTGGCTCAGTCAGTTGAGTGTCCAACTCTTGGTTTCGGCTCAGGTCATGATCTCGAGGTTGGTGAGTTTGAGCCCTGTGTTGGGGCTCTGCACTGACTGTGGAATCTGCTTGGGATTCTCTCTCTCTCTCTCTCTCTCTCTCTCTCTCTCTCCTTCCTCTCTCTGCCCCTCCCCCTCTCTCTCTTAAAATAAAAATAAACTTTAAAAAAAAAAGATCTCACGTAGAGAAAGTATAGGGAGTCAGATCTTCAACCCAGTTCTCCGGCTTGTCCTGTAAGTTGCTTCCTGCTCTGGTATCTCAAAGGCCTAAAGGAAACACTCCCTTTTCTCCAGGGACCAGCTGTGAGCCCAGGGGAATAATAATGAGGATACAGATAGGAATAATAGGTGCCTTTTATTAAGAGCTTCCTACATATGTCAGGCTCACTTTACTATGTGTCAGGTGCTTTAGGTATTCTATCCTCACGAGATAGAGGGAAATGGGTATTATTATTCCCTCATAACGGACGAGGAATTCAAGGATCAGAGAGGTCAGGCCATTTGCTTGAGGCCACACAACTAATAAATAGCAGAGACAGTATTTGAGCCCAGAGCAATCTGACTCCTGTCGCATCTTAAAAAGGTCCACGATTGTAAGACGTGGTTTCTCTAATGCCACGGATGCCCTCCACCTCCAGCACCATCCCAGGGACCTCCCCACCCGAAGCAGACCCAAGAGGGTGCGGCTGCCGGTGGGGAGGCAAACCTACCACAAGCACCTCGTGCCTACCCCCTCCGTGTGAGCAGCGAGATCCAGAAGGAATAAGGCGTTGGCAGGAGCTAAGATGGGGATCCCACGGGGCCTGCACTGCCAACAAAGACAAATGAATGAACCAGTCAGCAAACCAGGGCAGTTCTACCCCTGAGCAGAACTGTCACCGGTAAATAAATCATCGAGGCCCCACACCGGACATGCCAATTTCAGCAGGAGAGGAGGAGCACATTTATCTGCCTGGTGACACCCTGGCTGTCTTCAGGCGGTGAGGGGGTACGAAAACACTCCCCAGCCAGCACCCTGCCCGGGGCTGGTTCCAGTGGGAGGGGGGAGGGGCGGGGGGTGGGAGGGGAGAGAGGGTCTCTTCGCAGAACCGTGTTTGCCTCAGACTTGCCACCGATACCCAGAAGCAAAGTCCTCATGCTTTCTATGCCTTTAAAAATGATCAAGGGGCTCTGGGTGGCTCAGCGGGTTAAGTGTCCAACTCTTGATCTGGGCTCAGGTCATGATCTCAAGGTTTGTGAGTTCGAGCCCCGAGTCAGGCTCTGTGCTGACAGTGCTGAGCCCACTTGGGATTCTTTGTCTCCCTCTCTCTGCCCCTCCCCCCCCACCCCAAATAAATAAACTTTTTTCAAAAAAATGATCAGACTTCTAGTAATAGAACATATGGAGTGCTTCCTATGTGCCAGGCATTGTGGAGAGTTTTTAAAGTAAACATTCTCTCACTAACAGGCTAGAAATAAGTTACTGTCCAGGACTTTCTTTTGCATGGGAAAATGACTACTTTGAGGATGTCTATTCTTTTTTTTTTTTAAGTTTTTTAAAAATTAATTTATTTTGAGAAAGAGAGAGTATAAGTAGAGGAGGGCCAGAGAGAGAGAAAGGGAGAGAGAGAGAATCCCAAGCTCTGTACTGACGAAGTAGAGCATGATTCCGGGCTCAAACCCGTGAACTGCGAGACCACGACCTCCGTGGGGAGAGAAAGGATGCTGAGGTCCAGGGTACCAGGGTCTCAGAGCCAAGCTCCCGCCGTTCAGAGGAGCCTGGTCACGCTGCCTTGCCGAGTTCTGCCGCATGCTGCCAAACTCTACTAAAATCCCATTGTCCTTGGGAGGGGCTTGCACACTCTCCAGCATCACTGGAGATGTCTGTGTTTGATCTCAGAGGGAGAAGGGGCTCGCACTGGGTTTGTTACATACAATTCTCCAAACGGCCCCATTTGACAGAGGAGCCTAAGAAGGTGAGGGCACCTGCCCACAGCCCCAAGCCACTGGCAGGATATTATTGTAAGGGCTCCCAGACTTTCCCCATAGGAAGACTCCTGAGCCCTGACTAGCCAGGGACCCACTGCAAGTGGCCCCTCCTTAAAGACCCACCCACTAAACCCTCTTAAGTCCCATCTGAGGGTCCCTGACTCTGTCAGCCAACACCCCAGGTAAGTCCTCATCGCCACGTCTCTCACCTCTTTGGGGACAGAGAATAAAATCATCAACAATCGGAAATCTGCAATTAATAAAAATGAAGTGAAGTTGGGATTTGTTTTGTTTTTGTTTTTTTGAACAGGATCTTAATAATGAAAGAATCAGGTTACAAAATAACATGTGCAATGCGATCCCATTTGAAAATTGCATAAAAACAAAAGCCCTGGGGGAAAATATATCCATTATTAACAATGATTTTTTGGAGTAGGGGAGGGAAGATTTATTGGTGATTTCTGTTTTATTATTTTAGCTTATATGTATCTTGTTTGTTTATCAGCAATATATAGGCAATGTGTGTCTTACTTGGATAATAAAGAACAAAATAAAAGGGCTTTTTTCCCCCTTGAAAGAACGCGGTGAGTATTTTGGAAAACTGTAACGTGGCTGCTTGAAGCATTGCAACCTTCTATGCCAGTGGCTAACATTGGTCTCCCATGGTTCTCTGCTTAGCTTTTTCTTATGTCTCAGGGAACATAATATAGCTGAATCTAAGCTCTGAGTGACAATGGGACAAATAAATAGACAAGTAGATCATCGGAATTTCCATCATCTTCACTTCCAGATGGCAAAGAGAAAGGAAAGGGGGCTTGTCCATGTAACTCATAAGTTCCTTCTCCGGCTTTCTCTCTTGGTTCCTCCAACATCCAAATGGACATGCCATCAAATGCCCTTACAGCTCCCAAATTCCTTCATTGCAAAGCCCCATGCCTCCATACATTTGTTTCTCTGTTCACTGATTCTTTTTCATCTTTGTGGAAGAATGTGCAGTCCAATGGCCCAGGCCCCTGGTTCTGAAATCTCAGTGCCTGAGTTCAAATCCCCTACTCCATCTGAGTTTGTAACCCCCACTCTCTCTGAGTTCATATCCCCTACTCTGCCTGAGTTCAAATCCCTACTCTGCCTTTGTTCATATCCTCCACGTCTGAATTCCTATCTTCTACTCTGCCTGAGTTCATGTGCCCCCTCTGCCTGAGTTCAAATCCCTACTCTGCCTGAATTCATATCCTCTATTCCACCTGAATTCATATCCCCTACTCTGCCTGAGTTCAAATCCCCACTCCACCTGAGTTCATACTCCCATTCTGCCCTTGAGTAACTGGAGAATGTTGAGAAAGTCACTTGTCGTGTCTGAGGCTCAGTGTTCTCACTAGGAAAAAGGGTAATTTTCATTTCAACTCCTTGGGTTGATTAAAAGAAATAATGTTTACAAAGTCCTTGACAGTATGTTGCAGCCACCATGAGCGCCTCTCTCTCCTTTTCTCTTCTGTATTTTTCCCTCTCACGGAGGTGAAGGTGGTGTTTGGGGGCATAATGTTCTCTTATCCTTGTAACAGGACTTGTCCCTCCCACGTCTTCCCAGAATCGAGAGATGCACAGTCTCAGACGGGCAGAAGAGCCTCGGACCATTACATGCTCAAAGCCAGATCACCAACTCACCAGCTTGCTAAATTTACCAAACATGCCTTGAAGACTAGCTTTCTTGAAGATGTTCAGTGACTATGAATATGGCCTTCTTAATAAATTGGTCTAAAATATATTCTCAGCAGCTCACTTTGTCTAAAAGCTAAATATCATGGGAGCTGTTTAACTCTCTTATGACTATCTTCTAATGAAGAATATATTCTTGAATATCTTAGAGTCTTGAATATAATTAAAATATCTTGAATAAATTTTTTGATAAGAGTATTCGAGAAGTATAAATTCACTGAAGATTATCAGTGAGCATATTAAAATACCGTATGTAGAAGAATGTAGTCATTGGCTACATTCAAGAGGAGTATGTTGATATTCGTTAACAATACTTGATGAGAATTCCCCTAAATAAAGTTTAGAAAAATTGGAAAATTTGATTTGAACAATTGGTCGTTAGCATTTTTATTTTTCAGAGAACTACATATCATAGATTTGATTTTTCATGGATTTTTGGTGGAATTTTTGGTGGATTGGCCTCAGTGCATCTCTTATGAGATCTGAGGAAAGTCCACCAAGATTCACCTCCAACTTTGGCCAGAGTCCTGACCCTCCAGCTCTGCCCTTGACCCTGTGGGGTATTCCTCCCCATTCTGGGCTTTGAGGGAAGGCTACATTTTGAGAGAAGCCTGCCCTCTTCATTTTTTTCAACTCACAAGCTTTTAGTTTTGTTCCCGGAATGTGGATAATGGACTGAGCCAAAACTCAAACACAGAACTCTGGGTTTGAATTCCAGTTTCTACTCCTAGCCAGCTGTGTGATCTTGGGCAACTGACATAACCTCTCTGAGCATTTAGTGGGCCTATTATTGTTTTTAAATGGATTTATAAATATATATTTTAAAAATCTATCAGTTTAATTTCTAATATGGCACATAATGGCAGATATAACCACACAAGCACACTCTTTGGGGGTCCCCAGTGATTTTTAAGAGTGTCAAGGGATCCAGAGACCAATGAGTCTGGTAACTGTTAGATTAGATTATTTCAGAAAGTCCAAGAATCTGGGGTTGTTGTGGGCCAAGCACTCATGAGTTCCTCATTCATCTTCATGTATTCTATAACACATATTTAATGAGTGCTTCCTATATGCCAGACTTTTCTAGATCCTGGGGATAAAACGAAGAGCAAGACACAGTTCCTGGCAGGGAGCAAATCAACTCAAGGGTCCACTGAGTGACACAGGCACGCACATCTTATGATGGTCGTGAGGCAAGAGCAGGGAGAGACTTGTGTGGACTGGGGAGAGGGGGCAGGAAGGGGATGACACCCCGGTCGAGAGACCAGCGTTTGCAAAACAAGGCAGCAGTGAGAATGGTTTGCCAGAACACCCTTGGCGTGAAGAGGGAGACTCAAGTGAAGAAGGTGAGCAGGGGGCAGCAGAGGGGATGAGGGTCCAAACATCTCGGGCGTTGATCAGGAACAATGATCTCTGCCTTCAGGCCAGGAGAAATCTCAGGGTCTCAGAGAGGCAGCCAGAACAGATGCACGGTTACCCAGAATGCCACAGACTGGTGATTTAAACACTGGAAATTTAGTGCTCACAGCTCTGGAGGCTGGAAGTCCGAGATCAAGGTGCTGCTGATTTGGTGTCTGGTGAGACCTGCCTTCTTCGCTTGCAGACAGCCGTGTCCTCACACAGCCTTTCCTGCGTGCACGTGTGTGTGCACGTGTGTGCGCGCACACAGTGAGCTTATAAAGACACCAATCCTATCAGATCCGGGCCCCACCCTTTTGACCCCACTTAACTATAGTTACTTCCTTGGAAGCCCCACGTGCAAACACAGCCAACCTGGGGGTTGGGGCCCCAACATATGAGTGTTGTGGGGAACACAAACCTTCCAGTTCTCACCACCTCCCTGCTGCATTCTCCTACGCACACCCACTGAGAAAGAAATTGCTGGTGGCCAAAACAAAAGCTTCCTCCCTCCTACAGGGGATGGAGAGGAAAGGCAAAAGAAAGAAATATTCATCCAAGCAGGGAGTATTTACAAACTTGGCAAGTGGGCAAAGCCCTCCCTGACGTCCCCCCCAAATGCAAACAGTCACCCGAGGCTTCCATTACTGCAGCCTTAGTTTACCAAACTAAATATATTTGCCACCAAAATGCTTTCATTAGTGGTATGATGAGGATTTTTTTCAGCAGACAAAGTCATTACTGGAATAGGAGACTGTGGACATTTAGAGACGTCACAGAGGAAGCCTTCACTGGCGGCTCGTCTTCATTTCGTCTCACAGGATTTACATCAATTCCTTTTTTGCCCCCTCTCCTTATTATTTTTAACTCTATAAAAATATTTTTTAATGTTTATTCTTGAGAGAGAGAGACAGAACGCAAGTGGGGGAGAGGCAGAGAGAGAGGGAGACACAGAATCCGAAGCAGACTCCAGGCTCTGAGCTGTCAGCACAGAGCCCGACGTGGGGCTCAAACCCACAAACTGTGAGATCAGGACCTGAGCCGAAGTCGGACGTTTAAACCCACTGAGCCACCCAGGCATCCCTATATAAAAATGTGTTTTGAAGGAAAATTAGAAACTCAGAAGAAAATAATCACTCACATTCCCCCCTTTCAGAGAAGGTAACTACTATTATAATTCATTTGTTTTCTCTTCCACATTCATATTTTGAATAGAGACCTTATCATTATTATTACTACCACTATGAAAATTACTATTTTACAAAAATGGTATCAAGCTTGGCTTGTATCCTCTTTTTTATTATTATACACCATGAGTACCTTTCCACGCCAAGAAACACTGACTTCGTTCTGGATGTCCGCCGACTCCGCTATTCCATTATATGGATGTCTTATATTTACTTGTCTCCTATTGACGCACGTGTAAATGATTTCTCGTGTTTCATTCTTATAAACAAAGCTGAGGTAAGCATCCCAGCAACTAAATACTTGCAGTCACTCTGGCTTTCTTACTCAGGATAAATTTCTAGGATCTGTAATATTTGCACTCACTCCAGCTTTCCTTCTCAGGACAAATTCCTAGGATCCGTATTTCTGAATTAATGGAAATACACACAGTTTTGCTGATTATTGTTGCACGTCCACAAAACACATGCGTATATATTTTGGTATCAGAACGAAAGGATTCTTTTCCCCCTTTCCTACCTCTTGTTGGGAGACATTTTCAGAAAGACAGAAGGAATAGTTTAGATGTGTTGAGAAATATAGCAACACTTCAATGTTAGAGTATGGGATTTCTTTGATTATGAAAGTGGAATTGCATCACAGAAATTTAACTAACTTGAGTTCAACTGTCTTTCATTAAATCCATCATTGATTTTTTTTTAGTTTACTGTTATTTTTTTCCTGTTCTTTTTGTTTTGTTTTGTTTTGTTTTTTAATGTTTATTTATTTTTGAGAGACGGAGAGAGACAGAGTGTGAGCAGGGGAGGGACAGACAGAGAGGGAGACACAGATTCTGAAACAGGCTCCAGGCTCTGAACTGTCAGCACAGAGCCCGACACGGGGCTCGAACTCACAAACCGTGAGATCATGACCTGAGCCGAAGTCGGACGCTCAACCGACTGAGCCACCCAGGTGCCCCTATTTTATTACTATTATTATTTAGTCATCTCTACACCCATTGTGGGGCTCAAACTCACGACTCGGAGATCAAGAATCTCATGCCCTTCCAACTGAGCCAGCCACACACTCCCATCATTGATCTCGATGCACCATTATTTTTCATAAAATTAAGAAATTTTTTTATAAACTCTTGCAATTCTGTTACCACTCAATGCCTTAATAGTCTTTTTTTTTTTAATTTTTTTTTCAACGTTTATTTATTTTTGGGACAGAGAGAGACAGAGCATGAACGGGCGAGAGGCAGAGAGAGAGGGAGACACAGAATCGGAAACAGGCTCCAGGCTCTGAGCCATCAGCCCAGAGCCCGACGCGGGGCTCGAACTCACGGACCGCGAGATCGTGACCTGGCTGAAGTCGAACGCTTAACCGACTGCGCCACCCAGGCACCCCCTTAATAGTCTTTTTTAACACCTTAGTTGGTCACACCATGCCTCCTCTGAAATTCCCTTCATCTCTTCTGAGGGATGTGACACTTTCTCTCGGATCTTGTTTCCTGACTCGGTATGTGACAAGAAATCCTTCGGCAGCTGTCTCGGTGACAAAATGCAATACAGCCTCATCTACTGTGGTTTCTTACTTTTTAGCGGTGCAGTAAAATTTGATTGTTACCTTGCAAAAGGATAGAAGACTGGAGTCATTCCCCCAAAGACAAGCATTTGCTTCACTAATGTGCAACCTCTACCCCATTGTTCTGCTTGGAGGCCTTTTTGGGTATAGGGAAACTTTCCACTTCAATGCCAAAACATATCACAGTGTAATCTTTTGGAAGACATTTTAAGCAGCAACTAAAATCAGCCTGTGGGGGCACCTGGGTGGCTTAGTTGATTAAGTTTCCGACTTTGGCTCAGGTCATGATCTCACGGTCTGTGGATTCGAGCCCCGAGTCGGGCTCTGTGCCGACAGCTCGGAGCCTGGAGCCTGCTTCAGATTCTGTGTCTCCCTCTCTCTCTGCCCCTTCCCTGCTCGTGCTCTGTCTCTCTCTCTCAAAAGTAAATAAATATATTTTTTTTTAATTTTAATAAAAAAATCAACCTGTGAAGGACCCGCAGTGTGCATAACTCAGCGGAAGTGACGACAGTTTGAACAGCCACGACCAAGTTTGCTTGGACACAAGGAATGGACCACATCATGCCGGCTGGCTGGCCGGCAGCAGACTGGAAAATGCATCTCAATTGCAGAGAGGTTAAAATTAGAGAAAGTGTGCCTCTTAGAACTGATGAAATATGATTAATGGGAGTCTCAAAAGTTAAGATAAAAAGAGAAATATCAGCACAAGTGTGCTGTTAATTATGCTTTTTTATTCTATTCAGTAAGTGTATGCCCCAGAACAGGCATGAGATGGGAAACATGAATTCATCAAATTCCCAGTTGGGGTCATTTCCCAGTTGTCTGTCAGGGTGAAGACATCTTTGACACACTGAGCATGGTTTTAGAGTTTAAAGATACACTGGTTTGGGGCACCTGGGTGGCTGAGTCAGTTAAGCTGCCGACTTTGGCTCAGGTCATGAGTTGGTTCGTGAGTTCGAGCCCTAGGTCAGGCTCTGTGCTGACAGCTTGGAGCCTGGAGCCTGCTTCAGATTCTGTGTCTCCCTCTCTCTCTGCCCCTTTCCTGCTTGTTCTCTCTCTCTCTCTCTCTCTCTCTCTCTCACACCCACACACACACACCCACACACACACACAAATCGTCTGTTAAGTTAATAAATACCGGAACTAGAATCCAAACCCAGATTTGAAGGCTCTAAAGGCCATGTTCTAGATCATCGTACTTTTGAAGAAATATTAGAAAATATAGAATAAGCAAAGAAAGAAAAAATATTCCCATTCAAAATCCCAGCAAGTTATGAGGCTATTGAGAAACTGATTCTAAAGTTTATGTGGAGAGGCAAGAGACCCAGAATAGCGAACACAATTTTGATGGAGAAGGTCAAAGTTGGAGGATGGACATTACCTGACATCAAGACTTACTATAAAGCCACTATAATCAAGACAGTGTAGTATTGGAGAAAGAATAGACAAAGGATCAATGTAACAGAATAGAGAGCCAGAAATAAACTCACACAAGTATAGTCCACTGATCTTTGACAAAGAGGCAGAAGCAATTCAATGGAGAATGGCTAGTCTTTCCAACGAATGATGCTAGAATAACTGGACATCCACATGTCAAAAAGCAAAAAAAAAAAAAAAAAAGATTCTAAACATAGATAATATACCCTTCACAAAAATTCACTCAAAATGGATCATAGACCTAACTGCAAAATGCAGAATTCTAAAACTTCTGGAAGACAATAGGAAAAATCTGGATGACCTTGGGTTGCTGATGATGTGTTAGATTCAATATCAAAAGCATGACCCACAAAAGAAATAAATTGCTAAGTTGGACTCCGTTAAAATTAAAAACCTCCACTCTGTGAAAGACATTGTTAAGAGAAAGAAAAAATAAACCACAGATGGGATAAAATCTTCGAAGGCTCATATCTGATAAAGAACTGGTATCCAGAATATACAAAGAGCCTTTAAAGCTCAACAATATGAACACAGCAATTCACATAAAAAAAATAGACAAAAGATCTGAATAGATGCCTCACCAAAGAAGATATATAGATGGCATCTCAGTATATGAAAAGATGCTCAACATCATGGGTTATTAGAGGACTGCAGATCAAAACAATAATTAGATGCCACTGCATACCTATTAGAATGGCTAAAACCCAGAACACTGACAGCACCATATGCTGATGAAGATGTCGAACAGTTAGGAATGCTCATTCATTGCTGGTGAAGATACAAAATGGTACAACCATTTGGGGAGACAGTCCTGAAGGTTTCTTACAAAACTAAACATATTCTTACCATACAATCCAGCAATTGCACTCCTTGATATTTACTCGAATGAATTGAAAACCCATCTCTACAAAACAAAAACAAAAACAAAAAAGGCTGCACTTGAATGTTTGCAGAATCTTTATTCTCTATTGCCAAATCTTGGAAACAACCAAGATGTCCTTTAACAGGTGAATGGATAAACAAACTGTGGTCCACCCAAGCGATGGAATATTATTCGGTGCTAAAAAGAAATGAACTATCAAGCCATGAGAAGACATAGAGGAAGCTTAAACGTGTATTGCAAAGCCAATCTGAAAAGGGGTCATACTGTATGGTTCAAGCTATATGTCATTCTGGGAAAGGCAAAACTATGGATACAATATAGAGATCGGTGGTTGCCAGGGGTTTGGAATGAGGGAGGGAGGAAGGGAATGATGAGTTGGTTGAGAATAGGGGATTTTCAGGGCAGTGAAACTATTCTGTATGACACTGTAATAGTAGATACATGTCACTATTCTTTTGTCAAACCCATAGAACGTACACCAAGAGTGAACCCTATGTAAACTGTGGCCTTCACTTATTAATGTACCAATATTGGTTCGTCGGTAGGAACAAATGTACCACACCAATGCAAGATGCTAATAATAAGGGAAACTGGGGGGGGGGGGCAGTATTGGAAACTCTGTACATTCTGCTCAATTTTGCAGTAAATCTAAAATTGCTTTAAAAAACACCCATTAGTTTTGAAATACATATCCATAAAAACCCACCACACAAAACAACCACTGTTCACTGTTCCGTGGTTAAACCTCCAGTCTCCTTCCCATGTAAATACATTTATATATTTAATGAGAGCACCATCCACAGGAACATTTTTTAAGAGTTTCAACGCAAGTGGCCAAAATTTTCCTCCAGAAAGGTATCTATTTCCACCACACACAGAAAATATGAGTGCCCTTCTCCCTGAACCCTGACCAACACAGAAACTCCAACCAGCTTCACAAGCGACCATGTGGCTCCTTGTGTTAGTTTTCTTTCCTACCGCAAGGGTTAAGTCCTCAGGGACCCTCCGCCTGCTGCCTGCTGTACCTAGCTGTGCGGGCAGGAAGCAAGAGCAGACCTGGCTGTCTCCTGAGGCTTCAGCTGCAGAGAATCTAAGAGGCAGAGAGTCCAGGGAAACTTGAGGCAGGATGAGATCTGGCTGTTTGCCAGGCTAAGATTGGTCGATAACGGTTGAAAAGTTTTGTTAGGGTCAAGTCACGACCTCCCCGACACGTCCGCTCCAAACTCTGGCCCTTTTGGGACAATACCGAAGTACATTCCACGGAGTCCTACACACGATTCCAGTCCAAGGGCAAGACAGCACAGAGGACAGGAGAGCAAGCTGAGCATCGGACTGACATTTGGAAGTTACAAACCTAATTGTATGTGACCTTGGATAAATAATCTTCCCCTAAACTGTAAGGTTAAAAATTGTCTAAACCATCAAGAGTGTGGCTAGCAAAGCTAAAACAGAGGGATTTAGACTGTAAGTTCCGTTGCTGGCATGCAAATCCTGACCCAACACCAAATAGCTGTGTCCCCTGGAAAAGTTACTTACCCTCTCTGAGCCATAGTTTCCTCACCTGTCAGATGAACATTAAAATGGTTACCTCATAGTATTCTTGTAAGGATTAAATGAGATAGTCCTTATAAAGTGCTCTGCACATCGTAAGCCTTCCCTAAAAGGAAAATGTTCTGAATATTCAAGAGCCATTAGGGACCAATGAATGTCCTCCTTTCTCCACTCATTTGTATATGGGGTGACTGAAGCCCAAGAAAGAAATGTCTTGCCCGAAGCCACGCAGTGAGTCACTATTCCTGCCTCAAAGTTTGGGTTTTGAAGCCCCAATCCAACGACCTTTTTGCTGAACCACAAAAAACTCTTGCAGAATGTAAAGTGCTCAGACCATGACCTCTCCCCATTCACTGGGCTCTGTTTTGCCTTGGGAGCCCCAATGAAATACAGGACAGATGCATTTGGCATCTCAGGCAGTGGGTCTCTTACAGAGACATTATTTAGGACCCGAGTCTGTTCAGCACAAAATGTAATCACTCCATCAATACTGAGACACAGCTTATCAGAAAACTGGGGACTAGCTGCGAGGCACCCGGTTGCCAAGAATGCGTATGTTGGTTTGCTTTGTCCTTTGGATCTTAAAGAGCCAGCCTCAGAGTGTGGGGACCACGGAGCTTCATTCCCTGGATGGGGCATCTAGTTTCCAACTAACAGCAAAGCCCCCAAACCTTCATTTGCATGCATCTCATTGTTCCCTGGGAGGAAGGGTAGCTCTTCACAATCCATGAAGACCCCCTGTGCGGTTCCACCTCTGTACCTTCCGTCACTAGGGATCCCCACCACGCCCAACCTGGAAGATCATTCCCCACCAGGTATTTCTGGCTTGTCTCTCTGTTTCTGCACTGACTCCTTCTTCGTCTGATCCACAGAATGACTCCAGTAGGGGGCACTATGCTACACTTACCACATCCCCCTTCAAGCTTACTTCCCAAGCTTTGGAGGAGAGTACACTGCCCAATGTCTCATTCCCTTTCCAAGACAGCTGGCATAGACACTGGTCGCTGTAAGAGCCTAAGACCCAGTGTCTTAACCCCAGTCTGGTATGCTCTGAAGGCATGGACACGTGGATCTAACAAAAATCCCTGCCCTCTGTTGCTCACATCCTAATGGTGAGGACAGCCAGATGTGCATACACATGCCACAAACACATACACACATACATTATATATGATGTATGTAGTGTGATGGTAAGTACTATAGAGAAAAATCAGAGAAAGAGAGTTAAAGAGAACCATTTTAAATGGAGCGGGGTCAGTCAGGGAAGGCCTGGATGAGAAGGTGGCATTTGAGTGAAGTCTTGAGGGGGTAAGGGGATGAACCACATGGATATCTTGGGAAAGAGTGTTTCAGGCAGATGGTTCAGCAAGTGCAAAGGTCCTGAGGTAGGAGCATGCCTGACATTTTTTAAGAAGACAGCGCATAGTGTGGCTGGAGGGAGGCATTAGAAGATGAAGTTAGAACTGGGTAGGATTCAGGAATTAGGGTTAGGGCTTAGTAAGCAATTTCAAGGACTTTGGCTTTTACTCAGAACATATGAGAGACCACTGGAGATTTTTGAGCAGAGAATAATATATTTTTCCAGGACTTGCAGCTGTTGCTTTCAGAATAGACTGAACAGAGCCAGAGTGCAAGTGGGAGACTATTACAACAACGCAGGTAAGGAGCTCTAGTGATTCAGACCCGGACTAAGACTGCAACAGATATTCTCAGTTTCTAACAAATTCCATTCTCCCTTTGTTCCATAGTAAGAGCAGAGCACATGGCTGCTCAGTTGAAGACTACATTTCCCAGCCTCCCCTGGGGCATCACAGGACCACGTGACTAAGTTTTAACCAATGGAATGTGCCTGGCAGTGATATGTTTAGCATTGCCACATTTGCTTAAAAGAAAATGGTGCATCATGTTCTTTTACTTCCTTCCCCTTTATACAAAGGCCTAAGGATGTGCTTGGATGCAACCGAACCACACAGATGACAATGTTAGGGAAGGAAGCTGGGTCCCTGAGCGAGGGTGTGGAGGAAAGCCTGACATATTCCAGTTACCGCTCACCTCAGGGCAGTTTCACGAATAAGAAATAAACCTCTGTCT
Organism: Felis catus; assembly: GCF_018350175.1. Classification (NCBI taxonomy): domain Eukaryota; kingdom Metazoa; phylum Chordata; class Mammalia; order Carnivora; family Felidae; genus Felis; species Felis catus. Next base: position 15,648,521 of record NC_058379.1, read on the forward strand.
TCCTTAATCCACTGCATTGGGGGGTTCTTTGTTACAGCAGCTTAACCTTTACCTCAACTAATACGCAGACTTTTATGGAAGGTTTAGTGATATCAGGAGTGAATTACAGTTCAGTGCAGAACAGGAAACAACCAAAAATGTAACACTCAACATCTCCATTCTTAAATCTCCTTAAAGTCTCACGGACTGTCTTTCCCCTTAGGTCCCTGCCTGATACCTTTTCTGTTTACGGCTTCTCATTCCCCTCGCCTACATCCTCCTCCAACTTCCCTGTGCCAGGGGACATCTATAAAATCTTATTCTATTTTGCAAAGCAAATGAATATTTTCCCGATCTCCATCGCAGACAGCGCCAGGACTTTCCGTGGCATTATTCAAAATTCTTGGTGGCACGTCCTCAGAGAAGAAAGATCCACCTTACCCAGGTCTCCATCTTGATCCTAAGAATTAGCAGAAATTTTGAAATCATGTTTTCCTTTCACTCTGTTAAGCAGAAGGGAGGGGGCTGGTGGTGCAGAGGAAAATATTATTTTCCTCGAGCCTGGGAAAACCTGAGTTTGCTCCTGGGGTTTTAGAGTCCCTCTCCCCTATCCTCAGATAAAAATACACACACAACGGGCACCTATACATATGCATCCACATGGTTCTTTCTCATGTGCACATGCTCGGGCACACAGACAGCAGAGTCGTGAGGGAAGACCCTGGGTTTGTTCCTTTCTGTCCCTTTCTGCTTTCAAACCCCAGCTCCCAACAACACTTCCCTGGCTGACGGCTCTGTGACCTTCCCGTTCACCGATTCTTTGGGTGTCTCACCAAAATTCACAGCGGGGACATTCTGCTCTCTCATTTCCTCCCTGCTTTTATGGTCTGTTATATTCGTTAATAGCACCATAAAGTGAGTTGTAAAATGAATTAGAAACAAGGTCTCCTCTCAAGGCCCCCAGAAGCCAAGCAGTCAGGCTTCGTTATCATGTCAGAAGGGCCAGCTTTTCCCCCAGAACAAAACGAGATGTCTAACAGGGCTACCTACCCGTGGGACGGCTGTGGTTGGCTGAGTGTCCACACCACGTCTCCATCGGGCAAGTCAATGGCAGAAACACCTCCAGGATCTGACCAGGATTAGCCCCCCCCCTGCTCCTGGGCGTGAGGGCAATGGAGGGGAATCAGTGAGGGGAATTCTGGGTGTCTTTCTGTGTCTCTGTATGGACACGTGTGGATGTATACTATCCGTTAACTGGGTGAGTTGTGCACATCCAAGTGTACGTTATAGACACGTAGTGATCTCTATGCACATGTGTGTATGTTTATGTGTTGTCGGTCCCTGCTTATCCCTCTGGGCTGTTTCATACCGTTCTTCATTCTCTGTGCTAAATACAGGTGCTTCTAAAATTCCTTAATTCTTTCCAATCTCTCTGGTCCTCTCTGTATGCTTCTTTCTTTCACTGTCTCTGTTCTATTTTTCCCTTTTTCTCTTATCCTCCTCCTCCTCCTCCCCCACTGCCTTCTTCCCTCTCTCCCCCTCCTCCACACCCATCTCACCTGGCTGACTCCTACCTCCCCCTTGCTTCTCAGTTTAACCTCACTTCTTTCTGCCCCAGCTCACTGTTGGGTAAGCACCCACAGACCCCCTCCCTCTGCCTTCCAGAACTCTCATCAACGGTACTGCCAATTCCCTTGTCTTCCCTGTCTGCAGTGGCTGTGCATGGTGTCTTCTTAGTTAAGTGCCAACCTTTTCCCCAAATTACCTTCCCTGTAGGGTTCTGCATTTGAGTAGGAGAGATTTGGGGGAGCTTTGAAAGGTGGACATTATTAAAGTCAAACACAGAGACCACACTTGAGAACTCCCTGAGCAGACAAAGCAGTTAGTCATACAAGCACAGCTTAATATGACTTATTTTGTAAGACAAGTGGGGTTAACTTGACCTGGGTCATTTCTTGCTTATGCCTCTGAAAATCCTAAGCGACCCTTAAATATTTCCCCAAAATTGGTATGAGGTAACCACTAACCAACTCCCTTTAAGAGAATTCTAATATTGTAACCAGTCACCGTATAGAATAAACACTCACTGTTTGCACACTAGATAAGGTGCATTATAGCAATGTATCCCTGAACATCATTCCATGTTTCGGTTTGAGTGCTCCAGGCTTGCAAACTGTCTTTTTGGTGAGTGCACAAGAAGCTGTTAGTAATTACAGGTAAGTAACTCATTGGTTTTACTTTTTTTTTTTTTTTTTTTTTTTAATAAACTTTAACAACATGAAGCGGCAGCCATCTGTGTTTGTGCTAGGAGCGTCAGTGTAAAAGCTCAGTGCTGTTGTAACTCCCACCCACAGTCATGGAGCCGGTGGCTCATCTCATTAGGGGCTTGCGGCAGAAGATGGGCCCGTGGCCCCTCCATTTCCTGCCAGCTCTTCTCTTCCACCTTCTCCAAATCCCAGGCCAGATTTGGATGCGGCTCCGTGGTCTTCCTAAGGATCACAGCATCACCGAAGTCTGGACGCACCGAGAGCCGTACGTGGGTCTCAGAGAAAGACCGGTGGGGATTCTAGCTCATCTTCGTGGGTTCGACTTTGCTCTTGACATCTTGCATTTCACATACATATGTTCTGATCAGCAGCCCTGCTGACTTCAGGCTCAGCATCCATGCAGGGGCAACGGGTTTACATCCACGCAGGGGCACCCATAATGCATAATGGTTTTGCTTTTCCAACCTGCTGGAGAGCCTGGAACCTCTCTGGGGACAAGACTCCAGCTCTCAACTTTTAGCTTAATGCAGTCGTTCACGGCTGAATCCCCAGGGCTGAGAGCCCACCCGCCACTTGAAAATAGCTCAGTAGGAAAGCTCCACACTCAGTCTTACAGTATCGGTGTCTTCACACGGTGATGCATGTGTATGTGCACACGTATGGATTTCTACATCGTTCTGACTAGATCAGCGGTCACAAACTGGCAGCCCTGGATTAAGTACGTCACACTATGGGTTTTACTGGGTCCTCGGTGCTTCAACATTTAGAAGTCGGGTGACAACATACCAAACCCAAGTTTTAAGCTTCTCTTAAAAGATCAAAAGATCAGGCAGTACTGAGACTAGGCGATGCCCCATGGCAGCAATTGGGTGAATCTCGGTAACCACTGCCCCCCTTTAGATGGGACTCGTTTGCATTATTTTCTGGTTCCCGTAGAACTTGGAGTTTGGACTCTTCTCCCCCTGGGCTTCTTTTTTTGTGAAAGGACATAAACTTCTAACTTGTGTCTGTTTCTTGCAGCTGAGTGGGATCCTAAATGACGCAACAGGCACCACCATGTTGCACACTTAAGAGTAGAAGGGGAACAGGGTACGTGGGTGGCAAAGTGGGTTAAGTGTCTGACTTCGGCTCCAATCACAATCTCATGGTTCGTGAGTTTGAGCCTGGCGTCGGGCTCTGTGCTGACAGCTCAGAGCCTGGAGCCTGCTTCGGATTCTGTGTCTCCCTCTCTCTGCTCCTCCCCCGCTCGGGCTCTGTCTCTCTCTCCCTCTCAAAAATAAATTTAAAAATGTTAACAAATAATTTTTTAAAAACAGTGGAAGGGCAGGGATATATACTACACTATCAAACGCGTTCCTGTGAGTCAATCACACATATACCCTGAATGCAAACACACACAACAGTCCTTTTCATTAGGCTTCAGTAAAGCGTCTCCACCAGACAGAGTCCCCTAAGGGTGGGGAATTGGGGTGGCTACTGTCTAAGTCATTCTCCCACTCCCTAATTGCCATGGGATCTTCACTACAGACTCTTGGAGCTTCCCATCACCGCTTTGGAGACCTCTCTCTCTCTCGTACCTAAAGCAGATGATGCTAGTACTCTGCCCATCCCCTCATCACACACCAGCACACCCCCCCCCCCCGCTATCTATCACATACCATTGACTCACCACGAAGATGCCTCCACCATAACCTGGCTTCAGGATGAGCAGATCCAAGATAATTGAGCCGGTGGTGCAGCCACACTGAATCCCTCGTAGCATCCCAATCCAGAGGATTAACTCTGCCTTGAGTTATTTTATCAAGACCCCTCCCCCTTTGGTTAGCACAGCTTTAACGAAGTACCTGATACTGTTTCTGTATGCATATTTAGGTGTGCATTCATTTCTATTTGCATACTTCCTTCTCTAAACACATATGGGTCGGTGTTTCCCATACTAGGTGCATTACTTGATTTTAAATCCATTGAGTGTATTTGTGTGATACTGTGTGTATGTGGATATATTTACCAGGGGCTGTCTGCATACTAAAGTGCTTCGTATAGACCTGCAACCATACAGGATTCCTTAGGATCTCGTTCAATTTGCACAGCCTCTTACAATAAGATGGTGCTTTCCTCAATTTATGCAGAAAAAATTCATGCTTAGAGGAGAAAGTCTTTCAGCCAGGACAGAGCTACAAATTGTAAGCTTGTTGTGTCTGCTGATGATGCCACCCTCCTCTCCACACACACCCCCATCACCAACCACTGCAAATGTTGGCCGCAAACAGCTCACACCTGCACACCTTGCTCAGAGATGCCCGGAAGGTTGCATCCCTTTTGTGGGGGGAGATTCCGAGGCCACCGACTGGCCAGTTATTTACAGGAGAAGGAGAGTGAGAGAAGCAGATCTGGGCAGAGCAAGGAGCTAGGCACATGTGATTTCAGGAGAAATCTAGTCTGAATCCCCGTCTCTGTTCGGCTTTTTGGGATCCTGATCTAGACATCGCTGGACAGAGTTGGAAGCTAGGTTCTAAGAGCCTGGGGATTTTCCTCCCCAACACACTGCCTCCTCCCTTGATGTTCGTGTTACAATTCATGCTCATCTGGGTTGATTTTCCCATACCTTTCTCCAGAGGTAGTCATGAATAGGAATTGTTTGTTTGTCTAAAAGCAGAGTGGAAGCTAACTGTTTTAGACTGTGAAACAGTGTAATGGACACTGAGCCTGTTACATTACATTTTATGGTTTTATAGCAATTACACTGCATTTTATGGTGTCATAACATATTACATTTTATGGCTTAATATCAGCTTTAATACAAGACACCATGGCCCAGAATTTTAACAAGGGGAAGCTTCTCCTGGTGGGATGGTAATGGGCTTTCCGCATGACCACAAGCCTTCCAGCAGGAAGCCAGGGAAGGTGCAGCCCAGACTAGGTCTCCCTCAAGCCTGGATAGCCACCCCATCCTGTGCTTCCTCGGTCAAGCTTGGCTTTCTTGCTAGGGGTCCTTGTGCAAACTAGGAGAACAGCTGTTTCTCTGGGCTTCCAGCCCCACACCCCATCTCTCTGTTACCCCATTTTCTCGTTCACACAGTAAACAGGATGATCCTTCTGGAGCACAAAGCTGATCATGTTACTGCCCTGCTTGAAACCCATCTATATCGGGGCACTGGGGTGGCTCAGTAGTTTAAACATCCAACTTCGGCTCAGGTCATGATCTCACGGTCTGTGGGTTCGAGCCCCGCATTGGGCTCTGTGCTGCAGCTCGCCTCCTGGAGCCTGCTTCAGATTCTGTGTCTCCCTCTCTCTGTCTGCCACTCCCCTACTCATATTCTGCCTCTCTCTCTCTCTCTCAAAAATAAGTAAACATTTAAAATAAATTTTCTTTGAAAACCCGTCTATATCTTCCCATTGCCTTCAGGGCCAAGTCTATACTCAGGTCCAAACTCAGCCTATCGTTCAAAGACCTTTCTACTCTGATCCACAGCCTTGACTCACCCATCCCCCACCCCCCTCCTGCCACGTACCCAATGCTAAAGCCACAGTGACCTTCCTGCCATTCCCAAATGTGTTGTGTCCTTTTGCACTCTCCCACCTTTGCACATGCTGTTCCTCCTGTCTGGAATCCCTTCCTGGATCTTTATTTTTCTATGCAGTCATTCACCAGATATTTATCCAGCACCTGCAATGCTGGGCATCGTTGTGCCCGCTAGGGATGCACTCAAAACGTCTACTCTCACAGAGCTCACTTTCTAGTGGGAAGAGATGACATTGTATGAGTCCTTCAAAAGTCAACTCTGCGGGAATACAGAGGACAGAGAGATAAAAAGTAAGTAAGGCAAGAACAGTCTGTGCTGAATGCAGCACATGCTGAACAAAGTAGCTGCTCAACCAAGGGGAAAACAAGACACACCTAAAGCAGAAGTGCTTTTCCTTCCAAGATGAAATACTTAGGTTACTAAGGAATGTTGAGCCCACCCTTACCCCTTACTTCACCTCTTACCCCGCCCCCATGCATTCTTCCTGAGTTTGCTATCGTAGATGCATAAGGGGTCACGTACGTAGAGTCATGGTGTCTCTCGTAACTTATTTTTCTGCTTTCGTTTCCACATTCTATTGTTCAAGTCCCAGTAAATACAAGAGAGCTACCCAGGCCGGGGAGTTGATTAAGGGAGTTACATGATCCGCTTTGTGCTGCAGAAGGATCATTCTGTTTACTGTGTAACTGCCTTGCTTAAGGGAGGTTTTCTTGGTGGAGTCCCCTCTGGGTTGTTCCAAACCATTTGGACTCTCAGTAATTCTTTTGTCTCACGTGGCACAGAGCTGCGCGACACAACTCAGGTCACCTCCTCCTGGAAGCCTGCCCTGATGGACCCAAGTAGCGAGATAGGCAGTCCATCCTGTGTCATAACACTTACCACAACTGTAGTCATCTCTTCCTTTCCCCACCTTCCCCAAAGGCAGGGACGATGCCCTACCCATGTTTACTTTCTTATTGCCAAATACCAAGCGCCTTGGAAGTGCCCACAAAGATAACCAAAAAAGTGAACGAATAAAGTAAGAGAGAATGAACAATTAGTGTGATTTAGGGGTGCCAGTGAGATTGCATGCCCATCACAAAACGTCTCCAGCACAGATGCCTCAAATCCTGCCACCCGGAAATTCATTACTTTAGGTTAAGAATTGTTCACTCCCAGCCATGCTTTTGAATGCAAATGGCCCTGAAAGTAAGATGTTTGCATGAATTATTCCATTAAGGCTCTTGGAAGCTGGCTGGAGAAGACAGGACATAAGTGAGCTGCTTACTGCACTGGAAGATAAAGAGTGAAGAAAAGGAAGGACGATTTGCCAAGGGCTCCAGCCTGAGCTCAGGAAATTGGTTGCAGATATTGACAAGTATATTGACTAAGAAGGCTTGGGAATCATAGCACTATTAGAGGGCTCCTAGAGGGGAATGAAACCAGCTCTGGGCGAGGCGTGGGGTTCTAGCCCTGGTTTGCTGTGCAACTTCTGGTAAGAAGCCTCAGCCTCTCTGGGCCTCAGTTTCATGAACTATAAAACAAGGAGGTTGGGCCAGATGTGATCAGAGCCTCTGAGGCACTGACAGAGCTAACTCTCTTCCACCAGCTGTGGCCTTAGGCAAGCTACTTAACCCTGTGTGCCTCAGTTTTCTCATCTATAAAATGGAGACGGGTGTAAAACATACACACTCCTCAGAGGTTGGTGTCAGCATGTAAGTTAATACAAATAAAGCAATGAGCATAGAACCTGAGCTATTGTAAGCACCCAATAAATGTCAGTTATTATTAAATGAACCAAAGGATCAACACTGGAATCTCTGCAAACCACAGAAGGCCAGCGCTGGCAAAGACTTTACTGCAATAATAACAGACCAGTAATAGGGGCTCACCGTGGGCCAGGCACTTGGCAAGTGCTTCATAAACTGCATCTCCCTTGGGCCTCACAGTGACCCTGTGAGGTGTACTTCTCAGTGAATCCAGACTCACCACAAAGCTCAGAGCAGGTGCGAATGTGCCCAGGCTCACACAGCGGCAAGGGGCATACTTGGCATCTTGAACCAGGATATAGTTGATGCCAAAGCTTTTCATCTAACATGGCAAATTTTCAGCCCTTCTTTCTGCGTATTTTTCAATAATTCTTTTCTTTCCATCAAGGCCTCCGATGAAACATACGTCGGGCCGTTTGAAGTCATGCCACGGCTCACTGATGCTCTGTTTGGGTTTTAAAATTTCTTTTTCCTCTGTGTGTTCAACTTTGGATCATTTCTGTTGCTAAAGTCTTCAACGTCGTGCATCTTTTCTTCTGCAACATATAATCTGCAGTGCTTTCCACTCGGTGTATTTTTCCTCTCACACGTTGTAGTTTTCATCTGTAAAAGTTCAGCGTGGGCCTTTTTGATGTCTGTCATATTCCTACCTAACATCTGAGACTCGTGGAATACAGTTAGAATGCCTGTTTTAATGTCCTCGTTTGTTAATTCCAACATATGTGTCTGCTCTGGGTCCATTTCAATTGATTGATTTTTCTCCTCATCATGAGTTGTGTTTTCAGGTGAAAATTTTGTCGGGGGGGGGGCATGCGACCCACTGGTCTGGGCCAATTACAGATGTTCTGTTCCTCTAGCAAGTGACTGGGCCAGGAATGTGAATGGAACTCAGGTCTGACCAATGGACCATGAGGGAAAGTCTGCATGCAGGGAGACTCTTGGCAAAGGCTACCTCACTCTCAGGAAAGAAACCAGTTGCCCTGGATGTGACCATTTCTCGATGGAACACCAGGAACTGTTGTGTTTATTGGACACTCACAGTGTGCCAGGCCCTGTGCTAAATGCATTAAGGCATGTGATTCTAACCACACACCTTTGCAGCATTTATTATCGTGAGGGTCATTTTACAGATAAGGACACTGAGGGTCAGAGTAGCAAACGCTCTTTCCCAAGGTCACAAGGGGTAGCAAAGGGCAGAGATGGAATCGGAAGTCAGGTCTCTCTGACTGCAAAACTAGTGACCTTAAAATCCTACTCTGCACTCTCTCTGTGTTTAAAAAAACAAAAAAACCCACCCTAATCCACATGATCCCATTCCTCTCTGATCCATATTCATGATGCTCAGAGCCAAGTAACTGGGGCTGCCAAAGGGTGCCGAGAAACCATCCTAATGAGCTTGCTCAGCTCGTCTTCCGAAACCGCATCCCCTGCTAGGCAGTGAGGCCTCTTCTGTCAATATTGACGCCTCTCTGAGACACTCAGAACCCGCCATGGACGGAGGAGCAGCTGCTGCTGAGATTTAAAAAGAGAAAGGAAAAGAAAAAAAAAATACAAATCCCCTCAACAGAGCTACGGCTTGGCATTGCAGACCCAGCAAACCCCCGTGCATCTGGGGATCCTGGGGTAGAAAGGGCCAGATCACAAGCCAGCTGACCGGCAAGGTGCGTGGCCGGGCCCCTGAGTCCGGGGTCTGCTCACCTGCCGATTCTGCAGCACCACGGAGCACTGGGGAAATCTGCTCTGGCAAAGGGATGATGCCTCCTTGCTAGACGTGCCCCGGGGGCAGCTGTGGTTTTAATTCCTGGACCTCCTCATGGGCACCACCTGGCCTGCAGCCTGCTGGAGAGCCAAAGTCATGCTCCAGAAGGACATGTTTCTGGGAGGGGAGGAATCAGGTTGGAAAAATAAAGGCTTTTTGAGAAGGACGATGCGATGCAAGAAGCACCAGCTGTGGACTCAGTCCTGGGTTTGAATCCCACGGTACGCGAGTTACCCTCTCTGGCAAATGGGGTTTGTTCACCCAACAAATATCCATGCATCCGGAGACGACAGTCCAAGGTCATGGGGACATAAGTAAAATGCCAAGCACACAGCCTGGCACCTCGTACATCCTTAGGAAATGCAAATGGATCATGCCAGAGTCACCAGCCCGTGGCTGTAGTGTCCAAAGGGACAGTACCATGCCTGCGAGACACAGTTTGTAATCCAGCTCTGTCACCGACTGTCATGCCACCTTGCCATTACTCCACGTGATGCTTAATTGTATGTGTCTACTTGACTGGGCCACTGGGTGCCGGGACATTTCGCCAGACATTATTCCAGGTGTGACAACTAACATTTGAATCAGTGGACTCAGGTAGATGGCCCTCCCCAGTGTGGGTGGGCCTCATGCAGTCAACCGAAGACCTGAACAGAATTAAGTCTGTATTCGAGGGAACTTCTCCTTCCTGACTGTTCGAACCGGGATGTTAGTCTTTTCCAGTCTTCAAACTTGGATGGAATCATCGGCTTTTCTTGGATCTCCAGCCTCGCAACTTTCAGGCTAGATATATATCATTGGCTCTCCTGATTCTCGGGCCTTGGGACTCAGACTGGAACTATGCATTGGCTCTCCTGGGTCCCCAGCTTGCCAACTGCAGATCCTGGGATTTCTCAGCCTCCATAATTCATTCACGCGATCCCGTTCCTTGTGTTATCTATCTATCTCCTTCTGATTGTTTTTCCGGAGAACACTGACTAATACACTCCACCTTCCCTATTGTCTTTCTTCCTCTGGAAAGTGATGATAATCAGTCCTACTTAGTGGAGTTATGAGAACAGGCAATTACAGTGTATGTTACAATATATTTTGCCAAGTGCTATGAAATGGATAATTACAGCTTACTGGGGAACCCAAAGGAACACATGATCCAGTCTTAAAGAATATCTTCTTAGGGCTCCTAGGTGGCTCAGTTGGTTGATCGTAAGGCTTCACCTCAGGTCGTGATCTCACGGTTTGTGGGTTCAAGCCCCACGTCAGGCTCTGTGCTGACAGCGCAGAGCCTGGAGCCTGCTTCAGATTCTGTGTCTCCCTCTCTCTCTGCCCCTCCTCAGCTCGCGTTCCATCTCTCTCTCTCTCTCAAAAATGAATAAATGTTAAGAAAATAAAGAAAAGAATATCTTCTTAGAGGAAGAGAGTTAGTTGATACCAGAAAAGGGTATGGTACAGAGTTTCAGGAAGGGGGAACAGCACATGCAAAGGCCAGGAGGCCAAATAGTATGTGGCCTTCTTGGAATACTGAACATAGCTCAGTATGACTAGTGTTGAAGCACAGGGCTGTTTTGTATCACATTACTAGCTTGGTGCTTAACTGGAAGGCAGTGAAGAGCCATTGAAAATTTCTTAGGCACAATAGTGCCATAAATGTATGGGACTTTAAACAATTCATCTTAACCTCTTGGAATACCAGTCTCCTAGGACTAACATCAAATAGCTCCACCTGCCTCACTGCATTTTTGCAAGGCTCAGATGAAGCTACGTACCCTAAAGGGCCTTGTAAATCATTGAGTGCTTGGCAAATAGAAGGCAGGGTTATCAGCCAATAAGTCAATATTGTTATATCAACTTCAAGGCTTTTGCGTCCCCACCAGTTTTCTGTAACCAAAGCCACAAGTCAAATAAAATATGGGAGAAGAACTTATTGGACAAACCTGAGAACTTTTGATCAAAGGTAGAGATTTGTTAGTTGCCTCCCTGGCACCTGTGTTAATCCAGGTCTTCCAAAAACAAACAAAAAAAAGCTGGGAATGGGCCTGCCTTAGTATTCCTCCTACACTCAGCCACTGGCTGGAAGCCACCCCAGGGAAACGCGACCTCGGTGCAGACAGTGGATTTCAGAGCACGGCCGCTGATCCACTGTGCTCCCTGCAGCCAGAGGTCTGAGAGGTGCATGCTTATAATCACCACAGTCTCCAAGGCCTTTCTTGTGACCACAGTCCTGAACCGTTTTAAAAATATGTCTCCTTCCTGTTCTCACTCCACGGGACTCCCATCTGAGACATCATAGTCCCCTGGCTGTGACTACACGGTTGATACGTTCATGGGCATGTGACCTAAATGGTCTAATTAGAGTTTCTGAGTTGCAGGAGGCCCAACCCTCAGGGAAAACACACTGATTTCTTTTCTCTGGATCTGAATGTACAAGGATGAAGTCCAGGAGTCGTGGCAGCCCCGTTGGCCACAAGAGGCGGGCCCCTCTGGGAGAGGCCACAAACCAGAGAATGGAAAATTACACAAAGAAGATATCATGTGAGCTCGTGGTTTGTTTTTTTTCTTTCAGACACTCTTGGAGCCAGAATTTCTCCCTTGACTGTTCAATTTTTTAAAAATCTATGCATTCACATTTTTTTCTTTTTTTAATTTAAGGGCTCCATTGAGGTATAATACGCAATAAACAGCGCAGATTTAAAGAGTACAATTTGATATTTTAATATATGTGTACACCAGTGAAATCATTACCACAATCAAGGTAAGAGCATTATCCATCACCCCCCAAGTTTCTTTCCACCTCTCTTAATCCTTCCCTCCCGCCCCTTGCCTTGGGCAATCACTGATCTGCTTTCTGTCACTAAAGATAAGCTTTATGTTTCCTGAATTTTATATAAAGAATCACACGGTATATCCCTTTGTTTTTTTCATCTCACTTCTCCCATCCAGCATAATTATTTTGAGATTCATCGCTGTTATGTGTATTAACACATCATTCCTTTCTATGGTTAAGTACTACACCATCATATGGATGTCTCAGTTTGCTTATCCATTCACCTGTTGATGGGCACTTGGGTTGGTTCCTGTTCAGGGCTATTACAAATAAAGTTGCTACAAGCATTATGTGCCGGTCTCTATATAGATATATGCTTTCATTTCTCTTAGGTAAATGCCTAGAAGTGCGAGAGCTGAATCGTAGAATAGGTATAATTTACTTTTTTTTTAAGAATGCCCAACTTATTTCCAAAACAAGCTGTATTATATGACATTCCCACCAGCAGCAGCATCTAAGAGTCACAATTCCTTCACTCCTTGTCAGGGCTTGGTAGGGTCAGTCGTTGGAATTTTAGGCATTGCAATAGTTGTGTAACGATATCTCATTGTTTTTTTAGTTGGCTTTTTCCTAACGACTAGTGACGTCAAGCATATTTTGCTGAACATATTTGCCGTACCCATAGCTTCTTTGGTGGACTGTCTGTTCAAATACAGTCCTACACTTGTACAGCCTCTCTTTCTCTTCCCTTTGTCCCTCTGAGGAAGAGGACCCCTCCCCTCTGTGCCTACACCGCCCACGTTATCTCTCCCACTTTGCAATCACGCACTTATGGCCCACCAGGTTGTCCCCGTGGGCCCCTGGAGACCTCTCTGTCACTCTGCAGCCTGGACACTTGGAATTCAAAGTCCTTTGGCCTCAACACTGCTGTGTTTGAGGGACAAGGGAACTTCGGGTACCCCTACTTCTCTGCCATGTTGGATCCCCTGCTCAAATAGTTTGTCCAGAGGCACCTGGGTAGCTCAGTCAGTTAAGCGTCCAACTCTTGGTTTTGGCTCAGGTCATGATCTCATGGTTCATGAGTTGGAGTCCTGAATCTGTGCCATGTTGACAGTGCAGAGCCTCCTTGGGATTCTCTCTCTCCCTCTCTCTCTCTGCCCCTTGCTCTCTCTGTCTCCAAAATAAATAAACTTAAAAGTAATAAAAATAATTTTAAAAACTAATTAAAAACTAGTCTGTCCATTTTAAAAATTGGATTATTTATCATTGAGTTTTGAGAGTTCTTTATATATTCTGGTTACAAATCCTGTATCAGATGTACTATTTGCAAATATTGTCTTCCAGTCTGTGGCTTGTCTTTTCCTTCTCTTAACAGTGTCTTTGAACGGCATGCAATGAACTGAATGTTTACGTCCCCCTAAAATTCGTAGGTTGAAATCCTAACCACTGAGGTAATGGCATTGGAGGTGATGAAGTCATGAGGACAGAAGCCTGATGAATGAGATTAGTGCCCTTCTATAAGAGAGCCCAGAGAGCTCCCCCTCCCCTCCCACTGTGTGAGGACACAATGAGAAGGTCCAGTCTATGAAACAGGAAGCGGGTCCTCACCAGACACTGACTCTGTTGGCACCTTGATCTTGGACTTCCAGACTCCAGAACTGTGAGAAATCAATTTCTGTTGTTTATAAGTCCCCCAGTCTGTAGTATTTTGTTATGATATCCCAATCAGACTAAGCGCAGCAGATTTTAATTTTGATGAAGTCTAATTTGTTCATTTGTTTTGACAGACTATGCTTTTGATGTCATGTCTAAGAAACTCTTTGCTTAAACCAAGGCCACAAAAGTTCCCTCTTATATATTCTTCTAGAACAGAATTTCCCCACCTTCATGCTACGGACATGTTGAGCCAGATAATTCTTTGGTGTTATTAATAGGTCTTTGCTAAACTCACTTATTAATATAGTAGCGTTTTTGCAGATTGCATAGGATTTTCTATATAGATGATCCGGTTGTCTGCAAATGAAGATCATCGTTTCTTCTGTTCCAATTAGATTGTCTTTTATTTCTTTGTCTTGCCTTATTTCACTGGCAAGGACGTTGTTAAATAGAAAAGGTGATAGTAACATCCTTGTCTTGTTTCTGATATTAGGTGAAAGAATGCAGTCTTTTATTATTAAATATGCCGGCTGTGGGGATCCCACTTTACAGATAGATTTTTTTTTTAATTTTTTTTTTTAACGTTTATTTATTTTTGAGACAGAGAGAGACACAGCATGAACGGGGGAGGGGCAGAGAGAGAGGGAGACACAGAATCGGAAACAGACTCCAGGCTCTGAGCCATCAGCCCAGAGCCCGACGCGGGGCTCGAACTCACAGACCGCGAGATCGTGACCTGGCTGAAGTCGGACGCTTAACCGACTGCGCCACCCAGGCGCCCCCAGATAGATTTTTTTTTTATGGGCAACATGTTCAGTCAAGGGGTAATTATTCCCCACCAATGAGGCCAGACCCTTCTGCACTCTCTCCGGTGCCCTGAGATTCACGAGGTGTTCCATTCAGTCTGGTGGGAACCGTCACTGTCTCAGCCCAATGTGAACTCTCAGCACTGTTATCTCCGCTCCTTACAGATGGTTCTTTTCCAGCCTTGGGTAGTTACCTTGCACTCATGGGCTGATCAGTAACCTTCTCTCATCTCTGAAGTTCTCTGCGTGGCCTGTGACTCTCCAGTACCTTAGCTAGGAGCTCTCCCCACTACAGATTCCCCAGACTCTCAGCTCTGTCTTCTCAATTCTCGTCCATCGGGCTCCCCCTTCCCATCCTGCAGCCTGGAAACCCTGTCATGGCAGGACACCGGGGGCACACCTAGGGCTCACGTCACTTGTTTCCTGCCTCCCACAGGTCACTGTCCTTTGTTTCTTGAGCTCCAATAGCTGGAACATCATTGTAGCATATTTTGTACCATTTTGTTTGTTTGTTTGTTCCAGGCAGGAAGTTAAATCCCATCCCTGTGACTCCATCCTCACTAGAAGCAGAAGGCTGCCCAATGGTTGAACTACTGAGTCCCGGTTCGTGTTGGACTCCCATCATCTGTTAACGAAAAGTGTTGTAATTATTACAGTTCTGTGGCTTGTCCGGTCTGGGGCAAATGGAGCCAGAGAGCCTGATCTTGCTCTGGATAAAAAGCCAGAAGGGTCGAGAGGTGGCAACGGTTATTGCTAATTATTCCAAAAGAAGGAATTGGAACAGACTTTATTTGGGTAGTATTGAGAGGTAGTGACAGCTGCAGGATTTGAAATGAGAAAAGGCTTGGGCTTGAATTCGGATCCAGCTACACCTGAGGAAAATTACTTAAACTTCCCGACCTCCAGTTTCCTCATCTATGAGATGCAACTAACAGGAGTACTGAGCTTGCGAGGTTGTTTGAAGACTCACGAGGATAACGCCTGTGAAGTTCGGTGCTTGGCATGTCGTTAGTATTATTAACGTGAATGCTCTAATTCCTCTGATCGCGATCGAATTACGATGTTTGCCTCGTCCGCATCTATCGCTTGAATAAAGCCTCGGTCAGATCTTTGTATCGCAGGTCCTAGACCCCTGGCCACCCCCACCCCAACCACATTGGATGAGCTATGATGTCAGTCCAGAGATCATCGGGATCAACAATGGTTTAGTTTAGTTGGTCAAAGCAGAGCACGGAGACAAAGGATCTGGTTCCCATGTGGATATGTGGGCTCTGAATTATTCAAGTTCTTCGACTGGACGTTGTGCAGAAGATGCCTATCACTGCGGCTGCCCAGCCACAGAGCCTCATAAAGGGAAATGCCTCTCTCCCCTCCCCTGGTTAAGACCCCGGGCAACCTTGATCTGCTGCTTGGACCGCACCTGATTAGACCGACTCCACCTGACCATATATACAGACTGGCTGGTGACACAGGGCCACAGCCTGCCGAAAAGCAGATGAGCGGGGCCACTCAACAGCCTCTCTCCTTGAAATGTGGACTAAGGTATATCCAGAGACTGAAATAGTCCGACGTTGGCCTTGAAATAGTGGGGTGGGTCTGTCGCTAGGGAGGCTCTGAGGGAGGAGGAGCAGGAAGAGGCTTTGAGGAAGCAGAACGATGGGTAAGTGGAAGGCACAGCGAGAGCAGAACACAGAGCAAAGAAGCCACGCCGGAACAGGACTCAGCCAGCTCCCAAGTGGCTTCAATTCCCAAATGTCCTCATTCCATTTCTGGCTGCAATTCGCACGTATCCCTTTTGGAAATAACTTTTTCTTTTCAGAACAGGGGGAAAAAAAGTCAGAACAGAAAAAGCCCAGGAAAGAATGTAAAAATAACCCTCATTCTCATAGTGGCAGTATATATATATATATATATATATATATATATGTATATGTATATTCCCCCCCCCCATAAAACTGAGGTCATACTATCTGCTACCCTGTTGGGTTTCTCTCACCTATAACAATGTGCCATAGACTTCTTGCCATTCGATACAAACTCTTCTCAGATATGCTTTTAAATGATTTTATTCTAAGGATACGCCATCATTAATTTATGTAATTCCTTGTCAGTGACAATTAGTTTTTTCAAGGTTTTTTTTTTTATCTTTTGCTTTTATAAATAATGTTGCAAAGAACACAGCTTGTAGTTAAATCTTCAAACACGTAAGTGATTATCCTCTTATAGTAAATGATTAGAAGGCTAATTGCTGGGTGAACAGGCATGCGTATCTCTTAAATCTTTTGATAGGTATTGTTAACTTACACTCCAGGAAGTTTGCAAAATTTTATATTCCCACCAGTAGTATATGAAATGTGTCTGATCCAAAGAATTTTTTTGATTGATTCTACCAGATCTTGGAGACCATATCTCCACTGTCTGGCATGGTGTCTTGGTATACAGCAGGCACTCAATACATGTTTGCTGACCCAAACGGAAGTCACCTGGAGTGACTGAAGAGTCTTCTTCTTTTTTCTGAGCTCAGTTGACGGCTGTTGTGTTCTTTGCAGCCATCACAACCCCTAACATACCTCCCTGCAAGGTCTTCTCTGTGAAAAACACTTCTAATTTCCTCAGAGAACCGCAGAACCCCTAGCCGGCAGCTGCAAGTCTGAGACCCTCCCATCTTGAGTCCCTGACTTCCCAAGAGGGGAACCTGTCCTTTCTTCTCTCTGAAACCCACTACCGAGTAAAGAAAGACAGAAGAAAATAAGACAGATGGAGGGCTCATTAAAACAATCAATTATTTTGATGCATTTGGACATGATAAAGTACACCAGGGCGTGTGGGTTTTAATAAGGCCTGTGCCGGGAGAGCAGCCGCGGGACCGAGAACGGCAGACAATGAGACATTGCTTTCTAGAAGGCACCTACTGTGATAATGTTACCTGCGGTTTATGCCATGGCAGAAAATAGACACGGAATCAGAGAACGTTAAATCTGAGATAATGGGTTTTTTAATTGTTTTCAAATTTTGGATGAGCATTTTAATTGAGGTGGTTGGGAGGTTGATATAACTTTTGTATTTGATTATCTGGCAAAAGGAGAGGGGAAATGAAGACAAGTGGGGAAACGGAGGTAGCACGTTTTTTAAAAAAAACCAAACCACTCATAACACATAGCATGATAAATTCCATCTCCGTACAATCGTTTTTATTATACGTGGCAGAAACAAAATGATTTCTGTACGTAATTAGTACCAAGATTAGAGAAATGTTAACAGCCTGGGGTTGTAAGTTAACCCTCTGCATGCCGGGAAGGGGAACTCTTCATTCTCTCAATCCATTCGTGTTAAGTGTTGAGAAGGATCTAGTATTTTGGAGGTGGCCGCTGTTGACAGATATGACACCAGGCACCTTCCATATTTTCTTTTTCCTTCTCTCACCAACTCGATGGGATGTTTTATTGTCCTTATTCCACGGATGAAGGAAATACAGCTCAGAAAGGGTAAGTGACTTGCTGAAGGTCACACAGCAGAGAAGAGAAGGCTGGAGGTCTGACCCAAACCCAGTTGAAGCCAAGGTCAACACCCTATCAGAATAACAGAAGGGAGAGCCACAAATCTGGGTTCAGATCCCCCCCCTCTAAGACCTCTGTGACTTTGGACTTTATTTACTCAACTTTCCTGAGCCCCCAATTTCATCTTCTATAAAATGGTAACAATAATATAAAATAATAATAGCACTTACCATCTGGGCTTTGTTTTTCATTTTGTTTCTGAGGATTTACTGAGGTAATGATTACTGAAGCACTTAGCGTGGTTCCCGGAATATGGCAAGTGCTCAATAAACATTAGCTGTTAGTATTAACAGGAATCCGCCTGTCTCTGTATAAAGCTTCTAACTATTTTCAAGGTTCTGTAGGGAAAAGAAGTCTCTGAAGGAGTCATTTCCAACCTCGGGGAGTTTACAGTCTGCTGAGATGATGGATCAGAATCCCCCAACTTCCAGGCAGCTCCAGTCTGCTGAGTGGACAGAAGCGACCAAACATCTCTCTCCCAGCTTTCCAGGATGTCAAAGATTCTGTTTTATTGTCAAAACATGCCCGTCCCTACCCTACCTCCACGAACTGCATGGACTTCAATTCTTTATTTTGGAACATATGATCCTTTTCCAGGTGACTCAAGGCTGGCTTACTCTAATGAGTGGCGGCTACAGATACAGACACAGCACGTCCAAGGCGGCAAATGCAAGCATTCAATGTTGAATATTCTATTAGCAAATCATATTGTGCCATTTTGGACCTGGGGGGGGGGGGAATGGGTACCGTGGGGCTGGGGTCTTTAGGTTGCAAAGGAAAAGGGAGTCCTAGGGGACTTGAATGCACAAGAAATGGCCTCGGGCAAATCACTCAGCCTTTCTGCGCTTGTCAATTCACCTGTAAACTGGCTCCCAACACACCAGGCATCTCTCTCTTTCCCTTCTCTCTCTCCCTCCCCCTTTTTCTCTCTGCTGTCCTCCAGAATCTGTTTTGGCTGCACCCAGGGAAGCAGGATGAGCTTAGCTGGGGAGGAGGAGGGAGAAGATGGCCAGGGGTCTGGTCCCTGCCGGAACCTGAGGCCAGAAGCTGATGGAAACATTGATAAAAGTGTCTGTGCTATGTGAGCACAGGCAGAATAGCTGAAAAGCCCAGAGGCCTTTCTCCCCATCTCTGCATGGCACACGGTGCCATCCTAGCATCCCCAAGACCACAAGCTTGGAGGTGCCTCCCTGGCATGGATGTTGGTGTTCTCATAATGAGCACATTGGGGGCGTGTCACCACACCGGGTGGCATTGGTGACTAAGGGCATGTGGAGCCAGAACAGAAGAGAACAGCCTGTGTTGAGTGAATCTGCCTTTCGGGCTTCTGGGCACAGGTAAGAGCTGGAGAACACGGCTCAGGGGCTTTCTATCCTGTGTGAGTCCGCTGGGACTCACGTCAACCCAGGATGGGTATGGAATCCCACCACTGCTCCCGCGATCAGCCCCACTGTGGCCACCTGGTCTGAGCCACCATTGTCTGTCACCTGGATCCTGCAGCAGCCCCCTGCTTCCTCTTTTGCCCCCCACAGACTACTCTCGACACAGCAGCCAGATTTGTTAAAACCTAAGTCAGACGGAATGACTTCTCAGCTGCAGATTCTGCGGCGGATCAACATTTCATTCAGAATAAAAGCCAGAGTCCTTTCAGTGGCCACGAGGCCCACACATGTGCCTTTTCTGCCCCCACCTACCACTACTCTCCCCCTCACTCACTATGTTCCTGAACACTGGCTTTGTTTCTAGTCCCCAAACACACCACAGGGCCTTTGCACCTGCTTTTCTTCTCTTTCTGTTATACTCTTCTCCAAAATTTGCCCATGGCTCACTTTTTGCCTTTATAATAAGAAATACATACATTTGGTCTTCATCCTCATTTCTGGCACAGAGCTCCTAAGACCCTTGGAATTTCCTAAGTAATGAGAGTGATACAGGTACCTTTTTTATGTTAATAAGGTGCCTTTTGGACCCCCACCTAAGGATGGGGGCTCGATGCCAGGAGAACCAACCGTGTGATTGAAGGGCTGGACTTTCAGTCCCACCTGTGACCTCCAGAGAGGATAGGCCAATCGCCAATGGCCAAAGAGTTGATCAATCGTGCCTATGTAGTGAGGCCTCTATAAAAACCCAAAAGAAGGGCTTCAGAAAACTGCCAGGTTGGTGAACACGTGGAGATTTAGGGAGCGTGGCATGTCCAGAAAGAGCATGCAAACTCCACACCCTCTCTCTATCCCTTGCCGTATGTATCGCTTCCATCTGGCTATTCCTGCTTATTATATCTATAATAATCCAGTGGTCTAGTAAGTAAAATGTTTCTCTGAGCCACTCTAGCAAATCACTCAAACCCAAGGAGGGGGCCAGTCCGTCGGAAGTAAGGGGAACAACCTGGAGTCAAAAGAAGGGGTGGGGGGGGCAGTCTCATAGAACTAAACTTTTAACCTGTGGGATCTGATGCTACCTCATGATAGATAATGTCACAACTGAGTTGAATTCTCAGACACCCTTTCTGCTGTGTCCCCAGTATCTAGAACAGTGCCTGCCATATGCTGGGTGCTTAGTAAATGTTTGTGGAATGAATAAATGAATGTATGAATAAATACAGAAAGTGTGATCTTTTTTATCATCCACAGATTGATGAGGACTGACACATATGGGCTATGTGGCCTCATAGGGTCACCAGGAGCATCGGCTGGGCTAAGGTGTGTAAAATATCTAGCACATAGTAGGCACTCTGTCAGTGGCAACTATAATTATTGTTATTGCCATTGTTGTTGTTGCATTGTCTCTCCTCCCCCCTCTCATCCTCTGTCTCCTCTGCACAATATTCCCACCCCCTTTTGTCCCCCGATTTTGTTCTCAATGGGTCTCCTCTCCTCATTTATCAGCTCCTATCAGCCCCTCAATTTTCCTCTCTTGCTGCTACTCAGGGAAGCTGTCTAGCCCAGCGGGCCCCTGGGACCTCATTCTGTGTCTCCACTGGGTCTGCCTCGCTCCCTGGAAAAGCGAATCATCGTGAATCACTTCCTCCCTGGGCCAAAAACCCAAAGCATCCTTGACAACATGCACCGGTGCTGGCTACCGACAGACCTTTTCAGATGGGACAAGCCTCAAATCAATTTTCATTTCTTCCAGGTGAGAGAGAAGGGCTGTTTGGTGACCCGGGGGGCCTCTGTGAATCTCCAGCAAGAAATCACTCTGGTTTCTACTTTTCTGCTTAGGTGAGCTGCGGGCCTCTCTGCAAACTCGGATCTTTCTCCAAATGATTCACAGAAACAAATGCTCCCCGGAGGCAGAGGCGGGCCCACGCCTGTGTGCTGTGCTGGCATCCCGCAACATTATTAATTAAATTTGAGACAATACCAAAGTAGTGATAATAATCATTAAGGCTCATAAATACTAACCAGGTGCCAGGCCCTCGACTGGCTAATAGTAGTTAATTTAACCCTTAACACAACCCTTTGTGGGAGATACCCTCCCCACTTTATAGAGGAGGAAAATAAGGCACAGAGAGGTTCAGTAATTTGCCTAAGGTCACACAGCTCGTGAACGGAGAAGCCAGGATTTCGACTCAGGCAGTCTGGCTCCATTATTGAACACATGCCATAGGGCCAGACACTGCTGGGTGCTAGGAATACAGAAAGGAACAACAGACACAGTCTCCGCCTTCACAGAGCTTATGGTCTACCAGAAGGCAGGGGCATTAAACCATGAAATGCATAGCTACAGGTTGCAATGAGGCCAGGAAAGGAAAAGAGTGTGACAATCCCTTTGGATTCCTCTTGGAATAAATGCTATCTTTAGAATTCACTTTCACCAGGGCCCACTGGTAGCTTTTAGTCCAGTAAAACCTGGGTTTAGAGAAGCCAAGTGGCTATTCTTTCTTGGGCACGAGGTAATCAATGGCATGATTTATATCCAAACTTCCGTCAATCATTCCATTTTCATCCCCTTTGACAGGTGGAAAACAGACTCAAAGAAGTCAAGGGACTTGCTCAAGGTTCTCTGCCAGCAACAGCCAGAGCCAGGACTGAACTCGGTGGAGTCTGATTCTTTCTTCCGCATTGTAGATCCAATTTCTCAACCTCAGCCCCATTGACATCTTAGGCCAGATAATTCTCCATTTGGGGGACTGTCCTATGCACTATAGGATGTTGAGCAGCAACCCAGGCCTCTACCCAATAGATGTCAGTAGCGGGCCCTCTCCAGCTGTGATGGCTGAAGGTGCCTCCGAACATTTCCCAGTGTGGGGGGTGAGGGAGCAGTCCTGTTCGAAAGCCATGGCAATGGATGCCCACCCATCCCCATCCCCAGGCTGTCTTATTCATCTCTGACTACCTAACACCCAGCACGGTATCTGGCCCGTAACTGGTGCTCAGCTAAAGTTTGTTAAATATAAGGAAGGAAGTGAGTGAGACAGGGAGAGGAAGAAAGGGACGGAAGGAGGAAAGTTCACCCAGTATGCGTACTACTGAAAGTCTGTAGATAAGTCAACCCAAATTGATTTTGCAGTACCCTGGGGAAAGACAAGGTTCTAGGGAATCTTGTGAGAAATTCTTACCTAAAATGAGCAGTCTTTCTGTGATAGGATTCAGGGGACACATACAACCACGTGCACATGCACACACACACACACACACACACACGTAAAACTCTTCTGCAGATTTGGCTTTTCTGCATGGTTTACCCAGAGAATACCACCCTTGGCTCAAAGTGGGACGAACCAAGCTACTGTTGCTCTTTTCCATGGGAATTCAATTACCCATTTGGCAAAACACCCCAGGGCTCCTCCAAACTCCTTCACAGAACAGTATTTATCAGCGATTGACTGTTACTATGACCAAGAAGGTCCCAGCTGGCTTTTCACCACCCAGTTTCTCCCACTTTCAGCCTTGCGGCATAGGGCTGACAATACCATAATCTCAGCTCAGAATTTCCCTCGCCTCAAGGACAGCTTTTCTGTTTGTACGTTTCAATCAACAGAAGCTCCAGTGTTTCCAGGGCAGATGTTTCCTGTCTGTTCTCTCTGTGTCCTGAGCAGAAAGGCCCGTTAAGGCTGCACTGTTGGACAAGCCTTTCAATCAAAGTTTTTATTCCTGGATATGAGTGATGGACAACAGGAAAGGGAGTTCTGGATGTGAAATCCAGGCAGGAGAGAATTGTGCAACCAGCCGTCTTCTGCGTGCTTCCAAATGAGACCAAGATATGTCCTTGTATTGGGCGCCTGATGACGAGCAAGGCATATGGGAACCACTTACATCCAACCTTCAACACTCAGAAGTGGAGTGACTATGAGATCACGGAAAATGAGTATATATTGGCCTCTGCCCCTGGCTCCTGACACAGGAGGTCCTAAAACCGTTGCAATTTCCTAAGTGCTAACAGCACCAGGAGCATCTTTTGCTCTAATAAGGTGACTCTGGATGGGCTCCTGGATGGCAGCTGGTCCCCAGAAAGACCAAGCCATGATTAGAAGCTTAGAATTTTTAGCCCCAACCCCTCATTGTCTAGCAAAGGGAGAGGATCTGGAAATGGAGTCGATGATCAATCATTAACTGCGTGCCTGCGTGAGGAAGCCTCCAAAAAATCCCATAGGGCTTGGGGAGCTTCCAGGTTGGAAGGATGGGTTTCCAGACGTGAACCTATCACACACTGGGGTGGTGCAACTCAACCCCACAGGAACAGAAGTTCCTGTGCTTAGAACGCTCACCACCTCGCCCTGCGTCTCTCTTCATCTGGCTTTTCATGTAGCACCCTTTATCATGTCCTTTCATGAGCTGGTAAATGTGTTTCCCCAAGTTCTGGGAGCCACTCTAGCAACTTAATCGCACCTGAGGAGGGGGGCATGGGAACTTCCTACTTACAGCCAAGCCCAGCAGAGATCGTGGGTAACCTGGGGACCTACTATTTGTGGTCAGCATCTGAAATAGGTTGGGGACAGTCTCCTGGGACTGTACCCTTAACCTGTGGGATCTGACACCAAATCTAGATAGTTGTGTTACAATTGAGTCAAATCCCAGACACCCCAGCAGTGTCATAGAGAAATGCTTGGCATGGGGAAAAACCTCCACACATTTGGTGACCAACAGTGTCTGAGGTGAAGTGCTCTGTGTGGGTAGCAAAAGAAACACACAGGAGGCAAAAACCGGGTTTGTCTTAAGGAAGTGATTTTGGAGGAGCTATTATAGGTCTCTGGGTCACAGTGCCATCATTTGCAAAATAGAGGTGCTAATATTACCTATCTTATAGGTATCTAGATGTCTTGTTAGCCAGTTCCAGGCACTGTAGGCATAAGCGATTGTTGCGGAGATGAATTGGAATCCTGGAAAAAGCAGTATGGCCAGGGAGGGGGAAGTGGTCGGTAGTCAAAGTGATTTGATTTGTGATGTAAGAATTCACTTATGCCACCTTAAACCTGAGTCAACTTGACTTAGAAGTTTAGAAGGGTGTGGCGCCTTCAACAAAATACCTGAAACTTGCATTCATACTACTTCCCATGACAACGCTGGAATTCCTATGCACTCAAGACAATGCCAAGTAGCAGATCACTTCCTTTACTATCTGGAGCTTGGGCTTTATGTTCCGAATGGGCATGGACAGGAAGTTCCTGGCTCAGAATGACGGTCACCAGTTTTCCAGTGTTGTTTTTAAGAACAGAGCTAGTAGAGAAGTGTGAAGGATAGTTGGATAATTCTTCAGGTTTCTAGAGAAGCCTGGTGTTTATGGCATCAGATGTGAGACCAAAACCTGAATTTGTATCTTAGTCCCAAAAGTCAGAGTTTGTGTGACTTTGGACGCACCTCCTAACCTCTCCGAGCTACTGTGTCATGGATACTTTGTTTTGTTTCTCCAGATCACTTCTCCCTTTTCCACCAAAGCACTCAGCATCTTTTTGTGAGTAACTTCACCCCCACTATCTTCAGCTCTGTTGTTTCCAATGAGATTGATCCCACTCTCAGCTCTACCGTGGGCCCTGATTGGCTTGAGTCAATGAGTGCATACTACCTGTCCACCTACTATGATCGACTGATGCATAGACCTCTGACCCAGTTCCCACCAATAGGACATGAGCAGAGGTTTTCTGAGGGTTGGGGGGGCAGACGAGTGCTCTGCCCTGCAGGAGACTTACCAGAAGAACTCATTTGTGTCCCTTTTGGGCATTGCCATGTGAGGGTATGAGAATAAGAGGCTGCAATGAGTCAACTTGAGAAAGAAGCCAGCAAGGCAGCAAAGAGAGTCATCCAGAAAAAAGAAAGAGCCTTAATGACAGCATGAGTCTCTGGATCAAACCATTCTTGAATCAGACTATCCCAGGGCAATTCAGTTATATGAGCCAGCACTCTTCCCATCCCCACTCCCCAGTGACTTTCTTCCCCAAGCTAGTGTAGGTTGGACTTTTCTGTTGCCTGCAACCACAATATTCCCAACTAGCACACTCTGTTTTCTCTGCCTTACTCCCTCCCCAAATTTCTGGAAGAACAAAATAAGACAATAAGGTATGTGAAAATGACAGGTAAACTGTAAAGCACCAGTACCAATGAGATGTGACGAAAATCAGAATAATTAATGACCCTGCCTCTAGGACTTCCTAGCCCAGGATAATCCAATTTGCCGCAGATGTGGAATATTTCCTTCCATTACTCTGAAATATATTAGTTTCATTATGTTGAAATTATTAGATCACACATTGATAATGGTGTTTAATGGGGCTAACAGTATTATTCTCCCGTAAACAGAAATGTATATAACAGAAATTAACAATTCTGTTAAGGCTTCTTCTATTCATGGTTCCTAACCACAGCCCAGCTCTTAGCAGTGTGAGTCCACTCTGTGTAGAGTCTGCATGAAAATGGACACCCCATCCCCGAGGAGAGAAACATGAAGCCTCCGCTTTTGCATCAACTGCCAGTTCGCAGCCTTGTCTGAACAAGACAGCGTGACGCTGTGTTCCAGCTCTGCCACCGAATCTCTCTGTGACCTTGGGCACGTCACTTAACCTCTGTAGACCTCCGTTCCCCATCTACAGAATAAGGCAGTCAGACTTACCAGAGATTTTTAACTTTTGGCGAACGCCTGTGAGAAGCTGCTAAGAATTCTGGGTCTTCTCCAGAGGAATGCACTCCTACTTTTTATAGCTGGAATAGCGTATAACGTCTTGCAGAAGGCCCATAGACTTTTCCCTTTTCATGAAGCCAAACCAACAAGTAAGAAACCTAGATTAAATGACCTCTAAGGGCCCTTTCAGCTCTATATATTAAGTGTCCATAATTCCATGAGTCCCTGGAAGCAACACAGTCATATTTGAGTTTCAGAAAGATTACTTAACCAAAAAATGGAAATTCTTTGGGCATAGGTATCAGTGAAGAGAGGCTAAAAGCAGGGAGTCAGTGAAGAGACTCTTGCAGTCATTCTGGTAAGAGATAATGGGCTCAGACAAGACTAAGAAAAGGGGATGGATGGATTAGAGAGAGAGCCAGAAGTCAGGACTTGGTATAAGATTAGATCTAGGGAAGAGGTCCCAGGGTTCTGGCTATCACTTAGGATGAAGTTCAGCTGCAAGAAACAGGAAACCCAAAATTATAGTGGCTTAAACAAGAAAGAAGACTCTTCCTCAGCTCCCTCTCTCTCTGGGGGTAGACAGTCCAAGGCTTTTTGACAGCTCTTCAATATTTAGAGAATTTGGCTCTTTCTACCTGTTTCACCACCCTGTCACATTAGTTCTATCCTCGGGGTCCAAAATGGCTGCGGGAGTTCCAGCCATCACGCCTGCGTTTCAGGGTATATGAAGGAGAACAGGTGGAAGTGCAAAATGGAGCCCCCTTAAAGAGCTTTCCTGGAAGCCAAGTTTCCACTTGTATCTTCGCCAACTAGAACGTAGTCACTTGGCCACACCTACCTGTCAGGTAGGCAGGGAAATGTAATAAGTTGAAATTTGCTAGGCATATTGCTCAAGATTCTGTTACTAACGAGGAAGGGAGAACAGGTGTTGGGAGGTAGCTAGCAGTTTCTTCCATGGTTTCCACTGACAAAGAGACACCAGGAGGTGGAGGAAGATAGAGGAGAGTCGGATTCTGGGGAGGAAAATAAAGAATTTGGTCTGGGCTATGCTAAGTTTCAGTGCCTGGGGAACAACCATGAGAATTATAGGATAGCTGGATACACAAGCATGAAACTGAGGGAAAAGGCTTGAACCAGAGCTAAAGATTTGAAAGTCACTAGGGTATAAAGGACATGTGGAATGAGCCATCTCATCTCCCTGCCCGCGGCCCTTGTGGGTGTTGGCTGACCACCTACTTCCATCGCCACGTCTAGCTCTCACAGTCTACTGAACTACCTCTGCTGACCTTGACAAGCCTTACAATGTTGGAAAATGAGAATACTCACCCCATTTTACGGGAAGCTTAATACCAGCTCAAAGAGTGACGTGATATCTGTAAGGTCACGCAACTAGTAAGTGGCAGAATCAGAAATGAGAGCCGAAATCAGAAATCACTCGCCAGTGATACCCTGGTCTTTGCCACTCGGATGCCAGCCCGCTACCATTGGGTGGCTCTCTGTTCTCCAGTAAGAAAAGGTGGATAGAGGGGTTGGGGAGAAAGGCAGACAGACAGAAAGAGAGAGAAACCCAAGACTCTCAAAGAACGGACTCCAGTGAAAGGCTTATGAAATCAGTCTGGACAAAAGCCTGCCTCCTCAGTCTCTTCCCTCTGCCCTCCCACCTTTCCTTCCCACTTCCTAGAAAAACTTGATTAATCCATTAGGTTTAACCTCTCTTTAACTTCCTGATTAGTTACATTTATAAACTCCATTTGTTTTTGCTTTCTCATCAAGCCAAACCAACACCCCCAGAAAAAAAAAATAGGCCAATTTTCAGTGCCACTGATTTACTGCAATTTCGGAAAATCAGACCGAACTGAGGAGAGACACGACTGGAATTTCAATTCCTTCTGTTAATATGGCAGGGATCTTTGGTGAATGAGAGGGAAGTGTAATGCAGAAGGAAACTCAGTGATGGCAGGACCCCAGATTTGACCAAGGCGGCAGGGTACCCCGCCTGTTCACAAAGCAAATTAATAAATTCTGTAATTTCCACCTCCTGGTTGAGGGACAAAGCTACGACATACAATAACAACAACAACAGCGACTAAAGGTAAGAGAGTGTATGTTTTTATTGGCAAAGACTCAAAGTGATGGTGTTAGTTTCTCTGCTTCCGTTTTCCCTCCCTGTAGCCGGAGGCTCCCACAGCAGCTAGAGGGGATATTGAAACATTACATGGACTTTTATTTAAACAAAAATAATGCATGTACACAAAGTCCAATTTTATTATAAAATTGATGACAAACTTTCAGGAGTCCCTTCTACTTCCTCATACACCGTCACGCCCCTGTCCTGCTCCGCCAAAGTAAAACTCCATTTGATACTTTGGGCTGTCTTTTCTGGTACTTCTCTCCATATTTTAACATACCAATACTGCTATTTGTTGGGTTTTCAACCGTAAGCATTGGCTATTATACTTCTATTATGAAAGATGAGAATTGTCTTACATCATGACCACCCCTCACATCTCTCTCCCTATAAAATACACTGATGTATTGATTTCAATCTTCCAATATTGCTGTTAGCTGACATCCTATTTGGATTCTTGCATGCAACCATGCTTTAAAAAAAAATTTTTCCCCCTCTGGAGGCTTTTATGATATTCCTTTTATCCCTTCAGTTTTATTTATTTTTATTTTTTTAAATGTTTTCCTTATTTTTGAGACTGAGCGAGACAGAGTGCAAGCAGGGAAGGGCAGAGAGAGAGAGGGAGACACAAAATCCGAAGCAGGTTCCAGGCTCTGAGCTGTCAGCACAGAGCCCCATGCAGGGCTCAAACCCACGAACTGTGAAATCTTGACCCGAGCCGAAGTCAGATGCTTAACTGACTGAGCCACCCAGGCACCCATCCTTCCCTTCAGTTTTAAAACAGCACAGTGTCTGGTGCATAGTTGATTCTCAACAATTACTTGTTGAGGACTATCGATCCCTGTATTGTTTATATTAGTGAAAAAACTGGAACTCTAAAGCCTCTAACTTTTTATTACGGAGATTTCAAAGATTCATAAAAGAAGAATGTAATGATACCTCACATACTCATCATATTTGGCCAAATTTGTTTCATCTATCTCCCACCCTCTGGAGGATTTTCCATTCATCTGGAGGAAGGAAGCCCTTTTTGACACATTGCCTTTGCACATGGGAGTAATCTCTGTGGTTGGAACTCAAGATTATGGGGGTTTTCATTCTCCAGTTCCCCTTGGTTTCAGAAGCAGCTCTTTGTCTCCCTCTATAATGCTGGGTCAAACCCACCAATGGCTTTGGGCTCAACTCAATGAACATTCTTTGGAATATTGGCCCCAAGGAAACAATAATTAGTTTTAGCAGAATCCAGACCTGTCCTTACCAGGTCTTGCTCTTTGACAAATGAGGACACAGGCAAACCTATTAGCACAACTTTAGGAAGTTTTATTGTCCTCAGGAAAGCCTATGGTATCATGGCAGCAGGCGATGAGATGTTTAAATCTAAACTCCCACAAGGAAAGCCATGTGTTGTGAAGCTTAATCTGCAATACCACCTTGAACAATCCCTTTTACTTCTCCTGTCACTATAGCAACCCATAATAAGTAGTAAGGACATTCTCAGAAGAGACAAAAGGAGTTAGCCTGAGAATCCAGACTTCATTTCCAATCATTCTCAATTCCTTGATGCTTTCTTCCTGTGGGTCCTTGGCATCTTGTGATCACAACATCTACCTACTGGTGTCTGGAAACAGCTCTGGATGAGTCAGGATGCCCATAACATCTTGGCATTAGGCTCATTCAAACCCAAATTTCGAATGTCCTGCACCCATCAGTATTATACGAGTCTTAGGAATTTCAGCTAAGACTTTCCAACCTGCTAAAAGAGTGGTCAACCCATGAGGCACAGTTTCTAAATCAATGCTTCTAAAATTATTGTGAAAGATTCATTCATTTTCCTAATTCTTCATAAGCCAATACTTGTGGTCTATACTTTGTTCAACACAATGACTCTACTTATCACACACTTGAGTATTGTAAAAAAAAAAATGTTAAATTGCTCTATACGTTTCTAAATGCTTACCCTTGATTTCTGTGTTTATCTCGTCATGGCAAATAACAAACAGTTCACGAACCAATGTAGCCTCTATCAGTGTTTTCTGCCATTCATGGATGGAGTGGGCATCCATCATGTGGCCATGCTGTCTTAGCATCTACTTCTTCCTCTCTCTTCTTTCCAACTGCTTTTAATTCCCCATCTGGGTACCCATGTTTCTCTGGGGAGGATGATACCATTCCCAGCTATAGGCATGGGTCATGTGATGTAAGAGAAGCCAATCACTGAATTCCATCCCACTGGCCTCAGAGATTGCTTCCAAGGTTGACATGTGACCTAAGATGGTCCAATTGGCCTCCTGGAGTGAATCTCAAAATATTTCTTCCCCTGGACTTGTGGTGTGTGGGTGTGAGACCTGGTTCTGCAGCAGCTAATTTTACTGTAATGAGGTAAGCCTTCTTGAGGACAAGGACACGAAGGATGGCAGACCTGAGAAAATTGTAGAGAAATGAAGTCATAGCCTGGATCATACTATGAACTTATGGACCAAAACATGCCACAGTCCACCTTACTTCCGAACACTCTTCTTTTTTGTTCAGTCAGATTGAGGTAGATTGTCTGTCCTTAGTAACTGAAAGCTTCTTTTTATTTTAAATATAATTTATTGTCAAATTGGCTTACATACAACACCCGGTGCTCATCCCAACAAGTGCCCTTCTTAATGCCCATCACCCATTTTCCCCTCTCCCCCACCGCCCCCCATCCATCCTCAGTTTGTTCTCTGTATTTAAGAGTCTTTTGTGGTTTGCCTCCCTCCCTCTCTGTTTGTTACTATTTTTTGCCCTTCCCTTCCCCCATGGTCTTCTGTTAAGTTTCTCAAGATCCACATATGAGTGAAAACGTATGATATCTGTCTTTCTCTGACTGATTTCTTTCACTCAGCATAATACCTTCCAGTTCCATCCATGCTGCTGCAAATGGCATGATTTCATTCTTTCTCATTGCCAAGTGGTATTTCATTGTATATATAAACCACATCTTCTTTATCCATTCGTCAGTTGATGGACATTTAGGCTCTTTCCATAATTTGGCTATTGTTGAGAGCACTGCTATAAACACTGGGGGTACATGTGCCCCTATGCATCAGCACTCCTGTATCCCTTGGGTAAATTCCTAGTAGTGTAAATGCTGGGTCATAGGGTAGTTCTATTTTTAATTTTTTGAGGAACCTCCACACTGTTTTCCAGAGTGGCTGTACCAGTTTGCATTCCCACCAACAGTGCAAGAGGGTTCCCGTTTCTCCACATCCTCACAAACATCTGTTGTTTCCTGAGTTGTTCATTTTAGCCACTCTGACCAGTGTGAGGTGGTATCTCAGTGTGGCTTTGATTTGTATTTCCTTGATGATGAGCGACGTTGAACACCTTTTCATCTGTTTGTTGGCCATCTGGATGTCTTCTTTGGAAAAGTGTCTATTCATTTCTTCACTGGATTATTTGTTTTTCAGGTGTTCAGTTTGGTAAGTTCTTTATAGATTTTGGATACGAGCCCTTTATCTGATATGTCATTTGCAAATATCTTTTCCCATTCCATCAGTTGTCTTTTAGTTTTGTCGGTTGTTTCCTTTACAGTACAGAAGTGAAAGCTTCTTTTTTGATCCCTGGGTTCCACGCATTTTTTCTAACAGGTACTTATTAAGCATCTACTGTGTGCCAAGTGCTGTGTTAGGTCTAGCTCTACTTCTGACAAAAAAAGATTGTGAATGTGCCCAGTAAGGGATGGGTGGCTAATATAGCTAGAAGCATTCACGGATAGAATCTGGCTCACTTCAAGAGTCCTATGTAATTTTAAGATAATATTTAAAGCACAGGTGTTTGCATTTTATTTGCAAATTATTAACTTTGAAATTAAAAAATAGAGCAATTTTAAGGTCATCCCTAGAAGGGACAGCCTGACTTCCTTATATTACAATATCTGTTAATTTTACGATCTTTCCCACTTTTGCATACCACCTATCCATTTTATTTTAATAGTTCTAAATTCAATTCACATACAGAACTTACATAAATGTGTTTGAAGAGGAAACTTCTATAATCTTCTATAAATGGAAAACCAGTACACTTTACATGAATAGAAGGTGAGCATAAAATAAATACAATGAAATTATAGAATGTTAATAAATTCTGAGTATTGTAATGCCCTGACTCTGTGGACTCCTCTGTCTTTCATGAAAGGAGAAATAAGCCAAGTGTTTCAAAGATGTTAAAGACATGTAAGCACCAAAGCTGAGATTTTTTCCTTTTTGTGTTTAGATGGAATGAAAGGAAATTTTAAAAGGGGGATTGATGGGGCACCTGGGTGGCTAGGGTGCTAGAGTTAAGCGTCCGGCTCTTGATTTCAACTCAGGTCTTGATCTAAGAGATCTGGGACCCAGTGCCACGTTGGGCTCTGCGCTAACAGCGTGCGTGGCTCACGCACACTCTCCCTCCCAAAATAGATGAATAAACTTTAAAAAGAATAAAAATTAAAAAGGGGGCTAATTTCTCACCAAGCAATTCATTGCTATTTAATACTGCCTCCGTGTATAACCACAAATTATCTCCTCTGCACAAAATGTTTTATCCTTACCACTTTTGGGGAAACGCTATTCTGGCCAAATCCCTTTTTATAGCTGAGCACACTGACGCCCAGGATGGCAATGGGGCTCTCCCAGGGCTTTCTGGTTCCCAGCCTGCTCAGCCCCCCAACAGTCAATACTATTTGATTACTTTCATTGGATTCATATTGTTATTACCTTCCAATCATGACAAGTGACTCTGGGTTTGTTTGTTTTTTATGATAATGATATCAAATCTCCTTCTCTAATAAGCTTTGGTTGCTGTTAAAACTTCCCACAGTTGAGGCCAACTCGAAACCAACAAGGCCCTTAACAATGATGGCAGCTCTGTGTCCACCCCACCCCCACCATCACCATTACTCCCTGAAGCCAGCAGATGCAGAGGATTTCACCGTCCTCCACTGCCCCTTGCTGGAATCGCCAGAGATGCCCCATGATTTCAGTCCTTCCCCCCCCACCCCCAAAGCCTATACAGAAAACTAGAAGCTGAGATGTAGAAATTCCTCTAAAGCAGCGTCTCTCGTTGTTGACATTTGGGACTGGATAATCCTTTGTTATGGAGCCCGTCTTGTTCATTGTAGGATATTTAGCAGCGTCCCTGACCTCAACCCACTCGCTGCCTACAGAACCTCCATTTGGTTCCAAAAATGTCTCCAGACACTGACAAACGTTCCCCAGGAGCAAAGCCATCCGTCCTCAAACCACGGGTTACTCTGGATGACTGACACATTCTTATCCCAGCCCTACAAAATTTCCCAATAAATTTGAAATGGAGAGCATCTCTTTGCCACTAACCCTGGGATAACTGGAGTCATTTTAAAAAAATGTTTATTTATTTATTTTGAAACAGAAAGAGAGAGCATGAGCAGAGGAGGGGCAGAGAGAAAGAGGAAGAGAGAGAGAATCCCAAGCAGGTTCTGAGCTGTCAGCAGAGAGCCCAACATGGAGCTTGATCTCATGAACCACGAGATCATGGCCTGAGCCCAAATCAAGAGTCAGACGCCTAACTGGCTGTGTCACCCAGGTATCCCTGGAGTCATTATTTCAAAGACCAGGATATTTTCTAAGAAAAAAAAGGAAGTAATAGCAACTCCCCATGAAGTTCACTCTTTTTAGACAACTCATCTGCATTGTCCCAAGTGAAGGAAGCTTAGAACCCTTTGCATCTTGACTTTTGAAATTTAAAACCAGGGACATTTTTTGTGCCTCATCCTGGCATTCGGAATCTGTTCTTGATGATTGTGTTAATGTCTAAATGCTGTACATGAGAAAGTTTGAGTAGGTCTTAGGGTCCCGGAGAGCTGTCTACTCTTCTTAGGGGAATCATAGATGTTAACATACACGTACCAAGGTATAGCATGACTGACTGACTGACTGACTGACTGAATGTATATGGATATTTCTCCATTCATTATAAAACACCATTGTCTTATTTTGGGTTTCTCTGACAAGAGACCCTGAGACGAAAAGTTGAGTATAAGGAGTTGATTTGAGAGTGATCCCAGGAGGTACAATGAGAGAGGAGGGACATGAGCAAAGGAAGGGAAGACAGCAACATGAAGCACATTAATGAGCACATTAATGAGTCCACTACTGTGGACTGCTGGGGCTCAGTCCTTCTGGGGAGTTCTAGAAGGCAGGGTAGAACATGTTGCAAGACTGTCCCACTGAGGGGCAAGGAAGCTGGACTATCTGTCTATCTCTTCTTGTTGAGGGACACCACTGAGGTGTCACTCCTCTGGCTTTTCCTGCCTCCTCTGAGGGGTACCCAGAACACTGCCATAGCCAGAGGCACAGAAAGTCATCAGAGCACACAGGATGGCACCAGAGCACACAGGATGGCATCAGAGCGAACAGGAGGTCATCAGAGCACATAGGGAGTCATCAGAGCATACAGAAACTGCACAGTCTCAGGGGTAGGCCTAGGGGACATGGGTAGACACCAACAGTATCTGCCTGGAGTAAGCACAAGAGGCTGCAAAACTTTGGGGAGGCTCTTGCACCTGGACCACCGTCCCATCCAGGCCACAGTCTCTGGAATTATTGTAACAACCTCCTTGTCCTAATGTATCCACTTGTCTACTCTGCACCCAGCAGCCAGCGGCAATCCTCCTAAAACACAAGTTTGGTCACTCACCCCTCCCCACTTAAAACTCCTCAGGGGCTTTAAAATGAAGCCCAAACCTTTCAACAATCCAATCTCACTTATCTCTGTGGACCACACCTTCTGGACTGAACTCCTTGAAAGCCCCCCACAGAGCACCTATTAATCCCCAGAACTGGAGATGAAGAAGAAGTACCATCCACCCGCTGCCCTCGGTGATATCCTGAGGTCAATGGAACAGTCTATCAGGGTGGCGGGGGCCAGGGAGACCAAGATGGAAACAAGGAATTCTAATGCTGTATATGCCCAAGGAAGCTACCATGGACAGAGCACATCACTTAGATGTAATCCACAGAGATTCACTTATTTTAGGATTAACCCTTTCTCCTCTGGAGTTACCTAACAGAAAGGCAGAGGACGGGGACACAGGACAGCTACGTTTGAAAAGAGAGTCTGTCCCAATGGGAGCAACAGATGGCACATGGGCACAGGGAGCAGTGTCATGGTGGCTGTGCTGGAGGGAACCGAGAGGGATGAACAGAGGGCGCAGAGTTTTGCCTCTCTTTGCAGCCTCCGTGGCCCCAGATGACAGCCCCTCCGGTCAGGATCTCTTGGGATCCTTGGAGCTCAGCAGCCGCACAGACCTTCAATCTCTGAGGCTAATCAGAGCCTCAGAGGTGGCTGGGCAGCTCCAGGAAGCCAGAAGCAGAGCAAACGGGGGAAGTGGGAGGGTGGATGGGTCTAATTATGCAGGAACCATTTTCTGTTTACATAAAATATCTTGAGTAATCAGCAGTGATGAGCAAGAGGAGGAAAGAGCCTGCCTGAGAGTCTGAGGATGTTATGATCAATTAAATACCATCTTTGCAAGCATTTGCAGAGGGAAATTTTAAGGTGGAACTGACTTTAATTTGGCAAAGAAGATTTGAAGTGCTTCTCCTTCGGGCTCCAAAACTCATGCATATCTGCCTAGCCTATGTCACTAGCTTCATAAGGGTATATACTCCCTGAGTGTTATCACCCTTATATTTTTAGAATGAGAAAAAAAAAAAAAACCCTGTAAATTATGAGTGCCATCTCTGTGCCAGGTGTTGCAAATATTATTGCTGGCCTCGTGAAAACCCCACAAAGATGACCATTGGAACTCCACTTTGCAGGTAAAGAAACTGAGGCTTTGAGAGGTAAAGTGATTACTCTCAAGGGACCCAGCAAGGTGAAGAGGTAGGATCCAGGTTCACAGTTATGCAAAGTTGGTATTACTACCATGACTGCATTTCCAAAATCAAAGACACGGCTGGAGAGCTGCAAATGTACCGCTGCCCCAGAGGATAGAGGCTGGGCTCCACATAAGGACACTAAGATCCCACACCAGACTCTTCCTCCTGCTCCACTGCACAGCAAGGCTGGACTCGATGAGAAACAGCTCTGACCAGACTCCTGGCCCTCTGCTGGTCTGTGGGTTTGGCCACCGCCTTGTTGCTAAAGAGAAGTAGACATTCTGAACAATAGAGCAAGGTGGAGATTAAGCGCCTTTTGGAGCCACACAGGCTCCCCTTGAAAGCTAGGTGACCTCAAGGAAGTTATTCAACCTCTCTGAGCTTCAATTTTTACATAGGTGAGTGGGAGGTAAAACTTACTCCGAATAACCAGTGCAAAATTCATGTGATGATGTACATTAAGTGCCTGGCACAGGGTGGGTGCTTGTCAAAGTTAGGCCCCTTCTGGCCCCTTCTCCTTCATCCTTCTAGCCAGCCCCATGCTTGGGGTCCTTATCCCTTCATGCCTCATGGAGCTGGGCTATGTTCAGAATGGGTCAGTTCTGCAAGCTTCGCACAGCCACACACACAGAACTCATAGTAAGAGTGCGATGATAAGAATTACTATCATATCGGGGCGCCTGGGTGGCGCAGTCGGTTAAGCGTCCGACTTCAGCCAGGTCACGATCTCGCGGTCCGTGAGTTCGAGCCCCGCGTCAGGCTCTGGGCTGATGGCCCAGAGCCTGGAGCCTGTTTCCGATTCTGTGTCTCCCTCTCTCTCTGCCCCTCCCCCGTTCATGCTCTGTCTCTCTCTGTCCCAAAAATAAATAAAAAGTTGAAAAAGAATTACTATCATATCATAAGCACTTTAAAGTTTTTTTTAATGTTTGTTTATTTTTGAGAGAGAGAGACACACACAGTGCGAGTGGGGGAGGCACAGAGAGAGGGAGACACAGAATCGGAAGCAGGCTCCAGGCTCTGAGCTGTCAGCACAGAGCCCGATGCGGGGCTTGAACCCACCGACCATGAGATCATGACCTGAGCCGAAATCCAGTGCTTAAGTGACGGAGCCACCCAGGCGCCCCAACCTCTTTTCATGTCCATAAATCTCCATCTACACCATTATTAAAAAAAAAACTATATAGTCTTCCAGTGTATTTACAAACATAAACTTGTTGTTGGACATTCAACTTCACATTCTTTTTGCTCTTTCAAAGAAAGCTGCAATAAACGCCACTGTAGCTAAGCCGCCATGCACGTTCTTACTTCTATTCATCCTAGTTTTAAAGCCCAGAATATACGCATGTCATAAATTATATGTTTATTCATTTATGTAGACCAATGTCCTATAGCTGGATATTTAGGTTATATGCAAACTTTCAGCTCCTTTGGATAATATTGATACGAATGTCTGCATATCACATCTTCATTCGTACCTTATCTGACTATTACCTTGGGATAAATTCTTTTTTTTTTTTTAATTTTTTTTTCAACGTTTATTTATTTTTGGGACAGAGAGAGACAGAGCATGAACGGGGGAGGGGCAGAGAGAGAGGGAGACACAGAATCGGAAACAGGCTT
This sequence comes from Felis catus, assembly GCF_018350175.1. Classification (NCBI taxonomy): domain Eukaryota; kingdom Metazoa; phylum Chordata; class Mammalia; order Carnivora; family Felidae; genus Felis; species Felis catus. The sequence goes on from NC_058379.1 coordinate 15,686,249, forward strand.
CAGGCTCCGAGCCATCAGCCCAGAGCCCGACGCGGGGCTCGAACTCACGGACCGCGAGATCGTGACCTGGCTGAAGTCGGACGCTTAACTGACTGCGCCACCCAGGCGCCCCACCTTGGGATAAATTCTTAAGAAGGGGAATGAATGGGGCCAGAGGAAATTTACATATTTAAGGCTTTGCAAACGCTCAGCGAAATTGCCCCGGGAAAGCTTTCCAAGGGCTCATTCACCCACCATCTTACTCAGTGGCTTGTAAACATTAAATTTGTTAGGAGGGGCTCCTAACCTACCTTTTCCTTCTCAGTAATGCATTGCTGCAACGGAGACCCAGCTAGATGTGCATGGAGACTTGGCTCTGCCCTCCTTTAGCCTGCATGACCCTGGGCAAATTGTTCACTTCTCTGAGCCTCCCCCCCCCCCACACACACACACTGCGCCCACCATCGCACCAACCTCCAGGTTCACTGGGACAATCATGTGGGAGGCGGGTCTTTGAAAGAGCTTTGGGGACTGAACCAACAGACCAGACGTATTTCTAATACAAAGGGAATTTCTCATGCAGCGTTCTCATTATTTTGTTTTTGCACAGAAACTTTAAGTTTGCCGGGAGACTCCTTATTAGGTTTTCTTAACTCTCCCCTGCTGTGGTTACCAAGACGCAGATGGAATATAATTTCTGGCGGAGAAAACAGGCCCAGAGAGACTCGTGGTTTTCTCTAGACCACATCAGCCTCAGGACTGCTACCAAACTTGCTGTCAGCCTGCTCTCTGAGCCGTATTTCCTTTTTCTAGATTAGCAGCATAAAAACGGCTATTAGCCCCAGAAGATGCACTTGTATTCATAGTGAATCTGATGCTGCCAGCAATTTAAAATGGAAAGGCAATTTACCATTTAGCGCTTTGTAGCCAAATAAAATGCAGTGACCCTTTCTTTCTCTTTCCAGGAGATTTGGAATTGTCTCTGAGGGTTGGAAGGGAGGAGAGAGAGATTACAAGACTGCAGGCTCCTTGAGCATTGAGACTACTACTTATTTCTGTATTTACTATGGCATCTTAGCACAGCCCTGCCTCCATCAGAGGTGTCTACTGTGCCAAGGAATAAACATTAGTCTCAAGCCTGAAACCTACAGCCTAAATATCTTTGCCACCATGTGACTTATCCAGTTGCCTGCTTATGTATCAAACCTGCCCTTGGCACTGTGCAGCTTTGAGCAAGTTTGTTAGCCTCTCTGAAACTTTGTTTCCTTTTCTAGACACTGGAAAGAATTTCCACCCAATATGGGAACAGAAGGAAAAGGTCTAGAGAAAGACTTGATCACCTGGTAGAGGTTCAAATAAAACTCCTAAAATGATTGGTCAGATGAGACAGCAGCACTTCCTTGCGTAAGTATGTAATTGTACCCAGGATGTACACTCCCCAAAATTTTGACAAAGGGGAGTGTGACTGCCCTCTCAGAGTATCCTTTCAAGGCATATTAATAATGCAGAATCAGTAATACATGGCATATAGGCCTATATCCTCCTGCCCTTGCCCACAGCAGACATTACTAATCAAACACATCGATCTTTGCTGAAATCCTTCTCAATAAGGAGTTCCAGCCAGTTACGAGCAACAAAACAGGGTTGACTAATGTGATGAAGCCTAGTCAATCCCAGATTTAATTGATCAGAGCACTGGACCAATGCCAGGAATGCCAGAGACTCCTCAAGCCAGAAGCCATCAAAGTACAAGCTTACGGAAGACTGGGGTTTGCTGCCAGCTCTTAGTGGTTATTTGCCCTGCCCTCCCATCCCTCCTGCAGAGACTGTGTCCAGTCCAAAGACAAAGTCGCTTTTCTACCAGATGTTTAACCTTGGACGAGTTACGTGACCTCTTTGTCCCTTCATTGGCTCAACTGTAAAATGGGACAATTAACACTATCTACCTCGTTGATTTGATAAGAGCATTAAACGAGATGATGCGTTTAAAGCCCTGACATCTGGTATGTGCTCAGTAAGCTTTACTTATTATTAGCTATTATTATTAAGCACTTACCAAGTGCTAGGCATCATTGAGCATTATCTTAATTGCATCTTGAAAACAATCATATAAAGCAGGTTTCGTGTTGTTACATTTTTTTAAAAACTAATTGTTGATTGATTTGCCCAAGCATATGGTGTTTGTTGATACAAAACATTTAATGAGGAGTATGTTTAGTTCCGTGCCCACACGTTCCTGGGAGTCCTCGCCAATGCTGCAGGAACGCTGTGCAGGAGATATGACTACCTGAACTCGATGCAGCTTCAACCAAATGATGCACCCATTATGTGGCAGAGGTCAAGATTTGAACCCAGGGTGTGTTGCTTCTTCTGTGGTGCCATGAGACCCCCTCTGCTTCTCTACCACCCCCTCTTCATATCTACTTTGATAGAAAACAAAGACACAAATGAAAATAAAACAAACAATAACATCAGAGACCTAACATTTGTGCTCTGATTGTGTACCAGCTAATCTCCGATGTGTTTATCCTCTCTGCTTTATGTAACTGTCAGAAGAGCAACCCTTGAAAATAGCATTCCTGACATTAAAAAAAGAAGAAAGAAAAAGAAAGGAAGGAAGGAAGAAAAGAGAGAAAGAAAGAAAGAAAGAAAGAAAGAAAGAAAGAAAGAAAGAAAGAAAGATGAAGGAAGGAAGAGAAAGAAAAAGAAAGAAAGAAAGAGGGAGGGAGGAAGGAAGGAAGGAAGGAAAGAAAGAAAGAAAGAAAGAAAGAAAGAAAGAAAGAAAGATGAAGGAAGGAAGGAAGGAAGGAAGGAAGAAAAGAAAGAAAGAAAGAAAGAAAGAAAGAAAGAAAGAAAGAAAGATGAAGGAAGGAAGAGAAAGAAAGAAAGAAAGAAAGAAAGAAAGAAAGAAAGAAAGAAAGAGGGAGGGAGGAAGGAAGGAAGGAAGAAAAGAAAGAAAGAAAGAAAGAAAGAAAGAAAGAAAGAAAGAAAGAAAGAAAGAAAGAAGGAGGAAGGAAGGAAGGAAGGAAGGAAGGAAGGAAGGAAGGAAGGAAACATTGGGGTGCCTGTGTGGCTCAGTCAGTTGGGCATCCAGCTTATGCTCAGGTCATGATCTTAGGGTTTGTGAGTTCGAGTCCTGCATTGGGCTCGCTGCTGTCAGCTCAGAGCCTGCTTGGGAACTTCTGTCTCCCTCTCTGTCTGCCCCTCCCCCGCTCATGCTTTCTCTCTTAAAAATGAATAAACATTCAAAACAAAGAAGAAAGGAGGCTTCCTGCCTAAGGTCCCGCCACCACTTACTAGATATGGGAACTTGGGTCAGTTATGGATCCTCCAGCCTCTTTATCTTTTCGAGATGGGAGTAATTACCTCTACCCCACAGCACTGTCATTCATTCATTCGTTTGCTCAACATTATTGAACATCTAATATCAAGAATCATGTTACATGCTTGATATATACTCAGGAGAACAAACTGGGCATCGTCTCTGACCTCAAGGAGCTTCCTGTCCTGGATTAAATGAAATTATTTGTATAAAACTTTTAGCACAGAGCCTGGCAAATAAAACTTGCTCAATTAAAGTTAACATCATTGTTACTATTACTACCATGGCCCGGTCAGGATGTAAACACACATATCTTTGCCTCTGAAATCCTTTTTAATAAAATAGGGTTTTGTAGGGGCCCGACAGGAGATGAGGCTAGAAGGGGACTTAGGGATGTCCAGAAAAGACTTCAGACGTCAGGTTTTTAATATGTACAAGAGCAACCTGCAATCCTTGTGCCTCCCAAGCATTTTTTAGGTATTTTCACTCTCTTTCTCACGATCCATCCAAGCCAGATGTATTTTTAAATCTCCATAAACATACCCCTCTCTGTGGCAATAAATGTATTTTCCCTTGAATGTGGACCCCGTGTGTTTGATTTGCCTGGAAAGGTGTGGAAACCACCCAGACACGGTGCTAATGGGATGTGACAGAACTCGCAGCTTCCCCGGGCCTGGAAGGAAGAATGTTGACGAAGGAGAAGCTTAATGAGCTTCCACCCACATTTCAATTATCCTAACAAGCTGCCAAAGGAAGGCCTGTTTGCAGTACCGTGTTCTGGAAAGTTTTGACAAGCCCAGGAGGAATCTATCCGGGCCGGAGCTGCGTATGTCTAGGGAAAGAAAACACTCTTCCTCTGGGAGAGAGGATGACAAGGCCAGCTGGCAGTCAGCTTTGTCACCTAGTACTTGAGGGGATCCTTCTCCAACACGACACCCTCATTAGCTAACCCAGTACAACTGTATCAGCTATAATGCCACCACCATAATGCCACATAACAAACAGCCACGAAACCTCAGTGGCATATCATGACAATTTTTAATCGCATGTCAGTGGGTCAGCTGGGCACTTCCAGTCATCTGAGCTGAGTATGGCTGAGTTCATACATGTCCCCGTGGTCAGGTAGGTGGCATTTTGCTGTTCTTGGTTGGGCTGCCTCGCTTGCCTGGGGCAACTGGGCTGACTCAGTATTTCTCCACACGACCTCTCATCCTACCCACGGGTTTGTGCATGGAGGAGCAGGAGGGTCCTAAGAGAACGGCCAACATTATTGTGCAGGGTCTCTTGAGCCCAGGCATGGGAAAGGCATGGCGTCACTTCTGCTGTGTTCTATTGGTCAAAGCAAAAACAAGCTTAGCTGATAGAAGGGATGACAAAGTCACGTGGCAGAGAGTAGCTACAGGAAGAACACTGATTGGGTCCATCAGAGCAGTCCCACAACAAAATATAAATAACAAGCACCATTACTGAACAGCAACTCGAGGCCTGTTTTATGTGTAGGAGGATGTTAAACTGGGACGCTTTGGGTCTTGAATTCAGCCAAAGCCCAAGAGTAAGATGAGATGTTCAAACACCTGACATCTCAGAGCAAGATGCTGGCCTTGCAAAGATTCCCCAGGTGAAACTCGTTTTGTAACCCTTGATCCAACACCCACCTCCAGGATATGAAAACGTTGAGTTGAAAACTGGGGAGAGGATTTTTGGAGGGAGAAGTCCAGTGTGAGGTGATTCTCTGCCCCACTTGACAAGGGGAGAGGCAGTTACCCTTGTCTTGTGAGGGGAACTTTCAGTAGGTAGCTTGAGTCTGCTGTGTGTTTCCTGGAGTCTAGAGGGACCAGCCTGACTCAGACCTGAAGAATGTACAGATTAGCAGACTGTGGCTAGAGCCTAGCAGGATTACAGGATGAGGGGAAGGGGTAGCAGTGGAAGCAGGTGCCAAAGATGTATGTGTTTCCCATGAGTCGAGTAGATAAAGGCATCTGCTGAGGTGAAGGCATGTTAAAAGGAGCTCCCTCTGCCCAAAAGACGCAGAGGGAGGCACTGATGTCTACCACTTGGCATGGGAGCTGGGAAGGACAGGGGGAAACTGAAGAATCCCCACCATGTCAGGGTACTGTGCCCCGTGGAAGGCAGTAGAGGGGGACCCAAAGAATCCACAATGCACCTCAAAGAAGAGACTTTTGAACACCTGCTGAACACAGAGAACTTTAAATACCTGCCAAGCAGTTTGTGCCAACACCAAATCGTGGCAGTACTAGCCACAGAAGTTCTTTCCTGCCCTCGTCAATTGCCCCTCTGCTCCCTCAGGCCATTGGACAGCAAGCAGGAAGGAGGAAGAGACATAGGGAAGCCAACCTCCTTCCCCAATGCCTGAGCTGAGTAAGAGGAGACACAGAGCCGCTACCAACCCCCACAAATACTATGCCTTTGAACTAGCAAAAAGATGCCACCTGAAAGAAGCTTTATCTCCATCTGTCTGAAATTTGCTCTAATATACTCTAACAGTTACCTGTTAGTGTCTAACAAATTTTCCCAAAACTTTGTGGTTTAAAACAACATTTATGATTGCCTGGTCTCTATGGGTCAGGAGTCTAGGCACATGAGCTGGGTCTTCTGGCTTAGGATCTCTTACCAGATTGCAGTCAAGGTATCAGTTGGGCTGTGATCTCATCTGAAGACTAGACTATAGAAGGATCCACTTTCAAGCTCACTCACATGGTTGTTGGAGGCTGTTGGCCAGAGGCCACACTCTTCATTCCTTGGGCCTCTCCATGGAATAACTCAACATGGAAGCTTGTATCATCAGAATAAGCAAGAAAAAAAAAAAAAGCAAAGAGGAGAGTGTCAGCCAAATGGAAGTCAGTCTTTTATAATCTAATCTCAGAAGTGACATCCCATGACTTTGAATGTATTGTATTAGTTAGAAGCAAGTCACTAGGTCCAACCCCAAGGGTAGGAGATCACATAGGGTATAAATATCAGGAGGGAGATAATTAGGGGTCATCATAGAAGTCTGCTTCCACACACACTGAATTCATTACAGCTACACACCACGCCATTGGCCAAAAGTCTGTTATAATAAACACACAGATCTCTAGTGTCTACAATATGAACACTACCCATGTCCTATGTGCTATGCAACCTACCAACCATATGTGGTTGCTGAGTGGAGATGCTTTAACATTGTAAAAACATTTTATCATGGAAGTTTTCGACCATTTCCGAAAGTAAAAGAAATAATAACATAAAATCATAACATAAAAGCGGCCATTCTTGTTTCACTTATGCCCCAATCCGTTCCCCCAAAGCCCCCAGTTGTTGAAAAGCAAATCTCAGACATCACACTATTTCATCTTTAGGAATTCAGCACGAATTTCCACGTACCCAATTTACCATGACACCATTAACAAGAATCCCCCAATTTCACCTACTAATTCAGTCAGTGTTCCAATTTTCTCCAACTTCAGAAGGGTCTCTTTTACAGTTGGTTGGTTTGGGGGGAAGCTTCGACCCAGATTTTAAACCATTACTTAAGAATGGGCATTTCAATTACTGAGACGGAACTATCCTGAGGGTGAGAATGACTGCCAGGCATCAGTGTGGAAAAAAGGAAGGCTTCTTTTTTTGCAACTCTATCACATCCCACTTGTTCATCAGGATGGTGACACATAGGTTATCTGAAATCCTCAGTGTAGTCCATCGAGGTGGGTGTCAGAATCCTCATTTTTACACAGGAGAAAATGTAGATGCAGGAGAAGGAACTTGCCTCAGGTCCTGCGATTACTTGATGCAGCCGATGCCCCAACTGAAGTCTGTCTGACCTCCCCAGGGGACTCTGGGAGCTGGCTATAATACTGTCATAGCTTCTAGGACAGGAAGATATCGCGAATGCCTTTTTACGGGACCATACTCTCCCTCATGAAGCCCTTTTTACCTGATGTCGGCAAGAACCAAACCATATGGGCTCTTAGCCTTTGTTTCCTAATATTCAGCACAGAATTGGGTACATTGCAGGTGCCTATATATAAATGTAGCCCATGTAAAGCCTGGCTGTCCTGCTTCAGCCCTGAAGCCACCATAGCATAGAACCCCATGCAAAGAAAACCCCATTCTGACAGCCAGACAGCAAGTCCGAGGAGCAAAGTCATTCCACTGGCCCAGCCTCATCAGCTTTAGCTCCTTGACAATGGGGGCAGCTTGTGAAGGGAGCTGTGGCTCATGGGGGAGTGAGACAGATTCATGTCCCCACTGTAGACATTCACCTGAGAAAATGTGATTTTCTTTGCTTTCCCAACTAGGTGTTGGGAAGAATCTGATGGAGAAGCATTATTTCTTTTGATGGGGCAGCTATGGTCAAGTGAATGGTATTCTTCCATTCTGGAAAGTCTCTGCAGAAGCAGGTCACCTGGCTCTGGAACCATCCATACACCCCACCCTCTTCTCTGCCTGACAAACTCCTAATCCTTCAGGGCTGGACACAAATCTCATGTGCTCAAGGAAACCTTCTCTGTCTTTCCAAATAGAGCGTCACCCCACTCTGGTGTACCTATCCCATGTTTGTCGGTCTGTCTTCCCCTCCAAACTGTAAGCCTGATAAAGCAAAGCCTGTGTCTGTCATACCTGGAACATAGTAGACAATAAGTATTTGTTGACGGATTGTTGCTTTTTATTAAAAAAAAAAAAACCCACAACTTGAAAACTGCACTTACTGAATTACTGAAACTCGTATTAAAAAATACCACGGAGCCCAGAGGCATTCTCTCCAGAAAACAAAGCAAAACTTGAAATTTACTTTCTTCTCCCCACTGCTGTCCCCACCAAAGTCCTCTCCTCTATTTGGTCAACTTTTTAAACTCTCCAAACCTAACCAAGCCAGGGGTTGGTGTTCACCATCTTTCTCTTTTGATGTAGCCTTTTCTCCTATAACTAACTTGGCCCTTCTGTCTCTTTTGAGTTCTTGCATTCACCTATTACCTAGATCCCAGAGAGCAAAGAAGGCCTCGAGAGTGAAAATCAGCCTACCTCTTTAGAAGGTGAGACGCGATTATAAACTCCTGAAGACACAAAGTTTTGGCCATTTTGTTACCTGCTATGCTCTCAGCGCTTGGGGTAGTGCCGATCACATAGCTGGTGCTCGATCAAGATCGTCACACGTTTTTGTAGTTGCTAAGAGGATGGATGAATAAATAACAAGAGGTGTTTCGAGAGAGACAGGAAGCAAGGGAAAGATGAACAAAAACACCAAATTTTTTTTCCCGCTGTTTGGAGGTCTAAGATGGGATGTTTGCCTGAAGAACCAAGTAGCCATAGCTGGTAGGACACAGTCCCTGGTCATTCTCGGACTTGAAGGGCCGTCTGCTGCTGAATCAGCAGGAAACAGCACTGGAGACGTGGGCTAGGTGCAGCTTGGCAGCGTGGTAGCAATTTAGCTGACAATTTCCTTCTATGTTTCAGCATAATTGAATTAGCATCCATGGAGACTGTCTCCCAGACATCGGCAAATGCAATACCGTGGAGCAGGCGATGCAATTCATCTGGCATTATGAGGCATTGAATTGCCATCCAATCCCGCACCTCTCCTCGTTGCTTTGTGTGTGCTCGTTAGAGGAAATTAGGTGGATGCGATGAGCCTGGGAACAATTAAAATCTTCCCACTTAGGCGATTCCCAGCAGCGGTACCCAACTTCTCTTGATAAGCACTCAGGTTTGCTCAGCTAGCGTGCACGCACGACTTTCTGGATGTGCTTTCTAATTCTGAGCAATGGATGACAATTCATTTTGCTTCAGATAGGGCTGTGGACTGTTAGGACACAGAGGAAAGACAACTTACCGGGACAGCCATGATATGAACCAACCAGAACAGCATCTGTAAATGGACAGTGCCATGGCCGGGAGTCTTGGGGCTCAGTCCAACTGGGAAGAGTATTGCTCAATATGAGTCTATGCAATGGGACTTGATGGTGGACCACAGACAAGGGCCACGAAGACAGTACCCAACACAGCAAGTTAAGGTGAAAAGTTGGGAAGATTAGGGGCAGGATGAGTGGGGACTGAAGAGTGGCATTCGGGCAAATGGTTCAGAAGCAAGGTTGTGAACATTAAGAGTGTGCTCGACTGAACGTACTTTGAGGCTAGGGGTGGCCACTTAAAGGACTGTGGTTTACTGGGTAGAGGGAATGGCTGTCAGCTGCTAGGGAGCAGAACGGTATGGCAGAAAGAGCAGCTTTTGGAGAAACATGGATTTGAGACTGAATACCGGTCCTGCCATGTTTGACGGTTAAACCACTTCACTCCTAGGGTCTTCTGCCTCCTCGATAGAGAAAAGAAGACATCTATGTCGCAAGGCTTGGAGAGGCTCAGGGTTGTGCTAAGTGATACTGGAGGTATCATATGCATAACAGGACTTCTGTCTTGGCTTGGGTTCCACCAGAAAGGGACTTTGAGATAAGGATTATAAGGACTGGAGTGCAAGCAGTTTCTTCGGGAGATGATGGAGGGGAAGCGGGAGGAGGAAGCCGGGAGAGAAAGAAGCCAAGGAAGTATTCGTGGTGATCAAGCCAGAGAGCACTGTGAGCACCAGAACTCATCCCATGGGGAACTCCGGGATCCATGCAGAACACAGGTCTCAGAATTAGCTTAGTGAGGGATCTGGAAATTTTTAAAACCGACTCCCATCAGTCATTTGCTGAGGGCTGTTCGTTGCCTAGAGCTTCAGGTCTGCCTTGGCAGTGGGCAGACTTGCCTTCCTCATCTTCAGAGAAAGTCCCCAGGCACATGGATGCTGATACAGGCAGAGGGAAGCTGGGCTTTCTGCTCTGATGTGGTAAGTCCTGATGGGGTTCTGACAACTTCTGCCGGTGGGTGATGCATTGTCCCAATTTGGACCGGGTCCCCTAAGCAAGCCAAGAATGGAACAGCAGGTGCCAGTGTTCCCATGTTCCAAAGAGAGGTGCTAGACCTCCAACAGGGGTGGCAAACTATTTCGTGACCCTTAGCCTCTCACCAAGTTCCGGGAGAGTAGGGAATTGGAAGGGGGCTTTCATTAGCATGGATGGAATGACACTGATCTCTCCCCAGCCCCATAGGGCAAGAAGGGCTGTGTTTCCCTCACCGGAAGCCCAGAGGGAGGAGCTTAGGAGGGACACACGAGAGCATGATTTGTGTCCTCTGAAGACTGGAAGCCCTACAGGCTGGAGTCTGACTTGTGCCTGAAGGATCTAAGGGACACAGGCAGGCTGAAGAGGCAGCAATTCTCCCACCAAAGCGTTTTCCTTGGGGAAGGAGAGAGAGAGAAAGCGCTGACCTGGGGATATTTGAAAGATGCTTTGCCTAACAAGGCCCTCCGGAGGAATGATGAGCACCCAGGCCATAGAGATGGACCGCGAATAACCAAAGCCAGAGGGAATGTCATTACTGGACAGTTAGAGCATTTCTTTTCTTTTCTTTTTTTAATTTTTAAAAATGTTTTATTATTTATTTTTGAGAGAGAGACAGAGACAGAGTGTGAGCGGGGGAGGGGCAGAGAGAGAGGGAGACACAGAATCCGAAGCAGGCTCCAGGCTCCGAGCTGTCAGCACAGAGCCCAACACGGGCCTCCAACCCACGAACCGCAAGATCATGACCTGAGCCGAAGTCAGACGCTTAACCGGCTGAGCCGCCCAGGCGCCCCTCACTGTACAGGTTATTTAGAGAAAGTATCCATCAGGTGTTGTATATCGAGAGCATCTGAAATGTATTAATAAATAGCAGGTCTTGTCATTATGAGCTGGGTGCCTGGGTGAAAGTTACACCAGAATTCAGGCTGTCAGAGCTAACTCCCAGGGTGTTAAAACTTGCTGATCAGCCCTGGGCTGTACCAGCTCCTGGCCCAGTGGGAGGAAATGAATGACAGAGACCAGGGTCCGTGTCACCAAGCAGAACATGAGGGGTCCCTGCACCCCACCACTGCTGTGGGGCATCAGGCCCAGGTAGGCTACGTTCGCTGTGTTCATGATGCTAGCTCCTGGGAGGGCATCTTGCTGGTTCCCACTGGACAGCAACTGTAGGAGCCTTGCTCATTATTCTTCCTGAAGCTAAACCTCAGGATGGACTGAGGAGGGCAGTGAGGGTGGGAGCCAGGACTGGCTGCCGCCTACAGCAGCATCAGAGCACATGGCAAACTGCTCCCCTGGAGCTCAGATCCCAGGCAGGTGCTGACAAAATAAAATCAGAACTGAGACAAAGGGATTTCTACGCACAACCTGTGCATTTCCAGCCTTCTTTCGTACTGGAAAGCGATGGAGATGTGCTTTCTCTCCGCATGCATCACGGATCCACGGGAAACTTCTTCATTGAGCTATAGCTCTTTGTTCTGCAGGACAGGAGCTCCTTGAGGGCAGGGACGGGGTCTCAAGTCCTTTTTGTGTCAACCAGGAGGAGTCTGTGAAGCAACCAAAAGCATTTATTTGGGGTCTTCAGGATTGCAAGCCAGGAGTCAGACTGGACAGACCTTCCAAGAGGGGAGTGAAGGCTCACCAAGGCAAAAACCACAAGTTTGCTTAATTTGTTTTGAAAGAATTATGACTGGTGCTGAGAGAGTCAAACTATCTACTACACAATTGGCTATTTAGTTAACAGAGGCTACATTATCTCTATTTTGACTGACTCTCTTAGCAATGTTTATTTCACTTTGGAATCTGATTTGGCATTTGAATCCCAGGAATCTAGCCTAGGGCTGGATACAGGAGATTGGGCTTTAAATTCACACAAATCCTGGTTTGAATCCTAGCTCTGCTACTTACTAGCTGTGTGACCTCGGGTAGATCACTTCACCTCTCTGAGGGTCAGCTCCCTCATCTGAAACATGAAGATAAAAATACCTACCTCCCAGTTGGGGGGAAACAGAACCATATTTAATGTGCTGGTTCCAGTGACTAGAATGGTAGCTGCCATCATCATTATTTTCTATTGACATTGTCTCATTTCCTCACCGTTGTGTTCAGACATTTCTGCTTCTCTTATAGAATTCAGTGCAAAAATGGCCAGGTCTTTCATCTACTCAAAAGACGTTTCCCATTTTTGGTAAAAATCCTTAGTGACACAGTCCACAGACATTGTCAGAGCCGAAAATACTTTTTCATTATCAGATAAGAAGATCCCTTCTGCAGTCTCCTCATGCTCTAATTCTGCCTCCAGTTGGTCCTGAGGGAAAGTAATCTTGCATGACACTTCAGCTTTACAGCTAAAATCAAATTTAGCATCCCAGTTCCCAATGGGGCAAACCCAACATTTTCACGTGCTTCCCACATGTCAAAGAGAATAGACGCATCTTTTGTTTCAAGCCAAATTTCTCCAGGTCGGCTTTCTACATCGTAGTTTATTTGAGCCTCCGCTCTTCCATCTGTGAAATGGAGCCAGTGAGAACGTCCTCTCTCATAGGGTTGTTCTGAGAATGGATGAATGGCCAGAGAACTCAGGTTAGTCACACTGTTGCTTCCACAGACCCCTGCTGTGTCAGGGAGGAAATCTGTGGTTCCAGTCCACTGTGGTTGTTGGCCAACTTTCTGTCCAGACTCCATTGGATCAAATTTGCTCTGTTAAGCAAAACCGATCAACTTGGACACTTTTTGTGAATTCTGGCCAAATACCCCCAACTGTTCAGTTTTTGCTCTCATTAACCTTAAAAATTAAACTGTCAGTTATTTTCGCGGCAAAAATGGGTTTATTTGGAAAAAAAAAAACAGAGAATCACAATCCCACACAAGCAGGCTATGGCAAAACCACAAACAAGGGCCCAGAAGGAAGCAGAGGAACCTCTTTTATAGAGGGGAAGGCGAGGGGTGGGGGCGGTAGTTGGAAGGGCTGTTGTAAACAAAAAGTCCATTGGAGTAAACTGGGGGTTTGAAGTGTACTGGCTTCTCATTGGCTGAGCTGTGACTGTCTCTCATTGGCTGGGCTGTTGCTGAGGGAGGAGAGAACTTTTCTTCCTCCTTTAGGATAGTAAAGTACTATCACTTGTAACTGTCTCTCATTCTGTTGGGTTTGCAATTGATTCTAAGTAGTAGGGTGTGAGAGCTCCCCCTGCTGGCCGTCTGACTCCATTTTAAAGAGGTTTCCTTTGATTAATCTTCACATTGTTGAACCAACAGAACTCTAAGCTACAGAAAGAACGTGGAAGTGAAGCTGAGTGCTTTAGAGGAGTGGAGGGGACAGGCCACAGGGTGTGGGTGGGAATGGTTAGGGACAAGGCTAAAAGGAAGCAGGACAGGGCCGTGAAGGTGAAGCAGCTGGCTGCCAAGTAGAAGTGCTCTAATTCTCTCCTAAGCATCAGGGAGTGATCAGAACAGAAAAGGGTGCCTACCCCTTGTCCGACTCAACTCAACCTTGTCCGACTCAACCCCACGTGGCAAAGTGCATCTCTGGCATGGAAAGTGCCCAGAGAAGGAAAAAGGAGGGTCAGAGAAAGTAACAATTGCAGCTACCACTGTCTGAACGCTGTGCCTGCATCTTGTATATGGCATCCACTCACCCCTCCCGAGAACCCAGCGAGGTGGGCATTATTATCCTCATTACACACAGATGGCCCTCCAGCCCTGAGAAGTGAGTTTCTCAACATCCCCCAGCTGCCTCTTTCTATCTGCCAGGCCTTTCATGTTTCCATCATTTATTCAATCTTCAACAATCATTTACTGAGTGTCAAACCCCCGTGTCAGGCGCTAGGCAGGTTGGTATCAGGAAAGCAGAGAAAAGGGAGGATTTCAGATGACGAGGTCCGGGGGAACAGAAGCCCAAAGCCAGAACCAGGTTTTGTTTCTTGCAAAGTGCCTGGAACAGTGGCGCCAGCAGCCTGTGCCCAAAGGCAATCAGACACAAAAGTAGAGCCACAGCCCCTGGCGGGGAGGGGGTGTCACCTCATCCTATCAGAGAGAGGTAACTGTCCTTGAATCAAAGGCTTCCCAGAAGCACCCCTAGTAACAACAATCAGCAACACTGATTATTGAGCAATTTGCTTTGTGCTGAGCAGTTTATAGGCTCACTTCACCCACACCAGCCCATTTAACCGTCACAGTGACCCTAAGAGGCAAGCAGGGTAACGGTCCCCATTTAACAGATGTGCTGAGGCCCAGAGAGGTGAACTCACCTGCCCAAGGGCACATAGATCTGAAGAGGCAGAGCTGAGATTCAAATCCAGCTCTCCCCAGTTCTAAAGGCTGCTTCTGAACCTCCACAGGCCCGCATCCCTCCCACAGCCCTGCAGTCACGGACTCACCCCTCTTCTCTGTGGATAGGGGCTGACCACCCCAGGAAGGCTGTAGCAGGTGAGGGCTGAGTGGCAGGGAAAACAGCACTCGAGCCCTGCCACTTAGAGCTGTGCGACCTCCTGGAGCCTCAGTCCCTTCATATGTAGAATGGGAACAGTATCATAGAATGGCTGGAGGACTTCACATGTGACCTCACCCACAGGAAGTGAGCACACTGTCCACACTCCACCCCTCTTAGGGGCCTCCCGTCCCATCGTCATGCCCCACAGGAAAAACGAAGGCAGAAGTCCCTGAAATGGCAAAGAAAAGGCCGCAACTCTTCTGCTACCACTAGACTGTGGACCCTCGGGAGGAGCCTCGTCTGTGTTTCCCACGGGACCGGTCACGTGACAGGTAGGGTTGCTTCTGAAAACGCGCATGCGCGCAAGCACACACACAGCGCAGGAGGGAAATACATCAACAGGGTTCTCCCCGGTTATCTCTGAGTTCCGGCACCTTATCTTTCTTTCTGCTTATCTGCATTTTCTGACTTTCCTATGATGCACATGTATTATTTGTGGCATTATCTGAGATCTTGAAAGACATACACCCAACTAGTGCTATAGGTTACCTCTGGGAAATAGGGATGAGAAGACCTGGTTAATGAGGGGAGGTCTGGGGGGGGGGGTTGTTTTTTGTTTTTCTTTTACTTTATGTACATCCCTACTCTTTGCCTTACTTTTATAATTTGTTTTGAAAGAACGATATAAGCCACGTGGCACATGACGGCAGAAATAGCAAGAACATCACATGAGAAAGACTTGCCTTCAAATGCTGGCGAAGAGTAACCACTCTAAATCTCAGAAGTTCTCCATCTGTAAAATTGGGGTTAAAATGCTGTTTTGTCAAGTTTGTTGTAAGGATTAAAAATAAGGGCGCCTGGGTGACTCGGTCATTTAAGTATCCGACTCTTGATTTTGGCTTAGGTCATGATCTCAAGGTTTGTGAGTTCGAGCCCCACATCTGGCTCTGTGCTGACAGCATGGAGCCTGCTTGGGATTCATTCTTTCTCTCTCTCTCCCTTTCTCTCTGCCCCTCCCCCACTCATTCTCTCTCTCTCTCTCTCTCTCTCTCTCTCTCTCTCAAAATAAATAAGTTTTTTAAAAAACTTAAAAAAAAATAACCTGTGCATAAAAACCTCAGCATACAGTAAGTGATCAGTAATTGAAAGCAGTTATTAAGAGCTTTTGGTCTGTGCTTTTATGCTACATAAACAGGTGCTTCTCCAGGAACCAATATGGTGAAAAATAAACCCTTGCTAAGCACCCAATCAAAATTCTGCATCTCACTACAATGAAACACATTAGAAAATGTAAGGTACGATCTCAAGGTACGATCTCAGGCACGATCTCAAGGTTGGTGAGTTTGAGCCCCATGTCGGGCTTTGTGCTGACAGCTCAGACCTGGAGCCTCCTTGGGATTCTGTGTCTCCCTCTCTCTCTAACCCTTCTCCGCTTGCACTCTGTCTCTCTCTCTCTCAAAAATAAATAAGCATTAAAAAATTAAAAAAAAAATAATATGTGAGGTGTGTCTGAAATAAAATATCCATCTACACTGTCTAGTATCAAATTTGAGCCCTCAGTGGCCAAATATACTCAGTGGTCAGTGGTAGATCTTGGACTTCTCTAAGCTGGGCAGAAAAATCTGGAGTGTTCTGTTTTGTTGACTTTTATTTTGTTCTTTTTCTATTCCACCACAAAGCCTTCCTCTGGCTGGAAAATTCACCAAGACCCCCTCTGCCTCCCCAGAATCCCACGAGGAAGTGAGATTTGCCCCGGACACAATGGTGGAGCTGAGCTAATCTCGTCTTACATCTTTGGGAATTCACTTGCCTGTTGACCCAGGTGCCCTACACATGCTCACAAAAACCTTCTGCCAAACTTCATTAGCCATTGAGGCTTCGGTGCCGTTATTCTGAGCCCCTTATTTTCTGGCATTAATTTAAAGCAACATTTTCTCACCTCCTTTGGCGTGCTTCCATGAGTTGGAGGCTTAAAAAAGGAATTGCCATGGATTTTGTCACAAATTGCCTAAAATCAAAATGTTTGGTTTCATCTCCTATTTCATTTCCAAATGATTAGCAGCCACCGCCTGGAGCACCTGTTAGCAGGACTCTGAGATCATTCCCAGGCAAAGCAAAACAACCAAACAAAATAATCAACAACTGAAAAACACCACAGCCTTATCAGTTCATGGTTTCCACTAATGAGTTACTGATGTCTGTCACGGGCATGTGCTCAAGGACTGGTGACAATATCTGACACGCCAAATCGAATAAAGCATTTTTTTTTCTGTTCACTCCAAAGAAGCAAACTGGTGGGAATTTCATGTGGTGTGGCGTGACCATTAGAACAACTATTATTTATGAAGTGCCCCAAGAGCTAGGGTTTTTCCCGTACACAATACATCTTAGAACAACTCCTCAATTATCAGGACGGTCTTGCTTGCAAGGGTCAGACAACCAACCCACACCAGCTTAAGCAAAAATAGACTTATTTGGGCTCATGTAACTAAGAGGAGAACTGAGGTCAGCAACAGGCTCCAGAAACTTCCTCTCTCATGTCTCATTTTTACTTCTATCTATCTGTCTTTGCCTATTGGTCCCATTTCCTCCTACTATAGACAGGCCTGTTCCATATGAAGAGGAACATGGCTGCCACGTTCCCAATAGGTATAAAATGCTACTTTCTCCCAGCATGTGTATATCGGTTCCCAGGGAAAACTCTGGTTGGACTGTTTAGGTCGCATGCCTCTCTCTTGCAGCAATCACTGTTTGTGGTCAGATGATTTGGCCAGAATTGGGTTATGTTCTCCTCCTTTTGACCAGAGGTCTGTGTCTGTTCATAGGAGAAAAGTTTAAAAAGCTTAGTAAGCGGATAAAAATAAGGCACTATGAACAGTTGGGCAGGTTTCATGCTGCACAAGGGTGCCAGCTGAGGGGTTAAGTAGGAAATAAAATCCTGCCTGTGCTCTACTCAGCCAGCCATGCACCCTGGCCCCCAGTACATCTGCTGGAAGAAAGGATGCCTTTTTCTAATTCCTGCAAAGGTGTCACAGGGGTAGCGGCGGCTTTGGACAAAAACAACAGTTACTGTAGGCCACTACAAATTCTAGGAAGTAAATAATGATTACCTCTTTTTTTTTTAATGTTTACTTATTTTTGAGAGAGACAGAGACAGAGCACAAGCAGAGGTGGGGGCAGAGAGAGAAGGGGAGAGACAGATCCGAAGCAGGCTCCAGGCTCTGGGCTGTCAGCACAGAGCCCAGCGTGGGGCTCAAACTCAAACCATGAATGAGATCATGACCTGAGCCAAAGTCGGACACTTAACTGACTGAGCCACCCAGGCGTCCCAATGATTACCTCATTTTTAAGATGAGCAAACGGAGGTCCACAGAGGTAAAGCGACTTGCCTAAGGCTATATAGCAGGCAACGCCAGATCCAGGATTTGAACCCAAGTCTCTGGCTCCAAAGCCCATGCTTTCCCTGTAATAACTCATCAGCTACCTGTGGGAAGTGGGGGGTGGGGGCTCCCCCTCATACCTAATAGCATGAGGAAGAAGTGAGAAAAGTGAATTCCGTGTGCCTCTTGTCTCTGAAAAACCCAGCTATCCCCATGGGGATAATCTAACTAAGAAAAACAAGCCAAGCCCAAGACAAGACACTTCACAAAAACTGTTTGCAAACAGCTTGGAAGTCATGGTGTTTCCTTTAAAAAGGTAATTTCTTGCTTGGAACAGTGAGAAATTAGATGCAATCTGTTTTGATTTCTTCCCAATTTAGGACACGCTTTAGTGACCAATCTGAAGACATGCCAGCATCCTTCTGTCTCGAGGATATGTTAGTTTCGTTTATATCTCTGTTCATAAAGGACATCTAAATCATCCCACAGGAAAAGCGGCCCAGAATTGATGCAGCAGACATGGAGACAGACTGAGCTGCATCTTTCTGGATATTATTATTAATAAGAATAATAATAATTACCATTCACTGGGCATTTACTGTGTGTCATGTCTGATACTAAAGACATCCATCACCACACAGCCTTATTAGAAAGTCAGGGGAGGGTAATTTTGGCTATTCAACATCTGAACACCCTTTCTTGGAGGAAAATCCTCCATTGGGTGATTCCTGGCAGAAGCTTGACCTGTTCCCTCCACCAAACCAGAAGAAATCAAGAGTTCCACGAGCTCCCCTATATCCTTCCAGAACATTCCATGGTTGCTTAAGTTAACCAGTGTCTGTTTCCATTCTTTGCATCCAAGCATCCTGCTATATAAAAGTGTTCTTGGGGAGCCTGGGAGGCTCAGTCAGTTAAGCATCCAACTGTCAGTTTCGGCTCAGGTCATAATCTCGCAGTTTCGTGAGTTCGAGCCTCACACCTTGGGCTCTGTGCTGGCAGTGTGGAGCCTGCTTAGGATTCTCTCTCTCTCTCTCTCTCTCTCTCTCTCTCTCTCTCTCTCTCTCCCTCTCTCTGTCTTCCCCTCTCTCTGCCCCTCCCCTACTCAAAGTGTCCTCTCAAAATAAATAAATAAATAAACTTTAATAAACAAACAAATAAATAAAAAATCAAAGTGTTCTTATCCCCATTTTACCGATAAGACTCTGAGACTCGGAGAGAGCATAAGACTGGGTCAAAGAGTTAGAAAAGCTAGAGAAACGCAGAGCAGAGCTCCCTGAAGGCGTAAGAGAGGCATAATGTTAGCTATGAATACGAGTTGCATCCTCTGGGGGACCCCTGGCAAGTTATTTCACCTCTCTCTGGGTCTCAATTTCTTCATCCCCAAAATGCAGATGCCAGTAACACAGAATTCCTGAGAGCACTGAAAGAAGTCATCAAAAGAAAAGAAACCAAAAAGAAAAGAAAAACAATCATGTAGGTATTGCTCTCAACATCAGGTCTGGCACACAGAAGGTGCACGACACCCGTTAGCCGTTGTGTCTGTTGTATCTGTTATTATCGTTTGTGCTTATTAGCCTTTTTCTATCGTGTCACAAGCGGGGCTTAGCTGACCATCTAGTAGGACTGTGTGCTTTACCTTGTCATCCCTTTCACCCCCCAGAGACGCGGCTGAAGGAAAGCGGAGGGTGATTAATAAGCCCACCAGGAGAGGTATTCTACCTCTTGGCACGGGGGTGACTTCTGAAACCAGACATTCACTCTGGTTCTGTGTCTCAGGGGGACCCGAGCACAGACTGGCAGAGGCTCAGCCAGGGCTCATCGATCACGCTAATGACGATGGATTTCCACCCTTTGCCACTTGATCACCAGCTGCCCAGGGTTTTATCACCATTTCCCAGGGCAGAGCAGGCCACCCCCACCCCCCCCCCACAACTCCTGCCCACGAGGGCCTTTGTTTCTTACTCCCTGTCACCCAGAACAGAGCCAATTAAAGAACTCACTCATGTCTCCACCCTCCACCCCTTTAATTACAAACAGTGCTGAGAGTTGAATAACACAGAACAAAAGACAGATTTATTTACCCCAGGATATAAACAAGATTATCAGAAACAAGCATTCAGAAGCCCTTAGCTCCTGGGAGAATTTTAATTTGCTGACCCCCTGCCTTACAGAAATCTCGGGTTTTTTTTCACATAATTATAAAACCCCAAGAGTCTCGCCTGCTTGAGTTGTTTGTTGGCACACATTCACCACCCTGGCTCCTTGCTCTCATTGGCCAATCTTAAGTATCTCCACTGGGGCTTTAAACCAGGCTCTTTGGAGACAATGCAGGAAGCTTGAAAGAAATTCTCTTTTCCTGGTGAAATTGTCCTGTTGTGGGCCATCTAGGATGACCAAGGCACACAGACAGGAGCAGAGAGGAGGTGACGTTTCATTGGCTTTTGGTTACAAATCATTTAAACTCACACTGAAATGGCATTAAGCCAAAAAAGGAACGTACCGGCTCCTGTAACTGAAAAGGTGACCATTAAAGCTATGTTCAGGTACAGTTCAATGCAGGGGCTTCAAGCATGTCACTGAGCTCAGGCTCACTCTATACCTCCTCTCACCTGTGTTTCTCTGTTGGCTTCTTTCCCTTGGGAAAGAAGGTCCCCAGTATTCTCAAGTCTCCAACCTATCAACTCCTAGAATTGAGTGCCACTGGATCAGTTTTGATCATGTGCCCACACTTGAACCAATCACTGAGGGAAGGAAGAAATACACTGATTGGCCAGATCTGGGTCACATGCCCAAGGCTGTATATGGAGTATAAGACCAATTCTATTTGAACCATACAGACAAGGATGTCAGGTGGGTGAGTCCCCAAAGAAAACTCTAGGTGCTGTACCCAGAAGATGGGAGATGGATGCTGGGCAGATGAAAACAATGGATGACCAACAGAGTATTATGCTGGGGTAGAGATTGTAGAAGACAATCTTCCTGGGGCAGCTTGGAAGTTGTCCTTTAGCATCTATTATGGGCTGAACTGTGTTATTCCCCCTCCTCCCCAGTTTATATGGTGATTTCCTAACCCCCATATAGAGGGGCTAACTCTAGAAGAAAAGAAAAGGAGTGAGCCACGTGGAGGTAGAAGGCAGAGAGGATGGGAGAGCATTCCAGGTATGGAAGCACTTGCACTTGAGAGGGTGAGGGGAGGGCTCGGGGGTGGGGGGGTGGTGGCCAGGTTAGGAGAGTGGCCCCAGATCTCTAGAACTTCCTTGGGTCTTAGCAAATTCCCTTCCTTACCTAGTTCTGTTATTCAGAGGCTTATTCATCCGGAAGCTGTTGAATATGCCCCAGATTCTACTCTGAGTACCTTCTGCAACACGGTTGCCCAATACAAATATAACACTAGTCACATATGCATTCTTAGATTTTCTAAGAGCCACTTTTTTTTAAAGGGAATTAGTGAAATTAATTTTAGTAAGATATTTTATTTCATTTAATATACAAAAAATATTGTCTTTTGACATGTAATCAATATAAGCACTGTTGAGAAATTTTGACATCCTATTTTTTAGTACTGTCTTTGAAACTCACATGTGTTTTATACTTACACCACGTCTCAGTTTGGACTCGCCACATTTCAGGTGCTCAATAGCCACAGGAGGCTATGGCTACTGCATTGGACAAATTCATCTCCAACCATCCAATGGGAGGAGGAAAGTTGACCTTGAGGAGATTCTTTTCAAGAGTGTAATAGCACAGTCCTGTAGGCACACATGGGCTAGAATGTGGGAATGTCATCCTGATCTCACTCTCATTTCTCTTAACCTCAGCCTAGGGGGAAAAAGGTACAATAACAATATTAAGTGTCCAGCAGAGAGCAAAGGGCCCACCATCTGCTGGTGGGCCCCCCCTTAAAGGAATGGAAATTCCCACTGACTGACAGACATCCTGGAATGAGGTCAGGCAATGAGGATGCAGAAAGGCAGCCTATTTCCATAGTTGAGCTATTGTCGATAGCGCTGCTATAAACATTGGGGTGTATGTGCCCCTATGAATCAGCACTCCTGTATCCTTTGGATAAATTTCTAGTAGTGCTATTGCTGGGTCGTAGGGTAGATCTATTTTTAATTTTTTGAGGAACCTCCATTCTGTCTTCCAGAGTGGCTGCACCAGTTTGCATTCCCGCCAGCAGTGCAAGAGGGTTCCACTTTCTCCACATCCTCGCCAGCATCTGTTGTTTCCTGAGTTGTTAATTTTTAGCCACTCTGACAGGTGTGAGGTGGTTTCTCATTGTGGCTTTGATTTGTATTTCTCTGATGATGATGGATGTTGAGCATCTTTTCATGTATCTGTTGGCCATCTGGATGTCTTCTTTGGAGAAGTGTCTATTCATGTCTTCTGCCCATT
The DNA here is from genome assembly GCF_018350175.1 of Felis catus. Classification (NCBI taxonomy): domain Eukaryota; kingdom Metazoa; phylum Chordata; class Mammalia; order Carnivora; family Felidae; genus Felis; species Felis catus. The sequence goes on from NC_058379.1 coordinate 15,708,626, forward strand.
TCTTCACTGGATTATTTGCTTTTTGGGTGTTGAGTTTGGTAAGTTTTTTATAGATTTTGGATACTAATCCTTTATCTGATGTGTCATTTGCAAATATCTTCTCCCATTCCATCAGTGGCCTTTTAGTTTTGTTGATTGTTTCCTTTGCTGTGCAGAAGGTGTGGTATACACACACACACACATACACACAGAATGGAATACTACTCAGCAATGAAAAAGAATGAAATCTTGCCATTTGCAACAACATGGATGGAACTGGAGGGTATTACGCAAAGCAAAATAAGTCAGTCAGAGAAAGGTATCATATGATTTCACTCATATGTGGAATTTGAGAAACACAACAGATGAACATAGGGGAAGGAAGAAAAAATAAGATAAAGACAGAGAGGGAGGCAGACCATAAGAGATTCTTAAATACACAGAACAAACTGAGGGTTGCTGTAGGGGAGGTGGGTAGGGTGATGGTTTAAATGGGTGATGGGCATTGAGGAGGGCATTTTTTGGGATGAGCACTGTGTGTCATATGTAAGAGATAGATCACTGAGTTCTACTCCTGAAGTCAAGACTGCATTGTCTGTTAACTAACTTGAATTTAAAGAAAAAAGAAAAGACAAAACAAAAGGAAGGCGAACCTTAGGCTGGGAGGCAGGCGGGGTGAACTCCCATGCAGGCAATGCTCACAGGGTAGGGGGAGCTCTGTAAATGCCCATGGAGTTGGGTCGGTGGGTTCTGAGCGTGTTACCTCTAGGAGGTACACGGAACATTCAGTCTTGGAACATCCAGTCAAGTCAGCATAAAAGTTGCAGCCTGTTCTTGCTGCCACCATGGGCAGCAAGGTCTGTCCTGTGCTGGAGGGGAGACGCAGAGGGCAGAGCGGCAGCAGCTGGAGGCAGAAGGAAGGGAGCTGAAGCGGAGAGAGCGGTGCCTCATGGGAAATGTGAAGCAGTGGTCCAGAGAGCCGCACTGGCTGAAGTGACAAACAAGATGAATTTGTGAAACATGCATGTGCTCCCGAGGGATGACGGGGGAACCTAATTTCACAAAGGAAAGTAAAAAGAAAAGGGGGTGGAAATAGAAAGGAAGAAAGAGAAACTGGAAGGGAGAGAAGCTTCTAGAAATGGAGTGGGATGAAAAAGCCTGAGCATCACAATTAAGGCCTTAAAAAGAAGAGCAGCACCACAGACCGGTAAAATCTGGGCCCTGCTGGTGAATGAATAAATGAATGAATGAATGAATGAATGAATAAAAAAATCCTTGTGTCCAGTTGCTGGTCTGAGCCCTTTCCGTGCCTCATTTAATTTACTCCTCACGACAACACTGAGGCCAGTATGATCATTTCACTTTATGGATGAAGATATTGAGGCTCAGAGAGGTTAAATAATTGATCAAGGTCACACAGCTAGGAACTCATACAGTCAAGGATTGAACCTGATTCTGTTCTTAACTCCTACACTCAAACTTGTTAAGAGGTGTTCTGGGGGCGCCTGGGTGGCACAGTCGGTTAAGCGTCCGACTTCAGCCAGGTCACGATCTCGCGGTCCGTGAGTTCGAGCCCCGCGTCAGGCTCTGGGCTGATGGCTCAGAGCCTGGAGCCTGTTTCCGATTCTGTGTCTCCCTCTCTCTCTGCCCCTCCCCCGTTCATGCTCTGTCTCTCTCTGTCCCAAAAAATAAATAAACGTTGAAAAAAGAAATTAAAAAAAAAAAAAAAAAGAGGTGTTCTGGAGAACACCAAAAGGTCTCTGTTACAAAAAAACCCCACACACATAACAAAAAACAGGGGGAGAGGGAAGGAGGATGGGAAGTTTAACCAAATAAAATTGGAAAATGTGGCATATTGTCACCCACTTGAAAAGTCACAGAACACAGGCAGGAGGCTGTTACAGGCTGTTCTGGTTACCTATTGCTGTAAAACAAACCAGCCAATGATGGTTATTTTGATGTGCCAACTTGGCTAGGCCACAGTACCCAGGTATTTGGTCAAACACTTATCTGCATGTTGCCATGAAGTGGTTTTTTTTAGATGACATTAACACTTAAATCAGTAGACTTTAAGTAAAACAAATTAATCTTCCATGATACGGGTGGGCCTCACTCAATCAGTTGACGGTTTTAGGAGAAAAAAGACCAATCTCCCTTGAGGAAGGGACTTCTGCCCACAGACTGCCTTGGGACTCAGGCTGCAGCATCACCCCTTCCATGGGTCTCCAGTTCCCAGTCTGTCAGCTTACCCTGCAGATTTTGAACATAATATATTATGTTCAAAATATATATATTGTTAATATGTTATTGTTCTGTTTATCTAAAGCACCCAGACTAATACCTTATATATAATGTAGTATATAAGACTAATACCTTATATACATACCTTATACTTATATATAATTTATACCTTATAATACTAATACTTTATGTATATATAAAGTATATATATATACACACCTGTATATATACTGCATATACGTGTGTGTATATATATATATGTGTGTATATATATATAGATGTGTATATATATATATGTGTATATATATATATGTGTATATATATATGTGTGTGTATATATATATATATATATAATCGTTTTTGTTTCTCTAGAAGACCCAGACCAGTACACAGCCCAACCTTAGTGATTTAACTTTTTTATGCCCATTAATTCTGTGGCTGAGGATTCAGACAGGGCACAGCAGGGACCACTCATCTTTTAATTAAAAAAAATTTTTTTTTTACATTTATTTTGAGAACCAGAGAGGGACAGAGTCTGAGCAGGGAGGGGCAGAGAGAGAAGGACACTCAGAATCGAAAGCAGGCTCCAGGCTCTGAGCTGTCAGCACAGGGCCCGACGTGGGCCTCAAACTCATGAACGGTGAGATCATGACCTGAGCCGAAGTCGGACACCCAACCGACTGAGCCACCCAGGTGCCCGGGGACCATCCGTCTTTACTCCACCGTGGCTGGGGTTTCACCTCTGCCGCCTCCTCTAACAGCTGGAACTGTAACAGCTACAGCCGGGAGACGCAGTTCCCAGGTAGCTTTGCACTCACCTGTCTGGCACCTTGGCAGGACACCCAGAAGGGTGGGCTCAGCTGGGACTACTGGCCAGGGAGTACACCTGTGCCTGTCAGAACAGGGTGGTTCCATGTTCCAGGAAACAAGGTTGAAGTGGTATATGTTCTTTTATGATGTAGCCTAGGATGTCACACAAAGTCACTTCCACCATACTCTGCAGCTCTCAGATTCCAGGGGAGGGGACAAAGTCCCCACCTCTCAACAGGAAGGGTGTGAGAAATTTTGCAGCTAAGTTGTAAAACCTCCACAGAGGCCTTAAAGAAAAAAAAATCTGTTTAATCTTACTTAACCTGACTTTTCTCAAGATTCCACTTATCTATAGTCACAGGTGAAATTGTGCCCTCCTCCAAAATTCAGATGTTGAAGGGGCACCTGGGTGGTTTAGTCGGCTGAGCGTCCAGCTTCGGCTCAGGTCATGATCTCACGGTTCGTGGGTTCAAGCCCCGCGTCGGGCTCTGTGATGACAGCTCGGAGCCTGGAGCCTATTTCAGATTCTGTGTCTCCCTCTCTCTCTGCTCCTCCCCTGCTCATGCTGTCTCTCTCTCTCTCTCTCTCTCCTTCAAAAATAAATTAAAACATTTAGAAAAATTAAAAAAAAAATTCAGATGTTGAAGCCTTAACCCTCAGTATCTCAGAATGTGACCTCATTTGGAAATAGGGTCAGAGCAGATGTAATCAGTTACATTTAGAAGAGGTCATACTCGAGAATAGTGGGTCCCTAATCCAGCATGACTGTGTCCTTATAAAAGGGGGAAATTTGGACCCAGACACACACACGCACACGGGGAAAATGATATGAGAAGATAAAGGCAAAGGCCAGGGTTATGCATCTCATGAACCACCACATGCTAGGAGAGAGGCATGGAACAGATTCTCACCACCCTGAGAAGGAACCAGCCCCTGCTGACACCTTGATCTTGCACTTCTAGCCTCCAGAACTGTGAGGGAATAATACGTTCTGTTGTTTAAGTCACCTACTTCCTGGTTCTTTGTTACAGCAGCCGGAGCAAACTAATACTTCATTTGTGCTTTCACTCAGCCAAATTCAAGACCTTTCGCAGCACGGCCGCTGCTGACTGCCAATGTCAACTTCAATTCCCTTAGCTTCCCCTCACTTTATGTTCCCTGAAACTACATTTTTTGGTGAGGATTAAATAAAATAATATACACAAAATATCTAGTAAATGGGAAGTGTTCAATACACAGCAATCCCTTTCCTGCACCTGTCTGCCCCCTCCTGGTCATTCTGGCTTGTTCCACTGCCCTTGCCCCTTGGGTTTGCTTTGCTTCGTGGGCTCTGCATCTTGAGCCTCTCTTCCAGACACCTGAGCTGCCAGTCTCCCAAAGAGGCTGGAGTCTGGCTCCTCCATCCCTACACAAGCTTCTCCTTCAGGCTCCATGCAGAGTCCCCAGGCAGCCCCTAAAGGGGGGGGGGGGGGCTCACAAGGGCAAGCAGTGTGTCGGAAAGAGCCTTGGGAAATTTCTGGGTTTGATGGAGGCAGTGGAAAACAGGGAGTGTTGCATGAGCAGGACACATTGCTGAGCACAGGAGACTGTGCTCAATCTGGGCTCTAGTAAAAATTAGCTATATGACTTTGGGCAGGTCTCTGAGCCTTTCTAGGCCTCGGTTTCCAGATTTATGCAATATTCTCAAGGATCTTCTCTCCTTTATAGATACCTTTGTACAAATGGTAGGAAATTTGGTGTCCTCCCCAAGATTTCTGCAGACTCCCAAAGATGCTTCTGTTTTGTTCTTAGTTCCATTTAGGGATCATCTGGATGTGCCACTCATGGGGTCCCTTTGACACTGGGCCAGGCAGATGAGGCATTCAGCTCCCCACTCAGTCTCCAACAAACTAACTGCTCACATAAAGTACTTGTGTGAACAGGCATGTAGAGCGTATTTGGTGCCCTCCTCTGATTCTCCCAATGTGAACCCAATTTTCTGGAAACCACTCTTTGCCCACCTCAAACCAAGTAAATGCGAATGCGAGGCCATCTCTGGCCCCAAGGGTGAGCACATGATCTAGTTCCGGCCAATCAGAGCATTCCACCGCCAAAACCACAATGATTAAGATGGTCATGTGATCCTAGTCAGTCAAATGAGAATTATCCCTGGGCCTTTTTGGAAGAAACTACTAGGAATCAATTCCTGAGAATGAACTGTTAGCCTTAAAAATAAAACTGTCGGTTATTTCAGCAGCCAAAAAAATGGGTTTATTCAGGAATAGCAGGGGATTATGGTGCCGACCCGCAAACTACACCAAAACCATAGGCAAGTTCCCAGAATAAAGGGGAGGAGCCTCCTTTTATAGGGACAGGGGAGAGTTGGGAGGGCTGTTATAAGCAAAAAGTCCACTGGAGTAAACTAGGGATTTTGAAGTATAGTGGCTTCTCATTGGCTGAGTTGTGACCGTCTGCCATTGGCTGGGCTGTTGGAAGGGCAGGAAGAAAGCCTTTCCCCCTCCTACTCCAATAATAAAGTGCAACCCACCTGCAAGATCCCTCTCTCTTCCCGTTGGGTCTGTTTCTGACAAGGCGTGGTAGGACATGAGAACTCCCCCTACTGGCCTCCAGCTCCATTCTGAAGGAGGTTTCCCTTTCTCAATTTCCACAGAACCAAAAAAGCAAAGAAACGAGATATAAAAAGACACCAAGTGTCAATGACATTATTTAAGGCCCTGGACCCAGCCATGCCGGTGTATTCAATTTCATAAGCAAATAAACACTCCTAGCTTATTTTTCTTAATCCAGTCCGATTTTTATCTCTATCACTTGCTCCAAAAAGACATCGGATAGTAAATCTTACTGAAAACTTGAGAAGATAGATGAATGTACAGCATAGCAATGCAACTAATATAAATTCAATATCACCTAGTCTTGATCCTGCAAGTTCTTTGTTTTGCTAACTAAGGGTCCACTTCCCTCTGCCACAGTGACTCAATGATCTCCATTCCAAATTCCATTTATACCTAGCCTAGAGTGGTCCGGCTACGCCCACTGCAGCACCCTCCTCCTGCCCCCACAAGCCCTTATAAAGGTATTTCCCTAAAGAAAATTCCCTCCCTGAGGGGAATTCTTGTACCAGTTATTGAGAAAATAAAAATTTCACTCCTCCACCTACAAAATGAAGAGGCTAGACAAGACTTCCTCCTCATTCCATGCAACTTAACAACTCTGCAGTTCAAAATACAATAAAGCCATTAAAATTGTGGCCTAGGAGAATGTTTTTCGAAATGTAAGTCATAACCCATTAGTGGGTCTTGAAATCAATTTACGGGGTCATAACCACCATTTTTTTTTTAATGGAAAAAGAATAAAATAGGACAATAACCAGAGTACATCATACATAACAGAGGTGAGTAGTGGCTCATGAAACTTTTATTTCAATTGGAAACAGAGGTACCGTATACACACAGTACTAGATCATAGTTTCAAATGTATTTCTCACTGTGGCACAAAACGTATGAAAGCTAATGGTGTAAGTCAGTACTTGTTGACTGGGAGAGATGTCAGGCAGTTAAAATACATACATATATATACTTATTTATATTTATATATTTATATTCATATATTTATATATGTATATAATGTGATCTAATTTTTGCCAAAGAAAACAACAGAAGAGACAGACAATAGATGTAGATGTGGATAAACCCGAAAAATATATAGAATTATGTATACCAAAGACTAAATTATTATCCCTAGATGGGGGGAAGGGATTAAGGTGTTTTTCATTTTCCTGTGTATACTTTTTTTTTTTTTTTTTAGAGAGAGAGAGAGAGCAGGAGCAGGGGAGAGGGTCAGAGGGAGAGAGAGAATCTTACGCATACTCCACACTCAGTGCAGAGTCCGACGCAGGGCTCAATCCCGGGATCCTGGGATAATGAGACAGATGCTCAACCGACTGAGCCACCCAGGCACCCCTGTGTATACTTTTTAACTGTTTTTAAAAACAGACATGTTACTTCTACAGTAAATTTAAATTACTCCTCTAGAAAATTTAAATTTAATTCACTCCTACAGTAAATGTAAAAATTTCTTAAAGCCTATTTTTATTTAGAAAGGTAAGTATACTTAGAAAGACCTTTTAACAAGGATATCTGGAAGAAATATACCCAAATAGTAACCGTGCTTTTTTGTGCGGTTAATTCCTTGTGTTTTATAATGTACCCACCACAAACTGAGTGTTATTGTAAAAGAAGGAAAGTGTTTGTCTTAATTTTGCGATTCTTCAGCGGGAGAGAGAAGTTTGCATATAAAACTTGAAAAATCAGAACGTGCTGTGAAGGGGTCGGGCGCAGTGGGGGGCAGGGGTGGGGAGCTCTGCAAATCCTTTGCATGGATTTTCCGCATCAGTGAATTCCTCTTCTTTTAGCTACTGTCTGATGAAGGTGTATATTAGGATGCGGCTATTATATATTCCAAATGTCGTATTCCTCAACACCTGTTTGAAAGAGCATATTTTATTGAGAAGGAAGTGTCACTGAAGCTAAGAGAAAGAAAGACAGCTTCCACCAAAGTGCCAGAAGCCAGGGGACTCCCAGACAAGAAACAGTTGTATATATCTGAAGCTGCCCTTGAACAGGATGCAGACAGCAGCGGAGGACAAAACCAAAGAGAGAAAGGCAGAGAGAGTCTCTTCAAGGGAGATACTGTCAGGAAATTGAAAAATTGGGCCACCCCATCCAGAATGTCTAAACAATGACGCCCGAAAGAAGGTAAGAGCGGGAAATTTGCCTCCCAAATGGTTAGCTGAATTGTGAGTTCAAAATTATAAGTTATAAAAGGAAATTACAGGGAAAGAATGGAGGGAGGAAGGAGAGGAAGGAGAGAGAGAGGTAAAGGAAACAATAGTGGTAAACGAAATTCTTACCTGTCCCTTCTCAGAAGAGCAGGGGGAAATGCAGCATGAGGAAGAGCTGCATCTGGAGTCAGAAAACACAGGTATGGACATGTCAACCTTGTCTAGGTCACAGTCAATGTAGCTGCCTCGTCTACAGTGCTCGGCGCTCTGGGGAAGAAACGGTGTGTCCCGGCTTTGTGTCTGCAATGGGAAGCCATTTATTCTTCCCTCTTCTTTTCACAGGAAAATGCTTTCCTCTGCCCTTCTGTGTGCAAAATGGGGGAAAGAACTGGCATTTACTTTTACCGGTGTGTTTTTAAAAAGTGACGCATGCATGTGGATTAGGGAAGAAATTCAAATAGCACAAAAGACCGTCGGTGTAAAGTAAGTTATGCTTTATGCTACACATCTTCTACTTGCCTCACCCCCGCCCTCCCACATCCACTCTCCACCTCTATGGCACCAACTGGCCCCCGTGCCCTCCAGCTGCTAGGTGGCTTGAGCCAATGGGAGCCACGGGCAGGAGATCAGAGGAAAGCATTGGGGTGTGTTTGGGGTATCCTTCCTCTGAGTTTGCTTCAGACAGGCTGTGTCCCTCAACTACAGATCACCAATCCTCCCAAGACCTTCTTCTCTACATGATCTCCCTCCTTCAGAGGGCTGGTAACCACTCCTTTCCCTTGTCCCGTAGAAATGGCCACAGCTTCATCCCTTCTATCCCTTGGTGACTGCACTTTGTCCCGTGATCCCCTACACCCATATGCGTGTAAATGGCCACATGGTAAATAACCCTGCCTCACATCACTTTGACTCTGCCATCTGGGTCCTGCTGAGCTCTGACCTCCCTCTCTCGCATCTCTCTTGCTCCTTCTCTCTCCTAGAAGGTAATATATGATACACTTAGTTTTCCTCTCTTTTGTTTTTTGTTTAAAAAAAATTTAACATTTATTTATTTTTGAGAGACAGAGCATGAGTGGGGGAGGCGCAGAGAGAGGGAGACACAGGATCCAAAGCAGGCTCCAGGCTCTGAGCTGTCAGTGCAGAGCTGACATGGGACTCCAACTCACGAACCATGAGACCATGGCCTGAGCCGAAGCCGGACACTCAACCGACCGAGCCACCCAGGCACCCCTCCTCTCTTTTGTATTTTAAGCTTAACCTATCTTGAAGACTGTGCGGGGCGTTTTCTGTTTGCACAGCTTCTACCTCACCCAGTCTCCACTCTTTACCACGATGTCCTGTGTTTCTGGAGGCTGGCCTGGATGGACTGCACCAATGGGCTCCTTTGCCCTGTGACACCTAGCTGGGCACTGCCAGTGGGGGGACAGTTGTAGACTGGAAGTACCTGCAATAGATAAGCAGGCATGAGGAACATGAGCTTTGGGTATTTATCCCAAAATAAATGCTCCCTCCCTGCCAAGGTGCTATGGTTGACCACTTCCTTCTTCAGAAGGCTCCAATAGGACAGCTCTCTTCTATGAAAAGAATTATACAGATATTTTGAGGCTTTAGATGATATCTGTCTTCAGAAAGGAATACTTTTGATTTCTAGCAGTTAGAGGAGGAAAGATCACCTTAATCTAGTCAGAGATTGAGTTGATTTAAAGCTGGTTTTTAGTCTTTGCAAAGGAAGGTCTCCTTTTCCTGTTTACTGTCATTCTTAGAGTAGAGACCATCAGTGGATTCTATCTTAGAAGGAAGAAAGGAGGGAGGGAGGGAAGGACGAAAGGAAAGAGGGAAAGAAGGGAGGAAAGGAGGGAGGGAAGAAGGAAGGAAGGGAGGAAGGAAGGGAGGGAGGGAAGAAGGGAGAGAGGGAAGAAGGAAGGAAGGGAGGAAGGAAAGGAGAAAGGAAGAGAGGGAGGGAAGAAGGGAGGGAGGAAGAGAGGAAAGGAAGTTAGTTCAGTTTTCTAAGAGGACAAAGCGCTAATTACGTTAGCCAGAATTTATTTTGTACCTATTATATGCTGTGTTTCTTACCTAGCATATGTATTAACATATGTTTTGTATCTAATATATGTAGATGATAGAAGTATATAGACAAAGAGATACATAATTATGTCATTTAACCCACTAATGGCCCTATAAGTTTGGTGATTTGGTTTTTATTCTTCATCATAAGGAAATTGAAGTTTATATAAATTAAGAAACTTGCCCAGGGTCACATAGCTAACATACAGGATTAAAACTCAGGATTTCAACTCAGTTCTGTTTGGCTTAAATGAATGTTTATATCTTATGTAAAACAGCAGCTTACAAACAGGCTGTGTGGCAGGGGTCCCTACCCCTACCTGTGTGTTAGAATTATCTGGAAACTCTATTTTTATTTAATTGAAAATTCAGCGATGCCTAATATTTAATTTTTTTTATTTTTTTTATTTAAAAAAATTTTTTTTGTCAACGTTTATTTATTTTGGGACAGAGAGAGACAGAGCATGAACGGGGGAGGGGCAGAGAGAGAGGGAGACACAGAATCGGAAACAGGCTCCAAGCCATCAGCCCAGAGCCCGACGCGGGGCTCGAACTCACGGACCACAAGATCGTGACCTGGCTGAAGTCGGACACTTAACCGCTTAACCAACTGCGCCACCCAGGTGCCCCTGAACAGGAAATTGTGGGCTACTTGGAAATCCATGGGAATACCTGGCCTGGGAGCGTTTTCCTACCTGGGTTGGAGGTTTGAGGAGTCTTAAGTGGGTGTTAAATGAAGCAAGGTCAGGGCACCTGGTTGGCTAAGTCGGTTAAGCATCTGACTTCGGATCGAGTCATGATCTCACGGTTCGTGGGTTGGAACCCTGCATCGGGCTCTGTGCTGACAGATGGGAGTCTGGAGCCTGCTTTAGATTCTGTGTCTCCTTCTTTCTCCCTGCCCCACCTCCACTTGTGCTCTGGTCTCTCTCTCTCTCTCTCTCTCTCTCTCTCTCTCTCTCTCAATCAAAAATAAATAAACATTACAAATATATATTTAAATAAAACAAGGCCTCCCCGCAAAGGCTAGAGAAGTTAAAATCTTCCAGATGGCTTGGGAACCCCAGTTGTCTGCAGGGCTTACAGATACACCCCCAGGTTGTTCTGCTGAACGCACACACGCGGCCTCTTTCAATGAAAAAGCATCAAGACTGTGCGACAGAGTGCTGAAATCAGTCGCTGAATTCTCAGCCCTAAAACTGGGTTAGTCTCCGGCAATCTCCACCACTAACAAAGTGCCAAATCCCCAGAGCTTCAGCTTCCTCCTTTGTAAAACGGGATTAATAATTCCGTAATTCCGACCTGTCCTGCAGCAGCCCTGCCCGCTGTGACATGAAGCATGAATAAATGGAAAGCATTAGTCACGGAGGGAGCTTGGGCCACATCCTAGAATCCAGCGGGGGAAATTCACTAAGAATACTCCTGGAGGCGACTCTACTTCCCCCACGACCGCACCTCTTATACCAAAGCAAAGAAAGAAAGAGCAAGAGAGGGTCATAAACACCGCATTTTTTCGTCCTCATTTACAAAGGTCCACGTTCACCGCCCCCCTTCCGGGTGCGGTCTGGAGGATAAGGTAGGAATGGGCCATGGGACCACAGGGCTCCCAAGGGCCAATGTAGCAAGTGGTAATCCTTCTTGAACAGAATGAAATACAGGGTCCTCAGAGGTGGTGCAAATACACATTATCCAGTGATATTTCGTCCTGGCAGCAATTAGTCGATAGGTTGCCAGCTATCGGGCGTCAGGGGAGCCCCCACTTTTGCTTTTGCCCTGGGCCCCATAATTTGTAAATCCGGTGCTGGCATTTCAGTAAAAATACCCAGAAGGAGTTCTTTGGGTGCTAGATGCAACACAGAAAAGTATATTAAAGATATTCAGAAAACAATGACTTTTCCAATAGGTTTTTAATGCCAAACATATGTACTCCTCACTGAAATTCGAGTGCATAGCAGATTCTGAGATTTCACTTCAACTCCCCCAGCTGGCATCCGACACATTCCAAAATGTTGCCTCCACTGGATACGTCTATTTTTAATCCCTTCAGATGCCTTTCTTTTTTGGCAAATTGGGAGGAAGAGAGTGCCTGTCGCTCCACGTCTTTCCGTTCATATTTTGCATAAATCAACCAGGAATTAAGAATTAAACAATCACTTCATATCTCAGTTGTCAAATATTTCACTGTTGGGAGACGTATTTGCATATCTGAAAACATGTCGGCCTCTCGGTGTGTTCGGGCTGTGGAGAATAGAAAGAAAACTCTTTGGGATACCGACGAGCACAACAGCCAGAAACAGATTTGGGGCAAGGTGGTCAAAGAAGGTGGTAGGTCCACGTAACAAGATGAGGGGGACGCCCTGACCTCCCTGGTTACTGCCGTCCACACTGACCTACGTCAGGTTCCCCAGGAGCAGACCCAGAACAGGAAGTTTGGATAGAGGCGGTTTACTTGGGGGGCCATCCAAGCAGTACCTCAAGGGGGTGGGGAAGCGAAACAGGGAAAGGGAAGAAGCCAACACTGGGTCATCCATGAACAGGCATCTACCATAGGCAAGTCAGTCCTGAAGGAGACCTGTGGGGAATATAGAGCACACTCCAGAGATGTCCTACCTACCTGAGGGGCGAGCGGGTGAGGTATTAACCACAAACTCCCGCTCATCACCCCTTTCCATCGACTCCTGTGGGTTTTAACTTCTTGCACATCCAAAGCTGCTCAGTTCAGAGAGAAAACAGACCTCTGGCCCTGTGGTGCGCACTGAGGCACCCCAGGGTGCCACAGAAAATCCATAGCAGAGGATAGGGATATCTTAAATATTTGAGGGAAACAATGTAACATCTATCCAACACTGTATGAGCTAATTTGAGGTAACTCCGTGGTATGGGTAGTTTGGGGACCTCCTCCCTCCCTCAAATTCATATGTTAAAGTCTTAACCCCTAGTAGCTCAGAATGTGACTTTATTTAGTTGAATCCCTGTAGTGCTGGGGAGCTCATTCGCTCCCTATGGAACACACCCCTTCATAAACAGAAAAGGGAAATAGCATGTCTCAAGCCTGTATGGGGTACTAGGCTCTATACATTTCATGATTTCACTTAGTGATCCCAACTGTATGAGGTGCGCATAACCATCACTATTTATATATGTGGTGAAGTTGAGGCTAGGAGAGGTAAAATCCCTTGACCAGGATCTCATCACGAGTCCATGGCAGAGCCGAGATTTGAACACACGTCTTTTCAATTCCAGAGCCATTTCTACTTCCAGGTGTCACATCGCTCTGACAGGTGGCCATTAACACCAAAAGAAAGGAGAGCTGACACTTAACTGAGCACTTCCTTTCTGCTAGGCATGGTGCTTCACATGGACAATCCATTTGGTTTTCATCACAGATTACCTCTGAGGCTGCTCAATGCCCAAATCAGTCCGGCTCTAGAGTTTATGCCTCTTAAAATGGTTCTCTGATGTGTATTTCCTCATATTGAGCCCAAACCTCTTCCTCCTCTTTGGACTCAGACAGAACTTGTTGAGTCCTTCTCCAGCGAGCCTGCCCCTCAAATCTGTATGAACATTTTCCATCCCATTTTGCTTTCTCATCCCAACTCATCCCCAGCCCCATCTACTGAATACAGTTCAGTTTATCTGCATCTTTGTTTCCTTTTTTATGTTTATGTATGCATTTTTGAGAGAGAGAGAGAGACAGAGAGAGAGAGAGAGAGAGATCATGAGCGGGAAAGGGGAAGACGGAGAGGGAAACAGAGAATCCCAAGCAGGCTCCACACTGTCAGTGCAGAGCCCGACGTGGGGCTCAGTCTCATGAACCTAGAGATATGACCTGAGCCCCAATCAGGAGTCGGCCGCTGAACTGACTGAGCCACCGAGGCATCCCTAGTTTGTCTGCATCTTTTTGAAAGCACTTTCGGATTGCTTAATGCTGCCCACAACGGAAGCAGGAAGACCAAAAGTTCCCGTGAAAGGGAAGGTCAGACTCAGTCTTCCTACAGTGACCAGAAAATAATGACTTCCAAGCATCAGCATCTAGAGCTGTGGGGCGGGGCACTGTGTATTGAATAGGGGGTCATCTGGCAGAGGAGTCCTTCTAAAGAGAAGCTGAGGTAGGGGCGTTTAGGTGGGTCAGTCGGTTAAGCGTCCGACTCGGCTCAGGTCATGATCTTGAGGTTTGTGAGTTCGAGCCCCGCGTCGGGCTCTGTGCTGACAGCTCAGGCCCTGGAGCCTGCCTCAGATTCTGTGTCTCCCTCTCTCTCTGCCCCTCCCCCACTCACACACTCTCTCTCCTTCAAAAATAAATAAACATTAAAAAATTTTTAAAAAAAGAGAGAAACTGAGGTCATTATGGTGTGACATCATAACCTGCAGAAGCTCAAGGTTTAGAGATAAAACATGAATTAGATTGATTTCACGTGAAATAATGCCAAGGATAAAGAGTGCAAATCAGAACTTGTGCAATAAATCTTCTGCAAGCTGAGAACCTACCCCATGGGGTTATTGGAAGAATTAAATAAATTAATGTATGGAAAGTGCTTAGCGGAGCACCTGGCACCAGGCGAATTATCGGTAAATATTAGTATTAATATCAGCTGTGAAATGAACACTACATGTAAAAATGAGTAATTCTTTCTGAGGATGGGATGTCAGGAAATAATCGTAATAGTTGCCACTTGACTAGGATTCCTCACATGCTCAGCCTTTATATACATTATCTATTTTAATCCTTGGCAATCTGTACAAAAGTGATTCTTCCCATTTTAAAGATATGGAAGCCAAGGATCAGCAGAGTTTAGGGATCGTATCCTGGGTCATGCAGCTAAGTGGTTAAGAGCTTGGGTTTTAGACTCAAACAAGTCACGCTTTTGAATCCCAGCTCAGCCACTTTGTGTGACCTGAAGCATGTCATTCAAGTTCTCTGAGCCTCAGCTTCCTAGTCCATTAAATAAGGTAATAAAATATTTTCCTTAAAGATGTGCTGCAGACAATGAGCCAATGTATGTAAAACAGAGCAATGTCTAGCACATTCCAAACACTCCTTAGATGTATACATGTGTGTGTGCGTGTATGTATATATGTGGGGGCTTTGAAGTGTGAGTAGGAGTGTGTCAGGTGGAAAGGGAGGGAAATATGTTTCTCAAGGTAAAGTAACTGTGGGGCTAAAGACACACACTGAGGTACCCAACCCAAGGCACAAGAAATCACTAGTGGGTTACTGGCAGGACAGAGCAGAGTTTAGAAGGAAGGAGTCTCTTGTAGTTAGACGGAGAGAAAGGGTTAAGGTCCTCAGACCTAAGAGGAGAAACCAGAGTTGGGAGAATGTGGCTTCCTGGCCAGTCGCCAGCTCCCAGCCATCTTCCCTGCAACTCCTGAGTTCGCGACCCCGCCCCCACCAATCCCAACCAATGAGGAAGTCCTCCACGGCGTCTCGTTGCCAGGCAACCGAGTTGGCCCCGGCCTTGCAGTTAGCCGATTTTCTCTCCCTAGCGTTGGGAACCTGAGCCTCACGCTGGGGCCGCCTTAAGATAGGGATCTGGGGGCCCCTCTGTGGGGTCCCTTCAGACTTTATCAGTGGAGTTTTATTTTTTTTTACTTCGTATTTTATTTTCGTTTATAAGAGAGAAAGATATCCCCTTCCAAAGAGAGGGAACGCTCATGAAAGTTTGTGACTTTCTAAGAAGTGAATAATTCCAAGCTTGCCTGATTCTACCCAGTCTGGACCTCCTTATCCTGTTTATGGGAAACCCAGATGACCTGCCTCCTTACTCCTGGGTCAGAAGCCTCTTTGGAGTCTATGTAATTGGCATTGGAAATCAGGGAGAAACTGCTGGAGCCTCTCACACCAGTGGCTGCTGAAGTAGAAGATTCGGTGGGGGGGAAACCTCTCTTTAGGGGGCACAGGCCACACCTGAGGGATTTCCAAGATGACCAAAATACCAGCCACCAAGAAGGTGCAAAGCGTCCCCAACGCAGGGGCCCTCTGGCCCTTTTATGCCTCAGAACATCTAACACAGGTAGGTCTCCCCTCTCTGCCAAAACCTATCATGTTTTCAAGACCAAGTGATATAGGAATTAGCCTTCAGGCCAACAAGAGACAGGGGAAGAGAGGAGTCATGGTGTAATTAAATTGTCGAGACACATCCCTGTTGCTATCAATGGTTGGT
This sequence comes from Felis catus, assembly GCF_018350175.1. NCBI lineage: Eukaryota > Metazoa > Chordata > Mammalia > Carnivora > Felidae > Felis > Felis catus. The sequence continues at coordinate 15,724,664 of NC_058379.1, forward strand.
TTCTCGTAAAGAATGAAAACGCCAGCCAGAACACTGAGCTGGGCCATCCTATTAACCAGTAATTCCAAAATGATAGAATAAATCAGCAGTGACACTGTAGAACATCAGAAAAAAATTAAGATGAATTGTAGGTTTGCCATTGCAGAAATTATTTTCAGAGATCCACTGGGCTCGGGGTACGTGCACTTCCTCTCTCTTATGGAAAGAATGTGAAGTCAAACTTTCGGTTTTGAAGCTTGACTTTGCTACTCGCAAACTGTTGACATAAGATAAGTTGCTTAGCATCCCTGAGCCTTTATTTCCTCGTGTCTGCAAAGTGACAACAGGAATTTCAACTAGGCAGAAACAGTGTTAAGACTGAGGAGATGTGGAAATTGGTTAACATGATCCAAACACTTGATAATGTGTTTATGTGACATGAAATACTGCTGTTGATTTGAAAAAAAAAATCATGAATATGTATGTAATGGCCACAGTCAAGTGTTTCTGTTTTCAAAGGATCATAACTGGGTAAGCCAGTTCTGTCTTTGGTAACTGTGTCTTTGTTATTGTATCTGCAAACCTGTATGTCACCACTGATTGAGATAGGTGAACCGTGGGAGAGGGGGTCACAGGCAACCCCGGCCCACTGTGGGGTATCTTATGGCTCAGAACCCTGCCCCAGGAAGGAGGGCCTGGGGAGAAGTCAGTGCACAAAGGAGAGCTTAAAACTCACCCATGGGTTATGTGGTGGCCCAAAGTGCTCCTGAGCTCCTACCTTCCAAGAATTACCACATCTGTATGCACCCCCCATTGTTCTGCTCTCTCAGTGAGCTCGCTCTGCAAGATGCAGTTCTCATCTATCTCCTTTCATCTCAAAAGGCTACACAGAAGTCCCATCCAGAGCAGTCCTCTCGGGGACTGAACTTCCTTAGCAGGGGCCGGGAGAGGGGGTGAGGAGAATGAGTGAGGTGGACTTTTCAGAAGTAGAGGGGGTGTGGGCAGTGTACCCAAACAGCCTGGGTTTGAGCCCTGGATCTGCCTCTTAGCAGCCCTGTGGACCCTGGGCAACTTGCAGAACATCTCTGCTTCAGTGTTACCATCTGTCAGAGGCGGGTATGGTTATGCCTTCTCATGAGATCGCTGGTGAGCATTAAATGATCTATCTGAAGCTCCTAGAACAGTTCTTGACACACAGTGAACACTCCTTAGAACTTAGTTATATTGTTATTTCATTCATTTGGCAAACATTTATTGAACCTGTTATGTGCTAACCACCTGCTCTTGTAACAAATGGGACTTGCCTTTAAAAATTTCATAATCTATAGTGTGTATGTTTGGGATGGGAAGTGGGAGATAAGAAACAGATAATTGTAATGCAAAGTGAAAAGCATCATTGGGTGTTGTGAGAATGCAGAGGACAGCTAACTCGGACGTGTGTGTGTGTGTGTGTGTGTGTGTGTGTGTGTGTGCGCACGTGTGTGTCAGATTTGCGGAGGGAAGAACCCATGTATCCAAGTAAATGCAGTAGAGTTTTCCATCTTGGGACAGAGAGATGAGAAAAGTAGAGGGAGGTACAGAGGTTGGAATGACCATGTCTTTCTTGGAAGAGGGTTGGTGGAACCAGGAAGGTCAAGAAAAGGGAAGAAGGTTTCCAGGGAACTGTTGGGTAAACTAAGACTTTAGGCACAAAAGCTTCGTTGAAATCCCGCTGCCCCTGCCCCACTTTCTAGGAAATAATGAAGACTCTAGGGTGTCACTGGCTCACATCTGAATTATCATACTTGTAGAAATTGCAACATTTTAGAGCTACCGTAAAGCATTGGTTACCCTAAGCGAGGTTAACTAGAATGTGCCAAGCCACAAAGAAAATATGTACAAACTGGGATCAACTTATGGTGCCAAACCCAATCAAACCAGTAATAATTGCAGTGACGTTAATAACGATGGTAATAGTCGGCGCGTCTTGAGTATTTACCATGTGCCAGGTCCTAAGCTAGATCTTCCAGAACCATCTACAACACATCAGGGTGAACTGTTAAATCCTCACAAGATAGATGGCAACGTGGAAGCCCAGGGAAAATAGGTCCCTTATCCAAGGACACTGGCCAGCAGGGAACAGATTTGAACTTGGATCTTTCTCCAGGGTTCCAGCACTCCCCGCCTCCCCACGCTAATCCAGCAGTGATAGAGGTTAGCATACACCACAAGGGTATACAAAATGAAGGTGTAAGTGTGGGCCCTGGCTTCAGATAACTTTCGGGTTTATTTGGGGGGCAGAGGGTGACATATAGACAAAGAATCACAAATGCCAGGTAGCCAGGTAAGTGTCTAATGAGGAGTGATTGAGGAAGGATCTGGTTTCTCAGAGGAGAAGGATGAGGCCACACTGGGCTGCATGGTAATACGTAATACCACTGACTACGGGTCCACCATGCTCTAGTGTAATGACATGCAGAGACCTCCCCCCCGAAAAGGGTCCCGAAGCCCTCCGAAGCTAGGTATTTTCCTTCTCACAGAATGGGAGTTGCTATGTCATAACTAATGTTACAGTGACACCCTGCCTCGCCCAGTGTCTTCCTGTAGTTTTTAAAAATATGAATAATATATGCAAATCCTCTGCTTGAATGGCTTTTGTTGAGGAAACCTTGTAGCTCGAGCCCTTACACGGGGCTCCCTAATCTTTTAGGGAGTTCCTTGTCCCTTTGTTTTTCAAGGAAGCAGAAGAGAAGTTTAATGGGATTAGCCATGGGAAGGGAGGGAGCAGGGCATGTGCAGATTACCGTGGACATACATTTTCTTCCCTGAAAGGGAGCTAAAAGAAGAAGGGCACTTAGCACGCACCCCTCCACGCTGCAGAATGGAAATGCAGAAATGGCATTTTGGCAACAACGATTAAGTTCTGGAATCCTTTAGACAAGCTCTGTCTCTTGGTGCCTGAAGTGTCTACCTCGCTGAGATTAAACACCCAGCGGGAAAAGAAGGATCCCTAATTTGGGCAGATCCTGAAACAGCCAGTAATCATCCTGGGCACTCTACTCCTATCATAGCTTAGTGACTTAAAGTGACGTTTCTTCAGCAAACAACATGAGCTCAAACCCCGACTTCGCCACTTACCAGGTTGTGTGGCCTTGAACAAATCAGTTTTCTGAGCCTCAGTTTCACGGGGATGTCGCATTTTATCTAATCGAAGACGCCTTCCGTTTCAAGAGGTGTCGTAATTTTGTTTTGTGCCACTAAGAAAGAAAACTCTACTGATTAAACTATAACCTACTTTCCATTATAAGATGTGCCCCAGTTTCAGAGTTGCTAAAATGTGAAAATAAAATGTGCATCTCAGAATAGATGAAACAGCTAAAAATGCTCCCTTGTCATAGGGTGTTGTGGGGATTAGATGAGCTCATGTGGGCAAAGCTCTTAGAACAGAGCCTGGCACAGAGTAAATACCATGAAATGTTAGCCATGATGGCTTTTGTTTCATCCTCTATCGGCTCTAGGATAGAGGGGTTGTTATTAACCCCCTTTTGCACCTGGGTAGACTGAGGCTGGAAGAGCCCCAGGGTCTGGTTCTCTGCTGAGAAGGGAGAAGGGGGCAAATGAAGCAGAATCCCAGGTATAGAGAGTATTGCTTGGCCCAAGCTTGGCCCAAGCATCTCTGCCCGCCCCTCCACTCCCTACCATCCTACCTCCGCCTCCGCACGCCCCCCGCCCCCAACCCCTGTGATGAGAACAGAAATGCCCAGAGAAGGTCTCAGGAGTCCAGCCCAGGGTACACCCGGGCGGGCTGCCTGGAATCAGGAAAGGAGAACTAACATGTTTTAGAAAGAGATCCCCCAACAAGAGAAACCTGGACTTTCCACAGAAGACGTTTCCAGCTGCAAACATGAAATGACTTTCCCCCTTGTCCAGACGGGGGGCACTGTGGCCTGTAGAGGTAAGTGGCGACTCATCACCCCTCTTTGTTGGAAGTGGGCTCAGCGCTGGGTGATTTCTCTGGCCTCTAATCACAGAGACCACGCCCCCTGCCCTGAATCACTGATTGCGATGGGAAAAAACAAAACAAAACAGAAAACAAAACAAAAAACAAAAAACAAAACCAAAATAGAATAAAAGCTCTCATGACCACTTGAGATTCAATTCTGAAGAATCCCACCAGCTGCGCCTTCATTTTTATACGACTCATGACTTAGGCCAGGGAAATACCAACCAGTCCTTTTCTCTCTCCAAGGGATTCTTCTGGCTCCACTGTTATATGCAGGAGACAGTTGCAGAATTCAAGTTGCTTTGTTGTGTTGTTTTTCTTTCTGCCCCAATGCCGATGCTACAGACTGGTAATGCCTGCCTTGGTGAATCTTGCTGTGTCTAATTGCAGGTCAATGTGACAGTGAGTTCCCCTCCAGGATAAATTGTGGGGAAGGTGCGTGTTCATTACCTCCTGACACAGGAAGAGCGATAGGCACTTTCTTTGTGCTGGACAAAATGAAGCAAGCTCTTTGTCTCAGCTGCAAAGAGGCAACTGCTCAGTGTGGGGAAGGGGTGGGGAGGGCGGAAGAAACACAGCAAAGAGTCTAGTTGATGTGATATTAGCTTAGTGACTAGGTAGGAGCTCTGCCTTGGAGGTCATACAAAGGTGTGCTCAAATCCCCTCTCTGACAGTCTCAAGTAGGAGGTTCTGTGAAATGGGCTGAATTATAATAGTGTCTACTGCATCGATGTTTTGCATGTGAAATACTGAGCACGATATCAGGACAGTTAGCCCTCCCCCGACCCTGATGGTGGTAGTTATTACCAGTGCCCCTCTCTGTCCTCCGACTGGACGGGAGTGCCACCATCACCACTTTGAAGACGCGGCCAGCCCAGATATGAAGTCTGGAGGAAGCTGACAAGTCACGCACTGGGGCCATCATTAGTGAGGCTAAGTGCCAGCTTAAGGGTAGAAGGGAAGAAGTGGGTCTAGGGATAATTTTTAGAACTGGCATGAGAGTATATCTGCATGAAGGATGAGGTGCCTTGCAGGAGAAAATTTGTTCTGGTGGCAGAAATGTACGACCCAGTTAAAAACCCTGGTTGTAGAAAAGGAAGTGTCTCTATAGTTTGCATTTCTTGGATTTAACTCTCAGCCCAAGCCCATTACTCATGTTTGAATCCGATGGAGAACCAAAAAGAAGTGAGAAAAAAAAAAAAAAAAAGGAAAACTCTATGTATCAATTAGGATCATTTTGGGCTACAAGTAAGAGAAAAACTGAAAAGCAGTGACATAAACAAATAGGAATTTATTTTTCTCATGTAAGAAATCTGGAGGTGAATGCCTACTAGTTTTGGTTCAGAAGCTTGCTAATTAATGTAGGAACTGGCAGGTCTTTTCCCCTCATGGTCATAGAATGGCTGCCCCAGCTCCAGGTGTCCCATTCCTACCCCAGCAGAAAGAGGTAAAAGTGGAGATTGTGGGTTACTACCTTTGTCCCTTTTGTGAGGCAAATGAAGGCTTTCCAAGAACTTTCCTATTTTCCTCTTATGCTCCATTTGCCAGAACAGTGTCACCTGCCTTTTCTAACTGCAAGAATGGCTGGGAGGGGCGCCTAGGTGGCTCAGTTGGTTAAGCATCTGACTTCAGCTCAGGTCACGATCTCAGGGTTCGAGCCCCCGCTCGGAGCTTGGAGCCTGCTTCGGATTCTGTGTCTCCTTCTCTCTCTGCCCCTCCCCTACTCTCACTCTGTCTCTCTCAAAGGCAAATAAACATTTAAAAAAAATTTTTTTAATGAATAAACATTTAAAAATTAAAAAAGAATGGCTGGGAAAGTGTGTATCTAACAGCATGGAAAGCAGGGGCAAAGGAGAGATGAAAGAATGGGAAATAGGTATCGGCTGGAGTAATCAGCAGTGGCTGTGAATCACAAATGATTTCCCAAAAACTCAGATACTGGTGGACCCAAGCAACCCAGTGACTGTGAGGCTCTGGGGGCAGGGGAAGGGTAGAGGCCCTCAACGGAAGAATTCGTTCCTTCAAGGAGTATTTGTATATGCCAACCATGATGCTAGGTGTTGGGGATACAGAAGTGAAAAGAGGCAATCCTATGGGACACGCTTCTGGAAACTCTGAAAAAACATGTACTTATAAGAAAAACAGGAAGAGAGAGAGAGTTGGGACAGCAGAACCTGTGCCATTGTTATTACTGTGACTCCCAGCTGGTTCTCTGTTTGAGCGAGGGGAGCTTGAGGAAACTCCAGTTAGACAAGTCTTTACACATCTGTGGAAGGAGCCCTGTCCTCAACCCCCTATCAACATCCCCACCCCCCAGCCCCCCACCCACCCACTGCAGCCTCCAAATACTCAGCTGTGAGCTGTTAAATTCAGAAGCTGCTGCAGAATCCATGCAGGGTTTGGTGGTAAGTAAGCACTTACATGAAATCTGACAGAAGCCAATTAAACCTTTCTTGGACTGAATAAACCAACATATTTTTCTCGGAGATCTTTCTGACAGCTACATTCAAAATCATAATGGGTGGTAATGGGATACCTTCTATCCTGAGATGGTGGCATTTTTCCCTTCTAAATTCCTGTTTTCAAACTCTGCTCAGAAAATTTCTTGTAGGGCTCAATTTCGATCGAATGTATTTCTGCCTAAATTGGAATTTATGCAATCACTAGTTTTATTTAATAACTCGAGAATTAGTCACGTCTGGCGATCGGCTTGCATGTCCAGAAGTGCCTCGGGGTTTCTGGGTATCACAAAGTGAGAAGATTATACTGCTGGGATGGTTTCTGGGGTGGGTTCAGCATTGTCAGCGGCTTGAAGAGGTTCATGGTATCTCAGTGGTAGAAAAGACAGAATAATGTCCCACAGTAGCCTGGTTACATGGGCAGGGTCACCTTCCGGGTGTATATTTAACACCTACCATGACAGATGCTTAGGGGGTCAGACCTGGGGACTTCTCTCAAGGAACTCACAATTCCACTGGAGAACCAATTCATAAACATCCATGAATCAAGACAGCAAATAAAAAGTACCAAAAAGAGGGGTACCTGGGTGGCTCAGTCGGTTAAGCATCCAACTTCGGCTCAGGTCATGATATCATGGTTTGTGGGTCTGAGCCCCATGTCAGGCTCTGTGCTGACAGCTTGGAGCCTGGAGCCTGCTTCGGATTCTGTGTCTCCCTCCCTCTCTGCCCCTCCCCAGCTCGCACTCTCTCTTTCTCTCTCTGTCTCAAAAATAAACATTAAAAAAAATTTTGTTTTAAAAATTAAAAAAAAAAAAAGAAGTACCAAAAAGAAAAGCAAAAAAATATATAGGAGCTTGGAGATAGAAACAAATTCTATCATGGGAAGAAATGCACAGAGAAGCTATCTGGTCTGAATCCTCAACATTGGCTGGAAAGAGGTTGACTAATACAAGACACTAAACCAAAGCTAGAATTTTTCTTCTTTTTAATTTATTTAAAAAAATTTTTTTAAGTTTGTTAATTGTGAGAGAGAGACAGCACAAATGGGGGAGGGGCAGAGATAGAGAGGGAGAGAGAGAATCCCAAGCAGGCTCTGTGCTGCCACTGCAGAGCCTGATGCAGGGCTTGAACTCACAAAACTTGAGATCATGACCCGAGCCAAAACCGAGAGTTGGACACTTAACCGATGGAGCCATCCAGGCGCCCCTAGAATTTATTTTCTAATAAGGGTGGAAGCAAGACAGAGTACTACTATGCTTCCCCAAGGAGCATGTTCTTTCTGGAACCCTGTAGGATGAAATGCTCTCCCTCAGAGCTCCAGTAGGCAAACCGTTGCATACTCTCCCTCTTCATACATAAAGTTACCCAAGTTTCTAGCCCAGGGCAGTTGTCAAATTAGAGAAGATTTTGCTCCATGAATTTTCGCTAAAGCTTTCAATAACCAGAAAGGTCCAATGTGTTGTTTCTTTGAAGGCTTTGAACTTCAGCAGAGCAGGGTTTCTCCATCTTGGCACTGTTGACATTTTGGGGCCGATGAGCTGTCCTGTGCATTGGAGAATGTTGAGTAGCATCCCTGGCCTCTGTCCCTTCGATGTCAGTAGCAACCCCTTCCCCAAGTTGTGACAACCAAACATGTGCCCACGTCTTGCCAAATGTCCCCTAAGGGGCAAGATTATCCCCGGTAGAGAGCCATGGCAGTGGAAGACTACTACAGTCCTGAACATCTTTCCCCAGCTGAATGCTTCTCTGATGATGCAACATTCACCATTTAAATAAGTGATGCCATTGTGTACCAGCTGTTCAGGCAGAAACCCAAGCCTCCTCTTTGACCCCTCCCTCCTCATCATCCTTATGTCCAACCAGCTGCCTCAGGGCAGGTGTTCTTCCCTCATTACCTTCAATTTGACCTTCTTCCAACCCATTCTCTTTCAATACAAGTATGATATTGCCACTCCACTCGATAGAACAATCAAGTGGCCCTCCAATGCGCTTAAAATGAAGATTAATATCTATAATGGCGTTTAAAAGGTTCTGCAGGATCAGGTCCCTGCCAACTTTCCCTTCCTCAACTCTCATTATGTGGCCCCTACTCAGAAGCCAAACTGGTTTTTGAATATACCACCTTCTTCATCTTCTTCCTCCTTCTAAAATGTCCCCTACCCTTTCCCCCCCACCCCGGTCTTCCATAACAACATGTTTCCAGAGCTCTGGACAGTGGTGGGACGGGCATGGCTGGCTTCCGATCCCAGCTCTTCCCACTACCTGGTCAAATCACTTAACCTCTCTGGTTTCTTCACATTCATCTACAGAACCAGGAAATCTAACCTCCCAGTTTTAGGTCTCCCTCTTTCCATGGGACTCTAGGGAGCAAATAATGGCTACCACTTACTGAGCATTTGAAGTGCATCAGGTTCTTAGCATAAGTTATTAAAATAATCCCTCATGTCATGGGCGGATGCCATCATTACCCTTATTTGTAAAGAGAAGGAAACTGAGGTGTGGAAAGGTTTTGTAATTTGCTCCAAGACACCCAGAAAAGTAGTTGGTGTCATTAGGATTTGAATTCAGGACTGATTAACTGGAGAGACCCTGTGCCCTTAAGATAAGCCTGTTGACTGCATTAACAATGAGCAGTAAGCAAACAAATATCTCTCCAAAAGGGGCATCTGTTGGTTCTTTTCTATAAAGAGTATATTCAGAAGTATCTGACAGAAAAAAAGGAAAGTGACAATTTTAGCTGTAGGCAATGCAAACAAGAATGTGACTGTGCCCGTGACCACAGACAAGGACATTTGCATTTTCTTGAGCTCTTGCTAAAATATGCTAGTGAGCTTTTCTGGAAGAGAAACACAGCGAAGGATGGAGTCGGGGCGGCGGGGGGGGGGGGGGGGGGGGGGGGGGGGGGGGGGGGGGGGGGGGAGATCCCTGTATGTGGCTGAGGCTCTTCTTTCTAAATAATGTTTATTTTGATGAAGATTTTACAAGCCATTTCTAATTAAAGCCACATTTCTAAGAAAGGCATATTTTGATCCTGGGTCGATACACTTCCAAGACCTGCTAGAATGGACAACAGGCCCAGCTAATGAGGAATGAGGTTCTGGGTTGTAGGTGGCTGAGATGTTGATAATCGTAAACAGCTTAATTGGGTTGAATAATTTGGGCAAATATCTAGTTAAATGGACTCAGTCTGAATCCAAGCTCTGACCCACTGAATTTTTTATTTTCTACAAAAAAAAAAAATACTCTGCATCATAATTGCCTGTTTATTTGTTCAACTCCACCACGAGACTTGGAGCTTCGTGAGGGAAAGGACCATGCCTTGCTCACAATTCCATCCCCAGGGACTACTGCAATGCCTGACAATGGATAGAAGTTCAGTATTCTTTAGTGTCAAGATCAAGGATAATTCCAGGTACTGAGTACCTGGATTCCCTCAGGTAACTGTAAATCCATTTGGACAAGGGCCACAAATGTTTTAGTCCCTAGCATGTGTGTGTGCGCCTCACAAATACGGACACCATTCTAGGACTTGCTATGTGTGTGACCTTGGACAAGTTACACTCTGGTGGCTCAGTTTCCTTTTCTCATGTGTGGAAATAAAAACAGTTCCTGTTTTGTAGGGTTGTTGGGAGCCTCAATGGGGTAATGCTCAGAAAAGCCCCCGGCTATGTCGTAAGCCCCTTTTTTACTATGTAGTAAGTGCTCATTAAATGCTATCTTTTCATATTTCCACTTGGGGATCAAAGCCATTGGCTCCCAAACATCAAGGATTAAAACATTTAAATACTGACATTTCCAAACACGATGACTCTCACGATGATCGTCTTTATGCATTCAGGAAAAGGCAGCCAAAAGAGTAACATGACTAAAATGTTGCATTTCCGAGGGCCCTTGAAGAAAATGCCCACAAGGCAATTAGCGCCTGACTGTTGCCTGTGTTGTTATTGCTTATTAGCTGATCCCATCTTCTACTAATCAAACTGCTTCTTCGATATTTTTAGACCTTTTACAAGAGGCCTTTCAAAACTCAGGAAGCAAAGCTTGTTGACAGGTACCAAGGAATTTGAGCTATGAATGTGGCATCTGCCTAGGGATGGAAATGGAATGGAAAAATGGCGGGCATGGGGAGCATTCTCTGCAGGGTCCATGGGAAGTACAGTAGGCAGCTTGGATGATTCTTTAGCCTTCACTAGCCCTCTTCACCTTTTCCCTCCATGCCTCAAACCAACAAATCACCCTCCTTGTCCCCCTTTTCTGCAGCGCCAGGGCTTGAGATTTAAATTGTCTCAATAAAGGGCAATTCTTGACTTCCCCAGACAAACTCATATCTTAGCATGACTGACTTAGCACCTGGGCCATGAATTATCCAGGACTTAAAGCCTGCTGCTGCTCGCCTGCTCTGTGACCTTAGGCTATCTGCTTCACTTCTCTGATGCTACCTTTTCTTAAATGTGATCAAATGTTGTGAAGATTCAAGATTTATCCATAAAAACTGGGTCCAGAATAATAGCTGAGATTGATTAATACCATTCAACCTTTTGGTGCCTTCTGTACATCCCAACTGCCCCCATATTCTGTTGTGTGTAATGGCAACGTCAGTGTGTGTGTGTGTGTGTGTGTGGTGTGTGTGTGTGTTTGATGATGTCATATTGAGAAAGAAATCTACCTCCTCGTGAATCATTTTTTTTCAAGGTTGTCTTGGGGATAGCAAAATTGAAGTATGTTTTTGTATCCTCCATGGGGTTAAAAATGACATTGATGTTTTAAAATTAAACAAATGGCACATTATATAGTTGTGATGATAATAGAAATAATAACCAATAACCAATGATATTATTGGTTGAGTACTTCCTATGTGTCATGCTCCATGCCAAGTTCTGATGTGAATTATCCAATCCCATCCACTCAACAATGCTAAGAGGTGGGCACTACTTACCCCATTGTGCAGGTGAGCAAACTAAGGCTAAGAGAAGTTAAGTAACTTGGCCAGAGTCCCACGGCTAGTTAGTGGTCCATCTGCTATTGGAACCCAAGTCAGGTCAGACTGCAAAGCCCCTATTCGTAACCATTATGTATTACTTTGTAAAATAAGCCTGACTTTTTCTGAGGGTGGATGGGTTGAGGGAAAATACGTCCCCACTCTCAAAAGAAGAGCATTGAAGAAGGAAAACCACCTACGTGGAGGGGCTTTGGGGAAGTAGAAAAAATACTGACTGCATCTCACAGGCTTCTCACTTCTAGTTTGTCCTCATCGGGCAAGGTCAAAGTCCAGGGGGTGTTTCAAGGATACTCCAGTCCCCCTAGAAGTCCTTGAAGTCAGCAACTAACATGCACTGTACTGAGCTCTCCCGTCTCCCCATCCCACTGCCAAAACCCTCACAAAGCCTCCACCCCATCTTTTGTAATGCCAGCATTACGAGAGCAACCTGTCCATTGAATGAAGCTTGGGACCTAATCAAAACACGAAGTTATTTTTGCACCTCCCACCCCTGCCCAACGATCTTCAGCAGGGGAAGCTTTTCTCCAGCGCCGGCATAAAGACGATGTATCCAGTGCCTTTTCCGCTTGCCCTTGGGAGGTAGCCAGCATCGTGGTCTCTCCAAGCCACAAGACACAGTCATGATTCAGAAATTAAAGGCATGGATTCTAGGTATTAATGTATTAAGCAACACGTCAACCTTCCTTCAAGGAGAAGAGTGTGCTTCCTCTCCTGCCTGTTAAGAATGGCTTCCTGCAGGCCACCTGCCCCCAGGGAGGACAGTGTGAAGCATGCCCCTTCCTTTACCCACAGAGGTGCCCCTCTCCCCTTAGCATTCTGTGTTGGCTGGGAGGAAAAGTAGGGAGCATGGGAAAGATCTCACAGGTATTCTTCTAGGACCTAGCAGGTGTCTAAAGCTGGCTCTTTGGAAGTTCTTTACTGCAGCCTTCTAAATGATTCCAGCTCTCCACCCATGGTCTATTGGAGGCACTCCCCTCAGATTCCAGTTTACCGGTAGTCCGCTCCACCTGGACTCCTGACCCCGGAGTCTCCTGGGCTTCTGGTGGGAATTACTGTCAGCAGAACCCCAGGGTGATATTCCTGCCTGGGGTGTCCTATCTGGTGCTCAGGTTTCACACACGCTTGACACACCATCAAAAACAAGCACCACTTGCTAATCCAGCCCCAGCCCCAGGAGCACTCCCTAGCCTGCCTCTGTCCTTGGGATTTTCCAGGAAAGGGCCAGGGACCAGCCCGCCAGTCCCCCAGCTGCAGGGAATCTACACTCTAAGCTCCTGAGCATTCCCACCAATTGCTCATTTGGGTTTGAAGTGAAAGATGACGCATCCTCCTCCCTTTGGGGTCAGGATTCAAAGCATCCCAGCATGTGTTGTTGAAGAAATCCCTTCCAGAAATCCCTCTCTCCCTTTCCACTCTCTGCTTTTACATTCTCAAAGTGGATAAGGATCGAGGGACCCATTCTCCTACAGCTACCTCAAAGATTCCTTCACGGTGGTCTTTCTCTCTCTCATTTGGAGTGTGATGCCCAAGGTATCTCAGCTCCCCGGCCTATACTACCCTACCTGTTAGTCCATCTTGCTATCCTGCCAGGTACTGAGGGTTCTTTCACAGGTAAGAAAAATGAGGAGGCTCAGACAACAAAAGGTGACTCGGGGGATGGAGAGGCTGAGACTCAAACCCAGGCCAGTCTTGCTCCAAAGCCCGTTTTGTCCTCTCCACTGCAGGCCCAGAGCTGTTAATATCCACTGGGATGGGGACCCGGCTTCATCCTCAAGTCTCCAAATTTAGTTCCAGACCACACTGCTACAGCCCATCCTCCTTGTCACCAAAGTCTTTCTGGGCTCATCAGAAGTTACAGGAGCTTCCTGGGGGAGAATGTCACATTGCCCACAGAAGTCACATCAAATGCAGCCGTCTCATGGTTACTCACAAAACAAAGTGTCCTCTTTCTTCCTTTTTGATATTAGAACATGGTCCTACTGCAAACTGACTTGAAAGGAAGCCAGACTCTATTGTTCCTTACTTGCCTGTGAAGGATGATAGCCACTTCTGGCACCTAAAGGACCCGAATTTAATCCAAGGTAGGGCCCTCAATGAAGGGGCGGGGATGGTGGTCAGAGGTCAGATACCCCCCGAAGCAGCCAGCCCCAATTCAGAGGAAATCAAAAACCGCCACTCCCCAGAAAGTAGTTATTTCTCTGCAAGTTTGGAAGCTGTGGGTCTCTGTCTCTCTCTACCCACCCCCGTCCTCTTCCCTCACTCTCTTCTTTGTATCGTAACACTGACACAATATTTGTTAGCTCTTTCCTATGCTTCCTTTTAGCTTTGTTAATTCTTATAACAATTTCTTGTGTTTAAAAAGAGAAAAAGAGGGGCGCCTGGGTGGCTCAGTTGGTTAAGCATCCAACTTCGGCTCAGGTCAAGATCTCGTGGTTCGTGAGTTCAAGCCCCGCGTGGGGCTCTGTGCTGACAATTGGGAGCCTGCTTGGGATTCTCTCTCCCCCTCTCTCTGGCCCTTCCCTCCCCACCTCAAGTCATGTGTGCTCTCTCTTTCTCTCTCAAAATACATAAACTTAAAAAGGGGGGGGGGGGGAGAAAAGCCCTAGACAACCTGGCCACTTGGACACCAGGGGAAGGCAGCATTTCAGACCAACTGCTAACCCATCCAAGCCTGCCGACTCACGGTTTCGTTAATGTTCTTTCGTCAGCCCTGGATTGCAGGGATTGTAATGGAACTTGTTCTGTAATTGTGTACTTTAGGTAAATAGATCGTTGGATAAGATTGATAACAGAGCGGCCCAGGTAATGTTTTAAACCGAAAGCAAGAGTATGAGGGTGTCTCCAGCTGTAAATGACAGGACCACAATTCATGCTGTGTCGGTTAAGGGTGTGTAGGGCTTTTTCAGCATAAATCACCGTTTTCTGAAGCTTGGCTTTTCTGCGTTAACAAAGAAAAAGGAGCTTTCTTTCCAGCTAGACACAGAGCACAGGGCTTCAGGCAAATAGGGGGTTTGTTTTGATAATGAACTTGATATCCAGTTATAACTCATTAATATAGACCACGCGATGTCATCGCAGCTAATTCCTTCATTTTACAAAGCCTGGATCTCAACAAAGCATATTATTGGCCCCAAATGAATTTTAAAAAATGAATAGATGACACAAAGGCCCAGCGGGTTCAAGGCAGAAATGGTACAGCCGTGTGGAAAGCGTGAATTTACCAGCGGGCTGTTGCTGCTGATTCAGTCAGGGTCACCAAGCACTCAGACATCGTCTTTGTTTTCACACAGAGGTAGATTTCAGGCCAACAGAACCCAAGCCAAAGAATTCCTTCTGTAGGTTCAGGAAGCAGAACAATCCAGACCAACAGATCCCCTAGTTCTGAGAAATTTTAAAGATGAGGAGCTATCGCTTAGAACCACAGAGTCCTAGAGAAACCTCAAAGGGCATCTATCCAGTTGTCTATCTAAAGCAGGAGAAATGTGATTGTAACATTGCTGGCTCTGGAGTCTGCCTGACGTAGGATGAGCCCCACTCTGCTAGTGCCCAGTTGTATGACTTGGGCAAATCACCTTTTGCTCCAAGCCTCAGTTTTGTTATTGGCAAAATGGGAATACAGGAAGTCCCTACATTTAGGATCCTGATAATTAGGTAGCCAGAGTATCCTGGTCTCCCTAGGAGAGGGCTGACCAGAGGTGGGTGCAGTACTTAGATGTGGTCTGATCTACATTATCTTCCTACTTGCTGATAAAAATGCTGAGTGGGTCCAGGCAGATACTCAGGGCTTATTAAAACACGACAGGGGTGCCTGGGTGGCTCAGTTGGTTAAGCGTCCGACTTCAGCTCAGGTCATGATCTCACAGCTCGTGAGTTCGAGCCCTGCATCAGGCTCTGTGCTGATAGCTCAGAGTCTGGAGCCTGCTTTGGATTCTGTGTCTCCCTCTCTCTCTGCCCCTCCCTCACTCACACTCTTATGTGTGTGTCTCTCTCTTTAAAAAATAAGTAAAACATTAAAAAAAAAACCCAAGACAGATTAGGAACTTCTTTGCTTCAGGAAGCTTTCTCTGGCTGTCTCCCTTGTCTCCTCCCTCCCCAACTCCACAGTTATAGCTCCTATCTCACATCTGCTCATGAGCCTTGTGTCGCCACCAACAGAGAGGGTCACTGAAGCAGGGACCGCCATTAATGCTCTTTGAATTGACCGATTCATTCAACAACTATTTGCAGCACATCTGTTACGTGCCAGCCTCGTGGAAGACAATAAATATTTGTTGAATAAATTACTTCAAGATCTGCCCCAAGGAGAAGACCTATTATCTCCTTGTACATCCGCTTGCTCTGAACAATACAAATCCTATTTTAAAATGTATTGCTCTTGGTATATATACATTTTTAAGTTTCCACTCATTCTGGCCTTTAGCTTTTCTGGCAATATTCTAGAAGTCTGTCCACTTCTGGGAACGTGCCCTCCCTGCCATCTTTGGTGAAATTTCTTTGACTCTCCAGCTCACTGGTGCTTTATAGAAAACTAGGTTTCCTTAAACGTTGCCCCCTTGCTTGGTTATCAGAACTTTGCTTACTTACTCATTTCATTTCACTCCTATTCATTCTTTCTTTTTCATTTCTTTCAAAATTCATTTTCCGGAGTCCCCCCCACCCATCTAGCGCCGTGTTTCTTTCTAAAAGAGCCTTTGGCCACGAGTCCCTATGAACCTTTTCATCAGATTTTTTAGAACATCTCTCTCTAAAGTCTAGTGCAGAACATGACCAGAATTCTCTTCCTTCACAGTACAATATCACCCCCAAGATACATACACTGTGGTCAACTTTCCCCAAAGTTTCCTCCTTTGTTGGTTTCTGGTCCATTTTTCACTTTATTCCTGTGTCTGTCCAGAGATTAAATTCCTGGCAATGCAAATGGCAATTATATCAGATGCTTCACCGTGGGTTTGTAACAAAGGCCTGAAGAACTGGCCTCTCGCAGTTGCAATATCTTGCGTCAGGACCAATTTTGGAGTTTCTAGCATTCACCTGTGTGTTCTGAAGTCTTTCCCACTATTAAATTTTTTCCAAAATCGTTTTATTCTCACCCAAATACTTTAAAAGAAAACCACCTTTTATTGAAGTATAAGATACACATCTAGGATCCACTGCCAGGTGTGGGGGAAACTGGCACTTTCGAACAGTGAGGGCGGGAGTGACAATCTGTACATTTTTGGAGCATGGTTTTAAATACATTAAGATTCTTTATTTAGCCATTTCTCTTTTAGGTACTGACCACACAAAAATGTTCCTATAAGTACTGTGCTCAAGAATAGCTACATGTAGGGGCACCTGGGTAGCTCAGTGGATTAAGTGGCCGACTCTTGATTTAGGCTCAGATCGTGATCTCACAGGTTCGTGAGATCAAGCCCCACATCTGGCTCCTTACTGTCAGCCTGGAGCCTTTTTTGGGATTCTCTCTCTCCCTCTTTCTGTCCCTCCCCGACTTGCACCCTCTCTCTCAAAAATAAATCAACGAATATTTAAAATGAAAAAATATACATACAATCAAAATATGTATACAAAAAATATTTAAAATATGCATACATTCTTGAATATAGGTATATGCATATGTTCAAGAAATGTATATGTTCTTGAGTATACACACACATGTACACACACACACACACACACACACACACACAAAAGATGCTTATTATGGTTATATTTTGTCAGAAATATTTTGGTTGCCAGTGACAAAAAAACCTCCTCAAACTTGCACAAGCAAACAAGAAGGTGAAGAGGTATTAGAGATTCACATTACAGAAAACTCTAGAGAATATGGCTTTAGGGGATTTAGCAGGATCTGGGAGCTTACACAAAGTCATCAGGAATCTGCCTCCTATATTCACTGGCCTCATTTCCATCCAGGCTGATTTTATTCTAATGCAAAAGCTCTCCATTGTGTGTCAAAATGGCCATCAGCAGCTCCAGGCTCAAATCCTTCCGGCTTAATAACAGTAGGAAAAAAGAAGCTTCTCTTTCCCAAATGAACCATCAAGAGTCCCATCCCTGAATTATCCACTTGGATATTGCCCACCCCTGGAGTTGACAGAACTGGGGTCACCCACACCTGAACCTCAGGCACTTGAGAGTGGGGGAAGGGTAAATTCTTGAGAAGAAAATCCAGATGCTTTGATCCAAAGAAGGCAACCCAAATGCTGAAAAGGCAAAAAACAGAACATGTCTACTCCAACAACATCAGCATTATTTTTAAAACTGAGGACAACCTAAAATCTGCATCGATAGGAGAGTCAAATAATGTCATGTACATGCATGATACGGAATATTATGCAGCCACTAAAACAAATAAAGTAGATCCATATGTACAGACATGGAAAGATGGCCATTATGTGTATATATATAGTTCGGTGGAGGGCAAAGGTGAGTGCTGTATGTACATTTCAATGAGTGTGACCATGTGATTTCTTGTCCAAACTGGACACTCATCGGGGTGAAAGGAGGGGATATAATTAATTACACTGGGACAACATATATAATTGGAGATTGTCCTGGGAAAACACATATGAACAGTGGCCAGGATTATAATCCCATATTTGTTAAAATTTCTGTATATCTATGTCTGTATATTTATCTACGTGTGTGTGTGTGTGTGTGTGTGTGTGTGTGTGTGTGTGTGTGTGTATAATTTGCCTTTATTTAATAAAGATTTGGAGGTTGGGTGCCTGGCTGGCTCAGTTGGTAAAAGAATGCTACTCTTGATCTTGGGGGAGTCGTGAGTTCTTCGAGCCCTACACTGGGTGTAGAGCTTACTTTTAAAAAAAAGGCCTTACTTAAAAAAATATATGAGAAGGGTAAAAGTGGGGGGGTATTTTATTTTATTTGTTGAGGTATAAATTACATGCAGTAAACTGTTCAAATCTTAAATTGCAGCTCAGTTAAATTTTACCTATCTATATACCTGTGTAACCACCACCTCAATCAAGATAGGAAATGTGCCCATCATCCCAGAAGATTCCCTCAAGTCTCTTATCAACGCTGCCCTCACTCAGAAGCCACGGCTCTCCTAACTTCTTTCACCAGAGATTGGTTTTGCCCATTCTTGGACATCATATCATGAAACCATAGGGCATGTTCTCTCTTACTTCTCATTGCTTTTGCTACCATTACACCTGTGAAATTTATCAGTGGTTCATTCTTTTTTTTTTTTTATTGGTGGGTAGTGTTTCATTGTTTGCGTACACTATAACTTATTTAAATGCTGTACCATTGATGGACATAGAGGGGGGTTCCAGTTTGGGGCTATTATGAATAAACCTGCTTGGACATTCCTTTATGTCTTTCATGTGAACATATATTATATGTTCCATATAATAAAACCATATATTAATGGTTCCAAATTCTTGTAGGCATTGCTGGGTCACAGAATAGGGGTATACTTAGTTTTATCAGAAATCACCAACATTCCAAAGTGTCAGCCATGTAGGAGAGTTCCAGGTCCTCCACATCCTCATCGAAACAGCCTTTTTAATTTTAGCCTTTCTGGTAGATGGGTAGTGACAGCTGACTATGTCTTCAGTTTGCATTTCCCTGGTGAGTAATGATGTTGACCATCTTTTCTTATGTGTTGATGTTGACCATCTTTTCTTATGTGTTGACTGGCCATTTGGATTCTTCTTTTGTGAACTACCTGAGTTTTCTCTCTCTTTTTTTTTTTTCACTGGGTTATTTGTCTTTTTATTATTGATTTGTAGGAATTCTTTATATATCCTGGATATGAGTCTTTTGCCACATGTATGTATATATCTACATAGGCTCTTCTTATGTTTTTAATGGTGCCTACCCACTATGAGCAAGCATTCTTAATGAAGTCTAATTTATCAACGTTTTTGTATTATAATGGTTGCTTTTTTCTATATTTATATAAAGCCACAAGACATAGTTATTAATATTGCTTTCAACAGTCCATCTTCTACCAATGTGAACATGCATCTACTCTTTCTGGTCTCTATTATTTCCTGTGGATCCCTATTTCCATCTGAGGTCAACTTCCTCCAGCCTGGAGACTTGCTTTAGTATTTCTTGTGGTGCAGGATTGCTGGTGACAAATTCCCTCAGCTTTTGTGTGTTTGTAAAGCCATTATTTTGCTGTCATTTTTGAAGGATATTTTTATTGGCTACAGAACTAGAGGTGGGCAGGATTTTTGTTTTTGCCTTTTAGGGCCCTAACGATGTCATTCCATTGTCTGATCGCTTTTATAATTTCTAGAAAGAAGGCTTCCCTCTCTGGAATTTTAGTCCATCTCCTCTTCTTTCATTTCCACAGCTTTTCAGGGTCTTTGAAAATATTATTTTTGTCATTTATCCTTTTATCTTCTTGTTGCAGTGAGAACAATCAGTTTCCACTAACTGGCGCATCAGCTCAGAAACTGAAGTCAACCTCTTACTGGGGAAAATTCAAGCTTGCTGCCCTTTTTCCTTCCTTCACTCGTTTTTTTGTTTGTCCATTTTTTCTTTCCTTCCATTTTTCCCTTTGTGTTTTTTGCTTCATTTATTTCTTAATCAACTTGTCGGAGTATAATGTATGTACAATAAAATGCAAACATTTTAAGTCTCCAGTTCAACGAGATTTGACAAACGTAGGCAACCACATGACCACCCACCACCCCAGTTCAAACAGAGAGCAGTTCTATCATCTGGGAAAAGTCCCTCCTGCCACACTGGAGTCAAGCCCTTCCTCCCACCTCAGTCCCAGGCAGCCACTGATATACCTTATCACCATAGATGACTTTTGCCTGCTCTCAATTTCCCTATGAATTTAATCATAAAATACGTAGTCTTCTATCTCTAGCTTTTCTTTAGTCAACATGTCTTTGACACTCAGCCATGTTGTTGGATATACCAGTAGTTTTCCCCTTGTCATTGTTGAATTGTATTCCATTGTATGAAAGTATCAAAGTGTATCCACTCTCTTGTTGATGGACATCTGAGTTGGTTCTCGTTTTTCTTCCTTTTTGAAATCTGCAATGCTATGAGTAATTTGCTAGTGCATCTCGTAACTGACTCCCATCCTGGTGAACAGAGCAGAGTCCTGGCCCTTGTATAAGCTTCAGCCTAGAGGACAGATCCGGGTGGGACGAGTGATCTCAAGCATGATGAGTGTTGCAGAAAGGCAAACGTAGGCTGCCACGGAGCAAAAGTCAAGAACACCTAGTTTAGTCCAGGACTTCAGGAAAACCTCCCTGGAGAAACAT
This sequence comes from Felis catus, assembly GCF_018350175.1. Classification (NCBI taxonomy): domain Eukaryota; kingdom Metazoa; phylum Chordata; class Mammalia; order Carnivora; family Felidae; genus Felis; species Felis catus. The sequence goes on from NC_058379.1 coordinate 15,745,340, forward strand.
TTGAGATGAGAATCAAGGATGGTGGGGGTGGAGGGGGAACACAGTGAACTTTGAGGCAGGGTCTGGGGTGTAAAAGAACACTCAGCCTACACGGAAGGCCAACACAATTAGTGCATCACTGAAATCTACACAGTGACAGAGGCACTGCGATAGACATTTAAAAAAATATATTATTTCATTTAATCTCCGGAACAACTGTGGGAAGTATCTGACTGCCATTTTACCAACGAGGAAACTGAGATTCAGGGAAATGAGATAACTTGTCCCAGATGACAAGTCAGTGGTAAACCAGGATTCAAATCCAGCTCCGTCTGGCTCCCAACGCCCATGCTTCCCTCCTGAGCTGAGGTCAACCCTGGTTAGACTGAGTGCAGGGAAGATGGAGAGACAGGAGTAGATTAGAGAAAGACCCATGGACACTAAAAAATATATACATATTTATTGAGTAAATATGTCTAAGAAAATATGTCTAAGAAAAAAATCTTTAGCATATTATTTGTATTTACTTAATTGCTTAAAAACAAACATCACTGCCATATTTATCAAATCCTATCCATTCTGCCCCACAATGTCGCACTATATAGACTTTGGTGGTGGTGATGGTGCATGTGTATGTGTGTGTGTGTGTGTGTGTGTGTGTGTGTGTGTGTGTTGGGTCAGAGGCAAGAGCTAGAAAAAAGTGGGATCAGAGAAACACCAAGAGGTGTTTACAAACTAAAGGGTAGAGAAATCTATCAGTTAACCAAAGTGGAATAAATGGTATTGACAATTAATTTATATTCTCAGAAGCAGTGAGCAGAGAACGCTGCCTGGACAATGAAAGTGTCACTGGGAGCTTTCATTTTTGGTGTCGCCTGCATGTAATTTGTCCCCTTTTCACATAGAAATACGTGGTATTAACTGGGAGATGTGATTAGAATACTAGCAGAGGCTGACTTTCTTGGGAAACAGACAGGCAGGGGCCTAACAGCCGATGGAGATCAGAGACGGTCTCTCTCCAGTAAATTCACAAATTGCAGCCTGCTTAATAAGGGAAGGGCATTGGGGCCGACACTGCAGTGTTTAAAAGAACCGTGCCTCAGGGTGCCTGGGTGGCTCAGTGGGTTGAGCGTCCGACTTTAGCTCAGGTCATGATCACTGGTCCACGAGTTCGAGCCCCGTGTCGAGCTCCGTGCTGACAGCTTGGAGCCTGGAGCCTGCTTCAGATTCTGTGTCTCCTTCTCTCTCTGCCCCTTCCCCGCTCATGCTCTGTCTCTGTCTCTCAAAAATGAATAAACGTTAAAGAAAAAATATTTTTAACGAACCGTGCCTCCCACGTGGCATCCCAGCCCCCCAGTAATAGAATGGCTAAGACACACTGAGAGTTTACCTGCTATACGCAAACTGCATTGAGGTGTTTTGCATGAACTCATTCATTTCATCCCCAAACAAACATAGAAGGGATGTGATCCTATTATCCCCATTTTAGAGGAAAGAAAACTGAGGACACAGACATTTAATGACTTGGTCCAGAATATGAAACCAGAAGCCCCTTCTGCTTTTCACCAAAGCCCTTGATTTTACACCTTTGCTTTATCCAGGATCCACACCTCATAGAGGAGAGAGAGCACAGGTGGGACACAAGGTGACAGACACTCCCTGCTGGAAGGCCTGAGAAACCCCCCTCCCATGGAGACAGAGAAATTGTGCTCTGGGGATGGAGGGGGAAGGGTGATGCTCCAAGAGGAAATCCAAGCAAGAGAGAATTGTAATGCATGTGCCCATTCTCCTAATTTGATGGATAGGAACACTGAGGTCCACAGCAAGGCCAGTGGGCATCATGTTTGTTTCTCACAAGAAATCCAGCCTTCAGGCACCCACAGGATCCCTGTAGGATCAAGGGGGGCCACCCCAGAAGGTGTCTCGTAGGTAATAATAGAAGTGATGGCAAACACTTCTATTGTGTGTGTCATGTGCCAGGCACTGTTCTAACCACTTTCACAAAGAGTAATTTTTTAAATTATTTATTTATTTATTTTGAGAGAGAGCAAGCAAGTGGGGGAAGGGCAGAGAGAGAGGCAGAGAGAGAATCCCAAGCAGGCTCCACACTGTAGGCACAGAGCCCAACATGGGGCTCAGTCTCAAGATGGTGAGATCATGACCTGAGCCAAAAATCAGGAGCCAGACACTTAATCAACTGAGCCACCCAGGCGCCCCCAAGATGAACTAATTTAGCTTCCATAAACCCTAAAGGGTAGATACTGTTATCATCTATTTTACAGAAGAGGAGACTGAAGAACAGAAAGGTTAAGTGGCTTCTCTGAGGCCACATAGGTCCACGGTCCCACCGTCTGAATTAATTCCATCCCTCATCCTTCACATAACAGCCTTCTACCTCTGCAGAAAGAGCTGTCAAGCTTTCCCTTCATTCCTCTGTGGAACACTCATGGCTTTCTTTCCCCACATGATAATCCTGCATCCTGGATTCCCCGCTGAACTCCACATTTGACAGATGGGAGCTTCGCACCTTTCCTTACTAATATGGAACGAGCACTCCATGTTAATGTCTGCGTGCATGAGCTCAGGAGGCAGACCCGGATCTGAGTCCCAGGTGTGCCCTTCACCGTGACCTTCACGAAGCTTATGTGATGTACGGTTCAACATGTGAGCTCTGCTCAAATGCCCATCAGCTGACGGGGGGATAAACAAGATGGGACATATGCACACAGTGGAATATTACTTGACCACAAAAAGGGAATGATGTACCGATCCATGCAACAATATGGATGAGCCTTGCAAAAGCCAGACCCAAAAGTACTCATAGCATGTGATCCATTCATATGAAATTCCAGGAAAGGAAAATCTCTAGAGACAGAAAATAGGTTCCTGGTTTCCAGGGGTTGGGGAGATCGGTAGGATAATGGAGCGATACCTAAAGAGTTTCTTTCCGAGCTGATGAAAATGTTCTAACCTTGACCGTGGTGTCGGTTGCACAGATCAGTACATGTACTAAAACCACCATGAGAATGTGCACTTTAAACGGGTGAACTGGGTGGTATGTGAATTACATCCCAATAAAGCTGTTGAAGGAGAAGAAATGAGGGAAGAGGAGGAGAAAGAAGGGGAGGAAGAAGAGGAGGAAGAGGGAGCTCTGGAGCCTGGGGTCAGATACCAGACCTACCACCGTGTAGCCGTGCAGCCTCAGCTAGCTGCCTGGGCCTCCCTTTTCCTGTCTAGTAACAGCTGAGCACCATACGAAAATGTTTAGCAATCGGCACAGCAAGGCCTCCAGACTCCTTAACCCTTTGGCTGCTGGATCATGAGGAGGTCCAGGGGCAGTGCAGGAGAGGACTGGGGTGGCCAGGGGTGGGGCACAGAGCATGAGTCCTTGCCAACCAAAGAAGAACTAGAGACTTCTGAGCTTAAAGTTTGCAACCACGAGAGAAACCGCAGGAAATTCAGTTTGTCATTAGCAGCCACGGAAGCCGTGACTTGCAGGAATACATCAGGGCGTCGGGAGCCCATCTCCTGCCCTTTTGGAGTACTGGTTTTCCAGCGTGGAGATTTCCATATAATTAACGCAGGTTCATAAATGTGCCCAACTCGGGTTTCCATGGAGACTCCCTGAGCTTAATTAACGCGGCCAGGGTTGCACACGGCTCCTGGGTTCAGGCTACCCTCCACTTACTCGCCATTTTATTTTTAATACCCCAAATTTAATAGGTGCTAATTATTTCTCCTCCTCCACTGGTGTCAGCCTGTTCCTTTTCCTCTTTCTTCTTCTTTCTTGCTTTTTGCTAATTAATACCTCTGGAGGAGGAAGAAGAGAGGAGGAAAGACAAAGCCTGTTCTCTTGGGCGACGGAGGAGGAACCCCAGCTGGCAGCTGCAGAACGAGGGACGTGAGGGATAAAAACCAGGCGGGCAGGTTTGTACAAGGACATGAAAATGCGACCCAGGCGTGCCCTTATTTGGGGCCTTCCTCACCTCTGCTTGGGGGAACGGACGCAGAATGTAGGCTGGTGAAGTCACTATATTTGGAGAGGAAGACGCTTGCAGTGTAGTTTTAGAAAGATTTACGGTGCGCAAAACTCCAAGGCTTATCTCCGACCAGTCTTTCCTGAAGTCCAGAAAGGGGTGAAAATTGCAAGCGGAGGCCTGACAAATTACATTTCCAGTTTCACCGGGTTAAAGAACACTTGTATCACATTGCGTTTCTCGAATCTGCAGAGCAGGTGAGATTCAGAGAGCGGCGGGAGTTATTAAAGCCAAACAAGTTATTGAAAGCTAGCGGAAGGTCCCTAGGAATCATTCTTGCCTGAGAAACAGTGACGTGTGGTGGTTAAGAATATGGCTTTATTGGCTGTGCAACCAGGGGCAAGTCACTTCACCTCTCTGAGCCTTAGCGTCCCCATCCATAAAATGAGGACAACAGTAATACCTTGAGGGTTTGTTATGAGGACAAATAGGTCACGCACTGAAACAGCATCTGGCAAGTTAAGTAATCGCCACCTAGTGTTAATTACCATCGTCCGCCATGGCCCTGGCACCTAGCACGGGGCCCAGCATAGAGTCGCTGCCAGTTGGTGATTGGCAAATGAATGAATGTGATCAAATGGGGGTCCAGAGCCCTGCCAAAGGAATCAGTAAGTGCCTCATTACCCACATTTGTTTCTTTCTTTTTTAAAAAAAAATTTTGGGGGCGCCTGGGTGGCTCAGTCGGTTAAGCGTCCAACTTCAGCTCAGGTCACGATCTCACGGACCGTGAGTTGGAGCCCCGCATCAGGCTCTGGGCTGACGGCTCAGAGCCTGGAACCTGCTTCTGGTTCTGTGTCTCCCTCTCTCTCTGCCCCTCTCCCGTTCATGCTCTGTCTCTGTCTCAAAAATAAATAAACATTAAAAAAATTTTTTTTAATAAAATAAAAAATAAATAAATTTTTAATGTTTATTTATTTTTGAAAGAGAGAGAAAAAGAGAAAGAGAGAGACAGAATATGAGTGGGGGAGGGGCAGCAGGCTCCAGGCTCCTAGCTGTCAGCACAGAGCCTGGTGCTGGGCTCAAACCCACGAACCATGAGATCATGACCTGAGCCAAAGTTGGATGCTTAACCAACTGAACCACCCAGGCGCACCCCCCTTTTTTTGTTTTTAATTTTTTCACTTTTGTCTCTTAATCTACTTCTCACAAGCAAGAATTTCAAATTTAAATGCCCTCAAGGACTAGGTAGGAAATACAAACGAGTAACTAGGCTTGCACATGAGGACACATAGCTCTCTATCAAACACTAGGGAAGTCCTGGCCAGACCCTGCCTTGGGACTGTGTCAGAAACAGTGGTCACGCAACCTGTCCCAACCTGTCCCAAAGCTGACTTAGTCACAGCCCCATCCCTGCACTCGAGACAATTCCAAACAACACAACCCATTTTTAATGGGTTCAGTTTCTCTCCAACCCACAGCATCCATAATGAATTAACGAAAGCATATCAAATACAATCACTCATTGTTGTTAAGTTCTTGGCAAAGTCACCAAACGTCAGGCAGTTGGCTAGCTCCGTGGTGCTGTCCACGTCTGGGACTGTGGCTTAAGTTGTCATAATAATGAATTGCCGTGCTCACTTAGGCTTGGGCACGGATCCAGGACATCATGTTGGGCTGAGAAGAGAATTACTTCTCAAAGGTGACACCTTGTACCTCATTTACAAGGCGACAATCCCAAACACACATCACAGTCGCATGGCTGAGAGAAGACTCTTTTCAACACAGCTCTTTAAACCTGTACTTCAGGGTCTGAAATCTATTTGAAGGGGTCACAGGGATGGGGCATTGAGGATGTTCCTTCTTGTCCATCTCGGCTTCGTCTCTGACATCCCCCCGCCCACGCCATCCCCCCGCCGGCCTAGGACTCAAAGGCTGAAAGGCATATGCTCAGTGATAACAATGTAGGCCTAGAAGTGGCAGGGGCATTCGTCAAAAACACTTGTGCTCCAACTGTTAGGTTTAGAATATGTGAGCAGGTGTCTAATCAGCTTGAGCCCTAGAACCCAGATGCCTCGGCTATTGTTGGGTGCTTTCGCCCTCCCTACCTGATTCCGTATCTTGAAACATCCTCCTATTTCTTCATTAAGTAACCACCGCTGGGGAATTGATTCCTTCTATGAGAGAGCAAGATCGTGAAGTTGTGCTACATCAGCAAATAGATAATTGAGATGATTAATAAAACAATGCAGGACCCGCAAGTGATGCCTGCATCTGGTGGGGACACAGTGAGTGGAGGGTAGGGTGGGGAGAGGCTTAAATCCAGAAAATTCCAGGGATTTGTCTCCAGCGCCCAAATCTCATAGTTCCCAACCTATTTGCAAGGCCTAGACAGAGCAATGGCTTAATAAATAGTTGTAGAATGAATGAAGGACTCGGTGGCTGATGTGTCAGGAACAACAACTGTCTTTATAGTCAGAACTGGGTTAGAATTCCAGATCCTCACTTGTATGCTGTAAAACCTTAGTCTAGACACTTCTTGTCGGAGCCTCAGTCTTCCCACTGTCAGAATCTCAGAAGCTGCCCCAAGCTGCTATTTAGATTTCTCTACAATAAACCCCACCATCCACCCGTTTCTCCAAGCAGCTGCACTCTCTTACCCCAAAGGTTGTTCATTTCTTTGGGAATAGGCTCGCTTCTAGACCTCAAGAAAAACACTGCCTTGCAATTCTCCCTCTCCCTCCTGCAGAACCTGGGTGGGAACCCCGTGCCTCTCTCTCTGTTGGAGGTACCATCCACTACATCCACTATTGACAGGCACTTCTGCTGGTTTCCTGTGGCGGTGATCCCACCCAAAGACCCTCCCAAACCTGCCCATCTCAGGTGGGAGATGACATCAAGACACAGTCCAGTATGACGGCTGAGCATAATATTTAAGAGTCTGGGTTTTGAAGTTAGGTGAAGCTAGGCTTGAAGCTGGGCTCTTGTGCTTAGTAGCTGTGCCACACTGCCTCTCTGAGTCTGGAAAGTTGGGGTATATATAATATGAATCTTTTAAGGGATTGTGAGTTTTAGAGTTGATGCGTAAAAAGCATGGGAGCTGAGGGGCACCTGGGCGGCTCAGTTGATTAAGCGTCCAACTTTGACTCAGGTCACGATCTCACGGTTCCTGAGTTCCAACCCCTCGTCGGGCTCTGTGCTGACAGCTCAGAACCTGGAGCCTGCTTCCGATTCTGTGTCTCCCTCTCTCTGTCTCTGTCTCTCTCTCTCTGCCCTTCCCCTGCTTGCACTCTCTCTCTCTCAAAAATAAATAAAGAACATAAAAAAAATTAAAAAAAAATGAAGCATGGTAGCTGAGAGCCATCCTCACATAGGCATGGATTCTGGGGTGCCAGGGTAGCAAAAATTAAGGCCAAGACCATCATCTGGCAAAATCTTAGAGGTCTGAATGACACAGGAAGAACCCCCCGCACCATGGAAGTCAAGCAGTGCCTTGCTCCTAACCTTCTTGAAAGTTCTTCAGTCTTCAGCACCCACCAAAGAATCTCCATGCTCAGAACCATCTCGGTGCTGCCCAAGGGCAGGCGACCTTGTCAGGAGGCCTAACATTGATTTCACACAACACCCAGGCCCTGCTGCCCAGAGGTCGCTGTACAAGCCACCAGTGGTGGCTGGGTTTTGAAGGATGATTTTATGTATGCAGCCACTTTTAATCTCAATAATCATGTGTTGATTTGGATGGTGCATCAGAAAAAAATTTAATAAGCACTTGAAAGGCATAAAGTCATGGATATTATTGCTGAGAAGGAAACGAAATAGATACTTAAGGTTAATAAAAAAAAAAAACCACATAAGTATCTATATGGATACCACAACAGATGATGATGATTATACAAAATTATACAATAGATTATGATGATTATAGGTGGAAGTCTGGATTATGGAAAACACGGGATCAGGCAGAGGGGGAAAGGTCAGGTTTAAGGTGCAGAAATGTCCTGATATGCAGGTCAGGTCCCAACCCTAGAGCAATATTAACTCGCCGATGCTAAATGGGAATCTTCCAATTCTTTTTCGGTCACGAAATGCCTCGCGCATAATACGCGCTGGGGAAGCAATCACGGTCTTGTTCTGGTGCTCAAGCATAGGTGGTTGGGGCAGACTGACCTAAGGGAAGGCTGGGCAACCAATCCCATTCTACACCAGCGGCAGCCTTGTGACCCTAAGCAAGTTACTCAACGTCTCTGAGCCTCAGTTCCCTCACTTGAGATGGGGCTTTTCATCAGACCAGCCCTGCTTATCCAAGTTAAGGCACTTTCTCGACACGTTCATTGCCACACCACTTACTACACGCCTAGTCACGTCGGACTGTGTACCTGGCTGGCCCCGTGTCAAACAATGCCATCCAACACAGAACAGTGTGATGGGTTTGACATCACGCTGGTTAGAGTTTATACCCCTGTTCTCCCACCAACCCGCTGTTACCTCAGGCAAGGTGTTTCCCCTCTGGGGGCGGGGGGGTCCCCTCACCTGTAAAACGGAGGAGGGTCCGCATTCACTTCCCCCAAGTTCTCATTAAGAGAAGCTTGGGCTTGGCCCCTCTTCCAGCCATCCACATGTTTCTGAAGTATACCAGTTCTGACATCGCAGAGACCAAACATGTGGGTGATTGACTGCATTTTTCACATTTCATTTGTCATCTCGACAGGCTTTAAGCGCGTGGATAATGAACTCCGAATTCCAAATGAACTTAAACCAATTCCTTTCCCCTCTCTCTTGGAGGCGAGAAAGGTTTCTTTGAAGGAAACGAGGACTTCACCTTTTTCTTTTTCTGCTCTTGGCAGAACAGCACGGCTTGCCCAAGGCTGCATGGTGGGAAGCCGGCTTGCCCAAAGGAGAAGGCATATGCTGTGGCGGGGGTTCAGTGTGGTGGCTGGACACACAGGTTTTGGGATTCCAAAAGGCCTGGGTTCCAATCCCACCTCTGTCACTTAACTGGCTGGGAGACTTTCATCCGGTTACTTGACATCTCCGGGCCTTCCTCTTGCTTGTGTGGATAATAATACCTATGCCACTGGGTTACTGTAAGGATTAGATATACTAAAACTAAAGCCACCTGGGTGGCTCAGTCGGTTAAGCGTCTGACTTCAGCTCACGTCGTGATCTCACGGTTCATGAGTTCAAGCCCCACGTCGGGCTCTGTGTTGACCGCTCAGCGCCTGGAGCCTGCTTCAGATTCTGTGTCTCCCTCTCTCTCTGCCCCTCACCCCTCTCACACTCTTTCTCTTTCTCTCTCAAAAATAAACATTTCAAAAAATGCTGAATGTATGTATTACGTCCCTTCTCAGAGTAAGCTTTGATGCTATTATTACCCCCGTATTAGGATGAGAAAACTGAGGCACAGAGAGGTTAACTAGCCCCACTTCAGAGGTAGCAAGTGGTAGAACCAGGAAAGGAAACATTATAGAAATAGTAAACACACAGATCATTACAATTGGGAAAGAAAGAGTGTGACAAGAAATGTTATAAAGGCATGACGGGGTTTGGGGAAAATGTCTGCCAGGAATGGGTCTAAGATACAGACAGAAAATTTTTGCCCCAGTGACGTATGTGCTGGTAAATGTTTAACAGCCAGTCTCCAGGAAAAACAAAAAATAAAAAGACCCTAGTTTGTAGTGTTTGCCTATTTCTGTGGTGTAAATACCCCCACTGTGGCTGATTCCAAGCCACCAAGGCCAAGTTGGGAAGGAGACACGCATGGTCAGTTCACACCAAGTCACGTGCACAAGCTAGCAGAGCATTTTTTTTGTCCCCACCTGACTTCCAGTAATTTCCCTGGAAAGACTCCCTTGGCTGCCTTTCCTGGGCCACATCGCAGGCTGTGCTGGTGTGGACAGACGGAATGTGTGCATAAGGCCTCGGACTAGCTCTCTGTGGGTAACTCACCGAAGGTTGCGTTTGATTGGGTCAGTCCCTAATGGGGCGTCGGGTCAGGGAGCGGGGGGGGGGGGGGGGGGGGCGGGAACAGTGCCCTTCCTCACCCCCAGTGGCTCCCTGCACACAACAGTGATGGTTTTCAGCAAGACGGACAGCCTGGAGCTGTGGAGGGGGAGGTGGCCCTGATGTCATTAAAATTTCATGTATTTCTGGTGCACGTGAAATGTAATGCGGGAGGCTGCCCCGAAGGGCCCCGGAGCCCGTTTCCAAAATGAATCAAGTCCACAGCGCCTTCCTGCAGAGGACGGCCACCCCCTTCCTCCGGAGCTCTTAATGTAAAGTCTGACAAATGTAGAGCCGCCTAATTAACTTGACTATTGTCTCCTAAAAATACCTCTTCTTCTGGCTTTCCTTTGGCGAAAAGAGCAGACTGGTAATCAGACGGAAAGGTCACATTACACCAGGGAGTGGGACTGTGTTGCACACCCACTCTCCCGCGCAGATTCGTGTGTTGGACACGTTTCCTCTCTGTACTTCATTAATAACTCAGAAAGCGTGGCCACCTTCAGAGAAAACCCGCTTGCTGCCTCCCCCAGTGAAGCTCAGCTCCCTCGGTCCTTGCAGTGGAGAACTCCCTCTCCGAGTGGCTGATGGGGGTTTTCCAAACCTCCTCGCACCGCGAGACTCTTCCTCCACCGCCTTGCTTCCTCCTGTGCCGCCTTTCCGCAAATGCCTGCAGGTGTCCAATTTACCGTAAGGAAGACGCGGGCTCGAGGCGGCCACAGGAACATCGGCACTCGTGTCAGTGCGGGTCCTTTGGAAAAGCAAGTACCGAGACAGAGTTAGAAGCGCAGGAGATATGTTGGGGGTGGTGCGTGTGAAAGTCAGAAGAGGAGGAGAGGGAACAGGACGCAGCAGGCAAAGCATTCAGATTGGGATGAAATCCCACGGCGGGGATAGAAGAGAAGATAGGAAGAGGTGTTGAGTAGGAAGAGCATCAGACTGCCGTCCAGCTCCGAGAAAGTCTTGGCCAGCCTCATGGAGAGTTCCAGAACAAAGATTGCCTACTGGAGGAGCCGCGTGTTGGGCAGAAATGGCCAAGCCCTAGGGTGCTCACGGTGCTCCGTTACTGGCCGAGGCTGTCCAGGGAGTGAGTGTCCTCAGCTCCAATGCTTTGGTTTTGGCAAGGGCATCTCAGGATGTTGGCTTTGTTCTGCCCATTCTCCATCCTCACAAAGATTCCTATCCTTTAAGCCGTTTGTCCTATGTATTCCCCACATTGGGGCCACACTGTAAGTGATGGGGTGTCAGTAACTGGGAGTGGAGGTCACTTACCCCGTGTCAGAATATAGGGGGGTGTTCTGTGCCTGCAAGGACTCTGGGCTGGAGAAAGACCTTGCCCTGGTCTGGGTGGGAGAGTATTTGCAGGCCGCTAAGAGACCGTGTGGATGGGGACTATATACCCTTTCTATTCCGGACCAAGTCACCAGAGACAGAGAAGTAGAATAGGAAGTATTTCTCAACTGTCATAAAGCCCCACAAAAATCTGGGAAACTCAAATAACCAATTCTAGTTTTTTATTCTCAGTGTTTACATGCACAAGTGATAGCATAAATACATCAGCCTTGCAAACAATTACAATGTCACAAATAAAGGCCGAAAGCCCCGCTGAACCCAGAAGTAGGTGTTGTTAACTGTTCAGTGATTCCTTCCACAGTCCCCCCGCTCTCATGCACAACTGGAAGTAGAACAAACTTGAAATCACAGCCAGGACTACACGGTTCCACAGTCTTTCCATTTTACCTCTAACCGTTTTCTCCTGCACCACATGTAACTCTGTGAACACGGGCTCTTAAATGCTTTGCCGGGAAGTATGAAGCAGTGCTAACTGTATGCCAGGCACAGTGCTAAGTACCTCAATTAATCTTCACGACAGCCCTGGGAGGGATGGTGTTATTGATCCCATTTTACTGATGCACAAACTGAGGCTCAGGTTGTAACTGGTCATAATGAGTGTCACAGATGGCATTTGAACCCAGGCCTGTCAACTATGACATCTACCTCCCAGGACACAACTGAAATCTGATCCCCCTTCCAACAAGTAGCAAGTGCATTGCTGAAACTGCTTTCTTTTGCCAAACTCCCCAAGGCACAAGCCCGGATAACATCACAGGGAAAGCCCCATACACTGACACGGGACTGTCAAGACACGGACAGCGGGCCTGCCGGATGTGTGCAGAGAGCCAGACCCACCGATGGAATCCTCCCTCTGTACATGCTGGCAAGCCGCTAATCTAAGATGTCGGTAACGGCTGACGCTCAGCCAGAGCCAACACATTCTGGCAGTTCTGGGATCAAGGGAGCACAGTCATCGGATGCCCAGCTTCATCCAGCGGTTGTCCACTCATCCTGGAGACCCGCAGCTCAGCCTGGTGAAGTCATATCAGACAGGGGCCAATTCTGACATTGAAGAGGAGAACAACAACAACAACAAAACCATGACAGGGGCTTGTGCCAAAGCTGTGTTAGAAAGCTAAAAATAGCTGCCGTGGATGGCCACAGATCATGAAACGCATATGTCGACATAAGAGCCCCGTGTAAAACCGTCCCACGTGGGGTGTCCTCTAAGCCACTCACAATTAAGCTTAAGTGATGATACATAGAACATCATTTTGCAGGTGGAGGACACTCCAATGCTTCGTGGTCTGGGGACCCAGGAGGTGTTGGGCGGGCCAGCCTGGACTGAGGAACGGCCAGGGCTTGCATCTGGAGCTCTTGGCAGCCCCACTGCCATTTGTGAGTGTTGACTGGGGGCCCAGGGGACCCACGGCACTGTTCTGGGCTTTGTCAGGACACAGGAATAAAGAGAAAGCGTGGCATAGCGTGGCAGAGATGGGTTAGTGTCTATTCGATCCTCACCGCCACTCTTTGAAATGGTACTCTAACAATCATAGAATGTCTGGCACATAGTGGGCCCTCAATGAAATGTTATTTAGACCCAATTCCTCCCTGAATATATTTCCAGTGAAATGTGCACACAGATGAAGTGAAGATTTAACTGCCATAATAACGCATAATAATTCACCTGCATCTAAACTCTGGATGCACATGGGAACTGACATGTGGGAGATGCTAGACCTTGAAAGGTTGTTGGCTGGTGTGAACTGACCCAAAGAAGCTACTGAAGGGGGTAATAACCCTCATGTGGTGGCTTCACAGTCAGGCAGGTGGGAGTCTGAACACCTTCCGGGGATACAAAGCAAAGCTACAGCCGAACATCTACAGCAGGTGAAACGCAGATGTGAATTAAGTACAGATGTGCAGAAAGTGGACAAAGTCAAGCCCAGCTCTGGCGGTGACCAAATTGTCTGTCTGAGGATGCAGGCAAGAAGGTACCTCGTGTCCCTGAAATGGGCACAGATGGAATCTGACTGTGGAGTCAGGACTACAAGAATCTTCTAGTTCATCCTCCACATGCTCATGCTCTAGGAGGTGGCCAAGGGTCTCAGAACCATTCCGGATAATTTCCAAATATCGGATCCAAATCTCTTTCATGCAGGTTTACTTTTTTTTTTTTAATTTTTTAATGTTTCTTTGTTTCTGAGAGAGAGAGACACAGGGAGAGGGGAGGGGCAGAGAGAGAGGGAGACACAGAATCTGAAGCAGGCTGCAGGCTCTGAGCTGTCAGCACAGACCCCGACACGGGGGCTTGAACTCATGCACTGTGAGATCATGACCTGAGCTGAAGTGGGACGCTTAACTGACTGAGCCACCCAGGCGCCCCTCTGCACTTCTACTTTATATCCTTCAGAGGACAGCCACAGTTGCGTAAGAACTCCTGAGCTGGTGCCAGGTCACACTGTCTCCCGAGTGCCCACTGTTCTCATGTCTTTCCAGCTCTGTATTCAGTGACATCGTGTTGGTAGCTTGAAATCAGCCATGGTGGGAGTAGGGACACTATTGGAACTGGAAAACACTACAATCAGGGCTGTTTTTTTTTTTTCTTTTTCTCCCCTGGAAAGCAGGTTGTTCAACATTTACCAGCATTTACTGGGTGGGAAATTCCTATCAAGAAAGTCTATCCCATGGGGCACCTGGATGGCTCAAGGCAGTTAAGCGACCGACTCTTGATTTAGGCTCAGGTCATGGTCTCACGTTCGTGGGTTCGAGCCCCACGTTGGGCTCTGTGCTGACAGTGTGGAGCCTGCTTGGGATTCTCCTTCTCTCTCTCTCTCTCTCTCTCTCTCTCTCTCTCTCTCTCTCTGCCTGCCCCTGCTCTCTCTCTCAAATAAAATAAACATTAAAAAAAAAAAAAGAAATTATATCCTAGGGTCATAAAATCTCTGAGTTGGAAGGGATTTTAGATCTCTTACCTTGTCTCAGATTTGGAGCTAGAATTCTCCCAGAGGTTTCCCTGACAATGAAACAGGCTCCAATAGCAGACAGTGAGATGATTTTTCGGTGTTACACAGACTGTAACATGAAATCGCATAGTGGAAAAGGTAATCATTTTTCAGTTCTCTTCTGTCCGTTTTTATTATGCAAAGGAGCAAGTCTCCGTTCGGTGCTAGTTCTATCTTTAATGCCTCTCTCTCTAACGCTTGTAACTCTCCCTGTTAACGAAGGGAGCTCCGGCCTCAACCCAGAGGCTTGTGCAAGCAACCCTGCCTAGCCGTGACTACAAACATTGTTTTGTTTTATTGTATTTGCATTTACAGATACCTTCTCTTTGTGACATGCAATAATGGTTTCCTACCCGCATTGGTGGCATCAAGGTTTCTTTTTACAAAGTGTTTTCAAATAAGCCAATTTAAAGACAAATAGGAAGCGATTGAGAATGCAGGTGGTGCCGAGAAATGGCGAATTTCCTGAGGATGGTTTGCGAGGGACTGTACCCTAAGTCGGGCAAGCTTCACTGGAATACATCCAGACACAGGGAGGCATCTCTTCTGTTACCATAATCAGTGAAATGTCCCATTCAAATAAAGAAGGCTTGGGGTGCCTGGCTGGCCTCAGTCGGTAGAGCACCCGACTCTTTTTTTTTTAAGTTTATTCATTTATTATTTCTGAGAGAGAGAGAGAGAGAGAGAGAGAGCACAAGCAGGAGAGGGACAGAGAGAGAGAGAGATCGGGAGGGAGACACAAAAGGCCAAAGCAGGCTCCAGGTTCCGAGCTATCAGCACAGAGTCCGATGCGGGGCTCGAACTCATGAACGGTGAGATCGTGACCTGAGCTGAAGTCTGATGCTTAACTGCCACCCAGGCGCCCCTAGAGCAACTCTTAATCATAGGGTCCTGAGTTCAAGCCTCACACTGGGAAAGGAGCCTATTGTAAAAATAAATAAATAAATAGATAGATAGATAGATAGATAGATAGATTAATTAAAATTTAAAAATTTAAAAAGGCTTGTTTTGTCTTCCTCTCCACCATACCACCATCATTTTAAAATTAAATGTATTTTCTATACTAGTCATCTATTGGACCAAACCCTCCTAGTCCCCAAGCTTTCTAATTTCCATTCTTGGTTTGTCTTTTGCTCGAAACCCCCATTAATTGTCATGGACTTTTGGGTCTTTGTGGGGAACTGAGCCATAATGTCCCTGAAGGTCTAATTCTGCCCTTGATGTGTCAACATTTCTCCTGTCAAAGCTGCTCTTCCTCTACAAGAAGAATTGAGCAAAAATGGCAGGATAATTTGTTTTGAGGCATAATCTCTCTAGAATTACATCCGCCAGCTCCTTCTCTATACCCTTTGGAGAAGCCCCTCCACGCGATGTCCTGATGTTCAGACCCAATGGCAGCTGATAACTGCTGGGTATCACGGCTTCCCGTGCCCCAGGAGCCACGCTGACAGCTCCAGACGCATTCTCCCCTGCACCTCGCCGTTCCAGGAGTCTCTGCCATCACTGCCCCGTCCTACCGATGAGGAAGCTGGAGCTCAGAGAAGTGAAGTCACGCCCCCAAGGTCACCCCGCCAGTGAGCAGCGGAACCTGGACTCCTAGGCAGACCTGTGAGCCTCCAAAGTCAGTGCTCTTAGCTCACGACAAGAATTTCCGGCCTCAAACCCTCAGACCTGCCACGGGAAGCCGAAGCAGGTGACAAGGGAGATACCCATGCTATGACCAGAGACCCTTTAAGGAAAGATCTGGTTTTCTAAAGTCGGAAGAATGTGCGGTAAGAGAACACGAAGCAGGCTGGCTCTCTGCGGGCATCTGGCACTTTCTTGTGATTGTCCCAGATTTATCGCTGGGGACAGGAGAGTGTGGGAGGAAGGGGGAGAAGAGACACTACTTGAGCCTCACCTGGGCCGATTCATCCTTCTCGTCCCCTTCAGCAAACAGAGAGCAAACTTTCAGGTGCTTTAATCATAATTCTTTTTCTCTTCTCAATAGTGATTAAGATTTTTCTTAATCTGTGAGTGAGTTCAATAGCAGTCTGTCATATTTGACCATGAGGCAGGGATGTCTCTCCCAACCCTTTTTCAATTTGCTTCACCCATTCAGCAGACATTGCCTGATGCCACACCGTGTGCCAGGCACACTTTCAATACAAGGGAAGCAAGACGGGCATCACTTTTGCCCTCTGTGGACATCCCAACAAGCTTACCACCGTAATGGGAGGGGGGCAGAGTGTATAGAGTGCTGTGGTGGCACCTGACTGGTGAAGGAGCAGCAGGAAAAGTGTTTCTGGCAGGAGAAAGAGTGTCTGCAAAGTCCCTGAGCCATGACAAAGCAGGAGGAGCTCCAAGAGGTCTGGTATGGTCCACGCTATGGGGCTGGCCCCATAGTGGGCATTCAGTAAGGGGTGAGTAAATGAGGGAGCGTAGGAAGGAGCAGAGGGTATGAGGCGAGCAGTGGGAGAGGAAGATGGGGACATACACTTAGGCCAGCCATGATGTCTTTGAAGTCTGTTACAAAGAATTTTGGCTTCGATCTTGACTTTGAGGGGAAGCCATGGAAGCACTCTAAACCACAATGATGCGGTCATATTTATGCTTCCCCAGAAATACTGGGCCACTGAGCTGTGACTATCCCATCATTCACCCACCCTGACACCCTCCAATGTCAATAGGAAGCTTAATTTCTCCCCTGTGCCAAGAGGCAGCTGAAAATGCCCATACCCTTGGGAATTTTCTCTCCATCCCTACCAGTCATTCATTCCTCCAGTAGTTTTGCACACGGAGGAACCACTCTGTACCTGCCTGTTTTCCGTGTTCCTGAGGCTCAGCTTGCAAGAGTGACTGTGGGTGGGGGCTGCACTAGACCCTTCTCCAAGGTCAACGAACCAACTAACCGACTTACTATTTACTTTCATTTTCGTTCCCACAAAAGCAGAGCCTGAGACAAGGCTTTGAGTGCAGGAGTTCATAGGGGAGGTGATCCCAAGAAACAGGAATGGGGGAGCAGGAAGAGGGAGAGAAAAGGAAGACAAGCCAATAAAGGGTGCCTCATTGAACCTGTTGCCCTTGTGGGCCAACCACCATGCAAGCCCTCTGGGAAACCACCACAGAATGGGAGACGGGGCTGTTTACTTGTTTCCATCCTCTGTTGGGTGGTGTCACCCCTGAGATGTTAACTCCCCCAAACTTGTGGGCTTTGGCGAAAGACCTAAGGCAGAAAGGAAGAGATGCAAATGAGAGATGTGGGACATTGTCATAGTGTACAGGAGCTGTCCCTACCACAGCAGCTGAGGTTGGAGGAAGACAAAGAAGGTATAGCAGGTGCCACTAAGTAACATTCGCGGGGCATTTATTTGTGCCAGATTGTTAACCCACATTTAGTCATGCCTTGACCCATTCAACCCACCCAAAACCATTGTGAGGTAAATCTTAACCACCACCACATGCCAGACGAAGACAATGAGTCTTAGATAAATGACTTATTGAAGGCCACAGATCTGGAAGTAGCTACAGGACTGGGCATTTAAATCCAGATCTGTTTTCTGGAGGTTCTAGGGAAGTCATTCTGGCTCCTCCCACATCCTCTGTCTCTGAGAGGGGAAGGTCTACATACTACATAGTCCCACCCTCCGAGCCACAGATGATTGGACCAGAGGAAAAACACCTGATACAAGCCGCACCAATCAGATTCTCTCATCTGAGAATCTGGACCTCAAAACTGACCCAGGCAGCCACAGAGGATGGAGATGATGTCCAGTAAACTCCAGGGCTGGGACCACGATTTTGCCACAACTGGAAAAGAATAAGGAAGCAAATGTGCAGAAATAAGTGGTCTTGAGCGCTGGTGCCTTTTGGAAGAGCCCAAGAGACAGAGCAAGTAGCTAAATTTTCCTGCCATTGGAGTCCATCTTTTCTCCCCTTGAGTTGGATGAATGTGTTTCCATTCCTGCCAACCACAGATCCTTGAATAAAACACAATCTTAAAAAAAAAAAAAAAAAAAAGAGACAAGAACCCTCAAGAGGGGTGACATGAAGATTTGGGGTGTCCATGGGTTTCTCTGTAATAGCTCTGCCTGGCCTCTGTAAAGAGACAGAGCAAAGATAGTACCCAGATGATGGAGAGGAATGGGACAAAGATGTCAAACGTGGCTACAGAATGAAAGATGCTTCATTAGGGGTCCAGTGTCAGCTGCTGCTCCTTTTTCTTCCTCCTCCTCCTCTTCCTCTTCTTCCTCCTCCTCCTTCTTCTTCCTCTTTTCTTTTGATTCTGCTTCTTAATAAAAGAAAGGAGCACAGCTCAGGCTGCATCCATCACCAATAAAAGCAGCCTGATGATGGGCTTCTGCACCCAGTGAGTCCCAGTTCATTTTTCGCCCCTTTGTTGGCTGCAGTGTAAGACAGCTCGAGAAGAAATTAATACTCCGAGTCGGTGTCAGCCCCGCTGACAGCAGATCAAGGCTGAAAGACAAATTGCTCATTACAGTTCAGGGATCTGGAGCCGGGAGAAGACAGCCAGGCCATCCCCTGCCAGCTCCAAGTAGCTCCCACCAGTGACTGACTTCAGCTGGGGACCTGCCCTGGCTTCTGCCTGCCTGTGGGGTTTGCTGGGGGGCTGGTTGTGGGTGAACACAACCGCTTTGGAC
Source organism: Felis catus (assembly GCF_018350175.1). Lineage (NCBI taxonomy): Eukaryota > Metazoa > Chordata > Mammalia > Carnivora > Felidae > Felis > Felis catus. Next base: position 15,764,273 of record NC_058379.1, read on the forward strand.
CATCTTGGAGCCCCTCATCAGCCATGTTTGTATCACTGGTGGGACCAAATCTAAAGCTCTGGAAAAGGTGCTTGTGTGGGACACCTGTCCATCCTGGGGTCATGATGGCGGCTCTGGGTGGCAGGAGAGTTAATAGGAAAGCAGAGGACCCTGGTACAATGAGAAATCAAACATGGACAGGAACCCCACTGTTGTCCCTTGCCTTGTTTTCTCGACCACTGTCCTCTGATCTTCTTATGTCTGACACTTTGATTCTTTGACAGTCAGGGGATATGGTATTTTGTGGCTGGAGTCCCACACAAGGCCTTGATCCAAAGGGGGGCTGAGATCTAGCCATGCTACATTTATTAACCACATACTCTGGCACAAGGCTGCATGCCTTTGGAGAGAGGTGGCTTTTCCTAATTTGCACAAAGGTGCTGCTTGGATTAGTGAAGGTCCTGGCAACATTACATATGAGAGCCCCTGGCTTATTCACTGTCCATCTCTGTTGAGTAGAATATAAGCTCCATCAGCGCAGCAACTGTGCTGGGAATATTCCACCTGTCTCTCCAGGTCCACTTACCACCCTTCTCCTCCCTTCTCCATGCCCAGAAAGAATCGCCTCCATGGCCTGTGTCAGTGGGCTCCCTTGCTTTCAGGCTCCTGGTTGGACTCAGCCCACAGGAGGCACCATTGGGAGATCAAAGGTGGGAGAAGACAGAGGTTGGAGTATTTATTCCCTGTGTCCTTTCTGCCTTGTTGATGTTGTGGGTCATGACTTTACCAAGGGCCACGGCTCCTGACCCATGTCTCCATACAGCTCCCCTGTTTGGTTCTCTCCTTGGCTTTGCCCCTAAAAGTGGGGGAAACCGCCGGCTGTTGCTAAGCCCTAGAGAACTGCATTACCCTTATAGGTTTCTCTATACGCTGCCTTGCCTTTGTAAATAGTGTCTTTATTCTACTCTCCTCAAACTCCTGGTTTGCCTGCACCATTTCTTTCCTACTGGGAGCCCAACTAGGATACAGGGACTTGGCCTGCTTCCTTACTGTATTCCCAGGGCCCAGAAGAGTGCCTGGAACTGAGCCACCACCAACATCTGTTGAATGAATGAATTCTGATCACAAAAGTGGGGACAGGCCCTTGGTTTCTCAGTGCTTTGCCAAAAGCGGACTGGCATCTTCTTCATTCAGCAACAGTTCGGCTGCTGGAAATTGGTCACCAGGACTATCCCTCCCACCTCATCTTCTGTGTTCAGCAGACCCCAAATCTCCCCATTCTCAACCATTTATTTCAGATGACAAAAGGACCCTGTCTGAAAACATTCTGACTTTCTTTCTCACTGGGGGGTGAAAAATAATAATAAGTACTACACTAAGAGAAGCATCCTTTTTGATTTCTCAAAAGTATTTCCTCTGTCATTCTTTTCTTTACATCCATTTGCCAGACCTCTTCTCCTAAATTAGTGCTGGTGGCTGCTTCCTTACCATGTTAATTCTACTCTGAAAAAGCATGGGGGCGACATGGGATACAACAGAGCCATTCAGTCTTGGGAGACACTGCGCAGTCACAACAAAGGCGTGAGTCTTCAGGGCAGCCGTTCAAGAGCTCTTGGGCATAATGACCAGGTGGTGGCATTCTCATCCTAGGGGGCTGTGCAGTATTCTCCCTCCAGGGTCTTGCAGAAACGGCATTGTCAGAGAAAACCATGATTTAACGGCAGCATGACAGGAACCTTGAAACTAATGGTACCCAACCCAGATATCAGAGCCAGGCAAATGTAGGAGACAACTGGAAGGCAATTATCTTACCATCCATGCCTACAACTCTGTCATTAACCATCTGAGCATTGCGGGAAGCCCTTCCCCTCTGGAAGGTCAAATTCATATGGTGCCAAGTAGTTGAAAGAGAAGAGCTGGTAACTTGGGAACAACAGGACAGATCTTTCAGTGGAGAATTTTCCAGAGTCACACACAGAGCATCTTATCCACCTCCTGTATTTCCCTTTCTCCTCTCTGTCTCTCTCTCTGTCTCTCTCTCTGTCTCTCTCTCTCTCTCTCACACACACACACACACACACACACACACACACACACACACTTCAATCCAAATGGTATAGCTCTTCTGTTTTCCAAACCCAGTTTCCACCAAGCTTTGTTTATTCAGGCTAGGAAAAGTGGCATTGCCTACTTGACAAGAAGCTTTTGATTAAAAACACTGAACTCTGCCCAAGTAATTGTACTACACACAAGAAAAACATTTGAGGGCCTGAAGAGAAGTTTCCCTTTGTTGCTAGCCTAAAATAATGGTTTAAAGAAAGAAAGAAAGAAAGAAAGAAAGAAAGAAAGAAAGAAAGAAAGAAAGAAAGAAAAGACCTCTGGCTTATATTGTTTGAACAAAACTTGCATCTGTACATTCTAGAATTTGCTCAATTTTTCCCTAATGTGCATGCAGGATGTTTTCTATACATTTTAATGGCGAAAGTCATATAAATGAAATCTGTTTGTCCTGCAAAAAAGGCAATTGCTAGACATATAAAAGCAAAAGTCTCTTTTGAGTATGACTTCCTGTCCATCTCTGGAGGTAAATACTTTTGTGGATGATGTGGCCCCTCCCACACCCTTTCTCTATAGGTATAAATGTATACGTGGGAATCTTCACGCATGTTTTACTTTGAGAATAATTTTGTTTTTCATAAGTGGGGTTCTACCATATGTATTATTGCATAATTTTTAAATATTTATTTTTGAGAGAGAGTGCAAGCAGAGGAGGGGCAGGGAGAGGGGGAGATACAGAATCCAAAGCAGGCTCCAGGCTCCGAGCTGTCAGCAGAGAGCCTGACACGGGGCTCAAACTCAAGAACCGCAAGATCACGACCTGAGCTGAAGTCAGACGCTTAACCGACGGAGCCACCCAGGTGCCCCTTATTGCACAAATTTTAATGTTTATTTATTTTTGAGAGAGAGAGAGCGAGCTAGTGGAGGAGGGCAGAGAGAGAGAGAGAGGGAGACACAGAATCCAAAGCAGGCTCCAAGCTGGCAGCACAGAGCCCGACACGGGACTCATGAACCATGAGATCATGACCTGAGCCAAAGTCAGGTGCTTAATTGACTGAGCCACCCAGGTGCCCCTTATTGCACAAATTTTAGAAACTTAAGAATACTCTTGGGGATCTTTTCATGGTGGACTTAGTACATAAAAACTTACTTTTTTGTTTCTAATGGCTGCCTAGAATTCAGTAGTTTATTTCATTAGGTCCCTATTGATGCACATTCAGGCGATTCCTAACGTCTGGTTATTATACGCGGTGCTACAATAAAATACTCGTACGTTGCCTCCTTGGACATATGAGCTCACATTTCTATATGGGAGAGACAATTATAGCAGTTAGGATGCTTTTGGCTGCAAACAAAAGAAAACGCACAGCCGAGCAACAAGGGCTTTATTTACGACAAGTCTAACGTAGGTCAGTTCCAAAGACGGTTAATTTGAAGGCTCAGTGCCACCATCATGGACCCAGGTGCCTCCTTTCCATCCTTCTGTTCTGCCACCCTCAGAAGATGGGAATGCCTCCCTCCAGTGGTCACATGATAGCTAGGGATGTTCTACGTGACCCTGCCGAAAGATCTTCAACTTTCCTATCAGCCTGGACTGAGCTGCCAGGTAACATACACACCAGTCACTGGAAGGAAGGCAGTGTAACCAACCATCACGACTGGCATGGACCGCCATGATTCCTCCTCTGGATCTTGGAGGAAGATGGGGGAGAAAATGGATTTCATTAATCAATATGCCATCCAGAAAATATGTATCCTTTGCAGTCTACCAGTTGTATCTGAAAATATATTTCTTCACATATTCACCTACTCTTAGTAAGATGTTTAAAACTGTTGCCAATAAGATGGGCAAAGAGGGCATCTCGTTGTTTTCTTGCATCTACTTGATTTCTAACAAGATGGATGATCATCTATATATTTATTGTTTCTCTGGATTTTCTCTTCTGAAAATTACCTATTTGTACCATTCGCCTTATTTTCTACTGGACAGCTTGCTGTGTTTTTATTGATTTGTTGGGAGTTCGATATATACATCCTGGACACACGTAATCAAGAAATTTTAAAAGATTGTTAAGAAAAAAGAACACTTAAAATCATCTGTCTTCGTCCTTCCTTGGATTCTCAAGGGCTTCTGTAAGAGTTCAGGAAACAAAGAAATCGTGTTGCGTGGAAAAGGTTAGGGTGACATGCTTTCCAAAGGGTGTGCCTCAGAACGGAAGTGCTTTGCCAGGTGTCACAATACATTTTGGAAACGCCACAGAAAATGTCCTGTCTTTCAGAGTCCCACAATATCACAAGTAGCCATAGGGACCAGCTCTGTTGTTTGCTCATGACTACTCCCTCTCACGGTGTGACCTCAGACACATCATTCCGTCTGTCTGAGCCTTATCCTCATTGTACTCTAGTCCTCACGTGGCTGTTAGGGAGTGTAGCAGATGCATCCATGCTCTCCTGGTGTCCCCTTGGCTCTTACCAGGCTCATGCACATCCATGGCTCTCTGTCTATGGTCTGAGGCAGTCCAGGAGGGGCAGGAAGGTAATGCCCTCAGGAGCAGCCCTCCACCAACGGCAGACAAATGTTGGTGGATAAGGACCCAGCCTACACTGCTTTCAGATGCAACAAGTCTGTGGCACGTTCTGTACCAAGGGTCGACAAACCACAGCTCACCAGCTAAGTCTAGCCACCACCTGCTATTATCAGGTTTTACTGGAAAATGGCCACACCCACTGGTTTATACATCATACATACTGTCTGACTGCTTTCACATTACAAGGGTGGAGTTACACAACAGGGACTGTATACCCTGCAAAGCCTAAAATATTTAGTGTGGCCCATTCCGCACAAGTCTGCTGACTGACCCTCACTCTATATACCATTCCTATCTACCTGGGATGAGCCCAGCTCACCAACAGTGGTAACCTACTTGCTCATTAGCACAATTTCCTCTCCTTGTCTCACTCCCTTGCTGGTGTTTCCTGGGATCACCCCCCACCCCAAATACATTACTTGTGCTTATAAAGCTGTGATGTCCTGGGCAAATTTGCAGAAGAATGGACCGATTAGAAGAGGGTAGGGGGTTGCACACAATGCTTAGTCTGAGGTCCAGGGCTAAAACATTTGAGGGTTAGAGTCCCCGCCCCCTTCACTTCCACAAATCCTACACACATACACACATGCACACACACACACACACACACACACACACACACGACATGCACGTGCACACATGCACTGAGCCTGTTATTTGTGGTAGTTATAGCCTACGTTACTGTTCGTGGTTGCAGACTTGCAAACTAACAGAAAATGAAAATGGAAACAGGGAGATGAAGACGCTTCTCTCTCCTTGGACCCTGACTCTTGTGAGTGGCCACGTGAAACAGCAGACTCTCTTCATAGGGAAACAGTTGGTTTCTTCTGTAACTATGTGCATTTGCATATGTAAAATAAACAGGGCATCAAACATCTCTCCTAGAGGGGAGAGGGGCTCCCTGTCACGTCTCACCATTCCATGCAATGCTACACTAATGCCACTCTCAAAATTCGGGGGACAAGGGCTGTAGTCTTAAATGCACCGAACCTCTCTCTTCTCACCTCCAGACATTTGTACCAGCTGCTTTTGCTGCTAGAACCCTCCCTTAATACGTGCACTATTGTCATTATTTGAGTCTTAGTTTAGACATCAGGCCCCCCCCCGCCCCCCAAGAAGCCTTCCTTAACCCCTCCTCCAAGTGCCACTAAGCAGCCCAGGTCCCTTTGTAACGTGGTGTTTGCTGTGCTTACCAGACTTTCCCATTGTGGTACTTACCATAAGAACTAAATAAATGTTTGTTGAGTATCTTTTTCTCCTACCAGACTCTAAGCTTCCTGGGCATATAAGGTTCTTTTGAGTTATACCCAGAAATGGAACTGCGGGATCATATGCTAATTCTAGTTTTAATCTTTTTAAGGAACGGTCCTCACTGTTTTGCCACAGTTGGCTATACCATTTTATATGCTATCTTCTCTTAAATGTCATCTACCTCGGGGTGCCTTCAGGATTTATGGAAGATGTTCTGAGGACTTGGACACTAACCATTAAATTACTGGGGTGCCAGACAATGGCTCAATGCCTTAGGCGTGGAAATAAATGTTAGAGCTTGGACTCTAGTCTCAGACTGATCTGCGCTGGCGTGCCAATTCTCACACTTCGTAGCTGTGTGACTTTGGGCAAGTTACTTAACCCTTCTGAGCCTCAGTTTCTGTCTCTTTACAATGACAGCAATAATAATCCCTACCTGAAAGGGCTGTTGCCAATGGCACAAAGAACAGTGTGTGTAATGTGGGTGGTGCAGGGTCTGGCACACAGCAAATGTCAGTGAATGAGAGTGTGTTATTGTCGCTACGTTATTATTGTTGGTACCCCTGGAGAAAGCTAAGAGAATTTTGATGTGTAGGTTGAAAGGACCTTTCTGCATTAGGATAAATGAAGGTCTGCTGTCTTTTCTTCCTTCTGAACCCTGGAAAACTGCTTGGCCTCGGGTTGCTACTTCTAGAAGCCTTCTGCAGTGGGGTCCTGCAGTGTGTCTGGGGATTGCCTGGTACCACTAAGTGCTCACCTGCTTTGCTGCATTGCAAGGGACAGAGAGGTCAGAACTCGGGGCAGGGCCTTGGAAACATTCAGAGATCCGTCATCGCAAGATCAGTTCACCCACGCCCTCTTGGTCATAAGTAACACAAACTCTTTCAGAGAAGTTTGATCAAAAAAGGGGGAATTTACCCTAAGGACAAGGGATGTCCTGTGTCATTCAATGGCAGAAGTTGCAGTGTAGCCTCCTGAGAATGGCCCCAGCACCCAGGACATCATCGTTCGCCTCTTATCCCTTTATCTCTGCCCACACCCCCTCTCTGCAGACCAGCATTCATGGAAGAAGGTGGCTGCAGGCTCTTCTGAGAACTGCCTTCTGCTGGACTGCAGCCAGCTTTGAATGACGCACCACAGTTGCCCAGTCTTCACCTCGTGGGTGAGCAGAGGTGGACACGTGACCCAAGCTGGGCCAATCAGATTCTTCCTTGGGACTCTGGAATCGAGGCTGATTAGTCTTGGCTGGTTTTCTCCCCTCCAACATGGTGATGATAACAGTAATCTTTACCTTGTCGGACTGTGGTGCAATTAGTAAAAAGAGTGCATGTCAAGTTCTTAGCCCAAGCCAGGGCACACAGTGAGCGCCCAGGAAAGCTCCACTGGTATTATCATTGTTCTTCCAAAGGCCAAGCTTCCCAGCCTAGCACCCAGTGGTGCTCAATAGATATTTATTGGAATAAATAAATGAATCAATCAACAAGAGAATACTATAGGCTGAAGTCACCCATGCTCTTTGATGATGCTCAGGTATAGCAAGACATGCACTTCGTGTTTGTGCACAATGCTTCTCTCTTCCAAACACTGGACTTTGTATCTTGAATAAAACCAAGTTGAACATCCCACAGCCCCTCGCGTTGTGAGGTGCAGGTGCTATGTAAGAGTTTTGAGAGTTTCCAGGTGCTCATGATACATTTTACAGGTCATTAAACCTCTAGTTAGACAAACTCAATCATGTGTATTCGTTAAAATGAGATTTGGGCCATTTCAGAGCCTAGGCTCATAGTGCAGGAAATATGGTCTGAGTCTTCTTTTGTCAGGGAGGTGGGGGGTGGGGGATGCATTCCACAATAGCATCAAAGAGTTCCACAGCGTATTTTCTCATTTTATAGTTTCTGTGGCCATCCTCTCCTCTTCTGAATGGTTCCTGTTCTGTATTCACTACCCCTAAACAGTATTTATGTTGTCTGAGTCTCCACCTACACCGTGGGCTCAAAAATGCACGTCCTGGAGATTTGTACCTGCATTAACTGGGGAGAATGTTTATGTTTTTAAAATGTAGCCGCAATAAACGACTTTCGAAATGTACCTTGGACAAACACAGACAAACACATGATTAATCAACTCACCCTCAGAGCACAAGTCACAGGGAAAAGTTTTGTGGACAGAATGTTCTCCCAATGGTTTAGAAAAGAGCCTCCAAAGTAGCACCTGTGTCCACACCGTGGCAGGTTTTAAGAGGAGAGAAATATCAGTCTGTAGCTTCCTGTGTCTGTGTGACATTTTCAGCGAACGAACCCAGCAAGGAAATAAGGACTCATTTAATGGAACTCCCCTCAGCACTGTGGTCAGGATGACAAAAGGTCAGATGGCCTTTTCTGGTCCAGCAGGGAAACAGTGAAGCCATCAGGCATTAACAAGCACCTTCAGGAAGAGAACGCTCTCACACGCCTTCTTTGGTCTGGCAAAAAGTGTTTAACAGCCCCAAGCATCTTGAGCTTACACATTTTTGAGTCCCAAGATCCGGGAACAGTGACAAGCCTTTAATGGGTCCCCAGAAAATATCTGTTGAATTAATAATATTCTTGCTAGACAAAAAAAAAAAAAAAAAAAGACATACCATTTACCAACAGCGGGCTACATGCCAAAAGTATGTAGAGTTATACACACTAGTTCCAGCGGTCGCAAGTACCCTGCGAGGCAGGCATTATTGGGGAGCATTTCCCCATTTCAGGGGTAAGAACACTGAGGCTCCAAGAGGCTAATGCACTTGTCCAGGGAGACCCCACCAGGAAGCAGAAGACTGAGGATTTGAAGTCTGTGTCTGACATTAAAGTTCATGCTCTTGCCTTCTTTTGAGCTCTCCAACCCTCCCCTTTAGCTTCCTAAGTGCATTTGCTCTAGTTCTTTCTGCCTGCCGTGAGGAAGCAGGCGATAAGGTCCGTGTGCTTAGCACCACCTCACCATGCGGTAGTCCATGCAGGGACTCTACTCCTGGGTGCTCCTGCTAAGCACCGAGAGTCTTATACCCACTTCCAGGCACACCCTGAAAGCACAGCGGCACCTTCTAATCGTTCCCAGAGTGGGCAGGCTCCCGGCTACACAGAAAACAGTAATTCTCATGGGTGTCCAAGCCATAGTATGGAACAAAACATGGGCAACTGGTCTCCCCAAGACTGGTTAGGAAAACCGATGATCTTGATCCTCTGTGTCCTTTTCAGTCTTGCGTATGTTTCGTTACTTCCGGTTCTTGTGCCTCCTATGAAATATCAGTCCCCTCGTTTTCATTACACAGCCCCACAGAGTCGTTTAGTCAACCCACAGACACTTCCTGATCCCTTACCAAGACAAGACCATCTGATCTCAGAAGCGGGACAGATGCATCAAACAGCTCCAATGCATGCAGCTCTGTGTTCCAAGGAGAGAGGCTTGTCCAATGTGCAATGGGGACAAAGAAAAGTGCGCCTGACTTAGCCAGTGGAGGGTGAACTGAAGAAGGGGGTTCTTGGGAAGGCTCCACAGAGGTGGTGATATTTAAATGGAGTCTTGGAGGATGAGCAGAAGTTTTCAAAGTAGGAGAGGAGAGGAAGAGCATCCCCCGCAGGAGACATAATGCGTTCCCAGGAGCGTGCATGTTTCAAAAGTATTTAGAGAGATGAAGCCAAGGACAGGGTGTTGGGGGGAGAGGTACAGCCAGCAGATGCAGGCGTGAGAGGCTCTGCAGAAAACCCTGAAGAACTGGGACTTTGCTGAGGTCAATGGGGAGCCACTGAAGGGTTTCAACAAAAAGAGTGATAGTCAAGTTTGTTTTATAGAAAGATGGCATATTAGCGTTCTAGGGTTGCCTTGACTACCACTAACTGGGTGGCCTAAAACAACAAAAATTTACTCTCTCACAGTTCGGCAGGTCAGAAGGCCAAAATCAAGGTACAGCAGGGTTGTTCCTTCTGGAGGGATAGGGGGAGAACCCATTCCACGCCTCTCTCTTAGCTTCCGGGTGTTGCTGTCAACCCTCCGCTTTCCTGGGCTTGTGTGTACATCTCTCCAGTCTCTACCTCCTTCCCAGGAGGAGGGTCTCTTCCCAAGGGGAAGGGGGAGGTAATGGCAACAATGAGCCCTGTTGGAAAGGATCTCAGAAACCAGAGCATCCAGTTTCCCTCTGCTTATTGATAAAAGTGGTTACAGATGCTATTAAGTGATGGAACCAGTATTTTACAACCGGATAGTCTATCTCAAGGATCCCTTTATATTCTTAAGATTGTTTTTTTTAATGCATTCTGGCTTTCTCTAGTAAGGTTTAGCTTAGACAGGGCCTTCAGGAGCTATGGAGCTTATTGGCAGAGCTCATAATTGTCTTAATAGCCAACATTTATTAAGCACACGCTAAATGCCAGGTGAGGCGCCTTGAATTCATTAGCTGTGATTCTCACATCGTGTCTGAAAAGAAAAGCCATATTATGAATGTCCTCATCTAAGAGGTAAGAATCTTTGTGCTCAGTGAGGTTATAACTTGCCCAGGGTCACCCAGTGGTAAAGCTGAACCAGCACCCAGGGCCACATGATGCCCAAAGCAGTTTCTAAAATAAAAAGAATCATTTGTTAAGAACCCACCATTGAGAAAAATATATAGGATTAGGGAAGTGGGGTATGAAAGCCCAATCAATTTATCTCAGTCCAATTGAAAGAGTTTCCATGTCCCTAGTTTGGGAGAAAGAAAGCATTCTGGAAGCCTGGATGACAAACTGGGGTCACCCCCCCACCCCAGTCTGTGGGGGGAGTGCAGAAGGAGATGCATATAGGACCCAGAAGGGCACCCTCCTGTCAAGTGAGGGGCTAAGGCTCCGACTTAATTAATCCCCTTCTCCCTGCCAACATTTCCCTTGCCCTCCTGTCTGTTCGAAAGAAGACTTTTCCTCTCTGGGGATTAAGGGACCTTTTCAGCTCCAGCTTATTCAGAATAAGGTTTCCTCGAACGAGTGGCCAACTTCTTTTCTCCCTTTGAGCCTGGCGGGCAAAGCCTGCTGCTGAATCAGGAAACTGCCAACGGAACCCATCATGCCCAGATAGCTGGCGTCTGCTTGGGTGTTGTTGTTGTTTATTTTTTAATACTTGTAGGGGTTTTTTTCTTTTAATTTATTATTATTCTTCAAAGGGAATCTGGAACTTGCAGGTGCAAAGATCAAGAAGCGCCGTGTTCTTCCCTGAATGCCCCAACAGGACTCCGAAGACAGAGGGCGAAGGGCAGGGCGGGGGCTGACACCATCACCCTGACTCACATCAGCCTTCCCTCCCCCCATAGCTTCCTGTGCTCATCTGCTTTTGCCCGTGATGGCTGCCAGTGGGCATCCCGGTCAGCCAACTGGTCCTCTTGGTGTGGCCAGAGTAACGGGTCAGCCGTGGAATGTCATCTGAGGATGGACCACCATGGTCTCACCCTAAAACGTACCCCAATGCACCAAATCTGGTGCATACCTGAAATTACAACATCTGCCAAGCACAGCACTGGGTTAAGCATTGCTTACTCCCTGCACTCCATTTTCAGGGTGAAAATCCTACTAGGCTCAGTGATACCTTATGTCACTCCCACCTTAGTATAAATTAGTCTACAGCCTGGTTTCCATAGGTCAGAACACCATGAGGGTATTTGGCACCTTGGGCTGGAGAGAAGGAATAGTTAATGGGGAAGAGTAAATATTAGACATCACTAGAGAATGAAAGAGAAGGAAACTGGAAGTTATCATACACCTACCGTGAGCCAGTCTTTACATATCTATTATTTCTATTTTCATAACAACCTTCCAAAGTTGGCACTATCGTCCACATTTTGCGGCTGACTCACCAACATCCATCCCAGCTGACTCGTGTAACCCAGGGGTTCTTAGACTTTAGCAGGCAGAGGAATCCTCAGAAAAGCCTGATGAAGGAGATTCTTGAACCCCACCACCAGAGGTCCTGATTCACCTGGTGTTGTATGTGGCCCATGACTTTGCAGGTATAAGAAGCTCTCAAGGGATGCTGATGGTGCTGGTCCATGGGACCACAATTTGAACAGCATGGGTCTAGTCATGGCAATCTTGTTCACCCAGCCAATGATTTGTTCAAATGATGGATCAGTTCAAGCCCATTTAGACCAATGAGACATGAAAGATATGCCAGGGCTTTTGGGAAAGAAACCTTGACCCCGATTGCTACCAGCAGCTGTTTTACAAACGTGAAGGGAAGATGTCTAAGGATAAAGCTGATTCTATGGACAGCTGACCCTATGGGCAGCTCAGTGGCATGATAGAACCTCTAAACCAACCCCAAATCCTACTCTGGACTCCCCGTTACATGAAGTAATGCATTTCCTTATTGTTTAAGCAAGGGTAGGTAGACTTTACGTTGCTTTCAGCTCAGAACATCCTAACAGACATTACTGTCATTCACAGATGAAGAGAAAGAGATTTGATCCAAGGCCAAGGTCACACAGCTGGTAACCCAGTTCTGTGGGGGGCAAAATGCCTTTCCAACTTGTCACCCTGCCTGAGTGGCTTTCTGTCCAATACCTGATGTGGCACCCTATCTACTTTGGCCATAGTATTTGGGGCCAGACCCACCTAATCTTTTATCATCAAGAGGTTAAGGATTACATCTGTCCATCTGTCCATCCTTCCCTCCATCAAGCGTCCATCCCATTCTTGCTGCATGTCAAGCCCTGTGCTTGTGATTCACTGGAGGACAAGATTCAGTCTTAGCCCTGAAAGAGTTCAAATGTAGAGGAAGAGACAGACCCACAGTCTCAACATCTCCTTCTCCATTCCCAAGACTTTAGTACCATCAAGACTTTAGCATCAGCCCACCGATGCCCCGATGCTCAGTCCTATTGAGTTTCTAAGCTGTTGGCAGATAATAAAAGCCCAATCTTTTATTCAACTCAGACAGATTTATATACCTTTGGAAAATTGGAATTTTCTTAAACATCAGTAAAGCAATTCAAAATCCTTAGTAATGGGGATTATATAAATATTCAACCATCACATTTCTCTGTTTATAGAGCATCAAAGTGCACAGCACATTATAAAACTTCTAATTAATCCTCATAATGCTCTGGTGTCATGAGCAAAGGGCAGATAATAACCCTATTTTACCAACGGGACCAACAGCCACTGTAACTCAGCAACTTGCCCGTGGTCATGTGGCAGACACCTGCGTTTTACACCTTCATTAACAGCACAGCTTATTAATTATAACAATTACATTAACAACTAGCATTTATTGAGAGACCCCATAAACCCGGCTCTGTCCTGAGAACTTGACACACATTAGCACATTACATCTCCATCACAACCCTGTGAAGTAGGCTCTGTGCGTGAGGAAACTGAAGCGTAAAGGGCTGTTGTATTTGTCAAAGACACTGGCCAGTCTATGTGACTCCAAATCCTTCATAGCTGCCCTTTGATTTATTGTACTTGCTGGGTGACATGTTGGGAAGTAAAGCCCTGAGTATTCTTGTCCTGAGTCTCTGCTGCCTTCCTGTGTGGCCTTAGGAAGATTTTTAGCCTCTCTGGGTCTTAGATTGCTCATCTGTTAGTGGAGCAAGGAGAGTACAGACTTTGGAACCAAACTGTAGTTTGAATTTCAACTCCACCTCTGTCCCTTACTTATCACGTAAGTCTGTAAATTTACTTCACCTTTCTGTGATTCCATTTTCTAATCTGTGAAATGGAGTTCATAACAATCCTATCCACAAAACGTGTTGCAAGAGTGAAATGAGTTCATACATGCAAAGCTCCTACAACCATGCCTAACAACTTAGTAAGTATTCAATAAATGGCGGCCATCTTTAGCATATCAGTCACATGATGTAGGGGCTGTGCTGGGTAATCTCTCAACTCTGATGATCTCTAATGACTTTAAAATCAGTGCTCTCCCATTGGTTTTGGTTTAGCCACAGGGAAATAGTACAACTCTACTAGGTATAGTGTGGGGTCATCTAGACTATTCACAATATGCTAACTATTTGCAATATGCAAACAAAATCATGGTCAAGACCCTTTTGACTGCCAATGATAGAAAACCCCAATTCAAAGTGACCGAAGCAAAAGAGAAAATTGTCTCAAGTAAACACAAAGTCCATAGGTAAATCTAGTTTCAGGAATAGTTGGGTCCAGTAATCAAACAATATTTTTCTCTTATGTTTTCTCTTGTGTTGGTTTCATTCTCAAGTAGTCTTTACCAAAATGGTAACCAAGATGACCAACCAAGAGCTCCAGGTTGACATTCTCCCAGCTAAGCAACCCCTATGGAAAGAGATCTCTTTCCTAACTGCTATAGTGAGTATCCTGGGATTGAAAGTCATTGGTCTGCACTGGGTCTCAGATTCATAAAAGAACCAATCCCTCATTGTGACCAGGGAGCTGATGGCACATTTTCACTGGCCAGGGATACATTATATGCCTGTCCCTGAAGCCACATGGATTGAGGGTGGGAGAGGGGCTCACCCAGGAAGGCGACTGCTGGGTCTGTGCCTAGGAAAAGTTTACTGCAGCACTAGCTGTCAGTCTGCAGATTTCCCAGGCTAAGGCTCCAAGAGCATAACTTTGGGCTTTAATCAGCAAAACCCTTAAGCTGCAAATCAGTGTCCCACCTCTGATCCCAGGGGTCTGAGCAGGCTCCCATCAGCCATGCTTAAATAGGAATGTTATCTATCACTTCCAGATCTTTGCACATGCTGTTCCTCTGCCTGGAAGAGCATCCTCCTTCCTCTTCTTTTCTACCCCCCTGATCCTTCAAGTCTCCACTTGGGCTTAGGAGTCACTTCCTTCATCCCTGACTACTGCCTGCCTTGGCTGGGTCACATGCACCCATGGCCCCTCGGCCCACTCGCACCCCTGCCTACATTACATGATATTGTACTTTGCTTAATTGTCTGCCTACCCTCCCCCTGACAAGACTCTGAGCAAGAGCTTTGGGAAGAGTGTGTATATCCTAGCACCACGCTGGAACCCTAAGAAGAACACCATAAATCTTTTTTGAACAAAAGAATGTCCAACGTGTCCTGGACAGTGGGATGACATACTGACAAGTCCAAGGGGGCAAGAGGGCCAGGAGCAAAGCACAGAGCGTGAGAGAGAAGTGAGAAGGCTCTAGACTATTGTCAAAAGACCCCAACATTAATGGAGACAGGTAGGTCTGCACGAGATTAGGCAAATGGTGCATGCTTGGATTCCAGCTTCAGACAGAATTTTAACCCAGGCAAACATACCATGTCCCAGAAAGATCTAGAAGGTGTGCTTAGCAGGGCCCTTTTGGAACAAGGATCCTTACCACCTCTCCTGAAAGGCACATCTAAGATGATTTCAAAAACATCTGTGCGGTTCCCACACAGAATCTTGTACTCGGAAAACAAAAACACTCTCCCACTCACTGCCTCTGGAGTGTTTGGTTCACCTCCCTCTAATTTACATGGCTAACTGGCCTCTCCCTGGTGAGCACCAGCAAAGCATGGAGATGAACATCTGACACCATCAAGGGCATCCATGCCTTCACCTCTTTGGAGAAGAGAAGGGCTCTCCGTGCAGGCTTTCACATTTGAAAACAATACACAGGTTACCCATCCCAGGCTGCCCTGCCACTGTCCTCTCCCACCTCCGCTCACCACCCCCACCCAGGAACCATGTCTGCTGAATGTGAGAAGCAGGTGTTTTGCTATTTCAAACAAGCCTGAACCCCAATTCGTTTCTCAGTAACTTGATACTCATTGGTGACGACCGTGGTTTCTCATCTAGCGTTGTTATTGATTTGGTCAGAAGTAATTAAGGAGATAATTCTTACTCAATTACATTTCCCTGAATTTCCTGAAGTTGCTAACTCTGCTCCCCGGCTGTATTTTCTTTTCTAAATTAATTTTGTCTTGACTTCGAAATGAGAATGGATATTAGGGGCTTGCTGTGCTTGTTGGCTTTCATAGGAACAAAGTGGGGCTCTGTATTTTAATTCTGACCAGGGCTCTCAAACTATTTTAATTTTTTAAAAAATAATGTAAAACATACACTGGTTTAAAAAAATTAGCAAACATGAAAAGTCTTCTACCAAAGAGTAGAAGTTCCTCTTCCCAGCCTATTTGTCACTCCTGAAGGCATTCCCCAGGCTGGCACTTCTAACACTTTCCTATTATTTCCTCAAATGATCTACGTTTCCAAATCATTTAAGTTGCAATTCTATTTCTCAGCTTGTACGTTTTAGACTTTAATGACCTCCTTCTATGAAAAATGAAGATCTGGCTTCTTGGAATCCTTACACACTCCCCATCTCCAAGTCCTCCCCCAAATAGTATTACCTTTAGTTCTACCTCTGGTTAATTCTGTAGCTTTAAAAAATATGTTATTAGGGCAGTGAAACTCTTCCATAGGATACTATCATGATGGATACATGTCGTCATATATTCGTCCAAACCCATAAAATGTGCAACGCCAAGGGTGAATCCTAATGTAAACCATGAACTTGGGGTAGTAATGATGAGTCAGTCAATATAGGTTCATCGACTGTAACAAGTGCACCCCTCTAGTGGGGAATGCTGATAATCCAAGAGGCTATGCATGTGTGGGGGCAGGAAATACATGGGAATTCTCTTGTACCTTCTGCTCAATTTTAAAGTAATATTAAAAAAAACATATTTTTTAAAAAACTATATTATATTCAGGACACCTGGGTGGTTCAGTCAGTTAAGCGTCCAACTCTTGATTTCAGCTCAGGTCATGATCTCACAGTTCCGTGAGCCGGAGCCCTGCCTCAGGCTCTGCACTGACCCTGAGGACCCTGCTTGGGATTCTCTCTCTCCTCTCTCTGACACTCCCCTCCTTGTGCTCTCTCTGTCTCTCAAAATAAATAAACTTAATTTTAAAAATTATTTTAAGTACAACTATGTTACACTTGCATTTCTGTCCCCATTCATCATAGAAAGTATCTTTTGACTCCTCACTTTATAGAGGAGATTAGTTCATCATCTCCCCTTGTGTCTTTTATTACTACTTTTACATCATCAAGATTGGCAGCCCACATTCTGTTCTGGGCCCGTAGTTAGTTTCCCAGGCTTTGTCTAGGAGTTGAATCTAAAAGTTGAAAATCAAAGACTATTACAGCTTCCTTTTCAACGGCTCATCCACCCACTCAACAAATAGCTGCCAAGAAACCACTCTGGTTTGGCACTGTGCCAGAGACCAAAGAGGCAATATGACAAGGTCACACTCCCTATATGCACTGCAAGGCTACAATTTAGAGGAGGGAGGGAAAACACACACTTTACAACATAAGCATAATAGCTGTTTAAATCAGTGGTTTTTAACTTTACATTAAAAATAAGAAACATAATAAAGAGGTAAGCTGCCTATAACAAATATTTTAAGTTAGAATTGCTGGTTTTCCTTTTCCTTTGTGAATATAAGTAGAGTCTTGGTGCTCAGGCCTTGCCCCACCTGTCTTCCCCACAGTGATCCTCAGGCTGAAGCCAGAACAGTAGATTTTACCCACTGGGGATCATATCCGTCCTCCAGGGATGGAGAGACAGTGAGAGGCATCATAGCTGCAGTTTTGTTTTGTGTCTATAAAGTTCCTTCAACAGGGAGCCTTTGCAGCATTGGATGCATTGGTCTAGAACACACTGGCTGGAAATATCACTCTGAGGGCAGCTGGGAACAAACATCTGCTCATCATGAGAGATGCCAGACCAGTCACCATGATGCCCATGGGGCCAGTGCAGACACCACAGGGGCCCCTGGGGCCATGGAGGGAGTATTCTGACCATCCTTGGCATGAATGTCCCGTCCAAGTGGTGGAGCAGGTGCAGGCATGTGTGTGTGTGCGTGTGTGTGTGTGTGTGTGTGTGTGTGTGTGTGTTTGCTTATCAAAGTATAAAATCTCTCTGGAAGGATACACAAGAACTTGGTAGCACTAGTCATCTCTGCAGAGGGAAATGACTAGCTTGAGGACAAGATGGAAGTAATGCTTTTTAACTATTTACCCTTTTGTTTGTTTTTAAACCTTTTGAAAATGCTACCTATTCAAAAGAAAAACTAAGATAAAAAATGAAATAAAACTTGAGGCTTCATCTTTGGTCCTTAGCTAGGGCCCTCATCTCTAAGCTGATGTGGCTTCCCATGGCTTCTCAGCAGTATTACCAGCATTGGGCATGTTTTCTCCTGCTTGGGGACTTCAGGAGAACCTTCATAATCCTCCCACCTACCCATCACACCTTATGTTCCAACTCCTCCTGGTTCCTTTTGTCTGAAACAGCTCTCTCTCCACTTCAGCTCAGTGACAGCTGCGGCCAATAACCTGCCCTGACCAGCCTCGAGCTGAGGTCAATGCCTGCACTTCACCACATTATAGTTAAACTGCCTGTTTGGTATCTGTCTCCCCGATTAGACCATGAGCTACTTGAGGGCAGGGAGGCTGTCTTGTTCAGCATCGTATCTCTGGCCAGTTTCTAACTCATAGCAGGTATTTAAGAAGTTTTTGAGCCTCTGGTCCCTCACGCAGTGTCCTAATGTGGCCCATGTAACCTGGCATTGAATTGCATCTTGTGGACAGCATTGTGGAAGCATTGCTTCATATCAAAGCAGCCCCGGACGCACATGAAGGCTCCTCCCCAGGGGAATGCAAGCCCCCACCAGCAATTCTGCATCTTGGCTCTTTTCCCTTTCTCTCCCCGTCCCCCCAGTCCTAAACTCATCTCTCTGCTTCTGCTATTCGTGTGGAAAATGAGGTTAAATGAATTACTAACCCATGGAAGGCTGGGTTTCTTTGGACCTTCAGGGGATTCACTGGGATTCTGCAAAGATGTTGACTTCCATCTTCCTCCAGGGAGAGAGAAAAGAAACTGAGGGTGCATGGGGACATATCCCCACCCCTCACACACACACACACATGTAAAGTGCCTGGCATGGGAATGGCAGTTGTGTGTTATGATGCTACTTTTCCTTCCTGGAACCATGGCAGACATTGCTAATCAATCCCAGAATTCTTCTGATGAGATCAGACAGCAGGGACTTCTAGACAGCCACCCCTACTAATGTAGATTGAACCTGGCACTGGAGATGCCCATTTGGAGATGGACAGAGCCCATTTGCCATGTCCAGCCTAACACATTTCCAAACACACGGGAGGTACTGAAAATTTAGGCATAATTTTTTAGGCATAAATTTAGGCATAATTATTAAACAGAAGTGCTATTGGCAAAAGATGGTTGTTACATCCTGGGGCCCATATCCTGAAGCTCCTCCAGGACTTTGAATGACAGCCCATCATATGGATTCCCATTGGCTACTGCTGCCCAACAACCGGACTGCTGGCCCCTCATATACCTCGTCTTTCAAAAGAAC
This sequence comes from Felis catus, assembly GCF_018350175.1. NCBI lineage: Eukaryota > Metazoa > Chordata > Mammalia > Carnivora > Felidae > Felis > Felis catus. The sequence continues at coordinate 15,783,507 of NC_058379.1, forward strand.
TTGTGAGATTAATGTATTTGATTAAAAACAAAATTTCTTTTTTACTGGGTGGATATAGCACATTGGCTGCTGGCACGCCAGCTCAATCCCTGGGCTGATGGAGGCTCATTGATGCTGGAGGCCAATTTCCATTTCAATCAAGTGCAAGTGGAGGGTGGCAGAGAAAAAGATTGAAGGAAACTGGGACTTGACTGAAAGCTATGGCATCTAGTGCCACCTACTGTTATATCACTGCATCGCTACCATTTCTGACCGTCTCCGGGTTGTTGATAGCCTTCATCTGTCCTTCATGAGTTTATTTGAGAATAAGTCATTCAAGTTATATTTTGTCTTTAGGATTCAATTTTTTTTTAAAAAATTCCAGATACTCACTATATAGTGATAATGATAGTAACATTCTTTGATGTGTTTAGTTCACGAAGCCAAAATACCAAGCTGCCTCTCAGTACCCTCACAGCTCCTTGGATGAAGACTGGGCAGGTGACAGGTGGGAGCCCTGATGTCCGGAGGGGAGTGACAGACCTGGAGTCACACAGCTAGAGGGGCAAGGAGCTGGGACTCTGAGTCCTCATATCCCTTCCGTATCTGTCACTCTCCCACCTCTGCTCTCCCCTGCACACCTTGGGGCCTGGCTCACACCTTGTCTGGCCCCCTCAAACCATAACTCCTACTTTAGAAATTCCAGTGTGTAATGTGGATTTCACTGGAGGGTTCATGGAAGAGATGGAATGGAGGGTAACATTGAGCCCCATGGAGGAAAAATCAATAAAACAGTCTTTTCACTGGTGCATTTTTACTGGATGTGAGTTACCACCTGCCCCACCCCAAGGCTCTCTTCCCACCCTCCATGATATATGACTCTGTGTTTATCAACTGGAACCCTTCCTCCTCTCTCTGTGTTTCCCCAGAATCCCTCTTCACACTCCTCTCCCTTCCCAACAAATCAATCACCCTCCTTAAAAACAAGGAGGATTTAAGAAACGATGAAATAATGAAATGATGCTGTCTTTGCCTTTTACTCAAAGAATTGCAAAAGACTTTTTGAATTTTCAGGGAGGCTTAATGGTTGAGGACTCAAGTTGTAACTACAGGAAGATTGGATGTATTAGAGTTCTCCAGAGAAATGGAGCCAATATGACACATATAGATAAAGAGATTCATTATAGAAATTGGTTTGTGCAACGGTGGAGTCTGACCAGACCCAAGACCTGCATTTGGGAAGCTGGAGACCCAGGAGAGCCGGTGGTGTGCATTCTAGACTGAAAGCCTCCCAGCTCAAGACCCAGGAAGAGCCAACGTTTCAGCTCAAGTCCAGAGTCAGGAAAAAAAAACATCCAATGTCCCAGTTCCAAGGGCAATCGGGCAAGAGGAGCTCCCTCTTACGAGTCTGGGGAGATAAGGCTTTTGTTCTGTTCTTCAGCTGATTGGATAAGGCCCACCCAACATTAGGAAGGGCAATCTTTGGGGCACCTGGGTGGCTCAGTCAGTTAAGCATCTGACTTCGGCTCCGGTCACGATCTCACGGTTCGTGGGTTTGCGTCCCGTATCAGGCTCTGCACCACAAGTGGGATTCTCTCTTGGGATGCTCTCTCTCTCCTCTCTCTCTGCCCCTTCCCCGCTTGCACTCTCTCTCCCTCCCTCTCTCTTTCTCCCTCTCTCAAAATAAATAAATAAACTTAAAAAAAAAAAGGAAGGGCAATCTTTTCTATTCAGTCTATCAATTTAAATGTTAAACTCATCCAAAAACACCCTCAGAGAAGCACCCAGAATAGTGCCTGAGCACCTGTGGCCCAGTGAGGTTGACACCTCAAATTAGCCATCACATGGGGGTTCTATTCTTTGCTGTGATAGCTGGCCAGCTGTATGACCTTGAATGAACTTCCTCTGTGCTCTCCTTCTGTAAGATGGGTTTATTAATAACTGTCCCATTGGGTTGTTGGAAGAAGCGAACGAGAGTAAAGGCATAAAATGCTAAACACGGTGCTGATGTGGAACAATTCCACAATAATTTGTCAGCTTACAAGACTTAGCCACCTCCCCCTCCCTCCACCTATCCCCCCGTCACAAAGCAAAGGAAGCCCGCATAGTCCACGTTTTCTGCAACCCTTTACGTTGTTGCACAGCTAGAAATCTGAGTGTGTATATGAAAGATCATAGTTTCTAAAGGTAGGAAATGAATTCCAAATAATTGTAAACACGGCACAGATCAAATGAATCCTGCAGGCCACCAGCCTGACATCTCCGTCTCTCATTTACAGATGGGAAACAGACTTGCCTAGGTTTCACAGTCATAAACAAATAGGTGTGAATGTGTTCCAGTAAAAACTCCCGATTCACAAAAGTCAACAGCAGGCTGTGGTTTGCTGGCCCCTAGACTAGATAAGGGTGAAGTGGGATGGTCAAGGAGTGCAGGACACTAATCTCCACCACGGATCATCCATGGGCCCTTGAATAAGCGGCTTAACCTCTCCAGTCCTGGGTTTCCTTTTCAGCAAAATAGGAATAAGAGTACCTCATAAAGGTTGGCATGAGGATCAAATAAACCAATGTAAAAAAGGGCCCCAACCCCAGACTCCCCATCCAGTCCCCAGGCAAGCTGTTGACATAGTCGGGGCATTGTCCCTCAGAGTGAATGTTGCTGGTGACAGATGCGGGTGGTGGTTTATAAGATTTGACACTGTGAGGGGCACCTAGGTGGCTCAGTCGGTTAAGCACCCAACTCTTGATTTTGACTCAGGTCATGGTCCCAGGGTTGTGGGATCAAGCCCCACCTCGGGCTCCACGCTGAATGTTGAGCCTGCTTGGGATTCTCTCTCTCCCTCTCCCCTCCCCCTGCTTGTGCTCTCTCAAAAAAAAAAAAAAAAAAGATTTGACACCATGAAAGGTGTGTCTCTTGGACCTCTTTCCAAGAAAGAACTTGCCATTCAACCCTAAGGACTGCAGGTAGCTGAGAGCCTCCAGCTGTTGGCACTTGTAGGACCTACCTCAGAGGCCAGGATCAACCCATCGTCCGCAGCCAAAGAACGCTGGCCATTTCTGCCCTACGTTTGGACTCCTAGTTTGCTCTAGACTTTGTCTAGATCCCCATCATGGTCTGAGGCTCTCTCTACCCAGTCTTGCTCTTTCCCTCTTTTCTCTCTCACAGGTTTATCCCAATAAGCCTCTTGCACTCCTGTCTCAGTGTCTGCTTCCCAGAGGCCCCAACAGACACAGATGTTGAAGTTTTCAAAGATTCCAGGTCATTTAGTTTGCAGAATGACCCTCACTTTTATTTTTCTGATTGTTCCTTCCTGACCACATTCAGACTGGGCATTTGGGACAGAACGACAGTGTAGGTGGGGCTCCTGGGTGGCTCAGTTGGTTGAGCTTCCAACTCTTGATTTCATCTCAGGTCATGATCTCATGGGTTTGTGGGTTCGAACCCTGCATCAAGCTCTGTGCTGACAGAGATTCTGTCTCCTTCTCTCTCTGCTCCTCCCCTGCTCATTCTCTCTCTCAATAAATAAATAAATAAACTTAAAGAGAAAGAGAGAAATACGATGCAGTTGATACTGTGTCCTCCCCAGTGCATTGCTTCAGGGCACATGACATCAGTTTGTCCCACCACTGGTGATGCTGAGTGTGCTCACACTGGTTCAGGAGGTATCTGTCAGAGCTTGTCTTTATGCAAGTACCTTGTTCCCTTTGTAATTAACAGCTAATCTGTAGGGCTGAACCTTGAGACTGTGATATATTCATCTCGTCATTCAGCAAATGATGGATTACACTCAGGGTCAGACACTGTGTCAAAAGCTGGAGATCAGAAGCTTTCTTCCCAGGAACCATTGTCATCCTTCTCTTCCCCCAGAGATTCCTGCTGCTTATTCTGTTCTTAGGGTCCCAGCATAAGACTCACTCTTCATCCCTCCCCTGGTTAACCATCCCCTTTTCCCTACCCCACTACTCTCCAGGGCCCCAATATTCCCCAGGCCCCCCCACGTTGTTTCTCCTGGGAGTTGAGAAAAACAAGAATGGTTAAATCAAAATACTCTAAAGGATGCACCCTGCCTTCCATGAAGAAATTCTTTAAAAAATTCAATAGCACACTTCCTATTTCAGCTTGAAGTGTCTACATGGGAATGAGGTCACTAGTTCTGGGTCATCCCTACATAGGTAGGTATGTGTCTTATATCTTTAAGAAAAAAAACACCAAAAACCAAACAAACAAAAAACCTCATTCCCCCCAAAGGAAAGTGCCGGTCACCATCATAAAACCACCCAAAGTTTAAATATCAGTCTGCAAACTATGATCTCTGGTTTCATGCATATACCCTTGCCATGGATCCTACCCACTCTCTGCCTATTTTGTTCTTTACAGCTTCTCCATAAGGAGTCTGAAATTTGCTAATCATCTTCCTTGCTCCTCAATGCTCTCAGCTTTTCAAATGGTCTCCCTTCCCCCTCACCACTTGACAGAGCTTCCCAGCTGTTCCCCTGATGTCTGTATCAGCCCAAGTACATTTAGCAGGAATTCATTTCCATCTTAATCTGATTCTAGGAAGTAGATCATATTTTAAGAAGTAACAAAGGTGGGTTTGGAACAGTCGATAAAAAGACAGAGAACAACAGATATTTAAAAGATCGGCTTGCCAACAAACCATTCTGATGTTTCACCATATAAAAATTTTTGTGACAAAATCCAGTGGGCAAACTCTGGAGGCAGTATCTTTAAATTAATAGCTAGCAACTGCTATCCCTTATTTAGCCCCCACTACGCAAAATGGGAATCAGAATGAAGTCATGGTTAAGAATACAGGCTCGGGGGGGGGGGGGCGCCTAGAGGGCTCAGTGGGTTAAGCATCCGCCATCAGCTCAGGTCATGATCTCACAGTCCATGAGGCTGAGCCCCACGTCAGGCTCTGAGCTGTCAGCACAGAGCCTGGAACCTGCTTTGGATTCCGTGTCACCCTGTCTCTCTGCCCCTCCCCTGCTCATGCTCTGTCTCTCTCCGTCTCAAAAATAAATAAAAACATTTTTAAAAAATTAAAAAAAAAAAAGAATACATGCTCTGGTGTCACTTGAACTTGAGTTCAGACCCAGAATTTGCCATTTGACAGCATGTTGTGTTCACTTTTCAAAGCCTCAGCTTGTTCCTCTATAAAATGGGGATAATAATATGGCAAGGTAAATGGAATCATGTATTTCAAATGAAAACACACTTAGAACAATGTATGGCATATAGATGAACAATAATGTTGTTGGTAGACAGTATTAACTCCATTTCACAGATGGGGAAACAGACTTGGGGAGGATATGCAACTTGCCTAAGTTCAACTCCTAAGTGACAGAGCCAGGACTCAAACCTGGGTCTTTCAGACTAAAAAGCTCTTTCTTTTCATTCCTGCCACCTCCCACTTCTCAGCTATCAGGTTAAACCAAATCGCTTCCAAATGTTACTATGAATCTGAATATTCACAGTACATGAATATTAAATGTGAATGTACCTGCCCCCAAACCAACCCCAGCTAAGCCTCCAATGAGTTGTGTTCCTCCTCTCCCCGCCACATTTATCAGCGTTTAACCTGACACCTTACAGGATGTCATGTGGTGTTTCTCACAGACGCTGTCAAAGACTCATTTATAGATCAATCAGAATAAGGACACACGCTGTAGGAAAATGTGGACATGGCAGAGATTTGACTTTGTTTTCCAGGAAACAAAGAATGAAGTCATCCCCTACACTCTACAAGTCAACGGAATAAACCAAAGGCTCTTAAGGCCAATGGCACTCCCGAGGGAAGCAAGGATAGAAAATTAAAGTCAACAGTCCCAGGATGGTTTTTATTAATCTTGGCTGGAAGTAGTCACAGAAAGCAAGGCAAAGAACATCCAAAGGGATGGTGATAGGGTTATACTTGACTTTTATTTTCTCCCAACTTTTTAAAAAAATCTTTTCTTGATTTTCCACAATGTTCATTAGTTAGTTTCATAACCAGAATACAATCTTAAACATAGAGTTGTATTGCAAACGTGTTACCAGGGTAGGGAGACACATTAATCAGTGTCAGCAGGGAAGAAATATTTAGCATCAGTTTGTTTATCCGGGATAAGGGCTTAAAGTGTGTGGAGCACAGGACATATAAATTTTGGTGCAAGAGGAAGTGGGCTATGAAGATCTGGAATAGATGATACAACTGACCCTTCACCAACACAGAAATTAGGAGCACTGACAGCACCCCACACACACATACGGTATCAAAAATATGTATATAACTTTTGACTCCCCCCTACAACTTAACTACTCATAGCCTGCTGTTGACCAGAAGCCTTACTGGTAACATAAACAATCGATTAACACATATTTTGTGTGTTATATGTAGTATACACTGTATCCTTAAAATAAAGTAAGCTAGAGAAAAGACAGTGTTATTAAGAAAATCATACAGAAGAGGAAATACACGTATAGTACTCTTCTGTACAAAGTCCAAGTAAAAGTGGATGTACGCATTTCAAACCCATGCTGTTCCAGGTCAGCTATACTTCCTAGGGAAAAGAAACTGGGAGAAGTAGGTGGGTTCTGGTTACTCTAGAAACCTGAATTGTGATAATGATTTTGAGAGAGAGAAAGAATGATCCCAATTCTGGAAAGAATGATCCGAATTCTGGATATGCATCTCAGCCAAGGAAAATTCTAAGAACCTCAAACTTAGGACCCAAAGATAAGAAAGATCCAAAGTTACCATCTGCAAAGGGATCCGTATAAATCAGGAAAACCAGATTTATAGTCCAAAAATAACTGGTCAGCTCCCAGAGCATAAACTATAACCACAGCCATTTGATGTTGGCCCTCATTTCCATTTTCATTTCCTGCTCCCACGGGGGGGGGGGGGGGGGGGGGGGGGGGCTGATCCTTGCAAACTACATTTCCCAGGTGCCCTTGCCAGCTGGCTTCCCGAAGAGGAAACTGGAGGGTCAGAGGAAGGGAGAGGCCAGAGTATTTCTCTCCTTCGCCCACTTAGCTTCTGGTGGCAGCTCCCGAATGAAACTACATCTCCTCCACGGGCCCACCTTTTGCCAGGTGGATTGGGCTGGACTGGGCTTTTGAAGGCTGCCTCTCTCCTTAGCCCCTCCATCCAAGCTAGGCTGTCAATCTCTAGCTTGTCATGCTATCCCTTATTTAGCGTTTCAATTCTTCCAACACCTTTGTGATTGCTTCCCTATATTAAATTCCCTGTATTGAACTATCTGGCATGAGCTCTGTTTCCTGCCTAGGCCCTGCTAAAATAATCTACTAACTTACATCATTTTAGCCTAGTGTGCTAAAATAATCTACTAATCTACATCACTCCAGACTCCGATTACTCAATTTAAAGCAGCCCTGAAAACTTACACTTAGCTCATATTGATAGAATCAGTCAGAATTGCTTTACAAACACGAACACGCTATTATTTTATTGGACAACTAATAAAGGTAAATTATTTTTAAAGAAGAGAAAAAGATGACCCAAATTAAAAGTTACCACTTACCTATAATTCAAACATCCTGCAATAATATCCCTACTAACAATCTGTTACATTTACTTTCAACCTATTATGTTATTGCATATATACCTTGCCATATATCATTACTTTATTTAATTTTTTTAATGTTCATTTATTTTTGAAAGAGAAAGAGAGAGCACAAGCAGGGGAGGGACAGAGAGAGAGAGAGGGAGACACAGAATCCGAAGCAGGCTCCAGGCTCTGAGCTGTCAGCACAGAGCCCGACAAGGGCCTCGAACTCACGAACCTTCAAGCCGTGAGATCACGACCTGAGCCAAAGTCAGAACCTTAACCAACTGAGCCACCCAGGTGCCCCTATATATATATCATGACTTTAAAATATAATTTGTATTAGTGTATATGTATTTTTAGAAATATCTACAGATTTTTATGAATATGAATCTTAAAACTCTCTAGATCTAAGTTCTTTACATTTTTGAGACATGTGGTTTTACTTGAAATTATATTCCTTTCCATAGCAACAAATATACATGGATAGCAACATTAACTAGTAGCACCAAATTCAAATGCATTGTATGCCGTGACCTGGATAGACCATGATTTATCCCCTCAACGCTCATTGTTGGACACTTAAATGTTTTTCACTATTATTAATAATGTTGTGATAAGAATCCTCATGGATAAATCTTTTTATCCTTGCTGAAAAATTTCCTGGGTAAAAACAGAATTGCCGGGCATGAGCGTATGTGTTTTTAAGGCTACGTATACACATGGCTAAACTGCCCTCCAGAAAGCTGTAAAGATGGTGATTCTTGGATGTCGTGTGTACTTTTAATTGTGCTAATATCAAATAGTGTTCGTAAACGTCCTGACAACCGGAACTCCCTCCTTCAATGCCATTATTACTGCTGGCTTATTATAATTGTAATTAAATAATAGTCGCTTCCTGAGCGACTATTGTGAAAATCGCTTCCTGAGAATTCACTGAAATGATGACATAATTGCAGGGATTTGGGGGCTGGATCTTGTCCTGCTAAAGTTTTGTGTCAAGTGGGGGGGACAACTTGACTTTACTGCTATAAATTGGTCAGCACCAGCCCTAATCAATACAAATTTTCTTCTACAGGCAACTGTCAGTAGGCAACATTTGGAGAGGGAGGGGAATGTGTGAAATTTGGACAGTATCATATTTGCTTCCTGAGGGGAGTAAAACTTGAGACATTTAAGAGAACGATGTGTAAACAATTGTGACTTCAAGCAGGGTTTCAATCTCATATTTTCAAATTATCGGGCAGGGAAGTTTGAGTGTGTTTGGTTTTTCATTGTTCATAAATATTTTTAATTTACAATATCTTTTAAGAAAGTTACTTTGGTCCCGTAGGGAAGAGTTATAGAAGGTTCAGAAAAAGAGAGGGATTAGGAAGATAGGTAACAATGACTTCAAACTTTGATCTCAACTTGGCCAATCTCATTGGTTTCACTGCGAAATGCACCAAAATGGATGTCATCTGATGTTGATCACACAAGAGGGGAAGGGAAGGGAAAAGAGGATGAGTTCTAGTTAAAATAATTCTTAAATTTTTTTTAATGTTTATTTATTTTTGAAGGAAAGACAGAGTGTGAGTGGGGTAGGGGCAGAGAGAGAGGGAGACACAGAATCTGAAGCAGGCTCCAGGCTCTGAGCTGTCAGCACAGAGCCTGACGTGGGGCTTGAACTCACGAACCATGAGATCGTGATCTCTGAGCTGAAGTTGGGGCACTTAACCCACTGAGCCACCCAGGTGCCCCTAGTTAAAATAATTCTATCTATTGACGGGCTTGGCACACCCAAGGGAAGACATTTTTCGGATAGAAATCTTATGGTTGTGGGTAACAGAAAATCTAACTCAAGCTGGCTTAAATAATAAAGGAAATGTTCATGAAAAGCCTAGTAAAGCCTGATTAGTTCAAAAAGGCACCAGGGAACAAGTTTTTCTTTGACTCTCCTGTCTTCCCTCACATCTTCTTCAACTAGAGGCAGGTGCTCCTCATGGGCACAAAATGGCTGCCAGCAACTCCCACAGATCATCTGCTCCTTCAATTATAGTCAATTAGGAAAGAGGACTTCTCCACCTGTGGTTCCTTAGAGGCTCTAGGAACCATGCTTTCTAGAAGCCCCTGGCAAACGTCTGCATGCATCTCATTTGCCCAAACCACATCACATGACCAGTCCTTAACCAGTCACAGTGATGGGGGATGGGCTGTGCTGTTTGGCTTCAGCCACTCAGGACCACCCCTGCTGCAAGTGCCCCATGGGGGGGGGGGGCATATGGTCTAGTGAGGGAGCTAGTATCACAAGGGAGAGTACTACATATTGTAACATGACTTCCCAAAGAACTCAGACATCTCCGTATGTCAACAAATATATTTCCATCCTTATACTGTCATCACACTTAATTGCTGTATACTATTCCATTGTTTAGATGCACCATAATTATTTGACCTGTCTTCTATTGTGAAGACGAACAGGGAGTTACCGTGAGTTTCCTCTTACAAGCAGCATCCCAGTGAGTGGTTTTGCTGATGGATCTCCGTGCCCATGCAGGGATATTCCCACAGGACGCCTGACAGCAGAAGGATCATTATACCCTGAGGCAAGCACACTGTGGCAGCATTTAGGGTGCGCTTGACGCATCACCCTTCAGAAAAGTCACCACAACGTATTCTTCCACCAGCTTCACTGAAACCACCCATTTTCCCATAATGTCTTGGCACTTCCTTTGGTTAAAAAAAAAAAAGAATTAGTACTTCAGGCATTCATTTCCAGGCAGGGTAATCCAGATAATGATCTTGCTGTTGTTCCACTAAACTGGGGCTGAGAAAAGTGACTCTTATATTAGAATACAGTTAATTTAACTCTCTTCTTTACATTGACCTGGTATCCACCTCCGAGTAATGAATTTAAGTCTTATGAGGTTTCCCTTATGGCTAGGCAAGGCCAATGATTACCGGAATGGCAAAGAAAAACCCATGAACAATCACCTGGTTAATTCACTCATAAAACCCTGCTACAGGGGCGGCGAGGGGGAAAAGGTACCATTGACAAGATTCACTTCTCCAAATCAGCTGCCTACACCGCCAACAATGATTATTAACATTTCATTCTTTGCTTTGCTTTGAGTATAATGTTAATATCAAGAGCCTCCATTTATCAAACGCTTGCTACGAGTCAGGAATTTGGCGATGAATTGTCCCAACAAGGTAAGAATTATTCCTCCTCTCTGCTGAGAAAGAGGCCCAGAGAGGTTGAGCAATTTGTCTGAGATCAAACAGCCAGTCACCAGACAGAACCAGGGTAAGAGCTCAGGTCTGCCTATCTCCAAAGCCCTCGTTGCTTCCACTGTGCACACGGCCCCTCTCTGGTGTAGAGGAGGTCACTGTGCTGCCCAGGACCCCTTCCAACCTGGTCAGAGATCTTGGATGAATGCCTGAGCCTCCTGCAGCCTGGCTCCATTTGTAACGGTGCACTAACACTTTTTTCTTTCACTTCTTGGCTTCCCATCAGGTCCCAGACAAGCCGATGAAGAGCATCAAGTACAGGGACAAGGAAATCATAAACCTCAAAAAAGACCTTGCACGAAGCCGGTGAGTGAGCCCGCAAGGATTAACCCATAGATGCCCTGACAGAGATGAGCAGGCTACGGGGCGGTCCCTACGAGTCCTTGCTAAATCCCAAGGTCCCCAACACTAAACATTAAGCAGAAGACTTGCAGGAGGGTGTCCTTTGGCTGGACTTTCCAGAGAGTATCTTTACTGGACTAACCTCTCCACTAGCTGCCAATCACTGCCTAGAATTCCCTTTGCGTTCCTTCCTGGACCTGAATCCAACTCAAGACAGTTCCCATGTGCTCCAGAAAAATCTCTCCTTTTTACTCCAGACGCACATCATGGTTGCCCAGAGTCAGACAGACCTGGTCTCAAACACCGGCCCTGCTACCTTCCAGCTGGTAACGTGGCAGAACCTATTGAACCTCCCCGAGCCTCTGTGTCCTCATCTGTAAAATGAATATGATATGAGGTTGTTAGAAGGACTGGGTGAAATAAAGCAGCTAAAGTGCCCCTTGTGTGGCCTTTAACACAATGCCATCCCTATCCAACCTCCCACCCCACCCAACCCCTTCCTGTAAAATAGCATGAACAAACTGAGGTCTAACCCTATCTTAGTCATCTCTGGACGGTGAGCTGGGCTTTTTCTCCCTCTCACCTCTTAACTCTGTCCTGGGACCTGCAACGTTCCAAGGTGGGATCATAAATGGGACTTTTGGCAAAACACCTCAAGGCACGGGAAGAGATGGAGACTCTCTGAGCACAAAACACGTAAAGATGTGCTGAGAGGGGGGGTCATACAGGCAGTGTGGAAGGCCCGTTTATCTTCTGTGTCTCCCACTCTGAGCCAGACCACAATGCAAGTCAGGGCAACACATTCTCGTTCTTCACCTCCCTCACCCGGAAGCTCCCTCTGTCTCTACTGCCCATCTGCGTCTCCACACCTTCCCCGTCCAGGAGCACAGCTGATGGTACTGGATGCAAGAGCCCAAGAGGGGGCTGCAAGGTGTGGGCATGAAAGGTGGGGAGGAAGAATGGCATGAAGGGACGAAGGCACGCATCAACACCCCCTGTCCGGGAGAAACGTTAATTGCAAGCTGTGCATGTAATTTTAAATTTTTGAATAGCCGCACTACTATTGAAAAGTAAAAAGAGACAGGTGAAAGTAATTCTAATACCATATTCTATTTAACCCAACATAGCCGAAGTGTTATCAATTATCATGTAATCAATATAAAACATATTGATGAAATACTCTATTCCATTCTTCATACGTGATGAAAAGTGACAAAGTGATACAAAATGAGCAGTGATGAATTACACTCAGGGCACACATCAGTTTGGACCAACCACCTTTCAGGTGCTCAGTAGTTACTATGGACTGAATTGCACACCACCCCCCAATGCACATGTTGAAGCCCTAACCCCCAATGACTATATGTGGAGATAGGACCACTAAAGAGGTAATTAAGGTTAAGTGGGGGTTCATAAAGGTGGGCCCCTGAATCAACAGGCCTGGTGTCCTTCTCAGAGGAGGAAGAGACATCATCAGGAAGGTACTGTCTGAAAGCCAAGGAGAGAGCCCTCAGGAGGCACCAACCCTACTGACACTTGACCTTGAACTTCCAGGCTCCAAAACTGAGAAAACAAATGTCTGTTGTTTGAGCCATTCAGGCTGTGGCATTCTGTGAGGGCAGCCTAAGCAGACTAATAGTCAATGTCGAGGTAATCCTGCAGAGAATGTCCCCAGCTCGAGAGCGGATGGACCTCAGTCTCAGAAGCTCGTGGAGAGCTGAGCGCAGGGATGGCATGTGAACTTGGGTCTCAGAATTGAGGGCTGAGACCCACAAGGACTCCTCCATTACTTGTGGACATATTGGCCTCTAGAGTATTCGAACCCAGGCTCGAGAGGGCTTTTGAGGCTCAGGCCTTGGGAACCTTGGGGGGAGTAGTGTCAGAAAGTCAAGAGCTACCTGAATGGGGGCAGCAAAGAAAGAGGCTCGTGTAGCTGAGAAAGAACACCTCAACCGGGATCTGTACTCTGCTCCACGGCCATGCCTGGAGGACATTCCAGGCTTCAGAAGGAATGGTGCAGCACAGAATGTGGATCAGAGGTGAAGTTCAAAATACAGAACCATCTGTATGTCACGGGCACCAAACAATCGGAACAGACACCGGCCATATACAACCATTGTAATCAGGTTCTTACCAGCTGAATATTATCAATCTTGAGGTAGATGGTTCTGACCCAAAACCTCAGCTGCAAATACATACCAGAATCTTGGGAGCCTGAGAAATGAGAGTTTCCATTTTAATCTGTATCCTGTAGACAAACAGCTGATAACTAAAGGTACCAACAGATGGCTCGACCTATGTAAATTCCAGATACCAAGACTCAACCCAGCACAAGGAGGGCGACAAAGCTGAGCCAGCTCAAACCAGAGCTGAATGCGAAATTTCCAGCAAATGTGCAAGCCAGTTATTAGACACAGCTACAGTTTAAAATTCAATGATATGAACTCACAATTAAATGCATCACATTAAAACAAAGGTAATAAATACTCAAAACCCATCACTTCCTAATGATGCCATACATTTCACTCTTCTCTGTGCTCTTGACGTTATTTCTGGTTATGGTATCTGTTCGGTGGAAATGTTGTAGAACAGGAGCGGCTGCAGGCAAATGTCTGCCCAGCTCTACATTCACTGACATCACGTCGGTAGCTCAAAATCAGCCACAGTGGAAATATTCACGGCACAGAAATCCACAAATGCTACAAATCAGGGCTTATTTGTACCCCCCCTCCCTTCCCCCGCCAAGAGAGATGGTTGTGGAGCATTCACCGGCACATCCCTGGGGACATGCTTCCTCTCCCCCACCAACCAAGGTTGAACTTTGGACTAAGCCAGCAGAACACAGGGGCTTTAGTCAAAAGGTGATAAAGACAGTGGCTTTTCTGCCACCCCTGAGTTGGCAGGCTGAGACTGTCACTCCTGCCAGACGCATTTACCACGGCTCTGAAACTAGCTAGAATTTAACATCCTCACTGGACAGGCTTAGCCTGTCCAAACGCTGGACATGAAAGAGAATGTGGAAAAGGCCACACAGAAAAGCCACAAGCGAGAAAACAAGAAACAACAATAAAGTGTTCCACCTGGCCACGCTCTCGGATTCCACTGACATTTAAGGAAACAGCGAGTCCCCTTCAGAAGGAAACATCCTGCTTTCCAGGGGAAATCTCCTCCCCAAGAGATGCAAACCCTGTGTGCCCATCTCCCAGTATTAAATGAGGCGAATTATTAGCAAAGATGTTGTCTTTCCCACTTACTGTCTTTCCAACCCACTTCGCCGATTAGACTTTAGCCTACCTTGAACCAAACACCTTGACTACCTCCTAGATTTTTTTTTAATGTTTATTTATTATTGAGAGACAGAGAGACAGAGCATGAGCACAGGAAGGGCAGAGAGAAGGGGAGACACAGAATCCGAGGCAGGCTCCAGGCTCGGAGCTGTCAGCACAGAGCCCGACGCGGGGCTCGAACCCACGAACCGTGAGATCGTGACTTGAGCCGAAGTCGGACGCTTAACCGACAGAGCCACCCAGGCGCCCCGACTACCTCCTGGATTTTTATTTAATACTTCAGCCCTCTTATAATTCAATGACACCATCCCCAGTTTCATGGCCAGTTTAACATGATGCTAGAAAGAATAAAAACCTAACTGCTTTCCTCCTCGCCTGCTCTGCCAGATGTTCGGTGGCACCAGGCAGCCTGCCACGCGCTTGCTCACGGAATCTCTCCTAGTGGAAGCTGACAATCGGGGTGTCTGCATGTGCCCAGTTCTTGGATGACTCATGAAGCCGATAACCTATCTTTCTCCAAAGCTGCTGGTGCTGTTTATTGCAAGTGTTTTAAGGAAAATAAACATCTCTGCAACTAAAACTAAAACATTGACTTGGAGCTATGATCTGCCCATGGCCAAGTTTAGTTAGGTGAAGGCAACTGCAAAGACACAGGGAGAAATTACCGCCCTGCCCCCCCCCGCCCCCCCACAAGTTCCCCAGCAGACCCCAGCAGGTACAGATTATGCAAGTGTTTGAGATTTTGCTTTAGAGCTCCATTTGGTAGACAGCTGAAGCAAGGCAGTTAGAAATAACAAAGGTGGGGGCGCCTGGGTGGCGCAGTCGGTTAAGCGTCCGACTTCAGCCAGGTCACGATCTCGCGGTCCGTGAGTTTGAGCCCCGCGTCAGGCTCTGGGCTGATGGCTCAGAGCCTGGAGCCTGTTTCCGATTCTGTGTCTCCCTCTCTCTCTGCCCCTCCCCCGTTCATGCTCTGTCTCTCTCTGTCCCAAAAATAAATAAACGTTGGAAAAAAAAATTAAAAAAAAAAAAAAAAGAAATAACAAAGGTGGAATTCTGGTAATGGAAGAAGCTTTTTTTCTCTTTGTAAGAGGTTAGGCACTTCTTGGTTCTTCCTCAGTTTTCTGTGGTCACTCATTTTCATCAACAAATATTGAACATCAGGTATCACCAGGGATACGCCAGGCATGACTGGATATACTGGAGACACGGCAGTGAACAAAACATTCAAAATCCCTGTCCTCAGTGAATAAGAGGCAATGGTGTGCATTAAAATGGGGCAAAGACAACAAACAAGTTAGTGGGTGATGAAATAGGATGGAGAAGGGAGTGTTGGTTATATGAGACTATAAAACACGGTGATGCAGGGCGCCTGGGTGGCTCTGTCAGTTAAGCATCCGACGTTGGCTCAGGTCATGCTCTCACGGTCTGTGAGTTTAAGCCCTGTGTCAGGCTCTGTGCTGACAGCTCGGAGCCTGGGGTCTGCTTTGGATTCTGTGTCTCCCTCTCTCTCTCTCTGCCCCTCCCCCGCTCCTGCTCTCTCAGAAATAAATAAATATTTTTAAAAATTAAAAAAACAAAACCACCAAGGTGATGCCTATAGCCTGGTGATGGGGAGAAAGCTGCTATTTTATCTAGAGTGGCCAGAGGAGGCTGTTCTGTAAAGGGGCTGACATCTGGATGGTGAGAACCATTCACATAAAGATATAGGAGGAAGGGGGGTGGAGGACAACAGGTGTATTCCAGAGGAAAATAGTGGATGGGAGCCAAAGTTGGAACAAGCTGGAAGTGTTAGAGAAACAGAGAGTAGCCAGTGTGGCTGGAGCTGAGTGAGAGAGTGTGAGAGAAGCAGTTAATGAAATTAGAGAAATGGACCTCAGGCCTCATAGGCCATGGTGAGCATTTGGGTCCTAGTCTAAATGTAATGAGAATCCACTGGAGGGTTCTGAACAAGAGAAGGATATGATCTGATTAAAACAAAAGTTTTTAATGTTTATGTATTTTTGAGAGAGAGAGAGAGAGAGAGAAAGAGAGCGAGCCTGAGCAGGGGAGGGGCAGAGAGAGAGGGAGACACAGAACCCGAAGTAGGCTCCAGGCTCTGAGCTGTCAGCACAGAGCCCTGACACAAGGCTGGAACCCACGAACCATGAGCTCATGACCTGAGCTGAAGTCAGACACTTAACCAACTGAGCCACCCAGGCGCCCTGGCTATGATCTGATTCTTAAGAGAACATTCCATATGCTGCCTAGAGCCCAGTTGAAAGGCTGTAAGAGTTGACAATGGTCTGGCCGGCAAATAGCAGTGAACCGGGGAGAAGTGGGTAGACTCAGGATTTATTTAGAGCCACAGGACTGGCTAATGGATTGGATGTGGGGGACAAGGGAAAGGCAGGGTCAATGTGCTACAATGACTCGTTGATACCTCTGCCTCCTTCACTAGGATATAAGATCTACAATAGTCTACACTATATCATGTCCACGTTAACAGTTCCCAAGTGTTTGTTGATGGGATGACTTAATTCTTTATGAGGTAACAACGTTTAATAAGGGACATTCACTTTGAGATATGGTTTGTGTCTGAGCTGGTAAGTAGAATGAGTTTTTCCCAACTTTTTTTTTTCCTGGACACAATTAGAGATGAGACTAATAAATTAATTAAAAGTTACATCCAGGATGATAGATAGGCGGCTCGTGTACTCCCACTTCTCTCTCCTGTGTCCAAGGCAGACATCACTAGTGGATCACAGCACTCTTTCAGTCTGAGTCCAGATTTGGTCTTGAAAATTCTCTATGCACAGGCTGTAATTTATTTGCCATCTCAAAAGGAGACTCTGGTGTCTATAATGACACCTTACTAACTCCATTTGAGGGTTGGCATGCAAGAGACCAACAGGAGGAACAGACCTCAACCAAATCCCTTTATGAATGAGGCTGATTTTTAATCAGTGAATTTAAATAGCTGGAAAAATTATTGTTGACCTCAGACATTCACTGGCGGTTCTCAGCAACTTCTACGTCTCACCATTCAACACCCAGGACCTCCACGTCCACAGCCTGTAACTCAGAACGTCTTCATTTACAAGTTCAAGACTGACTTGGCCCACCAGCCCCTCCCCCTGACTTGAGACCTGCCTCAAAGCCCCAGAATTGTTTCAGAAAAATGGATTTACATGCTGGTCAATGCCTCGGATGCAGGCAAAGTTAAGGCTTCTGAATTGCACCTTATGAATCATTCAAAGAAGCCCTCAGTGCCTCCCCCCCATGTCACATCATCCCCACACCCTGCAGCCAGCGGGTGGACTTTAATGAGTCCCCTACATGTTCCATAAAGGCAAGCACTTGGCCCTACGTCCTTAGCCCAGAACTGATAAACACAGCCGCGTGCCCAACGGGTAGGTCACCGCTGTGGGCTGGAGGAACCTGGCTCAAGTTAATTGCATTTTTATCATCTTGAATGTGACCCAGAGGCCCTGCCCATTTTTTTCTCTGTTACTGATGTCTTCGTGTGTCTTTGACACTTCTAGTTAACCGTAGATCGAGGGCAAGTTTTCTTCTCTGCTTTTCTTACACCGCTCTCCACTGAGGGTAGATATCTTTTTAATTCTTTTCCTTGTGGCTAGGGCTACCTCAGAGGATCCCACATAAAAATTAAAAAAAAAAGAATTAAAAGACCATGTTTTCAAATCTAAGCATCATAGTAACTTGAACCCTTGAACCTTTGGCCACATAAGGATTCGCACAATACTTCGTTTTCTGAAATTCTTTCCCAGATGACAGGCAATGTGCTCAGTCTTATAGTTAGGCTTGGGGCCTTACATGATACAGTTGGAAGTGCATTAGCTTTGGAGTCAGCGGTGGATTCAAATCCCAGCTCTACCAGCAATTAGCTAGGCGTCCATGAACAAAATCAACTCACTGCTCTAGACCTCAGTTTCTTTATCTATGGTATGGGATACAGAGATAACAAGATCTGCTTCACACTGTTGCTGGCATTTGTGAGAACAGAGATGGGTGAGGAATGCAGGAATAAGTCAACAGAAGGTAGTCTTTGTTTTTTTGCTGGTTTTGTGAGATCATCTGAAAATGTTCACAGGCAGTGACAAAAAAGCGTCAACGTTGGAGACAAACAGTCCCAGCCTTGTCCCTTATCTGCTAAGTGGTCTTGCTCTGGTCATTTTACCTCCCTGAACCTCAGTTTCTCATCTGTAGGATGGAATCAATGTCTCCTTCCAGGGATTTCTTTGATGAGAACAAAAGGAGACAAGGTGTATCACATCTTCTATTCCACTTCGTTCCTTCCCCTAGCTCTTCTAATGCTCTGAGAACAGAGATGAGACCAGGGAATTCAGAGTTGCCACTTACAAGCCACATAGTGATGAACAAACTACCTAATTTCTCTGAGTCCCAGAGTGGGGATTGCATAAAATACTTTCTCCCTCTCACAGGGCTCTTGTGAGGATTAAATGAGTTAATACATGTGAAGCATTTAGAACAGTGCCCGACCCATGGTAAGTGCTTGATAAATGGTAGCTGTGTATTTTACATCATCCGTGTACCCTGAGTGACTGTAACTATTTTACAATATGATCGCGATCTCATGGATTCCTCCCTGTCCCTAGTCAGGGAGCTCCAGGCACAGTGCAGCATGAGATGCAGGAATATCACACCCAATCCCAGATTCTGAACCTTGGAGGGTTATGTTTTAAGGCCAGCTAGAGCCAATACGATAGGGAGAGGTGGGGAGTCAAGAAGGATAGTTCATAAGTGGAGACTGTGCAAATCAGCGGTTAGTACTGGATTTCCAGATTAATTTTAAATCTCTTCCTATGGGGATTGTTGAACAAGCCATTACTCTAATGGATGTAACCACAGGCTGCACAATAAAGCACTAATCCACCACTTAGAGCAGACGCTGCATGCATTAAGCCCTGTAATTTTTAAAAATTTTTTTATTGAAATATAACATAATACAGGAAAGCACACAAATGATTAAACTCAATAGACTTTCGCAAAACGAACACACCCCGCTAACCCACACCCCCATCAAGAAAAGGAACATTACCAAGGCTCCCCCAGAAAGCGTCCTTGTGTCCTCTCCAGTCACCACCCCACCCCCAACCCCCAAAAATCGCTATCCTGAATTCTGAGGCTGAGATCAGCTCCTCCTGTTTCAAACTTTACATAAATGAAATTGTACAGTTGGAGCTCTTTATATTATCAGGTTGTTTTCATCCAACATTATGTTTCTGGGGCTTATCCATACTGTCTCATAAAGCTGGATGGAGTTTGGTCTTTCTCAGATCCCTTCTAATTTCCATTTGGTGAAGACAGCACGACGCATTCATTATGGTATTGATGGACATTTGGGTTGTTTCCACTTTGAGGGGGTACTATGAACAGAGCTGCTGTGAACATGCTTGTACATGTGTTTTGCTGAACATACGCATTTCTGTTGCAAATATACCTAAAAGTGGAATTATTGCTCATCGAGTTTGCACATGCTCAGCATTACTAGATACTTCTGTATCTCAAGCCCTATTTTTTAAAAAAATTTTAATGTTTATTTATTTTTGAGAGAGAGAAAGAGAGAGAGAGAGAGAGAGAGGGCATGAGCAGGGGAGGGACAGAGATAGGGAGACACAATCTGAAGCAGGCTCCAGGCTCAGAGCTGTCAGCACAGAGCCCGACGCTGGGGTCGAACCCACAAACCGTGAGATCATGACCTGAGCCGAAGTCGGACACTTAACCAACTAAGCCACGCAGGTGCCGCCCCCCCCCCCCCCCCGCCAAACTCTATTTTTTTTTTCAACGTTTATTTATTTTTGGGACAGAGAGAGACAGAGCATGAACGGGGGAGGGGCAGAGAGAGAGGGAGACACAGAATCGGAAACAGGCTCCAGGCTCTGAGCCGTCAGCCCAGAGCCCGACGCGGGGCTCGAACTCACGGACCGCGAGATCGTGACCTGGCTGAAGTCGGACGCTTAACCGACTGCGCCACCCAGGCGCCCCCCCAAACTCTATTTTTTAAACAACTTTCAAAACATACACCAATAAGACAATCTTGAAAAACTAGAAAATACAGATCAGTAGATATAAATAAGTAATGGAACCACACACAAGTACATCACTAAGGAATGATTATTCATATTTTGGCATATCAACTTCCAAAATTTTTCTATACAGACATGTAATTTTAATAAGGCAAGAGAACCACTCTGCCTGCACCATTTGGTAACCTGATTTTTTTTATTCAGCAACAGATTATGAACATCTTCCATGCAACAAATGCACATCTACAACTCCATTTTTTAAGGTTTTTAGTATGAAAATGTTCAGATATCCATAAAGGCAGACAGAATAATATAATTAATACATATTAATTATATTAACAATATATATATTGCTAAAATATTAAGAATATTAACAAATATTAACAATATATAGATCTTTTTTAAGAGAGAGAGAGAGAGAGCTAGCAGGGGAGAGGGGCAGAGGGAGAGAGAATCTTCAGCAGGCTCCACTCTCAGCACAGAGCCCTTAGTGGGGCTCGATCCTATGACTCTGGGATCATTACCTGAGCCGGAAACAAGAGTCAGACACTCAACCAACTGAGCCACCCAGGCATCCCTTCCCCCATTATTTTCAAGCATTTATTATCTTATCTGTAAATATTTAAATGACTATCTACAGAAGAACTCTTTTTATTTTTATTTTTTTTAAATTTTTTTTAATGTCTATTTATTTTTGAGACAGAGAGAGACAGAGCATGAACGGGAGAGGGGCAGAGAGAGAGGGAGACACAGAATCGGAAGCAGGCTCCAGGCTCTGAGCCATCAGCCCAGAGCCCGACGTGGGGCTGGAACTCACGGACCGCGAGATCGTGACCTGAGCTGAAGTCGGACGCTTAACCGACTGAGCCACCCAGGCGCCCCAGAAGAACTCTTTTTAAAGCAAAAACCATAATAACATTACCACATCTAAAAATTAGCAATAATTCTTTAATATCAAATATCCACTCAAGCATAACAACCATCTTAATAGCTGTATAATATTCCAGTGTAAGAATGCAGCAAAATTCACCTAACTTATTTCCTATTGATGGACTTCTTCATTATTTTCAATTTGGTCCTGTTATATAAACAGTGCTTAGAGGGACATCTTCGGAGTTAGATCATTATTACTTTAGTTGCTTAGGATGAACTCCTAAAGCATGCACCTTTAAGATTCTAGACCCTTCACTGAAGTCTTCTACATTTACACTGTGTTTCAGTTCTGAAGAGGTAGCTAATTCAGGAAATGTTTGAAACAAAATGAGCTTTTCTCACAAGAAATGAGAGAAAAGCAAGAAATACAGGGTGAGAGGTTGAAAATACTTGACACATGACTGTGCACTTTTTGCTTTAGTATAGTCTTCAGCAGTGGGGATGGGGGGAGCAGTTTATGGAAAGCAAAATGAAAACATAAAGTGTTCATGAAATAAACCCCTCCTAAATAACTGGCAACATCCAGCTGAGCCACAGATAGAACCAGGCTGCATCAGTGAGATCATTTCCCATCCCCAGGATTCTTCACGTAAAATATCTGCCCTACTTATTAGCACTTCCTGTAATCCCGGCCCCTCCAGAAGTGACTGTTGTCACCCAGATGAGCCTGTTGCCCGGGGCTATAATCCATGCACCTTTTGCAAAGCAAATGAAAACTTTGACTTTTCCTGAACAGACTATAGTCTTTGACCACGTCTTTGCCTGGGTCTTTTCTGTAGCGTGAACTAACATTTTGCAGTCATGATTTCACTTAAAAGTAAAAAAAAAAAAAAAAAAAAAAAAAAGCAACAACAACAAAAAACTGCATTAAAAAGCCAGAAACAACAACAACAACAACAACAAAAAACTGTATTAAAAAGCCAGAAACCCCACAGGTTCACTAAGCTCATAGAACACCTGAACTGTGCTCAGGAGCAACACTTGGGATGCTAGACCAAAAATCACCCGGCCGCCCACTGGGAGAGAAGTGACATTCTGTCATTTGTCCAACCCACAACCCACGGGAGCGCAAAGCAATAACAATAATAAAAA
Organism: Felis catus; assembly: GCF_018350175.1. Lineage (NCBI taxonomy): Eukaryota > Metazoa > Chordata > Mammalia > Carnivora > Felidae > Felis > Felis catus. Next base: position 15,806,008 of record NC_058379.1, read on the forward strand.
TAGCAGGCAGTTCACACTCTGTTATTGCGAAATTAATGCTTGTAAATATATTTCAACAGGTATTCATTTCCTCATGACTCTATTCCAGAAATGGATAAGAACAAGAAACACCTTTAAAACCAGTTTTCCCGTCACCTACCCTTCACCTGATCTAATGTATTGACAGATAGTATAATATGTGATGGCTTTTGGAACCAGCCTGAATCCTGGCTCAGCCACTGATAAGATGTTTAAATGTGGGCGAGCTATCTAATCTCCGAGTCTCATTGCCCTCATGTGTAAAATGAGGAGAATAATAATGAAATCTACTTCACAGGGCAGGGATGAAAATAAAATGAGTCAAGATGCATGTATGCGGCACTTGGACTGCATCTGTTAAATACACACTACAACCAGAAGGGCCAAGACTCCTGATGGCTGGTGTTTAATACCACACCCCAACTGCTTGACCATGCCACTGGGGTTCTTCTGTCCACTTAATTTCGGTGAGATTTTCTTACCACCTGTGAGGGGACCCAGAGATGTCTCATTCCTGTCTGATGGGAAAACCAGGTGCCGGAGGATGTGCAACAGTAATAAGCTTAGGACACTATAGTTTGGCCTTTGCCTTGACAGACAAAGAGCTGGATCCTTTTCAGACACTGTTTTTAAGATGATATTAGTTAGTACACAGGAAGCATTTAGAATAGAGTTGCCCAAGTAAGTGTTGGCTCTTGTCATTATCAGCGTTTTTCTTATTAGTATTACCTTTATCGGAAGTGGAGTCAACAGCTTGAATCAACGGGAAGAAAAAAGGATGGATCACAACTGAACCAACCTACGTCCTTCCTCCATACCCACAAACCCATCATTGAGAAGAAAATAAGCAATTTCATCCTACGGACCACTTTTTCTGTATCATGAAAGAGGCTACAAATTTGAGTCACGCTTTCTTTTTATTTTTTCAGTTGACCATATGAGCCATCACATGAGTTATTCTCAGGAAGTCAAGGGTCTCCCTCTAGAAGCTTCACTTCCTCCTTTGGGTTGTCTAATAAACAGAGGTTCATTGGGTACCTTGCTCACCCAGAGGAGAAAGCTTGCGCTTGCAGCGTCCTCCGCTGCCATTGCTTTTCACTACCACAAGGTGTCGCTGTAGAGAACAGGTCCTCCAAGATCTGCCAGACCATACTGGCCTTTCTTTGCTGACATCTCACTGATCCACATCATAGCTCTCAAAACCCATAGGATTTCATTAGATGCCTTCTCCCAGACAATCAGTTTACCTGCACATGGGAGGTTACCTTTAGGGGCTCCAGGATGCCCTATCCCTGTTCAATCTGAGGGAAGCTGTCCAAGCACCTGACCAAACCCATTTTCTGGCTGCTTTCTTTGGGGGGTGTGGGGAGGGAACTTACAAGGAGAGCACAATTTTTTTTTTCTATTGAGAAGCCAAGATATGTTACATAAATCATTTTAATAGATGCGCAATGATGTGGAGTGAAAATGTTTCCCCAAAATCAAACCTCACTGCAGCCGTATTATACCATCAGATGGATGGGGGACATTAGGGCGACCCCTTAGAAGCTTACCTGGACCTCATCCTCTCAAAATTTCCCACAAAAACAAAAACAGAGTCAGCAAGAATGCTCACAGAAGCACTCTTCTGCCCTGAGCTGAAAAAAATGCAGGACAGCCAAATCAAAGAGCCTGATAAGTGTCTAATGATGCTTCAGCAAGTTCTCTTAGGGTGCGTCTGAGGCAGACAAAGTCTGAGGGTCAGGAATTTCTGAATGTCTTTCTGCTGCTGTCAGTCTCATGGGTGCCATTTAAAGAAAATGCATGGCCTGGCCCTTCAGCACATCTGACGTGTTTCACTTTAGGAATCATTCTTGGTCAGATTAGCTCCAAACAAGAGTTTCCTGGCAGCATGTGGATGCAAAGTTAAAGAAATCAATTAGAACTGGGATCTCATCAAAATAAAAAGCTTCTGCACAGCAAAGGAAACAATCAGCAAAACTAAAAGGCAACTGACGGAATGGGAGAAGATTATTGCAAACGACATATCAGATAAAGGGTTAGTATCCAAAATCTATAAAGAACTTATCAAACTCAACACCCAAAAAAGCAAATAATCCAGTGAAGAAATGGGCAAAAGACATGAATAGACACTTCTCCAAAGAAGACATCCAGATGGCCAACAGACATATGAAAAAATGTTCAGCATCACTCATCAGGGAAATACAAATCAAAACCACAATGAGATACCACCTTACACCTGTCAGAATGGCTCACATTAACAACTCAGGCAACAACAGATGTTGGTAAGGATACGGAGAAAGATCTCTTTTACATTGTTGGTGGGAATGCAAGCTGGTGTAGCCACTCTGGAAAACAGTATGGAGGTTCCTCAAAAAATTAAAAACAGAACTACCCTACAACTCAGCAATTGCACTACTAGGTATTTATCCAAGGGATACAGGTGTGCTGTTTCAAAGGACACATGCACTCCAATGTTTATAGCAGCACTATCAACAATAGCCAAAGTATGGGAAGAGCTCAAATGTCCATCGATGGATGAATGGATAAAGAAGATATGGAGTGTGTGTGTGTACATATGTGTGTGTGTATATATACACATATACATACATATATATACACACATATATACATACACACATCACATCTTTTTTATCCATATATACATATATATATACACATATATGTACATATATACACATATACACACACACATATATATATACATATATACACATACATACACACACACACAATGGACTATTACTCGGCAATCAAAAAGAATGAAATCTTGCCATTTGCAGCTATGTGGATGGAACTGGAGGGTATGATGCTAAGTGAAATTAGTCAGAGAAAGACAAAAATCCTATGACTTCACTCATATGAGGACTTTAAGAGACAAAACAGATGAACATAAGGGAAGGGAAACAAAAATAAGATAAAAACAGGGAGGGGGACAAAACAGAAGAGACTCATAAATATGGAGAACAAACTGAGGGTTGCTGGAGGGGTTGTGGGAGGGAGGATGGGCTAAATGGGTAAGGGGCATTAAGGAATCTACTCCTGAAATCATTGTTGCACTATATGCTAACTAATTTGGATGTAAATTTTAAAAAATAAAATAAAAAGAAATCAATTAGAACATTATTCTGCAAGAAAATTCTTTGAATCAGAAGAGATTTTTTAGGAATCTCTGCAATGAAGCAAGATCCAAGCAACTAGTTAAGGCGGGAATCTGAATCCCCATCCCTGCCCTGAGACAGCTCACCCTTAGATCCTGTGAACTCTTTCCCTCAAAGTCTACTTCAGGAAAGCACAAGGATTTGCAGGGAGGCAGTGTATGTTCCGAGCAGGTCTGCTCTCTTGCACAATTCCAGGGGCACCATTTACAATGTGTGCCCCAAGGGGAACAGAGCCCCCAAAATACAATTTGTAGAATACAAATAATAATACCCCGGGGGGTTGTACAATTGAGCAGCCCTTTATTGGTAGTGATAGAAAGGTAAAAATAAGAGCTTAAAGAGCTCTCAGGGCTTGTGGGAGGAAGTGTGTTGTGGAGAGAGAGAGGGAGAGAGAGAGAGAGACCAGATTATTGGTAAGAGTGTCTCAGGGGGATCGCAGACTAGATACAGCCCTAAGTGCATGTTCAGGTTCATGTACCTTTCCCTGCAATACCCATCTAGGTCTTTGAGTTGTCACTTATCAGAAGCATTTGGCCTAGAAAAGTGAATGGGAAGTGACCAGGTAAAACAGAGAGAGAAAGGGAAGGTATCTCAGGCAGAGAAAATATTATGCACATGATCACAGCCAGGACAGGACCCGGAAGGCTGGGCGACTATAGACACCTTTTGCCAAGTTCCTCCTCTGTGTCAGGCACTGGTCTAGGACTTGACGTAAGGTCGTCTCAACCGTGAGAGGAAGACGAGAGAGGACAGCTTAACCCTGGGGACCAAACCCTGAAACGAACAGCTTTCAGGCTGACACAGCTCAGCAGACCCTGAGTGAACGGGAGAGAGCTGGCCTGTGGTTCTGGGCACACATTTTGCATCTTCTGGGATTCATCTGAATGTACTATGACAAGGATAGGCAGTGGCAGACAACCACACTAGGACCAGGAGGCCAAGGCAAGACCAGGCAAGACCCATGTTGTAAATTCAGAAAGGGAGCCTTTGGCCACCACCCCCAACACACACAACTGCACCACGCCTCAGACCCTTCCTATCTCCCTGTGTACTGACTCGGAGTGACATAGCCATTGCGAATTCCTGAGGAGTGCGCCCTGTCTCCAGCAAGTAATCCCTGCCGTCAATCAAGCGGGAGAACATGGGTCCAAAGATTGCAGCCTGGTTGTCTTGTGCCTTATTCCATTGTCTGTTGTCTGTCTGGAAATTCTAAACCAGGAGTGCTTCGGAGATGGCTGGTGTGCTCCCGAAAAAGCCTCTCTTCCTGCTAATGCATTTACATCCACACTGGCAGGTCTGTGAAGAACAACTCTCCCATTCCATTTAGTCATTAAGCACAATAGGTAATAATGTGCATTGCAGGCTGGGGTTTGCATTCCTTTAAAAAAAAAAAAAAGTCAATCAGTGTATCTCAGAACTGAAAGCCAACTGCCTCCAGAGGCTTCTCCAAGCTTCTGTTTTCTCAGCGCCTGTGTGCAGACGGCACCAAGAGAGCGCCACAGTTAGGACAGTGGCTCCTGGATTCAGACAGACCAGAGTGTGCACATCCTGACATTGCCACCTTCTTGTTGGGTGACTTTCGCCCAGCGCTTCAATTCTGTGAGCCTCAAAGTTGCCCCATCTTTGAAATTATAGTGCTTGCCTCGTAGGGCTACTGAAGGGATTCGATGAGCTAACACGGGTGAGGCATGAGGGCCCGGCCTCCCCCACAGAAAGTGCTCTGTAAGTAATGGCTACCATTAGGATGATTTTGCAAGCCTCAGTCCTCTCCAGGGTTTCTGCCCTCAAGGATATCTGGCTTCTTCTGAGCCCCCCTCCAAGTTGTAATTGCTTCTGAATATGAGGGGGCAAACAGACAAGAAGGGAGGTGGGGAGGTGAGGGGAACAGGAAGAGGCACATTAGACTCCTGCACACGAACAGACTTGCCAATATTCCCTCCCCAGTGAGGTGCAGAACTCCTAATAGCAGTTGCCTAGAAACGGAGAGCTGTGGTAGGCTTCTGCTCCCTTCCAGAAATCACCCTAATTGGGATGCATGTAGAACTGTTTGTTGACACTTCGAAGGTTTTTCCTCTTCTTCTTCCAGAAGAGATGCAGTCCTCCCATACAAATGCTGACTCACATTAATTAAGGAGTAGCCCTCAGCCAAGGCACCTTTTAACCCCACAGAAGCCGGTGTGGCTGGTGGCCTTGGTTGGCGGCCTCCGATGAAATGGCCATTTTAGGTTGCCATCACTGTGTTTGCATTTCAGGATGTTTACAAGGTCTGAGGCGACTTTTGAAGGCAGGATGGTGTGCGGACGCGGGTGTGTGTGCACCTGTGTGAACAGTGAGGTCATATGAAGCTTGCAAAGTCCAGGAAATTCAATCAAAATGCAACATGTGCATACCATGTAGCCTGATATTAGACGCTAGAGGTGCCTTCCTTTTGGGGGGTTTAAACACCTCTTGCAGTCATTTGGCATAGGTAGGTCAGAGACCGCATTACAAGCTAAAGAAATAACTTCCCTGAGAGGCACATAGGGAGCCCCTTTCATTTGATCACTTCTTAGAACACAGCTATATTCTAGCTCCCAGTTGGAAAAAAAATATATATATATTGCAAAGACATCCATTTATCTCTTTCCTGTTTGGATGATTCAGCTTCTGCACGGACGGTTCTATACACCTGCTCCATCCAAAGAGAATGTAAAGGGACCACATCGAACCAGGGTGGCGGTGGTATTATGTGCCAGAAAGTCAGCGTGTATTTAATTAGGTTCTGAAATGCAAGAATTTCAAATGATTTAGTTATTCATGCAGTAAATATTTTATGAGGCTCTCCTTTGTGCTGGTTCTAGGGATAGAGAAAAGATTTAGAAATTGGCCCTGCCCTCAGGGAGCTCTGTCTGGTGGTGGGGATGGGAGGAGGGAGTGCATGGACAGACAAGTCAGTGAGCAGTTCAGGGGTGCCTAATGCAGCCTGGGAAGAGCAGAGGTGACTTCTGGGGAGGGGTGGGGTTACCTGAGCAAGTTCTGAAGGGTAAGTAAAAGTCAGCCAGGAGGAGAAGCAGGGAAGAGCGTTCGAGGCAGGGTAGCCTATGAGCAAAGGCACTGGCATGGGGAAGACCATTGTCTTGCAGCTTGGTATTGGCTAAGCATCACTTGACGAGGAAGAGGTCTAGGAGATAGGACAAATCCAGCTCATGCAGAGCCCTGGGGGCTGCACTGGGAGGTCTGGAGACGATGTGCAATATTGGTGAGGACGGAGGAGGAAAAGAGGTCCAAGGCAGGGAGGCCAGTGAAGAAGGAGTGGCAGATACCAGAGGAGAGAAGTGATGGCAGCCTGATTTTAGAGCATGGTGCCTGGGAGGGAAGACTTTGGTACTTAGCCCCACAGAAGGGTAGAGCCCTGAGACAAAGCAGTGCGGACAGAAGGGAGCCATTGGAGGACTTAAAATAGCAGAGCGGAACATTCTTCGCACGATATGCTTCCTCACGCTGAGGAAGATGGTTCTGTGCACCACGGAGAACCAAAACATCAGAGGAGCAGAGTTAAGAAGCAAAAACATTTTGGTCATGCCAAGACTTTTATTTTTAAAGTGTTTATTTTTTATTTTTTTAATGTTTAGTTATTTTTGAGAGACAGAGCATGAGCAAGGGAAGGGCACAGAGAGAGAAACAGAACTTGAAGCGGGCTCCAGGCTCGGAGCTGTCAACACAGAGTCCGATGCGGGGCTCAAACTCACGAACTGCGAGATCATGACCTGAGCTGAAGCTGGACACCCAACCCAATGAGCCACCCAGGCGCCCTAAAGTGTTTATTTGTTGGGGGGGGGGGGAGAGAGAGAGAGAGAGAGAGAGAGAGAGAGAGAGAGACAGCCGGAGCAGGGGAGAGATGGAGAGAGAGGGAGACACAGAATCTGAAGCAGGCTCCAGACTCCAAGCTGTCAGCACAGAGCCCAACTAGGGGCTCGAACCCATGAACCATGGGATTGTGACCTGAGCCAAAGTCAGCAGCTTAACCAACTGAGCCACCCAGGTGCCCCTGGTCATGCCACAACTTTTAAACATCAAGCCTCCAGCTAAACAGCTCCTGCTTTTCAGTTCATCGAGTGATGCCTGAGGTGACCGAGGGTTTAGAGACAATGCACTGAACTGGGAATCCAGAAACCCCATTTCTGTCTTGGGTCTGCCTCCAACTTGCATTCGATACCTCTCCTCTCTGGATCTCATTTGCAAAAGGAGGGTTTAGAGCTTTCCCCAATGGTCTTCTCACTTCCAAAATTCTCAGTCTAGATTCTGACTCAGATCAGAACAATGATGCCCAAGGCTGAGCTGCGGACACCAGGAGTGGGGGGTTCTGGTCCCCAAACGCCAACTAGAATGCAAATTCTTTGAAAGCGAAGGCCAAATCTTATAATTTTGGCACCTTTCCTTGGCCCCAATTCACCTTGTACACAGTCCATGTCCAATAAGGATGTCAGGAAGGAAGGAATTGAATGAAGTGTATTCAGAAGGAGGCAGGATACATAAAAATGGGATCGGCAAGCAGGGAAGAGATTTAGATTAGGCAAATACTCACTGACAGCCAATTTGGGAATCATGAAAAATGATGCCTGAAAATGCTGGTTTCTAATTCTAGAGATCGATAAGAAGAGAAATGACCTTCAACAGATCAAATAATCAACATAACCCTTCTGGTTTTTTTTTTTTTTAAACTCACTGAATCAACTAGCCATTTTCTTTAATTGATGATCAAAAATAATATTATATTCCTATCATGTGCCCAAGAACGGGAAGGGGTGAGGGGAGACACGTGGGAAGTGTGATACGGTGAATGCCTTCAAGGAATTTCATTTCTAGAGAGGAGTTTAGCCCAAATTCTGAAACCCTTTTGCACAGAGGTGCTGTCTTTTTTGCATGTCAATCCCCACTCATCCCCTTCTCATCTGTGTACACACACAGATATGTATGTGTGTGTGTGTGTGTGTGTGTGTGTGCACGCACGCATGTGCGTGTACCCTACACCGATGAGAGGGCTCGCTTCCCCGAATGTGGCCCTGGCAATCAGCAATACTGTGATCAGGCTGCCAGGGCCAATCCTTCCTCTTCACAAAGCAGTTTTGAATCTCCCAATTTCCAGCCATGGTTAGCTTTTGCACGACTTCTTCAAATGCTTCCACACCATTTCTTTGTTTTTTTGGCTTTCATGACAAGTCAGATGAGATAATATTATCTCAAAGAACAGGTGAGGAGGACAGACCCAGGCCTCCAGTCTGCCCCATCTGGGTAACCTCACACAAAGTCGCTGAACCTCTCCGTACTTTCCTTACTGTGAGATCCGGCTGCCGCTGCTACTAATACCTGCCTCACAGGATTGGTTACAGACATTGAAGGGGCTCAGTCAGTTAAGTGTCCAACTTTAGCTCAGGTCATGATCTCGCGGTTCATGAGTTCGAGTCTCGCGTTGGGCTCTGTGCTGACGGCTCGGAGCCTGGAGCCTGCTTCGGATTCTGTGTCTCCCTCTCTGCCCCTCCCCTGCTCATGTTCTGTCTCTCTCTCTCTCTCAAAAATAAATAAACATAAAAAAAAAAAAAGACATCAAAGAATCCAGGAACTGCAAAGCCTTTTTTTTTTTTTTTTTTTTTAGTTAGCAGCACATGGCAATTGTTCCTGTTCTAGCTGCAGTGACAATGGTCATGGTGGGGGTCATGATGGTGCTGATGGTTCTCCCTTAGCTAATAGAACAGAGTGGTTAACTATTCTCCCTATATACACAGCCAGCTGCTGGGAGAGTGAGAATTAGAACCCGGCTTTTTTTTTTTTTTTTTTAATTTTTTTTTTCAACATTTATTTATTTTTGGGACAGAGAGAGACAGAGCATGAACAGGGGAGGGGCAGAGAGAGAGGGAGACACAGAATCAGAAACAGGCTCCAGGCTCTGAGCCATCAGCCCAGAGCCTGACGCGGGGCTCGAACTCATGGACTGCGAGATCGTGACCTGGCTGAAGTCGGACGCTTAACCGACTGCGCCACCCAGGCGCCCCTAGAACCCGGCTTTTTAACTGGCATTAATGGGGGTGCCTGGGTGGCTCAGTCGGTTGAGGGTCCGACTGATCCTTGGTTTCGATTCAGGTCATGATCTCATGGTTGCCTGAGTTTAAGCCCCGGGTGGGATCCTGCTGCCAGCCCAGAGCCTGCTTGGGATCCTCTCTCTCCCACTCTGTCTGCCCCTCCCCCACTGGCACTGTATCTCTCTCTCTCTCTCTCTCAAAATAAATAAATAAACTTAAAAAAAAAAACACTTTAATTGACATTAACGTACGTCCCACTCTTGCCTAAATCCATAGGTCTGATGTGAGTTCACTGTTTACCAGCCGTCTTCCCCTGAAACACCCACCGGGTTGTGAGTGGGTTCCTTAGATGCTTCTATCTTTTTCCTCCTCTTCCCCTTCCTCCTCCTTCGTTTCTCTTTTCCTGAAGATCTCAGAGAGTAAGTAAAGGAGGAATCCAGAAAAGAAAACCACTTAAAATAATTAGGAGGTTTCTGCATGTAATTTCTTATTTAGCAGAGCAGAGGTTAATTCCCTGGCCCTTTAGCTTAATAAATTTCATTACTTACACGAAGACCAAGTGTTTTTCCCACCACCACTATGGGCAGCCGATTCACGGACCCTTATGAATTACTGCATAATGCAATTTAACAAATCCCAAAATAATTGCGGTCTAATTACGCTGTTCTTGCCGCCACCCTCAAAGAAAAGAACCTCCCAAGCTCACCATTTGAACCAAGTGCCACCTCCCAGAAGCTTTGTGGGACTTAGAGCCAAACCACCACCCTGGCTATGTGCACAGCAGGAAGGCTGTAACAGCAATCATTCACGGCTTTGATGGTGATGATGATGAAAACAATGATTATTACCACTTTCCCGAACATCTCCAAGGTGCCAGGCACCATGCTAAGTGCCTGTCGTATATGGTTTCAACAATGTCCTAAGATGGGTATTCATTTAGCCCAGTTTTACAGATGAAAAAAAGTGCATCTGGAAGAGGGAGAAATGACTCACCCAAAGTCACAGACACCAAGGGATCAGGAGATGCTAACTAGTTAAAACCAGAACAGACCATTTCCAAAACCAGCACATTTTCCTCATGTTAGATCAACCTGGATCAAACCACCTGGGTTTAAATTCCAGCGCCACCACTTACTAAGCTATGGTTAGACTGCCTGACCTCTTTGAGCCTTGGTTTGCTCGTCAGCAAAATGGGGACAACTACCTGCCTCCTGGGGATATTGTGAGGATTCAAGGAGATCATGTACATGGGAGTCCCTAGTTCAGCATCTTGCTCAAGCCCTTACTATGCACACCTTTCCACCTCCTGCAAAGGTACCAGCTTCCCTTCAACTACAGATGCTCCCCTGACTCCCAGCTCTCACTCTTACAGGCTCAGACCCTCCTGTATCTATTTCCTGACACCCTCAATGGAGACTCTCCAAGACCTACTTCTCTTGGCAGAATTTCATGCTTCCAAGTTTTCTTGTCTGTTTCCCACTATCCAAACTAACCTCCCGCCAATAGCTTTCCTTAGTCCCTGGCCAGCAATTTCGCCAAGGATGATGGCACATTAAAGGTGAGAATCATGACAGTTCAGTCGAGGAAAAAAGACAGAGAGACAAAGAGAGAGACTCAGCTGGGACTCCATGCTGCTGCATGGTAAACAGAGCTGGAGATTACCAGGACTTGACCAAGGTAAAGGCTTAGCTCCCTCCAATGAAAGAGGTTTCCGTCCTGGAGGAAGAACAGGTATGGTGGCTTCATGGTCATGTAGGACCCAGGTTCCTTCTATCTTTCAATCCACTATCCTTAGCGTTTGCTTCCATCTGCAAGGTTTCCTCATGCTCACACAGTGGCTGCTGGTGCTGCAACCATTACAGCTAAGTCTCAGGCAGCAGGAAGGAAGAAGGGGGAAAAAGGCCAAAGGGCACATGCCCCCAGCTGTATTAACATCCTTCAAAGAGTTTTCCCAGAAGCCTCTCCCAATGACTTCCACTTGTATCTCACTGGCCTGTCCTATCTGCAAGGGCAACTGGAAAGCACAGTTTTGTGTGTTGTCTTGTTTTGTTGGTGTTTTTATCGAGGCATTTGGAAGCCCAAGAGAATGTGGTCTGTTACTAAGGAAGGTGGGGAAATGGGTATTTGGTAGGTAACTGGCACTTTCTGCCATTAGGAGGAAGGAAGGGAGGTAGGGAAGGAAAACCAACAAGTGTTGATCGCCCACGCTCTCTCTCCCAGGCACGGTCTTTAAGGAGCCCATAGTCAAACAGGAAAGGCAGACCAAAAAATAGACAATTGCCATAGAGTGCGATAAGTGCAATAATGAGAAGCACATAAGCACAAGAAGCCAGGGGGAGGGGCACGGAGGAGGTACTTGAACTAGCCTGGAGTTAGGAGAGTGGGGGAGTGTGAGATCGAATGGTCAACACTGGACAATTCTTCCCAAGTCTTGAAGGACAAATAGAAATCAGCCAAGTGAGGAAGCAGCAAAGGGCACTGCAGGAGGAAGCAAAATCATGTGTAATGTTCAGGGGTAGGGAGAGGCAAAGAAATGACTGGTTGAGTGGTTAAAGACTAGCAGGCAGGAAACTTTTCCCTTCTTCCCTTCTAGGTTCTTGTAATAGGTCAACTTATAAAATATCAGAAAGCTTATTGTATATAAGTTCGGCTTAAACTCACCTTTCATGAATAATTGAGACAAAAGCTTATGTAGTTCCCTATTAGGGTTATCGGAAATTACTAACCGCCCTATCTCGCTTCTGTGACCTCGCCTGCTTGCTAAATAGATAACTTAGGATGCAAAACGCTCCCCCACCCCTTCTACCAAGATCCGGCCTAGGCAAGACCAACATGTACAAAGTCATGAACTCGCTGCCCCAGGGTATCTTAGGTGTCTAACTATGATTGGTCATTTTAAACCCTCTTAGGACAAAGAACTTTAAATTGATAGGTTCCCGCCAAAACTAACGTCTGTGTGTCACAATATAACTGGCTACCATGAAATGCTGTAAATTGTAATTGGTTAACTAAATAATGACATACTCTGACTAGCTAAAATCCATATATGCTCACTGCTACCTTTGTTCGGGGCCATTCTCTGCACTTTTCTCCTTAAGATCAGGTTTGGCCCCGCTGCGAATAAAATCTTGCTTCGCTTCTGTTCGGCGTCTGGTGGTTTTTTTTCCAACAGCACCCTGTTTCAGTTCTTAGGCTGGTCTAATAATTAAATTGACAACAGACAGAAAATAGGGGCAAAAACGAAAACAAAACCCAAAACAATTTAATTTTGTACACACAGGAGCCCATAGAAAAAGGAGACTCAAAGAAGTGCCCACAGCAGGCAGCTTTTGTACCTCCTAGACAGACAACACATTTGTAAAGAATCGAGAACAAAGGGTTTGGGTGAGGGGTCGCAAATTAGCGGTGACGCAGCAAGGGTGGTTTCCACAGCCTTCTCGGCCCTGAATTCCCTCCGTCTGATGGTGAGGACGCCTCTCTTTCTCTTGGCATGGGGGGGGGGGGGTACCATGCACAAGGGAGAAGGATTTCCCACTCTCAGGGGAACAAAGGAGGGTCAAAGCGTCCTCCTTGCCCTGGCTGCATCTTTAAGTCACTTTAATTTAAAATAATCAATAAGCCACCTGGCGTATTCAGGAGTGGCATGCTCTACTTCCCTTCAAGATAAAGCCCATATCTTAGAGGACCTTGCTGTCATGGAAAAGAGTCTAGACGTGGTCCTCAGGACAGTGGAAAGCCATGGAAGGGTTTGGAGCACTCTGATGGGAATGGTGAGGTTTGCATTTTAGAAGGAGCACTGTGGCACAGGATGGGAAGGGGAAGGACCAGGAAGCTACTTAGAGTAACAGAGGCAACCAATGATGGTTTCTGGCTCAGATGGTGGCAGCAGGAAGGGAGACAGTCAAGTGATGTTTAAGAAGTGGGGTTCTAACTGATCACTTCCTGATCAGTTAGTGGGTATGAAGAGGCTGAAGGGGACAAAAGTAATGTCCCCATTCTACAGGTGAAACAAGCTGTGTTTTGCTACCCTAGAGCAACTCCCGAACAGCACACTTGAGGCCAAAGGAACCCTCCACGTTACGCCTTCTTCCAACTCAAATGGCACCTGCTAGCTGCACGTGCACCGCGCCCACACTTCAGAAATGCCCCCAAGACTCTTACGAAGGAGCCAGAGAGAATAAAGCTGCAGCATATAAAATGGCATCCCCGTGTGAGGATCAAGCCCCACAGCCACGTTTTTCTTCTGTCTGCTTTATGAGCAAAAGGAACCCACACACCGGACTTCTTTGGGGGCTGAGTCATTCTGGAAGGACAGAATCTGTCTGAACCTTTTGATCTGAGAGGTGAAATCCCGACTGGGCAATTCTCCCATTGTTGGGCATTACAATTAGCAAATGACCCGGGGATGGTAAAGAGATGTTCGGATGTGATTTAATAAGAATGTGGTTGCAATAAGCCCTCAGAATATGTTTGCCATCAATTTGCTGTATACACAATATGCTACCAGTGCAATCTTTTGTGTATGCAGTTGACCTTTATCTCTGGCAATCTTGTCCTATAAAGAAGAGTGAAATCCTCCATTGCAAATCATTAGCACTCAGGAAATGGCTTTAATTTGCATGCTGACAAAGATATTAACTTGGGTGGTGGTGGGGGGGAATAACACAACACGTCCTTTTGTCTGAAAGGCAGTTCAAAATCTGTGTTGTGACTACAGTTGACTGAAGTTCAATTACTGTAATAAATGTATTCCAAATTTCATCTCAATTGTATTTGCATTTTAATGAATGATTCTCACCTTCTTGTCAATTTGGCAGCCAGGCTAGATTTATTAAGTTATTGTATAAACAGGGCATTCTAATGCGGGAATTTAAATGCAAAATATTTGCTCGGCGCTGCGTTTGAACTGGGGCCGCGTTATTAATTTGCCCGTACAGGTTGCCTGAAAATTCAAGAATTTAAGGATGGCATTTCAGATCCCTTCTTTCCATCAGGTGTGCTCTCTCCCCCTCTGAAATCAATACGTCTGGGTGGGCTGACAAAGCAAGGCATCAGCCAGCCAGACGAAGAGGGCTCTCCAAGTCTCCAGCCTCCACAAACTGAAAAGAAACTGATTTATTTGCTATTATTTGAAAACAGTAAAATTTGTTAAGTGAAAATTTCCCGTGTAGGCAATTCCCGTCTTCAAGAGCAGGACATCCCTGAAATCGGATTGCCAGGAGTGTTTGTTCATTTTAATGTCATTCTGCCTTTCCCGTTGAAGCACTCCTGGCTTTATAGCCTCATATTTCTTGCAGGCAGAGACAGAAAATGTGAGTGAAAACCAGCTGGATGCAGAGACGTAATACCATTAAAAGTTGGGTGTTGTTTTTTTTTTTAAGTACATCTGGGCTGTTGGCTTTTAACAAAGTGATTTGCGGTGGTTAATCCTATGCCTCCCCCCCACCATGATGGAAAGGGTGAACAAGAATTCCCTTTGCTACCCACCCCCCAGCTCTCCAGAACTCCCACAGCTTTTTGCAAGGCCCCTGTGAAAAGATCTGGGCTGCTTCTGACGCCATTCAGTCCCATTTCTCAGGTAGGGCCCTGGGGATGGAGGCAGATTCAGGTAATGGGAGCCTCCCCACAAGCAGAACGCCCTCAAAGGGGGACCATGTCTGCTACTGATGTGCTTAAAGAACTTTCTGAGATGAAGTGATAGCTAGCGTGTGTCAAAGTTCTATTTGAAACCTGTAGCAACGGAAACGGGCTTCTAACACAGCCAGTTCAAAGATCTCTTTTTGGAGAATGTTTTGTTTTATTTTGTTGGCTTGTTTTTAATAGGGGAAAGGGGACAGTTGGACTAACAATGCATCTTGAACTTCAATGTGTACATGAATCACCTGCGGGTCCTATTAAAATGCAGATTCTCATTCACGAGGTTTGAGTGGGGACCCGAGATTCTGCCTTTCTTTCTATCTTTCTTTTTTAAGTTTATTTATTTATTTATTTTGAGAAAGAGAGAGAGAGAGAGCATGCGGGCGGAGGGGCAGAGAGAGAGAGAGAGGAGAGAATCCCAAGCAGGCTCCACGAGGTCAGTGCATGGAACCTGATGTGGGACTTGAACTCACAAAACTGTGAGATCATGACCTGAGCTGAAATCAAGAGTCAGACGCTCAATCAACTGAGCCACCCCGGTGCCCCAGGTGATGCTGATGCTGCTGGTCCAAGGACCACAGCACTTGGAGTAGCAAGGAGCTACAAAGCATCACTCAAAAGGA
Source organism: Felis catus (assembly GCF_018350175.1). Taxonomy (NCBI): domain Eukaryota; kingdom Metazoa; phylum Chordata; class Mammalia; order Carnivora; family Felidae; genus Felis; species Felis catus. Next base: position 15,821,524 of record NC_058379.1, read on the forward strand.
CGAACAGCTAAAGGTTAACAGACTTGTTACAAATCTGATGGGCCAGCTGTGTGGGTAAATCTAACACCCAGAAAGGGCTCTTCAACTCATCAGAAGATATCAGAAATTTGCTCAAATGTGTCATCAAGTATGCTAGATACTTCTCAGAAGGGGCTGTTAATTACTTTATGATCTAAGGTCTGTTCCGGACCATCTTTTCTCAGGTCTGAGGCAATTTCCTTCTTAATACCATATTTTATCATATCGAAAAGGAGCATTTTTTTTTTCTCACATTTTAACATCTCTGAGCTGGAGATGTAATGTACAATTATATCTTAATTTAATTGGCCTGGGTTTCTCTTTGTGGTTCAAAAATAATAGTGCGTCTTATAATAGATAATGTATCGGTCAGCTATTTTCACCATAATGCTATGTAACGAGCTTCCCCAAACTCAGCAATTTTCAGTAAGTATTTCTTCCTTGTTCATGTGTCTGTAGGTTAACTGGGGTTTGGCCAATCTCGGCTGAGATTAGCTGAGTTCAGTTCTGTTCCCCATGTCTTTCTCATTCTTCTGGGTTCAGCAAAATAGTGGGTTTTGTTATTGTCATGGGGCCAACTGAACAAGCTTATTTCAAGCTTCTGTTCAAGTCATATCTGCTAACTTCCATAGGCCAAGGAAGTTACATGAAAGCCAAAAGCCAGGGGGCTGGGAAGTACACTCCACCCTTGAATACAGGGAACGGGGGAATGTGAGCACTGACTTTATCTACTACAGGTGGTATCTTGGATTGGGTAAAACATGGTCTAAAGGGGGAAAAGGTAAGCCACCAGTTTCTAGTCTGCAGGCCTAGAGGTGAACCCTACACAACATACAGCCTGGAGATATGCAAAGTCAAAGCTTTTTTTTTTTTAAAGTTTATTTTATTTTTGAGAGATACAGAGACAGCATGAGTGGGAGAGGGGCAGAGAGAGAGAGAGAAAGAGAGAGACACAGAATCCCAAGCAGGCTCCACGCTGCCAGTGCAGAGCCCAACACGGGACTCAAACCCATGAAACCACAAGATCATGACCTGAGCCGAAACCAAGAGTCAGACACTTAACCAACTAAGCCACTGAATCAAAGCTTTAGAAGCTTCCAGTTGAATGTGATTCACCTTGCAGCATGCAGGTGGAGAGGGAGAAATTCTGGAACCAGCCCTCCTGGCTTCCGATGCCTGCTCTGCCACTTTCCGGCTGTTACGGACCCTCATCATTTACTTACCACTTTCCTTGTTTTCTCATCTGTAAATTACACCAACCTCTCAGGACGGTGAGCGAGTTGGCAATAATAATTATAGCTCTCACTCACGGAGTCCTGTGTGGTAGGCACCATAGTAAGCTCTTTAGGTCCGCTATCTCATTTAATCCTGCCAAGAGCCCTCCGAGGCAAGAGCTAATATTTTCCCCATTTGAAAATGAAGAGGCTAAAGTTCAGAGAGGTTTAAAACCTGCCTGAGAGAGAGGCAAAGGTCCCATGCAGAGGCTGTTCCATGCAAGCCTCACCATGTATTTACTGCTCCTCAAGTCTGAAGGGGCCTGGGAGAAACCTGGGCTTCCTGACTTCTGTCCCTTTGGTCTGAGCTAAGTCCTGCTGAGAACGCTGTTCCCGAAGTGAGCAATCTCCATTCATGGGATCACACACAGACTCCCGTACAGAGAACATATGTCCCTTAAAAATAAAAACCCATCCCCATGCACTGGATAAGAATATGTCACACTGGGTAGAGGAAACTTTCCATTTTATAATCGGCTGCTTCCTCCGCTTGCCTGATGCAGTTAATTATTTTACTCCCCATCGTTCCTCTTGCGATGTTAGCCAGGGGAGTTTTACAGCATGGAAAGCAGTGAACAGGAGGCCCCGGGTGAGTGGATTTAAAGGCGAATACTGCTCTTCCCTGCAAATAGCTCCCTTCACACAAATAGCCTGGTAATCAGCAATAATGATGGAGAAAATGTAGGGAACATACAAGGGAATTAAATGGGAATTTGCTGAAATATTAAGCATTTTTAAATGGGCCTCCACGGTACCATGGGAGTGCTTCGCAGCTCAATGAATGAACATCTTGTAGCCTGAAATTCCTAGAATAGACTGGTGTGTCTGACATGAGGGCCCAGACCCGCCCCACCCCCCACCCCCCACCAGCTCTGCTCATCTCTCACCCAGGTCTTTCCAGAAGATCTAGCAGCTGGGAGTCTGGCTGCCTTGGATGAAAAGGGGTGGTAATTCCAACAGAAAACTTGATTCCTCAAATTGGCTAAGCTGGGTTTCCCTTTTCCCTTCTGTGAGTTATTCAGGCATTCATCACTATCGGCACTTAGGGTCTTGTTACAGAGATGGCTTTACACAGCATGTCCTCCCTGTACAGATCCTTGAGAAAAATCGCTTCCTAGTTTCAGCACCAGGAATAAGTAGGCATCTCCTGAACAGCTTTTTAAAAATCGTACGGTCATTGGGAATCACATGAGGGATTGTATTTCCCTTTTTGTGTTAGCCACTAGGATGCTCAGGGCCAAATTGTGCACTAGATCATGTGGTGCAGGTTTGGTTTTAAAAATTTTTTTTTAATGTTTATTTTTGACAGAAAGACAGACAGAGTGAGGGTGGGGGAGAGGGAGACACAGAACCCAAAGCAGGCTCCAAGCTCTGAGCTGTCAGCACAGAGCCCGATGTGGGGCTTGAACTCGCGAACGGTGAGATCATGACCTGAGCCGAAATCAGATGCTTAACCGACTGAACCATCCAGGCACCCCAATGTGGTACAGGTTTTGACACCTGTCTTATCTGATTTTTTGCCTTCTTGCTTTTCCTGCCTTTATCCCTTTTTTTGTTGTTGTTGTTTTGTTCTGAATTTTCTGCCTCTAATACTTTTTTTGGAATAAGGGCATAAAGGAGTCAAACAAATCTCTCACCAACCTCTTAATTACAATAAAAAAATGCATAACTAAGTCTCAGAGGCGAAGACTGTGAATCCTCTGAGGATGCGTTCACCTTTGCAATGCCAATGTCCCGAACAGAACTTAACACGTTATAATCAGTGCCTGATGCAGAGTCTGACACTTAACAGGTGTCCAGCCTAAGGCATGCCACATAATGTTCAAGCCCTTTTTCTTTACTGTGGCATGGACCATCAATCTGCCACTTTTTTTTTTTAATTTTTTTTTCAACGTTTATTTATTTTTGGGACAGAGAGAGACAGAGCATGAACGGGGGAGGGGCAGAGAGAGAGAGGGAGACACAGAATCAGAAACAGGCTCCAGGCTCTGAGCCATCAGCCCAGAGCCCGACGCAGGGCTCGAACTCACGGACCGCGAGATCGTGACCTGGCTGAAGTTGGACGCTTAACCGACTGCGCCACCCAGGCGCCCCAATCTGCCACTTTTTATAAATTAATTTAAGAAGGACGTTGTTAACCCTCATGGACAAAGACAACACAGTGAGGCTGGCTGTCCCATGCGTGCCGGCCTAGATATCTGATCACACTATGTAACAGTTTGCTGGCATTGCCATAACAAAGCACCACCAGCCGGGTGGCTCAGCCACAGAGATGTGTTGTCTCACACTTCTGGAGCCTAGAAGTCCAAGATCAGTGTGTCAGCGGGGTTGGTTCCTTCTGAGGCCTGTGAGGGGGACTCTGTTCTATGCCTCCACCCAGCTACTCATGGTTTGCAAGCCGTGTTTGGTGCTCCTTCCTGTGGGAACACTGCCCCGATCTCTGCCTTCATCTTCATATGGCTTCATATTCTCCCCATGTGCTTGCCTGTGTCCAAATTTCCCCCTTTTTAAAAAAAATATTTGAGAGAGAGAGAGAGAGAGAGAGAGAGAGAGAGTGCACATGCATGAGTGGGGGAGGGGCAGAGAGAGAGAGGGGGAGAGAGAGAATCCCTAGCAGGTTCCACGATGTCAGCACAGAGCCCAACGCAGGGCTCGGTCCCATGAACCGTGAGATCGCGACCTGAGCCGAAATCAAGAGTCAGATGCTTAACCGACTGAGCCCCCCAGGTGGCCCCAAATTTCCCCTTTTTATAAGGACAGCAGTCATCTTGGAATGAGGGGCCCACCCTACTCCAGCATGACCTCATCTTAACTAATTGCATCAGCAGTGACCTTAGAAGGTCACTTTCTGAGATACTGGGAGTTAAGGCTTCAGCCTGTGAATTGTGGGAAAACACAATTCAATCCATAATACATATCTTTCAGGATCTAGTTAGTTATAGGTTCTTCAGGGGAAGACAGAGGCTTTTGTCCCATCAGACTGAAATCAGAGCCCAAAGCCCACCAAAGTGGCCAGGTCTGTCCCGTGTCAGTGGAACCCCCTCCACTGTTGTGCACAGTAAACACACATGATGAGTCTTCTCCATGCCTGTCCCCACTCCCTGCCCCTAAAGACCATGGTGTGTCCTGGGACAGACAGCTTTCAGTGACAACTTTCACTCCCTAAAGGAATCTAGAGGACACCAAGGGAGGTTTCATAGCTCAAGGGGCGCTGTGACACCAGCCAGTCAATGACAATCCTCTCAAGTCAGTCAAGGACCCAGTGGCCCACAGACTCTCTAAAGTCAATGAAAGTGATTTCCAGGGAAGGCAGGTGAGACTTTCTAACGGAAACATCCTGACATTCTATAAAGCAGCACACTGACTGCTGGACTCCACCCATTCAATCCACTGGGTTGAGACCCAGTGACAACAGCAGTACCTACAACACGGAGCTACTGTGAGGATAAATCAATTAATTCATGCATCCAGAAGTGAGGGGGTTGGGAGGGTGTGGCTGAGTTCTACCACAGACGTGAAAGCACATCACTGCCTAGTTCAATACAAAGGCCTCTTATCTGCATGATTTATTACATACTTAAGTCTTCCTGAAGTCCAATGGCAGAAAGGGGCCTCTACAGCTCTGTTACTGCACAAGAGGATGTTAGATTGAGTGATTAGCAATGAGCTTCTTAATTAAAATGGCAAAATCTACTGCCTCCTGGAGTAGCACCCAGGAACAAGGCTGTGGGGAGGCAACAGGTGCCCAGAGCAGCAGTTTCTTCCTCCCCCCCTCCTTTCCTTCCTTCCCTCCTTCTCCCCCCCACCTCTTTCCTTCCTTCCTTTTTTTAGAGCAAGACCATTCCGCCATAAATCTTAAAGAGAACACCAATATCTAAAGCAAATACAGGGACGCCTGGGTGGCTTAGTCGGTTAACCGTCCGACCTCAGCTCAGGTCGTGATCTAAAGGTCCGTGAGTTCGAGCCCCACACTAGGCTCTGTGCTGCCAGCTCAGAGCCTGGAGCCTGCTTCGGAGCTTCCTCTCTCTCTCTGCCCCTTCCACCCCCCTCTCTCTCAAAAATAAATAAAAAAAATTTTTTTTTAATTTAAAGCAAATACAATATACCAGTAGCACACATGGATGGTGCAATATCACATTTTATCCAATGAAAATTAAACTTTCTTAATCTAACTGGACTTGCCCAGGGCCTTTGCATATGCTATATTCCCTTTACTTGAAACACTCTTCCCCCAGAAACTGGCATGACACCTTCTCAGCAAAACCTTTAGTGGATCAAACCTCCCCACCCCTGGCAGTCACTCTCCTCATGCCCCCACTTTATGTTCCTCCACAGCACTTAGCATACTGCCTACAGTTTACTTCGTTGTGCTTGTCTGTCTCCACTCCCCCTGGAATATGAGCTTCATGAGGGCAGGAATTTTGTGGCTCTTTTGTTTGCTGCTGTTATCTCAGCACCTAGAATGGAGCCTGGCAGGCACCCGGCAAAGCACTCGATACATTTTTGTCGAATGGTTGATAATGATGCAGCGAGTTGGGTGTGAATGAATGCAATAAGGAATCTGACTCCATTTTTGACGTGTGACCGTTGACAGCTTTCAAGCGCCCCCCACTTCTTGCTCTTCTGTCCACGTCTGGGCAAGCTAATAAGGAAGTCCAGGTGCCGGAGGGAAGCTCAAGCCACAGACCAGGGACCGCTCACCCCAGCCCCACTCCCTGACCATGACAGAACCCTAAGCAGTCAACCTTCCATGATTTCAGACCTGTTTGGGAGCCTTTCCTGCTCTGCCCACAAAGCCTCATCACATGAGTATTAAGTCGCTTCAACACAGTTTTGGTGCATCTGTGGGGTCAGTTTCAACCTCCGAACCAAATTTTGCGTGAGGGGTCTCTGAGAAGTAACACAACAGCGGTTGCTGTCACATGAGCCTCAGTCCCCAGGTCAGCTCTGCATTTGTTGTTTGTGCTACAGCAAGAAAACCGTCATTTGTGAAATTAAGGGGTTGCCAATGGTAACAGTTTTCTCTTCACCGGGTAATGTTGCAACCTGAGGACACTCTTTGATGAGTGGATTCAGAGAAGCTCGAAAGCAAAACAGAAGCACTCTGCTGTTTCAAACACGAATTCCACATCCTATCAACCAGCTCGCATTCCTACACTTAAAAATAAAAGCCAGGTGGGGCAGACGTCTGGGTGGCTCAGTCGGTTAAGCATTCAACTCAAGTCGGGACCTCACTGTTCGTGAGTTCGAAGCCCCGCATCGGGCTCTCTGTTGTCAGCACGGAGCCTGCTTCGGATCCCCTGTCCCCCTCTCTCTGCCCCTCCCCTGCTTGCTCACTCTCTCAAAAGTAAACAAACATTAAAAAGTATTTTTTAAAGTAAGTAAATAAATAAAAGCCTGGCAAAAGCACCTAGAACTGACAATTCAGGGCCAAATTTATCTGTAATGTGGTTTCACTTGGGGAAATTTTGACTAAGAGGAAACTGAGAGATCATTTTGCTGTGACAAGAATATGAACTGGGCAGACAATGCCCGATCCCTGCCTGCAATCGGCTGGCTGGGTTGGACATGTGACATGTAGTGTAGACACTCAGAAGAGTTGACAGGAGCTAAGAAGCAGGGTCTAAGTTCAGAAGAAGATCACTGATGACCTGACACTGACATATTTATAAGAAACTCAAAATACCATTATTTCGTCTCAGCTGCCATTGAAGCTAAGACACATCACTTAAAACAGAGTGAAATAAAAACACTGTCAATTAAATTAAGACAATGCTTGCTTATCCTTTAGAATTTTTATTTCCTAAAAACAGGGTGTCCTAATTTTTAAAAGCTCTTCTTAACTGTCCTAGACAATTTTTTATAGATCGCTCTCTGTTTGCATAAAAGGGGAAACTATAAGAGAAAACACATTGCTTAAGGTTTTCGTCAAACGTCTTCGTCAAACGTCAAACATTTAGAGCCCAGCTCTTCTGAATCACACGGTTCCACTCCGAGTCAACCATTCTGGATGCAGCATTTCTTAAAAGGATGCTTTGCTATTGTCTCCAAGAGTCTCTTCCTAGCTGCCGACCCCCAGTCTGCAAAGTTTGATATTGGCACTGCCTTGATTATAAGGAAATGTGAAAGAAAGAAAGAAAGAAAGAAAGAAAGAAAGAAAGAAAGAAAGAAAGAAAGAAAGAAAGAAAGAAAGAAAAGAGAAAGAAAGAGAAAGAAGGAAAGAAAGAAAGAAAGAAAGAAAGAAAGAAAGAAAGAAAGAAAGAGAAAGAAAGAAAGAGAAAGAAAGAAAGAGGAAGAAAGAGAAAGAAGGAAAGAAAGAAAGAAGGAAGGAAAGAAAGAAAGAAAGAAAGAAGAAGAAAGAGAAGGAAGGAAGGAAGGAAGGAAGGAAGGAAGGAAGGAAGGAAGGAAAGAAAGAAAGAAAGAGAAAGAAAGAAGGAAAGAAAGAAAGAAAGAAAGAAAGAAAGAAAGAGGAAGAAAGAGAAGGAAGGAAGGAAGGAAGGAAGGAAGGAAGGAAGGAAGGAAAGAAAGAGAAAGAAAGAAGGAAAGAAAGAAAGAAAGAAAGAGAAAGAAAGAAAAGAAAAGAAAAGAAAAGAAAAGAAAAGAAAAGAAAAGAAAAGAAAAGAAAAGAAAAGAAAAGAAAAGAAAAGAAAGAAGAAAAAGGATGTTTCAGACCCCAGCTCATGATCTAAAACATTCAGGGGGCTGTTGTACGATCAGGCTGTTAGGAGTAACAACCAAGTTTGAGCGTGTAGGTGATAACAAACACAATACAACTGCCATCTGGCTGGCAGTGACTGGCAGACACACCCACAAACACGCTGAGATGTGAAAAGTTGTGCACTGCACAACTGGTCAATGGAAGAGAAATGGCAGGAAACGCTTGTATAAATGGAATTGATCTGGTGTATAACAGGATGTTCTGTGGGTTTTGTATTGTTACATTAGCTTAGAAAACTGTTCATGAAAACTCAAACATTTGCAGATTCCTCAAGCATTTCTAGAAGTTCTATTTCTAGCAACTCCCAGGTCGGGGCTCACTTCCGTCCAGACCCCAAGGCCCTGCACCACCTGTTCCCTGCCAGTGTTGCCAGCTTTAGCTCTGGCCACTCTCCCACATTCCTTCTGTGCTCCAGCTTTTTAAAGATTCTTGTACTTTCCTAAACGGGCCATCTTCAGACTCACCTGTCCTACTCCATTCCAGCTGCTATAAACTACCATAGGCTACGTGGCTTGTAAACAACAGAAATTTATTTCCCACAGTTCTGGAGGCTGGAAGTCTGAGATCAAGTGCACACATGGTCAGGTTCTGGCGAGGATCCTCTTCCGGGTTGTAGGCTGCTGGCTTCTTATTGTATCCTCACAGGGTGGGCAGTAGAGAGAGGAAGCAAGCTTTCCCGTGACTCTAATAAGGATACTAAGAATCCCTTTCATGAGGGCTCCTCCCTTATGACCTCATTTAATCCTAATTACCTCCCCCAAACCCTACCTTCTGATACTATCATGCTGGGGGTGGAGGGTAGGATTTCAACACGTAAATTTGAAGGGGACACAAATATTTAGTCCCTAACACACCTCTTTACATTTACAACTGCTATTCCATCCACTCGTATGCCATTTCCCATGTTTCCTACTGGTAAATTCCTACTTATCCCAAATGTCACTTCCTCCAGGAAGCCTTCTTAGATTTCTCTAGGTTCCTGTAGCTCTTTGCACTGGAGTGTTCACAGTGTATGTTTCTGGGTGTGCTTCCTCTATGATACTATGAACTCTCTGGGGGCAGATGCCTTGTCTTATTGCTTTCTGTAACTTCAGTCTCCTCACAGGTGTCTAGACTAGCAGGTTTTCAGGCAATGCCCACCAGAGAAATAAATGAATGAAAAGTTATCACTGTGAGACGCAATTTGAAAAATACTGGAAAAACCCCACCTCCTGCCTCCCAGCATTTTCCCAATGGACAATACAAGAGTCCACTGCTGAAAAGAAAATGCCCTCAGTAATACCTTAACTCTTCCTAGAAAAGGAACAAGGATTAATTGGTCACATCAGAATCTAACCATGATAGCTTGCTGAGAATATTCCCATCCAAAACTGAGAGCAAGGGAAAGACAGGAGAGGGAAAGAGGTACTCAGAAAAAAGGAAAGGAGATGTCACTTCATCCAGAAGATGTCTCCAACTACCCCCTGGTCTGAATTCGGTGCCCTCTTCCTACAAAGCTCAGAGTCCTTCCCACCGCCATCTTTCTGCGTCATCACTGACTTTCCATGTACTCTTAGAGACCCAGGGTCCTGTTCATCACTGTGTCCCCAATGGTCAGCACAATCCCTAGTACACATTGGTTGTTCAACAGGGATTTTAAGAATAAAACTGAATCTCAGAACCAATCTTCATGCCTGGGGAAACATGGCGGTGGTTCAACATGGTGCCTGACAACTTCCCAGAGAGTCAGACAGGGGGACAGACCGAGAGATGTGCCCACTCCTTCTCCAGCACAGTGCTGCCGAGTTCCAACCCCAAGGTGACAAATGGCAAAGTCGGGGAGTTGTGTGGACCAACAAGCACAGAATGTCTTGGCCAGTATCAAGACGTCTGATCAGAAACCAGTGGCTGAGTCAGCAAGAAAAGAATCATGAAGTCTCAACTTATGTCATCTAACACAACAAGCCCCCGTAGACCTTATTCACTCCACTTCTGCAGCCCTAGGAAAATGTGAAGCAAAGGTGAGCACTTAGGCAAATCTGAGAGAAGGCAGCCTTGGCCAAGGGGCCTGGGCCTTATAGTACTGATCTGCTACTGATTATCACAGACAAGCCCCTTTCCATGCATGAAGGTATCTGATCCTGTAGGGTGCAGATTATTAGGCCCATTTCATAGCACCTAACAGAGTACCTGGCACATAGTAGGTGCTCAATAAATATTTGTTGAATTGTGGAATGAGGAAGGAACTGAGACCAGAGAGGTTAAATATTCAAGGTCAGGTCCATCTGACCCCGGAGTGCCAAATGCAAGAAGGCTCCTGCCCTGCAGGTAGGAGAGTGCCCTTCAGAGATGCTTAGTCCCAGGTTCAACTTAATGGTCGGTTCAACTCTGTTGATGTCTCTCCCTCCCTCTTCCTCCCACCCCCCATCTCCAGCATGCTGATTCGGTCGGTGAAGACAGGCCGTGGCTACTTCAGCATGTTGCAGGAGGAAAGTGCCTTGAAAAAGAAGCAACAGTACCTTCAGAAACTGAAAGAGGAAGAAAGACATAAATTCCAGCCAGCCAAAAAGATCTCAGAAGTCCACTATGGTGATATTCTTTTGACGTAAGTAGATGGTGGTAGCTACAGTGTCCACAGTCCGGGGAAGGGCCAGAGTGAACACCACCTGGTTGGGCTGAGGGATGGCAGCCGTCTCAGACTGGAAGCCCCATCTTGGGGTGTGGCGTCTGACCGTTTCTTTTAGTCCGCTCCAACCTACCTGTCAGCCTCACCTTCTGGTACCCAATGGAGCATCTTCTACTACAGATATCTGTCCGCACGTCTGATGCCAAGAGCTATACAAGAACTCTTGCTGGTCCCCAAATATGCCTCTTTCCCACTCTTTACCAGGCTTGCCCTTACCACTAGGCCTTTCCCCATGCTGTTCCTTGGGCCTTAAATACCCTTCCCCACATCTTCTTCCAACTGAAGTTCTACTTATCATTAAAGCCCAGCTTAAATGCTACCCTTTCCTGATACTTCCTGGATTTAAGCCTAACCCCCTCCAGACCTCATTTGGACTCAGGGTTCCTGTAAGGTGTTTGTGTGCTGGTTCACCTTAACCCACGTCAATATCTCTATTCTAGGCCTTCAGCTGCATCCCCAAATCCTAGCTCAGTGTCTACCCAAAACAGGTGCACAAGAAATGTTTGTTGGTTTGTTGAATACAGTAGCCCCCTCCTTCCACAAAAAAAGGTCTTTCTCTGGTTGGGAGAGGACCATCAACAGACTGGCCCATTATGAAATGTCCATTCACATTGATAACAGCAACAGTGATGATGACAGTGACAACCACAACAATAATTATGAGTGTCTACTATGTGTTTTATGCATATCTTCTCATCTAAATTTCAAAACATTCCTTACATAGGTGCTATTATTACCCCCTTTATACAGATTAGGACAAAAGTTTAGAAGTGCTCACCTAGTTCCCCCGTGACTAAGGTCATAAGTTAGAAAGCATCCTTGAGTCCCAATTTTTGAGTGACACCAAAATTCCTAGGCTGCGCCATTCTGCATGGACAGACTCCTGGGATACATAGCTTGTGCAGACTGAATGAGGCACAAATCAGGATGGAAAGGAGGTGCTGAGGCAGGCAGAAAGGAAATATGTGGTAGAAATGGACTGCCCCCGGAGCCATTGTCCTATTAGAGCAGTAGTGGTCTCAACCTTGGCTACACATTAGAATTGCCTGGGCAGTTTTTAAAATACCAGTGCCCAGGGAAAGATGGCAGAGTAGGAGGACCCTAAGCTCACCACATCTCAAGGATGCAGTGAGAGAGCACAAAATAGCAATGCCCAGGGTGCTTCCCATACCAATTATGTCAGAATCTCTGGGGGTTTTACCTGGACAAAGTATTTTTTAAAGTTACCCAAAATGGGGGTGCTGGGTGGCTCAGTTGGTTGAACGCCCGGCTTTAGCTCAGGTCATGATCTCACGGCTTGTGAGTTCAAGCCCCATGTTGGGCTCTGTGCTGACGGCTCAGAGCCTGGAGCCTGCTTCGGATTCTGTGTCTCCCTCTCTCTCGGCCCCTCCCCTGCTCGTGCTCTGTCTGTCTCTTTCTCTCTCAAAAATAAATGAACATTTAAAGTTCCCCAAGATGATTCCAACGTGGAGCCGAGGTTGAGAGCCACTGTGCTAGGGCTTCAGGGACCCAAATTGCCAGGTTGCAGGCTAAAGAGCAAACGGAATCCACAGCAGATACCCCCTCTCCTCTGCAACATGTCCCAAATTATGTTCTTTGCAGTGTTAACTCAGAGAAGTACCAATATGTGCTTCTCAAAAACAAGGGTCCTATCAGTGAAATCCTACAATGTGTGACTTTTCTGCATCTGGCTTGTTTCACTTCCCAGAATGCTAATAGTCGGGGATCTCCTTAAAGCTCAAGGTTCCAGGTGATAGATACAAACCCCGAGTGCAAGACTATGAGAGGCTGGTACATTTGTAGATACTCTTTCCTGAAAGTGCAGCCCTTGGGATTCCCAGCTTATTGTAAGAAGGGCCTTTTCTTTGATGCCTCATTTGTGCAGACCCTGGGCTATGGTTTCTCTCCTCCTTGCCCTGTGTGCTTTTTTTAAAAATTAAATTAAATTTTTTATTTTATTTTATTTTATTTTATTTTATTTTATTTTATTTTATTTTATTTTATTTATTTTATTTTACTTTACTTTACTTTACTTTACTTTACTTTACTTTACTTTACTTGAGAGGGAGAAAGAGAGTGAGCAGGGGAGAGAATCTTGGGCAGGCTCCACACTGGGCACGGAGCCCCACAGAGGGCTCCACCCCAAGACCCTGGGATCATAAACCTGAACTGTAATCAAGAGTCCTATGCTCAACCGACTGAGCCACCCAGGCATCCCCTTGCGTGCTATTTTAGAAGGAAAAGTTAACCTTTTCTAAATTGGTAAATGTCGTTAACACCAAGTTAGCACCCATGCTTGCTTACATCTCTGGCTTTCAGTTTGGCTCAAAGATTCCCACTTGGTGTCAGCTCTTTGCTTTTTTCCCTTTTTTTTTTTTTTTTTTTTTTTTTTTTTTGCTATTTTGTCCAATGTTCTTGATTATTTTTACCCTAAGGGTCGATCCAAATAAGCTAGCCTGCCATTTGTGCATTCATTTAGTAACTCACTTATCCATTCTAAAATGAGATAAAATATTTAAGATTTATCATCCCCATGCCATGCCTTTTAAGGAGTGGGCATCCCAAAGAGAAGTCTTTTTAAGGGGAGCAGGGAGTATTTAAGGGAGTATGTAGATACAGAGAAAGAGCAGAAGTGCTTCACCTAAGAGGCAGAATGGAGACATCCAGAAGACTCACCAAGACTGTGAGCAGAAGGGACCTTTTAGGGGACAGAAAAAAGGCAGCCACCACTAGGAGAGAACAGAGATGTCTATAAATTTTTTTTATGTTTATTTTTTGGAAAGAGACACAGAGCATGAACAGGGAGGGGCAGAGAGAGAGGAGACACAGATGCGAAGCAGGTTCCAGGCTCTGAGCTGTCAGCACAGAGCCCAAAGCAGGGCTCGAATCCATGTGAGATCACTACCTGAGCCGAAGTTGGACACTTAACCAACTGAGCCACCCAGGACCCTCGAGAACAGAGACATCTAATGGAGATTTTCATGAGGTTCTGCCTCATAGTGTGAGACGTAAATCCATTTCTCTGTTTCCCTCCAAGATCTTCAGTGAGGAATCAATGGCCCCTTAGTGCAAGATATTCTTGGACCTTCATCTTGGCCAATTGGAAAGTAAGTTTGGTGGTGAGAAGGCTACTTTGATCCAGGCTCCCTTCTCACTGCACAACCAATCATTATATATTGAAGACCTACTACGTGCAGGGCCTCTGGGGGCATTGAGATATGAAAAGGATTAAGGTAGGAGCACCGAAACAAAGCACCATGAGGATGCACGTGAAGGAAAAACACTCCTGCCATGTTTCCCCTTTACTGTGATGCCATGACCACACTCACAACACTTCTGACACCAGATGTGTGGGGTTTCTTCCCACACCAAGCAATTCTCCGTGACACCATCCAACCCAATTCTGATGCTATCTCCCAGGAAGTAGCATCAGATCCCCCAAGTTAAGGGCTCGGTCCCACAAGACTGTCCCCACATCGCAAGCCCCATGCTGTCACCTGTACTTCTGACTGGCTATAAATCAGGGTTCCCATGACCCCCCTCCTCGGGTGTGATCACTTCATAGAGTGGCTCACAGAACTCAGAGAAACACTGACTTACATTTACCAATTACTTATATAATAAAGGATGCAGGTGAACGGCCAGACGGAGAGGTAAATCAATAAAGAGGGTGAGGCCTGGAAGTGTCCCAAATCAAGAGCTTCTGTCCCCCTGGATTTGAGGAGTGCCACCTTCCTGTAATGCGGATGTACTCACCAAGCCAGAACTTTTGGGATTTTTATGGCCGCTTCACTACGTAGTCATGATCTATCATTAACTCAATCGCCAGCAGGATGGGGAGTGGGGCTGAAAGTTCCAGGCTTCTAAAGGCGATGGCCTGGTCTTTCTGGCGACCAGCCCTCATCCTGAAACTGTCCAGGAGCCCACCAAGAGTTGTCTCATAAGAACAAAAGACATTCCGACCACGCAGGAAATTCCAAAGGATTTAGAAGTTCTGTGTCAAGAACCAGAGTCTAAGACCAAATATTAGAACAAAATATCTTCCTAGTGCTACTGTCTCTTAGGAAGTGACAAGGATTTTAGGAGCTCTGTCCCAGAAGCCAGGGGCAGAGACCAGTAGATACGGCTTCTATTGTCTCACAATGTCCATCCCCTCCTGGTTAGGGGGTGAAAAGAGAGACTGTATAGAATCCCCAGAAGTATGATTCGTGAGCAGGATTTTTAATGCTGAATAGAAAGAGACATGGTTAGACACAGCAGTATCAGCCCACCAGAACTGCCGGTGGCCAGCATTTCTGATTAGGAAGGCCAGGGCTGAAAAAAGAAGGTGTTGATGGTGTCATCTTTTGACAAAGTCAGCAACATTATCTTCAGAGTAAAAAAAAAAAAAAAAAAAAAAGCAAGCAAGTCATGGCCTGAGCCACCCGCATCCAGCCACCCACCGGGCTACCAATGAAGGATCCTCACTGGATAGGGGCACATGATAGACAGAAGGTAACTCAACAAGTAAGGGGGTTCTTACTCTTTCCACGAGGGTTCCAAGAGTTTAGTGCAAAGTCTGCCTTCCCTGAGCCTGATGGTGCTTAGAGTCTGGTACTCCCAGTGATACTAGCCAGCTGGCAGGCTTTCCCTGACAGAGAAGGAATGAACTCATGGCTTTTTTTTTTTTTTTTGAACAAGCTGCACCCAGATGAATGGGCACAGGAACAGGCACTGGGGAAGGGGGAGAGGAGTCTATTAAAGATTCTCCTGCAGCTATTTAAATAGTTCTGTTGCCACGTCTCCCTTGTTTGGATGGGGTTTTAATCCATGGTCATAGAACACAATTCTCTCTTCTCCCATCCATGTTTCAGTGTGCGAGACATGGTTTATTTAAAGTTTAATAAGTTTAAATATGCATGAGATCATCCTTCTCACAGACATCGGTCTCGCTGTGTCTTATCTGGTGGATTCTATGAGCTGCACAAGTCTGGTTATTAAAATAAAACTGGAGGCCATGACTGCAGTGTAGCCATCAAATGCAGGTGGGGAAGCAGGGGTTATAAAATAGCACTGGGATTCTCCATACCAGTACAGGGTAGTGGTTAAGAGCACAGGACTCCCTCATACGACTATTTAACTTTGGGTAAGTCACCGTACCTCTCTGAGCCTCCTTCACCCTTACGAATGGTACCAAACTCCCAGGCTGGTTATTCAGGACTGAATGAAACTGCTTAGAACAGAGCCTGGTAAAGGAGACTCCCTCAGTAACTGCTAGCTATTACTATGCAATAAGGTGACTTTGATCTCTGTGGGCCTCAATTACCTAAAATCCTCAGATTTATGGCTAAAAATCTTAATTTCCAGGCAGGCTAGAAAGCATCTCTCATCTAAGAGCCAGGTGCTATAAATATAATTCCAATCACAGGAGTATCAAAAAGACAAGTGTTCGTTTAAAATACTTTTTTAACGAGGTATTTGATCTTGGGCATTATAAAAGCAGGACAGATTATTCCCCCCTCCCCTCCCTGGATCCAAGACCATAGGATCAGTTCTTTCAGACAAAAGTTTTAAGTCTGACAAAGTAGGCAAAGGGAAAAAGGAAATCAAGCACGTCCCCAAAGATTTCTGCCTGCTAGCAGTCTTTCCCACTGTGCTCAATGACCTCGTTTTTCAGTTGCAAATTCAGCTGAAAAGGTGAAAAAAACAACGGGTAGAATTTGTCTTGTTATTGTGGTTGAGAGGCGACAGAAAACCAGAGATTAAGGACTGTAACAGTTGGGTTAATTTCTATGTAATCTAAACCACTGGGGGACATGACTGAGCCAGTAAAACTGGGCAAGCCGATGTATTTGTGGTTTCCTCAGCTCTAGGGCTGAATCAAGAGCTCATGCAAGTGGAAATCAGGGGACCTGGATTCCATTCCTATTTTTTTAGTTAACTCTGTGACCCCAGGATTGTCCTCGAATTCTCAGGAATAAGTAAATTCCTAACATGTGTCCCCACTCCACCTCCTCTGCCCCCTTCCGCCTCATTCCCCCACCCACCATACACACTAAACCAGAGGGATTTTTTCAAGACATAAATTGCTCTCAGCTTAAAACCCTTGGATGGCTGCCATTCCTCACAGGATAAAGATCAAAGTCTGGGCAGGGGGCTACAAGACTCTGGATGGGCCAGTCCTGTCTTTCTCCCTCAGCCACAGCCACACATACTCCCCTACCTTCCCCTCATGATATGCCCCCCAGAGGAGGGCTTTCCCCCATCCCATTCGCCTACCTAATTCCCATTCAACCTTCTGATTGTTTACTTTTGTTCCAGTTACTGCTGCTGTGAACAACCATTCCCAAACTTAACAACTCAAGACAACAGGGGTGCCTGGATGGCTCAGTGGGTTAAGCCTTTGACTCTTTTTTTTTTTAATTTGATTTATAAATAAGTAACTTTTTATTACTTATTTATTTATATATTTATTTTTAGTAAATTTAACCACAACATGGGGCTCGAACTCGTGACCCTGCGATCAAGAGTCACATGTTCTTTTTCTTCTAATTTTTTTTCCTTTTTTTTTTTTTTTTTAATATATGAAATTTATTGTCAAATTGATTTCAGCTCAGGTCTTGATCTCATGGTCTGTGAGTCTGAGCCTCATGTCGGGCTTGTGCTGACGCTCAGAGCCTGCTCAGGATTCTTTCTCTCCCTCTCTCTCTGCCCTTCCCTGCTTGCACACTCCTTCTCTCTTTCTCTCTCTCTTTCAAAATAAGTAAAAACATTTTAAAAAATTAAAAAAAGAAAAGAACTCAAGACAACAAACACTTATTTTGCTGACAAATCTGCTGCTTGATCTGGGCAAGTGGGGGAAGGACTATCTCTACCATGACTAACCGCGGCAGCTTGGAGGGTCCATGTCCAACATGGCGCATCCACATGGGCCACAACTTAGAGCTGGCTGTCAGCTGTGCTCAGCCGGGGTTGAGACCCAGCAGCCATGGCTCCTCTCCCTATGAATCTCTTCATAGGCTGTCAGCTTCCTCACAGCGTGGCCATGGCTGGGTGCTAACAGTGAGCATCCTGAGACATGAGAAAGAAAAGCTGTGGTTCCTAGAGCCTGAGCCCAGAAATGGCATCACACCCATTTCTTTTTGACATGTTCTGTTAGCTCAACCACTCACAAAACCAAGATTCCAGGGGAAGGATACGTACGGCCATCTCTGCCTTGGAAGAGAGTCAAAGAACTTGGGGTATGTGGTTCTAAATGGCCACAACTTCCTCCAACGAGTATTCCCTGGCTCCGTTTCAGCCCAACTCCCTATTTTGTGCTGTCAAAGAACCATATACTCTTCCTACTCAGCCTTATCACAACTGCGTGTTTGGTCAAGCCCATTTCTGTCCCTAGACTCTAAGCTTCAGAGGGGAGAGGCTGGGTCCGTCTCATTCATTGCTGTGTCCACAAGCCTCCAGCAAAGGGATGTTCAATAAATCCGGGTAGAAGTGAATAAACCAGGGAACCCGTCAATGATTCAATCAATGGAGGGACTTAGACTGAGGCTCAGAAACTGAAAGGCCCTAAGGGAACTTGCACGTCCTGGGAAGCAATAAGGCAGACAAGGAGCAAGAAGCAGGCAACCCACTGAGAAGCCCACACTGAGGGTAAAGCAGGCAGCAACCTTGATCTTGGGTGCCACCTGACTCTTGCCAGCCAGAACAGGGACCCAGAGTGGCAACAACCTGCAAGTTTTCAGAGCCAAAACGTTTCCATTTTAATGTGAAATTTCCCAATGTTAAAACACAATTGATTCAGACACACACACACACACACACACACACACACACACACACACACACACACAGAGGCTTGTTAAAATGTGTCTATTGGCTAGATTTGGTCACAGGCAAAAAGAAATAAAAACCTATGACTCAGCCTTGCTAGAAAAAAAAAAGTATTTCACATAAATGAAATAATTTGCTCTATGATGGTGGAGAAAAAAAAATCTAATATGGTATTAAATGTAATTTAATGTTTCCTTTTGAAAGAGCCTTTTTCAGGTAAATGTCCAGTGGTTTCAAAGATGAACTGCCTGTCTGGGCTATTTCTCCCTTCTCTAAGCAAGCCCCCTCCTCCCCTATCCCCAGATGGTGTCTGGCTTGGGAGGAAGCTTCCATGTTCTCTGTGGGGGCAGAGCATGAGGCTCTGGTTTCCCATAGCAGCCAGCCTGGTGGCCGCAGAGGTGTGCCTGGTTGTGGCTCATCTTTAGGGGCACACTTGTGCCCGCTTCTAAAGTTTGAGATCCCCCACACTTCATGGCTGGTTCAACCAACCAATTAGTCAGCAGTCTGTAGAGCTGGATGAAGCCTCTTTAAGGAAAGGACCAGAAACAGGAAACACTAACTCCAGGCAGTTCCTTGGCTGTGTCCCATGCCTTCATTTCCACTTCTCATCATCCCCATGGCCAGGCTGAAGTCACCTTCCTCTCTCAGGCTGGAATTATGCAATACCCCTAACTGGTCTCCTTGCCTCTGGCCTTGCCCTCCACCCGCCCCCCTCCACAGATCACTCTCAAAATAGCAGCCAGAAGGATCCTTTCTGAACGCAAGTCAGACACATCTTCTCTTGGCTCAAAATTCTTTACTCTCCTTCTCATTTAGAGAAAAGGCCCAAGTCCCCTGCAAGACTAGCTGCAAGGCCCCTATTCTCTCCCCCCCTCCTCCCCTTCCCTTCCCTGCCGTCTCTGAAACACAATCCCACCGCAGGACATTTGTACCTGCTGTTTCTTCTGTCTAAAATGTGCTGCCCCAAGACATCATTGAATGGCTCACTCCCTTATGCTCTGCAGATATCAAATGTCAAACCTTCCCTCATCACCCTATTTAAAATTGTAATTCCCAGCCCTTCTGAACCCTCTTCTCTGTTTTTTATCCCTCACAGCACGTCTCACTGTTTAGCCCCACAGGGGAGGGAGGGTTAGCAAGCTCTAGCCCAGCGGCCACATCCAGCCCTAAGGCAGGTTTTATAGATAAAGTTTTATTGGAACACTGCCATCTGCATACTGTTTACATATGTCAATGGCTGCTTTCATTCTACTAAGTAGTTGTGACACAGACCACATGTCTGACAAAGTCATAAATATTTGGCCCTATTTAAGAAAACATGTCCCAGGGCGCCTGGGTGGCTCGGTCGGTGAAGCGTCCAACTTCAGCTCAGGTCATGATCTCATGGTTCGTGGGTTCGAGTTCCGTATCGGGCTCTGTGCTGACGGCTCGGAGCCTGGAGCCTGCTTCGGATTCTGTGTCTCCCTCTCTCTCTGCCCCTCCCCCACTCATGCTCTGTCTCCCTCTGTCTCAAAAATAAATAAACATTAAAAAAATTTTTTTTCAAAAAAAAGAAGAAAACATGTCCCACCCCTGATCTATATTAATATACCATACCCTTTCCCTACTTATCTTGTTTATTCTCTTTGCTCCTCCACCAGAATATGCGCTCCACAAGAGCAGGGGTTTTCCCATGATCTGTTCACGGGCTGCTTCTAGAAGCCTCATCTCTCGAGCCGGCCCATAGTAGGTGCCCGATCATATCTGCCAAATAACCGCTGGCAAGAGAAGGAGGTGTTTAAAACGTCTGCTCACTGCTCACTCTGTTTCTCTTTCCGCTTCTCCTTCAGCACATACGACCAAGCCAAGGTTAGGAAGATGGGCGCTGGAGTCGTACTTCGCCCATTCACCCCCGTGCACAGCTGCATCATCTCGTCCTCGCTACCCGAGGCTCACGTGTAAGTAGTCCCTCCTCTGGCTCATCTGCCTTGCTTGCTTTTCAGTTCAAGCCAACGGCTCAAAGAGCCAACAACGCATCGGAGGCTGCTGAGCTCGTCCTTTGTCCTCCTGAAAGGGACATAGAGCCTGGAGCCAGCGACGCTATCTGACGCGAAGAAATAACAGAAAGCAGACGTGTTGCTTTAGAGCTAAGTGGCAAATCCGCTGGGACTGAGCCATTCCATTCCTCACCGAGCCAGGCGCTCTAATGTCAAATAGTTTGCAAAGCCTGATAAAATCTGTCTGTAGCTCTCAATGAGCGCGTGCAACAACATCTCAGCCCGGGCTCAGGGGACGCGTTTCCCCCAAAACTCAAGGAGCTATTTCCCAGAGAAGCACCTGTTGTCTCCTGACCCGAGGCATGAAGTCATGATTGCATGGTATAACAGGGGCTCATCAACCCTCCAAAGAACACCGTGGCTTCCTAAAACCTCGGCATCTTCTTCCCCTTGTGTTAATTCCAAAGAATTACAAACCCATGTTTTTCTCTTTTGTTAGTTAGCACTTTTCAACCGGAAGATTTGGGGCACAAAGACAGAAGCTTTTGATTCCAGGGCAGGGTTTCTCAACCTTGGCACTACTGACCTTTGAGGACGAATAATTCTTTGTAGTGAAGGACTGACCTGTGCATTGCAAGGCATCTGGGAGCATCCCTGGCCTCTATCCACTCGATACCAGTAGCGCCCCACCCTGGAGTTGTGACAACCAAAAATGTCTCTAGGCGTTAACAAATGTCCCCTGGGGGCAAAATCATGTCTACCCTCTTCACCACTCCCCCACATTAAGACCCACTGCTTCAGGGCAATGAAAATGGTGCAATGGATTGCAGACTCCTCTGTCTGCTTATCTGTCAAATATTTATTAAGTCCCTACCGTGTGCATAGTGATCACGGCATTACCAACTGCTCTGCAGGCAGATCTCAGTTCTCTCAGCGGCCCTATTGTGCAGGTGTATTACTATCCCCTCTCTGCAGATGACAAAGCAGCCGAGAGGTGTGCTCCTCTGCCCAAGGTCACAGAGCTCAGCATGTCACTGGGCTGGACTTTTAAGCCACGTCTGTCTGACTTCACAGCCCAAACACGCATTACCATGCACTACACAGAAAGTGTATCTCAAAGCCTTGCCTTTGGGAAGCTCATGGTATGTTTGGAGAGCCAGGTCTCGTACTCGAAGAATAAAACAACGCAAGAGAGAAATCATACCATGAGATGGCAGGAAAAAAATAAAATCATTAATAAGAGCACTTAGTTTATGGGTGGAAGATGCCACCATCACCACCCACCACCACCACCATCATCATCATCACCATCACCACCATCATCATCTCTCCCCAATATTCCAGCTTTTGATGAGCCCACTCTCAACTTTCCTCCGACTTCCCTTTGATTGATATTATGACTGGATTCTTGATAGACTTATTTGTTCAAGCACATTCCAACTGGAAACCTAAACTTGTGTTCTTAAAACATCTCCTTGCAGGAATAGGCTTTGTAATTTCTCATCGCATCCCTTGGAAACGTGCTTCTGCCCATCTGTCCCATGGACAAACCTTCTGAAACAGAATGGTGTAGATCAGTGGTTCTAAAGATTTCATTTGCCTGTGAATCCTCTGGGGATGGCGGTGCAGGTGATGTCTGGAAAATACCTATTTCTGGGGGCTCAGTCGGTTAAGCATCTGACTCTTGATTTCGGCTCAGGTCATCATCTCACGGTTTTTGAGCTCAAGCCCTACATTGGGCTCTGTGCCGATAGTGTGGAGACTACTTGGGGATTCTCTCTCTCTTTGCTCTCCCTCTCTCAAATAAGTAAACTTAAAAAAAATTTTTTTTAAAGAAAATGGATATTTCTGGGCCCCACCCTCAATTCATTTGGTCTGAACAAACTGAGGCTTATATCAACCTTGGAAGTAACTGGAGAGTTTCTTAATCATCTCCTTTCAATGCCAGATAAGGAAACTGAAGCCCAGAGAAGGGCAGAACCTGCCAAAATTCTTACAACAGGAATTCTGACCTCCTCACTCCTAAATCAGATCTTTATACCAAGTTCATTAGGCCAGGATGATGAATATTATTATCATCACAGTACTTACTGTCGGCTTCTATTAAACTCTTTACCAGGGATCAGCAGACTTTGTCCTAAAGGGACAGACACTAACATTTTAGACTTTTCAGACCAGACGGTCTCTCTCGCAACGACTTAACTTTGCCATTGCAGCTTTCATGCAAAGCTGTGGCTGTGTTCCAATAAAGTTTTATTTGCAAAGAGACAGTAGCCCTACTGGCCACAGTTTGCTAATGCTGTCCTCTTCTTCTCCTTGGCTGTTAAAGGGCTCTGGCTGCATTTGATGACTGTATCAGTAATTCATTGCTGTATTACTGAACACCTCAAAATGGAGTTGCTTAAAACAGTAACCATTTTTTCGTTGCTCACAGTCTACAGGTCATTTGGGTGGTTCTGCTGGTCCAGGTTGGCTTGGTTGATCCTGGCCAGGTTTGTGCATGCGTGTGCCCAGATGAAGGGTGAGCAGGAGGGCGGCCATCTAGGGTGGCCTCACGCGCAGGTCTGTGGTTGACTAGTTGCCAAGGTGACAAGAGTGACTGGGCCACATGTCTCTCATCATGCAGCAGGCTAGCCTAGGCCGTCGGGAAGGGTTCCAAAAACAGGAGCCTGAGCACCAAAGTCTCTTGAGGCTTAGGCTCAGAATGGATACAATGACACATCCACAACATTCTAACGGCCATAGCATCAAGGACACAAGGACTGGGGGAAAGATTCCACCTCTCGATGGGGAAGATGCAAAGTCATGCCGGAAAGTGGGTAGATGCAGAGAGGGGCTTTTTTGTAATCAGTGTACCCAAAGGCATCAGGGCACGGCGTGCCTGATCAGTTCTCAAATCCTCAGTTGTCACATCAGCCAATGTGGATCAGAGCCGGCTAAGTCCCTTCCACCCAAAGTAGCTGATCCCAAAGCTGGCTGAATATTCTGAATTGGCTGTATGGGGATCAATTCAATCATGTCAAGGGAGACTTGATCTTTATGTATAAAAAGGTGGGGGGAATGGTCTCTAGGAATGAGAAAGAGCACCTCCTTTCCTCTCTGGGATGATGGGCTGCCCCTCACAGCCTTCCGTAAGCAACTGTTCAGCAAGAGCAGTGCCTGTCACCTGTCCAGGTTTGTCCTTGGCAGTCAGCATGGGGTGCTTGAAATGGCTTTGTAGACATATTCTGATTTCTCTTAGGAAAAGCACCAAATGTTGTTCTCTTCTCAGGCACGTTTTCACCCACTCGTATTCTGGTAGAACTGCTTCGATAGAGTGGGCTATCTGAGTGTGCTCATCTGGAGTTCTGAACGCAGGGATTTTAGAAGCAGGCTTTGTGCTCCCCTGTCCAGTGTTTTTGTCTATTGTGTCCTGCATTTAAGAAAAAAAATGGCCTCTCTTTTAAGTCGATAAAATCCAAGATAGTGTGCTATGACCTGACACACAGTCATTATGAGGAAGTACTGACTTGTTATCAAATATGTTTCTGGGGATCCTTTTTCTTTCTGTTTCTTCTTTCCAGTTGATTTTACCACATGTTAGATGAACAATCATCAGGTTTGAGGCACTTTTTTTTTCATTAAGACTTTATTATACACACACACACACACACACACACACACACACACATATAATATATATATTTAGAGCAGTCTTAGGTTCAGAGAAAAAGTGAGAAGATACAGAGATCCCCACTAATGCCTCCCCAATCCGTGCTCAGCTTCCCCCATTAATCAACATCCCTCACCAGAGGGGTACAGTTGTTACAGCCTATGAACCTACTTGGACATCATCCTCAACAAAGTCCTCAGTTTACATTAGGGTTCCCTCCGTGTTGCACATTCTGTTGGTTTGGACAGTTGATGTGTAATGAATGATATGTATACACCACTGTAGTGTCACACAGAGTATTCTCACTGCCCTAAAAATCCTCTGTGCTCCGCGTGACCCTTAGCAACTGCTGACCTTTTCACGGTCTCCATAGTTTTGCCTTTCCAAGAACGTCATACAGTTGGAATCACAGACTATGTAGCCTTTTCAGATGGGCTTCTTTCACTTAGTGATATGCATTTGAGGTCTCTTCATGTCTTTTCGTGGCTGGATGGCTCATTTCTTTTTAGCGCTGAATATTCTACTGTCCGGATGTATGTACCACAGATTATGTATCCCTCCACCTGCTAAAGGGCATCTTGGTTCTTTCCAAGTTTTGGCAATTGAATAAAACTGCTCTATATAAATACCTTGTGCAGGTTTTTGAGAGGCACATTTTGTAAATACAGAATAAGGTCCAGACCCATTGGATGAAACCCTTATCCTGGTGAAAAGGGAGGGCTCTCCCCGGTAACAAGAGACAGCACGAATATCATGGATGAGGCACAGATTCAGAAGCCAGACTGCCTGGGTGAAGATTCAAACTCTGCCATTGACTGGCTGTTTTGAATTTGGACAAGTTATATGGCCTCAGTTTCCTTATCTGCCGAATAAGGATACTAATAGTACCTTCCTCACACGGTTGTTATAAGGATGACCTTAGTCAACAGCAGTAACCTGCAGCGGACAAGACTCTGTGGCTTGTAGGCTCGGGGGCTAGAGAGACAAGTAAACAGGTAGTTAGAGCAAGGACTGGGAATGTAGGGGCAAAAAGATATGCTATAGAGATGGGATGCTTTAGGATGCTTGGAGACAGGCTAACCCAGACCTAGAGAAATCAAGGAAGGCTTCCAGATGGAGGTGACAGAGAAGGAGGAGGAAGAGGAAGATATATCAGAGCAGAGAACAGTCCCCGCCACCTCTCCTCACCCTCACTCTAGCAATTCCTGCCATTTTATAGATGAGGAAAGTGAGGCCCAGGAAAGTTAAGTAATTTAACCGAGAGCACATAGCTGGTAGGTGGCAAAGCTGGGATTTTAACTCAGGCAGCACCAAGTGAGAGAGGGGTAAGCCTGAGCAGTGGAGCAGAATTCCACCAAGCTGCAGATGACAGAAGAGGGGAGACTCAAGGCCAGCGAGGTGGATAGGGGTCTCACAGATGACGGTGCGTTAGTTTGCCAGGGCCACCAAAACAAAATGCTACAGACCGGGCAGCTTCAGCAGTAGAAATTTATTTTCTCATCATTCCAGAGGTCAGAAGTCCAAGATCAAGGTGTTAGCAGAGGGTCAGTTTCTTCGGAGGCCTCCCTGCATCCTCACATGGTTTATCCTTCAAGCATGTGTGTCACTGGTGTCTCTCTGTGCGTCCAAATTTCCTCTTCTTATAGGAACACCATGGATTAGGCCCCACCCTAATTTAGGGCCCCATTCTAACATAATCACCACTTCAAAAGCCTTATCTCCAAATATGGTCATTCTGAGGTCCTGGGGGGTTGGGACTTCAATATGTGAATTTTGAGGGAGACACAATTCAGCCCAACACAGAGAGTGTAGGGAGTTTGCAGATTTTAAGCAAGGGAGGGAGGCATAGGGTCGGGTTCGTACCTGTTCTTGTCACTAGCAGAAATGAGTCTGATGCTCACATGTCCCACATCCCCCACCTATGACCAGGCAGGGCCCCACCTGGCCAATTAACTCCCTTTGCTCATCCCTTCCTCCCAGTCCCCGCCCCACACAACCCAAAGCCCAGGCTGGCAGGGGCTCTCTATGGTGAACAGAGGAGGAGGCATCTCCCTGGGCTTTCCACAAGTTTCTGGGTTATGGTGAGGGTGACGTGAGGTGCCAGGCACATGGCACAGCTAACTGCTGTTCTTGGCAAAATGCTGGAAGTGGCCCAGTGCTCAGAGCTGCCAAAAGGCACCTGTAGGGACCAAGAT
Organism: Felis catus; assembly: GCF_018350175.1. Lineage (NCBI taxonomy): Eukaryota > Metazoa > Chordata > Mammalia > Carnivora > Felidae > Felis > Felis catus. The sequence goes on from NC_058379.1 coordinate 15,847,831, forward strand.
GGTGCTAAGGGGGGAAAACAGACAAGAACCGGAAGGCCTACGGGTCTGCAGGACCTTTCAATTAGAAACGAGAGAACAGCAGATGTTAGTAAATAAGGTAAGGAAACAAAGAAAGCGGGGAGGAAGGGCTCCAGAGAAGAAGAAAGGATAGCTGCTGACCACGGTCTTCTAAGACCTGGTGGGCATGGCCACCCTGGAGGGAGTGAAGGGTGAGGTAGTGGGGGATGTTTCCCTTCAAGCTGAGAGAAACGGACGTTTCTCAAGGGATTCACCGGGACAGCCATGGGTCAGCTCTGTACTTGGGCCCTACCTTCTGCACTGGTGCCTTCCTGGAAGCAGAGAGGGTGGATCCCTCCTTGCCACTCTGCACATCAGGCCCGGGAACCCTGGGGATTATTGATCAAGATCAACCTCAGAGAAGAGCAATTACACAGGTTCATAATGGAGGCATCTCACCCATTAGCGTAAGAGGATAGATGATGCAGGGAGGTGGTGGCTGGTTGGGACTCCACCTTGTTTCCAGGAACAAATGCAGGCAGCAGGTTAACCCCCTCCTGACCTCACTCCCAGGGCGACCACCACTTTGGCTCGGGCAGCACTTTGGACAGAGCTGGGGCCCACAGAAGCACAGTCTCTGAGGTTAAACAGACAGCTGGCTTCAGAACCTCACCAATCCCTAGGAGTATGGCCTTGCGCAACTTCCTTCCCCTGAGTCCCTCACCTGCAAAGAAGACACAATAACAGTACCCTCCCTCTAAGAGTTGTTGAGAGCACTGGATAAGATGTTCAGATCCCATCTCTGTCACTAAAAGCTGTGTGACCTACAGCAAAGTGACTGTACCTCTCCAAGCCTCAGTTTCCTCTTCTCTAAAATGGGGACAATGATTCATAACCTTCTCTGAAATGGGGACAATGATTCATACCCCCGCAAGTTGTTGGAGGATTTAAATAATGTGTGTAAAGTGCCCTAGTCAAAGGCTGGCTCATTATAATACAAGATGTCACCCCAAATCAGGAAATATAGGTTAGACATACTTTTATACAGTGTTTTAGTTACATTTTCTAATAACATGTTCATTGTGGTTTTTTCAACATCCAGCTACAGTTTCAGGCCAAGGACCCATAAATTTAAAACAATGGGCCCAAATGTTAGTCTGGGGGGAGGAGGAAGATTACAATAAATCCAGCTTCCTTGTGTTCCCAGCCTTCTTTGACATTCTTAGTGTATTTATTATACTTTTATCAGGTGAACAGGTAGAGATACTGTAGGATATGAATGTCCTTCAACCCACTTGTTTGCCTGAGTCAAGACCTCTAGTGGTGGGACCCCATCCATTGTTTCCCCGCTCCTACATGAAACCCCCCCCCATAACCAGCCTAGGGTCATCTTACATCAAATCACAGCTCTGACACCTGCTAGCCCAGCAACCTGGTAAAAGTTCCTTCATTTCTCTGAGCCTCACATTCCTCATCTGTAACATGAGCCCATGAATATCTTCATGGGCCCACTGCAAAGGCTCGATGAGATGAGGTATGGAAAACACTTACCGTGCCTCTCTAACTGGAAGCCAGCACAACTGTCTCTGTGTCCATTATGGTGAAGGATGCAGTTCCAGCAGGATCCCACTGTGCACCCCTCTTCTGTCTTTGCAGGGAGCCCCTCTTCCGCCAGCTCTGTGCCCTCCACTGGCTCCTGGAGGCCCTGACTATCGACCACGCCCACCATACTATGAAGCCTGTGATCACCTGCTGGAATCCAAAGTAGGTCTCAGCCCTTCAACCTGCCGAAACTAGCAGATTGTGCAGTAGGGGAGGGCCTCCTATCTGTTCTTCCCCTCCTCTTGCTACTTTTGGTGGGTGGGTTGCTTTAGGAGTTTTCCGATGTGCTCTGTGGGGCCAAGACAGGGGTGAGCTCGGAGCCAGGGCATACAGGCCATACAGGCTTGTGGGAGCCAACGGTGTGCATATCCTCCCAGAAAGTCTCCCCACCTCCACATTCACTAAAGTCACATTGGACGCTTGGAATCAACCAGCCATGCTGTGAGTGTTGACACCATAGGGACTGGCCAGATAAACCAGCACACCACTGGTTGCACAGCAGGCTTCTCCCCACCGCTCTTCTTGGACCATGTCTCCCCAACACTGTACTTTTTTTTTTTAAGGTTTTTAAAATAAAGTTTACTTATTTTGAGAGAGAGAGAGAGAGAGAGAGAGAGAGAGAGCACCCGCACACAAGTGGGGAAGGGGCAGAGAGAGACAGGGGGAGAGGGAGAATCCCAAGCAGGCTCCACATTGTCAGCATGGAGCCCAACATGGGGTTTGAACCCACGAACCATGAGCTGAGCCTCATGAGCTGAGCACGAACCATTCAGCTCATGACCTGAGCTGAAATCAAGAGCTGGATGCTTAACCAACGGAGCCACCCAGGCGCTCCTCCCCAACACTATTCTTTATTTGCTGCTCTTCCTTTTCACTTTGTTCTTGCTTTTGTTTTCTTAAGGTTTTGTTTGTTTGAACATATATTGGTGTGGCTGTTTCTCCACTTGGACCCAAGGGAATACTCAGCGCTCAGGTCCTGAGCAGCTGGGCTGAAGCTCTGTGCCTGTGGTCTAGCCTGAGCAAGTGTTAGGTGTGTCCCCACCAGAGGGGAGGGCTCATGCAAAAGCCTTGAGGCCACTATGGCGGGAACTGCCTTGCATACAAGGCGGAACAAGGAACAGGCAGGCATGGAAGGCATCGGTTCTTTAAAGGGAGGCATGCTGTCTCCAAGAATGAAGAAAAAGGGAGGACTCCCTGACTTAAGGAATTGGGAGTCGCTTTGTGAAAATCCCATGCTGAGTGAAATAAAATAGTTCCCCGTCCTCCATAAGTGGGAACCCATCACTCCCGCCCCAATAAACTAATATGGCCTCTTTCTCACAGTCCCACCCCCCTCCCCGCCCCGCCACCAAGGCGAATTCAGAATTCAGACTCCGTTCTCTTCCTGAATCTTAATTAACTCCTTCCTCCTGAAGGTGTTTACCACCCACTCCCAAACCCCCTCCCTACCCCTGCCCTAATTCATCTCATGCACCAGCGCCCAAATAAACTAACATCAAATACAACCAGAAATATAAATCATGCACCTATAGACTGGTAACTCCAATTGATTCCATGTTTGGGGTTGGGATGAACTGAAAACTGTAATTTCCCTTAATGCTCTGGTTTATAACCTTTATTTTTTTAAGCAGCAGAAATCCCCCCCCCCTTTTTTTAATGGAAACCCCGACAGTATAAAACAAATTTGTCAAAATGGAGCTTCTACACGAAGCAGGAGGTTGGGAGACCGAAGGGATCTAGGACCCCTCCAACTCTCTCCCATCCCCTACAAAGTACCCCGGGTATTTCCAAAATATCTCTGTGGTTCACAGAATTTGTTTGAAAACCACAGTCTTAAGCCATTTCCCACACATTATTTTTCCTAGAGGTATCCTCTTTTAAAGATCTGAGGTATGTCCTTCCTCCTTCCAGCCTTTCTAATGCCTTCCCCTTACTAATAGACTTACTTTAAAAAAAAAAAAAACAGAATTGGAATCATACTCTAAATATTATCCTGTACATTTTTCCATTTTTCCCTTTAAAGTGTCTTATGGACATCTTTCCATGGGACATACAAAGTTTCCACATTCTTTTGACAGTTTCCATCATCCTGTAAACAGAATACCATCCTTCAATAAAGAAATGGTTACCTATGGTCTATGGTATGGGTGGACCATAAATTAGATAACCACTTCTCTATCGAGGGACACTAAGGTGGTTCCAAGTTTTTGCCATTTCAAACGGTACTGCGCAGAACATCCTTGTACATACATTTTGTACCCAGTTGAAAATATTTCTGTTGGCTAGATTCTGAGAAATGGAATTTCTGGGTCAAAGCAACATCTAATTTTTTTCACAGTTGATTGCTTAGATTCTAAGAAAAAACACCCTCGGCCAGTGGACTTCTAATAGCATTTCATGTCCCCGAGCAAGCTACGAGCCACAACAATTTCGCCTCCAACATTTGGGCGTCCATTCTCCCAAACTGAGGCAAGAACATACTGTAGGCTTTGGCTTGAGAAGATAAAAAAGGAACATCTTCATTTCCTTTGCTTGGTTTTAGAAATGTGCCCAGAAATGTGACCCAGAATGTGCCCAGAAATGAGCCCAAAATGGTTATCTGCGGTTAAAAAAAAAAAAAAAAAAAAAAAAAAAAAGAATGGTCACGTTAGGAGCAGTGGAGGTTCTACCTGTGACTTGTCAGGGCAGAATTCCATCAGGGATCCATGGATATCGAGCTCTATCAGAGCAGAACATGAACCAGATCAGCCTGACAGAAAAATACATCCAGAAAGATCCCTACGGGAAGTCAGAGTATTTGCTGGGGCTTGTTTTTTCTAGTGAACCATTTGATCCTGATGGTGATTTTAGTTTGGGGTCAGTGGTATGCTGGTAAATGTGTAATAAACAGAACAGTTCTCCAAGAAGGAAAAGCCATGCCAATATCCATGGTGGGCATAGTCCAGCCAAGGCTGATTTCAGGCTTACCAATGAGATGCCATTGAACCTGGGGCCGGGAACACGTTCAGTTCAGAACGCGTTCAATTCTTGTGAGTCAGCATGAGTCAACTCCGGCACACCGTTTTTGGGGGTTGATTTTTGTAAAAAATATATGAATCTGAGGGTGGGGGCTGGGCAGGGGGTTAGGTTTCCTAAAAAATGCCAGAAAATCTTTTTAGTTACCAAGAAAGGAGAAGGATGTTTTCTCTTTAATGCCTAATCCCTATTTATGATGTTTCATCCTGATACCATAATTCAAATTTCCCCAAATCTTCAAATGCATTTTTTAGAGCCCAGAAGAATTAAGAGTGAGTAGGAACAAGCACATGGATGAGTTCAGGCTCTGCCACTTAGTAGCTATGTGACTTTGGTCGCTTAACATCTCTGGGCCTCTGTTATTTCATCCATCATATGGGTTCCTGCGGGCCTCAGAAGAATTATTGTGAGCATCAAGCAAGATAAAGAACGTAGAGCATTTACCCCAATGACTGAGAGCACAGCCAAATGATAGCTATTCAAGATTAAAATCCCCATTTCAAAGAGCAGTTGGCTGTATGATTATCAATACCATTGAGACCCAAGGCAAGGAAAGAAAGAAACTTCTGAGCAGAGTTTTACCAACAGATGAGATCCATGTCACTGGAAGAATGAACAAACATACAGACAGACAGAAAAAAAGCTAAGCAAGGTCAACCACAATCTGGTTGCAAAAATAAGCAATCGCGGAATGACCCCAAGAGAGAAACACCAAACCTCTAGTTCTCCTGACTGTGTTTTCTAAGTTTCCACCATCAAGCAGCCAGCATCTCCTGCTATTCAAGCATCTGAAACACAAACCCTGAGCCCTGACACCCACCTTGCATTTTCCAAAAGGAAACATCCATCATCGGGGACCTGCAGGTCCCAGAGGTTTCTCTTCTATTAGGCATGATGATGGCTGTAGATCAAATCCTGCCCTCTTATGGATTTTATAGCAAGAAAGTGGGGTGGTTCAATACCTCAACATGGGCTTTCTCCAGGCAGCAAACTTTTGCTAATTGGCAGCTCCCGTGCTGCAAGCAGAAGATGATCTTTGTTAATTGCAGGGAGATCCCATATTTGGCTGGAATTGGTGGATGGTTGGGTGAATGGACAGATGACAGATTCTAGGATGTCACATGAGTTGCGTCTGAGTCTCCCCTTTCCTTAGCGGGGTCAGGGAAGGCCTTCCCAATTTCATCATGTGGCAGTTCACACACATTATCATTTCCCAGCATCCTCATTAATCCCACGGCCAGCAGGAGAGTTTATTTCAATTGACAAGGTGATTGGGTCCACGAGAGAGCAGACACCGAGCTTTCAATAACAAATATGCTGATTACCCTTCTCTCAGAGACTCAGGCCTCTATTTTGGCAAGGAAGACTTATTTTATATATAAAGGTACCCAAATCTTTATCCAAATCCTTGGGACCAGCTGTGTTTCAGAATTGCTTTTTTTTTTTTTGTTTTCTCTTTTGGCATTTTAGAAAGGAAATGTGGGGCAAACACCATAGAAAACATCACACACACCCACACACACACACACACACACGCACACACACACACACCCCCTGAGAGGACAGTGTAGCCAACTATCATCCAACACTGTATTTCTGCAGGAAAAAAAAAAAGAATGAATATTTACACTAATTGTATAATAAAGATAAAGGTCATCGTTAGCCTACCATCAGTTCAGGTCATGTTTTGCTGCCAAATAAGCTATTAAAAAACTTTTTTTAAGTTTATTTATTTTGAGAGAGAGAGAGAGAGAGAGAGAGAGAGAGAGAGAGAGAGAGAATTTCAAGCAGGCTCATCAGTATCAGTGCAGAGCCCGATGAGGGGCTCAAACCCAAAGACTGTGAGATCATGACCTGAGCTGAACTCAACAGTCGGAAGCTTAACCAACTGAACCACCCATGTGCCCCTAAAAAATTTTAAGTTTATTTATTTATTTTGAGAGAGAGAGAGCTAGAAAAAGCAGGGGAGGGAGGGAGGGAGAGACAGAGACAGAGAATCCCAAGCACGCTCTGTGCTGGGCAGAACCCGACACAGGGCTTGATCTCAGAACTGTGAGATCATGACCTGAGCCAAAACCAAAAGTTGGAGCCAAAACCAAAAGTTAACCAACCGAGCCACCCCGGCGCCCCAACATTTTTCTAGTTTTCAACACCCTCTGGATTTTGGAATTGGATAAGGGTTGTAACCTTGTGTTGGTATTAAAATTTTTTTCTAGAAATTAACTTTCCAAGGACTGACTAGAAAGGAATGGGCTTTTACAGAGAAGCAGTCAAGATGAGATAGATGCAAGCAACCATTACAAACCTTAGTGCCACTTTTCCCCAACTCCATTCACCAACCGCCCCCCCCCCCCCCGCCGCTGCCATCTTCCTTAGTTCCCATGGGAAAGAACTGGCACACCCCTGGCCAAGCAGGGGAGTAAAGAGTTCCTGATTTACCTTCCAGGCAGGGTACAGCATACACCATGGGGTGAAGGTGTGAGGAGCTGTCCCCTGGACACACTCAAGCAGCACAATCATCTATGTCTTATTGCCTAGGACTGTCCCACTCTTAATTGGGGAGTCCAGGTGGGTATAATCCTGACTTTCATAAAGAAAGTCCAGACACTCGGGGCGCCTAGGTGGCTCAATTGGCTAAGCATCTGACTTCAGCTCAGGTCACAATCTCACAGTTCGTGAGTTCAAGCCCCGCATCGGGCTCTGGGCTGACAGCTCAGAGCCTGGAGCCTGCTTCGGATTCTGTGTCTCCCTCTCTCTCTGCCCCTCCCCCACTCACACTCTGTCTCTGTCTCTCTCTCAAAAATAGATAAACATTTAAAAAATTTTTTTAAAAAGAAAAAAAAAGAAAGTCCTCACACTCAAGGGCTGGGCTGCCCAGGCATGAAGAACCTGCTGTTCCTTTAGAAAAACATGGAAGGCTAAAAGGCAACCACACTTTGATGTTTCAAATATGACACAGGCTCCTAAATCTGCCTACTGTGTTATAATGAAAATAGCTGGCACCTGGGTGCTTCCGATGTCAAGCACTGCTCTGAGTACTTTACGTCATTTGAGCCTCATTCTGACAGATGAGGAAACTGAGGCACAGAAGATTTAAGTAACTTGCTCAGAATTGCATAGCTAGTACAAGCTAGGTCAGAATTTGAATTCCGGTAACCCGGTGGCCCAGCACACGTGCTTAGCCACTAAATGGCAGTTTCCTCTGTTCCTAGCTAAAGCCCCAAAGTCCTCAATTAATGTAGGGCACGGTCTGGTGTCAAAAAGCAAAAAGAAAAATTCATTGCAAAGTAATATTTGTCAGGGGGCGTCCAGGATACAAAAGGGACTGCAGCTTACCAAGATGATGTGATATGTGCGTGTGTCATTTTCTTTTAAGAAACAACAAAAAAAGGCCATTCTATACTTATCGGCTTTGGTATTTAACTTAACATATGGGAACCGTCTCTCCATATTGGAACCACTTTTAATGACTGTGGAGTTTATCAACATATTTAACCAAGTCCTGTAAGAACTTTAAGTCTTTGCCAGATCGTCAATCTTGTGGGGGGAAAAATGCAGCATCATTCTGAAGAACATGCAAAAATAGCAGTTATTACATTTAAGTTGTTTTTCCCTTGTCATGTGCGCCCCTACCCCACCCCGGAAACTCTCATGTTCCTCAAGCCTGCTGTTTTCAGGTACTACTGGGGATACAGCAGTGAAGGAAGCAGGTTAACATCTCTGTTCTCTGCAGCTTTAGGGGAGCAGATAATAAACATGCAACAATCAAGATGCTGTGAGATAGCACCAAGGGTCACAAAGAAATTGACGGGGTGATGTGACAGTGGCAGGTTGGGGGTGACTTTTAAATTGGGTCATCCGGGAAAGACTCACTCGGGAGGTGACATTTGAGTGAAATCTTGGATTTCACCTGCTCTCCCCTCTGCACTGATTTAATTGCAAAATGCCTCCCCTGCTTTACTCAAGAGGACATCTCTGCAGGAGTAGGGGACCTTGGCAGGATGATGGGAGCACCTGTCACTAGGGAGGCGACCTGCCTGGGAGATCCTGGGAGCTCTGATCTCTGTCCCCTCCTTCCCTGGTGCACAATCAGCAGTTACCGCCGATCTCCAAACTCAGTCATGGACTCGTGAATGCATTCTAAACCGGTCAACAGACTTTCCACTCTGAGAAGTAGGTGTTTTACCCCACATGACGGTTCGCAAAGGCTGAGTGAAGTATTTGAGAAAACCACTCTGATGGCCGCTGTGGAGAGATTTCAAGTGACACACTAGGAACAAAATGTGCTTGGTGGGTACAGTTAAATGAGATGCGACGGGGCTCAACACTTTCGTCCCTTGATTGCTAGCAAATCGGATCCCCCAGAAAGCTTCAGCAAGGGGAAATTATGGTCTGAAAGTCGTAGCAGATTTGCCCCTATGGATCTGCCCTAGTGCCTCGTTCCCCACCATCAGCCCCTCCTCCAAGCCACACTTAGACCGCTGTCGACAAAAGCATACTGTTAAGAGTTTAACTGTGTTCAGTTCTCTGTACAAGGCACTCCGCCAAGCCCCTAACAAGCCCCAAATTTCATCTTCACAGCAATCCTCTGACATAACTAATATTATTCCCTCCATTTTACAGATGAGGACACTGAGGCTCAGAGAGGCTAAGTAACTTACACAAAGACACGCCTCGGAAGGAGGGCAGGCACAGGACTCGAACATCCAGGCCACCTGACTCTTAAACCCAGTGTTAACCACCAGCATGCACTGCTTTCCCGGTCCTACTGCTCAGAGAGACTTGCCTGAGGTCACACAAACAGTAGATCAGGGACATCAATTAGGTAAACTAAATTAAGCTGCCGGAATGAACAACCCTAAAATCTCAAAAGCTTAATGCAACACAAGTGCATTTCCTGGGCGTCCTACGTGTCATCAACATGGGGCTGTGCTCCTTAGTCACTCAAGGACCCAGGCTGACAGGAGCTCCTTGTCAACATAAGCTTCCACCATCAACTCGGCAGCAGAGGGAATCTGCCTTGAGGGCTGGCCCTTAAAACATCCACCCTAAACGCCACATTCAATTGCATTTATTTATTTATTTATTTATTTATTTATTTATTTATTTATTTATTTATTTAAATATGAAATTTACGGTAAAAAAAACAAAACAAAAACAAAAAAACAAGGTTAATCGCTTTTAAACAAAGCAAGTCACAGCACTACCCCTGTCCTCAAGGAGCTGGAAAGACCTGGGACTATTTGGTAAACAGCACTGATGACCACCCCACCAAGCCTTGGGAAGGACGGACTGTCAACTTGCTGTGCCCATCTCAGACAAGGTGTGCAGCCAGCCCCCTGTGGACAAAGAAACACAGGTGGTTTACTTCTTTTCCTGCCCCTGTTTGATCTTCCTTTTTTTGGTTTACTTGCTACTGAGAATGAAACATCAGAGAGACTGATTCTGTCTAACCAGGGCCCTTTCTTTATCAGTGGCTTTGCACGAGCAAGGGCGCAAGGGCTGTTTAAGATCTCTGGGAGCCTCGCTGCATTTTTAACTCATTTACCTGCTGCCTGGAGTCGCAATAGATTTCGGGTCATCTAGGAAGTCAGCGTTAACAGAAAGCCTCCCCATCTTCCCGATCGGGCTTGAATATTTAAGATTTTGAAAGCTTGGCTGGGACCAGATTTAATTTTGAAAGGGGAAGGGGGTTGCTTTTGAACTTCAAGAAGAAGGCTGGAGGCACAGCAGGAGCTGCGTTAGTGAAAGGAAGGAGCCCCAAAGCCCTGTGGTCTTGAAAGAAACGCTCCAAAGCAGAAACTGCTAAAGCTTCCAGTTGGTGAGCCTTAAATCAGACTTCAAAAGCGCCGCTAGTTTAAATATTGTTTATAGGACTGAAGTATTGCTGCTCCTTCCTCTGGCTGGATTTTAAATATTCCCTAATTTGATTACTCGGGGGAGAAGCAGGCAGAACCAACGTTAAATGAGCTTCACTGTTAATTATTCAGAGGGCTTTTTATTGTGTAATCAAACATAAAGTCTTACAAAAAGCTTGAAGGCACATTCTCACCCCGCCCCACCCTCCCCAGCCTGACTTCCACCTTGGCGCCTACGTACGTTTCTTGGGTTGTGGCTGTGGGCTGATAAATATTCAGCAAAGTCCTGCCAGGGAGGAGGGCACACCTCCCCCCCACCCCCACCCCCAGCCCCTGCTCCACATCTGGGCTGGTAAAAGCCTTCGATTCCACTACCCAGAGCCTTGTGCCATGAGAAGCCCGTCTTATGCAAGTTTGAGCTTGATCACCCTTTACCTCCTATATTTGAGCATCTCCCACCTCCCTCATCAGCGCTCAGCAGCCCCTGAGAAGTCTAGACCCCTGTCAGTGCCTCCCGTCATCAACCTGGTCTGGCCACCTCAATTCCTCAAGTCCCTGCTCTATACTAGATGACAGCCAGCCAAATGATTTAAAGGATGCCAGCCATCCAAAATCCTTTCTGCAGAGAAAAAGGAGATAAAGAAAGGGATGGGTGGATGGGTGGACGGATGGATGGATGGATGGATGGATGGATGGATGGATGGATGGACGGAAAGAGAAATCAGTGCGTTAATCAATCATTGATTGATAGGTAGAAGGAATTGAAAGAGCACACACTGAGTCTTCCTGCTTGTTTATCAACAGAGATCCACTGTCCTGTAGCCCCAAGTCCAAAATCCAAAAGGCTCTGGAAACAATTTTTCCATAACTCATTCTGCAGCAAGCTTTGACATGAACCAAACTGACTTGGTGGCACAATCTGACTTGAAGTTATTTACAGGTCTTTAGCCCACCTAGAGTAAATATTCATATATGTCACTGCAGAAATAGTAATGTGTCTGGTTACAGGATGCTGTCCCAGTCCCTGCTTCTGGAAGGATTACGTTAACATATGGCACAGGCAGCATATATCCTTCCCAAAATGCCAACATGGCAACACATCTGGTCCTATGGGTTTCAGATGAGGGATTACGGGCATAGCACCAACAAAACCTGCTGGAGGCTCAGTCTCATAACCAGAAAGTTCCCAACCCCTGAGGGGAGGAACCAGGATTTAGGGTACCCAAAGTTTAGTTAACTGGGGAATGGTGGTGCTTTAAGAAAAGGAATAGAAAAATTGCAGTGGAAAATTAGGTACAGGGCCCCACAGGGACCCATCAAGTGACAGTCATTAGTTTCACTGTAAATCTGAACCTGGGTGAGTGACCTGAGCACCCTCGCCCCCGTTTGTTTTCTCATCTGTAAAATGGGGTGACAATGACTGCATCGCAAGGTTTTACTGAGACAATTCAGTGAGAAAGCATCTTGCACGTAGCATCGTACAGAGTTCTGCTCAATACGCTCCAAACCAGTGATTTTCATTGTGCAAAAACCTGCCCCCACAACCTCTCCACAGGCCCCCTCAGTTATACTCTCTCCATGCTACTCACAAGTGCCCCTCATGGTAGGATTCTTGGACACCACCGCAGGCAGAGATTCAGAAATGAACATGCCTTTCAGATCACCCCCCAGGAGTAGCTGCAGACTTGCCCTGGAGTTTAGGAGAGGACCCAAGTCCAAATCGCAAACAGATGCAGAATGAATACAAATACATTCACCTCCCTCAGCCCCACCTCGTAAGCGGTGGTCTCTCCTAACCTCAATTTTCACTGGCAGGACCCAGCTATGGAGGACTGTGCCTCTCACTTCTTCACGCAAACGTGGGGGGAGTGGCGGGGGGGGGGGGGGAAGAAACCGTAACAGAGAACAGCCACCATCCATCATCCATTCATTGCATTTCCTAAAAGAACTTGTAGTAAAACCGAGGCTCTGGGAACGGAAACTCATTAAGCTGTTTCTCACTCAGGGACCCGGGTGGAAGCAAGAGCACAATAAAAAAAATCAATAAGGACAAGTCCATGGGACAGAGGTGGGAGCACTTCGTGACAGCGCCTAAGGTAACTACCAGCACACGACGCTCTGGTCTGGCTACCAGCCCCGACTTGCATTGGGAGCGTTTTTTGCCAGTCTCTTCTCTGATGGGATTTTTTTTTTTTTCTAGTTGGTTCTCTGAGTGAAGAGAAATCAGAACCACATGCTGTTGGATGGTTTTTGTAAATTTTAATTAAAACGGCTATCTGGGGATTACGGGAGACATGACATTTGGCCAGAAACCACTTCACGGGAAAGGGGAGGAGCAGCTGCGGAGCTGTTCAATTACATGTCACTGGAAGGAAATGGACTCACCTCACTCCATGTTTTTAATCAATACCAGTCATTTCTCTCTCGATCTCTCACTCTCTTTTCAACTCAGCCAGAAAATAAGAAGTAGGTGATTCAACAGATAGGGTGTTCTACAAACAAGAACGCGCATTTACCACCAAGGGAACATCGAGAGGTCTATTCTTTTCACTCAAAACTATTCCAAACCCAAAGCTTCCCAAATTCATCTACCCAACAAACAAGCACCGTAAAGTAATAATGACAAGAGGTAATATTTATTTAAGTTTATTTATTTATTGGGGGGGGGCACGTGAGTGCGCATAAGTGGGGGAGGGTTAGAGAGGGAGAGAGAGAATCCCAAGCAGACTCTGAGTCATCAGCACAGAGCCCAGTGTGGGGCTCAAACCCACGAACCGTGAGATCATGACCTGAACAGAGATCAAGAGTCAGATATACAACTGCCTGAGCCACCCAGGCACCCTGACAAGAGGTAATATTTAGATAAGTAAAGGTAGTTGAAAGAGCAGGCACCTAGAATGTTTCCTACACCTGTGCCCTTCCCCACAATATGAGAATAATGTTTATCCCTGCCTACTTCACAACGTTAGTAAAGAACCTCAGGAAACACCATGCCAACTCACTTTGAAAGGGGTAGGGAGGCCTGGGTGGCTCGGTTGGTTAAGTGTCCAACTTTAGCTCAGGTCATGATCTCACGGTTCGTGGGTTCGAGCCCCACATCGGGCTCTGCGCTGACAGCTCAGAGCCTGGAGCCTGCTTTGGATTCTCTGTCTCCCTCTCTCTGCCCCACCCCCACTTGTGCGCTCGCTTGCTCTCAAAAATAAATAAGACATTAACATAAATTTAAAAAAAAGAAAGTGGTAAAATGTTGATAATTACTGTGGTTATATAATTTTTAATTTTTTTGACATTTATTTATTTTTGAGAGACAGAGAGAGCACAAGCAGGGGAGAGGCCGAGAGAGAGGGAGACACAGAATCTCAAGCGGCTCCAGGCTCTAAACTGTCAGCACAGAGCCTGACACGAGACTTGAACCCAGAAACTGAGATTGTGACCTGAGCTGAAGTCGGACGCTTAACTGACTGAGCCGCCCAGGCGCCCCATGGTTATATAATTTTTAGAAGCCACTTTTTAACATAATTGCAATGGGCCAGGTTCTATGCTGAGGAAATGCTTTGGGTACATTAGCCAGCTCTGCCCCAGGAGGCACAATTCTAATCCCCAGCTGGGAGAGGAGGAAGTTGAGGCTGACAGAGGCTAAGTGACTTGCATGAGGTCACACAACCGGGTAATGGCAGAGCGAAGAGTTAATCCTGGGTCTGTTCATGAAACATTGTTTATTAAACACAGAGCTCGTCAAATGCATGTCCTCCATGGTGTCACGATTATAATTGCCCCTCATGAAGAGCTGCACTATTTTCTTGCTCTTTCATCAGGGTGTGCCTAGATCTGAGAAGTAGAAGCCTTTATTTTTCATCACAGAAAGTTGCTATGGAGACACTGTGTACATCTGTCTCCAGAGATGCACAGAAAAAGCAGCAGGAACCACAAACCTTAAAAAAAAAAATGTCCTCCAGGAATATTCATGACAAAAATTGCAACAGGGGACAGTAAATCACCACACTGGAACTCTCACAAAATTGAATTCCCTAGGAAATTTATAGGTCACACTCTAGGCTGAAGTGTGGTCCATTCTGAGGACAAGGGAGCACTGGATTAGGAGTCAGGAGACCTAGCTTAGCCACAGTGACCCGGTTCACTGTGTGGCTTCAGACAAGTCCTTTCCTGTCTCCTGACTTCAGTTTCTGCGCCTCTAAAATGAGAGCTTTGAAAGAGGGGCTGCAATCAATTCCCACAGCAACTGATATTCTTCTGTGTGTTTAGAGCTTGTCAGTGCCAAGATCATGTTTGTGTAAGAACCAGGCAAACTGGGTATATGAAAAAAATCTGGATGGGTGTAATGCATTAGGGAGTGGTGGGGTCTGTGGCAAACAGGGATATGCCTGCTCAGCTAAAGGGAAGAACTTCTGCCCAGCTCTAGCCATTTTGCCATGTGAGAATGGAAGTCTGGGGCTTATCATTTTTCAGAGAGACTAATAACCTAGGTTGCTATATAAAAACCTCCCCAATTTGTAAAATTCCGGGCAGTTAATCATGTCCCCACCCCCCCACCCCCCCATGGGCCGCCAGTTTGAAACCCTTTGCTTCTGAAAAAGTATAAGGAATCACTCAGGGAAATCTTTTCCTTTGTTGCCAAAAGCAGTCCCTACTGAGGTGGAACACAGCAGCTGGTTAACACTGCTCCTGAGTGAAATATAAAAAATAGGGAAGAAGCATTTGGGGATTTAAGTCAATTCAGACAGAGTCAGTTCAATAAAGGGTAAGCAAGATGCTGAAACTGCCTGTCTCATGTTCCCCCCACATTTTATTTTTCTGCCACTCTCAATTAATCAGAAGTGTCAGCCCTTCACTTTGGATTTCCTGGCTGAGGTTGTTAATTGAATTTTAATTAATGGCAACTTTAGGAGCACAAAATGAAATCCTAGCCCAAGGAAGATCCACACGGAGCTCTGGATGCAGAAAGCTCCTTGAGACCACCCCAGTCTATTCTCTTTGTTTTGTAAATAAAGAAACTGAGGCAAGGCTGTGGCTTGCTCAAGGCCCCTCTGATGTTCGTCCCCCTCCCCCCACCCCGCCCCGGATCCAGGTCCAGTGCTCACTGCCAGACTCCAGGCTGCCCCTGGGACACGATGTGTCCGGCCTTCATAAATGATGTTGATCTAAAGAGTCTGGTTTCCAGAGACAGGAATTCACATTGTGCCAGAGGAGACCGGATGAGGTGACTTCCACATGTATTATCCCCAGTTGCAACATCAGGACAAAGGGGATGCTGTGTCAAGCTCCTGATTGGACAAAGGAGAGAACATGCCCCCTTGGAGATCTGGGTAAACCCACCTTCTTCTTCCCCTGTGCAACCAGGAAGACCCTCCCCTCTTCCCAGGGTGGAGGGCGAAGTTCCACCTGTACTCATGGCCCCACAAGGCAGCCACCAAAAAATTACTTCTGCCCACATGCCGTGGACTCCATGATACGAATCCTGAGGGACACAACTCTCTCCACCCTGTTAGATATTTATTAGATGTTGGTGTGGCCTCAGTGCTGTCTCTTCTTCCTATCTGCTTTCCGAAGGTATCAAACACTATGAGTCTGATTGAAAGATGACCTCATTCTTCCCTGCAAGAGCATTCATTTTAAAAGTTCGTAAATTAAAAAAAAAAAAACAAAAAAAAAACATAAATACATAAATAAATAAATGTTCTCAAATAAAACTGTTTCCATTCATCGAGCATAAACTATAGCCCAGGGCGCTATTGAGCTCTTACCCTGGAGCAGCTGAGGACCTACTGTGTCCCACTGTAAACCTGGTATTTTCATCAGCATGGGATCAGGGGAATTTTCAATGCCACTGAGAAAGAGCATTGCTTAAAGTATTTTCAAGCAAGGCCCAATAATTAGCATCGGTGTTGACCTGACCTGGATTTGAATCCTGGCTCTGCCACATGCTAGCTGTGTGTGACCTTGGGCAAGTTAGAAACCCTCTGGAAGACTTGGGCCATGAGTTAAATGAAGACAGGACCCTGCACAGTAGATTCAGAAGTGACATCAATCATGCAAGCGGGCGAACACACACACATACATGTGCACACACACGCACCGGTAACCCATCCTGTCTGACTCCTTTCCTCCCAAAAGTCCACATTTCCCTTACAGGGCTTTCTCTACCTACCCCTTACTACCTCCGAGGGCTTGTCACCTAGACCCTTCTGTCCACCACAACCATGGCTCTCCTTCCTCCCACAATGAGTGCTATCTCATCAGACAAATCTGCTTCCCCGATACCCCACTTCCTAAACGTCAGCTATAGAATTTTCTCCATCCTACATTCTTCAGAAGATTCCAGCAAACACAAATCTTCATTGTTGGAGGGCCTGGCGTCAACTCAGTGGAACAAGAAATTGATACATGCAACGTGGGGTCAAACCAAGAGGTAGCTGGAGAAATGAGACCCATCCTCCCACAGTTTAAAAATCAACTCTGATGATTATTACAAAAGAAAAGTCAAAAGCTCTTCTGGTCCCCGGTAATATCATTAGAATATGCGTTTGGCTTCTTGCGGTGACTACGTGGACAACCATGGCACTCACTGAACAGAGTAAGTCCCATAATGTTTGCTTCAAATAATACACATTTTAGGGGTGTCTGGGTGGCTCAGCCAGTTAAGTGTCTGACTTCAACTCAGATCATGACCTTGTGGTTTATGAGTTCAAGCCCCATGTCAGGCTCTGTGCTGACAGCTCAGAGCCTGGAGCCTGTTTCAGATTCTGTGTCTCCCTCTCTCTCTGCCCCTCTCCTGCTCTCTCTCCTCTCTCTCTCTCTCTCTCTCTCTCTCTCTCTCTCTCTCAGAAATAAACATTAAAAAAATTTTTTTTAAATAAAAAGATAAAAAAAGGGCACCTGGGTGGCTTAGTGGGTTAAGTGTCCAACTTTGGTTCAGGTCATGATCTCACGGTTTGTGAGTTCAAGCTCCGTGTCGGGCTCTGTGCTGATAGCTCAGAGCCTGGAGCTTGCTTCGGATTCTGTGTCTCCTTCACTCTCTGCCCATCTCCCGCTCACATTTTGTCTCTCTCTCTCTCTCTCAAAAATAAACATTAAAAAAAATCTTTAAAAAAAAAGATTAAAAAAATCATACACATTTTAAACTATCTTGATTTGTGACAGATCCAGGATACGTCTCATGGTGTTCAGAAAGAGCCAAAAGAAATTCACATTCAGAGCCAGGTTTTCACTTTTTCTTTCTTTCTTTTCTTCTTTCCTTCCCTCCCTCCTTTATTCTTCTCTCTCCCTTCTTTCCACCCTCCTTCTTTCTTCTCTCCTTCCTTCCATCATTCTGTCCTCCCTCCCTTCTTTCTGAGACCCCTCTCTCTTCTGTCTTTTCTTCAGAGCAAGAAATTCAAAATTCCTATACTGCGTGTCACCAACCGCAAGCCAAGCCGGCGAGGCTCCACCCTCAGTCTGTCTCGGACCAGTGGGGCATCATCCCCCCAGAGCAGTATGATGTCCATGAACCCCGGCTCAGACGAGCCCCAGAGTGTGATCACCCAGGCAACAGGCAGCAAGGACATTGAGGACAATGAATCCTCTTCGACCAAGCCTGACGAAGAACCTCTCCATATCAGTAAGTCGTACCTGAGATCTGAACAATCTGCCTGGACTCTTTGCCTTGAAGCTAGACATCAAGAACCCCTCCTACTCCACCTCCACCCCCATTCAGTTAAAAGAGACACAGGGGTCTCCTAACCCTGTTCAATTTCCTCAGTCCCCTTTGCTTTTCCCCAGGGGAGACTGGAAATATACTCTGTACCTTGGGTTACTCTGAGCAATTTCTCCTCGAGAGACAGCCCATGGTCATCAATTGCTCCTTTTAAATTTCTAATAATTATAGGGGCGCCTGGGTGGCTCAGTCAGTTGAGCGTCCGGCTTTGGCTCAGGTCATTATCTCACAGTTTGTGAGTTCAAGCCCCTTGTCAGGCTCTATGCTGACAGCTTGGAGCCTGGAGCCTGTTTCAGATTCTGTGTCTCCCTCTCTCTCTGTTCCTCCCCTGCTCATACTGTCTCTCTCTCTCTCTCAAAAATAAATAAACATTAAAAAAAATTTTTTTAATCCTAATAATTATATTTTATTGAGCCCAACTTACATAAAATGTTGTCACTTCAGCATGAAATCAATATAAAATTATTAACGAGATATTTCACATTTTTTCATACTAAGTTTTTGAAATGCAGCATTGACTTTTTAAAATAACTTTATGGAGGTATAATTTGCATAGCATAAAATCCACTCTTTTTAAATGTACAATTCAATGACTGTTAGTCAATTTACAGAGTTGTGCAACTATTATCATAATCTAGTTTTAGAACATTTCAATCAAACCAAAAGAAAACCTCATATCCATTGGCAGTCTCTCTCCTTTGCCACCCCATGGCTCTAGGCAACCACAAATCTACTTTCTGTCTCTAGGGATTTGTCTTTTCCAAGTATGTTATATATGGAAGTTGTATCCCTCTGTGACACTCGTCCCCTCCTCCCCCTGCTCTGGAAGATGCATTTTCAGTGGTTCACAATCTGGGGGACACAGGTGCTTTAGAAAATCTATTAAAAACTAGGAGTCCTCTCTCCATAAGAAAATTTATACACACATATATGCATAGTTTTGCATACTCTTTTAGGTACAGCCTATGGACTTCCACCAGATAGAATCGTAACTAGATTCCATAAGTCATGCAAAAAAAATTATTGTCAGAACTTTCTGAGTTGAGCTTGTATAGTGAAAGGAGATAGGAAAGAAGGGATTTATGCAGAAAGATAGAGAGAATAGAAGAGAAAAAGAAAGGATCATGAACGAGCTGGCCAATGCAAAATTACGGACTCTGGTGCATGGACCCCTTCCCACCACATCTCCTGTGTCCCCTCAGTGGCGCCCAAGTGGAGGCCTGTCTTCTTAGCCAGTGTTATTTCAGACCATCTAGAATGCCTGTGGCAACCAATGCTGGGCTGGGCTAGGCTGAGCTGAAAAGAACTGGGTGTAGGATAGTTTCAAGGAGGTTGAATAAGAGGTCAAGGTAGACCAGAAAGCCTGATTGAGGCCCTAATCATCAAAACAAAGAATGGACAGAAGGACAAAGCATCCAGTAAGTGGTCAGGACTCAGAGTAATGACTGCCAATGAGAAAAATTCCCACCCTTGTCAACAGGGTGAAAGCCATGAAAATCCATGAAAGGCTCCGAGCCCTGAAAAGCTGTTTGCTGAACAGACTATCTAAGATAGTGAGGAACCAAGATCAGCCATCAGCAGACGTGTGACTCTTATGGATTTCTTGAACCTTCTTTCATTCAACACATATCTACTGATCAGCTACTGAGCACCTGGAACTGAGGATTATAGTTCCTGGCCTCCCCAAGCTTATGTTTTAGAAGGAAAAAGCAGATTATAAACAAAACTGCAAATATCAAGTCAGTTGCAGATGATATGTGATCAGAAGATAATAAAACAAGACATGGGCCAGAGAGAGACTGTCGGTGGGGATGAGGCTAGTTTAGCCACAGTCATCAAAAGAGCCTCTCTCAGCTCTGACCATTTAGGCTGAGGTCTCAGGATACGAAGCCGGGGAGGGAGGCAGGAGTCAGAGTGGGCATGGCCTTTGTAGGGTAAGGTAAGGACTTCAGAATGATCTCAATGGCAACAGGAAGTCTCTGGGAGGTTTTCAGTACAGGACTAACCGGATCTGGTTTTCTCTTCAAGGTGTCTGTGTGGTTATCAGTGTTATATCCATGTTGTGTGTCTTTCAGCCCCAAAAGCCCTGCTCTTAAGTAAGAAGAGAAGTGTCCCCAGCTCCAAGAACTGCCTCAGTCCAGAAGTGGCACAGTGTCCCCCAAGAGGAAGCAGGCATGCCGAAGGAAGGAGGGGGTGGAGGGGGAAGGTATCTGTGATGAGCAGACGGGTGAACAGTGCCACCTCTCCAGCCTCTGAGACACCGCAGACCTGTCCCCAGTCGCTGCCTCCTACCCACATCTAACCAGCTAACTGGTCCCCTCAGTCCTACCTCCTAAAACTCCTTTAAACCTTCTCTCTTCATTCCCGTCGCTTTCATCTTCGTTTAGAGATAGAAAACTGAGGCATGCAGGCTAGTGCCTGCCACTTACATTTTAATACACAGGTTTTGTTTAAAAAAAAAAAAACTGGGGGCGCCTGGGTGGCTCAGTCGGTTGAGCGGCCGACTTTGGCTCAGGTCATGATCTCGCGGTCTGTGAGTTCGAGCCCTGTGTTGGGCTCTGTGCTGACTGCTCAGCGCCTGGAGCCTGTTTCAGATTCTGTGTCTCCCTCTCTCTCTGACCCTCCCCCGTTCATGCTCTGTCTCTCTCTGTCTCAAAAATAAATAAAAGTTAAAATTAAAAAAAAAAAAACTGGGGTGATATTCTAAGATTGAAAGATTTTACATAAAAATTTTTATTAAAAACCCACCACCACCACCACTGTGGCAAGAGTGGACCCGCAACCATGCACTACATCCAAATGGAGCTGCCCCTCTTGGGGGGGGCACGTGCTGGCTAGTTTTCCACAATCCCCACCACTCCCTATTACCCCCAATCATTGCTCCCAATTGGCCAAGTGCATGGCCATTTATCATCTCATGTGCCCTACTATTTTCCTTAGAATAAGGATGATGATAATCATGACGATGATGACAGTACAAGAGTTAATGCTTAAGAAGACTTTTACGTATCAGGCACTATTCTAGCTTCTACTATATACATACTGTGTACATATATAAATTCACACTTATGTGTATATATATATTTGCATGTAAATTCAATGAGTCCTCACAATTTTATGCCTTTTTGTAGATGATAAAAGTAGGGTACAGAGAGATTAAATTATCTGACCAAAGTCACACATCTAATAAGTGATGAGGCCAGAATTTGAACCCAGGAAATCCAGTCTAGCCCTCAAGTCACACAAAATTTGATTTTTCTTACACTAGCTCATGTCATCCATCCCGGTACCTGACCCTTGTTGGTACCTGAGTTTGGAACCCCCAGGTCCACAGTCTCATTACCTCTCACCTACATGACAGCAACAGCTTCCTAGTCTCCCTGCTTCCTGTCTTGCCTTCACTTGCCCATGGATTCTTCTCCATGTTGAGCCAGAAGGAACTTTCTAACTTAAAAATCTGACGTAGGAGGGCCTAAGCGGCTCAGTTGGTTAAGCATCCAACTCTGGATTTTGGCTCAGGTCATGATCTCATGGTTCGTGAGTTCAAGCCCCCCATCGGGCTCCATGCTGACTGTGCAAAGCCTGCTCAGGATTCTCTCTCCCACTCTCTGCCCCTCCCCTGCTCACTCTCTCTGTCTCAAAAATAAACAAACTTTAAAAAAAATCTGATGTAGTGTTGCCCAGCGTAACATCTTTCAAGACTCCCCATTGCCTCTAAGACAGTGCATCTGATCTTGTCCCAACTGTTACAATAGGCTCAGCTTTCGCCACTTCATACCTTCCACCAGGCACTCCAACCTCACCAAATAGCTTTCCTCTTCTTAAACAATGCTCATTCTCTCATGTTGTCCTCTGTCTGCAATGCCCTTTAACCTGTGACACTTTAGTCTGGTGGACTCCTAATCAACCTTCAAGACCCAACTCAAATGTTCCCTGTGAAGTCTTCTCTGACTCTCCTGGGTTCCCTCCCTGTCATTTCCCTTGGTACTTATATTTGGTTTTACTGAGTACTTAATTTTAACTTACAATTGTATCTCAGTGTATCAGGAACTCCTTTTGGCTAGATACAGCAATCTGAAAAATAGTAGCTTAAGAAATATATTTATATTTCTTACAGATTAAAAAAGACCAGTCCACAGCTGGTATGGTTCCAAAAGGTCATCAGGAAACCTGCTTCCTTCTGGCTTTCTTTGCCATGATTCTCAGCATCACTTTACGATCTAAAATGGCTAGAATGCCAGCCATCACAGCCACATGCTAGGCTGGAAGCAGAAGAAAGTAGGTGAAGTAGGAAATTGCTCACTCCCAGCTGAATTGAAGCAATCTTTTCAGAAGCTCCATACATTTCTACTAAACTCTCATTGCCCAGAATTTAGTCACAGGGGCACACCTAGCTGCAAAGATGTTGGACAACAGGTCTAGTAAATGCTTACCCTCACACACATAAAAGCACACACACACACACACACACACACACACACACACACACACGTGTGCGTGCGTGCACGTGCACATATTTCTATTACTAAGGAAGAGGGGGGGAAAGGAATGTGAGCTCCCTGCTGGTGTGGAACAATGACGTCTTATTCACCTTGAGCCTGGCACACTGCAGGTGCACAACAATGACCAGGAGATGCGTTTCCACCAGATATCTATGTCCCAAAAAGAAAGTCTTTCTATTTCCACCTCCTCACCCTTCCCCTCTATTTATACGTTATCCTCATCCCATTTGTCAGAGCCTTGACAAAAGTAGATTAATTTCCCAGACTTTCACTGCCTTCTAAAACCTTCTCAAATTTATTCTGAATTCATGAATCCTATTCTGAGAGACACCATTTGACCAAGGTCTAATTTCCAGGGCTGGCTGCATAATGAAGTCTTTGTGGAGGCAAATCACTGGAGACAGCAGGTTGTGGCCTCTCCATGGACTGATCCCCTCCCCAAATCAATGGCAAGGGGATTCTCGAGAAACCAAAGCCCAGGCCATTCCTGCTGCCAGTCTTGAGGCTCCCAGTCTTGGAACTGTAAGAGGAGAAACTCACTTAAATAGCAACCCAGAAAAGATGCATCCCACGGTGGCTAACGTTCCCCCAGAACCCAACCCCATACAACAAAAAGACCTCCTCCATTTTCCCCTAAAGAGGAAGGAATGAGTTTTGTCACTCAAGAGTGAGCTGTGTGGACAGGCTGTAGATGGAAGGTGGAGGACAGAAGTCAGAATATTTTTTCTTTGGCGGTGTGATTTAGCACTCGAAAACACAGGATGCCATTGTCTGTGAGCAATGGGTAGTGTCCTCTCCATGGCTCTGGGGACTCAGGACTGAGCAGGTTCCTCTGAGTGTGGGCATCCATTCCAGGACCGTCTTCCTCAGGGAAACCCTATTTTGTGGCACCTGCTCCCCTTCCAAACCAGTATCTTCTCCCAGGTAGCCATGAGGCGTAGATGTGGGCCTCCAAGCCCCCAGGCTTTATTCTAATTCATATGTAACCAAACTCAGGTACATGATGAATGGAGCCTGATTTTGGTTGGGCACCATACATTCCCAGACGCATTATCGGCAAGCAGGAAAAAAAAAAAAAAATTTCGGTGCATTAAGTGAGCGAGAAGCCTTCTATATGATTCTCTAGGAAAGCTGCCTGATGTGCCAGGTCACTAGGGTCATTGCTTGCTTGTGAGTGGGGGCAGGAGTGGGGGAGCAGTCAGATGTTGCTCCTTGGTTCTGAGGAGATGGGAAGAAAGTGGAGGAACCAGCTACAGGTGCCTTACTCATAGGCTTCTAGACACTCACCAAGGATTCTGGGATGTGCAGCAGTAGGGGAGGTGGGTGTGACAAGACAACGAGGAAGATCAGATTCAGGTCAAATGGAATCATGCCCTCAAATTACTGGGAAGATAGATTACTTGAGAATGAAGAAGGTGGAGTAGAAAATGGCTGAATGAGGGTGTTGTTCACAGCCTAGATGGCTCCAAGGTCATTGAAGAGGAGCGCCCTTGCCCTAAGCACCCACTGACTGCATTCGTAAACAAGGCTGGATACAAATGGCCATAGCAAGCACTGGGCCTCACTCTTCTAGGTATGGCTTTTAAGACCTGCACTTGCGTTGACTACAGGCACCTGACAAAGGGTGAAAAGGGTCCTCACTGGCACTGTCCTCCTTCACTGAACCCCCAAATCTAGCTCAAGTTCTTCCAAATTCTTCCCTCTTTTTCTCTCCTTAGCCATTCACTTATTTACTCAGCAAATGCTGACTGAGAACCCTCGATGACAAGCACAGTGCCAGGTACTTGCAAATCTGTATCCATATAAAACATGTAGGATTTCTACTGTCCCACTCCAAGTACAGTTCATTTTCTAATATTAGTTTCTCAGGGCTGCATCATGAAGTACCATGAACCAGAAGGCTGAAAACAACAGGAATTTGTTGTCTTACACAGTTCTAGAGGCTGGAATCCAAAATCAGGGTGTCATGGGGCTATGCTTCCTCCAGAACCTGTAGGTGGGGAATCCTTCCTTGCCTCTTCTAGCTTCTGACAGTAGCTGGCAACCCTCGGCACTTGGCTCTAGATGCACTGTCAATCCAATCTGCCTCTGCCATCACAGGCCATCCTCTCCCTGAGTGTCTGTCCCCTCTTGCTATAAGGACACCAGTCATATTGGATTAAGACGCCACTCCACTGCAGTGTGACCTCATCTTAACTAATTTTACCTGCAATGTCTCTGTTTCCAAACAAGAATGTGAATAGTTCACGTTCTGAGATACTGGGTGATTAGGACATCCACGTATCTTTTGGGAAGACACACTTCAACCCCTAACAGTCAGGTACAAAGATGTATTTCTACACTATAGAAAACAGCAACAACATTAAGTATGCAGGGAAAAGTCCACTAGAGGCAGGAGAAATGGGGCAGCCCAAGCGTGCACACCTGCCCAAGGGCCACCGGCACCGTGCAGCAAGAATGAACCCCATCTCAGAGTCTTTTACAGGGGAGCGGGTGGTCTGGATTTTTATGTGAAACCTTCCAGTTTGAAAAGCTGGGCATCTGCATCAAATCAAACAAAACCTGTGAGCTAGATTCAGCCTGTGGGTCACCAGGTTGCCACATCAGGTCTGCGGGATCAGAGAGGGTTTCCTGAACAAGACGATTTCTTCTGAGAATTGGAAACCGCTTTGTCTCTGGCTACACTAGACTTTAAGGTCGGGGAGGGGAGTGAGATGAGACAGGAGAGAAAACAAGCAGCCAGACCCTGCAAAGCCTGAGAGGCCACTTGGAGGAAATGTAGATGCTGTCCAGAAGGAAAACGATGAGTCACTGGTTGTAAGCAGGGAGATAACACCGGGTGTATAACCTGCCAAACGCTGTGGACTGCCTAGACCCCGATCTACCCTCTCCAGCTCCCCACACACAGAAGCGGAGGGGATACCAGCCCCGCCTGCCCTCTGGACAATGACCTCTCATGTTCCCATCAGATCTGCAGAAGCTCCTGGAGATGGTTCGGGAAGATGCCCGGAGGACAGTCATAATGGAAAATGGGATGCACAAAAAAGCGCCCAGGTATTGTTCTCTTGACCCCTGGGGCAAATACAGGATATCAGAATAACAGTGATAACATTCGCCACAGAAGTTCTGAATCCTTAATATTTTCTCTGTGACAAGCACTGAGCTATGTACTTTGTTCATGTATATCACCTCCCTGGGTTCTTACAACAACCCTCTAAGGAAGATACTGTGGTCTTTATTTTACAAATGAGAAAATGAGGCTCAGAGAGGCTAAGTAACTTGTTCAAGGTCACCCAGCCAACAACGGTAAGGGCACAAAACCTTCTAATTCCAAAAAGCATCCTCTTAACCACCATGCTACCCTGCTTCCCAGGAGTTGTAAGGTTATTCATCCACTCTTTTACTGAATATTTATGACCATGTATAGACTAGGTACTAATTATTACAGGAAGCGTTGTAAAAGGGAAGCTCGGACTAAGAGGGTGAATACTAGGGAAATGTGATCTAGTCTGGGATGTGGATGAGGATCAGAGAAGTTCCCTCCAAGGAAGAGACTATAAGAGATTGTGGATGAGGCATGAAAAAGAGCTACCCAGCCAAAGTTTGGGGGGGCGGGGTGAGGAGACAGATGAACATTTCAGGCAGCACATGTGCAAACATGGTGAGGAGGGACCATGGCGCCTTCAAGGACTGAAGTGCGGCCAGAATGGGATGGAGAGAGGCATCAGTCTGTCTGGGGACCTCAGAGGCCACTTCCAGGATTCTGGTTTCCACCCTAAGAGACTGGCGAGACTGGCTCGTGGCGCTGCACTTGAAGCTGAAGTGTCCTCCTCCTGGCGGGAAGCCTTATCCACGGGACTTCCGACCTGGAAAAGCCTCAGAGAGCAGGCAAGCTAGAGCCGGAGTTCCCTTCCCAAGTACAGATCCTTCTGAGTAAGCAAATGACTTCCTGAAAATAAATGACACACTGGAAGAGGTTCTTCATCGCTTTCAGCCTACTGGGATGCCGGCTATGACTTATTGGTTATTGTTATTACCATAATTACAGTTCACTGAGCACTTTCACATGCATCACACCCGCCACTGCTTGCTAAAGACGAATTTGTCTGCTGCTGCCTCAACTGGCATCGGGGCTCAGAGGGTGGCACTCGGGAGGCATCCAGAGACAATGCCAGCCCTTCAGGCCCTGGCCGCTGTTACTGATTTATCAGCGTTGGAGACAGACGCTAATGATGAAGCATCAGCTCCCCGGGTCTCTCTCCTTTGTAAGAACTCATGGCATGAACACTGGCATTGGAGGCAGACTGACATGCATCTGAAACCCAGAACAGGTCAACGTAGCCTTTCTCTAAACCTCAGTTTTCTCGTCTATAGGGTGAGACTGTGTGGCCTCGAAGCGTTGGCCTTGGAACCAAGGAGGCTAGGGTCAATCTCCATCCCCATGATTTAATTGCTGTGTGATGTCGAGCAAGTTGCTTCACCTCTCTGAGCCTGATTCCAATTCTGTAAAGTGAGACTCATTAACAACCTACCTCAAAGAGATGTAGTGAGAACTACATAGCCTTATCTTTGTAAAATATTATACTTGTGGAAATCATGTCTATTTCAATGAGAATTAGCTGAAATAATGCATTTAACATATTAATATTAGCACCTGCCTAGCACATCGTAAGCATTCAATACATGAATGACCGCCGTGATGGTGTTGGTGGTACTTTTGTTTCACACGTGGCGTCCCACAGAATCTTCGCAGCATGTTGCTGAGGCGGGTGTATTGACAGCTACCCATTACCAACGCCCCACCACACGGATGGAGAAGAAGGGCGATGACTGACATGCATAAGGTCCTCAAAAGACATAGCCACGCGAGAACACAAAACTCACCGCGTGGCCTCTGTGTTCACTTCAGTGATACAATAACCATGGTTACAAGAGCGAGAACCTGTTGAGATGTCCCATCTTCAACTCCTCTGGGAGAAAAATCTCCCTAATCTCTCCCTGAGGCAGCAGATATCGGAGGCTTTCTTTAGAGCTGTAGAGAGACAGTTAAGAGAAGCTGCACATTTTCTTTTGTCCTCCTCGCTTTAGAATCTGGATTCCTTTTTCAATTTAGGCCCCACATCTGTTCCCAGCAGGGATGACAGAGAATTCTGGGGTTTTTAAGAACCCCTAAAAGCCAACTGGATCAGCCCCCAGCCTCAAAGCCAGACTGCCCTCTGGCCGTCTTAGTCCTGTTTAGGCTGCTGTAACAAAAATGCCACAGAAAGGGTGGCTTACAAACAATAGGTATTTATTCCTCACAGCTCTGGAGGCTGGGAAGTCCAAGATCAAGGTTCCGGCCCAGTCGGTGTCTGGCAAGGGCCTTCCCCATAGATGGCAGTCCTTGCCACAGATGGCCGTCTTCTCATTGTAACCTCGCATGGGGGAAGGGAGGGGTTTCTTTTGTAAGGGTTTGTAAGAAACCCTGGGGTTTCTTTTGTAAGGGTGCTAATTCCAATCATGAGGGCTCTGACTTCAGGAGCTAATCATCTCACAAATGCCCCCACCTCCTAATACCCTCACCTTGGGGGTTAAGATTTCAACAGATGAGTTCAGGGGGATGCAAACATTCAGACCATAACATCACCTAGGAAGATGACCTTTTCTTAAAACTCTGCTAGCAGTATTTCCTTTAAAAAAAATTTTTTTTAATGTTTATTTAGTTTTGAGAGACAGACAGAAGGGAGTGGGGGAGGGGCAGAGAGAGAGGGAGCCACAGAATCCGAAGCAGGCTCCAGACCCTGAGCTGTCAGCACAGAGCCTGAAGTGGGGCTCGAACCCACAAACCACGAGATTATGACCTGAGCTGAAGTCAGATGCCCAACCAACTTAGCCACCCAGGCCCCCCTAGCAGTATTTTCTAAGTGTCTCTGGGGATCAGAATCAGCTGGATCCTTGTTAAAAATACAAATTTTTAGTCTTCATCTCAGAACCACTGAATCGGAATCTCCAGAGGAAACTTTATTTTTTAACAAGCACTCCAAGTGAACACTATTTCACAGTATGTTGAGAAATTCTAAGGTTTCAAAATGTGCTCTCTGCACACCAGTATCAGAAGTGTGTGTGTGTGTGTGTGTGTGTGTGTGTGTGTGTGTGTGTGTGTGGTTTTTAAATGCAACTTCTGGGGCCTCGCTCCAGGCCTAACATACCCAAATCTCTGGGAGTATGGCTCTGTATTAGCAGCAATCTCTCCAGGTCTCCAGGTGATTCCTATGCCCCATAAAGTCTAAGGATCCCTGCTCTCGAAAGAGAATCCTCCCACAGATACTGACTGCCTCCAGGGCACCGTATGTTGAAGGCCTTATTAAGAGACTCATCTTGCTTTGCAGTATCTTGTCAATGCTCAAACAAACCAAGAGCGATTCTGCCTATAAAGACGTGCAGACCACCCGCAAATCAAGGTAGGAGACACCCCACAGTTATAGGGACCATTGCGGAGATGCCCCTTACCAGACTATAGAAGGTGGGGCAGGGAGGAGGGACTTTTTCCTTCTTCATTAGAAATAAGCTTCTTAATTCCTGCGGGCGGGGGGGGGGGGGGTATCCAGGTGTCTCTCCCCACATCCCAAAGTGAATATCATAAAGTTAAACATCTTCCTGTAGTAGAGGGATATGAAGCAAGGAGGATGTGTTACAGGACTGCCCTTTCCCTCTTTACTTGAGCAACTTGTAATGAGGGAAGGGAGGTCTGCCCCCATTTCATTTATTCATCTGAAGTATACTCATCAATCCCCGTGTGTGCCAGAAACCGTGCTAGGTTTGGAGGGATTCAACAGTCTGCTATCATAAATCTCACTATCTGGACTGAAGCCGTAACTTTCTCGTGTGCCACGGACCCTCTGGCAGTCTGAGGACTCCTTTCAGAAAAATGCCTTTAAGTCCATGCTGTAAATAACAAAAGTTTACAAAGAAATCTGTAGTAATACAGATTATGACATTACAACCAAGTGTGGGATATAGTAATCTATGAGCTTCTTTAGCAGTGAGTTATATAATAAGACTTAGCACATCTAATAACTACTATAATTTTAGATTAGTGCTGAGTATAAATGATCTTTCAAAATATCTGCCACAATTGTGACACAAGGTGCAAATACATGCGATTTCCATTCCTGCTAAAGGCTAGTTGAAATAAAGATGTGACCTTTTTTCCATCTGCATTCATGGGCTCCTTGAATCCTGCCTTTGGTTAAGAATCACTGGTCTAATGGGAGAGCCATGCCTTTATTAAATAATCCCACAGAGTTAGCCATATAATCATGACTATGGAATGTGTTCTGAAGGACAAGCAAAGAGGATTGGGTGAATGTTGAGCACCAGGGGCCCAAAACTGAGTTTGACATTTAAGCTGAGACCTGAAGAAAAGAAGACTTAGCTAGCCTATGGCTGGGATAGATGGGAATCGTGTTCCAAGAAAAATGAATAGCATGTACAAAGAGCCTGAGAAAGAAGGAAGCATAGAGGCATTGAGCAGAAATCAGTATGGCTGAAACTCAAGGAGGGCCAAGGAAAAGGGAGATAGAGACAGGCAAAGGGTCCTTTGTTATTTACTTCTGTTCGCTTGTTTATCACAGTGAATGCCACTACTTCCCTCACCTCCCACGTCCCCCGAGTCACACTATCAGCCCTAGAAGAGAGCCACCTTCCAGACCATCAGGAGGAAGGTCAAAGCCAACCCACTCTCCCAAAGAATACATCTGCAGGGGTTGGAGCTGCTGGTTGGAATCCAAACACAAGGGTTTCTGGGTACTATTCCTGGGGCCTGCATCCCAGTAAGGTGGGATAAGGGCTCAATCCATCACCTACCAGGGCTAAGACCTCTAGATCCAGTCCCCTGAGCCTCTGGGGAAAAGCAGCAAAGGTCAGGACCTTTCCTGCGGAGAGGGGTTTGGGAAGTGGCAGGCCTACCTAAAGTTCTAGGCACTACAGGGCCAGAAGGGAAGGGTCAGCAGCACATCACAGGGATAAGAAAAACAGGGTTATTCTCTAGAACCACACAGATAAGGCAATCAAGTAAGTCTTCCAAGCATTTTGTAGAAACAAAGGGAGACAGGGCAAGAGAGAAGGTGAGAAACACTGATGCTGAAGGACCAGACCACTAAAGTAGGACACAAGAGAAGGTGCAGGGGAGGGACAGGCATGCACAATGGAGCTTCACCCTTCTAGAAACTCTGACCAGGCAAAGTCACAGGAGGGAGTAGCCACTCAAGGAATTAAATCAGCCCATACCTGGGAAGTGTTCAGTGTCATGAGAGCTGACTGATCACAGATGAGGACACTGATGATCCCGAGCTGAGTTGCTTGCCCACAGACTGGGAGCTGGTGGTGCCAGGGATGGGCTCTGGAGCCAGCTCTGTCTGCCTCCAAAATCAAGTGAAGCAAGTGTTCAGCTCAGAGTCCAGTTTAGAGAAGACAATACTTGAATGAAGAAGCAGTCTGGGTTTGGGAAAATAGACATCATGACTAGGAAGACTTGACTATCCCTTCCCCAAATCTGCACTCAGCCCCAGCTTACATGCCAATTGGTGTAGAGAGAAAAACGGAAGGGCCCCAAGTGAACTTGTCCTCCAGAAGGAAAGATCAATTTTGTACAGATGAAACTGGGATCCAGAAAATATGTCATCCTGACAATATGCAGAGACAGAAGGTCAAAGTCAGACTACAAGACTCAGAGCAGGTAGAACTTGCTGTAGACCATGAAACAGGGTTGGATTTGAGAAAGTGGAGAAGAAACAAGAAGGACCCTCCAGGCAGAGGACATGGGTAGAAGCAAGGGCCAATATACACTGAGAACAATATACACTGAGTTCTATGACTGGTCCTTTGATTAGAGCCACTTCCCTTACCCGAATTCTGGAGGCTAGCAGGTGTCATAGGAGCCCCGAAGACACCCTTTCTGTGAAAAGCAGGCTCCAGGCAACTTGAAACCATCCCTTTGTGTTTCAGTGAAAGATCTAGCAGTACAAGTGGAGAAAGCCACACTCTGCTCATCCAGAAGAAGTCTAAAAGGTAAGCCAGACGGGCAGCGGAACCAACTGGCCAAAGGGACTATGGTAATCACATCCTCTATCTTCCCAGGGGTATGGAAACAACCCAATGCAGACCAGACTCCCCAAAGTCATACACATTGCTTAAAGACAAGGGTTGCCCAGGGAAAGGGACTCATGGCCAAGGTGCCAACGCAGACAACGGCAAAAAATTCCTCTGTGCCAGGCACTGGGTGAAGCATTCTATATTCACCATCATGCTTATTCCTCAAAACCAATCCTATGAGGCAGGAGTGTTATCCCATTCTACAGAGGAGCAAACTGAAACCTGGCCAGGTGAGATGTCTTGCCCGAGGCCACACAGCTAAGTAGTGGTACTGGAGTTTGAACTGGAGTCTCCCAGCTCCAAATTCCATTTTCATCTCACTGTCCTTAACATTCACTGGGCTCAGGTGACCGGATGTCTCCCTGTGGACTTATTTAATAAAGCCTGAACCACCAGCTCGATATTGGGAAGATCTGTCCTTCCTATATCCAGGGGAATGCTGAGAGAAGCATTCCACTGCAGAACACCTTGGGGCCCAGAGAGTGCCACATCATGGGTCTGATCTTGCACCCTGTCCCCTAAGCCCTTCTTATCTGTGTCTACAGCCGTACCAACCGGGACATTATCCAGTGCAAGAGTGGCATGTGCAACACCATGAGGGCAAAGTTTTACAGCGTGGCCCAGGAAGCCGGCTTCTGTCTTCAGGACAAGATGGAAATCCTCATGAAGTAAGGGCACACATATATCCCTTCATCCAAAGGACATTCATCTAGTACCCACCATATGCCCACTGATGCCAGGTGCTGGGGCTTAGCAGGGAGTAAGAACATATTTCCTGCCCTCAGGGAGCTTACAGTCTCCTGGAAAATATGGGCGGAAACAAATAACTAAATTTATAAATATATAGGTACAAATTATAATCATTGCTATACAGGAAGAGACAGGGTACTATGAGAGAGAGAAACCATGAGGAACTAATTTAGGTCGGGTAATTCAGGAGGACTTCTCTAAGGAGGTGACTTCAGGCTGAGCCTTGACAGATGAGGAGGAGCTGATGATGTACACCAGCAGCAGGCTAAGTACATACAAAGCCCCAAGTCAGGAAGGGACATGGAAAATTTGCAGAGGAGAGAGAAGTGGGGAGTGAGAACTGCATTATGCACAGCCATGAATGCCACACTTAAGACTTGGAACTTGATTTTAAGAGCACCGGTGGGCTACTGGAAGCCTCTCTTTCCTATGCTGACAACCCAGTAACTGTCTCCCTTCCCAGCCTACCCCTTGACTGCGGTGACCATTCACCCCCAATGAACTCATCCATTCGATGAAAGTTGCACGGTCACCCTGTGCTCTATCACCCTTTCAGTATGGAGGCGTTAGGGTTCAGGGCCACCGTTTCAGAGATGACTTGTCTCCGCCTTCTGGGAGCCCCCAGGCTAGTGAAGAATCCAGACAAGTAACCAGACAATGACCAGACAGGCTGATGACAGCCAACATGAGAGTGAGCAGGGGGCTAAAGGAACACAGGGGAAGGATGTCTTGCCTAGCTTGAGGCAGCAATCGGAAATGTCTTCCTGGAGGAAACAACATCTTCTGTTTCATAAAAATTGGTGAGATTTCCAGAGCACCTGATATGTACCCACAAGCTTTGTATTCATCACTGAGTCCTTACAACAATCCTAGGAAATAGGTGCTGTTATTAGACCCATTTTATGGATGAGAAAAGTGGGCTCAGAAATGTCTTGTCAAGACAAGGTCACCCAGTGGCTAAGTAGTAAAGACGGAATTTGAACCCACAGAGTCACACGCAAAGTGAGAAGGAGGGACAGGAGCTCCAGGGAAAAGCAACAGCAAAGTCTCAAAGGCCAGAAGGGGCACAGGGGACCAGGAACTGCCATTAGTCAGGTGTGGCTGGGGTTCAGGTTGCTTTCAAGGTAACCAGAGAGACAGAGGCCAGATCATAAAAGGTCTTGCTAGCCCAGCTACAGAGGTGGAACTTTATCTCAGAACTTTGTTCATGAGCTAAAGCATAAAATGCTGAGCTGGAAAATGCTGTAGAGACTGAATAATCCAGAGCCTTAGAGGGCAAGTTACTCAGGGAACCTTATTCCAAGTAAAACGAAAAGCCATTGAAAGTCATATATAGGTGAATGCACTGGTTATAGTTACAATGCAAAGTCTCCTTAGAGAGCTAGGGCATATGCCCAAAACAGTAAGAGGAGTGGGGAAGAGAGGAACCAACCTGAGTTAAACACCTACTGTGCATCTGGCACTAAGCTCCGCACTTCGCACACATTGTATCACTTAATCCTCACCTCTGAGAGCTATGACCATTATTATCTTCCATTTTACGGATTAGAAAGCTGTGTAAATACAATATAAAGTAGGGAGAGAATGATAAAAGGTGACTGGGTTTCGCAAGAAAAGAGCGTTTCAGGACCTTGGAGAGAGCTGTGTCATCTTGTGGCCTGAGCCACGTTGTAAACTGAAGAGTGAGAGAGGGCTGAGGACTTCATAGAGAAAAAGGTGTTTAAGTCAGATCTCAAAGGGCAACTGGGATGGATAAAGAAGAAGGGGGTCTGATCTTCCTCTTTTTCATACATCCTGTGATGCAGGCGCCAAGAAGAGAGAGGTCTCCAGAAGTTCCATTCTTTTGTCTTTGTCTCCGATTTTAAAAAGGATATAGCAAAAATGAGGCATCAAGTCTCCATGATAAAAGGAGATGCAGAAGAAATTGCAGACCACTGGTAAAGATCCCCAGAGTCAGATAAGATGGTCTTTGACAGGGGGAAGAGGGAAGGGGAAAGGGGCTGTTGTTGGAAAATCACATTTGATCAAGACAATTCTTGGCCATAGACAGGCTGTCAGGCAAGAACCCCTCAGTTCCTGAACCACAGACAATCCAACAACTGTATTCTCCATATGTATTTTCGGTCTGGATCAGACTATCAAATATGGACTAATTTGCCAGCCTCTTGGAAAATGCAGATGAGGCAAACCACATGAAAATTCCTACAGATTGTGAGGTTTATGGGGCAATCCCTACATTCTCCAAATAAGTTGACCCTTTAAGGATATAAAACCAGGAAGGCATATCCTAGAAACACTGTGCCCCAGCATGGGGTTATAATATAAATACAAGAAAA
Organism: Felis catus; assembly: GCF_018350175.1. NCBI lineage: Eukaryota > Metazoa > Chordata > Mammalia > Carnivora > Felidae > Felis > Felis catus. The sequence goes on from NC_058379.1 coordinate 15,882,734, forward strand.
AACAACATGGACTGAGCAGTTACTGGGTGGCAGACACTAACCTAAGAAATTTTCCTGCCTTATTTATTTTATTCCCCACAAAAATCCTGAAAGTTACATATTAATACCCACTTTGTAAACAAGGAAACCTAAAGATTTAAACCCCTGTCTGACCCCAGTCTCTATGCTCATCTAAGATACAGAATTAGAGTCTGCCATGCACCCCATCATGGCAGGGTGAGTAAATCAAGATCTCAGAGTAAGATGAGAAAGTTTAAGCATGTACCCAGGATCCTTTCCATGATTTTAATAATGTAGAATGGGAGCTTACAAGGAGACACAAATAAATATATGAATCTATACCACAAAATATAAAATACAAAGCAATACAAGTAGCCCAAAGTACATGGTAAATGATCAGTTTCTTCTTCAAATTTCTCTACAATTGATTCATCTATATGGGGAGGGGGGGACTTTTTTTCTTTTTAAAAAAAATTTTTAATGTTTATTTATTTTTGAGAGAGAGAGAAAGCAGAGTGTAAAGAGGGGCAGGGAGAGGCAGAGAGAGGGAGACACAGGCTCCAGGCTCTGAGCTGTCAGCACAGAGCCTGACACGGGGCTGGAACTCATGAACTGTGAGTTCATGACCTGAGCTGAAGCTGGACGCTTAACCGACTGAGCCACCCAGGCGCCCCACCTTTTTTTTTTTTTTTTTTTTAACGTTTTATTTATTTTTGAGACAGAGAGAGACAGAGCATGAACGGGGGAGGGGCAGAGAGAGAGGGAGACACAGAATCGGAAGCAGGCTCCAGGCTCTGAGCTGTCAGCACAGAGCCCGACGCGGGGCTCAAACTCACGGACTGCGAGATCGTGACCTGAGCTGAAGTCAGCCGCTTAACCGACTGAGCCACCCAGGCGCCCCCCCCACCTTTTTTTTTTTTAAAGAGATGCTGTCTCCTGCCTTAAACCCTGGTCACACCTGAACCACCTCCAGGTAGGAATCTACCTTGTTCCCACCATCTCAAGAATGGATTACCAAACTACCCTCAGACTGCTGCAGCATTCAGAAATGTTTTCTAAACCCGCTGAAACACACAAAGCTGTGGTCCAAGCTTACTCACTATCAGAGACATAGAAAATACACACACACTTCCCCTTCCTCCTCTCCCTCCTCCTCCCTTTTCCCCCTCCCCCTCCTCCTCTTCCATCTTGTGTTTAAGAGCCCCTTGCATCCTGGCAGGTATCCCACAGATATGCCCATGTCCTCCTGGCCTGATTAGCCCTCAAAAGAGAAGCATCCAAAATCTCAGTGCCCCTTCCTTCCTTCTAGCTTTTCACATTGTCTGCTTGATAGAAAAATCATAAATGCTTTAAAGCATGCCCTTAATTTGTTTTTTTAATGAGATGCAAATCATGCTCCAGCTTTTACTACCCCTAAAAAAATAAAAAGACTTGCCTGATCTGTGGGCTGTTTACATTTCGGATGGAGGCAAGCCTCCCAGGTGAAGACGTGCTGCTCTGGAGATATTACATGAGTGGTAGAAACAGAAAGTGGGGGTGGAAGCTCTAAGATACTCAGACCCACCCCCCAGCAGGTTCCTAACTGGCTCTCTCTTCTTGGGATTGGGAATTGAAGGTACTTTGATCTGCTGTCCAAACTCCCCAAAGATCTGAAGAATTTCCGCCCTGCCAAAAAGATCCTGGCGAAACTACAGAAGTTTGGGGAAAACCTAGACCTCAGGATCAGGCCCCATGTCCTCCTGAAAGTGCTACAAGACCTGAGAATCTGGGAACTGTGCTCTCCGGACATCGCTGTGGCTATTGAGGTAACTACTGTGTCCTTTCCCGTCCTCACTGTGCCTCCAGTGTCCTCATTCAGTCATCTCTCAACATCCAGGCACCATTTAAGTGCTGCACACACAATTAAAAAGACATAAGGTCTCTGCCTTCACGGAGCTCATCATCTAACAGGCGAGGGATTATCACATGACCTTGGTGGTTTCAAATCCAGGGGACATTATAGTCTATGTAAATGGTGCCCCCTGGGGAAACTTGGAGGCTTTGGAGACACATCAGTAAATGGACACATGAATAAAGGAACTGGCGATCTTAAGAAGAAGCACTCTAAATCTGGCCCGTGAAACAGCAGCATAGACCTCACCTGTGTGCTTATTAGAAATCTGGAATCATGGGCTTTAAACCAATGCAGAACCTACATGTAAATGAGATCCCAGGTGATTTGTATGCACAATAAAGTTTAAGGAGCACTGATTTAAGGTAAATGTACAGCGGACCTATCTTAACTAGGATGAGTGGGGAAGGTGACTTTTAAGCTGAAACAGAACTTGACTTGTGTGAGGGACTCCTAGGCAGTCAATAGGTTGGGGAGGAAGCAAGCAAGGAGGTGCAAGGATATAAGGGGACAGCTCAGTCTGTGCAGACTTTTGAAAGTCAAGTTAAGGATTTAAGTCTTCATCTTGAGGCTGCAGGGAAGCCACTGAATGGTTTTTAATGATAGTTTATCATCACTACCCACTCTAGACATTCCTAGGGCATCAAAAGCTATCAGCAAATAGGAGGAGAGGGAGGGATTCCATCCTAAGGTATTAATAGAGATTAACAGAGTGACTTCCTTAATTTCACCCCATGGCATATGTACATTTTCACAGGGCTTTCAATGTCTCAAGATAAAGATGGGACTCTAGTGGTGGAAGTCTCAGTCCTCTGGGTGTTTTCATGCCAGACTGGCGCTCCCACAGGCTGACCTGGGTGATTATATGTGGGTGCAAGGTGAGGAGTCCAGGGATGGGGGATAACCCTGTGGACAAATCCCTAGGTCCAGACTCTACTCCCCACATCTTGTGAAGCTCCTTCAGGAAGGACTGGTAGGCCAGTCCAAAACTAACTCGAGGGTAACTCTCCACTCCCCACTTGCCAATTATGGGGTCCACTTTCCACCTGCCAGCTATGGGGGTATAGAAGAGGCAATCTCTGAGTGGGTAAGATAAAGGGGGTATGGATGCTCCCCCATTCTCTGAGGTGAGTTCACCACCCTGGCTAGTAAAATTTAGCACGTTCGTCTCCCAGTGAGAACATCACAGAATGTGGGGGTCTCTTAATCCTAGAGCCTATATGAAATTCTACATTTTGTATCTTAAACCTTTCCTGGAAGCAAGTTATCATCAGTTCTCAAAGAAGGCTACAAACCAAAAAAAGTATAAGGACAAATGACTTTTTAAAAAGATATTAAAGTAAGACAGAAAGAAAAATGCAGACAGCTGGGTTTTCCTGCTCTCCCCAAATCTCTCTGGGTCAACAGTGAGAAAAAGGGGCTTAGTCTGATGAACCAGGAAGCTGGAAAGGTGTTCTTTTCTTGAGAGAACAACCCCCATCACGATGCTCCAGGCATTATGAGTATGTGCATGGTTAAAGGTATCCTGGAGCCACCAACCTCAATCACACATATTCTAGGATCTTGGAGGTGGGGCAGGAAAGGGAGTCTAGCTTTCAGACCAAATCTCAGGTTGCCACTGTGTTTTCCCCACAGTTTGTACGTGAACACATCATCCATATGTCTCAAGAGGATTATATCAACTGGCTGCAGAACCGGATCAATATCCCCATCCGATCCCACAGTCTCCGGACATAGACTGGGCCTGGGTCAACCAGCTGTCCCAGTGGAGGAGGACTAGACTACACAGTATCCTTGCTTCCTATCTGGATTCTTCCTTCCTATCTACTCTCATGGATACCCACTAGAATATATGAGACTGACTTCCGGCAACATTCTAGAGGGAGATACTCCCAGGTGGAAACTCCTCTGAACCTCACACCCCGCCTCAAACTCCCAGTGTCTGTTCCTCATTGGTCCAGTCTGACTCTACCCACTCCCTCTCCAAATTCCTTTACCTTACTCCTCTTCCTCAAATTCTGGCTAATAAAATGGAGCTGAATATTTGGTGTCTGGCTGGGAAAGAGTTGGAACTGTGGAATTTGGGTGTGATATTCAGATCCTAATAATGACCACAGTTACCATTTATTGAGCTTTCATTATGCAATAGGCCCCCAGTGTTGGGTGAAATTTTATTGCCTGATAATATCATTTATGTTTTTTAATGTTTATTTATTTTTGAGAGAGAGAGCGAGAGGGAACGCTCCAAAGTGGGGGAGAGGTGGAAAGAGAAAGGGAGACACAGAATCCAAAGCAGACTCTGGGCTCTGAGCTGACAGCAGCGAGCCTGATGCAGGGCTTGAGCTCACGGACCATGAGATCATGACCTGAGCTGAAGTCGGATGCTCAACCGAGCCACCCAGGTGCCTCTGCCTGATAATATCATTTAAATTCTCACAATAACTTGGTTAAGTAGGGAATGGTGATGTTGTCCCCATTTACCACCATTGGAGCTACAGCGTATTTCTCAACATTAAGTATAGGCAACAGATGGATAGTGGGGTAGGTGGGCAGATGAATGGATGGGTGGATGGATGGGAGGATGGATGGATGGATGGATAGGGCATTCATTCCCCAACAAGGCAAATGGTGTGCAAGAAAATCTCCACCTTAATAGTCCTCATATATTTCTGGTGCTCTTGCTTGCATAAGGAAGCTCACTTCCTGTCATCTCAAATTGTGTAGGGACTCATCACCATTTTACCTCTTTTCTCACTTTAGTCTTATGCTTACCTATATTCTCACTAAGTTATAGAACCTGTAGTCATGTTAACTCTCACTGATGGCCCAGCTGATTAATGATTAAACAACTGGACTTGATTTGCTCTTATTCCCAGATTGGCAGAGCACTCACATAGGCTGGCCCTCCACATCTCTTCATGATGATCTGGAAGGGAGGGAGGAGTGTGGAACCAGAACTATTTTTCAGTGTAAGCAACATCTTTTTTTTTCTGTTCACCTAGTCAATCATTTACTCATTCATTCAAAGAATGTTTACTGAGAGTCCAGTATGCATCAACCAAGTTCTAGGTTCTGAAGATACAGCAATGACCAAAGCAAACAAGGTGCCTTCTGTCTTGGATGTTACATGGAGACAGACAAGTCAAATGGGATCGGCAATGGGATTGCATAGCATCACACGTCTCTTCACACTGACATCCTTTGTTAACATGATACCTTGACAAGCCATGAGGTGCAAAGTTGAGACACTGCCTATAAGAAGTCCGCGAAGTTAAGAGATTCCAAACCTCTTTGTATTAAACAGGAATTTAGGTGAGGGGGAGGAGAGAATAAAGGAGAGGAACCAAGGGAGGAAAAAAGAGGAAGAAGGGAAGGGGGCTGAGTAACAGAGTGAGAAGGAAACTAGGGAGAAAACCAACCAGGGAAAAGTCCCCAAGGCGGGGCTGGCCAAGAACTACCAACCAAACCAACCCCCTCCACTGTATCACCTTGGATCTTCAGTCATTTCTATCACACACTCAAGTGCCATCTGTGAGTGATGTTTTGAGGAAATAGGAAGAAAGGCTATGTTCTACATCTGGGTCTACCTGGGGGTAAAGAAAGGGCTTGAGGGACTCAGAAATGAACACAGTAAAGAGTTTAGTAGGAGCAGAAAGTCAAAAACAGACTACTATTCCATAAGCTCTCTAGATTTACAGAAATCCTGTATGTACATTTGCCCCCCCACTAGACAGGGGATGGGACTCTGCCAAATTGATATATATCTCATACATCTCTCAAACGTCAGGTGACATTTAATTACGCTAGAGCATCAGCACAATGGTGCTCAATTAAAGCAAGTACAAGAACATCCCAGGGGACATAGGGCTGGGGGTGGTAGGAGGGAGTGGGTCTCAACTCATACTTGAGATGTCAGGAAAGGTTTTCTAGAGAAGGTGATTATACCTGTAAGATGAGTGGGATCCAGGTAGAGAAACGTAAGGAGGGAGGGAAGAATGTTCCAGGTACAGAGAAGAGCATGCACAGTGGCCTAGAAGCAAAAAGAAAATTGATGTCATTTGAGAAACTAAAATAACAAGGTCTGACTAAACTGTAAGATCAGGTTGACAGGGTAGGGAAATGGAGGAGGGAAACTGGAGGGAGGTAGAGACAAATTTGGAGATGCTTTCTAGGCCATGTTATGAGGTTAAGACCAACTTACTGGCAATAGGGAGCCACAGAAGGATTCTGAGCAGGGGAATAATCAAATTTGTATCCAGGAAAAAAGAAAAGGCTACCGTGTAAGTGCAAGGCAGAAAGCAGGGAGCTAAGATAAGGCTGTCACAGTGATTGCAGGGAGAGCAATGGCAGTGGGGAATGAAAGTCTCTTTAAAAGAATCAACAGAACCTGGTGTGGTGAGTGACAAGCAGGCAGAAGGCAGAGTGTCAGGAATCATGTCTGGCTTTCCAGCTTAGATCTCCGCGTGGAGGATGGTGCCTTTAATGTACCAGGAGGAAAGGAAGAAAAGAAAGTTCTGAATGTTCTGTTTTGAGCATATTGAGTGGGAATATCAAGTGGAAGGATCTGAAACTAAGGAGAGAGGATGCAGTGGAGATAGAAATATGACATCAACATCGCATGGGCCCTGATGGCTAAAGCAGGAAGTGGGAGGAGAGGTTAGGAGAGGAGAAGACACAGAAGGCCTTGAGGACAGACGGACAAGAGCATCAAGCAACCCACTCACAACCTAGCATTGACTGAGGGACTGCTTTGTTGCAGACACTGTGGAAAACACCTGACATGGATTATCTCATTTCATCTTCACGATTCTGCAAGGCCAGGCTCACCTGCTCTAGAGACGATGAAATCGAGCCTCCCAAAAGTGTCCTGCTGACTCTGAATTCCCTCCCGACCTCCACCGCTGCCCTCTCTGACCCCAGTCCTCACCGTATGAGACGAGGGGGGTCACAAAAGTTATCTTGCTTTTGGAATACCAAAGAAACAGCTCTACTGGCAGGACTTCCTGGCATCGTATTTATTTACACCTGCAGCGCATTCCACAGTGTGCAAATAAGAACACATACTCCAGTAATAGCTGAGCTGATGTTCACAGCGTCGCTCTTAGGTGGGCATTGTTCTAATCCACATTTTACAAGTAAGGATAGTAAAGATACCAAACCTTAAAGTCATCTGCCAACAATCACACAGCCGGTAAGTGGAGGAGCCAAGTCCCGAACATATCTGTTTTGGGCAGGGGAGATGCCGAAAATCACAAGACACTGGGCCCTCCTGCTGGCGGCTTTCTGAGCCTAGTTCTCAGAGCTGTAGCTCCATCTAGTGGTCGGTATCAACATTACGCTCCCATCACGCTAGTCAGCGGAACAGAACCCTCTGCCAAAAAGGAAGAAGGCAAGCATTAAGAGTAACAAGACCATTCTGCTTAGAAAAGGAGTATTTACTCAAACAACAAAGGCATTTGACAGCTAGGATAGACTGGGGACTAGGAGGAAAGAATACATCACCTCCCAGATCATAGGCTCAAAGAAGAGCCACAGGGAGAAATAAGTTTTGCTGTGAGTATCTTCATCAGAATCATAATTAAGCACCTACTATGCGTCAAGCCTCTGCCAGGTGACCAGGATCCACTGTCCTGCTGCTCTGACCAGGCCACCTGGATGGCTATCCTGAGAGTTTTAAAAACCATATGTGCCCTCACAGAAGCTTTTTCTGTAAAGGAGCAGAGAGTAAATATCTGTTGCATATTCTTTTTATATGTGTAGCCCTTTAAAAATATAAAAACAGGGGCGCCTGGGTGGCGCAGTCGGTTGAGCGTCCGACTTCAGCCAGGTCACGATCTCACGGTCCGGGAGTTCGAGCCTCGCGTCAGGCTCTGGGCTGATGGCTCAGAGCCTGGAGCCTGTTTCCGATTCTGTGTCTCCCTCTCTCTCTGCCCCTCCCCCGTTCATGCTCTGTCTCTCTCTGTCCCAAAAATAAATAAACGTTGAAAAAAAAATTAAAAAAAAAATATATATATAAACCATTCTTATACTGGAGGTCGTATAAAACAGACTACACCGAGATTTGGGCCAGGGGCTATAATTTACTGACCCCTGTTAAAGCGTAAACTGAAGGAAGAAAGGGAATTTTCTAGTTTTCCCTAAAACTTGAGACAGGGAGGGGCGCCTGGGTGGCTCAGTCGGTTAAGCGGCCGACTTCGGCTCAGGTCATGATCTCGCAGTCCGTAAGTTCGAGCCCCGCGTCGGGCTCTGTGCTAACAGCTCAGAGCCTGGAGCCTGTTTCAGATTCTGTGTCTCCCTGTCTCTCTGACCCTCCCCCGTTCATGCTCTGTCTCTCTCTGTCTCAAAAATAAATAAACGTTAAAAAAATTTTTTTTAAAATTAAAATTAAAAAAAACCTGAGACAGGGAGAACTGGTGAAAAGAATATGGTAAATATGTAGACAAAAGGTTTTTTTGCACTATTCACAATAGTTAGGGAATCTTACATTTCCTTTAGGAAATGGGGAAAGTGGGGGCACCTGGGTGGCTCAGTCAGGTAAGCATCCGACTTCAGCTCAGGTCATGATCTCACGGTTCGTGAGTTCGAGCCCCATGTCAGGCTTTGTGCTGACAGCTCAGAGCCTGGAGCCTGCTTCGGGTTCCGTGTCTCCCTCTCTCTCTGCCCCTCCCCTGCTCAGGCTCGCTCTCTTTCTTTCTCTCTCTCTCTCTCAAAAATAAATAAACATTATTTTTTAAAGGAAATGGGGAAAAGGAATGTATGCATGCGTTAAAAATTCTAACACCACAAAAGGACATATGCTAAACAGTACTTCTTTCCCCTTCAGACCTCAGACCCCACTACCATCTAGAAAGCAACCTCACCGTACCTAGTAGCTTGTGTATCTTCCAGAGTTACTCTGTGCATATACAATCCAAAAATAAATAAATTAAAATGTAGCACTTATTGTGTGCTTACTGTACTCCAGGTATAGTTCTAAGTGCCTTGCATGTTAATCTTAGTTATCCTGAGAGCAGATCTCAGTATCACTCTGATATTTACAGTAGAGGAAACTGGGGTGCAGAAAAGTTGAGGAACTTGCCCAAAGCTACATAATTTGGGTGAATATCCTTTTTAAATTTTTAACGCAAATAGTGAGCCTTATATACAAACTTTCGCATTCATTTATCTTGGTGGTGATCTCACTTCATTATCTTCCTACTTCATATGAAGGAGGAAAGTTTCCTACCATGGAGTTTCGTACCATGGAAACCAAGAGTTGCACTGTCATCACCATCCTGTCTTGACATTTTTCATGGATCCCAGATCAGAAAGGACCTGGACCAAAAGATATGACCAACTAGAAATCCTGGAATGAAAGCCTAAGCTAACTTTAAAACCACTCCCATGGGGCACCAGTTAAACATCCAACTCTTGATTTTGGTTCAGGTCATGATCTCGTTGCTTGTGAGTTTGAGACCTACATTGGGCTCATCATTGATAGTGCAGAGCCTGCTTGGGATTCTCTCTCTCCCTCTTGCTGCCCTTTCCTTGCTCACTCTGTCTCTCAAAATAAATAGACTTTAAACAAATAAAAAATAAAACCACTCCCATAACATTTCCCTCTTTATCCAAACCACTCATTTCAGTCCTTGAGTGTCACTCTGCATGGCTGAGGTTGAGGGTCCTCCCCTGTTTTGAGTCCCAGAGGTAGCCAGGGGAAGCCATATACAGATGAGGCAGAGTAAAAATTTAATAAAAGGGATAATCTTCTGACTGACTAGGCCAGACATTATATCATTAATTCCTATTCATTCACTGGTTGAATCCTTGTAATCACCCTAGGAGGTTGGCATTATTGTGTTTACTCTCATTTTACAGATGAAAAAAGTGGAGACTCAGCAAAGTAAAGTGGCTTGTCTAAGTCACATACTTTCAAGCAATGGATCCAGAGTTCAAATTCTCGTTGTCTTGAGATTTTGCAATTTTGTTTTCGCTATATTTCACTGCCTCTCTACTTATATAGAGGCTTTTGTGTTGGGATTCATATTGGTCATCTTTCCATGGGGGCAGAGCCACAGCTTTAGTGATAAGTTAAAAAAAAAAACATTTACATCTGTCAAAGGATGTTCATATCCATTAATACCCTATGATCTTCAAAGCAATCCTCTGAGATGTGCAAAGCAGGTCTTACTCACATTTCAAAGACAGGACATACCCAGTAACTTGAGACATGGACCTGGCTTTCTGATCCTCGAGTTTTCTTCACCTCACTAGCCTGGGAGACTGAGCACAGGAGCCACATTCGCTCACACTGTGGGGGACAGCGTCCTAACGTCCTTTCAGCTCTAGTGTCAAAATAGCTCCCCAAATTTCTGTTTGTTTATTTGCTTGTTTATTGTCTGTCTTCCCAGCTAGACTTAGGTCCATGAAGGCAAGGACTGAATCTGCTTTATTCATCAATATATCCCCAGCACCTTTCTTAGGACTCCTGGCATCAACTGGATGGATGGATGGTTGGGTGGATGAATGGACAGAAGGATGGTGAGATGGACGGATGGTTAGATGGGTGGATGGTTGAGTAGATAGATAGGTATATGGATGATTGGGTGGATGAATGAATGAATGAATGAATGATGGATGGATGGATGGATGGATGAGTAGATGGATGGTTGGGTGAATGGATGGATCGATAGATAGATAAATGGCTGGACGAATGAATGAATGTATGAATGATGGATGAATGGACGGATAGATGAGTAGATAAATGGGTAGATGGATGGCTGGGTGGAGAAGCAGATGGACGCATGGATGACTGTGAGAAAAGCCATCATCAGGGTCAGCTTCATGAAGGATCCTCAGATATTTACTGCCTTCTGGGAAATATGGATGTCCATGAGGTGGCAGATATGCCAAATCAAAACTACCCATCCTGACAAAGCTGGGGACTAATGGTATAAGAAATAAACCAGAAGCTTAGTGTACTAAAGCAAAACCAGCACAAACACATCTACTACCATGACTCACCATGTTAGGGAGAGTAGAGCCGAGGCATTCCATTTACCTCAGACTTTTAAAAGTGACAAAAAGATACTTTCAAAGCTTGGGACAAGATTACTATTGAACAGCAGAGGCTCTCCCATCACTTAACACCCTCCTTCCATCCTTTTCCCAGTCCATCTTCTGTGTTCCCATGAAAAGTCTTCCTCACTTGCCCTTTGGGACTATATCCATTACTATTAATGCTACCCAACAGCCAGCTCCCGGTCTTCTTTTGCTAAAGGGGTCCTAATTTTGTACAGGTGTCTACCCCTCCTCCCCATGTGAATCAGGGTAAACCCTGATCGGTCTAAATCTATACTGGTAATCTCATTCCCCATGCCAGGATTGATTTATAAATGATCATGTGACCCATGAGTTTTACCAATGAGTTGCAAAAGAAGGCTTCTGAAAAAGGTTTCTCTTTCTCCTGAACGACAGACACATGGGGAAAACAGTCTTTCCTCCCCCTGGATGTTATCACATAGGTCCAGAATTGTGCAGGCATCTTACTGCCAATAGAGGGCAGAGCCAAGAGAATTAGGTTAGTTTGGACTTTTGCAATGTGAGATGAGATGATACAGCCTCTCATTATTTCAATAGTTGAGTCTGGGTTTTCTGTTACTTACAACTAAAAACACTCAGTTATGAGAACTAGGCGAATTAGCATTATCATTCTTCTCGCTTAACCAACATCTGCTCTTTTAGTGGCAATTTGAATGACAATGCCCTTCTTCACAAATTTCAGAGAAAGTCTTTGACTCTTTTAAGCAATGTGCCCTCGTGCCAGGGAGAATCCAGATTTGTTATTTGGGGCTCCACAAAAAGGCAACAGATCTTCCAAATAGAGAAATTAACAATGCCAAAACCTTTTCTGAAGATTTAAACTCGTAGCAAGAATGTGAAATTCTTCTCACCAAGAATTGGAGGCTGGAGGACATGATACTGTATAAGGTGCTTTATGAGGCTCCTTCTTTCCCAAAGTCCCACAAATCTAGGAACAGAGGTGAAAAAGAAACACTGGAAATTGGGGCAAATTTTCAATTTCACACTGATTTGAAGAAGGTGTTCATGGGAACAGGTATGTGAAGGTAGGGAATGGTTCACACTGATTGAAGAACAAGTCCTGGAGACGACAACCGGAAGAAAGGAGTTAAGGGGAGGGAAAGCAAAAATTTGGTGGGTGGGAGGTGGGAAGAGGCAGCTCACTGATGTTCATGGAGCATTTGAACCAGGTGAGATCTCGTCATCTACTTGAGCTCAAGCACCCACCTGTGGCAGGCCACATGTGAGATGCCAGAGTTATAAAAATAGAGACATCTAGACCCTATCCCCCAGAATTAGATGCAGAAGGCTTAAATGCAGAAGGGTTAAATGATGGCCCTACAGCATGCTGGTTAAGAGAGAAGATCCTGGTGTCAGATGAAGAAAGTTCAGATCTGAACTGTGCTCTCACTAGCTGCATGACCTCAGGAGATATCTTCACTTCTACACACGTCATCTGTAAAATGGCTATACCACCAAGGGATCAGTAAGACAACACATATAAAGCCTCCAGCTCTTAGTAAGAACTCAATACACATTAGCTATGACAACGATGATAGTGGTGACCGAGAAAGTGGTGCAGATGGAGCACACAGAAGCTGCCTCCCCAGTCAGGCAAGTCAAGGAAGGTGTATCAGTCACTGTCTTTAGACATAAGCGATAAAATCTGATTCTGGCTAGTTTAACCCTGAATTGCTGCCTCCAAGAACTTATGTTCGGATTGCCAAAACCTAGCTCACATGATCGCATCTGAGCTGCCAGAAAGGCTGAGAAAGCAAGTATGGACTTTTCATCTTTTATAATAGGAGGAAGATTCATCTCATAAAGTGCAAGATACAAAAAAAAAAAAAAAAAAAAAAAAAAAGAGGGATTCAGATGCTAGCCACAGAAAAAAGCAAAAATGTCTTGTAGAGAAAGCTTCCTGGAATAAGTACCATTTCAGCTGAGTTGAAACCAACCCACAATTCATATTTTACCAATAAAGAAAATGAGGCACAGAGTGGTGAACTTTTCCAAGGCCACAAGCTTTGGAAGGAAGCGAGAGTAAGGCTGGAAATAGGGAGAAGTAGGGTGTAGGGGGAGACCCCAGAAGAGACCTCTCATGGGGCTGTGGGAGGGAGATGCTGTAAGTCCCAGCTGGAAGTTGATGTTGAGTCTAGAAGTGGTGGCCGCAGAAGAGAAGAGTAGATAGTGGTTAATCTCCACATCTGGGAAGAAGTTGGGATCCACCATAGAAGAACATTATGTAAAAAAGAAATTGTCTCATCTTTATCCCTAGTTCTCTGGAGGGAGCCTCTAAACCCTGGGAAGTTCCCAAATGATAGGAGTATCTTTGTTACTCATGTGGAGCCCCTAGGACCACACCTGAGTTTATGCAAATGAAGTGTCCCACAGTGGGCCCCTAGATAGTTTTAGACCAGGTGCAGGCCATATCAGAGAGATTAACCATGTCATTAGAGTACCAGGGCTTCGAGTCATATGACATGAGTCTGTCCTCAAGGGCTAGAGATCCGGTTCAGCCACAGGGCCAATGATTCAATCAGTCATGCCTCCATAATAAACCCAAATAAAAATTCTGAGTGCCTGGAGCTTCAGTAAGCTTCCCTTGTCAGTAATCCTATACTGATGTGCCAAGAGGATGGTGCTTCTTGAGGACCTGGAAGCTTCACATTTTGGACCCTCCCAGACCTCATCCTGTGAAACTCTTAATTTGGAAGGTCTTGATCTGTACCTCTTATAATAAAACTCTGAACATAATTACCACACTTTCCTAAGTTCTGTGAGTTGTTCTGGTAAATTACTCCATCTTGAGGGGCTATGGGAACTCCCAAATTGTAGCCTGTTGGTCAGAAATGTAGGTGACTTCTGGGGAACCCTGAACTTGTGGATAATACCTTGAGGGCATTCTTGTTGGGGACAGTGTCCTTAGCCTGTGAGATGTGACCCAACTCTGCATAGTTGGCATCACCATTGCCTTGTAAGGAGAAATCTATGATCCAGGCAAAGGGCCACATTGTCCCAACACTGAGGTTTGGCCTCCATCAAGGAAAGTCAAGGCCTCCGTCAAAAATACAGAAGACGTGTATAGCTTGTGCCTGCTCATGCTCTCTTCTTTAGGTAGCAGCCCCTTCTCCTTGACTCTTATTCGTTGCGGATCGTGAGAGTTTAAACCCTGGTGCCAGCTGTAGACATGTGACCAAGACCCATCCCATCCAAGCATTACAATTACCTATCATTTAGCAAATGATTCAGGAACTTGACACCCAAGGTAACCCAATAAAAGTCAATCCCTGAACTTTCACTGGAATTGGTGAGAACAGAGAGCTTTCTTCTGGAATCGTTGACTATAAGGATAAAATAAGCCTAGAGCTTCCTGGAGCCACCACATACAGAGACACAAAAAGAGGAAAACCAAGCTGAGATTGCAGTAAGAGGTATGCCAAATCTTGGTTACCTCATTTGAACACCTGGTTCTATCCAGACCTTTGAAATGTTTAGTTGTGGGGGCCAACAAATTCTCTTTTCTGCATAAGCTAGATTCTGTTTGGTTTTCTTCCCTTGCAACAAGAAGATCCAATGGATGCAAAAAGAGAGAGAAAGGAGATCTCTGAGCAGGTCTCACCAAATCCTAGACACCCTGAAGAGAGGCCCCTCTCTCACGGCTGGCGGAATAGTAGGAGAAAGACTAACATCAGATGTATCACGCAGGTAAAGCTAAGAGAAAATCTCCAGTTAAACCCACAACATCAATCAAAAGAAAAGGGAAAGACTAGGAACACAGATGTTTTATCACTCAGCTTTGCAGCAGGTGTGAAAGTGCCAATTTGGATTTAAAAGAGCATGAAACAAATGTAAGGTGGGGACTGTTATCAGAGCCAACCCTCATGTTATCTACCACTGTGAAAAGAGTGCTGGGTAAGTGGATTTCCTAGCTCAGTGGTCTCCCAAGTGGGGTAGGTGGGGAGAGTGATGGTGCACAAGACAATCCATTAGGGAGCAGAAGAAAATATTGGAACTTATATTTGTAGTTATCTTAGCTAAAGTGTACTTTAAGCACTACTGGTAACTGAGATGTGGATTAGCTCTGGAACCTTCATTTGGCCTATATCAAGAATGGCACCAGGTACCTGGGATCAAACACTTAAGCCAGGAAATGCAAGAGGAGATGAGAGTTCCACAATATGAAGAGGTTAATTATGGCTTCATTATCTTCTCATTCCCCAGCCTTATTTCCAATATAAATTATAATGCTTCTTCTTCCCCCCCCGTTTTAATTTTTTTTTTTTCAAATTGAGTTATAATTGGCATATAACACTGTATTAGTTTTAGGTGTACAACATAATGATTTTATATATATATATATATATATATATATATATATATATATATATATGCCATACATCCCCATACATATTTATGATTTTTTTCTTGTGATAATGACTTTTGAGATCTACTCTCTTAGCAACTTGCAAATACACACTACGGTACTATTAACTATAGTCATCATGCTATACATTATATACTTATTTATCTTACAACTGGAAGTTTGTACCATTTGACCACCTTTGCCCAACTAACCCCACCCCACCTCTGGCAACCACTCTGTATCTATGAGTTTGGTTTCTTCAATGCCTCCTCTTTTTTTTTTTTTTAATTTTTTTTCAACGTTTATTTATTTTTGGGACAGAGAGAGACAGAGCATGAACGGGGGAGGGGCAGAGAGAGAGGGAGACACAGAATCAGAAACAGGCTCCAGGCTCTGAGCCATCAGCCCAGAGCCCGACGCGGGGCTCGAACTCACGGACCGCAAGATTGTGACCTGGCTGAAGTCAGACGCTTAACCGACTGCGCCACCCAGGCACCCCCAATGCCTCCTCTTTAATGCCTGCCATATCATTTCTACAACACCAAGTATGCCTGTGATATGGGCACTGCCGTCTCTGTACCCCAGTGATGCTCTCAGGTACTGGGGGATTTGCTACCTGAATGTGCACTAACTGGCTCCAGACAAATGCTTTCCTGATTAACCCCTCATCTCTCTCCTCCTTAGCTTTCTGGATTCTCTCCCAGCAAAACTGAGGTTGCCAAGAGAAACAATGGACCCAACCTGTTCAATTAGGAAGCTTAACTTTACGTAGAGTTGTGTTTTCTCCCTAAGTCCCAGTTCAGTGGTTCCATTTCCTCTGGCTAAGACTACTAGGAGGTCAGAAGGTCAAGAACCCGAATTACAGAGCATGAAACAACACTCTGCAATGTCTTCTAGTTACTCCTGCAAAGTGGCTCTTCTGAGTGCACTCTAATTATCTCTCTCAGTCATGATAACAAAGAGGTTTGACGCTTCAGAGGAGTAAAGAAGCAGATAATCTATCCCTGAGTGATTTTTTTTTTTTTTTTACTTGGGGTGGCACAGAGACACCATCCTCCACTTTGCTAAAACAGTAGCAGAGGGGTGTCTGAGTGGCTCAGTTGGTCAAGTGTCCAATTGACAGTTCAGAGCTTGCTTGGGATTCTCTCTCTCTCTTTCTCTCACTCTCTGCCCCTCCCCTGCTTGTGCACGCACGTGCACAGCTCTCCTTCTCTCTCCTCTCTCCCCATCCCTCTCTTTCTCTCTGTCCCTCCCCCTCTCATGCTGTCTCTCTCTCTCTCTCTCTCTCTCTCTCTCTCTCTCTCTCTCTCTCTATCTCTCAAAATAAATACATAAACTTTAAAAAAATTAAAAAACAAAAATAAAACAGCAGCGGTATCTCACTTGTGAGCAGTCCCAACAGGAGAATGTACAAAAACAATAAATTTGATGCTCTTTCTTCTTCATGAGAACATTCCATTACACATCCAGCGATTCTAGGGCATCTGAAATGTGGTCTAATTTACAAACATTTTATGTGTACTTTACTATTTCATGAACCACTGATCACATAAAGCAGATTCACTTCCCTCCTCTTCTTCAAGCTAATATTGTTTTACATTTCCAGAAAACTCACCAAAGAAGAGAAAAGAAGACAGCAGATGTGTAGATCTCTGTCACAGGCTATGGTGTTGTGTGTGGTCGTAGTGTTGTAGGATTAAGAGACGGACTCAGACCACAGAGCCTGGTTCCACACTTGGCTCTGACATGTACCAGCTGTGTGTCCTTGGACACGTCCCTGAACATGTCTGTTGTGCCTCAGTTTCCTCAACAGTACAACATGAGTAGTAGCAGCACTTACCTCATAGGATTCAGATGAGTGGCTGCGATGAGTTCATTCACCGATTCTCATACTTCACTGCACATTCACACCCCGTGGGGAGTTGTGTTTTTTTTTTTTAATTCCCAGTGCCCCAAGACTCTGATTTCATTGGTGTAGGGTGTGGCCTGAGCATCAGGACTTTTAAAAGTTATCCAGGTAATTCTTATATGCAGCACAGTTTATGAACCCTTGAGTCAGTGGATGTGGCATGCTTAAAAAGTGTCTGGCACGGCACACCCATCATGTAAGCGTATGCTGTTATTACACTTTTAATGTCTTAAATAATTCATAATCTATTTAAAATAGTAATTGAGAGCCTACTCTGTGTCACCGCACGCCACTGTAGGAGCAGAACATCTTCCAAATTAATTTGCGGAGCTCACAAGGAACGTTTCCACGGGTCCCTCCCTGGTAAGCACAGGGGGGCCAATTGGAGACCAACGTCCGTTCTGGCAGTTCATTCAGCAGTTCCAACTTTTCAAGCCTCCGTCAGTAAAATAACACAGCCCATTTCCCAAAAACACTTAAATCCAACAACAAGGTTTTAGTGTTTGGCAACATAAAAGCAGAATGCAATTAAGCTTTGGAGCTGCGCGGAGTATCTACCAGCTGGAGCCAAATGGGAATGGAGCGAGGTGAGGCTCCATTTGGAGTATGGACTCAGCCCATCTGTGCCTCAGGCCCCCACCGTGGGAGATACCTCAATGAGAACTGACTGAAAGTGATAAGGGGCCTTCAGGACTCAGGTCACTGTCAGAGAAGGAGCCGTGGCTGGGCACAGAGGCCCTGAAGTGTTGAAGAATGACCCTTCTCTCTTGGACAGTGCTGAAGGAAGAAGGAAAGCCATCTCTTTTCTTACCCAAGAATGTTGAGCTCCCACATTGCCTCCAGGCACCGTGGGTGCTGATTCAAATAGCGATGGCTGCAAACTTTTATTGGGCACCTCCCATGTGCTTGGCACTATCCTAAGAACTGTATACGCATCACGTTTTTTAATATTCATAAACAATTCTACGGGGAGAGGGTTACGAGCATCACTTCAGAATGAGAGGTGCGGTGATTTGGTTTCAAGCGACAGAAACCCAACTCAGACTGCCTTCCACCAGATGGGAATTGGTGGCCTCAACAAATACAATGAAGGGTTGACACAGCAAGTTATAGGATGGACAAGGACACATCTGGATCACTGAAGCTGCTGGAAAGAGGGGCCCTTTCTCTGTGCCTCTCCGCTTCTGGGCACCAGCCATAGCCTATCCCACTGCATGCCAGCTTCTTACACAGGTGGCACTATGATTTCTGGCCTCCTACAGGCTCCCCCCTTTTGTTCTGGTTTCAGAAATCCCAGGAAAAAGCTCTGATTTGCCCAGCTTGTCCACCTTGGACCAATTAGCAGTGACCAGGACAGCAGGATCATGTAAGAAGAGGGCAGGCCACTCAAACCACATGGGTTACACTCCGGATAAGGGGAAAGGAAAACAATTTCCCCAAAGGAGGATATATGTTCCCAGAAGAAAGGGGGAAAAAAACCTATCCTAGTCCACTACTTCCAAGAGTGAAAGCCAACAAGGCTTTTAAGTAAGAAGGAAAGTGACTCCTCCTTAAAGTTCTATCACTCTGAAATTCCTCTGGGGATCTGGGGCTCAGACCACCTATGGCATTTCAATTCAGTTTAACACTAATTGAACTTTTACAGAATGTTGGCATTGTGTTCCAAGCTGGCACACAGTATGAGCTCAATAAAGATTTGTTGAATGAATAATGCAAAGATGAATAAGGTAAGGTCTGGCTGCCCAAAGAACTTACAGCCTAGTAGGATCTTAAGGCAAGGAAATAGCCCAAAAGGAAGATATTTAGTACTCTAAGAGCTCAAACAAATTAAACATCACATTGATTTGTGAAAAACTAAGAGACAACTAAGTTAGGAAAGTCATCAAGGAAGGAGATACCATCTGAGATGGGCCTTGAAAATGAGTGAGATTCCAACAAGCAGAGATGTAAGAAAAGTGTCTCCAAAGAAGAGCAGAGCAGGTGAGCAAAGGCATGAAGGCAGGTATGGACGAGCCATTGAGTTGTGTGTGTGTGTGTGTGTGTGTGTGTGTGTGTGTGTGTGTGTGGTAAAATATACATGGCATAAAATTTGCCACCTTAACCATTTTTAGGTGTATTACTCATTGACATGAATTATGTTCACACTGTTGTGCAACCATAACCACTACAGAAAATTTCCATCACTCCAAACAGAAACTCTGTGCCCATTAGCCAGTAACTTCCCATTTTCTGGAACACGGCAATCTACTTTCTGTCTCTCTGAATTTGCCTATTCCATATATTTCATATAAGAAGAATTATACAATATTTATCTTTTTATGTCTGGTTTATATACTTAACATAATGTCTTCGTGGTTTATCATGTGTTGTAGCATGGTCCAGAGCTTCATTCCTTCGCATGGCTGAATAATGTTCTATTGTACTAATGTATCGTGTTTTGTTTATTCATCTGCTGATAGACACTTGGGTTGGTTCCACTTTGGGGGCTGTTGTGAATAATGCTACAATGAACACTGACGTACAAACATCTGCTCAAGTCTGTTTTCAGTTCTTTTGAGTATGCATCTAGAAGCACAATCGCTAGGTCTTACAGTTGTTTTGAGGAACCCCCAAACTGTTTTCCACAAAGACTGCACCATTTCATATTTCCGCCAGCAAGGTACAGGGCTACAATTTCAATACTTGTTATGTTCCATTATATATACATATCCATCCTAGTAAGTACGAAGGGGGACCTCATTGTGGTTCCAATTTGCATTTCCCTAATGACTAAGGATGTTGAGCATCTTTTCACGTACTTATTCAAGCCATCAGATGTTACTGGTGCACAACCCAGGAGTAATAAAACTAAGGTGTTTAGGTTTTGTTGCGTAGTCAATAGGGAGCCAGTGACAGTTGAGAAGCAGAAGAGTGACATGATCAGAAGTATAAAATCTATTTAGAAGAATGTAAAATGCAGACACAGGACTCGCTGGGAGGCTATTTCAGTGGTCCGAGTGAGGGACAGCGCAAGCCTGAGTCAGGAAGATGACAGTAATGATGGAAGGAAAAAGGCTCCCGAGGAATCACCCCTTCGGCACACTGGAAACAACTCATGTGCAGTCCTAAGGAACCGATTATATAAGAGGATGGTGCAGCCTTCATGATGAATTGCTCTGCGTCCACAAAAATGAAGAAGCAGATGAATAAATAATGGAGCAGAAAGATGCTCACAATATATTAGGTGAGAAAAATGAGGTTACAACACAGAATGTACATCATGATCCCATTTTTAGATAGATGGTACGTAACTAGATCAAAAGGGAAAGAGAAGGGGGCGCCTGGGTGGCGCAGTCGGTTGGGCGTCCGACTTCAGCCAGGTCACAATCTCGCGGTCCGTGAGTTCGAGCCCCGCGTCAGGCTCTGGGCTGATGGCTCAGAGCCTGGAGCCTGTTTCCGATTCTGTGTCTCCCTTTCTCTCTGCCCCTCCCCCGTTCATGCTCTGTCTCTCTCTGTCCCAAAAATAAATAAACGTTGAAAAAAAAAATTAAAAAAAAAAAAGGGAAAGAGAAGGACAGATACGGAGGGGAAAAAAAGACCTTGAAAAGCACACACACGAAGATGTGAATAATGATCATCTCTCTCGCTGAAACTAACCTCCCATCAAGCTATTCTCTGTGCCCAATTTTCTCCACTGCCCTCATCACTTTCTGAAAACATCTTATTCATTTGTTCATCTGTTTATAAATTCCAGGAAGGAGGGTGTCTGTTTAATTCTTTCTCTATTCCCAGAACCTAGAACCTAGCATCGGAGAAGCTCCATAGATATTTTTTGGCAAAAGTGCTCAGTAATGTAATCCAACTTGGCTTTTCTTACCTTTTTTTTAATTGTACGCAATGAATGTCTAAGTTTCAACACAGGAAAAAACGCAAAGAAGAGACACATAAACAAGCATCTTTCGTGCCACTGCCAATAACATCACCACCACCTCTGCCAACACCACCGGATCTTCCATCGTGGCCGTTGTTCCCTGCAGGACCTCGCAGCCAGAGGCTAACACCAGATACCACTAGTACAACATCAAAGTGCTTTGCTCAGCCTGTAAACCCACCCAAGACCTCTCTTGCCTTCCTCCAGCTTCCTGGGTATCCACTTCGTCCATCCGTGCCCTTCAGCACAGGTGAAGCTATTAACACCATCGCACCCCCACAGACTCAGAAGCCCAGAATAACCTGCCACCGGTAGGGCATACGCTTGGAAGAATGCTTCCAGGAAGAGGAGGTCACCAGTCTATACCCACACTTGTCCTATGCTCACCCCTTCACCTCCGTTGCCCCCAATCCTGAAGGCTATGGAGATCATGACTAAACAGCAGAGCTAACTGAAGTTGGAGCAGGAGCCCAGGCTCCGCACATAAAAAAGTAAGAGTGAAGCCAAGGAGCCCACTCAGGTTCGTCTTACAACTTTGGGCATTGGCACCTTCTCTCAGGTCCAGAAGTTCTGAACCAGAGATTAACTGCGCTGAGTCAGAAGCTCTGTGAGGTGAGTCATAATCATGGGTCGCTAACATAAAGGGCCAAAGTTTTAAAATAATTAAATATTTATAGTAAGGTACTACATAATTTATTACATATAGTAAGTAGATTTTACTATATGTGTGCTATCTAGAGAAAAGTACATATGTTTATACAGTACTATGTGTTACATGTATTACATATGCTATATAAAATTATATAGATTATATTTTACCATGTACATATATGTGTACATAGAGAATCCATTCAATCATTCATTTACTCATTTGTGCTGTGAAACTGGACCCTGATATTTTGTAGCACCTTGCAAGCTTGAAGCAAAAGACAAACTCCTATTTTTTTTTTCTTTTGTGAGAGAGAGAGAGCAGGGGACAGGGGCAGATGGAAAGAGAGAGAATCTTAAGCAAGCTCCATGCCCAGCTGGGAGCCATAAGCAGGGCTCAGTCTCATGACCAAGAGGTCATGACCTGAGCCAAAATCAAGAGTCGGGACGCTTAACTGACTGAGCCACCCACGTGCCCCAAACACCTATTTTAAAGCCACCGGTATTTTTTCATTTGCTTTTCAGGTAGAGGTTGAGTTCATCGTAGTAAGAAGGGGAGGAAAGACTTCGATTTTTTCTGAGACGATCACTCTTGGAGAACTCTGAATCAAGCGAAGGGAAGGAAAGGCTTATTCTGAAAAGGTCTCTATTGAGGGCAGAGACACATCTCTCTAAAGGGGTGGGGAGAGAAAGAAGGTTTCTCCTATCTCTGGAACAAAGTGGGAAGGTGGGAGCCAGGGGCTTCAATACTGACTTGGGGGAGAGAAGGTCAAAGGCACGGCTGACTAGGAAAATAGGCAGGCTCTACAATGTGGAGGCTGGAGAGGAGGGGCTCCAGCTGGGGTGTCCATGAGCCTAATGATGAGCTCTGGGATAAGTGAATCCAGGTTATCCCTTTCTCTGATCGAGAGTGCCACTGCAGCTACGCTTCTAAGAACTGAGCATGACTCTGGGTGGGTCACCCTAAGAACATCCTCCATTACATCTGTCTCTCTTTTTTTTTTTTTTAATGTTTATTTGTTTTTGAGAGAGACAGAGCACTAGCAGGGGAGGGGCAGAGAGAGAGAGGGAGACACAGAATCTGAATCTGAAGCAGGCTCCAGGCTCTGAGCTGTCAGCACAGAGCCTGACGCGGGGCTCAAACCCACGAACCGTGAGATCATGACCTGAGCCAAAGTCAGATGCTTAACTGACTGAGCCACCTAGGCGCCCCTATCTATCTCTCTCTTTTAAAGGAAGTGTTGAACCCCCTCCTTTCAAACTCACCAAATGCCAAGCCAGATGGGAGCCATCAAGCCCAACGCTGGCACTTTAGGAAAGAAAATTAGAGTTTTAGAAGAGGAGTTACAGAAAATGCACCCACACAGCAGCTATCCTGCCACCTCTCTTGGCCCCATTTACCATGCCTTTTCCCTCCCCCAGTGACCATCCAACTTCTGCTCACTAACTGGCAAATGGTATCACAGAAACCCAGAGCATCCTGCCCAACAAGAACATTTCGTTAAGAGTGACTCCTCTGTGGGAGGAGACAAATTTAACAGGCAACTGGGCAGGAAGCACTGCCCTGTTTATTGACGGGAAACTGTTTGCCAGAGTAAGAGCTCTTTGGGGACCTTTGAAGATGTTTGGCAAGCCCCAGTCCCAAAAGCTGCTGTGTGCTATGAAAGGGCCCGTGGGCCTCAGAAAACTCAGCAGCCAGAAAGCTACCTCCCCGAAGCCATCTAAGGGAGCAGTGTGGAAAGGTCCCGTCCAAGAAGGATGCATGGAGTGAACTACTACGTCTTTAAGAGATGCCCCTCCTCCAGAATCAGTCAAGCCCTCCACCCCTCACACTGTAATTTCTCCCTTAGAACAATTTGCACAAACCAAATCAGTTATTTGCATATATTTACTGTGCACAAGCTCCCAGCGTGCCCACCGTGCGCACTAAGCACAGTGCAACGCACATGATGAAAGCTTATTGACCACAATGAAATACCCCTTCACAGCCATTAGCATGGCTACTACCAAAAGAAACAGGAAATAATAAGTGTTGGTGAAGACGTGAAGAAGTTGGAACCCTTGAGCGTGGCTGGGGGTAAAATGGTGCACAGCCACTGTGGAAAATAGTTAAGGCAGTTCCTCAAAAAGTTAAAAATAGAATTACCATTTGACCTAGCAATTCCACCTCTGGGTATATGTCTAAGAGAATTAACAGCAAGGTCTTAGATAGTTGTACACCCATGTTTACAGCAGCACTACTCACAACAGCCAAAAGGTGGAAGCAACACAAGCATCCATCGATGGATGAACGGATAAACAAAACGTCGTATATACATACAATGGAATATTATTCAGCCTTCAACAAGAAGGATATTGTGATGCCTGCTGCAACATGGATGGACCCTGAAGATACTTATGTTTAAGTGAAATAAGCCAATCACAAAAAGACAAATGTCATGTGGTATCACCTGTATAACGTATCCACAGCAGTCAAACTCACACAAACAGAAAGTAGGACGGCTGCTTCCAGGGGCTGGGGGGAAAGGGAAGGGGAGAGTTTTTGTTTAACGGGTATAGTTTCAGTTTTGCAAGATGAAGAAGTTATGGCAAATGTGAATATAGTTAACATTATTGAGCTTTACACTGTGCTGACAGCTCAGAGCCTGGAGCCTGCTTCGGATGCTGTGTCCCCCCTCTCTCTCTGCCCCTCCCCCACTCACACTCTGTCTCTCAAAAATGAATAAACGTTAAAAAAATGTTTTAATAAAAATTAAAGAAATGGTTAAAATTGTATGTTTTATGTTGTATGCCTCTTACCACAATTTTTTTTTAATTTTTTTTTTCAACATTTTTTATCTATTTTTGGGACAGAGAGAGACAGAGCATGAACGGGGGAGGGGCAGAGAGAGAGGGAGACACAGAATCGGAAACAGGCTCCAGGCTCTGAGCCATCAGCCCAGAGCCCGACGCGGGGCTCGAACCCACGGACCGTGAGATCGTGACCTGGCTGAAGTCGGACACTTAACCGACTATGCCACCCAGGCGCCCCCCACAATTCTTTACAGTAAGTTTTAAAAAACACTTCTTGAATAAATGAAGAACACAGCTGGGAAAACTTTTAGCTACGTGGTGGGAAAAAAAACCCAACCCACCTAAGCAAAAAGGAAATTACACTGGTTTATATGACTGAACAAATCCAAACATACAGCTTCAGACATAGCAGGATCTAGATGTTCAAATAATACCACCCAAAATCTGTCTCTATCTCAGCCCTACAGAGGTTGTAGGAAAGAATGGCACACAAAGCCATGGAATATGGTTTTTCATCAGTATCAGTCTCTCTCTGAATTGGATAGAAGTGGACTCCACTTTAAAATCCCCTCAAGCTCACCTCAAACACCAGCAACTACATTGTAACCATTTCCGGGAGGTTCTAACCATTTATATGCAGTTGCAACTAGACATTTAAAAAAACATTTTTTTATTTTTATTTATTTTTATCATTGTTTAATGTTTATTTATTCTTGAGACAGAGACAGAGCGTGAACAGGGGAGGGGCAGAGAGAGAGAGGGAGACACAGAATCTGAAACAGGCTCCAGGCTCTGAGCTGTCAGCACAGAGCCCGACTTGGGGCTCGAACCCACGAACTGTGAGATCATGACCTGAGTCGAAGTTGGACGCTTAACCAAATGAGCCACCCAGGTGCCCCAAAAAACATTTTTTTTAAAAAAGGAAATTCCTGCCATTTGGGTGTTTGGACGTGAATGAACCTTGAGGGTATTAAGATAAGTGAAATAACTCAGACAGAGAAAGTCAAATACTGTATGATTATGTGACATCTTAAAAACCCAAACTCAGAAGTAGAGAGTAGATTTACAGTTAGCAGGGGCTAGGGGGTCGTGGAAATGAGGGGATGTTGGTCAAAGAGTACAGATTTTCAGTTAGAAGAGGACTGAGTTCTGGGGATCTCATATACAGTGTGATGACTACTGTTAAAATGCTGCACTGTATACTTGAAAGTTGGTAAGAGAGAAGATCTTAAATGTTCTCACGAGAACAACAGCAGCAATGAAATGGTAACCCTGTGACATGAAGGATATGTTAACTCACCTTATTGGGGTAGTCATTTTACAATCTATTCATTTGTTTCAAATCATCACATTGTAGGGGCGCCTGGGTGGCATAGTCGGTTAAGCGTCCGACTTCAGCCAGGTCACGATCTCGCGGTCTGTGAGTTCGAGCCCCGCGTCGGGCTCTGGGCTGATGGCTCAGAGCCTGGAGCCTGTGTCCGATTCTGTGTCTCCCTCTCTCTCTGCCCTTCCCCCATTCATGCTCTGTCTCTCTCTGTCCCAAAAATAAATAAACGTTGAAAAAAAAAATTTTAAACAAATCATCACATTGTACACCTTAAATGTGCACAATGTTACATGTCAATTATATCTCAGTAAATCTGGAAACATGTGAATAATGTGGATTAAATTTACAAGCAGTCATCACATTAGGAATAACAACAAAGGAAAAATATTCTTCCAGTACTTGAAACTGCTATCCAATTCAGCAAAAAAGTCAGTTCATGTCATTGACAAATAAGTGAAATTCCCACATCTTCAGCATTTCACTTTTGTCTTGCTCATTAACCTAAAAAAAGAAAAAATCAACTAACATTCCTGTCAAAACTACACTCATTCATCAACGCAATCATAGGTTGGCTAAGAATACGAGTTTGGTGGAAATCAACAAAAAAATTCTGTGATAATTTGATATTTAAAATTCATAAAAATAAAGAATATTGCATTTTTAATTATTTGTACAGTGAATGTTACAAATCCTTTACATCATGAAATTTATAATAAACATATGCATCATTCATAATATATGTGTGTAGACAGAAATATATAACATAATCACTACAAAAAACTATACAAAGAGATAACATCACATATGGGTGGCTCAGTCGGTTAAGCGTCTGACCTTGGCTCAGGTCATATCTTGCAGTTCATGAGTTTGAGCCCCATGTCGGGCTCTGTGCTGACAGCTCGGAGCCTGGAACCTGCTTTGGATTCTGTGTCTCCCTCTCTCTCTCTCTTCCCCTCCCCCACTCATGCTCTCTCTCTCTCTCTCTCTCTCTCTCTCAAAAATAAACATTTTAAAAAATTTAATAATAAATAAAAAATAAATAAAAACACAAAAGTAACTCAAGATGGAATCAAATAGCCATTCAAATAACCTACAGGAAACAAGAAAAGAGAAAGAGGGAAACAAACAGGAAACAAATGATAAAATGGCAGACTTCAGTTCTAACATATCAATAATTGCCTTAAATAGAAGTGGTCTAAATACACCAAATTAAAAGGCAGAGATTGGTAGATTGGCAAAAATGGATAACAAAGTAAGATTCAACTGTACGTTGCTTACAAGAAATCCACTTCAAACTTAATGATACTGGTAGGTTAAATCAAAAGAATGAGAAAAGACATGTCATGCAAACACTCATTTTTTAAAAGGCAGAAGTGGCTATATTAATATCGTGAAAAGTAGGCTTCAGAACAAAGAAAAATTACTAGAGACAAGGAAGGACATTACATAATGGCAAAAGGATCAGTTCTTTAGGAAGACATAACAATCCCAGCTGCGTGTGCACCAAACAGCAGAGCCGGAAGATACATGAGAGGTGAAACAGTTATAGTTGGGATTTCAACATGCCCCTCTCAGCAACAGACAGAACTACTAGAAAGAAAACTGGCAAGGATAGAGAAGATCCGAACTACACAATCAACCAACAGGATCTAACTGACATGTATGAAACATTCCACCCACTGAAAGCAGAACACACATTTTTCTTCCTACTGCCCATGGAATATTCACCAAGGCAGATCATATTCTGGCCCACAAAAAAAAAAAAAAAAAAAAAAAAAAAAAAAAAAAAAAAAAAAAAAAACCACCCACCCCCAAAATGTTTTAAATTGAAAAATCATAAAAAATGGTCAAGGATCGGGGCGCCTGGGTGGCTCAGTCAGTTGAGCGTCCGACTTCGGCTCAGGTCATATCGCACAGCTCGTGAGTTCGAGCCCCACGTCGGGCTCTGTGCTGACAGCTCAGAGCCTGGAGCCTGCTTCTGCTTCTGTGTCTCCCTCTCTCTCTGCCCCTAACCCACTCACATCCTGTCTCTGTCTCTCTCAAAAATAAATAAACATTAAAAAAAATTTTTTTTAAATGGTCAAGGATATGAAAGTTAGGGATGAACTGAGGAACCGTTCCAAACTGAAGGAGACATGATAACAAAATGTAATACGTGTTCTTAGGTGGGACCAGAGATGACCACCTGGCGAAGCAGGTAGCAATATCCGAACAAGGTGTATAGATTAGATGGCAGGGTTGTATCAAGGTTGTATCAAGATTGTATCAACGGATTTCCTTACTTGAAGGGTTATATGGCAGTTACTTAGAAGAGTATTTTTGCTTGGAGGAAATACACAAAGAATAATTTAGAAGTGATAAGGCAACATGTATGTACTTATGTTCAAATGGTTTGTGAAAACTAATGCTAATGAGTTTGCACACACACGCAGACATATACAGGGGGAAAGGAAAAGAGGATAATGAATCAATACAGTGAAATGATAAAAAGTTGGGATTCTGAGTAAAGGAGATATGGATGTTGCTTTCACTGCTCTTCCAACTTATCTGTAAGTTTGAAATTATTTTGACATAAATTAATTTAACACAATGGAAGTTAAATACACACATATCAGCAAAAGCTGAAGGAATCCGCCCACTAAAAGATACATAGAGGAGATGAGATTCTATGGCAGAGGACTACTATGTGTATACAGGAATTAAGACAGCACAGGTACTTCTATGAGGAGAGACAAATAGGCCAACCGATAGAATGGGCCCACGTGTATTTGGACAAATTATTAATGGTGCTATATTAATTAGACACCCACATGGAAAAAGAATCTTGACCCCTAACTCATCCCGTTACACTAAAGGTCCTATTTTCACGAAGGACACTGTAAGACTTGGATTCCCACTCAGGGGACAGAACGCATCCTCCCCACTTTTTCACTGATCAGAGGTTGCTACTGTGGCACCTCAAACTGTTGGCAGGATTAAGAAAGCAGGGTTGGCATGGAAACCAGGGTTTGAGAGTAGAGTCCAGAAGCAGCCAGGTATCCTCCTCGGTGCCAGAGCTAATGACAAACTCAGGAGACTCAACATCGCGACTACAACTGACAGACCTGTCTGGGAGCCTACGTGACGCTGTGACATACCACCAAGGTCCGCCACGTGGGAGTTAAAGGTCCTTTACAGGAAGCTGGAGGTTCTGGGTAAGCAAGTGGAGGCAAGGACCATCTGGCTATTACTGCTCAAGTGACTCGCGCTGAATTCACAGGAACACAAACCTAAGAGCTCCCCATCAGTCTGAATTAGGTCTTATCTAATTCTGTACCCTCAATGCCTGGCACGGGGTGAGTGTAGTAGTCTGCTCAGGCTGCCACAGCAAGTACCACAGGCTGAGCGGCTTCACCACAGAAACTTATTTTCTCATTATTCCCAAACCTGGAAGTCCAAGATCAAGGTGTTGACAGGGTTGGTTTCTTCTAAGGCCTCTCTCCTTGGCTTGTAGATGACCATCTTCTCCCTATGTCTTTCCGTGGTTTTCCCTCTCTGTGTGTCTACATCCAAATTTTCTCTTCCTATGAGGATACCAGTCATACTGGATTAGGGCCCACCCTAAGGAGCTCACTTGAACTCACTCACCT
This sequence comes from Felis catus, assembly GCF_018350175.1. Taxonomy (NCBI): domain Eukaryota; kingdom Metazoa; phylum Chordata; class Mammalia; order Carnivora; family Felidae; genus Felis; species Felis catus. The sequence goes on from NC_058379.1 coordinate 15,912,267, forward strand.
CTGCAAAGACCCCATTAGGACTTCAACATAGGAATCTGGGGACGGAGCGCAATTCAGCCCATAAGAGTAGCCATTTGGTGGCTCTATGCCAAGTAAACAAATGAATTAATGAATGATAGAAGCGTCCATTACAACATCTCTTTTGTGGGAGAATGTTTCAATCCCAGACGCCTAGGCGAGAATATTTGGGTATTTGTGATTTTCCCGGACCCCTCCCCTTCAGCCAGTGAAACCAAGTGGAGCGCAGTTATCCCCAGTTGGACATCAGGAAGCCAAGCTAAGTGCTAATACGATCTACTCATTACGACTACTGCTTTGATACCTTTGATGTCCCAGAACTAAACATCAAGGCCCAAGGAGACTCCCTGAGTCAAATTCAGTCACTTTTTGGATTAACCTTAACAATCCCAAATGCTGAAAAAAGCATTCAGGCACACACAACCACCACCCTGAGAAAGACTCTCATTGTCAGGATATGTGATAGGAGGATAATCTGGTTGCTCCAAGACCTATAGCCACTTATTTCCAATTTTTCAGGACAACACAACCAATACGGCCAGAGTCCTAATTCCAAAAATGTAGTTCCCTTGCCATTGTGTGTATCCTTACATTCAGTGGGACACATGCTCAAGTTTTGGTAACTGAGTAAAATGGTGGTTTAAAAAAGTCTGGATGCAAAAAAAAAAAAAAAAAAAAAAAAAAAAAGCCTGGATACCAGGGCACTAAACCTGTTCCTAATCTCTAAAGATACCATCCCCTCTAAAAATGAGTACTTTGAAGTTAATCATCTCGGTGGACCCTTTAACTCTTAAGAATGCTTGTCCACAGATACCCTGGTTTCTTTATAAAAATTATGGCTTTGAGGAGCGCCTGGATGGCTCAGTTGGTTGAACATCCAACTTTGGCTCCGGTCATGATCTCACAGGTTGTGAGTTCGAGCCCTGTGTCAGGCTCTGTGCTGACAGCTCAGAGCCTGGAGCCTGCTTTAAGTTCTGTTTCTCCCTCTCTCTGACCCTCCCCTGCTCATGCTCTGCCTCTGTCTCTCTCTCTCTCAAAAATAAATGTTAAAAAAAAATTTTAATTATGGCTTTGACATCTATATGTCACGTGATTCATTCATTCATTCATTCATTCATTCTCTTGATCATTATTCACTCACTCAGTATTTTTTTTTACTGGACCAATATTAACTGAGCATGTCCTATGTGCTAGGCACAGTTCTAAGGCCTAGGATACAACAATAAAAGGTTTCTGTACTAGCAGGGGAGATAGAAGCTAAGTAAATTATAATAACAATAAGAACAACTGAAAAAGATAATTAAAAACCAAGTGATCTCCATTATCCCTTTCCTGAGTTTAGATTCAGATCACAACTACTCTCAAGCTTCTGTCTTCTAACTTGAGGCATCTCAGTGGGTTATCTTAGTTCGTGCCACCTCACGTCCTCTTCATAAAAATAACAGTCTTTTCGACCCCCTAATAGTTCACACTTACTAAGCACTTATGTGTCAGGGATCCAACTAAGCACTTCACATACGTTATCTCCTTAATCGACACAATATTCCCAGAAGGGCTGGCACCATTTTACAGGCAAAAAAACCAAGGCTCACAGAGACTGGGTGACTTGTCCAAGCAAGTGGGGGACCAAGGATTTGACCTGTCCAGGCATGCGCCATGCCATTTTAGGTTACACAATATTGACTACCATTATTCTCCACGTGGTGCACGTGATCCCTGACCTAAATTAGTTCCTAACATCATGGAGGATCTCAGAGAGTCCTCCGGCCCTTCTAAGGGACCTTTTAGCTCTGCTAATTTACTGATTGATTCCAAATGCCATTTGGGACCAGAGCCTAGTTGGCTCCACCTGAGTTTTTAGGGAGGATTAAAAAAAAAAAAATAGAGATGCCAGGATTTGGACCCAAGGCTAAAAATACATCTGCTTCTTCTGGAAAACTCCCCCAGGTGATTCTGGTGAGCAGCCAGGGAGAAGACTGGCTCCTTCTGCCCGACCTCCTGACATAGGCAGACTCTGCCGGGAAACTTTCAGAAACGGACTGCGTTACGTACCAGTTTGATTAGTCCTAATGTTTGGAACCTTCTTTCTTCGTTGCCTGAACTCTGCCCTTCCCAAATTTTGGTTGCCTGAAGAAATGGGAGTCATCCAGCAAAAACCAATGCCATATGGTTGAAAGTTATTATAGATGATAAACAAGTTTACATCCCACTTCCTGGAACTATGCTGCTTTGTTCTGGTTTTTATAAGGAAAAAAAAAAAAAAAAAACCCAGAGCATCTCAGAGTACAAATCATGAAACAAAAGAGTCACACGTGTGCTTCATTATACCCACTTTGCAAACAGATCAAAGGAATAGAAAGAAGAGAAAAGGGAAGACGGGGGTTGGGAGAGGAGACAGTTGATGGGGACAGAAAGAGAAGGAGTCAAATATGGGCTCTACCAACTATGATTCTGAATTTTAAAAACCCACTTTCACTCTTACTCAAAAGAACAATACAGAGATTCGCCCCCCCCCCCTTACCAAAAGCATGCTGTACCTTCATTGGACAAAAAGATCCAGGGAAGTTTCAATCCTTAATGCATGAAAATTCCCCAAGAGCCCAAGAAGGGCTTTTTTGCTGGATTGTGATGGAAAGCCCACTCCTTCATGTATAATTGAAGATACTTAGGACAGCATTACAACTCTTCCTGCTTATACACAAACTGCTTCCAAATCCTCACTAATGTGCAGCTCTCTCAGGAAGCTCTCTTAAGCAATTAAAAATGGTAATTCTGCCCCCTAGCAAGAGTCTGAGCACCCCCCGCCTTACTGTGGATTATAGCAGCACATTTAGCGGCTATTCAAGGGTACACATTCTATAAACTTTTCTCAAACTGTGCTTTGCTAAATACGTAGGTGAGGCACGTTAACTTCTTTAAAAATAACAAATAACGAAACGTCTGTTTTTGATGAGCATTTCCTTTTAATTTATCCAGTCGATTTCTAATTTGCTAAGGGTGTGGAGTAAAACTAGATGATGTTCCCTTTTACCCCCTCAGGAACAATTTGTTTCTGAAAATGTAATGCTGGAGTCCCCACCTTCCACATAGCAATACTGTACTGAATGGAGTGTTATTTTGCATTACAATTCTGATGCACAGTCTCCAAAAATGTAAGGAAAAAAAAAATAGCCACCTTAGTGGGCTATGTAGTTACAGCAATGTTATTCAATGCCTGGTCCACAGACCAGCAGCACCAGCACCTGAGATCTTGTCAAAATAAAAGAAAAACAAAAACAAAACAAAAAAACAAAAAAACAAAAACCCCACTGCTTTAGAGCAGTGATGCCCAACGAGGCTGAATTTGCCTCCCAGGAGACACTGGGCAATGTCAGGAGACATTTTGGGTTGCCACAACTGGGGGTGAGGATGCTACTGGCACCGAGTAGGGTGGACGCCAGGGATGCCTCACATCGCCCTACAGTGCGTAGGACACCCCACAACAAAGAACTCTCCTGCCCCAAAGGCCAACAGTGCCGCTCCTGAGAAACTCTGATTAGAGAAAAGTGAATTGGAAACAGTGGAGTTAAAATAGGGAGAGTTAAAAAAAAAAAAAAAGTATTTCAAGCTGACAACTAATAGAGATAAAAGAAGGAGAAAAGAAAACATTGGCATGAAGGCCATGGAGCTTCGGGCTGTGATCATGGGAACTGTGTACGCTTGGGGAAGTCCCCCTCTCTCAATTTCATTTTACATGTCTATACAACAAAGGAAGAAAAGACTCAACCAGAAGAATGGGATTATTATCCCTGAGGTCCTTTTCGGAATCGAAGCATTATAATTTAGGCAGTATTTCCCAAGCTTGAACAATCCATGCATCACCTTCACTATGTTCGCCATATCTGAACGCCATCTTTGCCATTTCAGTTTTTACTTTAATTAACATATTTCCCAGGTTCAGGGTGCATTCTTAAAAGAAAATTTTATGTCACTATCATTAGTTTAAAGCCACTCCTAGTTGCCACAACTGGAAGTAAACACCATTAATGGAAAACAATGTTATTAAAGTCTAGCCAGATACTCCTGTCTTCCCAAGACTTTGAGCTCCAGGTCAGTTCTCTCTTGGTTAAATGGGAGATTAATGAGTGTTAAAGGGATAAACGGCATGTTAGCACCAACCCAAGATTCTCTGTATCACCTTAAGTGATTTTACATTCCACCGGTGATGCATCCTACAATTTGGAAGATGGTGGCATAGCAATTAAGAGGGAAAACTTTGAAAGTGGTTCCATTTGGGTTCCGGACTTCACTCTACGACTGACTGGCTGTGGGATGTTGGGCAAGCGATTTAACCTTACTCAGCCCCAGTTCTTCATTGGGAGCTAGGAACAGGACCTAGGGTATTATGGCAGGCAGCCTCTGAGATGGCCCCCCCATGATCTCCACCTTCAGGCATTTATGCCCTTGTACAATCCCCGCTCTTGAGTATGTGCTGAATCTAGTGACTGCTTGCTTATAACCAGTGGCAAACAGCAATAATGACGGGATGTCACTTCTGAAATTGGGTTGCAAAAATGTTGTCTCCCTCCCCGCACTGCCCCGTCTGTCTGTCTGTCTCTGTCTCTCTCTTTCTCCCCCTCCCTTCCTCCCTTCCTCCCTCTCTCTTCTTGTACTAGAGAAACAAGCTGCCATGTTAACAGCCAGCAATGCTATGAGGCCAACCAACAGCCATGAGAGCAACCTTGGAAATGAATCTCCCCCAAGTGAAGCCTTGAAAGGACAGCAGTCCCAGCCTAGGAGACACCCTGAGGCAGGGGTATCCATCAAAAATGCACCCAGATTCCTGATCCACAGAAACCATGAGATAATAATACTGTTCTCCACTGCTAAATTTTGGGATAATTGGGGTAATTTGTTTTGCAGCAAGAGATAACTAATACAAGTTACTCTGCAGGTTATACACGGTAATGGCCTTCCATTCAGGGAAAAAGTCCTGCTGGAAACAGTCTCATACAAGGTGGAAGAAATCCACAATAGCTTCTAGGATTAGTTAACCAGTTCCATTGTAAATATCAATGGACAACCAAAGGTCCCCAGACATTTGAGAACTGAGATGAACACAACTGACTTACAGTCAAAGGAGAGAAAGCATTAAAAAAAAAAAAAAAAAAAAAAAAAATCTCTAGGGGGTGCCTGGGTGGCTCAGTTGGTTGAGCATCCAACTCTTGATTTCAGCTCAGGTCATGGTCCCAGGGTTGTGGGATCGAGCCCCACATTGGGCTCTGTGCTGAGCGTGGAGTCTGCTTAAGATTCTCTCCCTCCCTCTCCTTCTCCCTCTCCCCTGCTCTGTGCATGCGCTCTCTCTCAAAAAAAAAAAAAAAAAAAAACTCCCTAAAATTATAATTGGTATCTTCATAGAGATTCAAGAAGATATTCATTTTTAAATAATAGTAATTATTAGTAATGATAATTGTAGGTCCTAATTATACCGAAGTTTGCAGCAAATACAAAGGAGTTCCTAGAAATTAAAACTTTATTGCCTACAATTTTTGATTTAGTGGACCTCCTGGAAAAAATCTGAGAAAATCTTCCAGAACATAAAGAGAGAAAAAGAAATGCAAAATATGGTATGAAAACTAAAAAACTATAAAGGTATAACCCAAGGCATTCAAAGTACATCTAATAAAAGATCCCAGAAATGAGAACAGAAAATGGAAATGGAAAAATATTTTTATTTATTTATTTTTAATTTTATTAATATTTATTCATCTTTTGAGAGAAAGAGACAGAGTATGAGTGGGAGAGGGGCAGAGAGAGAGGGAGACACAGAATCCGAAGCAGGCTGCAGGCTCTGAGCTGTCAGCACAGAACCTGACACGGGGCTCAAACCCACAAACTGAGCGATCATGACCTGAGCCGAAGTCAGACGCTCAACCAACTGAGCCACCCAGGTGCCCCGAAAAAATAATTTTAAAAATAACAGAATCATCATCTTGATACATGCAAGAAAGGCATTCAGTAAAATCTAACATCTATTAATGATTTAAAAATTAACACACTAAGGAAAACTTTCTCAACCAATAAAGGATATCTATAAAAAAAAAAAAAAAAGCTCTAGAACAACTGATAAGACATCACTCCGAATTAGATAGTTTTACTGAATTCTATTCCACCCAAACCTGAAAAGATACACATGTAAACTTTAGAGTTCTAATAAAACATAACTTTCATAAAAAAGAATTAACATTTTCTTGAAAAATCTACCACAAACAGATGTATTGTTAAAACCTTAGAAATATCCCCATTAATGTCAGGAATCAAAATATCATACTTGCTACTTACAGTTAAAATTGTAATTGAGATTTCAGCCACTCCAACAAGACAACAAAAATAAATGCTCAGGCCATGATCTCATGCAAGCTCATGAGTTCAAGCTCTGCATCAGGCTCTGTGCTGACAGCTCGGAGCCTGGAGCCTGCTTCGGATTCTGTGTCTCCGTCTCTCTGCCCCTCCCCTGCTCACGCTGTCTCTCTCAGATAGAAAATTTTTAAAAAACATTAAAAAAATTTTTAAACAAATGGAATACAAGAAGAAAGTTCTATAACCAATATGATTGGGTAAAGAGAAAATATAAGATAATTCATAGATAAACTATTAGAACCAATAAGAGAGCTCAGCAAGGTTATTGCATATACTAACAACATACTGGTATCTATAAAGTCTCTATATTCCAAGAACTACATGTAGTTACATGTGTAGTTAGAACATGTAAAAGGAAAACTATCCTATTCAAATAGCAACACAAATTATTGTATACCTAGGAATAGAAGACCTTTATGAAGAAAACTATAAAAGATTGAAATACCTACAAGAAGTCCTAAATAAATATATGTAAATTTGGAAACACTCGAAAATGTGACAAATTTTGTTCCCATCCATGAAATATATTGTGTGCGTGTTTCAGGCAAGTTATTCAAAAGTGAATGTGGGGAGCCTAGGTGGCTCAGTTGGTTGAGCGTCCGACTTTTGATTTTGGTTCAGGTCATGATCTCAACGGTTTGTGAGTTCAAGCCTCACATTAGGCTCTGCACTGACAGTGAGAAGCTTGCTTGGGATTCTCTGTCTCCCTCTATCTCTGCCCCGCCCCTGACAAATACATAAATAAGCATTTAAAAGTGAATATGAACGGGCTAAGCCAATTTTGCAAATAAGAACAATGAGGAAGTTTCACCCTACCAAATTTTACCACATCATACAGGGTCATAGCGTTAAAAACCATGAAGCTCTGGTATAGGAATTTGCTACCAAACAAATCCAAACTCATGAATGATTTGGCAAAACTAGCTCATTATTTGGACAAAATAACAACAACGACAACAACAACAAAGTTGGATCCCTACCACAGTCCTTTACAAAGGTGAACACCAAATTCCTTGAGGACTTAAATGCCAAATGTGATACCAGAAATCTAACATAAGACATTGTAAGAGTTTTTGGGGTCTCTAAATAGAGAAGGACTTTTTTTTTTAATGTTTATTATTTTATTTTTGAGACAAAGAGAGACAGAGTGTGAGCAAGGGAGGGGCAGACAGGGAGACACAGAATCTGAAGCAGGCTCCAGGCTCCAAGCTGTCAGCATAGAGCCCAATGCGGGACTCAAACTCACAAACCGTGAGAGTTTGAGCTGAACGTCTGAGCTGAAGTCAGACGTTTAACCGACTGAGCCACCCAGACGTTTAACCGACTGAGCCACCCAGACGCCCCATGGAGAAGAACTTATTAAATAAAATCCAAAATCTCATGCCATAAGGGAAAAACTGGTAGTTCTGAGTACATCGAAATTAAGGATTCTTGTTGAAAAAACAAATCACATAGTTAACCAGTAGATGGTAGCCTGAGAGAAGGTGTTCGAAACATACAAAACTGATGAGGGAATTCACATCTAGAAAACAAAAGAAACTCAAAATCAACAAGAGAATATGTAAACTCCAGCAGAAAAATTCAGAAAAGGATATTGACAATTTGCAGATCGGGAAACCGGAATGGCTGGCAAATAAATGAGGAAAGGCCCAGTCTCACCAATAATCAAAGACATACAAATTAAAGGAGTAAGATATCACTTGATTCTATCAGACTGGCAAAGATTGGAAAGTAAGGTAATAACTGGAATCTCCATGCATTGCTGACGGGAGTGTAAATGGGTTCCATCCTTCTAGAGAACAACCTGGCAGTATTCTGTGAAAGGAAATCAATGTAAGCCCTAGGACCTAGTTCTTGTACTATAGAGATTTTACAGATACCTGTATATTGTCAGTATATGCAATAGCCTTGCTGAACCTTCCCCTCCCCTGAACACATACACTTCATAGCAACTCTCACACAGAAGCACACAGTGACATGCATGAGGCTGTGTATTGCAAACCCGCTTGTGTAGTAGGGAGCTAACTATCGCTAGATGTCCATCACTGGGGGAAATGTAACAGAAAACTGTAACCAGGGGCACCTGCGGTAGTTAAGTGTCTTTTGGCTCAGGTCATGATCTGACGGTTCGTGAGTTCAAGCCCCTGACAGCAGGCTCTGTGCTGGGCATGCAGCCTGCTTGGGATTTTCTCCCTCCCTCTTTCTCTGCCCCTCCCACTTGCTTTCTCCGTCTCTTTCAAGGTAAATAAACTTAAAAAAAATAATAAAATTTAAAAACAAAACTGTAACCAATGTGTGCTTTGGCATACCTTGCAACAAACAATTCAGAAGAATTAACTAGAGGCACATACAGCACATAATACATCTGAAAACCATGATATTGCTTTTAAGAATTAAGAAACAATTGTATCATGGGATGCCTGGGTGGCTCAGTTGGTTAAGCATCAGACTTTGGCTCAGGTCATGATCTCGCAGTTCGTGGGTTCAAGCCCTGCGTCGGGCTCTGTGCTGACAGTTCAGAGCCCGGAGCCTGCTTCAGATTCTGTGTCTCCCTCTCTCTCTGCCCTTCCGCCATTCATGCTCTGTCTGTCTGTCTGTCTGTCTCTCTCTCTCTCTCTCTCTCAAAAATAAAACATTAAAAAAATTTTTTAATCTTTTGCATGATACTGTTTGTATCACTTGAACACATATACACCTAAAATAACAATATCCATTTTACAGGGAAACACAGGTCTCCAGACACATATATCAAACTTGAGTGGGTGCCTATGGCAGGAGCAGGTGGGTAAGATGTGGAAGGGGATTAAGAATATGAAAATAAAGGGGTCAAAAAATAAAACCAAACAAGGGAAGAACCTTGAATAGGCCAATGATAACACATACAATGAACAGAGGAGTATGATTAACTCAGTTCTCTGCACTTGAGATCAAAAACCCACATTTCACAGGGAAGAACAAAGGGCCAAGAACAGCCAAAAGAATAGCCAAGAAGAGCCAAGAAGGGAAGCAAGATAGTTGGCTTTGTCCTACCAAACATCCAGACTTTTTAAAAAACCGTAACAATTAAGGCAGGAGTGCAATAAAAACAAATCCCAGGAATGACAGCTGTGCAAGTGGGTATGGAAACAAACGGCTCAAATTATAACAGGAAGTCAGAGAGCTCTAAAAAAAATAGATAAGTCATCTAATGTATTTGACACAGACTCTAGACAGGCTTGAGGAAATAACAATAGCCATATGGTTACAATATGTCGTATACTTTCCCCTTTCCACCATCCCTCCTCCCAAGTTTTATTAATTGTATCTCCTTTGTTTTATTTTTTTTTAACTTTTTAAAAATTTTATTTATATATTCTGAGAGAGAAAGAGAGAGAGAGAAGCAGAGAGGCGGACAGAGAAGGGGAGAAAGAATCCCAAGCAGGCTCCACGCTGCCAGCACAGAGGCCGATGTGGGGCTGGAACTCACAAACCATGAGATCATGACCTGAGCCGAAACCAAGAGCCGGACACTTAACCAAGTGAGTCACCCAGGTGCCCTAATTATATCTCCTTTAAAGGACACAACCGTAATGACACCTAAGTCCAGTAAGTCCAATCACACAAATTCATTCTTCAGTAAGTGACGTTTATGTAACACTTTGAAACTATCAGTTTATGGTTTCAATTTAACCTTTGGACAAAACCCAAAAGAATTAATTTTTCTGTATTATAGAGAAGAAATTTAAATGTTATAAACCTGGGCAACGTACAAATGACAAAAAGAAGTTAGGAGGTAAAGTGATTTGGGCCTTCTCTGTAGAAGAGCAGGTGATGGGTGCACAACCTTGGGGGCAGTGGGGGGGAGTTGGTGCTGTGGGGAAAGTGTCCATCATCATTCCAACCAGTGGCATGGCATATGATACAAGAGTTCAGAGGTAAAAAGACAACAGGGAAGGAAAGAGAGGCTTCAGAGAACCAAAGAGCAAAAACAGCCAGAAACAACAAAAAAGCATGGTCTCCACGGAGGTCACAAGGTAGCAGAGATCCAGTCCAGAAAGGTTCCTAGAACTCATGTGACCCCAAGTTTAGATGCTTTTGCTTCAAAGTATTTCAGAAACCACAATAATGAGTGTGGGAATGGATAAAGTTCTGCATTCTTCAAACTCTGAAGCACTTAAAAATCAGTCACGAATGGCTCCATTTTTAGAGTTGCTGAGATCTGGTCATTCGCAAGGCAACTCAAGCACTTTACAGTTAGTCCACTTGAGACCCTGAAGTAGAGACTGCCACAGCCATTTCTTGACATGTCTGTTGAATTACATCCCTTTGGAAGGGGGATGTCCAAGTTCACACCAATTCCCCCTTCCTTTAAGATGTGTGTGTGTTAGCCTGTGTGTGTATGTTTGTATGTCTAAATACTCTCTCACTTCAGAGCCTCTGCTCATGCTATTCCTTCTGCCTAGTGGGCTTATTCCCTGCTCCTCACATGGCTTCTCCTTCTCATGCTATTCACCTCAACTTAAATGTCAACTTCTCAGTGAGGCCTTCCTTGACGCTCCTAAGTGAGTCCCTTGCTATTATCTGTTGTCAATCTACCAATATTTATTAAACACCTCTTTTGTGCCAGGCTCTGTTCATTCTCTGGTCACAGAACTGTGACCAGATAAAGGCCCTGCCCACAAGGGGCATTTCCTGTTTACATTTTTTTTTCTAAAAGGAAGGGTTCTCTTCCTTTGAAATACAGGTTCCATGAGGGCATGGACAGGTGTGTTTAGCTCATCATTTTAACCACCCCCAGCACCTAGGACAGTACAAGGCATACATCTGGCACAAGATTTGCAAAAGAATCAAGGAACAGATGACTTCTACGCAGCCCATTACCTGGAGCCCAAGGGACACTAGACCTGAGTTATGCCAGATTCTCTCTCACAAGAGTTTGGAATTTGATCCACGGACATAGGTGGGTCGGGAGCCAGACGAGAAGACCCTAACTCCTATGGTAAAGTCCCCATCTGCCCTGAGTCCTGCCTGTCCCAAGGTCACGTTGTCTAACTCTTCTTGGAGCTCATGAAATAAATCCTCCTTCCAATAAATTTCCCAAAGCCAATTTTAGTCACATTCTATATCTGGCAACTCACTTAATGCCAACTGATTAGCACAAAAGGACATTAATTGGCTCACATCAAAATCTGGTTTAAAATGCTTCTAAGGCTTCCTATTATTCCTAGAATAAAACCCGGACTCCTTACCTGTGCTGGAAAAGTCCTGCATCATCTGACCCTGCCTATTTCCCCTACCCCATCTCCTATCTTCACTGGCCTTCTTTCGGTTTCTTAAGCATCCTGAGTTCTTTTCCACCTCAAAGCCTTTCCACATGCTCTTCTCATTGCTTGGAATGTTCTTCCGTCAGTTCTTCAAATGTCTGGCTTCTCTTTAGCCATGAGATCTCCACTCAAATGTCACCTCCCCAAGGAGACCTTCTATGTCAGTCATGGACCCAGCAAGACTCAATTGGCATATTCCCATTAGAACATTAGGACTACTTATCAAGATGTGGGGAGCCACAATGGATAGTACGTTACCCCAGAAGCAACGGAGGGGCCAGTGTCACTCCTGGGCCTGAAGGAAAGAGGGTAGTGGGGCTCTCTGGAACCCCAAATGAGAGTTCCTTAGAGAGGCTTCCCTGGAGGAGCCATGACCTTCAACCCAGTGATTCACCAGCTCAAGGCAACTCAGCAAGGAAAGAACCAAGGAAGAAAATATCCCGACAACACTCTCCTCCCTCCTTCTATACTCCTGCCAGGATTCCGTGTTGGTCAAACCCATCTGAAGCCAGAGGACAAAGAAGCTTGTTGCAGCTGAAAAGGGTTGGCAAACATTTTCTGCGGAGGGCCAGACAGTAAACATTTTCAGCTTTCTGGGCCATACAGTCTCTGTCAAAATGACTCAACCCTGACATCATAGCATGAGAAAAGCCACAGACAATACATAAATGAACAGGTGTGGCTATGTTCCAATAAAACATTATTTACAGAAACAGGCAGTGCGCCATATGGTGTTGGGCCTGGATGTAGAACATTCAAGGCAGACCGCTGGGTCAGAAGATGGAGTGGAGTGGGCCTCTGGGGGGCTCAGTCGGCCGCCGACCTCGGCTCAGGTCATGATCATGATCTCGCAGTTCACGCGTTCGAGCCCTGCACCGGGCTCTGTGCTGACAGCGCAGAGCCTGAAGCCTGCTTCGGATTCTGTGGCTCCCTCTTTCTCTGCTTCTCTCTCGCGCTCTCTCCCTCTCTCTCTCTTAAAGATAAATGAACATTAAAAAAATAAAAATAAAAAAAGAAGATGGGGTGGAGAGAGGAAGAGAGTGTCTCCAGGGCTCAACAGGATTTATCTGGCATCCCTTCGCCAGCCACCCCATCTAAGTATCCCCTACTACAAGTCACTATCACATCACCCAGCTTTATTTCCTTCAGCGCAAATTGCAAGCACCTTACCTGTTTTTCAATAAGAGTAGGGACTGTGGCTTTATTGCTTGCCACCATATCCCTAGCACCCAAAATGGTGCCTGACACACGGTAGCTTCTCAAATAAATATTTCTGAAGGCACAGGAAGACTTAACTAATACAGTGTGACACAGCTGACAAGACATCTGGTCTCCTTAACTCAGGTGCACCAAATGATACCCTCCAAACATAGCTCTCCTCTCCAGTCCACGTGTAAGTGTAATTCTTGTCTATTCCACTTCAGTCTTCCTAATACCCTCTCCAGACCAAGCCTGCTCATCTATCACCCCCAGGAACTCCCCCTCCCATTACTCCAGGTTCCAATTCCACACATCGATGTTCAACCTTTCAAACTGTAAATGGTTTGCAATCCACATTCTTTGGAAATGATTCTGCTTTAGAAGACCTCTCCCACACCTCGAGCGCAGGCAGCTGCTTGGAATGTCTCCATTTCATCCTACTTTCCAGGGTAGGGCAGTGAGAGGAGGAAGGAAGGGCTTGGAAGCATCTTTGTTAAAAAAAAAAAATCCCCGTTTCCTTATTAACACCAAAGTTGACAGAGCTCCAAAATTATCCAACAAGAGAAAAACAGTTATCATAAAATTTAATTAAAGTCATCAAAGACGATTCAACAGAGGATCACAACGTGGGAAGGATTTAGCATAGGGCATTAAGATAAAAAAAAAATCAAGATACAAAATTGTGTGTACACTTTCACTGCAAGTGTGTGGGAATGTACCTGGATATACACAAGGCATGAGAAATTGCATGGGAAATATCAATAGCTAGGATATTGGGGTGTGGGTGACTTCTTTCTGATTTCTAGGACTACTGCTATAACATTTGCTAATTATTTGGTTCATCCAGGAGTTGCACAGGATAGTCCAAAACACAGCATTAGCATTATTATCTATTATCAATTATTATGCATTATCAATATATATTATACATGTGCATATATATTATATAATATTATTGGATATTATATATTATCTATATATTCTACATGTGTATATATATTATATTATATTATATTATATTATATTATATTATATTAATTATGTTACATTACATTATACATGCATGTATGAATATATATAATGGTATACTGGTATATAAAAAATATATGTTTTCTGGTAGAGTGGAGGACAGATGAATGGGAAAAGGATTGCATTTTAAGTCAGAGAATTTGTGTTTTGTGCCCCTCTACCCGGAAGTGGTTTCATAAAAAGGCATGGTTTAGGGGCGCCTGGGTGGCGCAGTCAGTTAAGCGTCCGAATTCAGCCAGGTCACGATCTCGCGGTCCGGGAGTTCGAGCCCCGCGTCAGGCTCTGGGCTGATGGCTCAGAGCCTGGAGCCTGTTTCCAATTCTGTGTCTCCCTCTCTCTCTGCCCCTCCCCCGTTCATGCTCTGTCTCTCTCTGTCCCAAAAATAAATAAACGTTGAAAAATAAATAAATAAATAAATAAATAAATAAATAAATAAATAAATAAAATAAAAAGGCATGGTTTAAAAATTAACAGTACAGAATCTGTTTCCCCCTCATACTTTCTCTCTCCAGCCTTGCTCCCCCTCAACCACCACCACTTGTGATCCTTGTGAGAAGATCAAAATTGTTGGACACTGGAAAGGTAAATGGTTTTCTAATAATATTAGCCAAAAAGACACTGTTCTTCTGCAGCAAACCCCTGAGACCATAGCAGTTACTTTATGACTGTCAGAGGCTGGTACTTGAGACTAATGCAAAATTTGGAAGCAGATGCATTCAACTTCTTACCATTCCTAAAGATCTGGAGCCTTAACTCTTCCATTTTCACAGATCAGCAGAACCTCTCTCTCCTCCTTCTCTTTCCCTCTCCTCTCCCTCTCCTCTCCCTCTCTCTCCATCTCCTCTCTCCCTTTCCTCTCTCTCTCTCCTCCTCTCTCCCCTTCCCTCCTCTCTCCGTCTCCTCCCTCCCTCTCTCCCTCTCTCCGTTTCTCTTTCTCTCTTCCCCTACCCCTATCTCTCACTCTTTCCCTCCCTCCTTCTATTTTGGAATCCTAGACATACCTAAAACCAAAAGGCATAGATTTAAAATCACCCTATTAAATATCATAGATCTGGGGGTCCATTTGGCATTGAGAAGCTATTCTTTGAATTCACCTCATTTCATCTTGTTCGAATCACTTCATTTCTGTAGTCCATTGAATCTGTGACTGTTCCCTTGGCCTACATTTTAATTTTACCTTTGGTACATATCTCATGCTACAATTTCTCAACCAGCCAATCTGAAGGGTTTTTTTTTCCTGCCCTTCCAAAGACAGATCTCTCCCCTGTAAAATCACGAGTTACAAAGAAATGGTCACAAATGCTAATAATTGAGTACAAAGTCACAGCATTTTTCATATTTTGTTTAACAATAAAAACCCACCAAAGATAACCTAAATACCTAATGATCGAGGAATGGTTACATAAGTAACAATCCATCAAATCAATGGGAAATTATGCAGATCATAAATGTATCTGTAAAGAATGGTAAAGGTGATATAACATTGATTGAGAAAAGCAGGAAACAAAACTGTATATAATCCCACTTAAAAATTTTTTTAACATTTATTTATTTTTTGAGAGACAGAAACAGAGCATGAGTGGGGGGAGGGGGCAGAGAGAGAGAGAGAGAGAGAGAGACAGACAGACAGAATCTGAAGCAGGCTCCAGGCTCTGAGCTGTCAGCACAGAGCCGGACGCGGGGCTTTAACTCTCGAACTGCGAGATCATGACCTGAGCGGAAGTCAGACACTTAACCAACTAAGCCACCTGGGTGCCCCTACAATCCCACTTTATTGGAGAAAAATATACACATGTAGAAAGGGAACAAGAAGGAAATACTCTCTTATTTTGGGGGGTGGTTACTATTGGATGGTAGGCTATAGGTTGAGCTCTCTTCTTCTTTATGCTTTCATTCATTTTCGAACTTTTCCAGAATGAATACACATTACTTTTACATTTGGAAATAAACTTATTTCAAATGTCAAAAGTGTAAGTTGCTACATCAGCTTCCAGAAAGCTCCAATTAAGTCTTCTCCCTCTCCCAGTCAGGCTATTCCCTCTCATTTTAAAAAAGGGAGGGTACTGTCACACTATTAAGCAATCAGGCAGTAGCCTTCATCCAAGAGTAATAAACTGACCTCTCAAGAGAAAATTAGTGAAGCTCAGGAAATTAGAGTTGGAAACCCCTACTGAATGGTCTAATGCATCCCTCAAGAATCCGCACCATATACATTACACTTTCTGGTGCAGGCACTTTCTTTTCCATTTAATTGTAAATATTTCAAGTGATTGCAATTTCACTGCTACATTTCAGATAAGTCAACAGCTATTAAACCATCTCTCCTGAGTGGAATATAATAACTTCAGCAAACTTCAGAGATGTCCATTTAACTCTCTTGCCTGGACCTGTTAGCTGAACAAGTAGCTTAGACCTCGTTCAAATTCTGGCACCTCCACTTAGCTGTAAGACCTTACACAAGTCCCTTTACCCAGCTTGTCATAGTTCCCTCATCTGTACCTCACCAATGGTGCTGTAGGAATCAAATGAGATGATGCATCTAGGGAATGCATCAAAGGCAGACAATAGGTACTCAGTAAATGTTTGGTGATTCTGGAGTGTCGGACCAGTGTTGAACAGGTGTTTCCCTGGCAGAGGAGATGGGCCATGCTGAGTTAACAACTCCTTCTTTTGTATTTCCCTGGGTGGCACAAGTGGGTTGGAGCAAACAATATAGTCCATGACCCTGAATCAGCAAAATTCCACTGGGTACCCAAACATTGGGCTTAGTCATACCAACTAAATTCACCAGCCTCAGACCACAAACATGGCTCAGAGAGAATCCACTGAGCCTTTGCACTGTTGATAAGAGCTGCAATGGTAACACTGGCCTTGGGGAAAGAGAAGAGAGAACCAAGGGAAGAGTGTGTTTGCAACAGAATCAGTAGGGTTTGGTGACTCGTTCATGTAGAGACTGAAGGAAAGAGAAGAGTTCCCAAACTGGACGACTAAATGCACAAGTTTACTGATCCAGTGAGTATCTACAGAGCACCTACTAAGGGCCAAGAACTATTCCAGGCACAGGGGATACCGTAGTGAACCGGGGGGCGGGGCGCAGGGGGTTGGGGAATCTCTGCTCTTGTGAGTTTATCTTTTCATGGGGAAGACAGACAATGAACAGTAAACAAATAAACAAAGAGGACAGTTTCTGGTGGTGATAACTGTGATGAAGGCAATGAACAGGGTAATGGGGTGGGAAATAAGAGGGCCATATTTAGATGGTCAGGGAAGGACTCTCTCAGGAGGTAACACATGCAGTGATGGGTCCTGAAAGATGAGAGGGGCCCACGAGGTGGAGAGAAGGGGAAGCATTCGAGGAAGAAGGAGCAGCAGATGTGAGTCCTTGAGGTGGGGAAAGGCTAGGTGTATTTGAGAATAGAGCAAAAATACCTTCATTAACTGAAGTATAGTGAGAGGAGAGAATTGGTAGGACAGATGGTTGGAGAAGTGGACAGGACTTAGCTAAGGACCAAGCCTTGAGAAGCAGGTTCTTAGGAGGTTAGACGTGTTCCCTTTGACATACTGAGTTTGAAGTTCCAGAGGGGATCTCCAAACTAAAGATCCAAGACTTCGTCCTAAGAACGAGGGACAGTAGTGACATACAAGAAAATGTTCAGTTGTGTCAGAATCGCTGATGAATGTTCTAAAAATACAGATTTCTGGGGCATCACCCAGGGAAATTCTAATTCAAGTAGGTCTTGGTGAAGATCCAGAAGTCAAAAAATAATTAAAAATTTTTTTAAAAATCTGGAAATCATTTTTGCTATACTCACGGGTAATTCTCATCTATTCAAGCAGTATTCCTTGCATTCTTACTATGTGCCAGGAAAATTCTAAGTGCTGGAGACAGATCTCTGAACAGGTTACAAAGCATATAGGGTGGAGAAAGAACTGATGGTAAACACATAAACAAAGTACAATAATGATACATGTCATAAAAAAGCTGGTAAAACGTAGGGTAATATTTACTGTGAGGACCTACACTAAATAAATCTAAAAAGAAGATCTATCTCTGAGGAAGTGACTTTGAGTTGACAGCTGAGAAATAAGGACCACCCACGTGGCCGTTTAAGGGAACAGCATTCCAGGTAGAGGGAACAGTCAAAGCAAAGACTTGGTTGAGAACTTGGTCGATCCAATGTTTTGGTTTATGCCCACTTGATTAACCAACCAAACTGGGGGAGAAGGCATGGTGGAGAAGGCACTATTTCATCTTTTATGTGTTCACCCAGCAAGCTATATACAGCACATACTCAGTTCCAGGCACTGTGCCAGTGGTGATACAAAGATGAGCAAGATGGTCCCCTCTCTCAGTGAGTCTGTAGTCCAGTGAGGAAGGCAGATAATGAAATCAGTATGGCCCCATGAGAAGTGGAAGCATCCCAGATAATCAGTTCATGTTCTGAGAAAGCCAAGCAGATGATTAATACTTTTGATGTATTATGATGTGAGCAACTATTTTTGAAACCACACATAATAAAATTACTTGGCATTTCTCTGTGACCGGCCAGCTCAGAATATCTGGATTTTTGGTGAAATATTTTCACCAATGGATATTGGGTCTGAGATACTGCAGAAGGACTATATTTTGCAGAAATAGTTTCCTAATAATAACTAACATGTATTGAGCACTTAGATTCACCTGGTTTGAAATGCAACTTAACGGTGTTCACAAAGTCCCTTTGAGGGTCCCTATTACCCACTTTTTTCAGATGAAGGAGTTGGAACCCAGTGAGGTGAAAGGACTTCCCTGAGGTGATTCAGCTCAAATGTGACAATTTCCCACCTCTGTCTGGATTTGGAGCCTCAGTTCTGGTCATAGCCCTTCCCATGAATTGCTTAGTGATGCAATTGCTATACTCATCTGGGTTCCGAAAGTGGACCCGTCTCTCTTCTCCCCATCCCAGTTATCCACTTGAACTGTCTACACCAACCAGATCCACCTGCTTCTCCCTCCAGGGGTTCCATAGGTGGAGAAATGGAGAGGAGAGGATTCCTTGTTTGCACAATTGGGAAAAAGTCCAGGGCACACGGCACAGGGCACCCGGCACTGCTCTTCCATGCTACCGCTGCAGTCTCCAGAGGCCCCCTGTGCAGTGCCTGGAAGGTTGGGCCCAAAGTTTAGTACCTTGCTCCCAGACCACCTGTTGGGGAAGAGAAATTACTGGGGCTCAGTGTTCAGGGTCTGAGTACCAGAAGGGATTGGGTCAGGAAAAGCAAATTGTTAGTCAAGAGGAAGTAGGAACTCTGTGGCCACAGGGATAAGGTTGCATTACCCTCCGTTACACTTAGTGTATTCAAATACAGCAGCTCGAAAAAATACCTGGTCCTCTTCAGACCGAAGGCAGGCCAGTTTGCACCTTAAAGGGCCTTCGCTCTCCCCTTCCCTGTGCCTCCTGCCATTCTGGACTCGGAGTGAGTCTGTGCGTCTGTCTGATGGTCTCTGGGTGTGTCTGCACGAAGTGCCTTTCCCCTGTTATTCAGGCGGGCGGGCTCCCTCTCCTCCCCGCCGCCTCTCCTCACCCCCTCCCTCCCTTGCTCCCTCCCTCCCTCTTGTGCCGAGGTTCTTGGCCCAGGTCCCTCAGCCCAGGCGGAGGACGCCGGAGAAGTGAGGTCACGTCTCCCTCGAGCCCCGCGCCGCTGGCTTTTCAGAGCCTCGCCAGAGCGGGCGGCCAGAGTCCCAGACCACACCGACCGTGCGCTCCTCCGCCCTCCCTGTGCCGCCGGCCTCGCCCATGTCTCAGTACAACGACCCCAGCGCGGACTTCAAGAGGGCTTTGGACAGCAGTCCCGAGGCCAACACCGAGGATGACAAGACCGAGGAGGACTTGCCCAGGCCCAAGAACTACCTGTGGCTCGCCATAGTCTCGTGTTTTTGCCCCGCGTACCCCATCAACATCGTGGCTTTCGTCTTCTCCATCATGGTGAGTGAGTTAGGACCTGGAGCAATCAGGGAGGGGAGACCTGGGCAGCGTTGCGCCAGTACTGGGGACCCAGCGCGCTCTCCACCGCTCCCTTACGCACTGCCCGGCGCACCCGGGGTTTTCCGTCCTCTGCGCCCCCTCCTTTTTCTCAGGCTCTCAGAACTCCGCCACCAACCACTAGCGCCTCCTCTGCGCTCCCTGGGGCGCTCAGAGCCCTGACCCAGCCTCTCCCAGGCCGGCTCTCCACGTCCTTCCAGCGCCCATGGTGGGTGCACTCTTTCCAACACGGGGAGTTCTTCCGTGGACTCTGCGGCTTCTTTCCCTGTCTCCTCTGACATCCCTGGGCGCGGTGCGGCTCTTCTCAACCTGCTTTTCTGGAACCTCCGAGTGCGCCACCCGTGCGGGCAACAGCACGCCCCACTCTCTGAGCGCGCCGGTTCTACGGCCCGCTCAGTGCCGCGCCCGGGGCTCCCCCTCTCCAGCGCGTGGCACTCTTTTAGCACACAGTCTTTCTGGGGATCCCCAAGCGATTTCCGACGCCCTCTCCTTGACCCTGGTCCCGTGCTTTCTTAGGCACCCCTCTCCAGGCAACGGTTCCTTCTCGCTTCTTCCTACGCCAGCTCCCTCTCCTTGGCACTCTCCGCCACCACCCACCACCCACCATCCCGGCCCCCTCTCTCCAGCGGCCTGCACTCTCTCCAGGCCTTTCTTGAGCGCCCCCTCCGACATGCGCCCTCGCCTCTCTTTTACTCTTTCTTAGGCGCGCCTACCCTATCTCCGCCTCTCTTGGCGTCCCCCAACGGCTCCCTGGCACCCCTCCACCGCTCTGTCCCGGGGCGCTCCCGGGAATGCACTGGGGTACTCCTCGCACCCTGTGAGCGCCCGCCTCCCGAACCGCGCGCCTCTCTCGCCCAGACGCTGCTGGTGTTCCAGTCTGCCCTCCCAGAGCTAGGCTCCGCGGCCCCCTCCAGCCCCGGTGGGAACTCCCGGGAGAAACCCACCAGGAGGGCGGCGAGCGTCCTCGAGGCCCTCCTCGCCTTATTGACTGGAGCAGCTGGCCCGGGGCTGGCGGCGGGGTGAGGTTCCGACCGGCACTGTCCCGGGACAACCCTTGCAGCGAGCTCCCTCTCCCGCGGGTCCACCTCGCCTGCAGCTGGGCGACCCAACTCCGCAGCCACAGACCGGGAGTGGGATTCAGCTCAGGAAGATCGAGCTGAAGATCCGCCCCCGTCCCCCACGCAAGTCCGCCCACACTCGCTTGGTGGGCACACACAAAGATTTCATCTGCACGCTCAGCCTGCTCTGTCCCAAACCCCGTTTGTCCGCTGTCTGCACCAGCATGCAAGCGGGCCGCCGCTGAAACTCTGCCTGGTTTCAAACACGAGTTCCGACCACAGACTAAGCTGTACGATCTCCGGAAATCGCTGCACCTCTCTTACCTTCCGCCTCTTTTTGTCTGTCAGATGGGAATAATCATAGCCATAATTTCTTGACGTTGCCGTATTAATGAGATGATTATAAAACGCTTGCAACAAGTGTCCAGCATGACGTTAATACTAGATCTTTACTCAGATGTCAGTGTTGAAAATCAAAATCCCCACAAGCTCTACTCCCCTTTCCCTGCTGTTTTCTGCCCAAAGCCCTTCTCTTCCATCTGATACATTGTTTTACTTATTACTGTGCTTACTGTTTGTGTCCCCTCCTTAGAGTATAAGCCCTATGAGGGCAGGGGTATTTGCCAGTGTTGTTCGCTGCTGTATCTTCAGCACCTAGAAGAGAATCTGGCAGGTGATGGATGCTCCATAAATACACGAAATGAACGCATGTGTGAGGGAATGAATGAATGAATGAGTGGTGTTAATGAATCATGATGTCTGCTCAACTCCTGCTGCCTTTTTCCCCACTGGAGCCAGGAAAATGGTGGTATCAGGTTCCTTAGAACCAGCCAGCCAGTTTCCTCCCTTCCTTCCTCACCAGAGAGATATCCGGTCTTGGGTTTTCTGCAGCGAACTGGGGAGGATGCTGCAGCCAAATTCCCCAAGCAGCAGTAGACACTCTGGCTGGAATCAGTGCCCACACTCTATCCTGATTTATTAATGAATCAGCAGACAGTTCACCCCTTTCCCAGTGCCAATTATAAAACTGCCTGCAAAGGCTTTTTCCTTCATTGATCGGATATGAGCTAACACTCCAGCTGGTAGTGACAGGTTGGATACTAATGATGCCACTTGGTGTGTCCTGGGGATAAGATTGGTACATGCTTTGAATGGAAACCTCTTTTTTTGACCCCCTCCTCCCCATTCCCTCTCTCAAGACTTTTCCAGTAGTTTTATAGCAAGACACCACTCCAATGCCAGAAACCAGACACTGGAGTTGGGAATGTTGACCATGGGCAAGTTTCATACCTTCTCAAAGCCTTGGTTTCTTCATCTAGAAAATGGGAATTTGAGGGGCACTTGGATGGGTCAGTCGGTGAAGCATCTGACTTCCACTCAGGTCATGATCTCACGGTTTCTGAGTTGGAGCCCTGCATCAGGCTCTGTGCTGACAGCTCAGAGCCTGGGGCCTGCTTCGGATTCCATGTCTCCTTCTCTCTGCCCCTCTCTTGCTTGCACTCTGTGTGTGTGTATGTCTCTCTCTCAAGAATAAACATTTAAAACAATTTATAAAAAAAAAAAAAGAAAAGAAACAAAATGGAAATTTGAAAAGCGTTTTAACTGGAGCAAAAGCATTATAAGGATGGAACAAGATAAAGCATGTCGAGCTCCCAGCATTGTGCTAGGTACATGCAATAATTTTCAGACAGTTGGATAGATCTGGAGCCTGGAAACAACATATGTCACATACGAAGCCAAACAGAACATCAAATAAATGAAACCCAAATTCTAAAAAAGAGCTTCCCACACCCTCTCCATCGCACTCCCTTTGAGGTGCTTTCCCATTGAAACCATGTGGATCTGGGCTCGACACATTTCATGATAAAGACTCCAAAGTCCAAAGAATAAAGAGGAAGAGGAAAGGTGTGCAGGAAGGAGGTGGCTGGCCCACTTGGCCAGCTGTGTGTTTCCCTAGGGTGTCTTGTGGGCTTCCATCTGGCTATTTCCAAATCTGACTTATCCATAATTTGTGGTAAAGTCAGGTACACCGCTGCTGGGAGTGATGCCATTCCCCATGGAGGCACTCAAAAACTGTGGTGTCGCAGTGATGTGGGGGCACTACCAGCATTTGTTGGAAAGAACTAAGAGTAGTCGCATCCTGCAATGCTGGAGTCTGTCACCCAATGAAGAACTGACCTACCCCAAATATCAACAACACCCCAATCAAGAAACACGGTAAAGATAATACAAAGTCACATGAACGTGAATGTATGGAAAATATTGATAAGGCTCAAAATAACTAGTTCCCAGAACTGTAGGAAGAACGGGCAAATCTCGAAATAATCGAGATTCTTTATTAAACCAAGCCTGAGAAGCCTTCTATAAATTACCCAGTTGGAGATGTTGAGGGATAATAAAACTACTTTGAAAAATTTCATTTGGAAGAATGTTCTACATTTGGAAGAACATTCTTCAAGCTGTGTGTGGGCATCTGTGATCTTTCCACCACCCCCATGTGGAGGTAGGGAAGTCCTGGGACTTGTGAGGCAGTCAGTGCCCTACAGGTGAGAATTGGTACAACATGGCTTGTTGTATCCAAACTTTGATGAGCCAAGCATTGCCAGGGGCAGAGACATAGACATCTTTGCTTCTGCCTGCATTGAAAGTGCACCTAACCTGTACTCAATTTCAGGGACAGATGTCTCAAGAACTTCCCCCCCGGCCTGAGCCACTTCTAGCCCAAATTGCACATTCGTAGGAATTTGAAAATGGCACCCCTTCTCCATACAGATGGAGCCCTGCATCAGGCCATATGGCTTGGAAAATGGAGCTTCAGGCTGGCTTTCAAGCCTCATTCCCCACGCTCCCATCCATCCCTGGGTATCTTTGTTTTTTCTGTCCAAAAGGAACTCCATAACTTCCATACGGCTTCTGACTCTGGAGAAAGAATGTCTGTCTGTGCAACAAATATTTCTTGAGCACCTATTATGTGCCATGCTCGATTCCAGATGTCGATATACTCCTTTACCTCTATGAAGCAATAAATAAGATCAGCAAGATTTCTGTGCTCTTAGATGTAGAAGAAAGGTTCCAGGCAAATTGCAGGAGTGTTGGCAATTTCAGGTTGAGTTCACCATCTGTTGTTTGTGTGGCTGGAATTTGCTACCTGGCTCAAGAGACTGGAGTAGAATCCATGCTGAGCCTCCATACTTGATGAGTACGTGATACAGTCATTTGCACAGCTGAACCAATCTGGTCACTCTTAAGAGTGAATATGAAACAGCCAATGACATTTGACTGGGTGATATATAAGCCTTCTTTCAACAGAACTTCTCCCTCACACTTAGAGAACTTGTCTAGATACCAACCACTGAGGTTCAAATCCTTTTCTGCCATTTGCTACTTTTGTGATCTCATGCCACTGACTCAGTCCTTCTGAGGCTTGGTTTTCCAACCCTGGAAAATGGCCATTGTGATAGTACTTACCCAAGTACTGCTGTGAAGACTGGATGATAAAAGTTAAATGTTTTCATCCCAATGCCTAGGACACAGCTAGCATTCAATAAGTATCAATGATGATGATGATGATGATGATGATGATGATGATGATGGAGATGACGGTGTGTTAGGGACACAGCCATTGCCTTTTCAGTGGCAGTTTTTCTCTTTTTATTGAGACTAGAAAATTCAGTAAGAACAAAAGCAATGACAAGAAAATATGTCACTGGAATAAATAACTGTTGCAGCCTAAAAGTAAATATTAATGCTAAACTGGAATGCATACGAATAAACAAGGAAGACTTTTGGTTAAGCACGGAATATTAAACATGCTTGCTCTCCTCCACTCCCTTCCAAAACCACTTAAAATGAAAGTAAGTGAATTTAAAAGGGCACAAACACCCAAGGACAAATTAGGAGAACAGGCGAAGAAATGAAAGAGGTGACAAAATCTTGGAACATGGAAAATGGCTAGCTCAACACTGACTGACTTTACAGAGTAGATAACACTGAAATCTGAATCCTGCAGAAGAAGAAGCCAACAAGAATAAAGTCAGTGTACCCTAAAAAAACTCTAGAAAGACTCAGAAATTGGAGGCACCCATTGAAGATATCACTTCTGAAGGTAGGAATTAAAAGTAGGGCCAAAGAGAGGAGGAATCTTTGCAAGTCTGTTTACGAAGTCATTATTACCAGAGGTCACCTATCAGCCCATGCAGTAGGCACCTACTTCCTCAACAACCCTGACAAAAGATGGGAGATTTGCTCTCTGGTGAGATTAAACACAATGGCTCTAGACACCTGAGGTTACAGTTAAGACACCACGGAACAAGGAAGGCTCTAGCCCCTGTCCCCACTTAGTACCCCTACCCTGGCATCCAGGTAGGAGACTGGAGAACTTCTCTTCAAGAATGTGGCCATACCAAAAGAAAACAAACCTGCAGACACAAACATTTAGAAGTTCTCCAGAGAAATCATGGAACTGTCACCCAGTCATGCCAGGCCACCCACCCGTCGACAAGCCCCATCCTCACACACAAAACTTCCAAGAAGTTTTTCAGTGTCTCACTTTCAAATATGAACAGGCAGTCACAGATTATTGGACATGGGAGCAATTCTTCTGAGTTAAGAGACCTGTGGTTTACAGAAGAAATGAAGTGCAAGGAAATAAATAATGCCAAGAAGCGCAAGAAAACTTCAAGGACAGATGATGAACATCCTCAGAGAAATAAGAAACTGGGTGGTAACCACAAAACAAGAATAGGTTGGGAAAAAAATAAATCAGAGAAGCAAAACAGAGAGCTTGGGACTTAAAAATATGAGGGTAGATTAAAAAAAAAAACAGAAGGATTAGAAGTCAAAGTTGAGATAAACTCAAGGAAGTAATACAAAAATCAAAAAGATGGAAAAATGTGGCAGCAACTTAAATGTCCATCAACACATGAATGGATAAATAAAAGGTGGTATACACATACAATGGAATATTTATTCAGCCTTTCAAAGAAAGGAAATTCTGATGCATGCTACAATATACCCCTTGAAGACGCTATGCTGAGTGAAATAAGCCAGCCACAAAAGGACGAATATTCCATGATCCCACTTACATGAGGTACATAGAGTAGTCACATTCATTGAGACAGAAAGGAGATGGTGGTTGTCAGTGGCTGCAGGCTAAGGGGAATGTGGAGTTATTGTTTCATGGATACAAAGTCTCAGTTTGGGAAGACAGGGAAAGTTCTGGGGAAGGGTGGTGGCCACGGCTGCCTAACAATGTGTATGTACTGAATGTCACCGAAATGTACACTTAGAAATAGTTAAGAGAGTAAATGTTATGTATATTGTGTCACAATAAAAAAAAAAATGAGGAAGGATATTTTCTCCCCCAAAGATGAAAATACTCAAGAAAATATAAGAAAATTTGAGAATCATTCCCAGAAATCCAACATCTAATCGGAAAGTTCCAAAAGCAAACAAAGAAAATTGAAGAGAGGAAATTATTAAATAAATGATTACAGGAAAAATGTTCAGAACTGAATGCATGAGTTTCCAGATTGAAAGAGTCCCCTGATACCCAATAAAATGTGTACCAAAGCACATCATGGTGAAATTTCAGATATTTAAGGGTAAAATTTCTCCCCAATCCTACAAACTTAGAAGAAGAAAAAGCATGCCATGTTTTCAGCAATGTTGAAAGATAAACAGTGAAACAATGACTTCCAAATCCCGAAGGAAAATTGTTTCCAACCTCAATTTAGACCCATCCAAACAACTGGTCAAAGGAGAGAAAAAAAATATTTCCAGACATCCAAGATCCCCCCTCAAAAACCCAAACAACAATAACAACAACAACAAAAACTATCTCCCATACACCATTTCTCAGAAAGCTATGGGAGGATGTGCTCCCCCAGCACAAAGCAGTAAATCAAGAAAGAGAAAGACACAGGATCCGGCAAAAAAAAGATCCAACACAGAAAAGAGGCAAAGGGAAATCCTCCTCATAACAAGGCAATGGGTCTCATACACCCGCAGAAGATTCAGTGGATAATGGATGGGTGGTCTGAAAGCCATTGTCAAAATCCATTATCTGGTTGTGGGCTGGCAGAGTAAGCTATAGCCCTGCCCCACGCCTGACCACATCTGCTCTAGAAGACAAGGTTTGTGGTCAAAGAGAAAGTAAACACCCGCAGGATGAAAGGCAAACCAAACTGACTGTTCTTTCCATCTGACCCAGGCTCCACCAGGGGCTGCTCATCCATCAAAGCTATGTTTCAAGCGGACTTCAATTAAATTTAGAGAGGAGATTGTGTGTGTGTGTGTGTGTGTGTGTGTGTGTGTGTATGGGACCAAGGCAGAACTTGGAAACAACAGATCTCTCAGTCCAGGCAGCTGACCCAGGAGATTTAACACTGTTCACAAGTTGGAGCTCTAAATACTGTAGCCAATAAGCTACAATAGACCCAATACTGGGTCTACTGCTACTGTAGACCCAATAAGGCCTCTCAGTTTGGGTTCTCCCAACCCTCTCTAGCTCTTCCCACACGACTGTCAGCTGAGAAACGGGGTATTAATATTAAGAGACCCTTGTGATTTATTTCTTATGAATTCTGGCACATGAAGCTCTGAAGGGTAAAAAAACGGTTCCAGATGGTAAGAACCTTACCTCAAGTGTGGCATTGTTAGAAATTTCTGTTATAGATGCCTGCAGATTTTAGAGATATGCATGTCAGCCAAGCAGCCCCTGCTTTGTTTGTTACTATGTGGCAGAGGGTGGCCACTGACATTTGTTACTTGGGAATCTAGACGTTAAACTGCTGAGTCCTTTCAGTCCTAGGCTATTGGAGGTACAGACTACATCTATTTCAAGATGTTAATCTGTGTGCTCCTATAAAAGAAAACATTTTTTTGCCTCTCTAAAAGAAAATACATTTTAAATACTATTTTAATTTACTGATAAAATGATATAATGATTGCATCATAATATAATATGGGAAATATAGACAAAACAAGATTGACCACTAATGGATGGCTCGTGAAGCTGGGTCATGGGAACATGATTTTTTTCATGTTTAAGAAAATTCTGTAAGAGCTGTTTTTTCTTCTTAAACGTTTATTCATTTTTGAGAGACAGAGAGAGACAGAGCATGAGCAGGGGAGGGGCACATAGAGAGAGGGAGACACAGAACCTGAAGCAGGCTCCAAGCTGTCAGCACAGAGCCTGACACGGGGCTCGAACTCACAAACTGGGAGATCATGACCTGAGCCAAAGTCAGATGCTTAACTGACTGAGCTACCCAGGTGCCCCCATAACATCTTTTTTTTTTAAAGGAAAAAGGGAAAAAAAAAAGTAGTCCAACCAGAGCCTATTTCCCAGTCATCAAACACTGCCCAGATAACAATAGCAGCTATTAAATGAGTCAGCAAAACAGGCCATGGTTGAGGGGCAGTTTGTCATTAATAAGCAAATTATTTCTGACTTATAACGTATGAATTTTAATGATGACTTCGGAGGAAACTTGTGAAGAATCATCAAGGGGAGACCAAGCAGGAGGACTCACCTCCCACGCGAGTGCTTCCCAAATCTCAAGCACTTGAGGATCTTGTTAAAATGCAGATTTTACTCCTCTTTCAAAACTCAGCTGGAAAATCACCTCTTCCATGAGGGCCTTTTTGATTGCCCCTCTCCCTCACCCTAGGTTGTGCCCACTATACTTGGAATAGATTTCTCTCAGTGCACCTTTATTTCTTCACACCAATTTGTGCACGTGTGCCCCTTGAGCTCACCTAGCACAATGCAGAGCACATCGTCAATAAGTAACATTTATTTGATAAGTGAATGAATGAACTAGATGAATGAACGGCTACAGAGGCCTAAGTTTGTTCCTACCTTTATCTCTGAGGATGCTCCTTGCTTCTGAGCTATGTTCTGCATTTCTGCCACAACTTTTTTGAAAAATATCCAGGAGATCTACTAGGCTAATGCCATGATTCACCGAGAGGCTGGCCAAACCTTGGTTCCCAACGATAACTTTCCTGGCTGGTCTGGAGCTCACCAGCATCCTCACACTGCAGACCAGTGAGTCCACGCTTAGAAACTGGTCTCTATCCTCAACTTGCTAGTCCACGGGACGACTCTCTTCCGTTCAGAGCCACTCATCCAGAAATGCGATGCCTTCAAAGCATGAGCCTGAACATATCTGAAAACCTCCAGTTATGCTGGCATTAGGTTCGTATCTCAAAACTCCAAGGTCAAGAATTAAGCCAGACTTCCCAGAACCATGCTTCTTGGACAACTGGTTCTGCCCAATGTTAACAAGTTTTACCAAAAAAGGGGCGGGGAGGGGGTTATGAAATTGGAGGTCAAATGCTAAGTTTAGCAAAAGTAAACTGTTTCCTTTTCTTCAGGGTTTCTCAGACGTGTAGCCAACACTATGCCTTGTGGCTCTTCAGTGGCAGAGTTAACAGAGGGCATAATTTGCTTAACATGTAGCCCAGGACCCTTTGATCCTAAGGCTAATACGCCACAAAGCACACTTTGGGAAATACTGTTCTTAATGATACAGGTTCTCACTCTTAACGGACTGAGCCATTGTTGATACGGAAGTGTTCCATCCCTAACATTCTTGTCTTGTACGCCCACCTCTCCCCACTTTCTTCCAACAGAGGTGTTTTTAGTGGGTCTCCCTCCCCAAACTTCTGCTGATGTTCTTTCTCCCTCATTCTCTCTTCTCCCGTAGGTGAAATTCAGAAATTCGTCTTTCTGTTTCCTTTACTCTTTATGTGTCCTATTCTCCCAAACTGAAGGAGGCCTTCTATATTTAACTCCCTCTTCTGATAATTTCATTTGTTCTTTGTTCTGGACAATTTTGGTAGTGTGGTATCGCCATTATCATCATCATCATCACCATCATCTTATTTGTCCATATGTCTTTACTTCTCAAAGCATTTTCATATGGACACAACTTCACTTTTTCCTCACAAAATCCCAGCAAGGATATGCAAGAAAGCCGTTTGCCCCATTTATCCACGAGGAAGCAAGGCTCAGAAAGGTAACACTAAGTAACATATGGAATTGATGAATCCCTACATTGTACACCTGAAACTAATATAACACTGTATACTAATTACACTGGAATTTTTTTTAAAAAAAGGAAAGAAAGATGACACTAGCGGGCAAAATCAAACATGATGGTCCTTGCCCCATGGAGTTTATAATCTAGCCTCTTGAAGGATTATAATCAGGTGGCTATGCCTCGCTCTTTGATAGGAATACAGCTTTGATGTTCTGAAAGCTTTCCCTTTTAATAGACTTGCCCCATCAATAAAAGAAGCATCATGTAATACTCTCAATCAAGCCTGGCAGAATTCCTCTCTAGCTTTTTGGTTTTAATGATAGACGGGCAAAAGGACAATTCTCACTTGTCCTTGAAGATATTTATGGAGAGAAACAGCCCAGAAGCACGAGAAGGAGACAGACAAGCATGAATGAATGAAGGGTGATGACAAGGAAATGTGCCTTGTGATCTACAAGCCCCATCTCTAAATTTCCAGCACTACCTCTAGGCACAGAAACTTAGGAGCAAGCAAAATCTAAATGAGAAATCTGAAAGTCATCTGAAAACTCACATTATTACTAAAGGACCCACACCCATCAAGCTATTTTCATGGAGCCTACTACCGAGGAGTTGGGGATCTAAGACAATGCTGATCTATATAAAGAGTTCTTACGCCCGAACAAAAGTATCTGAGGCTATGTTCAGGCATTGATGTAAGTCTATACAGGTACGTGAGTCTGTGTGTGTGTGTGTGTGTAAGAGAGAGACAGAGAGACAGAGACAGAGAGATAGAGAGAGATACATACACAAAGAGAGACAGAGAAAGGGAGGTAACTTCACTTCCCACGGGCCAAATATGTACTAGAGATACAGGGATGGTGAAGATGAGAATGGTCTTGTAAAAGAGAAGACGTGTCTCGAAGGAAAGGGAACACGTTCCAAAACTGGGATTTCAGTACTGGCAACCCGACACATCAAACAATAACAAAAATTTCAAATGCCGTACTGTTTTCCATAGCGAAGCCCACTTTTTTGTTCTGTCTCTCAACTGCACAGAGGTCACCTGATGCTCCTGAGGTACGTTCTTCATGCTTTTGAAGGACACGTGGCTCATAATGCCTTCCCTTGAGCCACACTATCTCCTAGGTATCTACCAACGAAAGTAAATGGACACGGGCCAGAACACCTCCAATACTTCAACATCCCATGAGCCCCAAAAAAGTCCCTTCCATATTTGTGCTTGATTGTGACGAAGTCCAAAGCCCATTTTCAATGAGAAGGAAAACAGAAGAGGCAGGGGTATTGCAAATAGACATCTGTACGACCAAAGACAGAGAGAGCCTGGGTCGTTAGCCTTCTCCAGTTATGGTGTCTCTGACCCCTGACACTATGGTGGGAAGCTGGCTGGGTGGCACTTAGCCCTGAGCTTCAAAGGGAAAAGCTGGAAAAAGGAATTCAGTTGAGGGAAGAGAGCTTTAAGCCAACACCAAGAAACGTCACTTGAGTATGCCTGGTCCCCTCAGAGAAGACACCACAGCACTTAGGAACCCTCTGGCCACTTTTTCAAGGGTAGGAAGCAAGGAGCAGGCATTCTCCCATGTTCATTCACTCATTCATTCAACAATTCGTGGACACTTACTATGTGCCAGACATTATGGTGACCCTGTAGATAAACGTCAGCTTTACACAGCTAACCTTTTGGGCATCTGTGAGCTAGCTGGTTCTCAGTGACTAGAAGCAGCCCACATGTTGGGTCAGTGAATTAGCCTCTCTTCTTCTCCCTAGAGTTCTGAACTTGTTAAGAAATAAGATACAGGAAACAAATAGATGATCTGTTTGTTCATTCCAAAGTGATCTACTCTGCCCCCAAATTGAGCCAACCTACACCTACCCTATACTCTATGGGCAGCACAGAACAACCACAGCCTTCCCCTGCTTGTTGAATAAGACAGTCAAGGTCTTGGCTCTCTGAGAACTTGTCTTAGTGGGGGAAGACAGACTATACACAAGTTAGCACATAAACAAGATCATTTCAGAGAGTGGTAAATCCTGTAAAGAGAATATATAAGAAGTACGAGAGAGAAGGACTAGTGGGAGCAGGTGGTGGAGAAGAGATTCTACTTTAGAAAGTGTGGTTGGCAAAGGCTGAAGGATGAAAATAAGCCAGTCATGGCAAGATCTGAGTGGAACCAGGAAGTGCAAAGGCCCAGGGGTAGAAAAAGCATGGTGTGTTCCAGGGACATATGCTATGATATCTATGTCATCCACTGAAAATGGACCTAACTCCCCCAGGAAGGAATCCCAGAATCGGTCACCAAATAGAAAGCTAGGGCTTCTGTTATCTGATGAGGTGTCACACAAGAGCTCTTCACAGATCATTACTTTGCCCAGGCCTCAAGCCAACCTGCTCCCACATTTAGGACCAATTTTTGGTTTCCTTTTACTTCAATTCATTCTAAACTAGAACAATCACTCAGAATTAATCTGGTCACTGAAGAAGTAAGATCTATTTCTGTCTGGGTCTCAGTTTCCCTAGGCATTAATGGCCTGTGAGTGCAAATACAGCAGACATTAATAAACAATAGCCCAGGGGTACCTGGGTAGCTCAGTCGGTTAGGCAACTGACTTCGGCTCCGGTCATGACTTCGGCTTGGGTCATATCGCAGTTTGTGAGTTCAAGCCCCACACCAGGCTCTGTGCTGACAGCTCAGAGCCAGGAGCCTGCTTCAGATTCTGTGTCTCCCCCTCTCTCTGCCCCTCCCCTGCTCATGCTCTGTCTCTGTCTCTCAATAATAAATAAACGTTAAAAAAAATAAAAACAAACAAACAAACAAACAATAGCCCAGGCTTCATTGGTTCTTGGCCCTCCCTGCTAAGGCAACTCCCACAAAATTCCTTTCTGTATTTCTGAGAGGTGCTTCTCACATTCTCACACAAAACTGCAATGTGGTAACGGTTAACTCGTGCTGTCTCCAGCAGACGTTGGGGTAACAGTCATATACCCTCAAGCTGCTTCTCAGCCCTGACATCATCTCTTGCCTGACACTACCAATTCTCTGGCCTCCACCATTTGGTCCACTGGAGCCCTCAAGATACAAAAGCTCTGTCACCAGGCCTTGCTTCTTAAAAAAAAAGTATACAACTCAAGTGATTTTTATTCTACTCACAAGGTTGTGCAATCATTACCACTATTCAAATCCAATAAATTTTCATCACCCTCAAAGAAATCCCATAATCATTAGAAATCACTTGTCACACCTCTTTGCCCGAACCCCTAATCTACTTTCCGTATCCATGGATTTACCTATTCTAGACATTTCATATAAATGGAATCATACGGGGGCGCCTGGGTGGCTCAGTCGGTTAACCGTCCAACTCGATTTTGGCTCCGTTCGAGCCCACATCAGGCTCTGGGCTGACAACGCGGAGCCTGCTGGGGATTCTCTCAGCCCTCCTCTTTGCCCCACCCCCCCACCCCTCCCCTGCACATGCACCTGTGCACTCTCTCTCTCTTTCAAAATAAATGAATACCTCTTTAAAAATAATAAAGATAAATGGAATCATGCATTATATGATCTTTTACGACTGTCTTCTTTCACTTAGCCTAACGTTTTCAAGGTTCATCCATGTTTTAGCACGTCAGTCCTTCTTTTTAAAGATAAGTAATATTTCATTGTATGATAAGACCGTATTTTGTTTTTCCATTCAGTTGTTGACAGACTTTTGAGTTGACTCCATTTTTTGGCTATCCTAAATAACATTCCATGAACGTGCATGGACAAGTTTTTGTGTATGCATGTTTTCACTTCTCTCGGGTGAGAAGTATATGCTTGGGAGTGTGAGTGTGGAGTCATACAGTAACTCTATGGCGACTCTGAGAAACTGTCAGACTGTTTCCAAAGCAGCTATGCCATTTTACATTTTTACGCAGGAGGGTTCCAGTGTCTCCACATCCTCAGTAAAACTTGTCATTGTTTGTCTTTTTATTCCTGTCACTCTCCTGGGTATCTTGTGGTTTAGATTTGCAGCTCCCTAATGACTAACGATAGTGAGCATCTTCCCATGTGCTTATTGGCCATCTGTAGATCTTGTTGGGAGAAATGTCTATTCAGATCCTTTGCCCAGGTCCTTTGTCCAACTTTAATTGTTTGTTTGAATTGTTTGTTTACTATTGTTGAGTTGTAAGAGTTCTTTATATATTCTGGATGCAAGTCCCTTATCCTATACGTAATCTGCAATACTGTCTCCTCTGTAGTGGGTTGTCTGGTCCTTGTTTCTTTCACTTGCCTTGTGACCATTGGGGGGGTCTATGTGTTGCAAAGTTTTCAATGAAACGACTTTTTTTTTTTTTTTTTTTTTTTTGCTCGGAGCCTCTCTCTCATTTACTCCCCAACAAGAACTGGCAACAGATTCAAAGGCAGACACTTGTGGTTCAGGCTCTACAGTCAACTCCTAGGTTCGAATCCCAGCCCCACCCCTTCATCTAACTTCTCTGAGCCTCGGTTTTCCCACCTATTCAACGGGAATGTTAATGCGGATCTCTCCGCATTGTTTTCAAGATTAAATGAGGCAGCGCCAAGCCCTTCATGCTCATTATTTCAATTAAGCCTCACGACCAGCCTGTGCTGTAGACACTATTACCCCCATTTTACAAGTGAGGAAAACAGACTCAGAGCCATCCCTACAAGGCCTTATTTTCCTTTGAGTTCAGCTACTACCCTATTAAAGATCCAAACATCTATTGTAAATATTGTCTGTAATAAAATGAGGCATAGCACAATTCACATACACATATACAAGGACTGGGGTGGTGGGGTCCATTTAAGTGAAAAACTGTCAGTGACTCTGGCTTCTGAAGTGAAAGCCGCTGAAATCCCTTCATAAGCATTTGACCTCAAGCCAAAAATTCCTCATTCTGGTCATTCAGACAGCAAACCCATGTCTGCTATCCTAAGGCAGAAGCCCACGCTTCAGGACTCTGACACAGAAGTTAGACGACTCAGTTTACCCTCTGTTCTGCCAGTACCAAAATGACTGGTTACCTTGGTCAGAAAGCTAAGTTAACCAACTGCTTCATTACAGTGTTTGGTTGCATTTGTTTGTGTTATTTGTTTGCTTTTCTGTCAACCTGACCTCGTCGAAGAGAGTTAAGGAAATACTGTGTCCGGTCCTCCATCAGACACCGGAAAAGAATAATGAGTAAAAAGAGACATGGCGCCCACCCTCATGGGGCTCACGGTCAGACGGTGGAGTCAAACGCTCAATGAGTCAATAAGCAACAGAGTAAAATAACTGAGTCACTTAGATGCCATGAAGGAAAGAGACGAGGGCTGACTCGGCGTGTAGGTCAGGGGACCTAGTGAAGACGGAGTGACCTGACCCGAGAAGGCCGCCCTGAGGAAGCAGACACGAAAGCCGAGACGGGAAGAATGAGCAGGCACTGGCCACATGAGACATCAAGGGAAGAGGGCTCCCAGCAGAAGAAATGACCAGGACAAAGACCAGGGGGCCGGAAAAAAGAAGGTGGGGAGCAAGGAGGAAGGTTCCAAGTGGGGCTGGAGAGGCAGGCGGATGTCAGACCCTGCAGGGCTCGGAAGACCATGATTAAGAACGTGCATCTGTTCCAGGGCCATGGGGAGCCAAGGATGTGTTTCCAGCCAAGGCCACTCGGCACTCCCATCCCATCCCCCCATACAAGTGACTTACGCTCTCTTCTCTTACACATTATCAGACATCAAGAGCCTTCCAAAAAAGCTGCTTCCCACTGTGGTGTCACTGGCTGCTGGGGCTTCTCTGCTTACCTGTCCCATGTAACAGAAATGTGCCTTCTATGCCCTACCAAGGGGGAAGACACCTCTTGGTTTTTATGAGGTCTTTCTTTCTTAACAGTAGGCATAATCCTAAGAGGCCGCATTTGGGCAAGGGGAATATAAAGCATACTAAATAAAAGTAGAGCATATTAAATAAAGTATATTTAATAGCTCATTTGTTTTCATCTTTGTCAATCGGCATATGGCAAAATAATAATAACATCAATGTAATAGCTAATACTTACCGACTGACACGCTATTTCTCAAGCGCTGCTCGAAGCACTGCACGTGTATTAACTCATTTAATCCATAAGGACCAGGAAACCAAAATATAAACAAACAACTGACAATGTCTTCCATGGCTATTATTTTGTGTTTGGGGGCTAATTCTGTTTGAGGGTGAACGTGGAATTTCTGAGCACATTTGGTGGCAGACAAGAACAAAGAAAATGAAAAATTTTTCAAAATCTTTGACAGGGAGATCCGTAGCACAGATTGGAGATACATTTGCCCTATTTTTTTTTTTTTTTTTTACATCAGTGGCCAAGTTTTTATTAAATTAGAATCAAGTCAGCTACCTGAAGCCGGGTTATCAACAGTGTATTGAATCAAGCTCATAGGTTTTTGTGGACATAATGGCATAGTTATTGTAAGAGCTTTGTCAGTTAACTTATGGTCATTTGCTTAAGTCTGTAGCCCCCTTATAAAGTTGTCTTTGAATGTGGAAACATTATTTGCTTCCTTGTCTCTGAGTCTCAGTTTTCTCACCTGTAAAATGGGACATGAAATTTTTCACCCCCATGAGGGTCACTGTGAAGATTCAGTTATGTGATGGCATAAACGGTCAGTCCAGGGTCTGGCATAAAATAGATACCTCGTCACGATCTCGCGGTCCGTGAGTTCGAGCCCCGTGTCAGGCTCTGGGCTGATGGCTCAGAGCCTGGAGCCTGTTTCCAATTCTGTGTCTCCCTCTCTCTCTGCCCCTCCCCCGTTCATGCTCTGTCTCTCTCTGTCCCAAAAATAAACGTTGAAGAAAAAAAAAAATTAAAAAAAAAATAGATACCTCGTGAATATTAACTATTATTTTACCATAATTCATTATTATTATAACTAACCTGGCCTCTCGTTTACCTCCAGCCTCTTATTTCTCTCCTTCCCCCTCCTTCCTTCACACTTACATTTCAGTCACACTGGGTTTTCTTGAGTACCTTCAACAAGAAAACTATTTCCTACCCCTGGACCTTTGCATGTGCTGTTTCCCCTTCCAGGCTTCTTCTTCCCCCACCCTCTTTTTGTAGGCCTGGCCCCTTCTCAAATCTTCACATGTCAGCCTACTGCCCCACCTCAGCAAAAGCTCCCTCCCTATACCCCATTCTTCTTGCCTCAGTAAGATTCTGTAATCATCATATTAGCCTGTTTACTTATTTTCAGTCTCCACCAGAATGTGAGCTCCATGTGGGTGGGGAGCACTGTCTGGCATATAGTTGGTGCTCAACAAATAGCTTTTGAATGGATGGATGGATGTCCATCTACAACAGTGGTTCTCAACTCTTCCTAGAATAACCTGGGAAGCTTACAAAAAAGTAAGCTGGAGTCCCAATGCCAGAGACCTTGATTCAATTGCTCTGGGAGGGGGCTTGGGCAGAGGAATCTGTGAAGTCCCTTCAGGTAATTCTAAGGTCAGCTGGGGGCTGGGAACCACCAACATAGGAGAATTTAAAAAGCATGACTTTGAAGAGTTGCATCTCAGGCCTGCACAGCAGTTACCCCATAGGTGACACCATCTCATCTGGGATCATGCAGAATGTGTCAAGAGTTCTGCTCTAAGACCAGAGAGAAAGGACAAAGTGCTTTCCATATTTGTCTGGCTCAGGACAGTCGATCAGTTTTACCGTTTGATGTAAGGTGTCACAAATGTCTAGAACGTTGGCTCCCCTGGTGTTCAACTCCAGTTAGCAAAATTTATGGAGTTATACTGAGTCTCTCTTTCTTGCAAATGTGGACGCCAGGAGTCGTCTGAACCTTCTGACAGGCAGCCAGGAGTCCTGGCTGTGCAGCCTCACGACACAGTCTTGCTGGTCCCTGCTACGGTTTTTTTGAAGTTGGGCCTAGAAACAGTCACCCTCAATTCTGGTTCCTGACCAACTTTCCTTCCGTAGGTATTTGAGGATCAGGTGTCCATCCAGGGAAGGGATGTATAAATAAGCCTGAAATAACTTGATGCAGTGACTGTGACATCATTAGTATTTACTACAGGAGAAAGGAACTTGCCCATGTTTCTATCAAAGTGTGACCTTTGCCGGCTCGAGGCAGCTGACCAAGACCCGGATGCTGTCCTTAGGTTTTATAATAACTATGCCGTTCTCCCAGCATAAGCCCAAGCTTGGACAACAGAGAAAATGCCCTGCTGGGGACTCTCAAGGGAGCCTTATAAAATGTGCGGTGAGGCCTTCTTTGCTCTACGTCCTGAGAAAGTTTCATTTGCCTCACAGAGGAAAATAAAAACTGGAAGGAAACTAAAAGTCCTTCTTTTCAACATAATTTTCATGGTGAACAGAGATGACACCTTACCACCCAGCACCTGAAAATAAGGGTGGTTGGTTTAGGGAATCATGAGGTCTACAGCTCAGAAAGGAACCCCGGGCAACATCCCAGCACCACATACACAAGTTAGAAGACAACAGACACAGACACAGGGGAAGGATATAATATAAGAGAATTTCTTTGAGTGTGGACACTCCAATCTACGCGAGACAAAACTTCACAAAACTACACACAGAGCAAAACAACAAAAACAACAAAACAACAAACCAAAACAAACAAAAACATCTCAGTTAATAGTATCATGCCAATGTCAGTTTCCTGGTTTTAACAAAGTGCTATGGTTATGTAAGATATCATCATTAGGAGAAGCTTGGTGAAGCATTTTGAGAACTCTTGGTACTATCTATAGTTTGCAACTCCTTATGAGCTTCAATCTATATCAAAATAGAAGTTATAATTTGGGGAAAAATGGACTAGAAGAAACTAGGGGAAAATTTTGCAATATATGTAACAGGTTAAGGTATATCATCTGCTGTGCTATTCAGTACAGTTGCCATTAGCCACATGTGACTATAGAGTATTTGAAATATGGGGCACCAAAGCTTTTAATGATATTATTTTGGATGTGTTGGGTTAAATCAAATATATATTATTAACTTCACCTATTTATTTTTAATTTTTTAATGTGGCTACTAGAAAATTCTAAGTTACGTAGGTGGCTCCCATTATATTTCTATTGCACAGTGGTGATCTGTAATATATAAAAAGTTCTCACAAATCAATAAGCAAAAGACAAACCAATAGAAAACTGGATAAAGGATATAAGTACAAAATTCATCAAGAATAAATACAGGTGACCAATAAACATTTATTCATATAACAAGTATTTATTGATCTCCTATGTTTCAGGCACCGTATTGGTCACCAGAGAGAGGTTCTTTTTTTAACGATTTTTTTTTAAGTTTATTTATTTTGAGAGAGAAAGAGAGAGGCAGAGAGAGAATCCAAGCAGGCTCTGCACCATCAGCGCAGAGCCTGATGCAGGGCTCAAACTCACAAACCATGAGATCACAACCTGAGCCAAAGTCAAGAGTTGGGCACTTAATCGGCTGAGCCACCCAGGCGCCCCCAGAGAGGGTTTTAAATACACTGTTCTTAGAAAGTTTCTCTAAGAAGGTGACATTTGAGCAGAGGTCTGAAGGACATAAAGATAGCTCTACCTCACCATTAAACCAAAGAAATGTTATTTGGAGATTCTTTTTCACCTATCAGAGTGGCAAAAAAAAAAAAAAAAAAAGATAAACAAGGTTGGCAAGGACGTGAGGAACAGGGCACTTAAATACTGTTAGTGGTGGTTTAAATTTGTCTAGCCTTTTTTTTGTAGGGCAATTTGACTCTGTCTCCAAACGTAACCACAGCTACCTTTTGATTCAGCAGTTCCATTCCTAGGAATCCATCCTAACTAAGGAGAGGCTCAAACGCACACAAAACTCTACAAATAAGGATGTCTACTGAAGCATATTAAGTAATTGCAACAACCTTTAAGTAACTGAAATGTCTCTGGGTGAGGTGCAACCATGTAAGTGACAAAGCCACTAAAAAGAATGAGACAACTACACTGACAATTTTTCTGTAAGTTTGAAGCTATCTGAAAACAAAAAGTTACCTAAAAACAACAACAAAAAGTGCCATGACAAATTAAGATATTCCCCTCAAGGATGTAAGGATAATGCAACATTAGGAAATCCATCAATATAACTCACTATTTTTAAATCATGTCTGGAGAAAGAAAACAAGAATGCGACAGACCCAGAAGCACTAGCTTGGAAAGGTGCAGACCCTATATTAGTGGGAAAATGCAAGTTGCAGAACAGGATAGTATAATATCATTCATATTTTTGGAATAAAGAGAAAACAGACAAACTCTGTGTGTGTGTGTGTGTGTGTGTGTGTACACACAGACTTTTATGTACATTATTAAAGTTAATTTCACCGATTTATTCTTATTTTTTTAATGTGGCAACTAGAAAACTTAAAATTACATATGGGGCTCCCATTATATTCCTATTGCACAATGTGGATCTACAATATGTAAAAAGTTCCCACAAATCAATAAGAAAAAGACAAACTAATAGAAAACTGGACTAATGATAGAAGCATAAAAGTCATCAAGAAGAACTACATTTGACCAACAAACATTGACATACACACATCCACACTTTACCAAACTAGCTGTGTGACTCTGGGCAAATCACTTTAACTTCTCTGCGCCTCAACTTTCCCATTAGTAATATGGAAACAATAAAGCATCTACCTCACAGGCCTGTTACGAGGACAAATGAGATAATCCTAGAAAAATACTTAACACAGTGCCTAGCATATATAAATGCTCAATCAGTGTTACCTGTTATCATTATTATTTTGTCAAAGAAAGACTCAGAGGCCAAAACATTTAGAAAAGAAAAAAATTCACTTGGAAAGAAACGCAAGGGAGTCTACCTTCAAAAGGACCAGCTAGCCCAATAAAAAGCACAACACAAGTATTTAAAGAAAACAACTGCGAAACTGCCAAGGTAACCAAGTTTTACAATAATCTGTTCACGATTTAAAAATAAACAAATAAACAAAGCAAAATAGTATCTTTCTCAAGAGATTACAATATCCACAAAAGTGTGACCTCCATTTGGGCACCAACATCGCAAAAGACGGAGATGAAGTTGTCTTTGCCAAGATTTATGGGAAATACTCAAGGTTTCAATATTGGAGGGATGTAGGCTCGACAGACTGACCCTGTATTCTTGGTTTATCTCAGGGTACAAATTGCTATTTCTTTATCTTGACTGATAGACACGAGGTACTTAGTCATAACCGAAGCAAGAGAAAGTGTTAGCTTTCCTTTCATATTATTCGTGGGCAGGGGGTGGGAGGTGGGCTGAGCGAGGTGGGGGTTGGGGGGGGAGGGAAGGCGATGGATCTAGAAGCAAATGCACCAGACTGCAAACAATGGTTATCCCTGGGAAACAGGATGAGGAAAAGAACTTACTATTTACTGGCTGTTTCTGTAACATTTGAATGCTTTACGTGTTCACAAATTACATTTGTAATCTGTAAAGGAACTAATAAGATCATATAAATGTTAAGTATCTAAGTCATCCCCTGTTTCTGTCTAGTTCTTCCACAGCAGATGGGATAGTTTGCTTTCTAAGCTTTTCAGAAAAAGATTTACAAACCACGCATTTTCTCTACAGCCCATCTCCACCTCTTCAGTCCATAGCATCTGCCAGGAGACCCTTAGTATGCAATTCCAAATTGGGAGACACAAAGAATGACAGCCAATGAATGGGGGAGGGAGGAACTAATTCCTTCTCGCTTCATTATTAGATCTCCACCTTGAACCCCGAGATTCCCAACCA
Organism: Felis catus; assembly: GCF_018350175.1. Classification (NCBI taxonomy): domain Eukaryota; kingdom Metazoa; phylum Chordata; class Mammalia; order Carnivora; family Felidae; genus Felis; species Felis catus. Next base: position 15,954,093 of record NC_058379.1, read on the forward strand.
GTGAGGTCCTTCAGAGTGAAATCTGGGAGTTCTAAAGCTGCCACGCTCATCTCTCCATATCCTAACATTTACCCAGCAGATATGCCATAGACAGCCCCTTCCTCAAGGACCAGAGGAGGAAACAGATTCATAAGAGAATTCATGGCGGGGGTGGGGAGGGGGGGCCAGTGGAAGGAGAATCCATAGCTAATGCTGAAAGAGGCTTTCATCTGTCTTTCAAGCCAACCAAGGCCTCAATTCTAGACGACTCAGCACCTCCCTTAGGAGCCCCGGCAACATGGTGGTTTGCAGAGAGGAGGGTCACATACAAGATGCCAGAGTGGCAGCAGGTGATGAAGGCTGAACAAGACTCACTCATGGCTTGCACCCAAATCTCCCTCGGCCAGGTCACCAGCCTGGCTCTGCTGACCTGTAGCAAACAACTCACGTGGCTCGGGAAGCTTCCATTGCTCAGGGGCAATGCACAGATATATAGATGTACCCCTCAGTATGGCACAGGCTTACTGTTCTTCCCACTTGAGAACATGGAACTGGTGTTTTCATCCAAACAGCCAGGAGTTGACAACATTCGGGGAGGGAGGAGTCTCCCTATATTTTCCCTCTGATTACATCAACACCAGTGCGTTGCCCTAACTAAGTGGATCTCAGAACTTGGTTTTCCAAAGCAACACAACAGGATAGTGATCAATTTAAGAGCATTTTGAATGTGCGTAATTTTACACTGGATTGCAAAAAAACGTAATTTAAAAAAAATGAACTGGACTGTGGGGTCTAACATTCTACACATTGACTTTGATCTGAAGACTATAAAACAAAGTTCCTGGGGTGCCTGGGTGGCTCAGTCGGTTAAGCATCCAACTCTTGATTTCGACTCAGGCCATGATCTCATGGTTTGTGACTTCGAGCCCCACATCAGGCTCTGCACAGATGGCGCACAGTCTCCTTGGGATTCTTGCTTTCCTCTCTATCTGCCCCTCTTCTGCTCTCTCTCTCTCAAAAAATAAATAAACAACAACAACAAAAAAACCCAAAGTTCCTCAAACCTAGGTCCTCAAAGATTCTGCTCCAGCAAGAGGCAGACCCTGATCATCTATAATTCTGATAAGTACCCCAGATGATTCTACTGTACCCCAAAGATCTTAGTGTTGGAGGAAGAACAAGATAGACAGTGGCAATTCACAGTAAAAGCTAACATTTATTGAGTATATACTATGTGCTGGGGCAATGCTAACTACTACTATTAAGTCGTTGGCTCCTCTATTGTGAAGGAGATGCTATTACCATTGCCCCCAATTTACAGATGAGAACTATACAGATGTATCAACCTTAGAAAGGTTGATAACTTCCTCTAAGTCTCACAGCGACTAACACATGGAATTTGAACTCAGCTCTCTCTGGATTTAGAGCCCATGCTCTATTACATACTTCCTTGGGATAAATCTTTTTTTTTTTTTATGTTTATTTTTGAGAGAGAGAATGTGAGCAGGGGAGGACAGAGAGAGAATGGGAGAGAGGCTCTGAAGCAGGCTCTGCACTGATAACGGACAGCACAATGCAGGTCTAGAACTCATGAACTGTGAGACCAAGACCTGAGCCAAAGCTGGACGCTCAACCAACTGAGCCACCCAGGTGCCCCTGGGATAAATCGTAAGGTGGTGGGCACCTTGACCTTGTAGGGCATTAAGGACAGCTGCCTAGACCAAAGGTTTTCAATTCTAAGAATCTTAAAAAAAAATTCTGCAGCAACAGCCCAAGTGTCCATCGACACATGAATAAATGAACAAGATGTGGTATTATACAGACAGTGGAATGTTATTCAGCCTTAAAAAGGAAGGGGATTCTAACCCATGCTACAACAGGGCTGAACCTTGAGGACACTGCTTAATGAAATAAGCCAGGCACAGAAGGACAAATATTGTATGATTCCACTTATGTGAGGTACCTAGAGTGGTCCAATCCATAAAGACAGCAAGCAGAATGCCAGTTGCCAGGGGAGGGGCTGGGGGTGGAAGAATGGAGGGTTTAATGGGTACAGAATTTCACTTTGGGATGATGGATGGTGGTGATGGTCACAAAACCACTTCAGTGACTGCCACTTAATGCAACTGAACCCACACTTAAAAATAGTTAAAATAGTAAATTTTATATTATATGTATTTTACCAAATTTTTTTTTTTTTTTTTTTTTTTTTAGAAAACTGGTATTTGGTCCCCATACCAATTAAATCTGAATCTTTTCAGGACATCTATCTGTTTTTAAAACAAAGAGGGGCACCTGGACGGCTCCGTTGGTTAAGCATCCGACTTCAGCTCAGGTCATGATCTCATGGCTCACAGGTTTGAGTCCCGCGTCGGGCTCTGTGCTGGCAGCTCAGAGCCCGGAGCCTGCTTCGGATTCTGTGTCTCCCTCTCTCTCTGCCCTTCCCCTCCTCACACTCTGTCTGTCTCTCTCTCTCTCTCTCTCAAAAATATGTAAATATTAAAACTAATAATAAAACAAACAAAAATCACTAGCCACATGTTCGTAGTAAATACTCAGGGTTGAGCACTCCAGAATTCCGGTGCTCACGCTGTTGGAAGTTATGGATATCATTGCAGGTTCCTGCCTTCCCCTTCACACCAGTCTTTTGAGCAAGCCCCATCACTGCCGAGGCCCCCTTCACTGCTGAGGCCCCCAGCTTGTTGCTAAGGTGGCCAGAATCCAAGAATTAATGGAAGGTTCTGGAAGTGGAAAGCTCGGTGTTCTACTGGGTGTTTCCCTGGCTTGTAATTGTCTACATGTGCTTCATCCCCCTTAAAAGTCCAAGAAGAGGAACAATCTATCACTGAAGTGCGGCGGTTTCGGGATGAAGAACAGAGGTTCCTACTGAAATCTGCAATTCACCACATTGATCAACCTCCATCTGTAACCCATGAGTACTTATTGCCAGACTTCTTTGAGCTGCAGCAGAACTTTTGAGGGGATCGTCAGCAGTAGGAGTTATGATAAGGAGGGTTTATCAGAGGACTGTTCAGCTGCCCTGGCCATCAGCCCAGCAGCAAACATTCTCTGAGCACCTCCACTTTGCCCTCCAACGAACTCATATTCTGCAGGGAAATGGATATACATCTCTCACCCACTAGCCAATACCTATTTCTTGAACTCCTACCATGTACCAGACACTGCTCAAAGTACTAGCAACTAAGGCGATATTTAAAATATTCAACAAGTATTTACGCAACTAAATATTCAATCAGGATGGGGCCAACTGGTAACCCTGAAGTTGCTGGATCATGGGGAAGTCTGCGGGGAGTCAAAGGTGTGAGGGCCACGCACGATGGCTGGGGGGCCAGGAGGGGAGGGGTAACTGCTATTTACCAGCCAGCCAGAAGTAGTTCAGTATTTTACCAGCTGGGAAAGCCATATGAGTAGGTACCAGTTGAATGACAGCTTGGCTTGGGGATAGAGGTGAACGGTTCAGCCAAGATCCCTGACCTCATGGATTGAACTTCTAGTGCAGGAGAGGTGAACTTTTTCTGTAATGGACCAAACAGTAAGTATGGTCTCTGATCCACTACCCAACTCATAAAAGCAGCCACAGATAAACAAATGAGTGTAGTAAACAAATGAGTGTGGCTGTGTGCCCAACAAACTTAATTTATAAAAAAACAGCAGACTGGGGGCACGTGGGTGGCTCAGTCGGTTAAGTGTCTGACTTCGGCTCAGGTCATGATCTCAAAGTTCATGAGTTTGAGCCCCGTGTCAGGCTCTGTGCAAACAGCTCAGAGCCTGGAGCCTGCTTCAGATTCTGGGTCTTCCTCTCTCTCTGCCCCTCCTCTGCTCATGCTCTGTCTCTCTCTGTCTCTCTCTCTTAAAAATAAGCATTAAAAAAGCAACAGTAGGCTGGACTTGGCCCATGGGCCAGAGTTTGCAAACCCCATTCTGTTGGACGTGACATGCATACCTGTACATTAGACAAATATTTATCAAGAATCTTCTACAGGACAAATATGGCACCAGGCACTGGTACACTGTGCTGAACACCAGATAGTGGTCCCTGCCCACATAGCACTTCTACTCTAATAGGAGAGGCCCAATCAATCATTTTAATGTGCTATGGTAAATGCTAAGATGAAAATAATCAGCAAGGGGAAGTCAGTCAGCCCAGGGAGGGCTTCCTGGAGGAGGTGATGATCAGATCAGCCTGAGAAACACATGTCTTTCCTTGTGGGTTGTCTGTCATCACCAGCTCTTCCCTTGTGTCCCCCAGTCTCTGAACAGCTACAACGATGGAGACATCGAAGGATCCAAGCGGCTTGGGAGGAATGCCAAGTGGGTGGCCATCGCCTCCATCATTATTGGCCTTCTGATCATCGGTATTTCTTGTGCAGTTCACTTCACAAGGAAGTAAGTAGGCTCTCTGAATCTGTCCCAGTGTAAAATGCCTTCTCCCGAATGCCCGTTGGAATGTTAGGACAAGTTAGGTTATGTTCTGGTAGCAAACGATGCCAAAGAAAAAGACTTTTCGTTTTCATTTCACTGGTGTTATACACACCATGTCGTTTTGTGGACAGTCTCTCCTCTGCTCAGTCACTCAGTGTCCAGGCTATCCAAAACTCCACCATCTTCTAGCGGCTCTGTGTAGAACAGGGGTCAACAAAACTTTTCTATAAAGGGCCAGAGGGTAAATATTGTAGGCCTCTGTCACCATCTCAAAAGCAGCCATATACAATATGCAAATTAATGAGTATGGCTGTGTTCAATAAAACTTTATTTACAAAAATTGGTATCTGGCCCATAGGGCATAGTTTTCCCATCTCTGAGAGACGAGAGAGGAAGACGGGAGAATCCCACATGGATTTTCACTGCCTCAGTCCCTTCCTCTGCCTTACCATCTGATCTGCTGAATGATTTCATGATTTTGACTCAACTCGCCGACCTGTTCTTACTGTAAGAGCAGAAGGGTGCCACATATTTTCGGTATTGCCAACGTGCTCTCGTCTCACAAAGAGATGGATGCTGTTGCTGTTTCTCTCTGGATTTGGACACATTTATCCTGATTTCTCTAACCAGCTCAGATGGGCTCCATCTGCTAGAATCAATGACACTTTCCATCAGAGGCTTGACAGGGGCAAGGTCGTGCAATGGACAATCAAGACCTGGAAATGACAAGCCCAGATCCATCTCTGCCTCACTGTGTAGCTCCTGGCAAGGCAGATAAGGACTCTGAGAAATCTTCTAGCTCTTCCCCCAGAGCAGGGGGTTAGCCCCCCCACACACACACCATGTCCCTCAAGCTGAGAAGGTCAGCCTCTTTTGAGTTGGTTTCAGGAAAGGCTCACCTGGTGGGCAAGGGAGGACGCAGACACCCATCAGCCTGTCAAATCAGCCAACCCAACCTTGGCAGTCAAGAGGGTAGCCCATGTCAACTTCCTATCAGAGGAGCCAAACCCAGGAACAATCAGGGCGGCTGAATGGAGGGGAAGATGGGAAAACAGGAAGTGTCACGGGGCGGGGGGGGGGGGGGGGAATAGATGGCTTTGACCAAAGAGAGGAAAAAGGGACACTAAAACATCTAAGGAAGTTTCTTGCCTGCAAGATGAAAATGGATGGTGTTGGTCTATGAAGAAGATGGGTAGAGAATAGATGTGCACACACCAACTTTATCCTTTAAGGAAGGCACAATGTGCTCGTGTGTGAGTACGGGGCTGTGGGGTGTGGGGCCAATGGTGCCGGTTTGGCAACAGACTGCCTGGGCGCAGTTTCCCCCTCTGCCACTTACCTACTGTGAGACTGACGGTCAGCCAAGTGCTTAACCTCAGTTTCTTCTTCTGTAAAATGAGGATTATAGTAGTATAATCCACTTAAGAAGGCTATTGTGAAGGTTAATTAGATGACCCACAGCATGTGTATAGCATGATGTCTGTTCCTTACTTGGTGCACAAAAACTGCAGACCATTCGGGGCACTTGGGTGGCTCAGTCGGTTAAGCATCCATCTCTTGGTTTTGGCTCAGGTCATGATCTCACAGTTCGTGAGACTGAGCCCCATGTCGAGCTCTCACTAACAGTGCAGAGCCTGCTTGGGATTCTCTTCCCTCTTTCTCTGCCCCTCCCCTTCTCTTGTTCTTTCTCTCTCAAAATAAATAAATAAACTTAAATATATATATAAATGCAGGGGCGCCTGGGTGGCTAAGTCAGTTGAGCGTCCGACTTTGGCTCAGGTTATGATCTCACAGCTTGTGGGTTTAAGTCCCGCATGGGGCTCTGTGCTGACAGCTCAGAGCCTGGAGCCCCCTTCAGATTCTCTGTCTCCTTCTCTGCCCCACCCCTGCTCACGCTCTCTCTCTCTCTTACAAAAATAAATAATCAAAAACATTTTTTATAAAGTTTTTATTTATTTTTGAGAGAGAGAGAGAGAGACTGAGTGTGAGCAGGGGAGGGGCAGAGAGAGAGAGATACAGAATCTGAAGCAGGCTACAGGCTCTGAGCTGTCAGCACAGAGCCTGACGTGGGGCTTGAACCCACGAACCGTGAGATCATGACCTGAGCCAAAGTCGGATGCTTAACCGACTGAGCCACGCAGGTGCACCAACATTAAAATGTATATATATATAAATGCAAACCATTTACTAATCCTATTATTACTGCTGTTATCAACATGGCTCGGAGAGGACTTCAGAATTTAAGATGCTACCAAATAGAGCTCATGGCTTTGCACTCATGAGCTAATTTCAAAGGACAGTGTTCCAGGGGAAAAAGGCCAAGTCTTGGCCTAACTCCTGGGAACTTGTGAAAATACATACTGCCCAGATCAGTGTTGAGCTGGGTTATAATAATAGCAGCCGACACTGACATAGAACTTAATAGGCCAGCTACTGTCTAAGCTCTTACATGAATTAATCCCTGTTGAATCCCCACAGCAACCTCCCCACTTTGCAGATAAGAAAACTGAGACTCGGAGAAGAGAAATAACTTGCCTGATGTCTCACAGCTACTTAGAGATAAAGGAAGGGTTTAACCTGGGATAATCTGGCTCTGAAAGCTGTGTTCTTTTTTTCTTTTTAAACGTTTGCTTATTTTTGAGAGAGAGACACACACAAAGTGTGAACAGGGGAGGGGCAGAGAGAGAGGGAAACAGAGTAACCGAAGCAGGCTCTGCACTGTCAGCACAGAGCCCGGTGTGGGGCTCAGACTCACATACTGTGAGATCATGACCCAAGCCGAGGTCGGATGCTTAACCGACTGAGCCACCCAGGTGCCCTGAAAGCTGTGTTCTTAACCACAGTGCCACATTGCCTCTAAGCCAATAGCTAGTATACTCAGTAACAAAACCAGGAGATAGCACTCGACTTGTGGCTAGCTCCAGAGCTGATTTATATGGGGGTGGTATGCTGAGGTTTCAACCTACAAAAGCAAACAAACAAACAAACAAAAAAACCTGTGATGAGACAGAACCAAGGGTAGCAAAATCAAAACACTGCAGGAAGGAAGCAGGAAGCACTGCAAGGAACACGCATGAATGTTCCCAGTTACAGGATAATATGAGTGGTGGGGACTGTGGTGTTCGAGAGCACAGTCCAGCTGATTGTTACCACTTGGAATGCAGACCGTGGAGCCCATTTTTCAAAAGATATTAGAAAGCTAGGTTTTCATTTCGAATCTCCTGTTTTTTAGATGTTGACAACCAATTCACATTATGTAAACACATGGTGAGGGCCAAAAACAAAGCAAGACGAAAAAACATACAAAAACCACATCTCCAGCCTGGACATCATCTGCTTTGCAGTCTCTGGTAGACAATGTGGCTTTTAAAGATCAGTTTGCCCATTAGACTCCATCCAAGCAGTCCCACAAGGGACACAGAAGTCTTCACATATGGGGACTTTCTCCATTCTTAATATAAATATTTCTATCCGGAGATGAAGCATCAACCCATATATGCTTGTGATTGAGATTTTGTTAGCAGTGGTTCCTAAGAAACAATGTTTCACTGTGGTTGGAGCCTGGACTTCAGTCCTGGCTTTACTAGGATACAAATCCTACTTCTACTACATAGACCACCCTGGCAAGTTACTCTCTCAGCCTCAATTTCCCTATCCATAAAGTAAGGATAGAATTACTTTCCATCTGTATGGTCAGGTTCCTTTCAGATACCTTTCCCTCCATGTTATCAGAGAAAACAAAAATATCTTCCAGAGTTAGAATCCCAGGGAGAAACTCAAATATAAAGGCTTTGTGTGCGTGTGTGTGTGTGCGCGCGCGTGTGTGTGTGTAGGAAAGAAACTAGCCCTTAGAGAATGAAATCAATTCTATCTTCCATTAAGACCAATAACGGGCCAATTTCTCAGTAATCCTTTGAAATAAAATTTCCCAGCCCTAGGAGGAATTGAGTGGCAATGTGGAATTACTAAGGCAGAGGTTTCTAACTTTGAGCTGTATGCGAGTTAACTGGGGAAGTTTAAAAGAAGTTGGTATCGGGGCCCCATCTCAAAAGATTCCAAGTCGCTAAGTCAGAAGTGAGGCTCAAGAATTTGCATTTTCCAGCTCCCCATTCGTACCCTGGGGTTTAGACGCAGGTGGTCAGCTCAACCCTCTTTGCCAAACGTCCTCCCTCCCAAACCCAGAAGGAAGAATGCGCTAACAGAAGCTGGCCTTTAACAGAGTGGCCAGTTTTCATTTACATCAGCAAAGTCATCATCCTAAACGTGTTGTATCTCATTCATTGCCAAGGAGGGGAGTCAAGTTACCGCCAAGGAGAGTACCCACAGGAAGGTTCTTTTGTAACACTCCTCAAGGCAGCAAGGGCGTGCACTGAGGGATTCTGGGGAAGTCTGACTTTAGAGGAGCCCAAGCCTGGATAGGAGACAAAAAGCCTTGAATAGGTGACTTTTCTGATTCTCATTCAAAAACTGTCTGAAATAAACAGACAAGTCTGTTTAAAAACTGTCAAATCCTGCCTTTAAAAAAAATTACTCTTTATCCTTATCAACAACAACGAAACTAATCCCGAAGTCCTGACCTTTTAAAAAATTACTACGTGTCCTTATCGAGAGAATTTAACCAATCCCTTCCCTCCCAAATGATGGAAATCCCAGGTGGATAAACTTGGGTCATAAGAGTCTTTACCCAAACTCAGAAAAAGGTCTCTTTCAATAGGATATCCATGTAAGCCATGTGGCAGTTAAAGAGAGATTTGGGACATCAAATCCACAAAAACTGGGAATCACTGACACTAAAATATTCAACAGCTTGGGACAGAATGTGGCACTCTCAGAAGAGAACCATTCTGGTGCAAACAGAATCAGAAACTTGCAGGCTCTCAAAGTCAGAAAACTCTCTGCTCTCCAGCTGCTAGGGAAAGGGGAGAAATGAATCGCACAGAGCTGAAAAATTTAAATGTTGCTGCAGTCTATTTATCAATCGAATCGTTCAAGTCCCCAGCCTAAATCAACCTGTCTGCAGGCTTTTACTTTCTGCTGGTGCCTTGAGGATTCGAGCAAAGTGAGGTTATTCCAATCGTGTTTCTCAAAGTCTCTGAGTCACCTGTGACAAATTCAGCTGGGATGTTGGTGAAAATGCAGATTCGTGGCCTCTAATCAAGACCCTGAGTGGTCCTGAAAGATGCATTATCACAAGCAATCCCCCCAAAAATAGTTCTAAGCATTCCAAAGTTGCAGAAACACTGTTCTAGGGCTTTGCATCTGATGGAGGAACATTCTTGCCTGTGTATGAATATGTGCCACAAAACAAGATGTTTTTTACATCTCGAAGACACATCTGCTGCTTCGTCCCTACTCCCCAGCGCACTTTACACACCTCCCAAGTTTGTTCTTCCCTCTCTCCTCATGATCAGGCTCATGGTCACATATCTGATGCCCTGCAGAATTCAGTGGAATTTCCTTAGCTGCAAAAACAGTTGACTGTGACAAAGCTTGGGTATAAAGCAGACAAATGTCCCACCAGAAATATGACAAATGATATTCAGGAAGGTCTCACCTTACTGAGGGGTGAAGTTCGAACATCAGGGCATCAGGTGAGCTTTGAGTATAATCAAAACTCATCTTGGAAGCATCTACGGTGGGGGGATGCCCTATGAGAGATTCACACCCACCCTGTATCCTGGTCAGCCCAATAGACCCAGTGTTCCCACCGGTGTTGGAAGAGATGACATTCCTTGGGTTGAGCGCCAGCTGAAAAAGTTGGCATGGCATATGTTCAACACTGGAACCACGCCCCAAAGTCACACAGAAGGAATAGGAGTCACATACCCACCCATCCTCATGACCATTGTACACGGTGATGGCCAGAATCTCCAGCTCCATTTAAAGAGTTGCTTTTTTCTTTTTGAGAAACATGTATGGTTCATTCACCACACACACACGTTCATTCACACGTACAATGCCACTCCACTGAATTTATGACTCTGGATGGCTGTGTAGGCATCTAAATAGCTAGGCAGGGCCCTACCATGTATTAAAATTGCTTGTTTGTCATTCTTAGCAATAAAAGCCTTCATGTTCCAAAGTTTTCATTCAGGAACAACTTGGCCTCCTAAGTAGATTAAGGATCCCATGTGTCTTCCATTAGCAGACACAAAGTTAGCAAATATTAAGCCATTATGCACTGGTAAAGCTTATGGCTTATAAATAAACCGGAATGAGTCCTTTCCTGGCCTCAAAATATCCTTCATTGCATTAGGATTGGAAATAAGCATATGTGTCAAGGTAGGAAAGAAGCAAAAAGTTGGCCTTTTTGCAAAAACATAAAAGCAAATTCATCTTCTTTTCTATATTACTGGTTGGAGTAAAACTTCCTGGGGATTGGTTTCCATAGACATGTCTGCAGAGAATTTTTGTGATTCCATTATGAAAAATGGGGAACATTACCTATTCCCAAAAGGTCAGAAGGGCCTTTCTTTGTTGGTTCACATAAGCTGAAGTCAAGACAAATCACACCTAAGTCGTCATCAACAATGGAAAGACTGTGGCTTTGAAAAGGATATAAACTTGTGGACTTTGACAAATAAATCAAAATAGCCGTTAAAAAGATGTTCAACCAGTGACCAGAGCAACAACAAAATACCGGGGTCTTTTGACTGTCAGATTGAAACAATTAAAAAGATGGATAATATCAAGGTTGGCGAGAGTATGAAGAATTGGATACAAAACAACACTGTTGGTGGAGGAGTAAACTGAGTCTTTGGAAGGCCAATTTGAATACATCTATTAAACTTGAAAATCCATGTGCCCACCCACTCAGCAATTCTATTTCTGAGTATCCTCCCTAGGTACAAGTGTACAAATAGGCACGTGAAACAGTAGCTCTCTTCCCTGGTTACACATTAGAGTCACCTGGGGAGCTTTAAAAACTAACAGTGCCCAGGGCCTACCCTGGATCAGTTAAATTAGAATCTCCAGTGATAGGACCAAGCATTCGTAGGTTTTAGGGCTCTCCAGATGACTCTAACGCAGCCAGGATGTGCAGTGATGTTCACCGCAGCTGGGAAACCATGAAACAACCTAAATGGCCATGGGTGGGAAAATGATTAAGTACCCAGTGGTTTATTCATAGGACGGGACACCACACCACAGTTTAAATATACATCGTCCATCTCCCATACTATGGCTTTAGAAGGCCCCACATGATCTCGCTGCTGCCTCTCTTTATCTCCCAGCACATTGCCCCCTCACTCCTCCACTTCAGCTATACTGAATTCCCCTCTCTTCTTTGAGCAATGTAAGTATGCTCCTGCCACAGGGCCTTTGCACTTGCTGGTCCCTCTACCCCGAATTTTCTTCCTCCTGATACCCAAGTGGCTTGTTCCCATCTATCCTTGAGACGCTTGGTCACCTGTTAGCAGAGCAGTTACCCCTGACCAACTTCTCTAAAATAGCACCCACAGCCCCACCCTTATTACCTTGGTCCTCTTATTCCAACTTTACTTTTCTTCCTAGTACTTACCACTCCTTGCAAAACTGACTGTATAATATATAATTATATGTAACTTATTATATTGACATAAAATTATACATTTTATATATTAATATGCATATAATCATACACTTTTATGGTCTATTTCCTCCTAGTAGGATGAAGACTCCAAAAACATTCTTTTTTATTTGAGAGAGAGAGAGAGCGCAAGCAGGGGAGAAGGGCAGAGGGAGAGGAAAAGAGAATCCTAATCCTAAACAGGCTCCACACTCAGGGCAGATCCCAGTGTGGGGCCCCAATCCCACGACCCTGGGATCATGACCTGATCTGAAATCAAGACTCAAGACATTCAACCGAGCCACACAGGCGCCCCAAAAACATTTTCACTTCTGTCATTGCCCATAATAATAGAGCATAACATTTTACGGTTCTTCCTTTGAAGCTAAACTGTTGGGGTTTGAATCCAGGTTCTGCCTCTAAGTAGCTGTGTGCTCTTGAGCATGTCTTTTAACCAGTCTGTGCCTCAGTTTTCTCATCTGTAAAGTGGGGATAAAACAGCACCTAGCTCACAGGACTGGGAAGATTCAATTGTGTAAAGCACAATGCCTGACACACAGTACTCACTATGTAACTGCTGGGCACTGTCATCACCAACACCTAGAGCAGGGCCTGGTGTGTAAATATTTATTGAGTAAATTAATGAATGAATGTATGTGTGTGTGTAACCCATATCTTACGTATATATGATACATACGTATCATATATAGATATATCATTATCCCATGTATATAAACACACACAAGATGAATTTCTAAGTGCATACTTACAGATTTAAATGTAGAGAAAATCACCTGGAAGATGCACACAAAATGCTAAACAGTACTGCTAACCCTTTAGGAGGAGAATGAGGTTCAGAAATGCTCACAAAGCAGTTTGCTGCATCTGTATCATTTGTGGGTCGGATTTTTTTCTGTTTTTTGTGGGTGGTGGTTGTTGTTGTTGTTTGCATGGGCCAAGTGTAAAATCAAATATGTTTCAGATGTGACATTTCTCCAAAGGAAGCCAGTGCTTATGCAGATATGCTGGCCCAGGTCTGCACTTGTTTAATCAAGGCTGATCCCTACAGAGAACGGAAGCCCTTGGGTGGAGAAGGCCCAGGCCTGCTCTCTCTCTCACTCTTTCTCACTGTCTGTGTGTACCCCACAGAGCCTGAGCGGCCAGCAGTCAGCCGTGAGCATGGAGGACGGACCTCATCCACACACACCCCACCGGAGTTTCTGAGGAATGGACCCTTGACTTCAGACTGTGAGATCTTTTCCTCCAGGACTCTCCAGAGGCAGGTCCCTGGCAAATGAACTTAAAAAAGAAAAAAAAAAAGAAAGAAAGGAAGGAAAAAAAAGTCCAAAATTAAGGAAAACCAAGCAGCACAGACAGATCAGCCATCACAGATTTTTTTTTTTTTTAAAACAAAAAGAAAAACTCAAGTCTCACTGTCTGAGTTTAGTGAAGGCCTCTGTGTCCATGCCTCTTCTGCAGAGATGAGCCTCAGGAAATCTCAGTACTTCTACATGGGGGCTGGGGGTCTACATGCGGGGGGAGAGGGAGGTCCTAGAAGCTGGCGTCCGCCAAGTCGAGCGCAAACATTTGCAGCATGTTTAAAGTTGACAATGGAGCTGAATCTGTGCTTTTTGTCCCCTTTTATTTTTACATGTCATAGCTAGTGGGTCCCACTCCATCAGTTGCTCCCTGCCACAGCCCCCAGAGTCCCCACATCACGCACCAAAGAAAACAAATGAAGGGTCTTTCTGGCCTTTTGTCCTGACCTCAATCTTCCGATGGTCCTCTCCCTTGCTTGTATCCACTGCTGCTCACCTCACTTTTCACTTCAAGACTCTGGAGACTGTACTTAGTGATCAATTCTAGGTACAGGAGCACCTTCCCCATCCCAGTTTTGGGGATAAACTGGCTGTTTACGGAATGTGCTTTATTCAAACCATCCCCGCCCCCCACTCTTTTTTAGCAAGTCTCAGGCAAGGTCTTTGATTTTCCTGGATGCCAACCTGGAAATACCACCCACTGTGTTTCTCTTCTGTCAAACGTAACCCCTTCAGGTGTGAGTGTACTGGCTTAATGATGCCATTATTCTGCCTGCCAGAACTTGCCAACCCAGTGTTTCTCAGATGCAGGGCAAACCACTGGCGGTACAAAAGATCATTTTTAAGTTGTTTATAGACACAACATTAAGTGATGCAAATCACAAAGTATGTTTCCCCTTTTCTATTCTTTCTCAATGCCGATTACAGCAAAGAGAAAGCTTCTGTTTAGTGCTCACGGGTCCTTAACACCTTTTCTGTTACTTTGGCTCTTTTCCCTTCTTCATAAAGGAAGAGCAGGCCTCAGGTTCAAAGTCTTCTGTCTAGATAGAATTTAATAGCAGAGTCCTGTTTTCGTTGTATTTCTTAATTACCTTCCATTTACAGTTTCCCCTTAGGGACGTGATACGTTGTTTCTATTCAAGTAAATTTACTTAAGAAAAATAAGTGGACTCAAAGAAAATATCAAGGGATTAACAGGTGATACGTACATGTGGCAAAAGTAACTTCAAGAACTACTATCAGAAATACAGTGGTAATGAACTTTCCTAAGCAAGAGAAAAGGCAGCTTATTCTAAGTGAATGAACAAGAGGTCGAGAATTAAAACACCTGTGTCCCAAGGCCTTTTTTGCCACTCACAGGCTATGCAAGCTGATTTTTAGGCAAGTTTCTTAGCCTCTCTGTGCCTCGAATTTCTTCATCTGGAAAATGGAAATGAGAATACCTGTCTACATACCTCAGAGTGTCGTTAACAAGAATTAATCGCCATAATAGATGTGAATGCCCCTGGAGGGAGATTCTAAGTGCTATACAAATACAAAGCAGTGTTCTTAGATTACTATGAATCTCAGGCATTTGTTAAAATCCTGGACCCCGGCAAAAAATAAACGTTGATGGGCATCAGATTCCACCTGTCATCTCAGCCGGATGTCTGTCACGAGCCAGCACTTGTCCCAGGAGGAAACTGAATCAGGGCCACGAATTCTCGGCACGCAGAGATCCTAACGTCATTCCAGTATATTGGATCCCGATTTCTGTTTCAGACATCTTGTTTCTTGTTTGTTTGTGTTTGGGTCCCTGATCTTTTACCCAAATCAAATGAAAAGTGTTGCTGAGAGGCAGAATAAAAATGGTTTTAAGTAAGCCTGTTTTCCATGGTGTATAATAAAGTTGTGTTTTCTCGGGGTTCCCAACCTTCTAGAGGGAATGGGTTCCTGGATCCCAGTCTAAGCCTGTAGGGAAGACAGAGAGAGGCCGGGGATGGGGCTGGAGAGGTGTCAACCTAGAACTAACTTAGGCCTGAAATGCCCTTCCAGGAGGCATTGAAAATGTTAGACACTGAAGTCACTAAATAAGGTCCCTGGGCTCCAGAGGGGGTCTGAGTTTTGCTGGGCCTTGGGACCTGGCAGAGAGCTTTCATATTGATAAATTGGGATGATGTTCTCCTCCAGGGCTTCCTGCAAGGCTGAGATCATCCTTGTTCCACTCCAAAGAGCAGTCAGAGGGGCGCCTGGGTGGTTCAGTCGGTAAAGTGTCCGACTTCCGCTCAGGTCATGATCTCGAAGTCTGTGACTTTGAGCCCCGCATCGGGCTCTGTCTGACAGCTCAGAGCCTGGAGCCTGTTCTGGATTCTGTGCCTCCCTCTCTCTCTGCCTCTCCCCCACTCACGCTGTGTGTCTCTCCCTCAAAAAAATAAATAAACATTTTAAAAAAATTGTTTTTAATTAAAAAAAAAAAACAGCTAGAAAAAGGATAGTGCATCAATCAGCCAGGGTACACTTTCGGCAAGACAGTGACCAAAAAAAAAAAAAAAGAAAAAAAAAAAAATGGCTAGAGCAGAGTGGAGTTTACTGGTTCCTCTAACTAACTGCAAATTCCAGAAATAGCTTCAGGCATGGCTGGATCTTGGTGCTCAGCACTAAGAACTTCTACCGGTCTCTCAGCTTCAACTTCCTGAGTTCATTTTGGTTTCATAGCAGCATGCTGGCTGTCAGCAGCTTCAGGCTTCTCCTATCTGCTTAGCAATGCCTGTAGAAATGGTGTGTCTGTCCCCTAACAGCTACAGGGGGGAAAACGTTCAATTCAAAATAATGCAAGGGGCACCTGGGTGGCTTGGTCGGTTAAGCGTCCGACTTCGGCTCAGGTCACGATCTCATGGTCCGTGAGTTCGAGCCCCGCGTCGGGCTCTGTGCTGACGGCTCGGAGCCTGGAGCCTGTTTCAGATTCTGTGTCTCCCTCTCTCTCTCTGACCCTCCCCCGTTCATGCCCTGTCTCTCTCTGTCTCAAAAATAAACGTTAAAAATAATAGTAATAATAATAATGCAAAATTGATTCAGAACCAGAACCAGTCCATCAGTCTGGATACCAGCCATTAACGAACAGGCGTGGCCACCCTCCCAACACAAATTGAATCCGTGGCCAGGGGTGTATGGCACCCTCACTGGCCGCACCTGGCTCACGGTTCAGCCAGTGTAACTGAGGGTGAAGTCAGATCCACCCAAACTTTATGGGTCGAGGGTGGAGGAAAAGGATGGTTTCCCAAAGGAAAACCAAAGTGCTTTTACCAGAAGAAGGAGAGACAGAGCCTAAGCAGAAAAAACAACCACTGTCTGTATTAGGCATGCTGCCTCTTACTATGCCTGCCACAAACAGGCCAAAAGTGATGTAATAGCTTTTCAGACAATTTCCCCACTCTGTTGTCACTCTCATCCACTCCCTTGTCCGATGGCTATTTACAGAGCACCTGTTCACCCATGGGTGAGGCTTTGGAGATTCCAATATGATAAAAAGAGATCCCTGGGAAGGGTTCACAGTGGGGAGCAGGCACATATACGATAATTAGAAGAAAACATTAGGATGCTAGGACAGGCATGAACAGTGTTATGCTGTCACTTGGCGGGAGGGACCGCTGGCTGCACCCGAGAGGGGAGGCCTCAGGGAGCAAATGTCCCTGTCCCACTGCCCCATGCATTGCTAAGGCTGATACGGCTACAGCCCTTGAAGTTGCCCTATCTTTGGCCACAAGTTATGGGCAGAAGCAGATGCAGACATAAAATCGCTGGCCTCAGCTCCTGGATCAGCAAATTATCTCTGGCCTACACCAAGACAGCTGCATTCAGCAAAACAGCATTATGCATGTATCTTGATACGTAACCCTAGATCCAGGCTTCTAAATATAAGAGACAGTTTTGGGCCACTGATTACAAAAAGAAAAAAAAAAATTATTCTAAGACAGCATCCACCTTCATTGCTTACTACCAATCCTTAAAAAATACTCGTGGATGTTGACTATTTGAGCCTGGAGAGTTACCTTATGAAAACAGGCCCCTGAACCCACATACTTTGAATTCCAGTTTTGACGCACGCAAAAAAGAGGCCTAAAGACTAGTCAAGCGTCACCCATCATTTCTGGAGAAGTCCCAGAGAGAAGGAATTCCCTTTCCAATACGGATTTGTTTCTTTATTATTTCTTCCAATAGAGATTTATTTACCGGGTGTCAGGAGAAAGAAGTACAGGGTTGCCTTTGTGCATTTTTGTGGGTCGGGCATCTGCATCTCCCCTGCATTCCCGGTTCCAAACCTCAGGTGAGCGGCCAGGTCAAATCTGTGATGGTCACAACCTCCATCCCTCTTCCAGTCTGAGTGCACAGCTCACCGTCAGACACTGGCTCAGTGAGGTGTCCTGCCATTTAATTTTCCGAAGCTGTCTGCTCCTGACACTGCCACAAGGTGTCAATCCTGCCGGGTGACACGGAATCCCACGCACGAGGACTGGTTGTACTTCAGAGTGAATATATTGACAGGGGCCCAGGAAAGGCCAAATCCTGCCTCTGTGGAGGTAACAAGGGGCTTGAGGACCAGCACAACCCAGGGCCTAACGCAGATCTCAACACCTAGTAGGCAAGGTGAATAAATATTTCTCGAGCCACTACCAAAGCTCATCTAAACGATTACAATAGTCTTCTGATGGGTCTCCCTGGTGTATTGGTTGTTGATTGGTCCTGTAACAAATACTACAAGCTTAGCAACTGGAAAACAACCCACATTTATTGCCTTACCATTTGGGAGGCCAGAAGTCTGAAACAGGTCTCACTGAGCCAAAATCAAGATTCCAGGAGGGTTGTATTCCTTCCTGCAGCTTCCCAGGGAGAATCCATTTCCTTGCCTTCTCCACCTTGTAGATGATACCCACATTCCTCGGCTCCTGGCCTCCTTTCACCTTCAAAGTCAGCAATCACCACTGGACTCTACTTCACATGGCATCTTTCCCATTGTGACTCCTCTGACTTCCTCTTCTCCATTTAAGGACCCTTGTGATTACACTGGGCCGACCCAAGTAATCCAGGCTAATCTTATTTTAAAAGCAGCTGATTAGCATCCTTAATTCCCCTTGCTGTGTATCCTAACAAACTCACAGGTTCCAGAGATTAATCCGGGGACATTTTGGGGTTATTTTTTTCCCACCACACCCTGTTTTCACATTGATCCCCGTCCAGCACTCACAGCAGCCTGGGGTGATCTCGAAACCTGAATTAAACAGAACTACGTCCTTCCTCTGCTGAAACCCAACCCACACAACCAATGGCCTCCCAACGCAACTAAAACTCAAACTTTTAACATGTAACCCTACGTGATCAGACCTTTTTCCCTTTCAGATCTCTCTCCTACCACTTACCCTCCCTCCCTCTGCTGCAGCCCCACACTGGCCTTCTTGCTACTCTCCAAACATGCCAAGATCATTCCTGCCTCGGGGCCTTTGTATGTGCTGTTTGCTCTGCCCATAACACTGATTCCCGGATTTTCTTTTACTCTTCCTCCAAGTCTCGGCTTCTTGGAAAGGGCTGATCTAACCCCCTCCAAAGCAGCCTACAGTCTTCTATTTGCACTATCACACAATCCCCAGGGCGTTACTTCAAGGTCTATCACAATGGAGTTGGATACAGTAATCAACTATATAATTATCATTGAATGTTTGTCTTTCCCGGCAGACTATCAGCCCCTATGAAAGCAGGAACGCTGTTCATCTTTTTCACCCCTGCTTTCACGGTGCCTGGCATATACAAGGTTTTTGGTAAGAATGAATAAATAATGAAAGAGAATAGAGGGTGTGGAAGGAAGGAAGGAAGGAAGGAAGGAAGGAAGGAAGGAAGGAAGGAAGGAAGGAAGGAAGGAAGGAGGAAGGGCAAAAGAAGAGAAGAGGAAGAATATAGCTGGAAAACTTAAGGAACTAAGAAGAGATTTCAGCAGATCCTTAGTGCTGGGAGGCACAGTTTGGAGTTAAAGTTCCAACAGATTAGAGAAGCCTGGGAACCCCTCAGTCTTTCATTGAAACTCAAGAGGAGTCACACATTAGTAGTAAAGATCACATCAAAGGACTGAAGTCTGGAACACACAAAACCAAAACAGACCCACCCAAAAGAAGTCTAAAATCATGCCTCCATTGGATAAAGAAGAGTCATCAGTAATTTCCCTGTCAGATAAATCAAAATCAAAACCCAATACTTTTCTGAGGCAGATAACAGAACCCCAGTTCTCTGCAATATATCATACGCAACGTGCGGCATGAAATTTTAAAATTACTGAACATGTGAAGCAGCAAAAAAAAGCATTATCATCAATAGAAGAAACAGTGAGTAGAAACAGACCCAAAGATACTGCAGATGTTGAAATAAGTAGTCAAATGCATTAAAATAAAGGCAATAAAAAAGCGAAAGGATCTAGAAGAAAAGGTTAATATAATGAGTAAAGAGATGGAGAATTTCAGGAGAGATATGGAAAGTAAGAAAAACTAGAAATCCTAGATCAGAAAATTACAAAATTCTGAAACAAAATTTGAAAATTTTGAAAATTCTGAAACAAAATGTTTGTATGATGGTACCAGTATATTGGACAACACAGAAGAAAAGATCAGTGAACTCGAGGACAGGTCAATAAAAATTATTCAAACTGAAGCACAGCAAAAATAAAGCTTCAGCAACTTATAGAAGAATATCAAGCATCCTACCATAAATGTAACTTGGTTCCCAAAAGAGGAGGAGAGAAAGAGACAATGGAGCGGTAAAAAAATTTTTTAAAGAAATACTGACTTGGGACACCTGTGTGGCTCAGTTAGCTGAGCGCCCAACTCTTGATTTTGGCTCAGATCATGATCCCAGGGTGGTGGATCCAGCCCTGTGTCAGGCTGTGTACTGAGCATGGAACCTGCTTAAGACTCTCTCTCCTTCTCCCTCTTCCCCTCTCGCCAGCTTGTGCTCTCTCACTCTCTAAAATTAAAAAAAAAAAAAAAAAAAATACTGACTTAAAATTTTCCAAATGTTATTAAAAATATCAGCCCACATGTTAAAGAAGCTCAAAAAAACCCTTAACTGGAAATATTCAAGGAAAACCAAATTGCTGGAAACCAAAGTTAAAGAAAATAAATAAAAAACCAGGGGGGTGGGGGGGAGGGGTGAATCGATTACATACACAGAAACAATAGTGAAAATAACTGACTTCTCATCAGAAACAATGGGATACAGGATACACTGGAATGACGACTATAAAATAAACAACTGTTGGCGCACCTGGGTGGCTCTGTCGGTTGAGCCGCCGACTTCAGCTCAGGTCATGATCTCACAGTCCGTGAGTTCGAGCCCCGCATCAGGCTCTGTGCTGACGAGCGCCACATCGGGCTCAGATCCTGGAGCTGCTTCTGATTCTGTGTCTCCCTCTCTCTCTGTTCCTCCCCTGATCACACTCTCTTTCTCTCTGCCCCTCCCATGCCCGTGCTCTCTTTCTCTCTCCCCAAAATAAATAAATATTAAAAAATAATAACAATAAATAAACAACTGTCAACCTCCAAGTGAAAATATCCTTTAAATAGGAAATGAAATAAAGACATTTTTCAGCCAAACCAAACAAAGCTTAGAGAGTTGGTTTCCAGCAGAAATGAACCACAAAAAATGCTAAAGGAATTTCCTTTAGCATGAAGGTAGGGAAAGCCAGATGGAAATCAGTACCTATGGGAAAAAAAACAAAAAGTTCTGGAAATGTAGAATGTGTGAATAAATAGAAAAGACCATAATCTTCACCAGAATCTCAACATGACTTTTTGCAGAAACCAATCAGCTGAGTCTAAAATTTAGATGCCATAGCAAAAGACCTAGAGTAGCTGAAACAATCTGGAAAAAAAAGAGCAAAGTTGTAGGACTCACACTGCCTGATTTCACGACTTACTATAAAGCTACAGTTATCAAGAAGGTGTGACATCGGTGAGATAAGACAGACATGGAGATGAATGGAATAAGGAACATGTATGGTCAATGGATTTTTGACAAAAGTGCAAACGCTGGGGTGCCTGGGTGGCTCAGTCAGTTAAACGTCTAACTTGATTTTGGCTCAAGTCATGATCCACAGTTTGTGAGTTCAAGCCCTGCATCAGGGATTCTCTGTCTCTCTCTCCCTCTCTCTCTTTGCCCCTCCCCTCCCAAAATAAAAAAATAAATAAACTTTAAAAACAATGCAAAAGCAATTCAATGGGGAGAAAATAATGTTTTCAACATGTGATGGCGGAACAGTCTGACCTCCATACGCCAAAAAAATGAACCTCAACCCATACCTCACATGGTAATATAAACTGACTCAAAATAGGTCATAGATCTAAACACAAACCCTGAGGGGCACCTGGGTGGCTCAGTTGGTTAAGCGTTCAGTTCATGATCTCTCAGTTCGTAGGTTCAAGCCCCACATTGCACTCTGTGCTGACGGCTCAGCCTGCTTCGGATTCTGGGTCTCCCTCTCTCTCTGTTCCTCCCCTGATCACACACACACACACACACTCTCTCTCTCTCTCAAAAATAAAGATGAAAAAAAAATTTTTTAATAAAAACATAAAACCTGAAATGATAAAACTTCTGAAGAAAATATAGGAGAATATAGGGTAACTAGAACCTTTGAACACTGCTGGTGGAAATATAAACTGGTGCAGCCATAATGAAAACAGTACGGCAGCTCCTCCAAAAAATAAAAACAGAATTACCATATGACTCAGCAATTCCACTTGGGGGTATATACCAAAAAGAACTGGAAGGGGACTCAAAGAGGTATTTGCACTCTGATGTTCATAGCAGCAATACTCGTACGAGCCACGATGTGGAAGCAACTCAGGTCGATGGGCGAATGAACATACAAATGCGGTGTATACACATAATAGGATACTACTCAGCCTTAAACAAAAAGGAAATTCTGAGCCAACTTACAACATGAATGCGCCATGAAGACGCTATGCTAAGTGAAATAAGCCAGTCACTAAAGGACAAATGATGTGATTCACTTATAGGAAGTAGTCAAATTCAGAGGCAGAAAATAGAACAGTAGTTGCCAGGGGCTGGGGGGAAAGAGGGAGTAGGAAGTTATGGTTTTAATAAGTATAAAGTTTCAGTTTTGCAAGAGAAAAGAGCTCTGGAGATTAAATGGTGGTGACAATTTTGCAACAATGCGAATGCACTAATGCCACCGAACTGTACCCTTAAAAATGATTAAAATGGTTCTTACACCATCCACAAAAATAAACTCAAAATGGATGAAAGACCTAAATGTAAGACAGGAGGCCATCAAAATCCTAGAGGAGAAAGCAGGCAAAAACCTCTCTGACCTCAGTCACAGCAACTTCTTACTCAACATGTCTCTGGAGGCAAGGGAAACAAAAGTGAAAATGAATTACTGGGATCTCAGCAAGATAAAAAAGCTTCTGCACAGCGAAGGAAACAATCGGCAAAACTAAAAGGCAACCAACAGAATGGAAGAAGATATTTGCAAAGGGCTAGTATCCAAAATCTATAAAGAACTTATCAAACTCAACACTCAAAAAACAAATAATCCAGTGAAGAAATGGGCAAAAGACATGAATAGACACTTCTCCAAAGAAGACATCCAGATGTCAAACAGACACATGAAAAGATGCTCAACATCACTCACCATCAGGCAAATACAAATTAAAACCACAATGAGATACCACCTCGCACAGTCAGAACGGCTAAAATTAATTCAGGCAACAACAGATGTTGGCGAGGATGCAAAGAAAGAGGATGTCTTTTGCACTGCTGGTGGGAAGGCAAACTGGTGCAGCCACTCTGGAAAACAGTATGGAGGTTCCTCAAAAAATTAAAAATAGAACTGCCCTATGACCCAGCAATTGCATTACTAGGCATTTATCCAAGGGATACAGGTGTGCTGCTTCGAAGGGGCACATGCACCCCAATGTTTATAAGCAGCTCTACTGACAATAGCCAAAGTATGGAAAGAACCCAAATGGCCATCGATGGATGAATGGATAAAGATGTGGTATATATGTACAATGGAGTATTACTCAGCAATCAAAAAGAATGAAATCTTGCCATTTGCAACAACATGGATGGAACTAGAGGGTATTGTGCTAAGTGAAATTAGTCAGAGAAAGACAAATATCATATGACTTCACTCATATGTGGAATTTAAGATACAAAACAGATGAACATAAGGGAAGGGAAGCAAAAATAATATAAAAACAGGGAGGGGGATAAGGAAAGCACAAATAATATAAAAACAAGGAGGGGGACAAAACATAAGAGACTCTTAAATACAGAGAACAAACTGAGGGTTGCCGGAGGGGTTGTGGGTGGGGGAATAGGCTAAATGGGCAAGGGGCATTAAGGAAGACACTTGTTGGGATGAGCACTGGGTGTTATACAAGGGGATGAATCACTGGAATCTACTCCTGAAATCATTATTGCACTATATGCTAACTTGTATGCAAATTAAAAATTAATTAATTTTTTTTTTTAAGTTAAAAACAGAGGGGCGCCTGGGTGGCTCAGTCGGTTAAGTGTCCAACTTCGGCTCAGGTCATGATCTCACCTTTTGTGAGTTCAGGCCCCGCACCGGGCTCTGTGCTGACGGCTCAGAGCCTAGAGCCTGCTTCAGATTCTGTGTCTCCCTCTCTGTCTCTGCCCCTTCCCCGCTTGTGCTCTCTCTCTGTCTCTCTCTCTCTCTCAAAAATAAATAAACATTAAAAGTTAAAAACATAATTACCATATGATCCAGCAATTGCACTACTGGGTATTTACCCACGGAAAGTGGAAACAGTAATTTGAAAAGATATATGCACTCCTCTGCTAATTGCAGAATTATTTACAATAGCCAAGATATGGAAATAACCCAAGTGTGCATTGATAGATGAATTAATAAAGAAGTTATGGTATATATAAGTTATAATTCTAAGCGAAATATGTCAAAGAAAGACAAATGCTGTATGATTTCACTCACATGTGGAATTTAAGAAGCAAAAGAACCAATAAAGTGAGAAGTACAAAAATTTTTTTAAATGATTAAGACGGTAAATTTTATTTTATTTATATGTATTCATCATGTTTTTCATTTTCTTTTTTTAAGTTAATTAATTTATTTATTTAGTAATCTCTACACCCACCATGGGCTCAAACTCACAACCCCGAGATCAAGTCACATGCTCTACCTACTGAGCCAGTCAGGTGCCCCATGTTCTTTATTTTCTATACTTTATGATGTTTTGACATCTTGGGCCCTCAGTGACTGGGAAGAGACTGCACCTCCCAAGATTAACTGATTTCTACTGGTAGTAAATGACTTGCCTGGAATCTGCAATGCAACCAATCCACAGCCCATACTCTGAAGCACATTCTCCATCTGGCTTTTAGACTCCAGCAGGCAAAATCTCTCTGCCCTAATCACCCCAGGGCCCAGTACCAGACAACCAGGGACCATCCCTATAGCCCAGGACCCAACGAAACCACAAGAAGGGCTTTTTGCACATGCTCTCCCCTCACCCTCTCTACCTGTGGCCAGCCTGACTGGCGTGGCATATCCCCTCCTCTTGGGAACTGAGACTCATAAACTATCTTTTCAATGGCCATCATCTCCTGATCTGTTGACCTAACCATACATGAATAAGTCCAAAATCCTGGGTACGTTTTATAGCAGCATATTGTATATTTTTGTGTATTTTATTTATTTAACTTACTTATTTGCATATTATTGTATATTTTTAAAAAATAAGTAATTGTTAAGAGTATTGAGAAAGACTGACATATCAATTATGATACATCTATCCTACCTTAGTTTGGTATGGTAGCTAGGGGTGAAGACGGAAGAGTCCAGTTTCCTGCATCTAAATCCTGGCTCTACCACTTACAAGCTCTGTGAGGTTGGGCAAATTACTTATCCACTGTGCCTCAGTTTTTTCATCTGTAAAGTGGGGGTAATGATAGAATGCACCTCTTATGGCTTTGTGAGGGTTCAATGGATTCAAACAAGGGCAGTACCAGGTATACAGTAAGGACTCTATAAATGTTAACTATTATTGTTATAGACTCTGCAGCCATTTAAAAAATGAGGGAGATCTGTATGTGCTGACATGGAAAAAGACACTAAGGGGGAAAAAGTCCCCACTGTGTCAATTTTTTTTAAAAGGAAAGTGATATAAGCAAATACTTCTTCTGGAAAAGGTTATATAGTTATAACAAAATATGCCCCCCAAAAGCATACTAGAAACTCTCAACCGGTTATTTTGAGGAGAAGGAAATAGAGCTCTAGTAGAAGGTGTGAGGGGAACTTTTGTATTTTATTCAGTATCTCCTATATTACTTGATGTTTTTACCATGTTCGTTCATACTTAAAAATAGACATTCAACTTTTTGGAAGACCATGGGAATATTTCTCAATGTTCTTCATTGCCACCTAGGGGGTTCTGGAGGTATTGCCTGCCATAATCATGGTCATTTGTTTAAACTTAACTATTTTAATAAGTGATACCACCTTCTGAATTTAGTATCTTACACCAAGCAATTCATAGCCTCCAACTTCCACTAATGAGTTTTGCAACAATAATGAACACAGATCCATATTTATAAAAGTCAATAGATGCTAAAAAAACAAAAACAAAACAAAAAGAAAAACAAACAAACAAACAAAAAAACCCACCTTGTTTGATCTACTTCACTGAAAGATTCTGGCTTCATGTTATAATCTTGATCGGCCTGAACCACCGGCCCCACCCAAATGATCTCACCCTGTACCCAGTTATCTGTCCATAATGCCTGAATTTCTACATCAACATGGTTGCCTGACTTTGAATATTGGTTCCATGACTTCCTATCTGTGTGACCTTGAGCAAGTCACTTCACCTCTTGGCTTCAGTTTCTTCTGTAAAATACAAATGATAATAATAATAGTCCCTTAAAGGATTCTTGGGAGCATTATGAGTTGATATATCAAGCACAATGCCACTCACATAATAGAGTTTGATAAACAATTTTCACTGGTAACACCTACAGTCTTCAAATTTCAACGTGACGCTTCTGCCAGGAAGCCTTCCCTGATTGGCTCACATTCCCCTCATAGATCACATTTCTCCTATGTAGCGTTTGTCACAGATGACTGTTGAATGATTGTATGATAAATGTCCATCTTCTCTAAGAGGATCACAAGCCCCATTAGCACAGAGCCTGGGTCTGGTTTTACCCACCATTCTCTAGCCCCAGCATCTACCACAGGGCCTGGCAGATAGTTTGTGCCACACACAATTATTGATAAAGAAATGAACTAATGAGGTTAGAAAGCTGAAGGCCTCTAAAATACTAAACGTTAACTAGAACAGATGTCACAGACTGGTTAGGTTCCGACGGGCTGCACAGGAGGCCTGGACTTGAAGGATCATCCAAGGATAAACAAGACAACTCTCACCTTTGTCCTAGGACTTGCCCTGTTTCTTCAGTCGAGGTGAAATTCATATAACATATATAATAATTAATCATGTTAAAGTGTACAATTCAGTGGTATTTAGTACAGTCACAGTGTCCTGGAACCACCAACTATATTAAGTCCTGAAACATTTTCATCACGCCAAAAAAAAAACCCAATAACCATTAAGCAGACACTCCCCATTCCCTCTTAGCCCAGCCCCTGGCAACCACCAATCTGCTTTCCATTTTTATGGATTTACCTATTACGGATATTTCGTATGATGGAATCCTACATACACGTGGCCTTTCGTGGCTGATGTCTTCCACTTAGCATAATGTTTTCAAGGTTCATCCACTGTTAACAGTGTGTCTACAACTGACCGCCTGGTTAACAGCAAAAGCCTCAAGGCATTTACAACCGCCCCCCCCCCCCCTTAGTCTACGTCTACCAAATCCAAAGCGACTCTCACAGAGGCTGCGCTTGCTGCCCTCTGAGTCCTGAGGAAGGCCCACCAAGGCCCTCAGCAGCTCCGGGCCACGACCCCAGGGCTGGAGCCCTCTAGCCAGCAGGCGGGAGGCTGGGCTGAAGCCCAGGGGGCAGGGATGGCCCTGCGGAGGCAGCCCTGCGCCCTCGGCGGCCCCTTCTCCTGGCGCGGAAGTCAGGGGCTGCACCAGACACGGTCCCAACCCCACGGCCTCGCAAGGCCAAGCACTCACGTGTCGCCGCAGCTCCCGGACGCTCATCAACTGGTGCTGCACCTCCAGGTAGATGGGGCAGCTGTACAGCGCCTGCAGGCCCACCAGGGCGCGAGGGAAGGGGGGGGCCGGCCAACCCTGCTTTCCCGGCCTAACCCGTCGCCCCAGTCCCAGCCCGCCTATTGGTGGATTAAAAAAAAACGTAGGTCGAAAGTTATACCCGGATTTTCACCTGGGAGGGGTAGAGGGCGGGGCTCCTAACCCCAGTGGTTCAAGGGTCAATTGCACTTCTCCTTTTTAGGCCTGGGTAATATTCCATTGTGTGGAATATTCCAGTTTATCCACTCATACCTTGATGGATATTTGCATTACTTTCACCTTTTGGCTGTTGTGAAGGGTGCTCTCCAATCCTGTTTTTGTTTTTTCTTTAAGCCCGCATGGAATGTCAGATCATGAAGACTGAAATAGCAGTGTCCTGTCAGCCACGAACTTGTATAATTCAGCAAGCCATTTTGCCTCCTCTGCTGTAACCCAAGAGGTTCAACCAGGATTTTTGTGCAAGTAATTTATTTGGAAGGTGATTCCGAGTGTTTATTTAGGAGATGATCCTGAGAAGTGACAAAGGAAAGAGAGGAAGGAAGCCAACAAGTTTAGTGTACCTTTATGATCAAGTTAACTGTGTTGGGCATAAATTGGTTCAGTTCCACTGGGGACCTCTGTAGTGGACACAGTATGGAACATATCTTAGAAATGTTCCACCCACTGGCCAAGGAGCTGCAATATCTATCCACTAACTACTGTCTGTCACTGCTGAGGACCGCTCACAAACTATCCACTGTGTGGCCCCTCTGGTCTCCCCCATGTGCATGCCAAGAATGCTCTAGAAGGCCCTCAGATAGAGTCACATGTGCTTACGGTAGGAAACTTTGGGCATACACAGAAGGATGCACGCAGATTGCAGATGGGACGCAGGGGTCATCAACTAGGCATGTTAGAGGGCTTATCAAACTCATCCTCAGATCCCTAGGAGCTCACGTTTTAATGAGACAAATACAGATTTCTTTTTATTTTTTTCACCTTCGGTGAATCTATGCATGAAAACTGCTTTAGTTTGTCAGTCATCTTCTTGGGAAAGGGAAGAGATATCCATCCTTTTCTCCTCCATTCCTTCAAAGCTTCTTGATAGAGAGTAGATTCGGAGTGAACTTTATTAAGACAGATGTGTTACCAGGGTGACTGGGTGGCTGGGTTAAGGGGCCGACTTCAGCTCAGGTCATGATCTCGCCATTTGTGGGTTTGAGCCCTGTGTCAGGCTCTGTGCTGACAGCTCAGAGACTGGAGCCTGTTTCAGATTCTGTCTGTCTGTCTGTCTCTCTCTCTGCCCCTCCCTCTCTCTCTACCTCTCCCCTACTCATGCTCTGTCTCTCTCTCTCTCAAAAAATGAATAAACATTTAAAAAAAAAAGCAGATGTGATACCTTGAGCTGGGCGCTTCTCACCTTGAGGTCTCAGTTTACTCTGTAAGGGAAGCTATTTCTTTAAAAATATTTAAAAAAATTTTTTTTATTGAAAATAAGACAAAGATACAGGAAACCACACAAAAGTGTGGCTTAGTGAATTATTATAAGGCAAATGCTTTAATAACCACTACCCAGATCAAGAAATAGAATTTTGCCAGATATATCACAAGTCACAAAATGAGACTGTCTGCCAGTTAATGTCTCTTCCCTGGAAGTCTACACTTATAAAATTTACAATTCTGTATTTTTATAATCAGTTGATTTCTAAAATTCAGCCCTACCCCTAAATTCTATGATATTATAAAATGTATATCAATCATTATGTGAATAAGATAACATTACTCCCATACCCAAACCCTCCCATGAATTCCCACTGACTTTGAATAAAATCCAGAAAGTTCCACTGTGACTACCAAGCCCCAAAAGGATCAAGCCTTTCCTCCTGCTTTCCAACACACTCCCAAATCACCTCTATGTTTCTGCGGCATGAAAAACTCATACCCACCTCAGGGCCTTTGCACTTGCATTGTCCCTCTGCCTGAAACCTCTTCCCAAACTATTTTCTCATCTGACTCTCTCTTGTCAGTAAGGTCTCAGCTTAACTGTGACGTCCTCAGGGAGGTCCTCCATGACCACCTTATCTAAAGTAGTACCCAGTCTCTCTCTCACGTAATTTCATTAGTTTCCTACATAGAAGTAATCACTCTGAAATTATCCAGCTTATGTATGTTTGCATATTCGATTATGTATCTATTGCTACACAGGGCCCTTCAGCTTTGCAAAAGGATTAACACTACTTTTCCTGTCATTCCTTTATCCACAGCACCTAAAACAAAGCCTGGCATAAATTGGCTCTACACAAATACTTGTGGACCGAATACCATGGAATGAGTTCATTTTACTTCTGAGCCAATGACTATCTCTCTGTCACAATGACAGTTGTATCTCGGTGGAGAGAGAACATGGGGTCATCTACCAAGAAAAGACAGACAAGTCTGCCAACATTGTGTTATTTACATCGGTGAGGTGAATTTCAGAAGGTCTGGTGGAAATCCAGGTAGGCCAGCTTACAACTCTATCTCAACAGCTCACACACACTGCAGTCTGTCTTAGATAAGGCTGCTATTAAAAAAAAAATGCCGCAGAATGAATGGCTTAAACAACAGAAATTTACTTTCCCAGAGTTCTGGAAACTGGAAAGTCCAAGATCAAGGTTCTGGCAGGATTCGAGTTCTGGTGAGAGCTCGCTTCCTGGTTTGCAGATGGCCTCCCATGGCCTTTCTTCTGAGTTTGCACGAAAAGAAAATGGGGACCGGGGAGATCTGGGACCCATGCTTTCACTGGGTTATCTTATCTGAGCCAGAGCAGCAGTCTTGAAACTTTCTTCATGCATAACAGCACCTGCATAGCCAGATAAAGGGTCCACAGCTTATGTGTTCATGAGCTCACCGTCCTCATGTCCATGGCCCTCCTCACAGCCTAGCGTGAGCAAGAAAGCTCAAAGAATGCATTCTGGGTTATCCTCTGGCCTGGCTTAAGTCCCTTCTGGGCCAGTAGAACCCTTTTGCCTACCCGAATTATTGCCTTTCCGGGAGTCTGTTTCCACCTTTACTCTGTGGATTCCTTTGGAGCTGGAATCATGGCTTATTTTTGTCTTATAAAATCTGTTTTTAAAATACAAAAGTAGTACATCCTCACAGGAGAAAAATTTCAAACAATAATTGAAAAAGAGAAAGTCCCCTTTCGATCTGCTCCTGTTTCCAAACCCACTCCTCTCCCCAGGTGGGACCACTATTAACATTGTGTTGTATATATTTCCAGAACTTTCCATTCACAAGAATAATGATGCCAATAAAAGTGCTAATGTTTGTTGAATGTTTACTGAGTCAGGTGCTATGCTAAGCACTTTCTGTGCATGTTCTCAATTAATTCACAAAACAAGCCTATAAGGTCGGTGTTATTTAATTTCCTATTTCACAAAAGAGGAAACCAAGGTGGCAGTTACAAAGTGGTAAAGCCAGAATTTAAACCCAGGCTAACTTCAGGGCTCATGCTCTTAACCTCTATTGTTCTGCCACTTGCTTTGGGATTTGGAATGTCATAGACACTTCTCCATATTTACCCACAGAATTCTATTTCCTCCTTTTTTATTTTTATTTAATTAAAAAAATTTTTTTAATGTTTATTTATTTTTGAGACAGAGAGAGACAGAGCATGAGCAGGGAAGGGCAGAGAGAGAGGGAGACACAGAATGTGAAGCAGGCTCCAGGCTCTGAGCTGTCAGCACAGAGCCCAACGCAGGGCTCCAACTCACGGACTGTGAGATCATGACCTGAGCCAAAGTCGGACGCTTAACCGACTGAGCCACCCAGGCGCCCCATATTTCCTCCTTTTTTAAAGTTGCTCATTATTCTATAAAATGAATTTTAAAAATTCATTTTGTCATTCTATTGCCACACCTTTTCAAATTTTGCAGTTTTTTATTTCCTTATTTCATCAAATCTAACATTCCATTGATTGTAAGGAGCACCCAGTTTCAGAGATTAAAATGTGAAATAAAATGTGCATCCTTAAAAAACATGTGCGTCTTAGAATTAATGTAATATGGCATTAGAGACCCTGTGGCAGATGGACATGCTTCCATATAATTTGCATGTGTATATTTCTACAGAAGTTCCCTGGAAGTAAAATTGTGCACTAAGATGAAGGTACATTTTTTATTTTGATGGATACTATCGAATCTCCCAGGAGACCATTTACTTGTTAGTCATCTGCCTACTATTAGCACAATGCCTGGCACTTTGTAGGTATCAAATAAATGTTTGTTCAGTAGACAAAATGCATGACCTAGCCCAGCAAATGCAAAGCATTTTGAGATAATCACATGCGAAACAAAATACAAAACCAAAAACCTCACCACCACCAAAAAAAAAACCATGACAGTGACTGATAGATTAGCATATTTTAGGACCACAAGTGTATACACTTTTGCTAAAGCACTGGCCACGATGTGACAATCGTTAATAAATTAATTAATTTTATGCAGAATGATGTGTCCAAAGTGATTATAAAATATCTTACAAAATTATCTATCAAAAGGCTGTGCAATTTTTTAAAAAATACACTCGTAACTAGCATTTTATAATGCCCAAACCTACTAGTCTTGAGAAATTTCCTGAGATCTTATGGTCTGTCATTTTCTCAAACACCTGCAAGACTACTTGCATCAAAATCACCTGGAGTTCATATTAAAATGCAGACTCTACTCCAGAGCCTACTTCGGAATCATAATTTCCAGGGAATAGGACCGGGGAATCTGCATTTTATTCAGGCAGTGCTTCTAAGGCACACAAAAAGCGTGTGAGCTAGAGCATTAACCAGCTTTAATAGTATGAGTCTCTTAATTAGATTAACACTTTAAATGATCTCTTTGGCTGTCGAGTGCAGGATCAACAGGAAGTGGGTAAAGATACCTAAAATAGCTAATGGCATCACTCATTCCAGAGCAGGGAAAGCGGCCCAGACCGCCCTCGCGCTGGCACGCCCCCTGCCGGCCTTCCGCAGTCTCGTCCTGACTCCGGCCGCAGCAGCTCACTGCGACTGCGCGCCCCGAGGCCCCTGGAGCCTCCTTTGGGTGTGGCTGCCGCGCAGATCCAGACCGGAAGCGGAAGTGAGGTCGAGTTAGCCTAAGGCGCTTCGCCCGCTGCTCCCGCCCCCACCCCCTATCGCAACCGACTCTCAGACGCGCCGGAAGCGGAAGTTACCAGGAGGTGGGGGAGTTGTTGGGAAAGTGTCGAGCTTATTTTCGGGCTTCCTGAGTAACGCGGGCTTGTGAAACGGCCGGTCCGTCCCGCACGCCTCAAACGGTTACCGGCCCGGAGCCCTCTCCCGAGCGGTGTGGTACTCGGGGCTCCGACTGTTTCCCCAGGGTCCTTGTGACCCGTTAGTTGCGGGAGTCTCCTGCCCCTTCCCTGGAGTGAGGCCCCGTCCGGCTTCCCGGTGTCCCCGCAGACCCCCGCCATGGGCAACACGAGCAGCGAGCGGGCCGCGCTGGAGCGGCAGGGCGGCCACAAGACGCCGCGGAGGGACAGCTCCGGGGGCGCCAAGGACGGGGACAGGCCCAAGATCCTGATGGACAGCCCCGAGGACGCCGACCTCTTCCACTCCGAGGAAATCAAGGTGAGGGGGTGGGGGAATCCGGCTCCCCTTGATTAATGTTGAGGGGAGAAACCCCCTATTAGATTCCCCGCCACGTCCTCTCAGAAACTTCGTAAGCGGGAGGGAGGAGATACTTAATTCTATTCACTTAAAAGCCAGATGGCCCTGTAAGAGCCCTCTTCGCAGTCCAGGAACCTGTGTCTAATTACCGAAGAGAAAGTCACCCCGAGGGAGGAGGAACTAACTTCGTTTAACATCATTAAGGAGAAAGCAGCTCTGGGACAGCGTTTCAAATTCTTAATTAATTAAGATCGTTGAGCTAGCAGCAGGTGAGCCCCGGTCGCTGCTTTCCCCTTAGGTATAATTAGTTTCACAGCCTTGAGAGATCTTTCCTCACCTTTACGGAGACGGGCCCTTTTTGTCGGAGCTGGTTTTGCAGTTTATTGTCGATTTTGGAGAGAACCCGGCGCACACGTGCAAGCTGAAAACAGAGTTACCCAGCTGACTGCAGTTGCCAGAGGCGTTTAGTTCTCCCTGAACTTGTGGTTCCCCCGGCTTCTTTAGAGCAGACTCAGAAAAGGAATTGGACTTCTGGAGGTCAGTAGGTGAGTGAAGTGTCAGTCTGAAAAGGGGGCAGCCAGCTGCTACTCAACCTTCTCTCTCCTCTCGTGTAAAAATATGACATGATATTTTAAACAGACCAAAGCAGACATTTTTAAAAACATTTTTTAATGTTTATTTTTGAGAGAGAGAGAGCGTGAGTGGGGGAGTAGCAGAGAGAGGGAGACAGAATCCGAAGCAGGCTCCAGGCTTTGAGCTGTCAGCACAGAGCCTGATGTGGGGCTCGAACCCATGAACCGTGAGATCATGACCTGAGCCGAAGTCGGACGCTCAACTGACTGAGCCACCCAGGCGCCCCAAAGCAGACATTTTTGCAGACCACATTTGGACATCCTAACTGTAGTCTGCTTTCATTCATCAAAACTTTAAAGATGAGCTTTGACTCCTGGTTCAGCCATATTCCTGCAAACCGCCTGATGGGGTGTGGTGTTTCCAGCTGCAGGGCCCAGTCCAAGGACACTTAGTGGTTCTGGCAGCTGAAAAGTATGTGGTATAGCCTAAAAAAGGAAGAACGGATCCCTTAAGGACAGGGCAACAGAGCAGGCTTGGGAAAAATGGGGTCTCCCCAGGCCCGGCATGCTCTCTGTTAGTATCCAGTTGCGTATTCATCATCATTGCCCATTGGGCTAGTTGCCTGGCGACTCATTCCACCTTTACTCATATTTTTTTCTCAGATGTTGGGCTAGGTGATCACATTATTTTAAATCCTCACTTGGATCTTGACTTTGAGTCCAACTCAAAAAGAGCCTGCTCTTCCTGGGCGTTAAGTCCTGTGATTTGCACTTGCTTTCTGAAATTGTGCATTCCCGGGGAGCTGTGTGCAAAGTGAACTTTGAAATCCTGGTTCTCCAAAGACTTGACATCCCTTCCCCCAGAAATCATCGCGGCCCAAGGACGGCTGTTTAAGACACCACAAGAACCAAACTCCTTTCTTCAAGGAGTAACTTGTGGTTCTGCTGCTGCTGCAAAGCTCCTATAAGAAATATTTAGCATACAGAGGATCTGTGGAGAATGATTTTAAATAGTGTCCATTATCATTTCCTGAGACGTTACTGAGATGATGTAGCAGAGACACTGAATTGAATGCCCTAGACCCCTAAAAAAGTCATGGATTATTTTAGTACACTAGTTCACCCTGTTGGCCGTGGTTATCACTTCCTCATTGGCAAGTGATTTTCCAGTCTGTTATTCTTTAATCTTTAGATCTTGTTAAATCTTAAAGAATGCAGGCTCATTTAAGATAAGCTCCAGTCAGTATTCAAAATGAAGATATTAGAAACTTGCTCAATGGCACCTTTTTTTTTTTTTTAAAGAAATTACAGCGCTTTTTTTTTTTTTTTTTTTAATTATTTACTTTGAGAGAAAGCGAAAGTCTAGGAGGGACTGAGAGAGGAGAGAGCGAGAATCCTAAGCAGGCTCCGAGCTGTCAGCACAGAGCCCAACACAGGGCTTGAACCCACAAACCATGAGATCATAGAGCCTGAGCCAAAGTTGGACGCTCAACCAACTGAGCCACCCAGGTGCCCCTGCTCAATGACATCTTTAAAGGTCTCTCCCAGCCTGGAACTCCTGCTCTTTTAATGTCTTTGGCTTCTGACTAGGAAATGTGTAAAAGGATCTAAAACCACATATATTTCAACCAGAGTTGGCTGTGTTTATTTCTCCCTTATTTTGGAATACCTCAGTTACACATTACTTCCCGTGCCTGAAGTTATTGTTTGCCATAAGGAGGGTCAGTCTTTGTCTTACCTTTTTCTCCCCGGTGCCTGGATAGCACTTTGTGAATATTTTTTCCCTTAGAATCTGGATTTGTGAGCTTCAAGTTGACAGCTCTGGAATTGTCTCTAATAAATTTTCACATACTTCGAATCTTGTTAATTCAGGGAAGAAAATGACATTTGTCAAGCTAGTCTTGAATTCATTGTACCCGCTTCCAAGTGAGTTCTGTAGTTTCTCCTAAAATTTTGATGTAGATCTCTTTAAAAACAATATTAACAGCTTGTAATTATTAAGTACTTACTACATGTCAGACATTAATGCAGAGCATTTTACACGGACTGTCTCAGTCTTTCACAACAACCTTAAGAAATAGTTGTTTTTGTTATTTTAATCTTGCAGTGGGGAAACCAAGGCAGAGCTGTTAGTTAATGAGTTTGAAAATGAACCTAAGTAGTCATCACTGCCTCTTTTTTAGAAGACTAGACAGGGTAACTGTGTGTTGCAGGGAGCCCACTGATGGCTTCCTGTCCCTGAGTAAACTGTTCCCTTTCTAGGCTCCAGAGAAGGAAGAATTCCTGGCTTGGCAGCATGATCTGGAAGTGAATGATAAAGCCCCTGCCCAGGCTCGGCCAACAGTATTTCGATGGACGGGAGGCGGAAAGGAAGTTTACTTATCCGGGTCCTTCAACAACTGGAGTAAACTTCCTCTCACGAGAAGGTAATTGCCTGGGCAATATTCACATATTTGTCTTAATCCAGGGATAGATACTCTGGTTTCTAACTGGTTTCTGCAGAGGAATAGAAAAGGATGTTTTTATAAAATGGATGCTGAATGGAAAATAATCTTGCTTAATGATTCACAGGGTTCAAATCTCATACCCAGTTAGACTCTAGGTTTAGAGCACACTTAGGAGAAAACACTTCTCAGTTATGAGTATCTCACAGACATCTTTGACTTCAGATAGGTTTGCTTAGGTAAGACTTCTTCCTCAGAATGAGAAATCTATTTCTAGTGCAGTGGAGAGAGAGCACTGGGCTGGGAATCTTCAAGCCCAGAATTTGGGTCCATGTTGACTAAGCTAACCTGTTGGTAACACCTGAGCCTCAGTGTTCCTGACTATAAGAAGGGAACATTAGACAGAAAATCTCTGAAGTTCCTTCTAAACTTTGACACTCTTTGTATTGCCTTTGTTTGGAAGGTACCTGTTATTTAGGCATCATTAGCAAGACCATGGTAAAACCCTTGATCAGGAATCCTAGCACTGACTTCTGTCTCAAATAGTCAGTGAAAAACCATCTTCACTAGTGAGTACTCTTGATGAAACAAAAGGAGAACTTGTGCCCTGCTGAGTGTGGCCTGATCACGGTCACAGGCCGCCTGCTTTTCCACTGGTAATGTGGGTATAGGAGGGGGACACTCAGCACAGTTAGAGTCATTTCAAGCAAAAAGCATTCCTGGAACCTTGTTTTAGACGTTAAGCAAGCTTCTTTAGAGACCTGTTTGTGGTTCTTGGGAAACTGATCCCGTCTCCTGCCCAAGGCAGACTGACAGTAAAACTCGGCAGCGTGCAGTTTATCTTGAGTTGCTGTCCTCTTTGGCCTCCCAGGTGCCAAGTGGTGTTTTGCGGGCAAGTTGAAAAGGACGAATGCCTGTTTGTTGACCTTTTGATGGTAGGAATGTGGATTCCTGGCATTTGACCAAAGTGAGTCCTTAAGGAAACCTCTTGCAATGCTGCTTTCTTACGGCTTTTCTAGATTGAGGTCATTATACTGAATTGCCTACAGTGGTTAAAAATGTTTATTCTTTTGCAGCTAAACTCTTTACACACAAAGGTTTGGTTTCGTCCCATGGCCAGTTTTGTAAGTAAGCTTAAGTGGGCAGCTCACCCAGCTGAAATCCTCTGCTTCCTTTTTCGTTGCAGCCACAATAACTTTGTAGCCATCCTGGACCTGCCTGAAGGGGAGCATCAGTACAAGTTCTTTGTGGATGGTCAGTGGACACATGACCCTTCTGAGGTACTCTTCCTCCTGCCCTTGGTCCTCTGACTGCCTTCACAATCCTAACAGCTCACTTTCCTCTACCAATTGTTGCCAGGTCTCCTCGTCCTGCTGGTAAAAGTCTCTGTGTGTGGCTTAGCTAGATGGCAGTGTTAATTGTCAGACTTATGGGCAAACTTGATGGAGATGAGCAGGTTGGCCAGCCAGGAGATGAGACCTTCCAGCCAGGAATTCTAAATCCTCTAAAGAATAACTCCAGAGACCTTCCACGTTATGATTTCTGCCTGTCTGTCTCTTCCCAGCCAATAGTAACCAGCCAGCTTGGCACAGTTAACAACATCATTCAAGTGAAGAAAACTGACTTTGAAGTATTTGATGCTTTAATGGTGGATTCCCAAAAGTGCTCCGATGTGTCTGGTATGAACACAGTTACTTTATACCACGTGTGTGCAGGTGGGGCTGTGCAGTCTAGAAATAGTCCTGTTTCTCTTGCCTCTCACTCTTGAGCTTGAGCTGCCCTGTCATGTGGATGTTTGTAGCTCCCTAAAGAGCCACAAAAGTGATTCCTAACTCTGTCAGGTCAGTTGTTGAAATCTAGCCCCAAGGGAGCTGTAAGGCATTTTTGTGGTCATCTCCAGTATTCAGTAGGCCTGCTTAGCCACAGAGAGCAGATGGTGGAAGCAGAACCAGAGCTTGATCTCGTGCCAGGGGCAGGGCCAAGAGGCCCTGGGAAGTTGCACTGGGTCAGTGATGAGCCACCTCCGGGGGAGCCTGCCAGCTCCCTGCCTACTGACGACCCTGTCAGGAGAGTCTCAGCCTGACAGGTGATAAACGGACACTTCAGTGATCTGGGCCGTCACTTATATGGCATATTAGCACCTTGCCAGAATCCCTTTGTGGGGAGAAAGAGGCTAACCACAGGAAACCGGCTAACTGCACAACCTGCTGGGTACCATCCTTAAAGAACTTTGCAAGAGTCAGCCAGGCCTCAAGCTTTCAATTAATTGCTTTTCATCCAAGCCCACAGGAAGCAACGTAATACATACAATTCAGGGGCAGTGATGTTTTGTAATCTAAGGCATCAGTGCCAACTCCACTGCCCCTTTTTGCAGGAGTGTAAACAATTCCTTGGACCCCTGTGGGAGGCAGTGAAAAGATTGTCCAGGATGGGACCTGATAGTCTAAGAAGACAGGTTCCGTGCAGTTTGCAGGATGATTCTTCATTGTCGGCTGGCTGGGCCTGGAGCTTCTGCCCCCATGATCTCTTACTCTTATCAGCTCAGAAACCACAGTGGTAAATTGACCATGGCGGGCTTGCTGTGGCTGAAAAGCCAGCTTGTTGAGCAGGAGTTGGAAATCCCAAGATAGTGTTCTTCTTTCTGGATAGCTAACAAATCTTTTAGAGAAGCCATTTATTTCTTTGTCAGATAGGTGGGAATAGGAGGATGGAGAAAATGCCCAAGTATCCCCCACTTACTGATAAATGTAACTTTAGGCCACATACCGAAGCTTTCAGTCAAGTTTCTGTAGCATAGACCACCTGGGGAAAGAAAACTGGCCCCTAACTGTTGGTAAACCAACATCAGGCTCTCCATAGACCTCATATTTAGATACTCATTTTCTTAAAATACGTATTTACTCCTATTGGCTCAGTTTTCTATGCTTGTTTTTCTCCATTTCCTGCTGTCATGTGGTTGAGGCATACAAAGTGAGCCTGTACCCTAGAAAGTGATGTTGAGGGAATTGGCAGAGCGGGGGCACATCAGGTTTAATCTTCCGCCCAAGGACTGGGTGGGCAGGACCCATCCTACGTGTCCTTTGACAACAGCTCAGTCC
Organism: Felis catus; assembly: GCF_018350175.1. Taxonomy (NCBI): domain Eukaryota; kingdom Metazoa; phylum Chordata; class Mammalia; order Carnivora; family Felidae; genus Felis; species Felis catus. The sequence goes on from NC_058379.1 coordinate 15,993,379, forward strand.
TTTCCAGCTGGTCAGACATCACTAAGTGAGCTACCTCTGACCTTATGAAATGCACTTCCAGAAGCTTCTTTTTTAAAAAAAAAATTTTTTTTTTTAATGTTTATTTATTTTTGAGACAGAGAGAGAGCGTGAATGGGGGAGGGTCAGAGAGAGAGGGAGACACAGAATCTGAAGCAGGCTCCAGGCTCTGAGCTGTCAGCACAGAGCCCAATGCGGGGCTCGAACTCACGGACCGTGAGATCATGACCTGAGCCGAAGTTGGACGCTTAACCGACTGAGCCACCCAGGCGCCCCTCCAGAAGCTTCTTAATATCTGTATAATCAAGACAAGCAAGCGTTTGAAAGGAACCTAAGAGTGGTGGAGTCAAAGAGCCTGTAGAGATTAGATTTATCAATTTTTTATTTTTGGTTTTAGTTTTGAAATGTGCCAATGCCTCATAATAACTTGTTTTCACCACTGTGTCTATAAACAGGCTGCTCTGTCTTCCATTTTATTCTGGCTGGTGGTGATCAGACCTTGGGCTTAGCTGCTTAAGCCTCGCTTGAAGCCCTGAGCGTCTTTGCGGTATTTGCCAGCCCAGCCCAAGGCGAGCAGCATTGTTCTGCAGGGCATGTCAGGTTAGGTTACTGAGAGCAGCTTCCTTGTTAGTCTGACCCAGAATCACCAGCTTTGCCACCACCGCTATCCGCTGCCAGGGCATCTGAGTTCATGCTGAATTTTATGCCAGTCACCCAAATTCCAGAAGAGTTTTCTCATTGCCTCTACTCTTCACCCTTGGGGCCTATATATATTCTTCAAGGGAATATAAATCTGTGTTGAGGGGACGAGGAAAACTGAACGGTGCCATAAATTCAGTGAGGCTGCTCCTAGACCTCATAATTTTCAAAGTAAATGTCCTGTCACCGTCTCCCGACAGAGCTGTCCAGCTCCCCACCAGGACCCTACCATCAGGAACCCTATGTCTCAAAACCAGAAGAACGGTTTAAGGCACCACCCATTCTCCCTCCACATCTGCTCCAGGTCATCCTGAACAAGGACACGGGGATTTCTGTGAGTACACAGGCGTCTGTCCAGACCATCCTCCACCGTCCTGTTGTGCCGCCCCTTTCCAACTGCCTCTCGGAAGCGGTTGGGAAAAAGGTTTCAGTGTTGCCCGTTGGTGTTAACTGCCAGGGTCCCCCTCTGATGTGGGAACGGGCTACCGGTGAGATGTTCCAGAGTGTGGGTGCTGCTCTCCCGTTGCACAAAGCCTTTCTGAACTTGTTTTCCTAGTGCTTCACTCTTGCCTCAACCTAAGCCCCATTCCTTGGGAAACATGACGAGAAATCTATAACCATTCCTTGTCGGTAAGCTACTTAATGGAACTCCTCCTCTGGCCCCCAGACTTCAGTATCTACTCTTAATTACCAAATTGTTTTCAGAAATGTCAGTGCTCTCGGATTAAAACTTGGGAGATCTGGCTGACACACATTTTCTCTGGGAAATTGATATTATTCGTAAAAAGAAGTATGTGTCCTCCAGGATCCTGAAGAGCACCCCATTATTACCTTGTTAATTTTCCATTCCGTTTCACTAAACATGCGCAGCACAGCCCTAATTCTTGGGAATCTGAGTGTTCTTGTGCTTTGTCCAAGCCACCCCCTGAAAGTCCCATGTTTATGAGGTGATAAAGCAGCCATGCTGCTTGTGGACTCCACATACAAGCGGGTACACGTGTGCTACGATGAAGAGCCAAAAGCATCCGTGTGCAGGCGTCTCCCGCAGCGGTTGTGGTTTGCCCTGGGACATGGTTTCCCAGGCACCGGGTGGCCTCCCCTCCGTCCCCCCACAGTTATCCATTTCATTCTTCATGCTTTCTGAATCCTACAGACATGAGCTTGCAGCCCACTGCTCGGGAATGTTTAGTATAGATTTATCTTCCTGCTCTCTCTAAAAGTGTATTCATTGGACGGCTCTCTCTCCTTCTCTTTCAATAAGAAGATAGCTGTGGCCCACTAGAGGCCAAGGTAAAGCCTGACTGGAGACACACACCAGTGCATCCAACAGGCATGCAGGGAGCTCCCCTTAGACCATAAAGCATGACCCCCTCACCTCACCTGTCAGATCAGTCTTTCACTACCCAACTTAAGCAGAAAGGGGCATGAGAGCCTGCCTCCTTTCCATTGCTACCTGGTGCTGTGAAATAAAGGGAGAATCTTCTTGATTTCCAAGTCCTAAATGCTCATGTCTGCTTTTGTTTCTCCAACAGTGTGATCCAGCTTTGCTCCCCGAGCCCAACCACGTCATGTTGAACCACCTTTATGCACTCTCTATCAAGGTAATGACACTTCTGTTGCTGGTAGAGCTGTGTTTCTCAAAGTGTGCTGTGAGGCCCCCTAGCAATAGAATTACTTGGAGTGCTTATCTAAAGGGCAGCTCCTGGGACCTGGTGCAGATCCACAGGCTCGGGTTCTGAAGGCAGAACAAGAGTGTTTTTATTAAGCCCTCTTGATGCTTCACACACACACACACACACACACACACACACACACTAAAGTTTGAGCTCTTGACTTGGTACCACCTTTGATCATTTCCGCCCTCTTCCTCAGGATGGAGTGATGGTGCTCAGCGCGACCCACCGGTACAAGAAAAAGTATGTCACCACCTTGCTATACAAGCCCATATGAAGAGCTGGGAGCCAGCGGTGGGCTCCAGGGAACAGTGTGCATCACCAGGCTCCACGCGTGCATGCTTTCCACTAGAGGGAACGGACTGTAAATTTCTCATTTCACACTCTTTATAAGACATTTCATCCCCACCGTAGTCCTGCTTGAAGGTTTGTTCCAGGCACGGCAGCTCCCAAAGCGCCTCGGTCTATAACAGTCCTCTTGGCACCCTGCGGCTGTGAGCCTTGGGGCTCACCGAGGCCGAGGACAGTGAGGGAAAGCAGACGGTCTGCTGCCCCCACACCACAGTGCATGAGGACAGGTGCAGTTCTGAACTGGTCGTGGAGATTCTTCTTCAGCCAGAAATGAACACTAGCCACTCTGCTGGGAAAATCTAAGAAGCAGGGTCTGAGGCCACGCAAAATTTCTAATCATATGGGCATTTTTAAGACCATCAGTTTGTCCCTGTTGAGGCCTGGCTGTGGAGGCAACAGCAGGTACCTGTCCTCTGAAATCAAAGCAATAGATGGTCGCCTGTTCTCTGCTCCAGGGAGATATAATTTCTGTAGAAATTAGAACCTGTCTGATTTCCAGATGAAGTTGTACAATTGTTTCTTCTGCTTTTGTGCACTAAGTATGTTTGTTTTAAACCAGAGGTGGCTGAGTCTCTGGCCTTAGGGCAATTTTTAAATCACCCCAACTAGAATATAGATCATGCGAACTGTATTCAGCAATAATCTGTTCTTAGAACAGACTTTGAAAACTGCTGCCGGATTTCTCCATTAAGCTGGATGATCCTATGGACTGACCACTGTTAGCTGGAAGGTTGTCCAGCTTTTTACTCTAATCGCAATGAGGGGACAGTATTACCATGAAAACTTGGGAGGAGCACCCTACCCTATGCCAACTTGCTCAGGACCTCTGTCTTTACTTAGCGACGAAGGCTGTAGCAGTTGCTGTCGTTTATTCTGGGAGGAACTTAGAACTTGACAGCAGCCTTCTAAATTCATGTCGAGAAGACATTCTTTGGACCAAAGCAAACCTCTTCACACTCGGCGTGGTTTCCGGGGAGATGCTGCAGACGTGCCCATTAGTGCAGGTTCCTGTCCTCAAGTCAGCAGAAGCTATGGTTCTGCCCTGTGTTCTTGCTGGGAGACGGAGGAACAAGCTCCCTGGTTGCCAGTATTTATTTGGTAAACCTGAGTCTGGGATACCCTTTTTTGTTGTTACTGCTTTCCAAACACTGAATTATTGTCACCTTGACGTACAGGTTTCAATAAAGCTTTGTAAAGATAACGGGACGCAGGCTTGGAGGAAGCTTTGATTTTACTCAGTCATTTGGAGAAAAGACTGGAACGCTTCCGAGGTTTACTCGGTGAGGTGCTTTTCAATCTTTGTCACGTCTTGCACTCATTGAAAATGGTACCATCCTCGTGGTACTCTGGGGTGAGTGACAGGGTGGCTCTGGCTGCCCCCAGGACTGAGGACCATTCCCTTGACCTACGGGTTTTGCACGCAGAATTTGGAAGGCTGTTAAGCCTGTAAAACTGAGTTCCTTTGAGCCACTCAGTTTTGAGGGGAGACTGAGGAGAGGCAACAGTGAAGGTTCCCAGTTTGAGCAGGTTGATGGCATCTCCAGGTCAAAGGTCTTGCCACCTCTTGCTTATCAGTGAGCACCACCACAGGAGCCTGGGATCTGGACACCCTTGGAAGACGCCAGGACATTCTGGAATCAGCGTTCTCATCAGCTAAAAGGAGCTCTGTTTGCTCTGCCAAACAAGATGGAAGATTACAGATGACATTGTAATAAGCCTTTCCTTCCCAAGTGCCAGGAAGTATTTAAATAAATGTATGAGAAAAGGGAACTTCTAGGTCATTTGGTTTACTTGAGGTGGAGAGTGGCCTAGAAAGCACTCCTACCTGGGTAACTGGCTGTCTCACCCTGAAAATCCAAGTGATGTGGGAACTCTAGATTTTGGGGACTATAGGGATTTTAAGTAGACTGTGGAAACATGCAAAAATCCTCTTTCCAAAACTGGATAAAGTACTTTCAGAATACAATGGAAAAAATTTACCTAAGCTCAAAAGTATAAAAGCGATCTATTCAAGCACCAGAAAAGAAACTTGGTGAGCTGTGAGCACAGGCCCTATGCCCTGGTGGGGACTGAGGGAGGGTACTGGTAGGGGCCCTGCATGAGTTGGCCCAGGAGGGCACTGCCCTTTCTGTGAGAGGGATTAGAGAATCTGGCTGCTAGCCTGAGTCAAAGTCAGAGCTCAGAGGAAGCCATCAGCCCCAGGCCGCAGGGGGAAACAGTAAGAACTTAAAAATCCACTGTAAAAACTAATTGGGAACCAGTAAACCCTGTGAGAGCTCTCTGCAGCCCAGAGGCCACAGGAGACCCCCCCCAAGAGAGACCACCACTGTGGTGGAAGGATGCAGGCATAGCCACTCCATGGGACCAAGGTATCCGCATTCTCTACAGCAGTTTGTGTATCTAAAGGACTTCCATTTTCTTTAAAAGGCAACACAAAGGAAGTCTCCTATGGTTCGAAAGACTGCTCACAGACCCAAGTGAAATCCTCAATACCCAAGAAGCTAGAGGTAAGGGAAATTATTTCATGGATGTGAAATCACAGGGTCAGAGGAGACCCCAGATCACAGCGGCAAAGCCAAATGTAGAAGTGAAGTGACCTATGACCGAGGCAGGCAATGCTTTATTAGCATTCCCATTACGGGTGAGGACTGGTTACATGGTTAAAGCTTAACCCAAATTGCTTTTGAGTGAAGATGTATTTTTCCTCCCGGAAATCTATGTACAAGTGAAATTTATAGAGCCAAAGGTAAGGCCTTTAAATTACTAACATGTAAGTAAAATGGTATGGGTCATTAGAATCGTATGTCAAAATACAGAAACCAGAGATTAAAGGACCCAGGCAAAGCCCTTTCCTTCCTCCAGCTTTGCTTATGGGTGTAAATAATGTAAGGGAAGTCAGTAGCACTCCGAAACCAGGTCAAACCCTGACTTCACATTAAAGTTGGCCATTCTCCCACTGTCCCCTCCCTAATGAGATTAGGGATGTTGATCCAGTTCAGTTGCTGACTAGCTGTATGACCTTGGGCAGATCACATGGCCTCTCTTAGCTTGACTTCTTCTGAAAAATGAGAGGGATTGGACTAGCACTAGATGATCCTAGGGCTCTTTCCACACTGGGAGCCACAAAGCCTTTACGACATGGATGGGATGTGGCCACAAACAGGAAGTTAAGAGGCTGGAAAAACAAAAATGCCAGCCCCCTCAACTCGCTTAATTAGGTAATTTCCAAACTCCAAAGACCAGGATTAAAAACCCAGAGCATCAGTAATCTCATCCATGGCTGAGGTCAGAGACAGCCACTTTAGGGAAGAATAAAATGCCATTTGGTTCACCTCCCATTATTTTTAGATGAACAGTTTCATTTCCAAACGTGTTCAGTTCTCCCAATACCCGATTCTCCACCAGTGTTTACAGTTTGAATGAATTGATGAGGATCCAAGTCTATGGACCACTCAAATCTTTATCCAGCTTCTGATAAATCCCACCCCCCCCCCCACCCCTTAGCACCTCTCGATCAGCAAATTAGTGGAGGAACAAGCCAGAGCCTTCTGACCTGGAAGACCAATGCTAATTGTCTTCAGGAGAAAATAAGGAAGTTAGGAAGTTAGGCATTTCTTCTGAAACCTGTCATCCTAGCTGTTGTAGTAACATCTGTAGGGCCTTCCTGAGAGTCATCACTGTTGTCAGACCCTTGGAGAGGATCCCAAAAGCTGGAGCAGCCAGAGTCCAATCTGTGGGGCCTACCCTGTCTCTGGGTCAGCTCCCAGTCCTCATCTTTTTCGTCCTCAGCACCACTAAAGGGCCTTTGCCTGGATGAAGATGTCAGCCTTCACTGCTGCCTTTTCTACCACCTTGGTGTGAATTCATCCATCTCATCTGGAAAATTGTGAGTACCCTAGGTCACCTTTAGCTTTCCTTTTTGTGGTTCTTGGAAAGACCACCTGAGTTGCTTATAGTAGTGAAGTCATTTTCAAAGTTTGTTCTTCTACCTCCAACAAGCCCTTTAGTTCCATTAATCATTGATAGACTCAAAGGAAAGCCAAGTGATCAACACTGTACTATATTTCCACTAGCCCAACCCTCCCCAGCTTTGGAAAATAAAGCCAATATTTGATTAGGCAAGTGATGAAACATTTTTCTCATACAAACATTGTGTGCCTGGAGCCCCAGTCTCCATGGTGTAGACATCATAAGAAATATTTAAACTGCCCAGAGAAATCTGACTAGAACAGGCCAAGGTTTCTCAACCTTGGCACTATTGACACGTGGACCTGATATAATTCTTTTCGGGGGTAGGGGTTGCCCTGTTGTAGGACATTCAGCAGCATCCCTAGCCTCTACCCACTAGATGCCAATAGTGACCATCAAAAAGGTCTCCAGACTTTTGTCAGATGTTCTTAGGGGAGGGGAGCAAAGTTCAGTGGTTTAGAACCACTGGGACAGGCCTATTCAGCTGTTGTATTGCGAGTGGAAGCTTAGCTGCTCCTAGGCGTAGCCTTAATGCTTTAGACTTAAATCTGCATGGATGTCTTCTAAAGCAAATCTGATTCAAGAGGCCCAAGTTTTCTGAAGACGAATTTCAGTCCCATTAAGCAAATTATCTCTTTTTGGCCTAAGTCTCCAAAACCTAGTTTCATGGTTATGAAATTTGCTGTACAATCAATGTCTTTAGTCTCATGAAAATTAAGCACAGAAAACGTGATGTCTGATTTTGTGCTTAAGAAACAGGAATGGTGGCCCCGTGGAAGGTTGGCCCTCATTTTATGGTGTGGCTGAGTGATTTGTCAGTTCTTTGAAGTCATTCCTTAGGGTCCAAAGAACTTTTCTGGCACATTCCTTTTGGAACCAAACCGTATTTACTTAGAAAGTATTCCTTGGCTGCCAAGAATCCTCAGGACATTAATTGAAATGGTTGGTGTTTAATGGACTTTCCCCAGTATTATAAGGAAAGAAAGGTTCTGACATTTTATTCGTCTTCTGAGTCATTTTCATTCTTATAGTTATGACCTTTGGCAGATTTTTATCTCCAACAGTAAAGTAGAAAACAGATTTGCAGGTACAGTCCCTGTAAGAAGCATGTCAGATACAGCCCTCCCAGTCCGATTGTGACTGTGGTCAGATACCTTCATTGGAAAATAAAAATTGAAGAGTAGAAAGCAACAGGAACCATGAAAAAATTCATCATTTGCCAAAACTGATGTTTGGATCAAGCAGAGTTTGTACTAACAATCATGGGAAAAATTTACCTCACAGACTGTAAAAATCCATCCAGTTAAAAATAGAAGTATCTACATTTTAAATTACCTTGATCCAAACTCCTCCCCCCAAGGAAATAAATCTACATCATTTAAATTCCCCACGACCGGGGCGCCTGGGTGGCTCAGTCGGTTGAACGTCCAACTTTGGCTCAGGTCACGATCTCACTGTTTGTGGGTTTGAGCCCTGCATCGGGCTCTGTGCTGACAGCTCAGAGCCTGCTTCAGATTCTGTGTCTCCCTCTCTCTGCCCCTACCCCGCTTGTTCTCGTTCTTTCTCTGTCAAAAACATTTTTAAAAACTCCCCCACGACCTTATAATGGAGAGAAGTTTTAAAGTGACCTGTTTTCCTGCTTAGCTGCATTATGGGAAAATTAGGTAATCCATCCTCAAGTAATCCTTTCAAAATGGGCTGTTTGCATAAGGACCTTTCCTGTTCTGCAGTCCTATAAAGTGACCTAACAGCCAGTTTATGGTTCACTGGAAATAGTGACCAAACTTCCAACAAGGTCTTGCTCTTGGGAAAGACTGCTACCGGGCTCTTGACTCCAGGAGAGCAGTGTGCTCCGGCCTCTGTGTTGCTCCCCCGACCCCAGAAAAAAGCCTCCTCGAGAGGGAAGCAAGGTCCCACGCCACAGTAACAAGCCCATGCTGACACTGGCAATACTGAGGACTTTTATGGTCTCTCAAGAAAAGAAGAGGTCGTTGCACAAAAGCAAACATTTTAGATCATTGCTTTATTTCACTATTGTTTAACAACAAAGTTCATTCCTCTCAAGGTGGATCTTGAATTGTTCCTTGTGTTCTTTTCCTCATCCTGAATAAAAAAGGTAATGAAGAAAAAGCCTGTACTTTTGGAGACCTAGAATCTTACGTATGCTAATAAGCTTTTGACTGCAATTTCGTGGTACGGTATTTCCTGCTGGCATCTTGGTGGTCCCACGGAGCTCCCCACCCTCCAGTGAAGGTGGCTGTCCACAACTACCACCGTTGAAACCAAAAGTAAGTGTTGAAAAATGCACCTTTTACAATAAAAAAGTAGAAACCAATTCAATTTCCTTTTTTTTTTTTTTTACGAATATAAAGTTTCTTGTAAATATGTACAGTCTTTTGAGCTAGTTCTATAGCAGGAAGCATTTTTCACAAATGAGACACACAATATACACTTTCAGGGCTCAAGAAGCCCCATTTCTCATGGAGATCCTAAATGAAATGCCAAGACTGAAAGACCAGTTTTCAGTGACCTTTCCAAATACTTGTGGACCAAGAGACAAAAACTTCAGCAAACATTCAGTCTGATCTGCCCTGGGGGAGGGAGGGGATGCAGTGTGACCCCAAAGACTCCAAGCGACACATAAAACACAACAGCATGACACCTGCCAAGGGTGCAATAACGTGGAGGGAGGGACATAGGCGTTTTGAACAAGAAAGCACTTAGGTTAAGAGACGAGCAGGAAGGAGCTGGGATTTGGGCCAGGTTGCAATCTGGAAAGTGATCTGACGTGGGTTGAAACGTGGTCATGTTCCCCTGCAGTGGTGGAAACAGGTCTACCTTTCAGCCTACCTAGGATGTGCCTTGGTTGTTCGAGGCATGCATAAGAGTCATGGAGAATCAGAAGCAAGAGATGCCTTGTGGGAGATTAAAGGCAGAAGTAAGGCCGCTGTTAGCTTGCCAACTGCAAAGCCTCTAGGTTGGTTCTTTACCAGTTGCCAGGTATTTCGCATTCTGGTAGCGGGCAGAGAGAAACCATGTGAGCAGCACTGCACCTAAGGAGGACCTCCTGACCCCAGCAGAGGTGGAAGAGGGGCCGCGGCTCTCCAACTTCCTGGTCTTAGTCTAGCCCTAGGGAAAGGCTCACTTGGGAAGTCACAGTTTCGTGGGGTAGAACTGTGCTGGATTTTGTGTGAACACGGAGTCATCCACGAGAGAGGCGGCAGGGAAGCGTGAAGGTGTGAGGTGGTGGTTTGCTGAAATCCTTCTCTGGTCGTAAGGCTTGAGCGTTTGGTTTTTTGTTTGTTCAGTGCTACAGACTGCAGCTTTTTGTGGCCAGTGAATTGGCAAGTGGTCAGAGGGTCTCGATTCAGCGGGAGCGATGGTATGGTACTAGTACATTGGCAGAGCAACCCAGGGGGGCAGCCAGGTCAGGGGGCAGCACATGCAGTGAAACCGCCATGCAGAACTCCCGGACGGGTCTCTTCCCATCCCAGGGTGGGGAACGACGCGCTGTCGCGGACAGGAGGTGGATGGCCCCCCCCGGTCCTCTCCCGGGCCCAGAGACTCATCAACGCTGGGCTCCGAGCAAGTCTATTGCATGCTTTCCTGGCCAAAGCTACATGGAAAGCAGGGACAGCAGGCTGGGGAGATGACGCTGAGGGGCGGGGAGGGAGAGCTCCTCGAGGTTCCTTGGCCCCAAGTCACTGCCTCCGAGCTGAGGCCTGATGACCTCCGTACATTCTCAGCTGGTGGGAGGGGAAGTCGTCAAGGCCATAAAAGGCAATGAGAACAGTAAACATTTGGCTAAGATGTCACCCTGGGTAAAACAGGGCCATCTGTGAGGATGGACTGGAACAAGAATGAACCTACATGAGCGCAGGAGGTTAGCCAACTGGCGGGGACTCTTCTACAATACGTTTCCGTAGCAAAGACCTGATGGTGTGATCTAGCTAAAAATGACTACGACAGGAAATACATTGCTATTCAAATCTATTAAGAATTCTGTTGTCTTTAAAAAAAAAAAAAAAAAGAAAACCAACCAACCCTAGGATCTTAAAGTAGCTATTAAATAGGATTCTAACCACGTTGTAGTTAGCGCAGGTTGGTTTCCTTTGATGAACTGGTACAGGCTAGAGCCAGGTATAAAAGTTTGTGAATGCTCTGAAAGAGAAAGTGCACAGAGGGTGACTGCAGGAAGGTGCTGACGGCTCCCGAGAGCCTCAGCCCGGCACCACCTGGCTGCAGGGCGTCCACCCTGAGGTGGGTCTGGACCCAGCTGTGCCGTGGGGTGGCTGAGCAGATGGGGGCTGGGGTCCCCTTCAGCAAAGTTCCTTAGAGTGTTTGGGGTTTTCCTGCAGATTAAGATGAGGAGTTGGTTTTTCTGGCTGAGATTTATACTGAAGACTGGTCCCAGACCTAGGAGCAAAATAAGGAGGGGGTTTTAGCTGAGGGGGCCAGAAATGCCTGTGCTCCCTCTGCCTGATCCCAGGAGGAAGTGTGTACCACCCGGCCTCCCTGCAGCTGTTAATAGGGGGTGCTCCACAGTACGGCTCCAGCTCTGAGCTTGGGGTTCATCAGGGAATGACATTCACAGAAAATTCTCCAAAGCTGTGGATGGATCTCTGTTACACACACACACACACACACACACACACACACACACGCCCCCATTTTATCGGTAAACCAGAGGGGAGAAGAAAAAACACTGAATGGCCTTTCCTCCTCTCTTTATCGGCAGGGGTCCCAAGAGCCAACTGCAGGTGGCCTTGGGAGAATGTGATCTAGAAAACCAGCCCCCAAGGACAGAAAGGTGGCTGTGCTGTCCAGAGGGGTCCCTGGAACCAAGCCTACCGAGGAGGCATCAAGTACTTGGGCCTCCCCCTACTCGTCGGGGCCCCCTTTCCTTCAACACATCCTTCCATCTCAATTGCTAACCTAAAATTACACAGATAATAACGTGTATGATTTAAAGATTTCAAAAAGCTCAAAGTTCTAGGGGGCAACCACTGTTAACCAGTTTCTGTGTAGCCTTCCAAAAAATTCTTGAGGTATTTGTAGATGTGCCTGAAAAAAATAAGACATAAGCGTTTTGTATAGTAGGCTATCATTTGTGTTTAAGAAGGGAGGATACACATAGATATTTGCTTATGTGCATAGAGTATCTCTAGAAACTGCGAACACTGGTTGCCTCTGGGGAAGCGAATGATATACCTTAGGGTAGCTATTCCATTTTGAGGTACACATGTATGCATTATCCATTTGCTTAGAAAGGCCTCTTCTTAAATACATTTTCTTCCTAAACTTGTTACCATGTCCTAAAAAATCTGAATTAATAATAACAGAGTCTCCTTTTTACAACAGTGGCCCCAAAGGGCCCTCAGCAACTCAGGTCACTCCTCTGGCCTCTCCGGATGGTGCCTCACCTTGTTGACCTGGGACAGTGGGGTCCTCACGGCTCCCGCAGGCAGCCGGCCCCGGCTGCTGTCTTCAAACAGCCTCCCAGGTGAGCGTTCCCTCCGTGTGCTGAGCATCCGGCCTGGGGACTTCTCTCGCTCCAGGGGGCGGCCAGGAGACTTGTCCCTGCGCAGCTCTGTCCGCCCCTCTCGGTAGCGGTGGGGTGTGCTTGGCTCTCGTGGGTGGCTGGGGCCTTCCGGTGGCGCCGGACTAGAGGCCACACGCTTGGTGATGTGCTCGTTGTATGTTGGCGGGCCTCGCTTGTTGGGGCTGCGGGCAACAGGAAAGGGAGGTGCGAAATGAGAAGTCACAACCTCAAAGGGGCATTTTCTTCCTCTGAGCAACCCCCAGGTCCCAATCCCACCAGGAGTTCTTCAGGCTTTTTGTTTTCTTTTGATAGGACAGGAAGAGAAAGAGGACAACAAAAGAAAATCAAGCTTCCTGGTCTCAGTGCAGGTTTTTACTGCCAGAACCTGTGCTAAGCTCTTTATGTGCTTTGACTCACTACATTGTCATGACAGCTCCACAAGCTAAGAGCAGGCATGACCCTCACAGCAGAGGCGATGTGGAGACAGGGAGGCTGAGTGCCTGGCCTGAGCTAGGGAGATGCAGAACTGGGATTCCGACACAGGTCAGTTTGACATCCTAATCCCCACCCAGTATCCTACTGACCTAAGTATTTTGCAGAATCTATAAGGCACAGAAGGAAGTCTTCATTTAGGGGAGGAGGCTGTTCAAAGGCCCTTGATGCAAGGGAGCAATTTTGAGAAAGCCTGTACACATCTGCCAATTCTGTCTCACTCGTTGGCCTGGTGTTTGGTCACCTCTCCTTCCAGGTGGCTTTCCAAGCATCTTTGTGGCACCCAATACTGATGTGAGAGGGATCAGGCCTGACAGAATTAGAAAACTGAGCAGGACAAAAACAGTACAGTTGCTCAAAACACGGCCCTGGCCCTGAAGATTGACAGTTAATAACCAAACAATAGAAAACACTGGGGCCTTTTTGTATGGCCAATCCAACCCTCCCCCGAGCCCGGCCTGGATATTTCGAATGAAGATTTCAGCAGGTACGGCCCTAACCACCTCTCTGAAGAAGGGAGATCCAGAAACAGAACTGAGAGTTAATTCCTTCCCACCCCAACGAGCAGAAAAAGTACTCAGTCCTCCTCATCTCAGTATAATTAGAGCCAGGAAAAGGGAACCGACTTAACATGGGCACATTTTATGGAGAATATTACTTGGAGAACATGTTTTGATTGATTGGAACTTTATCTCAGAAAATAAAAGTAGAAATCGGGCAAGTAAATTTATCCTCGTTATTTTTAAAATCTAAATTACAATTGGAATTACAGGCTGATTCTAAGAATGAGCCAAGTATGAATCACATACTGATTTATCTTGCTCTAATTTTTGCAGCGAAATTGTATGCTAATATGCTCGATGACATACTTTCCATCAATGTTGGACTTTTGCAGTAAAATCAGTCATTTCTTCAGAAATGTTTGAGAGAGTCACTGGTTTTCCCAGAGGCCCATCTTAATCCTTGATATTTAAATCCTTCTCTTTGGAAGGGGCCAAGTTAGTTGATTTTTTCTTCAATTATTGGTCCAACTACCAGAATCTCTTTGTCAATGCTCATAATTGAAAACAAATGAGAAGCAAAGGCACCTACTGGGGGAGGAGAGACTCTAGAGCAAGCTTGAAGGCCAAATCTGGACAGATGCCCTGGTTTTATAAATAAAGTTTTATTGGAACACAGCCATGCCCATCTGGTTTTGCACTGGTTGTTCGGCTTTCATACTACAACAATAGTTGAATGGTTGAGACAACCATATAGCCCACAATGCCAAAAATATTTACTATCTGGACCTTAACAGAAGTTTGCTGATTCCTGCTCTACAGTGAAACAGAGAGGTGAGTAGAGATAATTAGATAAGTGATCAGTTCATTGTGAAGTTTTTCAAGTCATTGTCTGGCTTCCCTGTGCAATTCTGTCAAGATTCCAGATAACATGCCCAGAAAGCCAGAACCCTCCTGTGCTAGGTGGGTACAGCAGAAAAATCTGAGATAACTCAGATTTCAGCATCTTGAAATGAAGGTTTATATTCATCTCTAGTCGTGTGGCTTTAAGATATGGAAGACAAAAAAAATAAATTCCAACTAGGAGAATTACATTAAGCCTGTTTGTAATGGAGATGAAATTATAAAATGTGTCCACAGGGGCCCATCATAAAGCAAGTGAGAAGATACTCAATGCCCTGGGGAAGAAGGATGGCTCAAGGAAGGCCATTTGGGATGTCAGATTAATGGAATGAAAGAAATACCCATCATTCTAGGCCAAGTGGGCAATCTTCTATCTCTGTATCCATTAATGACCAATGATCTACCATGCCAATTTTATGTTTTTTTTGTTTTTGTTTTGTTTGCAAAGAGTTTCATTTCTTGCTCTGCTAAACAGACCAGGGCAATGAGGCCTGCAGCGAATCCTATTCAGCCAAGCTGGGCTTCTACATTCTGACCTGCCAAAGCAGTCTGCATGAAAAGATCATTTTAGAAGCCAAGAGACAACCAAAGACTAACTGTTGATTTTCCACACATGCCTGGCAACAGCAGGAAAGCAACAGCAGTATTTCTGCCTCTTGTTCAAAGGAACCGGAACCGTTTCCAACCACAGGAATAAGCAACTTCTTACAGAGACACCATATAGTCTCAGAAGGAAAGTGCCTGCCATCTAATTAATGAGGCAGTGGAGGAAAAAAAAAAAAAAATCTAATTATGGTACTTTGATTTGTTCTTGGCATGACTTGGAAACTACTTAAAGAAAATCTGGACGTTTCAGGATAGAACTGTAGCCCTTTGAACAGTTCCTTCTGAGGCAGGGTCAAGCCAAAAGAGTTGGGAACCGCTGGTTATTTGGCACTTCTGATTTTCTAGCAAGTGCCTGGGACTAAAACCACACTGACCAAAAATTCAGACTATTATATTTCAATAGAAGAAAAACTATTCATTAGGACATAGTCTCAGAATATTAAATTTATGATTTTTTTCAAGATCTAAGCATTTTTTAATATTAGAGATAATTACAATGTGGTGGAGGGACTAAGTCCCTTGAGAATAAAAACATGTCTTCATCTGTGGATCCCCAGCCCCAGACATTGTGTCTAGCACATGGTAGGGGATCCATGTAATTCTTTACAGAGTAGACATACCATTCCAGAAAAATTTAAATCCTAGGTCAGTTAAATATTCCCCTTAGGTTAAATAATCTCAATTTATTTGCAGACCAAGATCTTAAAGTTTATACATCAAAGCTCCACATCGACCTGGATCTGGCTCACAGCCCTCTGTGTCAAGACCAGGTCAGTCCCACTTCCATGCACTGCTGATGGCATTGCAGATGGATCTGGCCTTCAGGGAGGAATTTTCAGCAAGATCTATCAAAATTACAAACAGACGTCTGATGTCACCCGTCAATTTTGTTTCTAGGAATTTATCCTACAGATAGATTCCTAAGCATGCAAAATGACAGAAGCACAAAATCATTTAATTTACTGTAGCAACAGTCTGTAAATAACCCTAAAATCCATTGATAAAAAAGCAGTTAAATAAATCAAGGTCACATGAAGGAATGCTAAGTAGGCATAAAAACAACAATGAAGAATACTTCTGATGCCAACGTGGAGCAGTCTCCAAGGAACATTAGGTACAAGAATGTGTGCTGCGCTACCACCTGTATCAAAAAGAGGAAAAGCACTTCCAGAATGGTACAGCAAGGATCGCCGAACACCCGTTCCTCCATAAAAGCAACAAGAACACTGGCAACAGCCGTCAAAATAAACTTTTCAGAACTCTGGAAATTAACCAGACTTGTAAGAACTCTAACAGCAAGGGCATTTATGCAAGAAAAATAACTGATAATCCCAGTAAGAACAAGTTTTGTGACATGTTAATGTGACCTATTTCTACCCCCTTTCTCCCCAGAGCTGCAGTTTTGAAACTAAGAGCCCTCTAAGAGCCCTGTAAGAGTAGCCTCTGGAGAGAGATCAGGATCGAAACTCCCCAAAAAGCCCCATCCCCAGAAAACAGTCTGACCTGCATGGCTACTCCCCAGAAAAGACCATTTGCAGGGCTTTTTCCTTGACCCAAGTCAGGGCTTGCTCATGAGAAAAGCCCTATTCCCAGATGTTTATCAAGAACAATCAACAGCAAGTGTTTAATCTGCCAAATACCTGAGGGAGTGCTACCAGTTGGGGAAGAGGCTGGCCAAAACACTCAAAAGGAAATCTGGGAATAAGATGTCTGCAAGGCATTTTGAAATGGTCCTTTATATTCATAGGGATTTAGAAGGCCATGCACACAGGAAAAACCTGAGAAGGCTTCAGTTCTCAATTCTGGCTGACTTTGAGCATTGAAGGTATGCCCAACACACACGTGCACGCACACACACAAACCCTAAGCAAAAGGTGAGAGACTTACTGATTCAATGCATTGAACAAAATCTCTGCCCTGTCATTAGCTGATAACTAACCTAACCAAGCAGAAACTTGAATGGCCAGCCCCACGTAACAAAGAATACAGACTTTACAGATTTAGTCCAGGAGAGTCACTCAATAAACAGGAACAACAGGGGCCCTTGGGTGGCTCAGTCGGATGAGCAGCCAACTCCTGATTTTGTCTCAGGTCATGAATTCTTGGTTCATGAATTCAAGTCCGGCATTAGGCTTTGCACTGTCTGTGCAGAGCCTGCTTGGGATTCTCTCTCCCTTTCTGCCCGCCTGCCTCAAAATAAATAAACATTAAAAAAATAACACCAAAAACAGCAACAACAAAAACGGGGGAGAGGTGGGGAACTGATTTCCAGAGTTGCCACATTATAGTATTTGAAATGTTCAGCCTCCCAACAAAAAATTAGAAGACATGCAAAGAAAGAGGGAAGCATGGCCCATACGGATGGTGTTATTTCTTCTGGGAAATCTTCCCTGGTCCCCAAGTCCAAGCTAGGAACCCTGTTCTGGGCTCTCGTGGTGCCTTAAACTACCCCAGTCAGAGGCCCATCCTTCTAAGCTAGGCTATAATTGCCTGATTGCTCATTATGGCCTCTCTCCCACTGGGCTCTATCAGGGAGGGACTGCATCTGGTTCTTCAGCACCATACCTCCTGCAGCAACCCCAAGTAGCATGGCAGAGTATCTGCTAAAGCAATGAATGCACAATTCATGATTCTAGTGCCACTAAAAAACTCAACAGAGAAAGACCAGACATTTCCTTCCACCTTTTTCCAAGGGGGCATTTAAAAATTCTCCTGATGCTCGTAAAGGGCACTTTAGTGCTATAGATCCCAAAGAAATGAGTGGCTTGAGCTTGAAGACTGGGAAACCTTTGACCAGTTTAGCAAAATTTCCTGCTATCTTACAGAAAAACACTCTGCCTCCTGTAATGGAGAAGTGTTGTACCTGCGGGAGGTGGAGGGGCCCCGGTGGTGGTCAGTGCCGGACTCCTTCACAAGGTTTCCTTTGCAGCAAATAACCCTTAATTTATCCTGGTATGAGGACGCCAGGTAAATCGCTCCTGAGGAAATTGCAGGGCCCAAGTAGCGTGGGTTCGGGATTTCCAAATACGCTCGGGCAGGGGTCCTATGGAGTTCCAGATAAGAGTTTACATTCAGGTTATCTCCGTTGCTAGATGGAATGGAAAGAAACACACACTTGGCCCCAAGCCCCAACCGCCGAGGTTTTCAAAGTCTGAAAGGGCAATGCTTACCCCAGAGAAGAGCGTGCCTGGATCTCAATTACTTCTAGTGAGTTGAAGTGGGTCACAAACAGATAGGGTTCTCTGTAGGCTGCATGGCCACCACAGAAGAGCATGGGCAAGGAAGGGTTAAAAGAGAAACTCAAAACCAGGCTGCAAGGCCACCTTGGACCTAGCAGTCCCACCTAAAGGGATTTATCCTACACATACATCCATGTGCCAACATAATGAGGCATGTTCAAGTATACTCACTGCCATGTTGTCAGAGCAGACGATGGGAACCAACTCAAGGGGACATTATAGGGGTCAGTTAAATAAATTATGGTACATCTGTGGAATTCTGCACAGTTGTAAAACCTGCAAGAAGCTCTCTGTACTGATACATAAAAAAACCCTGAAGTGTACAATTTTAGTGTGAAAAGCAAGATTCAGAATGTGTAAAGTGTGTCACCATACTGATTTAAACAAAAAGCATTTTTAAAGTGTGTTGGGGGTAGATAAGAATATATTTTCTTATGCGTCTGTATTTGCACAAAGCACTGGAAGGATAAGAAACTCAAAGAAGTATTTTTTCCCCCTTTGGGGGAGAGGGAGTGGAGAATTAGGGAGACAGGTTATTTGGGTGAGGCTTTTCATTGTATACCTTTTTAAAGAGTTTCATTGTATATGTTTTCAAAAAACATTAAAGATCGGGTTCATAGATAATTAAATTAAACTAGGACTTTGGTATTAGACTGTTAGTCGTGCCTCCTGGTACTCAGGCCCTGGTGGATAGAGCCTCCTTCCCTTGAATCTAGGCTGACCCTGTGGCTGCTTTAACCAGTAGGATGTGGTGGTAGCAAGAAGGCCTGCCAGCTTGCACTTCTGCACTCTTGGAAGAAGCCCACGTGGAGAGGAACTGAGACCTCCAGCCACCAGCCCAAACTGAGTTCCCAACAATTATACCAATTGCCTGCCATTTTGTGAGGCCATTTTGGACTTCCTACTTATCCCAGTGCCCCCACTGGAACCGCACGAAGCAGAACTATCCAGTCCAGCCTCAGCATCTTAGGCAATGACAAGTTGTTGTTGTCTTGTCCGTAACAAGTTTTGGAACTTGTTATGCAGCAATAGATAAACCAAATAGCCTCGACAGGTATTTCAACCGTAACGGCATTTCAGAACATTCACACAGACATGTATGTACATATTTGCACGTAGGTGTGTGCTTATGCTTTGATCCAGCAGCTCCACTTTGAGGGCTTATGAGCAGCAGGTACTATTTGACAAGTGTGCAAAGATCAGTGCAAGATGTTCATCATAGCAATGTTTGTACTTACAGAAAGAATGAGCATGATCTACCTGCTCTGCCTAATCAGAACTGATTAAACTGACAGGTGTTCAGCTATGCCATGGGATACTCTGCAGCCTTTGAAATGATTTAAATTCACAGGCAATGCTCTCCTTTCTGTCATGAGAGCCTAACAGATATTTCACAAGGCCAGTGGCCTTGGCTTACGTGGTTCTTCATCAGAATCTTTGCCCTGAACACTTCTTCAGGTGACTCTCACCTGTGGTGCTTGGTGTCTAATGTAATCCATAAGCATAGTGCTTAACCCAAAAAGGAGTCCACCTGCAATTTTTTCCTAGGACACCAGCTGCTGGCAGAACAGAGCCCTCCATACCTCGCATCACTTACCAAAGGCCAAAGGTAAGCGACTCCACTTGAGATCATCTGTGCGGCTACGTCTTCCATAAGAATCCACGAACACCCCAAATTCTGCAAGGAGTTGGAGCCCGGGGCATCAGCACAGCCAGAGGCATCAGTATCAACGACACATACTTTGATAGAAGAATAAGGGATTGAACCCAGGGGACCACCAGCCAGATTTAACTGGAAGACCTGAAGACCTTTGCTGAGTCACATCTCTCAGAGATGTGTTAAAGGAAAGCGGAAGAGACAGAAAATGAGAGGCAAAAGGAGGAGGAAAAGGAGAAATAGAGACCCAGACACAAGGAGGAACAGACAGAAAGACCCAGAGATAGGAAGAAGGGGGGAAATGAAAAAGAATGAAGAGAAACATCACAAGAAAATGCAAGAAAGAAGGAAGGGAAAAAGAAAGGAAAGGGAGAGAAAGAAGGGGCAGAGAAGGAAAGAAGTGGCTGCTCTCAGGAGAGAATATGAGAGCTGGATCAGGCAAGGGTGCTGGTAGGGTCTGGGGCTCCTGGTGTCTGCGAGCCATCAGACCAGTGGCGGGCGGGAAGCCCTGACTCACCGTGGAAGCAGAGCAGGTACTCCTCCCGCTGCCCTGCGCCGTTCACCTGCACGATCGAGACAGGGAAACTATTGGAAGAGGAGGCAAACACAGCAGGCGCCAAGGAATGGTCATTCTTATCCAGGAATTCTGTAAAGTCAGGTGAGAAGCGGGGCTTCAGGAATGAGCTAGTGTTGGTGGCAAGGCTGGAGCAGAGTGCGGGCTGGGGGGAGGACTTGGGCCCTACCCTCAAGCGTGTACTGCTTCATGTCAATTTCGTAGAATTTATTGGTTCCAATAAGGATACTGTAATTGGTGAAGTGGATGCAGCTGCAGGGCTCTGAGGTCTCTATCTCCTGAGACAGAGGGTAGAAGAAAATGACGTGAGTTAACACAGGGCAGCCCCATTTCCACTGCTATTCCATTTCCGCCTCAACTAACCACGCCTTGGAGACGGTCACCTCTGGACTTATTCACGTTCTCAGCCACACAAAGCACACTCCATCCTTTCATGTCCCCCACGAGGACTGATCATCCCTTTGCTACCTCTGAGTTCTTTGCAACCCCAGACCAAGAAAATAAGGTCAAATGGCAGCCAAAAAGAGTCAGAAACACCATTTCAATGAAAAGGTTGCAAAAACAGATCTTTAAAAATGCAAATTCTTATCTGAGGAAAAGAACTGGAGAAAACAGGGTTAGAGGGAGTGGTTTTAAGCTTCCTTCTTTTGGTAAGCTAGGTTTCTAACGTGAACCTGTATCACCTATATGATTATTCTCATCATCATTGTTGTCATCTCCATTAGTGATGGGCTTTCTAATTACTTCCACTTGTTTTCAGGCCAGTCCTAATAGTAAAAAAACTAGGCATGCTTATTCAAAACAGTAGCCAAGAATTACAGGGAAGCAATGATTTCTGAGAAATCTCCTAAAGCTAACAGTTCAAGCTCACAATCCAAACTATCATCACTGAATATTTCTGATCACCTGCTAAGTATGAGGAAACTTTTAGGCAGCATGACACAGTGAAATGGCAGGGAAAAATCAAACTTCAGTTTTGGTCTCAACTTTGTAACAGGATCTCAAGCCAGCCTCAATTGTCTAACCTGAAAACTGGGGATTACCACCCCTGCATTTCAGAACTGTTGTGGAAAGTATATAATAACCAGCTCAATTTCTGGATGGTGGACGAACAGCCCACCCAGGATGAAACTATTTCCCTAACACAGAATGACCTCTATGTATGTTCACCCATCAGTCATTTCACTTCTGAGACTAATCATGAAGACACCTGAAATAAAGCAGGCTTACTACAGGTGGCGCTTTCCTAGCCTAGGGACAACGGCCAGTCTCAGGAAGTGAGGCAAATGATCCAATGTGCACCTTGTCCACACGGCAGTCACCATCACCACCACTCTGCTCCAAGGACAATCAGCTCCCTAATTACACATCAGAACACAGCACTGGCTTCTCCAAAGGTTAATAATAGAAACTTCTAGGATCTGACATAAATTCTGATAAGTGCCACCAGAGACTGCTAGCTTCTCAGAGAGCTGTCCTTCCTTTTTTATGCGAATTGAAACGAAGTGTCTCTTCCATCAGCCAGCTTCCTTTCTCCCGTAACAAAGGGCTGAATTCACTGGGCAGGCTAGAGAGGCCGTTCACAAACAGAAGGAAAATGAGAGGGAAAAGGGCAGCCACTCAAGGCTCTGAAGCTTCCTCCAGGTGTGTCTGTCTCTTTCTCCCTCTCCCCCTACCTAGAGATCACCAAGGCTGAAGGGACCTGGCACACACTGTTCCCTGAGACGGCACGCCTTCCACATCAATTGGTGGGGACAGCAGGACAGGTGAGGCCCAGGACTTACTTTCCGAATGCAGTACTTGCTGAGGTTTTCATTGTAGCGGAGAATGATGACTTTGCTGGGCATGGCTGCACAGATGCAGAGCCCGTTCTCAATCTGAAAAGCAATCAGGGAACAGAAAAAGAGTGTCAGTCGTGTGTATACTGGCTCCAGAGCAAAACTAGGAATATAACATCAATTTTTTTTAATGTTTACTCATTTTTTGAGAGAGAAAGAGACAGAGTGTGAGCAGGGGAGGGGCAAAGACAGAGGGAGACAGAATCTGAAGCAGGCTCCAGGCTCTGAGCTGTCAGCACAAAACCCGATGTGGGGCTCGAACTCCCGAACCAGGAGATCATGACCTGAGCCGAAGTTGGACGCTTGACTGAGTGAACCTACCCAGGAACTCCCAAAAAACTTTTTTTAAATAAAAAGAAAAGAATTGATAAAACTGACAGAGCACACGGTGTTTTACCTTGTTCAGTCCCCGTCTGAAAATCCTGGGCCCATCTAGCAATGTCTTTTATCAGCCCCTTAAGATTCCTCTAAGAAACCTTTTCAAAGCAACACCTTTCTAGGCCAGCCATTCTCCTACTTTATATTCTGCCCCCCCCCCCGCTTTTTTATTGCCACAATTAATCATAACCATCATATAAGTGACTAAGAAAAGAATTCCAGAGGCCAAAAGTCCTCAAGAATAGTGACCAAGGTCAAGGCCCCTTCAGGAGGTTCCTGGAGTCAACCATAGCCCTCCCCCACTGGTCCTCCGTTCCTCAGCACAGAATTCTCTGAAGGCTCAGTCAGGGACACAGGATGTGTTGGGTAAATGCTGACTCAGTGGCTAAACAACAGATTCCCAGTGAGCCATTTTCTGAGAAGGGAAAGTCAGTGGTTGTCAACAGGATGACTCCAGTGGCCTCAGGCGGCCTGCAAATGCTTGATTCAGATTTCATTAAAGTTAGACATGTTCATGTGTAGGCACCCACAAACACTCTTAATTTTTTCAATAAAAAAAGTTTCCCTAAAGAAGCAGGCAAGAAAATAAATGTATTTATGCACCAAAATCAATATGCTATTAGCTACCAAACAATTAACCTGAGTTATTGTGAACTGACTTTATGTTCTATAAATGTCATAAATCAGAATTTGCTAATTTCTAGTAATAACACATTTTTCATCCAGTCCAGGAGTGGGGATCCATGTTAGATTAAAAAAAAAAAAAAAGACTGTCCTACACACACTGACACAGATATACACACACGTACACATTCTAAGCATGGATCTTCCTTTCAGTTTTGTTAAATTCTCATTTTTCTCTCTGACATTTCCTTTAGATTCAAAGCCTGTGCAAATTTCATGGCTACACAAATTCCTTCATGTGTCTAAAGGAAGCAACAGAAATTTAACCCAGTTACAAGACATACAATTTTCAAGGTCAAATTGGTAAGCTGCCTCAAAAGGAGGGAAGAGCCGATCTCAAGAACATTCTGCCAGCTGAGGCCCCAAGGAGAGCCTACCTTGCCAGCAGCAAACAAGTGACAGCCCTTCACGGCTTCAAAAACGTTGGGTGAGATGTCGGGCTGGGCGGGAAGGTGAGCCTGCGCCAGAGACTGCTTCACTTTTTTCACGTCAACAAGGCACAGAGCTCGCTCTTCTCCTGAAGGGAAAAAGAAGAGCTTCACGGTCAGTGTGAGGCAGGGAAGCAAAGGTGCGGGATGGCAGTTCTACTTCTCTTCACAAACATCCACGCGGGGCCATGCAGGTCAACAGAGTTTCCCAGACACTCCTGTGTACACAGCTTAGGTCCAAGTTTCAGATCTAAAATGAAAACATCTGGCCTCTTGGTCAAGATTCTGGGATGAAAAAAAAAATTCTGCCGACATAATCAGAGAATGTGAACTATACTTTCAAACACAATCCCCATCAAAGTGAAGATGAGGATGGGTTAGGAACACGGAGGGGACATTTTATGAAATGACAGGCTTGGACCGTTCCGATAGGTCAGTGTCATGGAGGACCAAAGGAAGGCCAAAGATGCATTCCAGATTAAAGGAGACTAATGGGACACTACTAAATGTAGTGCACAATCTGGGACTGGATCACAAATCAGGGGGGGAAATACCAGAAAGGACATTATTGGAGCCGCAGGTAAATTCTAACTATGAGCAGTGTGTCAGACAACTGCATTCCAATGAGGGATAAATTTCCTGAATCCAAAAACGGTGCCACGTGAAACTATTCTGTGTGATACTATGACAGTAGACCCATGCCACTACACGTTTGTCCAAACCCACTAAGAGTGAATCCTCACGGACACTCTGGACCCTGGCTGATGATGTGTCACTGCAAGTTCATTAGATATGTCCAATGTCCCACTCTAGTCGGGGATGCTGATAGTGGGGGTGGAGGGATACTGGAACTTCCTGTCCTTTAAACTCAATTTCACTGTGAACCTAAAACGCTTCTAAAGAATAAAGTCAAGTAGGAAGGGAGGAAGGTAGTGATGGAGAGAAAGGAAGGGAGGGAGGGAGGGAAGGAAAGGAAGGAAGGCAAGCAAGCAGAAAAACAACAGAGGCAAAGAGAGTAACTGTTGAGAGCCAGTTCCTGACCATATTATTTCAGCCACGCCTAAAACAAGACCTGACTGTGGATGTTTTTGAACATTGAGCCAACAAATTACTGTTTTCCATTAAAAAAAAAAAATAGTACTGCCAATAAAGAGAGAAAAAATTTTTTGCCATGGTTATGTGAGACAATGCCCATGTTCGTAGGTGATACGGTGAAGAATTTGGGGTCACAGCTGCAAGGGACTCTCAGACGGCTCAAAAGTTAGTGTGTGTGCGCACGCATGTACGTTTGTATAGGAAGAGAGAGAAAATATGGCAAAATGTTAACCAGTGAACAGATGAAGGGTTTCTGAGGGTCACACAGAAATAAGAGGCAACATGCTAACAGGCAGGCTCTCAGAAGGCCATGGCTCAAGGTGGCATTGACCTCGCCACGACGCCGGCATCAAAGCGTCTGATGTTACCAGGACTCTGAGGCTCCTACTCTTCCCCTGGCTGAATGGTGAAGTGTTCTTTGGGGGTGTCAGACTGTACTGCACTGGCCACCAGGGGAATGAATCTGGGCAGAGAGCGCCATCAGCTTGGGCACCAGCAGGGACACGGGGGAAAGAGCCGCTTCTGCTCCCATCTCCTGCAGGAGGGCCTGCCTTTGTGTTTCGCAAGCGTGACACTGGCTTTCAGGTAGTTTCCCTCGACAGTGAAGAGAAAGCGCCATGTCCTTGGCCTACCACCTGCTATCATGAGTAGCTTCTCCAGGTCCTTGATGATATAAATTTGGAAGACTGCTCCGATTCCTGGGACATGGGTGAGGGAGTTTTTCAAGACATTCAGAGCGTAGAGCCCTTCCTCAGTGCCTACCAACACCACCTGCCAGGAGAGAAGGTCACAAGCACAACATAAGCATGATCACATCCCAGGGACAACCCCATCAAGGAAGAGCCCTTTCTTTCTTGACTGCAGGGGGCGGCTACTGCCAGTGTCCAGAGAACAGTGCTACCTGGTCGCTGAAGGGCAGTGTGCAGTTCATGTCTAGACGGTCATCACCTTCCAGTTTCAGCAGGGAGTTTCCAAGCAATTTCTTTTCGTATTGGAACAAATTTAAAAAAGAAGGAAAGAAAGGAAAAGAAAAAAACAAGGACATGGTAAGATGGAACTGTTCATGACCAAACCATCCAGAGAGATAAAAGCAAGAACAGAGAGAAGTTTGGTGCCAGGAAGGAAGGTTAGTCCTGAAAATGCCAGAAACACACATTTGGTCTTGGCTTGCCCCCTATTTTGATCTGAGCTCAGAAGGCAAAACACGAATGTTACTGCTTATCTCTGGGGTGGTTGTTAATTAGCATCAAAGTAATGCCTCAGCTTGATGCAGAAATAAAATAGATGTAGAGAGATTTTCTGTGGTAGGAAATAAGCTGAGGCTAAAGAGATTCCACCTGCAAAGGGTTAATAAGCCACATGGAAGGCTCCTTCCCCTCCAGGCTGCAGCAAAAGTACAAAGCACAGTGTCAGCACCAAAGAAGCAAGCTTCTGAATCTCTTTACCTGAACCCACGCAGGCAGAAGCTCATAGGAAATACAGTCACGGCCCTATTGTACACATATTAACATGGATTTCAATAACAGGCTCACACAGGTAACCACAAAATAAGTCATCAAATCACTGGTCCACCCGGTGAGCAAAGCTCCGATCAGGAGGCTCATGGTTAAGAAGTTCACCATTGTGAACTGTGAAGGTGCTTACTAGGAGCCCAGCATTTGGTCTTTGGTGGAGAAAACACCAATGAGCAAGGAGCCCTGTTTATATCCTGGAAGTTTCCAGGAGGAGTGATGCCAATCAAGGCACACCTACAGTTCCAACATCTTAAGGGTAAGTAGGATTCCAAACCTGCCTACAGAAGAGCAGTTCGTGTGGAAGGTACGAGAAGGTTATGAAAAGCCTTCCCGAAGTTGGCATGGCTGTCGGCAGACTTTTGTGCTGCTCCACAGCCAAGCGCTTGCAAATAAACTCATGAGAGTAAACGAGAAAGAGGATTTCCATATGAGTACATTTGCTGCCGTGACCAAGATCAATCGCCACCCCAAGAGCTGGCTAATGGCACTGACTGCCTCATTCTAAAGGGCCGCCGGGGGAGGGTGTGTGACACCAGACAGACTGCGTACAGCCTGTATCTCAGTGACACAAGAGTCCCGGTCATGACAGTCTCAGCCATCCCTCCCCCGGAAAGGTGGCAAGAGGGGCCCCACCGCTCAGGTCAGTTCCCAAGTCAGCCCACTTTACAAAGACAGCCTCCAGCTCCTGCCTCCATACTCACAGCATCAGCTTCTGCTTTTTCCCTAGAAACTCTCCCACCTGCGACCACAGACTCTAAGGCGGTGACCCAGCGCTGTTTGTCGGGGAAGCTGGGAGCCAGCAAGTAGAGCGTTCTCCCAGGCCAGCAGGTGGTGTGTGGGTGAGACTCCATCTTCAGTATGTAGGGGACATCTAGGGGATGGGACAGAGAGCAGGGGTCCGCTGTGGATTCCTCTCACTCTTGGGAGGGATGGCCCTGAGGTGTCAGACATCGCCCAGGCATGCAAGTCCCAGACCCCACTAAAAAGGGGGAGCCAAGGAGGGCACCCCCTCCTCCCCCTGCTGATTCATCCAGCCCAGTGCCCGCCCCCACCCTCACCTCCCCACCCCACCCCACCCCACCCCACCCCACCCCACCCCCTGCCGTGGGTTCTCCAGCTTCCGCTCACCTGCTTTGGCTGTATTTGCAAGCTCAGAAGCACCAACGGCGCCATGAATAGATACATCCCCGTCGGGAAGGCACAGCTCAAATTCTTCCACCGGCCTCTGTCCAGCTTGGTGCAAAGAGGAAGGGCAGAGAGAAAACCAAAAGAACAGGAACAAGAACGAGGGGAGAAGAAAGGAAGAAAGAGAGAGAGAGAGAGAGAGAGAGAGAGAGAGAGAGAGAGAGAGAGAGACAAGGCAAGAGAGACAGAGTATGCGTGGAAAGAGAGGCGCACGAGAACAAAGGAGGAGGGAAAAAGGTGTGCAGAGAAGGCGGAGAGGGAAGATAAAAACAAAATAAAGTGTGTCAGATGAGTAGCACAGTCAAATTTCTGCTGACGATGCGGATTTATGGGCTAGTTGACTGAGGCAGAAGTTCTCTGAAGGTGTATTAGCAGGTAGGATCTTCAGGGCAGCACCCTGCAGGTTCCTCAGAGGGGAGACCTATAGACGTGAGTATCGTACCAATAACCTTTAGCGAAGTCATTTGGTTTTTAATTTTCAAAAATGGAAAATCGTAGAAGGCTTGCAACGCAGTTGGAAAAACAAAGCCTTCACGCCAAGACTGGGAGACCTGGGTCAACCACGTGCAATGAAATTCCCCCTGAATTCTTAATTTACCTTCTCTGGCTTCGCTGTCATAAATGAGGACTTTAGATCCCTCCAGGACAATGTACTTCCTGTCCCAGCCTTGCTGTCCTCGTTTGTTATTCCTGGGGATATAGGGATGGATAAGAACATAGGTTTAGACTCAGGAGGGAAGGAGGGAGGAGGAATCCTAGCCACGACGCTACCCTAGGAAACCTCAGGAATGGAAGTGCCCTGTGCCGTCCATGTATCAGGGGAGGCAGAGCTTCCTTCTCCCCTTGTGGGTTCTGTGGCTGGCCTAGGCATTCCACTGGTATCAGACAGACGAACAAGAGATAAGCATACGGTTTTTATTTTATGTGTGTGTACCTGGAAATCTCCATAAGAAAATAAAGACCCAAAAAGCAGATAGGCCTAGTGTTTGTATACTAGCTTGAAGAGTAGTGGTTATGAAAAAGCAACTAAAACGTATGGGGAGGCTAAAGGAAGATAAGGTGTTACTTTAACAAGGCTTATCTGCAGAGTTTGTCGACAAGCCTTGCCTCCCTGCTTCTGGTGAGAATATTTCTTTCCTCCTGGAAAAGGGAGGGGCGCTCTTACACGGGAGATTTATCTCCTGCTTTCAGGAAGAGAAAGGGGAGGTCAGAGGGGCCTTCTTAGACCTGCTGTTTCTCAAGTGCCTTTGGCTCAAAATAATCCTGGTTCCAAAGTGGCATATTTGGGGGTGGCATCTTCGCCGGCACATGCCCCAGGCCAAGCCATCCTGTCACAATACCTGGGCACTTTCATCCACCCTTCCAGGTGCAGGCCGCTGCTGGGCTCCTTGGTCTGGAGACCCGGGGAGTTCATTTTGTCACGGCAGAAGGCCTCAGTGAAGTGTGTGGCATACTCGGCTGGCAGGCCACAGGTGGCTGGCAAGCACGTAGAGCACTTGGGATGACACATCACCTGACATTCTGGGGAAAAGCAGTGAACAACCTGAAAACACCTTGTCGAACCCTGGACCATTCTTCCTTCTGCCAGCCAAGCCCCAGCCAGGGCCCATCCGTCAGGCCCCATCACCCAGGTAAATCCCTAAGCTTTCGCAGGAGCCAGGTCCTCCCTACAGAGAGAGGAAACATGAGAGCCAAGTGCTCTCCACCCAGTTGTCCTGGCTTCTCCCCAGGCCGCCACAAACAGGCGTGTAGAGGACCCACCGGCAAGGTTCAGGTGGAGCCAGCACCCAGCCTAAAGGTGGGGAAAGGGCAGCCTGGCAAAACGGGAGGGCTGGAAATCAGCAAAGCGCAAGGCATTTTGCACACGGGGGGTGGACACGTGAGCTGGAAACATGTATAAGCTCTCTCCTTCAACGGGAAAAGTAGCGTCCTCCCACTGGAATGAAAAGCTTCAAAATGAATGCGCTATGTGGTAAAACATTTTTAAAGGAAAAAACCCACACCCATCAGATGGATTTGTTTAGGGGGAGACATGCAGGTGCCCACGGCAAACGCACCACTGCTTCTCTTACCAAGACATTTGGATGCCTGGCGCCCAAAGTGCACAGTATCCAGACACACAGCGCACTTTGTGGCTCGCATGTTCAATCCTACGTTAAATCGGTGAGGAATATTGTGGTGCATGCGCTCCTTAAGACGCCGACTGAATTCTGAAGGAAAATGTTTAAAACTTCATTAGGTGCTGCAAATGATACCGTCAAGAAAGTAAAAAGACAACCCACAGAATGGGAAAAGATATTTAGAAATCATCTCTCTGACAAGGGGCTTGTAGCTAGAATATATAAAAAGCTCTTACAACTCAATAATAAACAAGACAACCCAATTTTAAAATGGGCAAAGGATCTGACTAGAAGATAAGTAAATGATCAATAAGCACATGAAAAGATGGTCAACATGATTGGTCATTAGAAAAACACAAATCAGGGGTGCCCAGGTGGTTCAGTCAGTTGAGCATCTGACTTTGGATCAGGTCATGATCTCACAGTGCGTGAGTTCGAGCCCCATGTCAGCCTCTGTGCTGACAGCTCAGAGCCTGGAGCCTGCTTGGGATTCTGTGTCTGTGTCTGTGTCTGTGTCTATCTGTCTCTCTGTCTCTCTGTCTCTCTCTCTCTCTGCCTTCCCCCGCCCCCTCCACTACCCCTGCTTGTGCTGTCTCTGTCTCTCTCAAAATAAATAAACTTAAAAAAAAAAAAGAAAAAGAAAGAGGGGCGCCTGGGTGGCTCAGTCGGTTGAGTGACCGACTTCAGTTCAGGTCATGATCTCACGGTTTGTGAGTTCAAGCCACCCGTCGGGCTCTGTGCTGACAGCTGGGAGCCTGGAGCCTGCTTCAGATTCTGTGTCTCCCTCTCTCTCTGCCCCTCCCCCACTCATGCTCTGTCTCTGTCTCAGAAATAAACATTAAAAAAAATTTTTTTTAAAAGAAAGAAAGAAAAACACAAATCAAAAGCACAAGGAGATACCCCTTCACACCCCACTAGGAGGTCTAGAATCAGACACATGGAAAACAAGGTGAGGGTGTGGAGAAATCCGAATCCTCATACACTGCTGGTGGGAATGTCAGGTGGTGCAGCCGCTCTGGAAGACAGTTTTGGCAGATCCTTGAAAAGTTAAAATTAGGATTGCCCAGAAATGGTGTGACCCAGCAATGCCATTCCTAGGTATATACCCAAGAAAGCCGAAAACATACGGAGCCACAACATACAATGTTCACAGCAACGTTATTTAGGATAGCCTAAAGATGGAAACAACCCAAACGATTATCAGTGGATTAATAAACAAGATGTGCTATCCATACAACAGAATATTACTCAACCAGAACAAAGTGAAGTACTAATTAAAGCTACAAGACGGGTGAGTCTCCAAAGCATTATGCTCAGTGAAACAAGCCAGACACAAAAAATATGGTATGATTTCATTTATATGAAATGTCCAGAGCAGCAAATCTATTCAGCTTAGTGCTGCCAGAGGTCTGGCAGAGGGGAGAATGAGGAGTGACTGCTAACGGGTGCAGAGTTTTGTGGGGAGGGAAAGGTTAAGGCCAAAAAATGTCTCCAAATTAGAAAGTGATGGTTGTACACCCTTAATGCACTTAATAAAAAAACATCCAATCATACACTTCAAATGAGTGAATTGTATGGCATGTGAATTTATCTCCATAAAGCTGTTAAAAAACCATTACAGCAGGTTACAGAGTGTGAAACTATTTTAAAAAAAAAATTTTTTTTTAAATGTTTTTATTTATTTTTGAGACAGAGAGAGACAGAGCATGAGTGGGGGAGGGGCAGAGAGAGGGGGAGACACAGAATCTGAAACAGGCTCCAGGCTCTAAGCTGTCAGCACAGAGCCTGACGCGGGGCTCGAACTCACAGACCGTGAGATCATGACCTGAGCTGAAGTCGGACGCTCAATTGACTGAGCCACTCAGGCGCCCCAGTGTGAAACTATTTTAACACTCACAGATGCGTCTCGAGTTCTATGAATCAACTTAAAATCTCCATTATCCGGTTATTAGGAATTGGGTATTTTTTTTTTTTAATGTTTATTTATTTTTGGGAGAGAAATGCAGAGTGCAAGCGGGGAAGGTCAGAGAGAAAGGGAGACACAGAATCTGAAGCAGACTTCAGACTCCGAGCTGTCAGCACAGAGCCCAACACGGGGCTCGAACCCACAAACCGTGAGGTCATGACCTGAGCTGAAGTCAGACGCTTACCCGACTGAGCCACCCAGGCACCGCTAGCCATATGTATTATTAATATACACTCTAAGATAACATTTTAAGTAAAAGAAGAAAGGTGTTTTGCAGTGTATAGCTTAGTGTGCTATGATATTTTAATAGAAAAAAGGGCTAAGGAAAATATGCCTATTTCCTCATACTCTTTAAGTATAATTATATAAGATACATGAATAATATGATATGCTCTCACATGCATGAACTATTGCTGGAAGAATACAGTGGTGGTCCCTGGGTAAGGGAACTGACATCGGGGACAGGGGACTCACCTCTTACTCTTTATCCCTTAGTATTATTACTTGTCACTTTTACCGTATGTATGCATTTTCTTAGTGGATTAAAAACACTTTCAACCAAACTCCAAGGGCCCCTTGGGAACGTACCCTCTGGAGTCGATGACTCCTTTCTGCGGCTGGATGGCGGGGCGAGCAGGCTCATGGCACTGGGCTGGTGCTCGGGCGACCGCACGATGGCGGACATGGCGATCTGCTGCCTCGCGGTGGCTGGCGTAGATGGGTGCGGGTGGTCTGTGGCCTTCCGGTGGGCAGCTGGAAAGAGACCAGTCCGATGCCTTCTGGTTAGCTGGGTCACCAAGAAGCCCAAACCAAGCGGACTGCCCCTGGGCGGTCTTTCAAGCCCCCGAGACCAAAAGGACACGCATCGTGCCAAATGGGCAATACCAAGGATGCTGTGAATTTTTCACACTTGGGACATCTGGACTGAGAGCTTATGGGCCAGAAACACAGATGCTGAACTAGTACAACCCATCTGCTTGAGGTGGGTTCTCTGCCTTTTCCAGAGACTTGGCGTAGGGAGTGCCCCTACCTTCCTCCCGGGCAGACCGGAGCTCGATGCGGGTCTTCTGAAGGGCTTCCTCCAGCTCTGCACAGCGAGCTTTCTCCTTCTCCAGAGCCACCTTCAGCTCATTGTACTGCAGAGGAACCTGTGTGGGCAAAGCAGGGTCCTCTTTCCGTCGACTAAATAAACCCTAGCAATGGAAACAGAGATATCTCCTAACTCCTGGAAACTGGCACTTTAGCTGAAGGAACTCTGACTCAAGAGGAGCAGACCATGAAAGCCAGGAGCATACTCACTGTAAGCGGATTTAGTAAAAATGGCATGTGAAGGGGGAAAGGGGAGACTGAACCACAGCCCGTTCCAGCCGGCTGGAAAAAAATAGGGTTTTGGAAATTTTCAACAAGAGGGCTCAAGATGCTTGCACGGCCACCACCCCTTCCTTCGGCATTCCCAAGGAGGAGAGCCATTTCCTGAGTCTTTACCCTCAAAAAATGGAAGTGGAGGATGGAGTCAGGACGGATGGTTCGGAAATCACTCTTGCCTTGAATTTGTCTCATGACGCTTAGTTACGAGACACAGAGATGAGCATTTTTTAAAAAGGAGACAAAAAACTTGAATCCTAAAATGATGTCAAAACAAGGGGCTTACTCAAAAAAAAAAAAAAAAGCAAATGAAAAAATGAAAACGTGTACTGGACATGGAAGGAAAAAGGAAAACATAGGGAATCATGTGGCTGAAAAAAAAATTAACCACCAAAAATAAATGGAAACACCCTGACTACATCACATGACACAATCAGAAAACAATCCGCTGCTAAAATACAAAAGATTAAATATCAGAAGCATAACAAGCACAGACAGTCACGCGGTATGCAAGAATGTCCCTCCCCGGCGGCCACCACTGGAGGAGGCTGTTCTCATCCCTCACCATAAAGAGAGCGCTGGGGACACGGGCGCCAACTGCCCGCTCCAGCCCCTTCTCGGGTGTTCCAGGTCACTGGGGGCTGCCACTGCTCCCCCAGGGTGCGAATGCTTTGGGAAGGAAACGGCAGGGTCCTCAGAGACCTGTTCAGACTAAGAACACCCGGCCCAACCTCCTAAGAGGGCTCTGGTGGTTTAGGGAAGCAGGTCTTGGGTGGATCCAAAATCTGCATAGGTGCATCTGTGTATAACCCTGTCCATAGCTGGGTGGGTTTTTTTCCCCCTTTCCTTTTCTTTTTGGTCAAAGTTTTTCATTTATTTGTCTATTATCCTTCTAAAGGGGTGGCGCAGCACCCTTGGAGTGGAGTGGTGTCACCTCACCTCCCTGGGTCCCAGTCTCCTGCTAGGACTCTGCCGGTCAAAAGGACTGGGCTAGATGATTTCCAGTCTCTTCTGGAGTTCCGTATATGTGCTCTGAGAATCCTACTACAGAACTGAGAACCACTCTCTCTTTCTCCTGAATCCCACACACATGACCTATCTCTCTATAGCCCTGTACCTGTGACCTGCTAATCCCTCTGGAGTCTTGTACAATGACCTCTCTGGAAACCTTTCTCTCTGCTATTACCACCCACCTCCCAATCCAGCTGCTTATTAAAAAAAAAAAAAAAAAAAAAGAGAGAGGGAGAAAAAAAAAAATCACTCCCTTAACAGAGACAGGCACTATAATTTTAAAGGCTATGAACACAAAGTAGTTTGTTACAGACTTGATAATGACATGCCTTCCTTAAGGACTATTCTGACGATCTCAAAACCTATTTTCAACCCAACATAAAACTAGAAAAATATGCATTTTGTTTTCATGGATGTTTCTGTAATTATCTCTCACAACGGTATTTCATGAATCATAAGGACTGAGAAAACCTCCCGACTTTTCTAACACTCGGACCCACCTTTTTCTTTTTAGCGGGCTGGTCCATTTTGGCTTGCAGAAAATCAATGAGTTTGGTTTGTTGAGAAATAGTACCTTCCATTTTCACTTTTTCATGAGAATAGAGAACCTAAAATTCATAAAAACAAAAAAATAAGCTTGGCCCTAGAAAGAAGTATACTTGCAAATTTGGTACTTTAAACAAATAAAAAATAAAGTCATTAGGATAGTAGCAAATGAACATTCAACACAAACCACACTGCACCAATATTTACTCACTTAGTCCTATTCTTACAGCCCAAAACAAACAAACAAAAGGAATGATACACGGACAGGTAGGTGAAAAAGTAAAACGAGCCAAGGGTTAATATTAGAATCTCGGGCATGATCATGATAGAAATTTTCCAACATCTCTGAATGTTTGGAAAGTTTCCCAATGAAATATTGGGGGAAACACACAATAACATACAATATAAAGATAGCGACCGTTTCCCCAGATGGCTTTTGGCCATCACGCTTTGCCTCCGCAGACAATCTTTAAGCCAATTCCCTCCGCTGGTTCTCACCTGAATGTTTTCCAGCTGGTACTCCAGATCGCTCCTTTCCGTCTTCAGCAGATCAGCCCGGTCTAGGGCTTCCTGCAGCCCTTGAGTCAGACGGAAGATGTGATTCTTCTGCAGATCCATCTGCTGCTGTAATTTGGCTTGCTAGTGGGGAGGAAGGCCAAGACAGAGTCTCGGTACCACGGAGAATACAGCTTGGTCCCCCACTGTTAGCTTGTTGCCAAACTAATTGCAGGCATGGCACCAGATTTGGCTTTTGAAATCATCTCCTTCCAGAATTACCGATGGTCTTCTGTTCCAAATTGGTGCATGGCACCGATAAGAAGAATTTGCCCAGAAATCTCTGATGGCCAGCAAGTCACGGGATCCCCACCATAACAAGAAGTCCAGGCTGGTGGTCTGCCTTCCCAGTCAGAGTTACAATTAAGGACATTTGGGTACGTACGATATGGCCCATCTGAGGTGCCCTCTGAGATGCTGCGAATTACTGCCATGACAGCTAAGCTCCAATTTGTCCTTGGGGTTTTTTGTTTTTTTTTTTAAAAAAAGATCTGTTTATTTTTGAGAGAGAGCACGCAAGTGAGGAAGGGGCAGAGGGGGGGGGGGGCCGGAAGATCCAAAGTGGGCTCTGTGCTGACAGCAGCAAGCCACACGCGGGGCTCAAACTCATGAGTCACAAGATCATGACCTGAGCCGAAGTTGGGCGCTCCACCAACCGAGTCACCCAGGTGCCCCCTTAGGCTTAAGATCTCAGTTGCTACTGTGAGAAATCACTTTGTTTAGGCAGCGTGGATGCACAAAGGGGAATCATATCAGCTCTAACTTGAGGAGCACCTCGTTAGGGTGAGAGACCCCAGCAAGTACACAAACAGCCACAATCACAGGAGATACTTCTGCAGTGTGGGGAGGAAGGAAGAGGAAGATCCCAGACTCAGCACAAGAGTCTATAAAACCCAAGGGGGAAAAAAAAATCAATTTAGTGTTTTGGAAATAGTTTTGTGCTGAAAATCTCTCTCCAATTTTTACAATGGAAGTCAACCAGAAAATAAGGCAGGCTCTAAAGATACTGGTTTTATGGCTCTCTTTCCTAAAACTCTTCTGTTTATAAAAAAGCAGGAAAGAGCAGGTATCCTGATGACACACTGCCTGATGTCATCTGACCCCTGGGTGACAATCCAACCGCCCTGTGGTTGGCCCGAACACCCCCATGCCTGGTGGCCTAGACTCTCTGCAGACTCAAGCAGAGAGCTCCTAAAGAGCAGTAAACATCACCACGGGCATTTTCTAACAGGCGACGGCAAATCTCTGTGCTCTCAGCCCCAGAAGGCCAAGGGCCACGGACAAACTCAGAACTGGCTGACCCTCTCCCTCTCATTTTACTTCCCTCCACCTGTGTTTTGGTTCTCTCTCCATCTCTCCTCCTCACCGGCCCTTCCTCTTGAGGGGAAGTGGATTCCTTGGGGCATCATGGCATGGTGGAACGAACCTGGGCTTTGGAATGCTAGGGACCCTACCACAAATGCTGACTTTAACACGCATCAGTCACAGGACCAGGGGAAGCTCATATTGCCTCTAGAAGCTCTGGAATCTTCATCTGAAAGTGGGTATAACACCTCCCCTGACTGGGTGACATACTCAGTGCCACATGCCCGGCGTACCCCAGATGTTCAAGGAATTCTCGTAATCTCTCTCCCTCCTTTGTCCTCTTTCCTTCCCTCCATCCAGTTTGGGCTTCCCCCTCACTTCCCCATCTGCCTTCCCCGTGCCAGCCTCCTCCACCAGCCTCCCCCACCAGTCCTTCATAAAGCAAGAGATACTGTCAGCAGCCAGAGATCACCTGGCCTGTGTGCCAACTTAGAATTTATGAATCAAACCAGAACCCCTAAAATGCAGGGGGGATGGGATGCGGGGGGACAGCTAAGATTACCTCTTAAAGGGAACTATGAGTCCCTTACAGTGCAAGTGATTTCCACAAATTACCCTCTTTAGTTTCTTCCCACTATTTTAGGACAACATTAATTACTACGCAGGAAGCAGAGAAACAGGAGCTGGGGACAAAAATTGGTTTGGTGACAGCCAGGCCCAAAATATTTCTCTAGAATAAACACATCAACTGTCCGTGAGCTTTCCAAGAAACAGACTGCTTATTTACTATAATAAAAAACAAGAGTGACAGGTTGCTCAGTGGAATGTTTTTCAAAGCCATTTACTTGCTTCCCAGAGAGAGGAAAATGGGGGCTATTCATGGGTCAGTGCTGGACTGAATGCAGGGCGTTGGACCTGTCCAACAATTCCACGAGGTGACAGGAGATTGGGAGAGTGCATGAGGGAGCTGGATCACAGAACCAGAGCACCAAACAACTGCGGTGGTTGAAAGGATGGATCAAAACCAATGAGAAAAAGTTCAAAAGGACAGTATTCTTTGAAAACACTGATAAATGCCAGAATACAAAGATGTTTACTCAAAAAATGCAAGCTTACAGAAGGGTTGGTGGCGATGTCACAGGTCAGTGGGTGTCAGTGGTGTGATAAAGCTATCCAAAGAGTCCAGGGTAACTGGCAGAGGCTTACAGAGCCCAGAATGGAGCTGGAGATATCCCACTGGACCCCATGTTGCTCATACCCTGTGGACTTTTAGAAACTCTCTTTGGAAAGATAAATCTACCAGAAAAGAACGTCTCAAACTTGGAGGGACTTGAAATGTTTCAATTAGGTAAGAGAAGGTGGTCTGGCGTGGGGGAGCTACTCAGATATCTAACTGTCTGTCACAGAGATAATAAACGTAGCTCTCTCCTAGAACTATCGCAAGGACTGTATGAGCCAAAGCATGAAAAGGGCACTTGGCGTATAGCAATTGCTACTTAAACATTAGTTTTTTGGAGGCATCTGGGTGGCTCAGTCAGTTAAGTGTCCAACTCTTGATTTCAGCTCAGGTCATGATCTCACAGTTCAGGAGTTCAAGCCCTGTGTTGGGCTCTGGGCAGACAGCACAGAGTTAGCTTGGGATTCTCTCCCTCTCTCTCTGCCCCTCCTCTGCTTGTACTCTCTCTCTCTCTCTCTCCCTCAAAAATATGTAAACATTTAAACATTATTTTTTTATTAATCAAGTAATTTGATTATTATTTGGTATTACTCTCCTATTTTAGGTGGAAATGCCAGACTCAAATGTTTCAATGAAACAGAACCAGTGGTTGGAAGTTATAGGCTTTAGTTCAAAATAAGACAGAACTTTCTAAGAATTAAAGTTGTTGAAAAAATGGGTCAGGATGTCCAAAGGCACGTGCACTCAGGCAGAGGTTCAACCAGGCCCACCAGTGAGGAATGTTGGGGAAGGGATTCTCTGCCTTGGACAGGAGGTTAATTTGACCAGGATTAGCAAATGGACTTTCACCTCTGGCATTACCTCTGACAGCCTGATAGTAGCTATTGAATGTCATGTCAAAAGAAGTTTCTGAAGCCATTTTGGGTCCAGGAGGATATCTGGGAGAAAGATCCATTAGCAAAGTCTGCCAGGGCCAGGGATGAAGGCAACAATGGAACAAGGGCTGGAAATTTGGGTTCTGTGACATTAAAAAAAAAAAAAAAAACTTCTTTCCAACCCTGAGACTGTGACTCTGGCCCCACTTACAAGTCTCTATACCTAATGAAGAGGATATGGTTAACTTAAGAAGACGACAAACAAGCAAAGACAAAAAAGAGAGAGACAAACCATGAAACAGACTATTTAAGTATGGAAGACAAACTGATGGTAACTAGAGGGGAGGTAAGTGAGGGGATGGGAGAAATAGGGGATGGGGATTAAAGAGTACACATATCACAATTTAAAAAAAGACATGCTAGGAGCGCCTGGGTGGCTCAGTCGGTTGAGCGTACAACTTCAGTTCAGGTCATGATCTCACAGCTCATGAGTTCAAGCCCCGCACTGGGCTCTGTGCTGACAGCTCAGAGCCTGGAGCCTGCTTCAGATTCTGTCATCCTCTCTCTCTGCCCCTCCCCTGCTCATGCTTTGTCTCTGTCTCAAAAATAAATAAAAACGTCAAATAAAAATTTAAAAAAAGACATGTTTTAACATATCTTGAAATCAAGACATGACATCTAGACA
Organism: Felis catus; assembly: GCF_018350175.1. Lineage (NCBI taxonomy): Eukaryota > Metazoa > Chordata > Mammalia > Carnivora > Felidae > Felis > Felis catus. Next base: position 16,032,329 of record NC_058379.1, read on the forward strand.
CATAGATAGCTTTTTGACAAAGGTGTCAAGAAAATGTAGTGAGGAAAAGAGAGTCTTCTCAACAGATGGTACTGGAGTAACAGAATAGCTCTATGGAAAAAAGTGAACCTCTGCTCTCCTGCCATACGTAAAAATTAACTCGAAAGACATCCTGGACCTACAAATAAAAGCTAAAACTAGCAAACTTCTAGGAGAAAACAGAAAATACTCTTTGACTTTAGGATAAGCATAATTTTCTTTTTTTATAGATATAATTTATTGTCAAAGTGGTTTCCATACAACACCCAGTGCTCATCCCAACAGGTGCCCTCCTCAATGCCCATCACCCACTTTCCCATCCCCCCCACCCCCCATCAACCCTCAGTTTGTTCTCAGTATCCAAGAGCCTCTTATGGTTTGCCTCCCTCCCTCTCTGTAACTTTTTCTTTTCCCCTTCCCCTCCCCCATGGTCTTCTGTTAAGTTTCTCAAGATCCACATATGAATTAAAACATACGGTATCTTTCTCTGACTGACTTATTTCACTTAACACAATACCCTCCAGTTCCATCCACGTTGCTGCAAATGGCCAGATTTCATTCTTTCTCATTGCCAAGTAGCATTCCATTGTGTATATAAACCACATCTTCTTTATCCATTCATCAGTTGGTGGACATTTAGGCTCTTTCCATAATCTGGCTATTGTTTAAAGTGCTGCTATAAACATTGGGGGTACATGTGCCCCTATGCATCAGCACTCCTGTATCCCTTGGGTAAATTCCTAGCAGAAGCATAGTTTTCTTAAATAGGACACAGAAAACATAATCCATTTTAAAAACTGATAAATTTAACTTCCCCAAAATTAAGAGCATTTGCTCTTTGAAAGATACTGTTTGAAAAGACAAGGCAAGCTATAGAGTGGGTGAAAGATTCACCATCCATACATCTGGCAAAGGGTTATTATCAAGAATTCTTTAAAAATTTTCCTCGGGGGGTGGGGGAGTATCTGGGCAGCTTAGTTGGTTGATCCAGAGCTTCTGACTCTTGATTTCAGCTCAGGTTGTGATCCAGTGGCATGGGATAGAGCCCAGTGCTAGGCTCTGCACTAAATGTGGAGCCTGCTTAAGATTCTCTCTGTCTCTCTCTCTCTGCCCTTCTCCCCTGCAGGCATATGTGTTCACTCTCTCTCCCATTAAAAAAAACAAAAAACAACTTTACTTGGAAGTAACTACCCAAAAGATTTGAATTTACACTTCCCAAAAGAAGATATATGAATGACAAATATATGGAAAGATGTTTATCATCACTCATTAAAGAAACGTAAATTAAAACCACAATGTGATACTGTAATATATGCACTAGAAAGGCAAAACAATACTAACTGTTATGGGGTCAGAACCGCCACATGAAGACTTGGACACAATTTTTCATAGATTTATGTATAATAACTAAAAAAATGGCAACTATTCAAAGGTTCATTAACAGGTGAATGGATAAATGATGGTATACCCATACAATGAATTACAGCTTAGCAATAAAAAGCAATGAACGGCTAATACATTCGTCAACATCAATAAATCACATAAGCATGTTCAACTAAACTAAAGAATCCAGATACAAGAGTATACAGAGTATAACTCCACTTCTATGAGATTCTAGGAAAAAAAAACAAAACAAAACAAAAACAAAAAAACTATCTATAGTGACAAAAACCAAGTCACCAGGTACCTGGGGCCAGACCCGGAAGGTATGGACTAGAAGGGGGATGAGGAACTTTTTCAGATGATGAAAATGTTTTATATTTTCATTGCAATGAGGATTAACCAGGCATTTACATTAAAACAATTATATATATAATTATATGTATGTATATATAGAGAGAGCAAACTTAGGTTAAGCCCTTGGTCACATGCTTACAAAGTGCACACCATGACCAGGGATCCTAGCCACATTCTGGACAATAAATATCATTCTTTGTTTCATAATGGTTTCAAGTGTCAGTAAAATCTGCCTCAAACTCAGTGTCAGCCAGATGTCTGTGCTCAGAAATCTATCTGTGAGGTACAGACTGGGAAGCTGGAAATGTTCTCATGTCGTTTACAAGTGAGAAAGAGGGGACTGAATCAGGATCCCGGCATGCTATTCCAAGCCTTGTCACTGACTCACCATGTAACCTTGGACCAAAGTATTGAGCTGTCAGAACCAGCTCTCCTTCCTCGGAAGGAAAATAGGACAGGCGAGATCATTGATTATTTCTGTTCTGTTTCCAACATGTGCCTAAAGCAGGGACATTGCCTATTCATTCCAGATAAAAGACCATCATTCTCTACTTGACCACCAGGTAGATTTTTAAATTTGTATTATAGTGTTCTTAATGCTGCCTTTGGTGAGCCTTCCACTCAGGATATATTGAGATATAACTAATTTTATTTTAAAGACCTTTATTGCGGTACAATACACATAAAATTTACCATTTTAACCATTTGTAACTGTATAGTTCAGTGGCACTAAGGACATTCACGTTGTTATGCAACCCTTGCCAGCATCCGCCTCCAGACCTCTCCCAAACTCCCACCCATGTTTTTTAAAGTATCATTCTGTAAGGTATTTTATTCTCACCTGCAAAATTTTCACCACGTTTTCCCAAGTTGATAGTTTAGCAATATTATTTCTCTCAGCACAGTCCCTTGAGAGGTCTATAATAAAACCTCAACTAATGAGAACAGGTAATCTGGTTAACTGAACTATCTGGCTCACTATGGGTTAAACAAAACCATCTTGGAATCTCATTTCTCATTAAATATCTTTACAAAGCATGTATGTCCTGGTTGGTCAATTCTAATGAACAAAACAGAGTCGTCAGTGATCCAACATATAGGGCTTTGGTTGGGATCAGGACATCGTCAGCAACTTAAATAGACATTTTCAGAATTCTGTTAAAAGGTCCAGGAAATAATGTAAGGGATAGGTTCAGAAGATCAATTTGAGCTTTTCATTCTATGTCTCAAAGGCAGGACATACATTTTTTTTTTTTTTTTTAATGGAGTTAAATGAATGTTCAAAAGTCTTCATGAAATTTGGCACTCAACACAATCTGGTCAAGTCTCTGCCCTGTGCATGAAGCTAATTTGCATGGATGTTCTACCAGCCTGAAAACTTAATATACTTTAGATATTAACTCTAAAAGAACAATTTAACTCAATATTCAGTCACCTGTATATTTAATAAGCTTCCATTGGGCACATACTCTTCTGTGCTCTATGTTCTATTAAGCACTATGTGGGAGGACACAAGTGACAAAGACCGTCTAGCCTTTGTGACACATTCTTTGAGCCTGTTAAATACCTTCAAAAAGGTATTAAGTGACCACCTTACTTCTCCTTGAAAATTCCAACTTCAAAGATTGAACATCTAATATGGATCTGACCATCTAAACACAACAAATTTTCATCTTCAAAAGTCCACCTGGCTCCATTTCCCAGGTGTTTCACACTCACCTCTTCCAGAAGCCTCTGTTTGAGCTCCCGTTCAGTCTCCAGTTTCTGCTGTAAACTTCGGGCGTTCATTTCAAGCATGGCATGTTTCTTCTCCAGATCATTGAGCTGGGCATTTGGAAAAATTGGCCATGAGATCATATTTAGAAATGCTAGATGCTAATGACTTTTGAAGATTTCCATAAAGCTTCACATGTAAAGAATCAAGTTCTGAAGATCAGAATATAAATGTTTTCTAAAAGTATAGTATCACAAAGGTCCATGTTGCAGATAAGCCTTGTACAGGGATGGGATTATTGCTAAGGGATGCATAAATAACTATGACAAGTTCGAGGACAAGGATGATCACCTTGGCTGAATTTAATTAAACTATCAAATGCTGAATACTTACTATTGCACAGCATCATATCGGGCTCTTGTGATGAAAGAATGGACAAAGTCTCTCAAGAATCCTACAAAAAGTCACAAAGTGGGAGACTGACCATAACTAGACCTAGACACAATGACTGCTTTGTCACATGATATTTTCAGTAAGAGAGGTATGCAGAAGAATTATTCTTCCTGAATTACAGTCATCAAGAAAAGACTGTATTGGGGCGCCTGGGTGGCTCAGTCGGTTGAGCATCCAACTTCGGCTCAGGTCATGATCTCGCAGTTCATGAATCGAGCCGTGTGTCAGGCTCTGTGCTGACAGCTCAGAGCCTGGAGCCTGCTTCAGATTCTGTGTCTCCCTCTCTCTCTGCCCCTTCCCTGCTCATGCTCTGTCTCTCTCTGTGTCTCAAAAATGAATAAACATTAAAAAAATTAAAAAAAAAAAAAAGAAAAGATTGTATTGGGGCATCTGGGTGGCTCAGTCAGTTAGGCATACAACTTTGGCTCAGGTCATGGTCTCACGGTTCATGAGTTCGAGCCCTGCATCAGGCTCTGTGCTGACAGCTCGGAACCTTGAGCCTGCTTCAGATTCTGTGTCTCCCTCTCTCTCTCTCTCTGCCCCTCCCGCACTCACAGTCTCTGTCTCTTTCTCTCTCAAAAATAAATAACATTAAAAAAAATTTTTTTTTAATAATAAAAGAAAAGATCATATCAATGTCTGGGGTCATAAAGGATGGGTAAACTTTGCTACAGAGTCCTCTAGGAACAGTAAAATAGAAAAAAATATTCAAGTTAAACACAAAAAGGTTCATTTACCGCTAAATACTACATTTTGTTTCCTCATGGGTTAAAAAAAAAAAGTAAGCCAGTATCGAGGAACTCCAGAGTGTTCCTGAGGGGCAAGCTCTAGCCTTGAATCCAATCATTTTATTTCTATGAAATTTTATTTCTATAAGAAAATAATCATGGATATCCACAAAGTTTATGTTCATTATAGTGTTATGTATAATGGCAAAAAGCTGAAAGAAGCTCAAAGTTCCCACACAAGTGGAATGATTTAAAAAGGTATCTTTGTTGAAAAATCTATACACTGAAAACTATAGAAAGCTTATGAAAGAAATTGAAGAAGGCACAAAAAAATGAAAAAAGATTCCATGCTCCTGGACAGGAAGAACAAATATTGTTAAAATGTTGATACTACCCAAAGCAATCTACATATTCAATGCAACCCCTATCAAAATAACACCAGCATTCTTCACAGAGCTAGAACAAACAATCCTAAAACCCGTGTGGAATCAGAAAAGACCCCGAATAACCAGAGCAATCTTGAAAAAGAAAACCAAAGCAGGAGGCATCACAATCCCAGACTTCAAGCTATACTACAAAGCTGTAATCATCAAGACAGTATGGTACTGGCACAAGAACAGACACTCAGATCAATGGAACAGAATAGAGAACCCAGAAATGGACCCACAAACATATGGCCAACTACTCTTTGACAAAGCAGGAAAGAATAGCCAATGGAATAAAGGCAGTCTCTTCAGCAGGTGGTGCTGGGAAAACTGGACAGCGACATGCAGAAGAATGAACCTGGACCATTTCTCACACCAGACACAAAAATAAACTCAAAATGGATGAAAGAGCTAAACATAAGACAGAAAGCCATCAAAATCCTAGAGGAGAAAGCAGGCAAAACCTCTTTGACTTTGACCGCAGCAACTTCTTACTCAACACGTCTCCAGAGGTAAGGGAAACAAAAGCAAAAATGAACTCTTTGTACCTCATCAAAATAAAAAACTTCTGCACAGTGAAGGAAACAATCAGCAAAACTAAAAGGCGACTGACAGAATGGGAGAAGATATTTGCAAACGACATATCAGATAAAGGGTTAGTATCCAAAATCTATAAAGAACTTATCAAACTCCACACCCAAAAAACAAAGTCCAGTGAAGAAATGGGCAAAAGACATCAACAGACACTTCTCCAAAGAAGACATCCAGATGGCCAACTGACACATGAAAAAATGCCCATCACTCATCATCAGGGAAATACAAATCAAAACAACAATGAGATAGCACCTCACACCTGTCAGAGTGGCTAACATTAACAACTCAGGCAACAACAGATGTTGGCAAGGATGCGGAGAAAGAGGATCTCTTTTGCATTGTTGGTGGGAATGCAAGCTGGTGCAGCCACTCCGGAAAACAGTATGGAGGTTCCTCAAAAATTAAAAATAGAACTACCCTACATCCCAGCAATTGCACTACTAGGTATTTATCCAATGGATACAGGTGTGCTGTTTCAAAGGGACACATGCACCCCCATGTTTATAGCAGCACTATCAACAGTTGCCAAAGTATGGAAGGAGCCCAAATGTCCATCGATGGATGAATGGATAAAGAAGATGTGGTATATATATACACACATACACACACACAGACACACACACACAATGGAGTATTACTCAACAATAAAAAAGAATGAAATCTTTCCATTTGCAACTATGTGGGTGGAACTAGAGGGTATTATGCTAAGCAAAATCAGTCAGAGAAAGACATCCTCACTCATATGAGAATTTTAAGATACAAAACAGATGAATATAAGGGAAGGGAAGCAAAAACAATATAAAAACAGGGAGGGGGACAAAACATAAGAGACTCTTAAATATGGAGAACAGAGGGTTGTTGGAGGGATCGTGGCGGGGGGGGGGGGAGGGGGAGGATGGGCAAATGGGTAAGGGTCACTAAGGAATCTACTCCTGAAATCATTTTTTACTATATGCTAAACTTGGATGTAAGTGAAAAAATAAATTAAAAAAAAAAAAAAGGTACCTCTGTGTTGTTGTTTAGAGGTTTTTTTGAACTACATGTTCAAAAACATTCAGTAACTCAGGAAAAGCCCCTAGTTATAGGTTTGGTTTTTTTTAAAAAAAGATGCAAAGCTGCTTACATAGTAAGAATCTAAATTTGTAAAAACATATGTATGCATAAACATATTATGCAAAGGAAAAGCCACAAATAAATTCACCAATAGAACAGTGGTTCTATTGCCAGTCATTTTCTCCTTTACTTTTCTATGGTTTCTAGATCTGCCACAATGACCTCAAATGGTTATTTTTATAATCACAAAATAACAAAGAGTTATACAGAATACATATTTTAGATTACTGCTTTGAGTGTGTGTGTGTGTGTGTGTGTGTGTGTGTGTGTGTGTGACAGAGAGAGAGAGAGAGAGAGAGAGAGACAGAGAAAGCGCACATGTGAGAGCCTGGGTATATACATGAAATCTCTTTGATCGTCACTTTTGTTATCTGTAACATTGGGGCATCTATTCAAAATCTGTTTCAAGACTTAGATAAATCTCCAGAACACTGGTACCTCACTCTGTGAACATTAATATGGCGTGCTAAATGGACAGGACATGTGTATTTCCAGTGTGAAATACTGTGTGCCAGTGTGGCCGTCAGAGCCTATCGTGTCCCTGGACTCGGAGCACAGAAAGGCCCGGCTGCCTGTTACCGCAACAATGGAAGGAGCATTCGTTCTTGTCACTGAGCACTTTCCGATGCTTGACATTAAATCCAGCAATCAATCCACAACTTAAATCCAGAAACCAGTTGCCAGAAAACAAGAGCTGTGTGCCCAGATCAAAATCTGGACCTCAGGGGGCCCAGACAGGCAGATGTTAAAGAAGTCACTGGCCGACTGTGACACCCCAGTCCCCGCCACACCTCCCAAGCTATCGCCAACCAAGGATGTCCAATGGTGGACCATAACCCCAAGGCTTTACAGGACTGAGTGAATTTATGTTTGTGAAATATGTGGACCACGGACTGCACCTGGATTTGTGTCGAGCACACCTTCTAAAAGATGGAGATGAAATCTTTCTCCTAAAAGGAAAGGGATGGGCGCTGACCTTGTCAGAGAGGCTCTCGGCTTTCAGCTTCTGCTCTTTGAGGGCCTGCTGCAGAGCGAGAATCTCAGCCTTGTGCTCCTTCACCGCCAGCTCCACCACCTGGCGGGACTCAGTGATCCGCTGATCGGCCCTCGCCCTGCCGGAAAAGCACAGGCCTGTTTCAGAAGCCCCACCATCACTAAGCTCCACCATCACCATCTAGAAAAAGGAAGGGGGCCATCTCTAATCCCAATAAGCAACCGAACAGGCTGCAGGCTGGATAGATGCCTAATCCCGATTCCAAGTTCCAAATTCTGTCTTGCTTTCTCACTGCTTACAGAGCGAAGATTTGACCCATTTTAGGTCTTGGGTAAAAATACTCTTAATAGGTAAAGTTCCTGTTAGTACTCACTTGGAGGCTGAAGGGGAAATTTTTCCAAAAGCAACTGGACTGACAGGATAGCAAGACTGGCACAGCCTCCCATGGGACTGGAAATGAAATGAGGTCCCACCGAAGGACCAGGGTGCAGAGGACCACGGGAGACCCAATGGAGCAAACATTTCCTCTCCTTAAAGCATATGCAGTAAATTAATTGTTTTGGGTGCTTATTAGGGAAACTCAAATATGATTAGTATATCTGTAAATAAGGTTAGAGAATAGAAAAACTAGAAGAAAACTAGAAAAATTGCTGCCTTTCCCTATTTTAGGTCTTGTGTTTTGCTACTTCCATATCTGGGCTTCTACAGTCTCCTCCACTGGCCAGCACTCTCCTCCCCTCCCCTGCAAACCCAAATCTTACTCAGCCTTCAAGGATTAAACTCAAAAGGCCATGTCCTCCATAAAACCTTGCTCAATTACTCCTGTTGCAAGGAAGTTCTCCTTGCTCTGTATTCCAGAGCATAAGCACACTGCTCTCCTGGAACGCCCTGCTCTCTATTTTGAGGTGGTAAATATCTGAATGCATAATTCATCTTCTCTGCGAAACTTGCCTCTTGAAGACAAGAATTAAGAATTCTCTTCACTCATCTCTGTATCCCATGTAACATCAAAATGGGGAAGGGGGGGGGAGGAAAAGCCAAGATCTTTCACAAGTGCCCCCGAAAGTATACATGAAATGTCTTTCTGAGCCCAGCCTGTAATTATACCTTCCATGAGTAGTTGTGTGTTTCCTGATGCTGAAGCCAGCTCCCGACCCTCAAAATTATCTCTGAGGGACTCTAGAAACAGCTCCGATAAGAGCTTCACTTGAAGGTAAGAGCGGGGGCGGGGGGGGGGGGTGGTGTCTGCATGAAAGCAACCAGAATGTACCATGAGGACTCAGGGTAAACAAGAATAGGAGGTCTTAAACCAGCAGCCCCTCACAGCAGCAAATACCCTGAGAGGAAGGATGTCGAAAAACTTGAGTATTTCTACCAGTGCCTCTTGAAACTTAAGGGTCTCATCTTTTGCCTCTAATCTTTTCTGGTTTGACTGACTTGGCATAGATTAAACATCCAACACATTTGGTTGAATCTAGTACGGTCCAGTAAATGTGGGAAAATACCAAAATGAGTCTGATGGAGTCCAACTAAATGAGTGACATTTCCATGCCTACTGTATCTTGCTTAAGGAGTTCAGAGGGTCCCAGGAAAGTCAGTTTCAGAGGAAGGTGACACTAGTGAAGGACGGACACAATTCCGTTGTGCAGACATGACATCATGGGGCTAACTCTAGCCAGCACACTGTGCCTCTGTGCACGCTGGAAAATGGGACCTATTCCTCAAGACCATGTATTTCTATCTGTTGGTAAACTGTCATAATATGCCCATTTTGTTAGACCAAAACACTTTCCTGCCAAGAGCTGTAACACTGTCATAAGCAATCTTCACATCTACAATGTCTTCAGTGTGGATGGCACCCCCTAGGGCTAGGAAGTATATGACCTGCAGGATCACAGCCCCAGCAGAAAGGGGATTCTATGCCAGGGGACTATGGAAGCGAAAGTGGCAGAGAAAAGATACTGTTTGAACTTATTATTATTATTATTATTATTATTATTATTATTATTATTATTATTTATTATTATATTTCCTGCCAAAAAACAAAAAAAAAATTATTCTTGTAGGGGCACCTGGGTGGCTCAGTCTGTGGGGCATCCAACTTCAGCTCAGATCATGACCTTGTGGACTGTAGGTTGGAGCCCCGCTTCGGGCTCTGTGCTGACAGCTCAGAGCCTGGAGCCTGCTTCAGATTCTGTGTCTCCCTCTCTCTCTGCCCCTCCCCTGCTCACATTTAGTCTCTCTCTTTCTCAAAAATAAGTAAATATTAAAAAAAAGGTTTAACTATTCTTGTAGAGAAGCTGTTCGCAGCCAAGGGTGATTTTGCCCCTCGGGACACACTGGACAATGGAGACGTTTTAGGTGTCACAATTTGAGGAAGGGGTTGCTACTGGCACGTGGTGGGTAAAACCAGGGATGAGGCTCCCATTCGACAACATGCAGGACGGCCCCCACAACAAAAGATTATCTGGGCCAAACGGTCAATGGTGCCAAGACTGAGTAACCCTAGTATAGATGGGTGACTAGCTTTACACATGAGCGGGATTAAAATGGTCATAGTCTTGCCACGTGGTCACAATGATAACAAACCTGAGGAAGAAGTTTCTGCAAAGAGAGGACTGAGATATTTGCCCTGCTCTGACTTGTAGGCCTCTACACAGAGTAAAAGGACACCAGCTACTAGTTACTACCCCAGAATCCAAGTGACACTGACCATACTTACCACTAGGATGACCCACCCACCCTGGGTTGTCCAAGGGTCTCCCAGCTTTAACACAGAAAGTCTTGTATCCTAGAAACTTCGCTCGGTCCTGAGCAAGCTGGGACCGGTGGGCACCCTGTTCGCAATGCTCAGGTGGTCCTGGTGAAGCTGCCGGTCACTGGCTGTCTACAAACAGGAAGTCCCACCTGCTCTGCTTCTCGGTGTCCAGCATCCTCTGTAACTCTCGAACCCGACACTCAAACTGGGACTTCTCGTCACCAAGGACACTCCTCCACGCCTCCCACTGACGCTCTTTTTCCAGCAGTTCGTCGTTTAGGGCCTCCAGGTCCATGACCTGTTCTTCCAGCATCGTGCAAGTGGTCTTCAGAGCCTCCATCGTCTGCAAATCAGTACCACTCAGTTGTGCCTTGTATCAAATGAGGATTTCCTGGATGTTACTTTTGTTGGATCAGTGTCAGAAAAAGCACAAGTTTCTAACTATAGTCTGAAAATACAGTTTATCTTTTTCTTCTACAAACCAAGGGGACAAGAATGGATAAAGGGCCATTTCTGCCACCATGTTAACGGCAGAACCCAAAGCAAGCCAGAGGGAAGAGACCACACTTCAAGTGGTCCAGGGCACCTGGGAGGCTTCAGGTCATGATCCCAGTGGGGTCGTGGGAATCGAGTCCCATGTCGGGCTCTGCACTGAGCATGGAGCCTACTTAAGATTCTCTTTCTCTTTCTCTTTCTCTCTCTCTCTCTCTCTCTCTCTCTCTCCCTGTTTCTCCGCCCCCCTCCCCCCCTCTAAAAAATCTTTAAAAAATAAAAGTCATGTGGCTCACACTGGTGTCCCAAAACATTTTATTTTGCTTTTACTTTTTTTTAAATCAAAATTAAGAACAACCCACTTTTAAAAGCCACATTTCCAAACCCCCCAAGCCCTCAAAACATAGACATGACTATGAAAAAGAGCCCTCATCTAATGGACAAGGCTCAGTCTTAGATCCGTTGGGAGAGGTGTACCAGGTGCCTGCTCTAAATTCTAAAGGGATCGGGGTGCCTGGGTGACTCAGTCAGTTAATCGGCCGACGTCAGCTCAGGTCATGATCTCACGGTTCGTGAGTTCAAGCCCTGCGTTGTGCTCTGTGCTGACAGCTCAGAGCCCGGAGCCTGCTTTGGATTCTGTGTCTCCCTCTCTCTGCGCCCCTCCCCTGCTCGCGCTCTGTCTCTCAAAACTGAATAAAAGTTAAAAAAAATAAACAAAATGTAAAGGGATCAAAGGGTGTCAGGGATCTCTGACACTATTTACTGTCCTCACTTGCTTCTGGCTGGTGAGCTGCATCTCTCTCTCCGTAATCTCGCGGCGGAGATGGTCCACTTCGCTTCGTAGCTGTACTATCTCATCGTTGGCACCAGAAGCCTCGTCGAGTTGTTTGGACAAGTAGAAATTTTGGTTGTTGAGCTCAGCGTTGTCCTCGGTCAGCTGGTTTAGCTGCTCCTCCAGGTCTGTGATTACCTAAAAGAGGAGAGGAATCCAGTTCTGCGTCAAGCAAGTGGATTTAAAATGAGAAGCTGCTTCTAGAGCCAATGACTTTAGAGCCTACGTGACACTGGCAGTCCACGGGCCACTCCTGTTTGCTTCTCCAGCCCCGGCAGCCAAGGCCACGCCCACCCACTTAGCACTGACACACACGTGCCGTGGGGGAAAACAAAAAGTCTCTGATTCTTTCTAACTCAGGATCCATCTGGAAGATGTGGCTAAAGTGAATCAAGCAAGAGTGACTGCCGTATGGAAGGGGCTAAACTTTAAATGAGATCAGGTTCACGGACAATAATACGATGTGGAACATGTGAGCCGAGGAAAGGCATCTAACAGACTGGTATCACAGTCAGCTAATTAAACTATAATGGCCCCGGCACCATCCACAGGACACTGGAACCGGAGATAGTCTGAGAAAGCAAAATAAGTTCTTATCAAGGAGGACTGACCCCGGAGGACACCAAGAGTTATTTTAATATCTCAGCAATAAATTTAATTTCATGCAACAAAAGAAAAAAAATTTAAGGGAAGCTCAGAATAATCCTGAAAATAGTGTACTGTGGCATCACTTGAATGGTTTTTATTATACAGTTAGCTATCAGAAAATGGGAAGGCATGTATATGAAATTGTCCTTTTATTGAGAGATTTAATCTGGCTTTGCTAAGTTATTTCCCTGCTCGATGGCAGAATGACTTCGAGTTCAGTGCATTCAGCGTTTCCTATTCTCTTTGCTGAGGTTCAGTATCAGCACTTGCAGAGCTTTTATATCCAATACTTTCAAAGTTTAAGGGCAATTTTCTAATAATGGTTGGGATGAGGCACAGAGGCAGTAAATTAAATTTTACGTAACAAAAAGAAGTAAATTAAAAGGAAATGCCTTGAAGCCTACGGTTTATTAATTGTTTCCAATTTTCAAACCTAGAGTAGACTTAGTTTATGAAATGTTGCCACTGTTTCCATGACTAATTCCCTATTTTAACCCCCTTTGATTATCAATTTAAAAAAATCTTCCCAGGCACATAGAATTAAAGAACATCAATTAAGCACATTTGTTCGATGCGGCTCAGAAAACAGAGCTTTTCATTTTGTTAACCGAGCTGATAAGCTTTTAATGTAGTAAGTGGTCTAGTAATTTGTATTTTAATGTCAAAAGCCCTGTTAATTCCTACTGTACTGGTTTGAGGTGCGCTGTCAGCTACAAGATGGGGAATAGAGGTTATCTGTTTGGATCCTTAGCTACAGCTCCTTCTTTATCGGGGGAAGAAAATAGGAAAACACTACAAGTTTGTCATCCCTAGTAGGCAGTCATGCCTCAAAAGGATCCCTGGATCACCCTTTTGGTGACATGGTTAAATCTCCTAAAACCAGAAACAATGAATAAACAATGCCCAATAGTTCCACTGGCCTCCGTCTTACATGTAGTAAAACCCATTTCTTAAGACAGTTTTCATCCTAGTCTGCAAATATCTCCATTTAACTACTGTGCTGCCTTCTTATTTCCCTCCCCTCCCCAAAAAACGGAGGTAAGCCGACCTAAAACTATACTATCAAATGGAGCCTGGAACCACAAATACAGCCATTTTGAACTTTGCGGGAGGGTTAGTGTCTCCATCCATGATACAGAGGTCAATACCATATTTACTACCTCCCCTGTTTCTATTTTTTTTAATGTTTATTTTTGAGACAGAGAGAGACAGAGCATGAATGGGGGAGGGGCAGAGGGAGAGGGAGACAGAGAATCCAAAGCAGGCTCCAGGCTCTGAGCTGGCAGCACGGAGCCCGATGTGGGACTTGAACTCATAAACCGTGAGATCATGACCTGAGCCAAAGACGGGCGCTTAACCGACTGAGCCACACAAGCACCCCCAATGTTCTGGATTTCTGGCACACTATTCTACCTTACTGTGGCCTACAAAATTCAGGGGATAAAAAGTAATGCCCAAGACAGTGCTTCATTTTAATGATTACAGTGGTGCCTCTTGCAGAGCATAGAGACCCCAGAAAATCTGTCGACACAAGAATATATACGTTGCCCAAATAACTTAACTTGCCACTTGAGAACATACCTAAGCCTTTGGATTCCCACTCCCTTTCTCTGACTTATGGAAAAAACTGCGATTTATTATTAGCCCGTTTCTGCTACCTCTTCTTTCAAAATAGGTTACAAAGTGCTTAAGAAGAAATCTTTGAAAAGCTCAATGAAGGGCCAAGATTATTACTCTCACTTCAGTGGAGACTGCCCATTGGACTAAGAGGCACTCTTCTATTTCCCTATTGTCATCCAGTTTTCAAGGGGCCTCACAACTCTGATTTCTACTTACAGTTTGTGATTGTTGGTTCTATATTTTACTGTCTCTATTTTGCCTGTTCGTCAAGCTTTTAATGTTATGGAGTGTTATGTGTTTGTGCGAAGCACCCAAACACTCATTTTAGCTCACTCAGACTTTTTATATATTCTTTCCGCCTAAGTCACATGTTTAGCTTGAGACTCTATTTTGAGTTCCTGGAATTGTGGCATTAAGTGATAGTATTAGGGGCGCCTGGGTGGCTCAGTCAGTTAAGCATCCGACTTCGGCTCAGGTCACGATCTCAAGGTTCGTGGGTTCGAGCCCCGTGTTGGGCTCTGCACTGACAGTGCAGAGCCTGCTTGGGATGCTCTCTCTCCCCCTCTCTCTCCCTCTCCCACTGATGCACTCTCTTTGTCTCTCTCAAAATAAATACTTAAAAAAACAATTAAAAAGTATTGTAATAGGCAATCTATGATTCTGAACCAGGTAATGTGCAATGAGAATTCTTAGGTCTACTATGTGTCCCCGGGTGTATTCTCTCCACACCAAGGGCAACATTATCTGTTTACTATAGTATGAGTCTGTTAACCTTCCAACCCCATGGATACAGGATGAAAAAGAGAAACTGAAGGTTGACTCCACCTTAGCAGTAAGATGAGGGAGACAGCTTCCTCACGCAGGAGCCAGCAGGGCTTTCTTACATGCCTTTTTTTTGCAAATAAGAGATCACGGTACAGTTCTAAGAGAAACCAAGGGTATAAAAAATGATCTACTCTCAGTGTCCAAAAAAGAAGACAGAGAGTGGGAGAGAGATATCTCTACGTGGGGTTATCTGTTGCTTTTCAAGCAAATCTCACAGTTCTGAACAAGAACTGTTTACTTCTCACACCTAACGCAAAGACCAGCAGGGAGACCATTAATGTTCAACAGCGTGTCAGGGGTGAAGAAACCAGTCAGATAGTGAGCATCAGTCTAAACAGACACGGGGCTAAAGCCCTCCTGGGATGTCTGGTTCTTTCTTGAAGGCAGCTATTTGCATATTATTTATTTTTAATCTTATAGCTGACAGATTGATTCATAATTAAAACTGTGTCATATGTTTGCCCACCAACTCCCCTCCAAAACAGACTTAGGTAGGGATTTAGGTGCCAGATTGGATCAAATCCTTTTTAAAAATCTCTTCAAAATACAGAAATGGTCTGAGCTGGAAAATCTTACTGTTCATGAGCTTTTTAGAAGATGCTAACTGGGAGCTCCTATCAGTTCAGTTATTATAGGAGTTCCCATTCAGTGACAAAGATGCCATTTCCTCACAGAGGCAACCTGAGACAGCGCCAGTAAGAAAAGAACATCTATCGTGCCCTTCAGAAGTGTCTTTAAAGCAGCTGTTGAACCTGAAAAAGTAGAACAGAGATCCACTATTGCTACCAAGTGTTGTCCTAAAACGGTGGTTTTCAAACTTTTTATAGGGGCACAACGTTTCCTGAGCAAAAGATGGTATCGTAAATACAATATAATAAAATAATAATAGTAACCAATACTGTTTAGCATTTTCTACGGACCAGGACCTGTGTTAGCACCGGGATGCATCATCTAATTCCTGCAGGACCCCCATGAGGTAGGCATTAGCGCCAAATTTCTGATTCGGTGACTTGGTGTTTCCTAAGTTCTACTGTTTCTGAAATGTGAACATATGTTGGAACTAAGCAGCTGTCTCTGTCCTTGCCAAGCACCCAAAGAGCAGTTATTAAATGACTTGTGCATCTTATCACTGACAGTATATTGGAATGGAGAATACACAATGTCAGCACCATCTCACAGGTAAAGACATGGAGGCCTGGGAGTTTAACATCATATAGGTTACAAAGAGGCCAATTTAGAATATGAACCCGGTCTGCCCGACACCAGACCGCATGGTTTGGATCACTAAACAACCCAGCTTCTCTAGCCTAAGTGTGGGTGGGGGTCACTCTTTTGGGTTCCCCCTCCCACTGGGAGAGAACCCAAAGGCTCCTCCACAGAATGACGGAAGTAAGTAAATCAAGGATTAGAAGTCACTGCTCCAGAAAAAAGCAAACGTGAATAAGACAATATAAAAGCTATGTAAGTTGAGAAAGTAACAAAATTCAGGGTGCCTGAGTAGCTCAGTCGGTTGAGCCTCCAGCTTCAGTTCAGGTCATGATCTCACTCAGCTCATGATCTCACAGTTCATAGGTTTGAGCCCCGGATAGGGTTCTCTGCTGTCAGCACAGAGCCTACTTTGGATCCTCTGTCTTCCTCTCTCTCTGCCCTTCCCATGTTCATGTGTGCTCGCTCTCTCTCTCTCAAGATAGATAAACATTAAAAAAAAAAAAAAAGAAAGAAAGTAGCCAAATTCATTCTACATATTGGCATATTCTAGTAAAAAACAAACCTCTAACTTTAAAAATCTAGGAGAGGGAGGCTTACCAAAGGGCACATGGAAACATTGGAGGGTAATGGATACGCTCATTAATTTGATTGTTTCGCTGGTTTCACAGTTGTGTACATATCTCAAAACTCTTGAGGTTACTGTGCTCCTATTATACCTCAATAAAGCTATAAAAATGTTTTTAAAAAAAGCTTTGTGAAGATGTGGCATCCATGTGCATGTGTGCATGTGCGCGTGCGCACACGCGTGCGCGCACACACACACACACACACACACACACACACACACACACTGGAATATCACTCAGCCATGTATAAAGAATGAGATTATGCTATTTTGTGACAACACAGATGGAGCTAGAGGGGATCATGTTAAGTGAAATAAGTCAGACAGAGATAGACACGTACCACATGATTTCACTTACATGAGGAATCTAAAAAACAAGACAAACAAACAAAAAGCAGAAGCAGACCCGTAAGTACAGAGAACTGATGGTTGCCAGAAGGGAGGGTGGTGGAGGGACGGGTAAAATTGGTGAAGGAGAGTGGGAGATACAGACTTCCAGTTATGGAATGAATAAGTCATGGGGATGAAAAGTACAGCCTAGGGAATATAGTTGGTATTATAATAGTGTTGTACGGTGACAGATGGTAACTATACTTGTGGTGAGCTGAGCATAATATATAGAGTTGTTGAATCACTATGCTATAGAGCAAAAACTAATGTAATATTGTGTGTCAACTATACTTCAATTAAAAAAAAAACTGCTATGCCAAAAGACTAAAAAAAGAGAAAACTCCAGATGAAGGATTAACGATGTACACATTTAAAACCTATCCAAGCTTATTTTAGGAAAAAATAGTAATATAAAAAAAAATCACGGTCATAAAATGATCTATGTTTTATTCAGTGATCATTTACGAGCATGTATGTAATAAAAGCAAATAACCCTTGCATAAAATAAGAAACTGAGACGGTGAGAAACTTAAAAAAAGTGGCGGCACGAGAGTGCAGGAACAGAACGCATCCACTCCTCAAGGAAGGGAGGCAGAATGGAGGAAGTCGGGGCTGCTTTTCAGGCAGGCCCACCCCCGACGCAGCCATCGGCATCGGGAGACACAGACCAAAAATCTATCTGCCGGGTACCTGCTAGAGTCAAACAGAGGCGCATCTCATGACCCACTAGCTGCTCTGCTCTTGGGTATATGCTCATCAGAACAGGTGCCGACAGCCTCCAAGGGACTTAGCTGTGTTCCTAACGGCAGTAACCCAAATGACCATCAGCAGGAGAATGGATAAACAAACTTCAGTTCTACGCGTCCACTGGCAACGCCACACCATACTAACGAAAGAGAACAAACTCCTGATGGATGCAACAACAGGGATGAACCCCACAGATAACTTAAGACAAAAAAACTAAACCCAAAAGAACACATCCTCTGTGATTCCCTTTGTCTGAAGTTTAAGAACTGGCCAAAGTGATCTCTGGTATCAGAGGACAGAACCGAGGTCACCCTTTGGGGCAAAGGATGATGATAAGAAGAGGGCATGAGGGAGCCTTCTGGGGGTTGAAAATGTTCTGGATCTTGATGCATGTTGTGGTTACATGTTGTCCATATGTGTAAAAATTTCATTGAACTGCACTGTAAGATTAGTGTACTTCATGCACTTTACAGTATGTCTTTTATTTTTTAAACATATTAAATATATATATATTTATTTATGTATGTATGTAAGTATGTATGTTTGGGAGAGTACAGCAGGGGAGGGGCAGAAAGAGGGGGACAGAGGATCCAAATCGGGCTCTGTGCCGACAGGCTGACAGCAGTGAGCTCAATGTGGGGGCTTGAACTCACAAACCATGAGGTCGTGACCTAAGCCAAAGTCAGATGCTCAACTGACCAAGCTACCCAGGTGCCCTTACAGTGTGTATTTTGTAACTAAATGAAGGGGGGAAACCATACACTGACCAGACTTAGCATCCTATTTATAGCAGATAAAGAGGAAAGAAAAAGTCCATTACAAGGCAATAAAATATGAAAAGAAAGAAAGAAAGAAAGAAAGAAAGAAAGAAAGAAAGAAAGAAAGAAAGAAAGAAAGAAAGAAAGAAAGAAAATAAATAGGTATGTGGGGGGTGGGGTTGGTTTCCAGAAATTCACAGATGTGAATACTACAAATGGAGACAAGTTCACTGAGAACTAAGAAGGTAATAAAGTGATGACAGTACCAAATAAAGGAAGTGGAACCTTGAATAAGGATAACATCTTATCTTCTGAAAGGGGCTTATTTCAGTCTTTTTTTATAATCGAAAACAGACCTAGCTTCTGCTGACCCTACCCCATCACATAATCTAAGCATGATACTTATCTGCTCGTAGAATTTACTTCTCTCCATATACATGGTATCTCCCAAAAAGCCCTAGATCTTTATTTTGCCTATTGGGAACTTAAAATTTCTAGGTCCACAGGACGTGCTGGTCTTCCCTCTCCATAGCTGCAGCAGGCTGCAGGAGCCATTGCAGATGCTACCTGCCTCCAGCGTCTGGACAGGGTCTGGCTGGGACCAGCTTTGGAACCTTCTACATTGGGGTGGGAGGGGGAGCCGCCCTAGGACTTACAATGCAGCGACTGAAACCGATTAGTGGTTCTGCAGTGAGAATTATTTCCACCACTCCAACTATCCTTCCCCAAACATGAAGAACGGTTTTGAATTTTAAAAACTGGCAGGAACCCAAGAAACTGGAGTTATCTGGTGCTCAGAAACTCCCAGTCAGTTTGACCACATTAACTGCTTCAAGATGAAAGTTTGTAACAAACATCAGTCACGGATATTGTAAGAGATACCCCCTCTCTCTTGTCCGTTTTAGTCTCGTGTTATTTTAATCATCTTTAGTTTTAATACTCACAGTACAGCTGTTACGAAGGGCGTCAAATTTGCGCTGGATTTCATCTCTATGTGCCTAAAAGGTAAGAAGTCGATTATAAATTTTTCACAGCAGAGGGTACAATTCTACATGCTATGGGCCAAATGAAGAAAAGAGCAATTTACCGAGAAAGCCAAGAATGTTGTCGCAGCTGCCCAAACATCTGGTTTTCAAAGAACTAATTAATCAAGTCATGTCAAACATGAGAAGTTAAATTTACAGGAATATATGATGCTGGGTTAGTAACAACGACTATTTAGACCACACAGGCACACCCTGTATACATACACTTAATGTTTATATGAATGCCTAGGGGCTTTGGAAGAAAAGGAAAAAAAAAAAATGAAAGGATGAAGTTTTTACTCTCTTTCCTTTGTTTACTCCCCATTCTTAACCTTTCCCTCTTCCTTCCAGCTGACCCCTCGCTAGGCTACTCCCTGAGAGACACACACATGCATACACACACACACACACACACACACACACCAGCCAGGACAAGCTAGGGATTTTTCTTCTTGTTAATCAAAAGCTGCTGAGATTCACAAATCCCACATTGACCTTGAGGTAAATAGAAAGGCTTTCTCCAAGGCAGAGCTGCTCTCAAACAGCAGCATTTGTTCAGTTGACCTTCAAGGACTTGGTGAGCGTACATGCTATTCCATCCACTGTGGCACGACACAGTATATGTGGAGTTACCTTCTTTCAGTGGGGGAGGATGGAAAGTTAACAAGTGCATGATTACAAACAGTGACAAAGGCTCTGAAAGAAACAGGGTGCAGGAAAAAAGAATAAGGGGGATAGAAAGGAACTTACTTAGATGGGGTAGTCAAGGAGGGCTTCTCTGAAGAGGTGCCACTTTAACTGACTCCTGTAGGATAATGGGGAGCCAGCCAGGCAAAGGACAGGAAAAGACAGAGGGCACAAATCTTGAAGTGAGAAAATGTTTGGGGCATTTGATGAAAAAAAAAAGGCCTGAATGGCTTTTTCAAACTTCAAGCTGCGACCCAAGAGCGAGTATGACAAGTGTGTTGCTTTTCTGTTTTGGTTTATCCAATGAAATGGAATAAAAAAGAATAGACAACACTGGGATGTGCCCTTGGATAGTGAAGCACTGTCACAGAAAACTTCTGTTTCCAATACCATAATTCATTAAATTTAAGATGCTATCAACTGTAAGACATGGCAATTTTATGTACCATTAAGAAAAAAAAAAGGTGTTGTTGAATAAGCTATGACATGTTTACGTCCGTGTGACTAGAGAGTCATATATCAGCTATGACTAAGCTGCATCCTGATTTTACATACTTTGGAATCAACGAAAGAATATATATATGCTCCCTTGTATTAGATTGTAGGGTAAATGTATTCTCGGTGGGTAGGGGTCAAACAATTTTTGGCTAAAGCACAGCAAGAGAAGGAAAATGTGGCCCAAGATTATGGTAGAGAGGCAGGCAGGGACCAAGTCACTTGAAGGCCCAGAAAGGAGTTTGGGTTTCATTCAAAATACCATGAATCAGAAGCCAATGGAGATTTTAAAAAGTAGAGGGAAATGATCTGCTTGTCACTTTGTGGATGCTGTAGGAAGAACAGATAGAAATAGAAAGCAGCACAGAAACCAGAGGAGGCTGTTGCTGTCATTCAAGGAGGAGATGATGGTGGTCTGGAGTAGGATGGCGGCCAAGGCACAGAGAAGCGGATGGAAGTGAGTTCTCTTTTGGAAGCATAGGAAATAAGACTCGCTGCAGACATTGGAAAAGGAAGGGTCAAAGACACCCTGAAAGATCTTCGACTTGAGAGACAGGGTATCATTTGCTTAGCTATGAAACCTCAAAGAAGAATCTAATTTGGGACAAAGGTAAAAGTGGCCTTTCTCTTAAAAAAAATTAGTCTCCACCAGAAGGTCTATAAAAGAACTAAGTCAAAAATTTTAGAGGTGTGGGGCACCTGAGTGGCTCAGTCAGTTAAGCATCGGACTTCAGCTCCGGTCATGATCTCGCGTTCATGGGTTTGCCTTGTCAGGCTCTGTGCTGACAGCTCAGAGCCTGGAGCCTGCTTCGGATTCTGTGTCTCCCTCTCTCTCTGCCCTTCCCCAGCTTGCACTCTCTCTCTCTCTGTCTCTTTTAGAGCTTTGATGTATTCTCTAGTATGCCTACTTGCCATAAATTAATATTATAAATTTATAACAGCAGATAAACCATAAACCCACAGATGCAAAAAGTTCCAAGAACCCCAAGCACAAGAAACATGAAGAAAATTAAGCTACATCACCTCACTATCAAACTGCATAAAATCAGTAATAAAGAGAAAAAGCTTAAAGCCAGTCACAGCAAAACACAAGTTACATACAGAGAAACGGAAGTCAGATTTCTCACCAAAAAGTGGGTAAAAAAACGGGGAGGGAAAGGGGGCTAAAGCAAGTTAGAAGTCAGTAGAACATCTTTAAAGCACTGAAAGGAAAAACAAACAAACAAAAAACTCTTAAAATTTGTCAATCTAAATTATATACCCAGCAAAAATATCCTTCAAAAATGAAGGTGAAATTAAAGACTTCTTCAGATATAGAAAAGCTGAAGGAATTTGCCACCTTCACTGTAAGAAATGGTAAAGGAAGTCCTTCAGGCAAAAGGAAAATGAAAACCAGAAATATAAATCTACACAAAAGACTGAAGAGCGCTTGGAAAATGTTTTGTTTTTAGGTTGTACAGACTCACAGATTCATAAAAAGTTATCATTTGGAACCAACTCTCCAGGGATACCTGGGTGGCTCAGTTGGTTAAGCATCAGACTTGAGCTCAGGTCATGATCTCATGGTTCATGGGCTCAAGTCCCACATTGGGCTCTGTGCTGACAGCTCAGAGCCTGGAGCCTGCTTTGGATTCTGTGTCTCCCTCTCTCTCTGCCCCTCCTCCACTCACGCTCTGTCTCTCTGTGTCTCTCAAAAATGAATAAACGTTAAAAAAAAAAAAAAAGAATCAACTCTCCACATAATTAGCCCACATTTTTATGGAAAACTTATCAGACTATTTTTTTCCCCAAAAATCAATCTGCTTCAGGCCCAACAATCATACAAGAGAGTTACTGATTTAATGGGGCATGAATACCATTTATCCAAAGTGGGAACATGGTTCTACCACTGAAATCTCATCTGCTGTAAGCAGCAGCCTGGCCCCCAAAGACCATCCAACTCCCTCGAGTACACTTACTAATCATTAAGGACAAAAGGCATGGATTCTCCCTAGGAAGAATAAGGCCCTACGTTAACAAACCTAAGAGCATGAATGAGCAAATTTTTTTCTTTAAAGGACCAGGCAGTAAATATTTTTGGCTTTGAGAGCCATTCAGTCTCTCTCACAACTACTCAACTCTGATCTCATAGCAGAAAAACAGCCATACACAATGTGAAAACAAGTGGGTATTCCAATAAACCTTTATTTACATAAAAGAGGAAGCATACTGAATTTGGCCCATTGGCTGTTGCCTGCCAACCCCTGATTTAAATGACTATTTGGTGTGAAATCTCTCAAAGACAGAAACGGGAAGCTGACAGTAGAGTGAACTCCTTCAAAATGAACTTCTTCAAAGCCTAAGCAGTGACCATGAAAAAACTCACTGGCCTTGACTTAGGAAGAGAGGCCCTATTCAACTTTTTTATTAATAGATTTTCCAAATAACACTACTCCTTTAAAAACGTGTTTAACTTCCCCCAATGTAGTCTGATATTTCAATCACTAATACTGTTTCATTTCCATTAAAATCTACCATTATGAGGCCTCTGGATCATTCTGACATATCAAATGGCAATCCTCTTTGAGGATCATTATGACTTGATTTATTATTGACTGTGAAATATAAACACAAAATGTAGAACTGATCCTATTATGACTGCTGGAGATTCTATAAGCATTTAACAATTATTGAACTGATCTGAGCAAGAAAATGTCAAGAAACATGTTTTATGTTTCTTTGAAATAAGTTGTAAAGCAAACACACAACAAAAGTTCACACAATACTGTATATAAAGATAAGAAAATATGTAAGACAATCTTTAGATTCTCTCAATGAAATATTTGAGTGTTAATTGGATATCAGGTGCTACGGGGAATAGATATTTACACTCTTCAAAGGACCCTGAAGAGCTTTTGTTTATGTGGGTTATATTTATCTATATTTATCACTTAAGAAATTAAAGTGGAGATTTTTTTTCAAACACTTATTCTTTCTTTTAAAATAGCATTGCTTTTGCACCACCAATGCAAATGTTAACAAACTGAAAAATGCCAAATGACATCTTAGTATTATTATGAAAATAATATGAACTTGGGGAACCCCAAGGGATCCTCTGATCCCACTTTGAGAACTGCTGACCTAAGGGTTGGAGGGCAATCAGGAAGAATGCACAGGCTACAGCCTAAAAACTAGAGATGCACTCTTTTTTAGGAGTACTTAGGTCTTCACTGATTTAAAGAAAGTTACAAGAGGAAGAAAAAAAGAGAAGTTAATGCAGTCTTGATAAGAGAAAAATTCCATGCAGAACTGGAGAAAGGAAACTAGTGTTTAGATGTCTGACCATCTTCTGGGGCCCATGGTCAGGATTCTAGAACACTCAGGCTTCCACACATGCCCCCAATTCTGTATCTTGCTTATCATGCCAGTGGCTTGCTTAATTAAATACAAGGATTGATATTTATGTAAAACAAATGAGAGTATGCAGACTCATGGTTTTAACAAACCAAAGAGGATGACATTGGGATCCCATGATCACGCTATGCTGGATCACTCCTTTCATTAGCGCCTCTAGCTTTGGAGTCTTGATTATGCAGCATTAGTCATTTAACCAAATCAGTAAAAGAACGTGAGGACAGGGACACGAAGCGTGCGTCGTGGAGTCAATGCTGATGTACACGGGGCCTACACCACGCCTTTCCCTGCATCCACATTCAGAATGGCACATCACATCACGCATCTGTCTGCTCTAAAGTGTGCAAGAAACATGTCAAGGAACATCAAATTCTCTTCCTCAGATGAAGGGATGGGGTCTTAAATATCAAGTCGAGGTGGAAAATTCTCTCTTCCACCAAGAAGCATTGAAGCACCTTAAAAGCATGGCTTTTTGTTTAAATATGACTCTCCTGTCGGCCTCCACCTTGATTCATTCTCAGCTTTTGATGGCCAGTGAATCTCCAAGCAAACTCAATTGACAGGATGGCTAAAGTTGGAGTGGGTAGCAAGAAAACACGAAGGAGACCGACAGTCGCTTCCCAGTGGGCCCCAAAGCACTTCTGCAGTGGAGGGAGTCAACGGTACTGTGTTGCATCTAATCTGCTCCAGGGGCAGAAGCCAGAGTAACGGCTCCCTACCCTGGCCAGGAGATGGCTGCCTCTTAAAATTAAGCAACAATAGCCCATTTGACTATTCTCTTTTATTGGTAAAACAGCCTGCTATGAAGTTCGCAAATCTCCTAGACCATTTTAGGTCCAGCTGATTTAATTTGACTGATGCTTATGTGGGGGGCCCGAACTTGGGCCTGAACAATGAGACCGAGTCAGGGTACTGCATCTATGGCCATTTTCTCTTTCTTTCGGAAAATACATTCTTCAGAACAAATTCAACAAAGCCATTCAG
Organism: Felis catus; assembly: GCF_018350175.1. Classification (NCBI taxonomy): domain Eukaryota; kingdom Metazoa; phylum Chordata; class Mammalia; order Carnivora; family Felidae; genus Felis; species Felis catus. Next base: position 16,057,593 of record NC_058379.1, read on the forward strand.
GCAACAGCTGCATGGGGTCCATCACCACGTCCATGGGACATAATCGAAGGGAGGGGCAGGGGGAAGACCCATGGCCTCAAAACTGGACTGAGGCAAGTTGATATGGGGTTTGGATTCCTGCACAATAGGCTACAAACAGCTGTAAGGTATTTTTCCCTGCCATCACTTTGAAAAAAAGCCCTATTTTCCAAGGCATCTTCATCTGCAAGGGTGGTAGAGCCCTAGTTTCTAGACTTAGGGAGGTTTGTTTCTTTATTTTTTTCATAAGATGCTCGGAGGCAGTGATCTCATCTGACTAAATTAAGTCGTGACTTGCTGCTGTGAAGGCTTCCAGCAGCCATTAGACACAGCACATTCCAACCAGCAGCAAGACAGGATTTAAAGACTAATTTCCCCACAGATAAACAGCAGTGACACATGCTCTATTTTATACCCTCCTCCTTCTGAATGGGCAGGATAAGATGCCACCACCCTCCCTCCCAATCCCAACAGAGCAGTGAGATAAATGTGTCCTTCTCCTCCGCTCCAAAGTAAAAGGATTTGAGGAATTACAGGCCAATCCCCTGGGGAGAAAAGGCTAAAGACACAGCACTAGGCACATAGTGAGGATTCATTAAGTATGGATTAGATTACTGGTGTCTCCTCTTTCTTTCAGAGCGTGGGTGGTTCACACAGGGGGGACAATATTAATATACAATGCATTCAATATAACCGTGGTAAGATTTTAGGTGCCTCCTTTAGCAGCTAAGAAATGCTATCTGGCTGTCTCCCTCCTCATCTACCCAGTTCCAGAAAGCACATAAGTCTTCTTGGCACACAGTCTTTTATATTCATTTCATTCCTACCTCCATATTTTTCTTATATAGACTTATTTTCTCTATGCCTTTTCTTTCTTATTTTATCTTGTTATACTGTTTTATATCTTCCCAAACTGCTCTGAATCCATTTTGAAACAAGGCAGAGTATAAATAAAAAGATATCGTGACTGTTTTTTTCGCCAAACCAAGTACTGAGGACACATGGCATATCACACAATGAGTGTTCTCATGGGGACAATAGAAATTAAGGTTGCAATCAATATCTGAACTTGGTGAAAGTCCTGGAAAATCTGGGACGCACACGTACTTCCTATGTAGGAGTTAATCCGTATCCCCAGGATCCTGGAAACCCCCGTGTCCTAGACAGGTCTATAAGGAGCCTGGCACTGTCAGATCACGTTCCCAATTTGGTTCAGATAATGGGCTCCCCAAAGCCAACAACAGAAGGTAACTTCTAAGGATGAGATCGGTTTTTAAAAAGAAAAAGAAGTACACACATTACTTTCAAACAGGGTAAATCATAAGCAACAAATGTGCATGGCCATCTGTAGAAGTAACCCCACTCTTAGAGACGCTGAGATGTTCGCTGATGGAAATGGGGACAGCATCCAAGATGAATCAGAGTGAATAAGGTACCCACCGAGCTACCTTATTTTAGAAAACACTAAAACCCAATCAGCTGCATTGTGCCCTGCCCACGGAAGAGGGTACCCTGACCAGCAGGCATGACTGTGCCTGTCCACTTGGCAAGTACACTATGTTACTACCACCGATGTACTTGCTTGGCTGATACTAGCCATTAAACGCCTTCGGCTTTCTGTGCCGAGTCCAGGTCCACCAAGAGGCCCTTCCAGGAGAAATGAGGTTTTTGAGAAGACTTCTCTGAAAGGGGAAAAAATGTGAAGATTAGCCACCCGGAGTATCCCAGGCAGCTCGGTGGTTCTTTTTTCCACTGGAAGTTGATACGCTGGCCTTTTATATGTAAGATTCTTGTCAGTTTTATCAGCCTGGGTCAGCCCCCGTGAGAAGGATCAACTGTGGGAAATTGACCCAAAACGTCCTATTTTTAGACTTTCAGAAAGAACTAAGGTCTAAATCCAGCGTCACCCTCCCTTCTCCTCAAGTTCTACTTCCTAAGCACACTCTTCAGTTGAATAAACTAGTGTCTCACAATGAGCAGAGAGGCCAGGTCCCTCTTAGAGAAAGACTCTCATTCAGAAGAATCTTTTCCATCCAGAACATACGAGATGCGTACATAAGACTTGAAGCAGAATGTACAGCTTTAAAAAAAAAAAAAAGTAACACAAATGAGGCTAACCAATACAAAAATAGAAATGTGGTAGAAAGACTACCATAAGGTAGAAGATTTTTTTTTTTTTTTTTTTTTAACGATTATTGAAACCTAAGTAGAAGATCCAGGAAAATGGACTTCGGCTCAAACTAAAATTTTAAATACAATGATGATTGTTTTAAAAAGAGGGAAGACATATAAATAGAAGAGGAACTTCTCAAGATACTAAGAAAAGGTCAGATGTTAACCAATTGATGCAGTATACCAATTCTCATGAGGGAGGAGCTTACGTAAGCCCGCTTTCTGCTCATTACGTATCTCTAAGGGATTGCTTTTTCTCTCTTGGGATTTCTATGAGGGAGCGGGTCTCCTCAGCGCCATGCTCGTGCTGGCTGAGGCCCGGAGGAGCCTGAAGGTGCCCGTCCCCAGGCCTACCGTGAGCGCCTGGATCTCTTCTTCTGCCTCCGCCGTCGTCTCCTCCAGCTCGGTCTTGGCCTGGCGAAGCTGGCTCTCCAGGGCCGCCCGGGCCGCCTGCAGGGCCGTCAGCTGGGACTCGCGCTCTTGCAGGGAGAGTTGCAGCTCTGTGAGCTGACGCTTCAGCTCCAGTTTCTGCTCCTCGTGCTCTAGACTGACCTGAGAGGGGCGGAGAGAGAGACACACACACTCACGGTCCGTTGACCCTAACTACGGAGAACGCAACCTATTAGTCAAGCTAACTGACTGACCCTAACTAGCTGAGACGCAACTGGCCGTTCAACCTACATCTTGGTTGATTGATGTGGTCATGGATTCAAATTCTCAGCACTCAACTGAGAGGGAGAAAATGCCGTAAAATGGACCTGACTTCAGGAGTCTCAAAAATGACCAGAAGTAAGAACGTGTAAGACAATGTCTATACGAAGCATCCCTTACTTCCAAATATTCAAAGGCTTGGGGAGGCTTCAGAAGAAAAAGCACACGGCAAGAGTCTCAAATGAAAAGTATGACAAATACTCTAATTGGAAAAGCATTTAAGGGGTGCTTGGGTGGCTCAGTCAGTTGAGCACCCAACTTCTAATTTTGGCTCAGGTCATGATCCCAGGGTTGTGGGATAGAGCCCTGCATCGGGCTCCATGCTGAGCATGGAGCCTGCTTGAAATTCTCCCTCCCTCCCAATCTCTCTCTCTCTCTCTCTCTCTCTCTCTCTCTCTCTCTCATTCTCTCTCTCCCCGCCCCCCCCCGCCCCTCTTCCCCACTCATGCTCTAAAATTTAAAAAAAATAATACAAAAAAAGCATTTAAAAGTAAATGGCTATAAATAACACCATATTGGTAACAAGGACACCTTTACAATTGGGATAAAAATGAAACAACCCGAATTGAATTCTGTTTATTTTAAATATTCCTGCTCTGATATGTTCGCATTAGGTAACCCACATTAGGTCACATTGTGAGCTAATCATTCTTTCCTCCATCTGCCCATCTATCCTTCTATCGACTCAATGTTTCATTCATTCAAGAAGAGTTTACTCAGCAACTTCCACGTAAAAAGGAATATGAAGAGGAAAGACAGTTTCTTCCTCTGAGTTGGAGGAGAAATGAAAACCAACCATTACCATATATGTGGTCAAGTGTAACGGTCAGAATATGTAGGGATGTCGTGGGCACACAGTGGAGAATAAAGAAGGTAACTCTGAGTGTACTTATTGAAGAATTTGCAGGAGCCAAATGAGCAAACAGGAAAGAAAATTCCAAGCAGAGGAACCAAGACATCCAAAGGCTGTCCCACAAAGATGTGGGAGACCATGGCCTAATCTACTGACCTAACAAACACTGACAAGGTTGTCCTAGGGACCAGACCCTGTGTCAGACTTTGGGGACGTCAAGCAAATAAGAGGTGCCTGCTGCCCTCAGAAAGTTCACTGTCTAACTGGTTCTTCCAAGAGGTACACAACGTGACGATCTAGACAAAGAAGGCCAGGGGGACGCAAAGGAGGTGTTCTATCCAGAGAAGGGTCCCTGGAAAAGGTGACACCCAAGTCCCTTAAGGATGAAGAGAAGACTTATAAAAGATTAAGCCTACAGAACCAACAAGATTTTGTGGTGCATTTGAGGTGGGGCAAGAGACACAGGACAGAGGGGAGTTGACAGTGACACCTGAGCTTCTGGGCAGGTGCTCTGCGCAGTGAGACCACTGCTATGCCAGAGAACACCAGGGAACACGAGAAGAGCCAGTCTGAGGAGAAAGGTAAGAAATTCGGTGTTGATGTGATGAACTTGGGCAGCGAGGGAGACATCCAGGTGGAGGTGTCTAACTAACCTCTACTGGGACAGTGGGTCAGAGACTCACGAGAAAGGTGTGGGCTGGCGAACTAGATCTGAGAGCCCTTAGCCAGTCAGTCAGCGGCAGCTGAAGCCAAGGCTGCGCTCTCCCGCTTGTGAAGATGGCGGCGACCTGATGGCAGTGAACTCGGGGCTCACCCGCAAGGTGCCAGGCACTCCTTTAGCTCATCTCGTCCCGTGACAACCCAGAGAGGGAGGCACTGCTTACTATCACCTCCACTTGACACACGAGCACGCTGTGGCGCTGACACACTAAGTGGCTGAGCAAATGTCACATAGCTCAGCAATGGCGGGGCTGGCTTCGAACCCAGAAGTCCGCCTCAAGAGTCTGCTACTTGCTGTTTGTCTTATTAACATGCCAGCAGTCAGAGCAGGCAGTGACTCCACCGGCGGGCTGAAACATTCCCCCGAGACCACTTGGCAGAACCAAGGGAGGCAGGTGACAGCGAGTCATGTGGAGGTGGGTGAGCAGGACGCCATGCAAAGACAGGAGGAGTACCCCCCCCCACCAGGGCCCTGCACCTTCGCCACCCCACACATTTCGCTAGGGAAGACCTCACACTGCACACACAGGGTCGGGGAGGCCCAGGGCCCTCTAAGGTGGATTAAACCGGAGGCTGAGAGGCCTCTGCCCCCAAACTCAGTAGCAGCAGGCAGCACAGAGAAGGTGGACCAGCCTTGTTGTGTTTAAAGCTAAGCTCCAGAACTCCCAGGGGGTGTGACAGCACTGAGCCTCCTATAAACGTTCTAGGTTGCCCCCACCTTCCTTGGGGGAGCTAGCTGGATCGATTCAAAAGGAAAAAAAAAAAAAAAGCAGATTCAAGGGAAAAGAAAAAAGCAACTCGTTTTTCCTGGGGCATTTTAATTGCCCAGATGAGCGACAGAGGCAGGACAGGTGCCGCAGTAAGAGAGACATTTGTGGAAAGGGAAGGCAAGACAGCCAGTGTTCCCACGCTCAAAGAAATCGGAGTTATTTACACTCACACTCTTAAGGCTGACACCACAGGGAAATGTTGTTAAACTTACTGAACAGTAAAAATATAGCCTGGATAATAAAACTTAAACCACCATCTAAGGCTTCCGGACAACCCAGAACCACCATTCTGGAAGTGTAAGAATCACCTGGAGACTGCTAAAAATGCAAATCCCAGCTCCCCCTGTCCCCCCACATCCTATTTCATTCAAAAAAAAAGCTAAGAGACCCAGGAATCTGCATTTCAAAAGACACACCAGATGATCCTAAAGGACCCATGTACACCTGGACCACCCTTGAAAAACACGAGACAATGCATTTTTTTTGCCTGTCCTTTGGGGGACTGGCCTCATTTTCACACTGCAGTACAAAAAAAACCCATGAGTATTCCCCAAGGTTAGTCCTCAGACCTCTGTCTGCTTAACAGCCTTTTCCTTAAGAGAGACCATCTGCTCCTTGGAGAATTCCATCACAACTACCCGAGACCTACGAGGCTCCGGGAACTGTGTCTCCTCTCCCAGCTGGGATGTCCTACTCCGAACGACCCCTCTCCTGCACTCCTCTGTCCAACCAGCCAACCCTGCCTACGAGCTGACAGCCCCCAAGATCAGAGATGGGGTCTGTCTTATCACCACTGCTGGCACATAGCAAGGCATTTAACAAATACATAGTGAGTACTGTTCCACGTGTAACTTCACAGCCTCGATCACCCTCAACGCGTCTACAACCAAATGTGTTGTATTTTCCTCCCCAAAACTTGGCTACGTTTCCCAGCTTCCTTATATCTCTGAAGTGAACCACCTTCCATCAAACCTAAGATTTAGATTTGTCTTTTCATCTTCCGCTGTCACTAGGAGACCGCTCCACTGCCACGAAGCCACCCTACGTACCCGAGTGCTAAACTCCCAAGCGTGGACTCAGTCAAGTACGTGACCCTCGTGACCCTTGCTAAATCAGGATAAGGGAGGAATCACTCTGCCCTCCCGGCTCCAGTTTGAAAAACACACCCATTTACATCATCCTCATGTGACCCTAGGGGGGAGATCCATTATCATGGCCATCTGACAGATGAGAGACCCGAAGCGCAGAGAGAACTAGGCTACCCAAGGTTACAAAACTCGCAAGTGCAAGTGGGACTCTAACCCAGATCGGGGACGCATGACACCTCTCGTGTATATACTGACTGACTGACGCTTGACACCTGGCTGGGTTTGGAGCCCCACCCCCCAGCGAATCCTCCTGGGGGAGGGCCCCTCGCTCTCACCTCCCTCAGCCTCGTCTCCAGCTCCAGCAGCCGGTTCTTGTCGCTGTGGTCTTGGTGGCTGATTTTCTCCAGCTGCTCCTCCAGCTTTCGGTTCTGGGCCTCCAGTTTCCCTGCCTGTGTCTCCAGGTAGAACTTCTGCTGCCTGAGTTCTGAAATCATCTCTTCCTGGGCCTTCCTGGTAGGGGTGGTGGGAGGAGCCAAGCAAAATCACAGTCTTGTTAGAGGTGAGCACGTTCCCTCAGAAGGGGCACACAGAAACGGTAGCACGTCTCTGTAAGTGGGCATGGATGGTCATTGCCAGGTTAGCTTGGTCTGGACTCAGCCTCACGTGCATAAGCCCAGTTTGGGGGGCTGGGGCCCATTCGGTCCTCACTGTTCAGAGGCCCTCATCTATTGGCTACAGGAAGGTCCCAGGGGATGCAAGGGACACTAACATTTCCCTCCTATGGTAGACTTTTTTTTTTTTTGAGTCTGTCTAGGAGCAGAAAGGGGCCACTTTAGAGTACAAGACTGCCCCAAAACTCACGAAGGCAGGCCCTGGGGAAGAAAGGGCGATGAGGAGAAGGAAGGTACTCCTTCCGCTTGTCCACAGGCCTTGCTCACCTCCCCACCAGACTGCTCACAAGTATCAGAAACTAGAATGACTTAAAGACCAAAAAGCGGCCTACTAAGCCGGTTTAGGTGAAAATGGGAATGTTTTATATCTCTCAAGAGACGTATCTAAGGGAGGAACAAAATCCCGGAGATGCTAATTCTTTGGGGGAGAAGATTAAAATCAAAGTTCTCCTAGAACACGGGGAATCCTTACAAACCTCATGCCCCCGGGCCTGACTTACCGGCGGGACGGATGGCCCAACCAGGCTAATCATGGGAGGCAAGTCTGGGGAACAAAGACCACTGCTTTCCAAAAGCCACCTATTAATAGCCCTCATTAGAGAGAGAAAAGCACTCTGTAATCTGATGGCAATTTGAAGTATTTAAGAAAACCCAGCTCCAAAGAAAGGGCATGGCAGAATGACATGTAAAAGAAGGCAAAGTTACACAAGTATAACCAGGTCTGGGACACACTACAGAAGTAATTAAATCTGCTCTGGCTTCATCAGACAGAAGAATGAAGTTTATGCCCCAGGAGAGAAGACTAATGTGTAATCATGCACGCAGGTAGAATGCGAATACTTACATGTTCCTCTGGGTAAAAAGACTGCTGTTTGCTGCAAGTTTATTGGCTTCTGAGAGTTCCACAATCCTCTGTTCCAGGGATCTGATCTTGGAATCCATAGCATTGATCATCTGAAACACAGGGCGGCCTTTGAAACCTCACACACAGACAGTTCTACCAGAATGAGATTAACTCAGGCCGTGGGGCCGGGTAAAAGGCTCCTCTGAAATGTAGGCGATCTGACCAGAGGTAACAAGGGAGGGGACTGGACTGTACCCTGAGGGTCACAGGTCTTACTGCCCAGACAATGGCACTCAGTTTTCTCCAACAGAGATGACACATCCCCACACTACCTAAGCCGCCTGCATTAAAACCACACAGAAGGACCAACTTAGGAACCCGTCATTCTGTGAAGAAGCAGGCCTCATTAAACCCTGTGTCATCTGCATGGGCCCTGGGCCTGCCAGAGCCTCTAACTTGAACCTGCAAACTCATGTTTCTCATCGCCCATGGGGCTGTCGTTTTCTAAGCGATCCCTCCATACCCGGCCACCGTTGCCTAGATGCTCTACATCAAAGTTTTGCCAACTTAATAAATCATAAGAATCAGGGAGGAGGAGGGGAAGGTGCTGGTTAAAAATACAACTTCCCAGGACCCTCCCTTAGAGACTCTGATGTGACAAGTCCCTGTGGGGTCTGAGGTCGCAGGTGGATTAACAAGGACCACAGGTGAACCTGAGGAGTGGAAGGTTTCTAAAACCCACGCCTACATGGGTTAGGAAGGAAAGGAGCAAATGCGCGTAGGAAGGAGGCACTTAAGGATGACCTAGGGCCACTGGGCGGTTTGTCAGGTGGCCTTGTGAAGGACAATGCTAATCATAGACCAGCGTGAGTCCTTCAAGAAGAGTATGAAAGGCAAAATTGGCCACCCTGAGCCACCACCCCTACTGCTTTTAGGAGAGGAAGGAGCTGCAGAGAACCTTCTGTGGGCAAGGAACTCCACAGGATTAAGCAGGAAGAATAATTCATCAGCTGGAATGGACTCCCCTTGCGTGTGTGATTCCAGGCATGTTTCAAAAACCCTCCTTTGAAAACTGGCTTTGTGATTCCTTATACCTACCGCCTTCTGCTCACTGAGAATTTTGCCCTTCTCGTGGGCCTCCTCTTCGTGTCTCTGCATCAGATTCTCCAGAGTCTCTTTATCGGCCAGGTCTTTCTTTATCTGGTTGTCCAACACCTATGAGAAACAAAAGAAATCAGTGTCCTGAGTAGCAAAGTTGAACAGGGTAGACTAACGAGGGGCACTCAGGAAAAGAAAGAGGAGGAATGAAGAGGCCAAGAAAGTTCTGGGGCAAAGAGGGAGACTGGGAATTTGCTTATGAGCTGGGATGAGGGTAAGAAGTCAGATATGACCATCAAATGGCAAGTAATAGCAGACTTGAGCTAAGAACTTATTTTAAAATCAGCAGCCAGGGGTGCCTGGGTGGCTCAGTCAGTTGACAGCCCGACTTTGGCTCAGGCCATGATCTCACGCTTCGTGGGTTCGAGCCCCGCATGGGACTCTGTGCTGACAGCTCAGAGCCTGGAACCTGCTTTGGATTCTGTGTCTCCCTCTCTCTCTGCCCCTCCCGTGCTTGTGCTCTGTCTCTCTCTCAAAAATAAATAAACATTACCAAAAAAATAAATAAAATCAGCAGCCAAAAAGACTCAAAAGAGGTATATCCTCAGTGGAAGGAGACTCCAAAATGAGAGAAAAAAGCTCTCTCCCCAGAGTTTACAATCTGCAGATATTACCTCAGGACAACTCTATCGTAGTCAATGCACCAGTTTTCAGAACACTGCCTGCTCTTAATCTGTGCAGATTTAATCTAGATATCTCCAAGGCTGTGTACGGAAGGACACAAAGCTGAAAGCCGAGGGCGTCCATGTGACCAAGGCTGATGTTCAGAAAGAGACGCAGACAGGAGGATTCTGCCCACCGATAAAGTAGGTGGAGAGTCAATAGTTTGAAAAGACAACATAAAAGAGACAGAGGAAAAAAAAGCCTCTTTCCTCCGTTCTTTCCTCTGATCCAGCTGGGAGTTGGTGGGGGGGAAGGCACTGGAAAGAGAAACCTTTTCTCAGGGGAAGAGGAATCATGTGTTCTCAGGGCCGAGAACGCCACTGCAAGCACCTACTGTTCCCAAGAGGAAAAAATAAAACAGTAATGGTGTCACCATCTACCAGCTTGATCTAATGTTCCGCGAGGCACACACAGCCCGACAGTTGCCAAAACAACAAGTGACAAAGAAAGAAAAAGGAAGACGACGTCACATAACTTGCCCGAGCCTTTGACCACTGCCCTGTATTTCTCAACACAGAGAATCCACTCTGCCTTTTCTGAATGACACCAACTGCTTCTGATATTGGGAAGAAGCTGAAAGAATTGGGGTCACAGAGGGGATTGAAATCGGCCTTTCCCACAATGTCTATTGTGAAGGGACCTTCGTAGCTCATGGGATGTCGTCCCTAAAAAGAGCCAGTCAGCAGGGAGGGGGTTCGCATGATACAGAAAGGAAAGAACAGATCTCAAAGAGGGCTTTAAACTAGAACCGACTGATGAAAAAAAATAGAATGAGAGTTTGTGGAGAAGAACAAAAGGTGGAGGACAGGTCAAGGGAGGAGGGGAGCAGCTCAACAGGATAAGTGGCCCGTTCTCTAGGATGGCGGGGTGTGATTCTAAAATTACAAACAAGAAAAGGACAGAATCTAGGGTATGATCAGAATTATGACTAAAATGGCCTTAGAGAGGCTGGAAACAGGAAGCACAAAGCAGAGCAGGCTAAAAAGAAATGGTTTCATAAAGATTCCCAGTAGGGAAGACAGAAGAAAACAAGTCTTTCCATAACATTCCCCAGAATCCATCAAACAAAGTTCTTCCCATCTAGAAGGCTGTGGAGACCACACAGTATCTGGACCAGGTATGCTCCTGGTTATCAGGTGCTAAAGCAACGAAGCACATTTGGGGGATGACTCTGCTCAGAATAAAACCTCAATTCTGCACCGTGATGGATACCAATGAGAGGTATAGAGGAACAGGCCTCGATCAAGAACTCACGCACCTCGGCTCTGATAGGGTTAAACTGGCAGAAGGAACAAGAGGAAAGATGCATGGGGGGGAAGCAAGGAACTTGAAATAGAAGAACCACTGTAGACATTTATAGCAATTTAAGACAGAACATGGCTTTTGGACAGGAAGGTCAATATACTCACCCAAATTACAGAATTAATTTTTTTTACGTGTATTTATTTGAGAGGGCGAGAACGTGTGCATGTGCAGGCCGGGGTGGGACAGAGAGAGTTGAGAGAGAGAGAGAGAGAGAGAGAGAGAGAGAGAATCTCAAGCAGACTCCACATTTAGCACAGAGCCCGATGTGGGGCTCGAACCCACAAACCGTGAGATCATGACCTGAGCCAATATCAAGAGTCAGACACTTAACCGACTGAGCCACCCAGGCGGCCCCAGAATGAATTTTAAGAATGGTTATTTTCATCGTGCACAGGTGCTAGTGGACTACATTCTCACAATTTTCTGGAAGTTGGTTTATTCCAAAGGTAAAAGTTGGGAAGCCTGTAAGAACGCAAACCAAAAGGACTGGTATATAAAGTTTAAAATACACTGAGTAGGGGGTCATACTACAACACATTGAGGTTACTTCTGGGTTAATTTTCTGTATTAAAAAAAATTTTTTTTAATGTTTGTTTATTTTTGAGAGGGAGAGAGACAGAGCATGAGCAGAGGAGGGGCAGATAGAGGGGGAGACACAGAATCCAAAGCAGGCTCCAAGCTCCGACTGTCAGCACAGAGCCTGATGCAAGGCTCAAACTCACAGACCACGAGTTCATGACCTGAGCCGAAGTCGGATGCTTAACCGACTAAGCTACCCAGGCACCCCTCTGTATTTTTTTTTTTTAATTAAAAATAACCAAAAGTAACACCAGGGGTAAAAAAAAAAACAAAAACAAAAACAAAAACAAAAACAAAAAAAAGGGGGGGCAGGGGGAAGACCAGGGTGGTGATGATGCTGATACTGCGTGGGCATATACATGTTTGGTTCTCCAAAAAAGGAACAGAAAAGACCAACCGAATCAATAACAGGATCATCAAAAAATTAAAAGCCTCCTTTAATTGTCTGATTTGGAAGCAGAAGAGGCAATATTTGAGATGTAATGACCAATGTCTGATTCTCAGGAACACAAAAACTGAGTTAAAGACTTTGTCCAAAAACATAATGAAAATGTGATGTGCTTTTAAAAGGAAACAGATAAGCTCGTGTTTTTTCTGATCAGTGAATTAATAATAATTGAATTGAAATAATAATTTCAATAATTGAAATAATAACTGAATTTAACAGCTCTTCTATGGAAAATGATTTAAAATACTAGATAAAATACAGAAAACATTTTCCCCAAAGTTGGCAAGAGAGTAAGAAACTAGATACTAAAATCCTAAGTGAAAGCAGAAACCTGGAGAGTTAAGAAGGACACAAGCTGTTTTTAACTTGAGGCATTTGCTGAACCAAATAAACTTGAGCTTCATTTTTAATAGCTTCAAAGAGTAAGAAGATAGAGAAATCTGAGCCCAGAACCACTCCCAAAGGGGGCACACATCTGCATTCAAAGTCTCAAAGAATTCTCATTAATAATTTTCGAAGGAAAATGAGCAGCTGACCAAGCACACAAGAAGACAGGCACCATGAGAAACAACGAAGAAAAACAGTGGAGCAGAAACAGACCTACAGACAGAACAGATATTGGAATTATCAGATAAAGCACATAAAAAACCATGCTAATGTGTTTAAAGAAACAGAAGACAAGCTTTAAAATGAATGTAGGGAATAGAAAATTATTGTCTTAAATAATCTAGTAAACTTGCAAAAGAGCCAAATAAAATGTTTAGAAACCAAAAATACAGTAACTGAAATTTAAAACTCACTGGTAGGTTTAACAGCAGATTTGACAGGTAAGAATTAGTAAACTAGAAAATCAGCCAGAACTTACCCACAATGTGCACCAAAAGAGAAAGAAATGGAAAATATGAAAAAAGTTAGAGGTGATGCCTACTCAAATTCTCAAAAAGGAAGAAGGAAGGAGAAGAGACAATATGGGAGATATAGTGACCAATGATTTTCCAGAATTGATAAAAGATAGGGGCACCTGGGTGGCTCAGTCAGTTAAGCATCCAACTTCGGCTCGGGTCATGATCTCACGGTTCATGTGTTCAAGCCCTGGGTCCGGCTCTGTGCTGACAGCTCAACGCCTGGAGCCTGCTTCAGATTCTGTGTCTCCCTGTCTCTTTCTGTCCCTCCGCCACTTGCACTCTGCCTCTGTCTCTCTCTCAAAACTAAACATTAAAAAAATTTTGTTAAATTTAAAAGATACCAATATATTTAAAAGTCCTGTTTATCTCAAGCAAGATAAATAATAAATCTGCATTTAGATGCATCACACTAAAAACTTTAGAAAACAAAAGACAGAACAAAATTTTAAAACCAGCCAAAGAAAAAAGATCAACACTTTCAAAGCAAGCAACAGTTAGACTGACAGCTGACTTCTCATTAGCAATAATAGAAGCCAAAAGTCGATGGAATGTTATTTTCAAAGGATGTTCTAAGAAATCACTGCCAACGCAGAATTCTGTCCCCAGTCAAAACACCTTTCAAGAATGAGGATGATACAAAGATTCTTTCAGACACACAGAACAGAGAACTTGTCACCAGCAGGTCTTCACTCAAGAAAGTCATCTGGGATATACTTTAAACAAAAGGAAAAGGATCAGGTCTGAGATGCAGGAAGGAAATTAAAAGCAAAGAATGGTGAGTCTGTGGCTAAATGTAAATTATCATGGACCAAATGACAGTGGACTGAAAATATGTTAAAGACAGAACTGAGACTAATAAAATTTTTAAAAAAATTGTTTTTGAACATTGCATATCAAGACCCCCACATGGGTAACACCCCCGAAACCACCCACCATGGCCTGAGGACAGCATTCACCCCAAACAGTCCTCTAGTCTAGCAAGAAGTGACCCAAAGTGCCCAGGAAGCTATGTCGTGCCATAGGAAGAATGCTAGGGGAGATCAGAAAGTGTCTTTACTTTAATTTTTTCTTCGTAGTGCTGTTCTTTCTGTTTCAGGTGCACCTCTAGGTGCTGGGCTGAGACCTGGGCCTCGCGGTGCTTCTCCTCCAGCTCCTGGACACAAAAGAACAGGCGGTCAGGTGTGCAAAGGGGAAGACATAGCTCATGTGTGTAGACATTCACAGGAAACATGACTCTGGCACCGGTACCACAAGCAACAGGCACGTGTTCCTTCGTTACTAGCCCTGAGGCTCTTGGGAAGGAAACCACCACCCATCCTTGGCCCTGGGTTTTCCAGGTCCAAGTAATCACACACATACACACATAGCTGGTGGGCTGGGATCAGAACTCTGTCAGTGTGACAGGTCAGACAAACAAAGGCAGCTCTTCACCTGTGCACAGAGAAATGACAGTCACAAGGCAACATTTGAGAGTTTAGTGCAGCACAAAGCCCCTGACCACCGTCTTGAGCCTCAGGCCATTTTCACTGTCCCTTAAATGAGAAAAGTATCTTTAATTTCTTTTAACTTCCAAATTGCGTTTTTATGAGAAAAAATATTTTATATTTTCCTGATTATCAACGTGACTGCTCAAGAGCCCTAGCTGTGAAGAAAACTAATGTTACAGTTCAAACACTTGGAAGTTGGAATGATTTTTTTTAACTGGTGTGTGGAGAATGTGACTGGGGACATTCACATCATATCAGGTTTATAGGATACAGAGCTAATGGAAACAGTAGAACATAAAATACACTGATAATAATGACGTAAATATGTATGCATATATATTAAAGACGGGAAGAGAATTTGGAGGAATATAAATAGTTTGGATTCCATGTTCCCTTCATTCTAAGATTTCTGCTTTTAAACAAAATTGTAATTCATTTGAAAATTATACCAATTCACTTGCTAATGTACCATAAACTGATTCTTACAAAAGGTGGCATTCAATCCACTGAAACACTCTGTAAACTGCAGATATCTGCATCTACATTAATTCTTGTGAATCTGGACCCATTAGTTAATTACTAATATCAAAAGTTATCACTCCAAGTTTTCATCTCTTCACATTGTTTTGAAATTTTTCCTTGAAGTGGAAGTAATTATGAGCATTCTGAAGAATGAGGAAATTATACAGGATGTGCCCATAAAATGGGGAAAAAATACTTTCAGATTCACATGCACATAAAATGTTACTGATTAAGCTTTTGAAATTCTAAAGTCTACAGCACTGACTTTGCTTCGGGGGCCAGTAAAGTGTTCAATTTTAAGAGCAGGTGCACAAGATCTATTGCAATGCAACAGATGTGATCTTGAGAAGTTGAATGTAAACAGGATCTTAATTAATAAAAACATACTTTAAGGGCTTTATGTGCACTAAAGGATCTCCTGCAATGACTTCTTCCATTTAAGCAAAAGATTTTGCTGTCATGAGAACCCCAATTACCTGTTGTGAAAAGTCTTATCAGAATAGCAAATATTTTAAAGCAATTGACATTTGGGGATCTGTTTCCAAGCACCATCATTATATAACAGTATTAAGGACCTCCTTTGCCCATGTCCTGGATATTCCACAGCCTGTCAGCACATGGTTCTTGAGCAACAGGCACTTTCCGATAAATGAAGGCACAATCACAAAGGTGCTTGGGCAGGTGGCAAGATACCCTTGAACAAAGAAATCTGTTTTGCTCTTTCTTTAGGTTAGGAATCACTTGATAATCATCTTTTCTTAGTTTCAGTCCTCCTAAGACAGCACAGGAACGGAAAGCAGAATCTAAAAATAGGTCAAATGCTCAGATACCTGAACCTGAGAACTTTTAACACCCAGTTTCTGATCTATGTATGGATGGGAGTTTACAACACAGAATCCAAAAGTCCAGAGAAGTCTATGCTCCTACATTTTAATTGCAAGTGAATCTTTGGAAAAGTAGATATCCTAAATCTGATTTCTTGGTGGTTTGGCATTTTTTGTTGTTGTTGTCATTTTTTTTAAATGTTAACTTTGCTTATATGTATAAGATCAGACTCTTTGGTCCTGCTATGCAAACACTGTTGTTCACTGCTACATTTCCAGCTCCTAGAACAGTGCTTGGCACATAGTAGAAGCTCATTAAATATTTGTTGAATGAATGAATGAACACATCGCCATTAAACAGAGAAACACTTTGCAACCACAAGAGACTTAACCACTTTGTTTGCACCAAGCAAGGGATAGAGTGGTGGGATCTTGGTGGGATCTAATTTTACTCACGATAAAATTCACACACTTGACAATCGCCAAGAGAAACTCTGATGAGGGAACAAGAGAACAGAAAGGGCAGACTAACGGTCACATTTGCCTCTGTGTGCAGACGTATATACGAAGACTGTGTGTCAAAGCAAAACAATTTAACCAATCTCTCTTTCACCTGTTTGCTCAAGAGCATCCGTATCTTCATGCATATATGCAAACATAGACAGGCAAAGTTTTGAAGGGCTTGGGGGTAGTTTTGGCATTAAGGGCAGGCCTGTAAGTTGGCCATTCTTGAGTTCATTTGGCTGCAGGTGACTCAATTCCCAGAAGTGATGCAGAGATGACAGAGAGAGGTGCAGGGCCCTGCTCACCGCCTCGCCTCCTTATGGCAGAAAGGAACAGTCACCCACCCCAGAGGGTCCCCTAGGGGCAGGGGGAAGGGACCATGAACAGACTCCATGTCATCACTAAGACTCCCAAACGGGGCACACATTCCTGGCTTGGGGACTGAGATCCAAGGACAGTCCTTTCAAAAAGTTCACCTGCCTGGGACAAAACTTCAACACATCTGCAAGTACTCCCAGAGCCAGGCTTCCTTGATGAAGTTAATCTGGTCACCAGAGCCGAAAACAGAATCATGATGATTTACAAACCTAAAAAAAGACCTGCTACATCTAAGGAAATTAAGGAGGGGGGCGGGGAACAATCCTAATAACGGAATGTGGCAGAGAGAGTGAGTGGGTGAACACGGATCTATGACAAATACTACTCTGAGAAAAACAACCCTGCGTGACTAATTTCTTTCTTCTCCAAAAGCAAAAATCTGGGCTTTGGTCTTAAAGGTCTAAATCCCTGCTGTTTGTTTTTTTTTTTTTTTTTAAGTTGGCCTCACAAAGTTAACAGCCATACAAAACTCTGCTGATGGTGGTACGTAAATGCTCCCGTAAAAACGTTTAACGGAAATGACAGAGGATGCGCGTTCGTGTTTTTAAAATGTCAGGCAGTAGCAAACAGAGCAGAAAAGTAATAATTACGGATCTGTTACCGGTGCTGAAACGTCCGACATTTCGTTATTCGTGCTATCCTAGGAGCGTGGCAGACACTGAAACCACTTCTCTCCATTCGCCTACTCGGAGATACCTCCCCTGTTGACGGCAGGCCGTTCTTCTTTTCACCCCCTTCCCTCTGCAACCTCTAACCTGTTGGTCTTTTAACTTTTCAGCTTTTGTTCCTGCTCACCAGAATTTTATCAGCCATCTGCTGGATCTGTTGGGATTTTGTCTGGATGTCATCCTTCAGTCTGTTTTCTCTACGCTCCATGGTCTCTAGCCTCTTTACCTTGTTCTCCAGAGAATGGCGGCGTTCCTGTAGATCATGAATCAATCAGAGAGTTTTAATGGAGTAACCGCTATGGGCATAGCGCCTGCACCGAGGGAGAGCGGCCTCGAGAAGCATACGCGCAAGGCAGGAAGAGAAGTCTCGGGCATCCGAAGCAACAGTGAGAAAAAATAAGATTTCTAGAATCCAAGTACTCGGTTGTGTGGGTTACAAGAGTGCATTCATTCATTCAAATATTTACCAAGCACCTACTATCTGCAAAGTATCACACTAGGCATCACGGAAAATACGGAGGCGAAGCCGACATAATTCCTGCCCTTGGAAAAGATAAGACAAACACAAAGAAACATAATATAGGTTAAGACGGGGAAGGGCCATACAGAAAATAGGTACAGAGTGCTGTGGGAGGCTGCAGGCAGGAGAGAGGCCTTTTCACCGAAAGCTGAAGGGAGAAGTCACAGAGATGTGACCTTTGGAGGGCGGAGGGTGGGAGGTGAGGGTGGAAGGCCCTTCGGATGAAGGCAGATGCATTAGCAGAAATACAGAGGGGTAGGCAGCCAGTTTAGGCTGAGGCGAAGCCTCCCATGGCTCAGCATAAGATGCTTTAGGGGACAGAGTAGCAGAAAAGCTGAAAGGGGGCACTTGTGAGTCAAATGGTTCAGAGTCTCATGTACCAAGCTGAGGGGTGCACGCAGGGCATAGAGAAGCTCTAAAAGCTTTGGGATGGGGTAGGGGGTGCTGATGAGCCTTGTGTTGAGGCCCATGAGTCTTATATCATATGAGCCAGCTGGGGGGAAGGGAAGACGGGGAGCGGAGGGCCAAGAAATTACTTAGTGTGCTCATCTAAGGGAAAGAAGGCCTGGACCACGAGGAGGCCCACAGAAATGGCAAGCAGGGGTGAAGGGAAGGTGCGGGGGGAGACAGCATGGCTGGATTTATAGAACTGAGTGGCTCACTGAATGGCAGGGGGGCAAGGAGAAGTCAACGATGTCAAAGTTTCAAGCCAGGGGGTGACCAGATAAATGACAGTGGCCCTGACTGGCATGAGGAGATTAAGAAGGGAGCCCCACTCGTGGGGGAAGATACTGAGTTCATTCTAGAGTTGATGCACCAGCCGGCACCGAGGCAGGGAAAGCAGAGGGCCCAGCAACGGGGTGGGGGGATGGTTAAATCAACTCCGATCTGTTCTGTGGAACCATCACCGAGGAGGCGGCGGCGGCGGGGAGGCGGAGTGAAGGGCAAGTGTTACTTTTTATTCTATATTCTTCAGTACTGTTCAAATTTTTTACAACAAGATGATACTCATGTGTTCCCTGTATAATTATTTCAAAGATTTCAACAACAACAACAACAACAACAACAAAGAATTCGAGGGAGAGAAGAGGCCCAAAATCTAGGCCTGGGGGCCATCGACACACGGGTAACAGGTGAAGCCTTGAAAAATAATGTTATTAACACCATGGGGAAGAGGCAAGGAAAAACAAGGGTGCAGAGGGAAGAAAACTCAGGATGGAATTACACTTCATCTACTGAACGTAAATCCTCGCAGCATAGTGAGGTCCGAGGAAAACAGAAAGGCAAAGCTTTTAGCAGAACATCTTTCTACCTGAAGCTGCTGTGACCCATCTCTTTTTCCCTTTTGGGGAAAACATTGCCACTCCTCTCAAGCTTCAAAGGATTTGCAGAAGGGAAAGTGGTTTGGTCAGACATAAGCAAGAGGTGGTTCTGCAGTGTCTTCCCCTCCGCACGGCCCAAAGCTGGTCAGCAGCTCACAGGCGGCCACACCGGGACCCAGGCTCAGTCCACCGTGGGCTGAGGTCCCCTGCTCACCTCGGCCTCCACCAGCTTCTTTTTTATGCCTTCAGAGGAGTCCTCACGGTTCTGCAGCTTCTCCAGCTCACGCTCGGCTCGCTCCTTTGCCTGGCGGATATTCTGCAGCAGCTCAGTGGCCTCTGTGCTGGCTTTTACAGCCTGCCCGGAGAGGAGGGACAGGAGACAGATGGCCAGACTTACTCACATGAAAAGACGGTGACAATCTCCTCAACAAGAAAAGTCAGGTAATGCGAAGTATATATGTATCATATCCATTTTCAAAACCTGTAAACATTCACTTGATTCTGTATTTTTGTCTATGCCCAAGCGCACATCACTGAATTTGGAATGCATCTTACAGTTAAAATGGACAGCAATTTTTCCTTCTTGGGGTGCGCAGATAAAGGTGTATCTGATGATCATTAGTACCTTAGCTTCAGTGCAACGTAGTAAATGTAAACAAAAAGGGTCTAGTGGACTTATCTGCCCAGGTGTTAATGCCTCACAGCATTAATTTTCACCTTACTTAATTATCTCCTTTGCTAATTAGGGTTTTTTTTTTTTTTTACTACTTTTATAAGAAAACAAAATAAAAACTATACTTTAAACTTTTTTTTCAAATAAATACCTGCTAAAGGATATAACAGCCATAGATGCACTGGTAATTCATAAATCTGTGCTTGAAAGAAAAAAACAGCTAAACCTTTGGAAGTTAATTTTCATTTGGGTCTTAACTATACTGTAGCTCTTATAGCATCAGAGCAAAGATCTGAGCATAAGAAACCAATAGTCTCACACTTACCTGCTTTGAAATATGATTTCTAAAAAGCAAAAACTGCCAAGAAAAGTTGAACACTAGCACCATCCAATATGGGGGTCACCAGCTAGACATGGCCCCTGAGCACTTACAATGTGGTTGGTGTGACTGGAAAATTGATTTTCAGTTTTACTCATGTTTTAATTCCTTTAAAAGCTGAAACAGTGTAAATATTTTAGTATTGACACATGCAGCAATGATAGTTTGGATGTATCAGATTAAATAAACTGTATCATCCAAATAACTTCATCTGTTTCTTTCTGCCTTTTTAATGTGGCTACTAGAAAATTTAAAACTACACCAGGAGCTGACATGTGTGGCTGGCATCACACTTGTAGTGTAGAACACAGTTCTAGACGGAAACATGAATCCTCATACAAACTTCTAGCCGAAAGAGGATGGGAGAGGCTTTCATTACTGAGCTCAAGGGTAGGTAAGAAGGGGCAGATTAAGGGAGAAAGAAAATGTGGTCTATCCACACAGTGGAATATCACACAGCCTTTATTTTTAAGTTTATTTATTTGTTTTTGAGAGAGAGACAGAGTGCAAGCTGGTAAGGGGCAGAGAGAGAGGGAGACACAGAATCCGAAGCAGGCTCCAGGCTCCGAGCTGTCGGCACAGAGCCCAACCCATTAACCGTGAGATCATGACCAGAGCCGAAGTCGGATGCCCGACCAGCTGAGCCACCCAGGCACCACACATGGCCTTTCAAAAGAAGGAAATCCTGGGGCGCCTGGGTGGCTCAGTCGGAGGAGCGTCCCACTCTTGATTTCGGCTCAGGTCATGATCTCACGCTTCCTGAGATCAAGCCCCATGTCAGGCTCTGCACTGGCACTGGCAGTGCGGAACCTGCTTGACATTCTCTCTCTCTCTCTCTCTCTCTCTCTCTCTCTCTCTCTCTCTCTCTCTCTCTCTGCCTGTACCCTACTCTCTCTCTCAAAATGAATAAATAAACATTAAAAAAAAAAAAAAGAAGGAAATCCTGTCACACTACAATGTGGATGGACCTCAAGGACATCACGTTAAGCAAAATAAGCCAGTTAACAAAAGAACAAATGTTGTATGATACTACTCATATGAGGTATCGGAGGTAGTCCACATCACAGAAACAGAGGGAGAACGGTGGTTTACCAAAGGCTAGGGAGAGGAAGGAAGGAGAATTAGCAGGTAAAGAGTCAGTTTGGCAAGATGGAAAAAGTTCTAGGGATTCACTGCACAACAATGTGAATGTCCACGACACTACCAAACTCTATACTTAAAATGACAGCACTTCAGAGACAGTAAATTTAGTGTTACGTGCTTTTTAACCACAACTTAAAAGAAAAAAAGTAAGAAGAGGCTCTATTAAACCAGGCCAGGAAACACATTCGCATTCCTGATGCGACAGGCATGTCTCAGAATCACATTCATTCCGGTCTTTTCGTTGGCATTTCCAGTGTTTGGCTGAGAGGAGGGTCATTAGCCACCAATGCACAGGATGGTGTAAACCAAACGCACCCCCTCCCCCACCCCGAGCTGACTCCCCAGTTCCCCCCAGCCCTCCAGTGGGCAGGAATGCTGCCCACAGTTTCTCACTGAAAGCAGTTTGGGTCATGAACAACACCTGCCTCTCTTACAAATGTGCAGAACAGGGAGCCTGGCCCCCTGAAGGGAAAGAAGCTGGCCTCTTGGCCCCTTGGGTTCTGTCGTAGTATAATTAGAACTTTTACTTGAGTGTCTCGCACAGCTTGGTTTTTAAAAATAAACACTGCTGACATGTCTCAAAAGGAAAAAAACTATATTCAGAGCTCTGATATTTTCAGGTAATAGCTCACTCCCCCTTCATTTTCCTCGGTGCTGGCTGACTAATTCGGTCTCTCTCATCTTTCAGGCTCCGGGACAAGGCAACGAAAAGTACTTGGAAATGAGGGGTAAGTTCCCCCAAAAAATCACCTCAGGCTTACCTTTTCCAGCTTGTCTTGGAGCTCCTGAATTTTGAGCTGTTGCTCAGCATTGATCTATAATTAAAATCCCGGGAAATAAAGCAAAAGGTAAATTGGCATTAACGTCTTGCTACATTTAGCACAGTTCTATTTTCTGAAGGTTTCTCTGGGGTCTTTTTGTCCTGTTTTCCAGTGCCTACTAATGGAGAGGAAGACCAGTGGCCTATCAGAGAAGGCTCTGAATGTCCCAATGCAAACCTCCAGGCTGACAATCTCCCCAGAACCAGCAACATACGTACGGCATGAGAATCGAGGTTGCCGGTGCCTTAAGACTATGGAAATTTTCACGTGTGTTTTCCTAAGAGTCTCGGTTTGTATGTTACTCTGATTGGGCATGATAAAAAATGAGGTGTCTTGTACCCCTCCTGGAACCACACCTAAGTTAAACATGCTTGCCCACAGATTGGCCATCAAAATAAACCTAGAAGAGAGTTCTCGGTCCATTGCAAAAGCATTCTTAACCAATGACTGGCCATGGAGAATAGCATTTAAAAGATTATCTACCAAAAATAGCAACACCAATAATGGAAAATACCTTCTCTAGTTTGGAATATTCTCCCACTTCAGGCTTCCCTTGATCCTTAGCCTGTAATTTAAGAGATAAAACATATTGGGAAATCTCAAGAGCCTTAAAGTCGTATAAAGACAACACCACCTGCTGTACTTTCTACCAAGAAATAGAAATTATTTGGCCATTTTCTGTGGCCAAATAATGATAATGATGATGATGATGATGATAAATAAGTTATCTTCTATAAATAAGGACCAGGAGCTTTGCAGAGTATTCCATTAATCCCCACACTGATTAAGCTAGTATTCCCTTTATTCTTGCAAAGACCATCCAGGAGTCGACCCCCCAAAACAGCCTTCTGGCAGGTGGCTGGCTACCTTCATCAGTTTATGCTGACATTCTGTGGCTTTCCGCTTGAACTCTTCAGCAGCGAGCCGAGACTCTCTCAACTCCGATTCATAGAGATCACTCCGTCTCCTCGCTGAAACGAGGTCCTCTTCCAGCTGATTCATCATTAACCTCATTTCTTCCACTTGAGCCTGGTACTCCTAAAGAGCAGGCAAGGGAAGAAGGACGAACTTTAGAACTCCTAAAAGAAAAGACAGGCAGTGAAGACAGAAGACCATGGACCACGGAGGGAAGATGCACATTGAAGGCTGACTGGCAGAGAAGAGACCCGGGGAAAAGGTGGACAGCGACAGGCAGAAGGGAGAGGTGTGGGGAGGGTGAGGAAGAAGCAAAGAACATTAAATCCTTCAACTATTTTAACGTAGATCATGTATCATTAGTAACACCATTTGGAACACATGTGCCTGTACCTAATAAGATCCTCTGAGCAAATAATACTGCACAAGTAGCACAGAACCTTAAGGCATCTGCAACACAGGAGAGCTGAAAGGGATGTTCTTTAAACCACCAGGATAAACTGCTTACATGTAGCTTTCCTCCAAGGGTAATCATTTATATAGATTTGTCCTTTAGAAGTCATGTGCTCCTAACACAATTAGATATGGTACTAGTTTTAAAATTAACCTTTCAGACTGCACAAGGGGGTAATTGGAAATCTCCGTGGAAAGACTCTTGGAAGGTGAAACTCATCATGTCGGTTTCTCACCATTAATTTCTCTGGGCCCAAAACTGAATGATGAACTTAACGTTGCTCTTGAAATGCAAGTCACCCAGAAATCTGGAAGAGTCAGAAAGCACTGGCTCTGGTCAAAATAACTTGTGAGGACAACTCCGGAGAAAGAATTATCTTTTTCCCTTGAGCAAACCTCTAAAGTGATCCAAACAGCCTGACCTTTTCCAAAATGAATTTCTAAAATCAAAACAGAACATTTGAATTGGTTTTTCAAAAATTGGATTTACCAGGAGAAATGGGCAGTGGTTTTGAAAACTTTGGGGCGAAGTATGAAAATATTCTCTGTTAGCAAAACCAAAGCTTATGCATATTAGGATTTGAATGAGAATGGAGCCAGTCAAAGGTGCCTTGAGGCAGGGGTAGGGATACAAAATGAAAAGAACAAGGAATTGAATCAAGACTATCTTTGATACTCACAATATACATCTCTAAGATCTGTTCTCCCAAGAAATAATTGAAGCGGTATCACTTGAACAAGGACATGTTAACCAGTAAAAACAATAATTGGTTTTTTCAGTAGCAGGGTAGAAAGCAAACCTTTCATCCCATTGTACCAAGCAATACCCCCAGATGCACATTAAAGCCAAGGTGATATTCTTATGAAAATTGGATAGTTTCCATGCAAGCACACCTCTCTGTATAACTGGGAAGGGAAAAAAAATGAGTCCAGAGTGGAGCATGGTCTCATTTCACTCCCTCCCACCCATAAGCATACTATTGTTGAAGGTCAAGCCCAGAAGTCACGGGGCACCAGGTTTTCTGGGTGATGCATACTAAGTGGGTGACACGGGTTATATAACCAAAGGTCTTCATAAGCTGCTCACAATTATCTGAACTGACAGAGTGGAACATGAACCGAATTATGTGAAATGGTATATCCTTTATTTACATCTGTTACTTTCTAGACCCCTTGGTCAGAAATGCGCTATGACTTTCGAAAGGCTCTGGGCACCGTGCCTTCCTGCACCCCTTCCTCTATTAAAAAAAAATGTATTAAAAACTATATTTTAGAGGCATCTGGGTGGCTCAGTCGGTTAAGCGTCTGACTTGGGCTCAGGTCGTGATCTCACGGTTCGTGAATTCGAGCCCCACATCTGGCTTGCTGTTATCAGTCTGTCAGTGTGGAGCCCACTTCAAATCCTCCGTCCCCCTCTGCCTGCCCCTCCAACGTGCACCACTCTCTCAAAAATAAACCTTTTTTTAAAAAAAAAAATCTGTATTTTACAACAGCATTCATATAAAGACAAAAACATTAATATTATCTATGAAAAAGTTCCTTTGACCTAAAAGCTCAACTTTTATCTTCTGATTAAAAAAAAAAAAAAAAAAAAACGGTAAACATTTTATGGGTCCCTAAAACTACTGTGGCCCTGCTCACAGGCACAAACACCAAGCTGTAGTGGAAGCAAAGTTCTGAGAGAAAATCTTGGGTATCTTTTATCCTCAAGCTCCTTTTTCTGTCTGGAAATTGTCAGTGAGAAGGGAATGTAATTTTCGTGTTTTGTCAAGAGCAAGGACAGAGAGTTGTTCCGTCCCCTCAAAACGTTTCTCTCTCCTGAGCTGTCAGCACCCAGGGGGAGGAAGGCAAGAATCAGACAACACCTCTATCAGCATTCTGAGCTCTTGGGGTGCACAGCTTATTCCACCTCATCTGTTGAGCTGCTGTTATTATGCCGCCTGTATCAATCAAGGAAATCCTATAAGTCCAACAGCTAACCAAATCCCTGCTTCAGGAAAAAGTCTGAGAGAAAAGAATCAGATCTGTTTCCAAGGAGAGAGAACAGTTGTATCTCAGCATGGGATGGATTGTAGGCCAGCGTTGAGTGGGGTCAAGATGGGGAACCATGGACAACGTTCGAGGTCCACACAAAGTAAGTCTTCTGAATGGAGCCTCAGATATCATAGGAAGATAGTATCAGACATAGTCCTATTCAGTCAGAAATCCCAAAACACCAGTGCCTTCTGTGTGACCCAGACTTCCACTTCCCTTCCTGAGGAAGGGCAAAGGGCATCAGTCATCTCTAGTAATGGTGCCTGAATCCAACTGTCATGTAAGGCTCTTAGGTGTTTTTATTTTACACCAAATGCAAACACTCTACAGGGGGTAGCTTAGCAGAAGCAAAATGTTTAGAAAATAAAATAATAAATAGCTGTATGGAAATTAGCTTTTGAGAGAAACAGTGGGGAATAAATGCCAAATCTGGGAGGAATGGACATGCTGCAAACCAACTACTATGGGTCTGCTGAAGAGCAGGAAACGCTTGCTCCTGGACTGCAGACATCGCGGTCTCCCAAAACTCACTTTAATAGATCCATCTTCCGACGAGAAATAAAATCCGAAACTGAGAAGTTTTCTGCCCACCCCCCCCCCGCCCCGCCCCGCGGAACTTTTAGCAATCATTAAATCTAAACCTCCACATGTATGCCAACTGTGGTATGAATCATCAAAGACAGTTCTTTGAACTCAACCACCAGCATGTACCTTTTCAAAATGTCCTGATAATTCAGTTTCTATGGAATTCACGGACACCAGCTGCTCCCTCTGCTGGCCAAACGCAGCTTTCATTTCCCCAGGATGTCACCAAAAAGCAAATCTCCAAAACACATTGAACTAATGGGACAAAAAGAATCCTATCTCTTGAAACTTTTAGGATGAAAAACTATGTTGATAAAAGGGGCAATGAGTCAACTGTCAGAGCAGATTTTTCAAACTCTCTGTAACCTTCAAAATCTCTAAGATTAGTATTGGTGTTCAGAACAGATTGCAACATTTCCTTTGCAGGTTATTTATAACATCTTCATCAAGCAGGAGGATATTAACTAACCACTTTAAAATATTAAGGTGATAAAGAGATCAGGCCAACAAAGTCCCCAAAACAATCATTCCATCTTTAAAGAAGAGTTAATGGACCGAATGATTTGCAGGAGTCTCTTGTATTAGCACCACCCAGATGGCTAAGTTTGTGCCACCCAGAGACAAAAATGTTCATTGCCATCGCTGCTTCCATTAGGTTTCCTGAAATGAATGAGAGTTGCCTGGCAGCTGATAATTCAGCTCTCCAATTGCTCACTGCCATCTCTTCATTAAAGTTTCTATTTACAGTTTCTTCAAAGGACAGAAAAATCCATGCTAAAAAGGAAACAATGAGGCGAAGTAAAAATGAACCATCTAAAAAGAAAACCCTTTTAGAAAGGAAAAGAGAGAGACAGAGTAAGCTTTTTAAACATCTTGATTCTCTTTTCTGAACACTCAGGGGATGGCTTTCTGCACTCAGATTCCCCGCGTTAATTCTGACTCGGCTTTCGCTGCTCAAACTCTTCTTCTGTATCTTTATAGACGCTACGACTTATCCTGTCTTTTCCCAAAAACTTAAAGTGCATCTGAGAAGCTATGTAAAAGTATTTCATTTTTTTGGTGGTCTAAAGCAGAGATTGGCAAACTGTTTCTCTAAAAAGCTAGACAGTCAGCCATCTCTGCTTTGTAGGCCATATGGTCTTTGTCCCAACTACCCACCCCTGCCATTGTAGTGTGATAAGCAGCCATGGACACCACATAAATGAATGGGCACGGCTGTGTTCCAATAAAACTTTGTTTATGGATGCTGAACCAAGCATCCACATAATTTTCCATATAATTTTCACATGTCTTGAAATATTCTTCTTTTCTTTTCTTTTCCCCCCCCCAACCAGTTAAAAATGCAAAAATCAATCTGAGCGTGTGGCCATGGAAAACAGGTGGTGAGCCAGATTCGCCCCATAGGCCGCAGTTTGGCCACCTTTGTTCTAAACCTACACCTTTAAGTGAAATGAGTAGCCAGGATGGGGTGCAGACCTCAAAAGGAGCTAGAACACGCGCTCCACCATTTACATAAACCATGGAGAATCTAGTTTTCAAATGACCTACATAGCTCTCTCTCCTCCTCCCAACCCCCGCTTCCCTCTCTCCACCCTCCCCCCACCCGCCCAAACACGCCGCTCTTGGAATCAGAGGTCCGAGGTGCAGCCCTGCTCCCCAGCATCAGGTCATACCTGCTCTTTGATTTCCTGGAGCTTCCGGCTCTGCTCTCTGATGTCATGGAGAAGCTGAAGCGCTTTGTCATCCTCCTGGGACACCTCCATCCGTGCTTGCTCCAAACTTCGCTTTAAGCTCTAAGGAAAGCAAAAAATTTTAATAGGGATGCCCTGTGGTGCCTGTTCTGTTTGAAAAGATTCATTAAGGGAGCTGCAAGCTGCTTCGCGGACACCAAGACGGTTTCGGGTGACGGAGCAAAGTTGACAACTTCCAGTTGGTTGCTGGCTCCGGTTTTCATCCTGTAAAAACCCTTTGGTTCAAGAATCATCATCTCAACCTTGTGACCTCGTGGGTCCAGCCTGAAATTCATCACAACCTGCCTCCTACCGCCATCTACCTGTCCTACCAGATACTTACTTGTACGTTCAGGACTAAAAACCAATGAGGTCCCTTAGCCTTTTGTTAAACCACCATGGGGACAGCTACAGAGTCTTTTCTGGAATATCAGTTATTAGAGGGCTCTCCGGTATAGGTCCCTCTTTCAAAGCAGCAATGACTTCCTTCTTCCCTAGTTGTCATTTAAGACTCCGAGAAGTCTATTTCCACCTCCTGGCTTACGTCTCCTGGACACCTTTCATCCATAAGGTTCCCTCAATGCTTCAGTGGCACTGAAATACATATCTGAAATACAACTTCA
This sequence comes from Felis catus, assembly GCF_018350175.1. NCBI lineage: Eukaryota > Metazoa > Chordata > Mammalia > Carnivora > Felidae > Felis > Felis catus. The sequence goes on from NC_058379.1 coordinate 16,086,079, forward strand.
CCCACCACTGAAAGGCAGCCAAATCTGGAATGGAAACATAGCAGTTATTCTTAATCAGCCACGTTCTATAGATTTCCTTCTCCCTTGTGAAAAAAACTTGAAAAATGTGGGATTCAACTTCTTAAGACTGTTTAATTGGCCACATTAAAAAAAACACCTGAATGAAAAATTTAACGAGACAATGGAGAAGACAGTCTACTCTTGTGAAGGAAAGGAGAAAAAAAAAAAAAGTCACATGGTAAATAATGACAGAGGGTCTGGGTTTTTACAGGCTGAGTCTTCTTGTTGCTACACTGGTTCTAGGCGATGGAAAACTGATCTTGGGCGGATTCGTTTATTTAAGAGTTGGGTTCCTGAGGCTGATCGTGTTGGACAGGATATAGACCAGAGAGGTTGGGATGGGAGGTGTTAGGACCCTCTGTAGCTCACTGCGGTGACAACTATGACAGTATCCAGGCTCCGCAGCCTACCTGGACTCCTGGAGCCCAGTCTCGCTGTTCTGGGACCTCCCGCCTGGCTCACTGCCAATCACACACCTTGCCTTTGAATACTCCCTCTCTCTCTACTGTCTGCCATTGGCTGTGATGTGCCTCATGAAGCCGTCATGAAACAGGATGAGACACACACGACAGGAAGTGCCACCTCCGAGGGAAGGGGACTTTGGGGAAGGCTCACACTGCATTCTGTGATGTAGGTAGCAAGGTCCTGCTCCAGGAGGGATCTCTGAGTCTCAGAGGCCTTCAGCTCCACCTCCTTCTGACTAAGCACAGCCTCCACCTCTGACACTCTCCGATGTAACCGGGTCATTTCCTGCTCCATCTGAAACAGACACATCGACAGGTTAAAAGGGCCCGTGGAGGTTCGTCAGGAGCAATCAAATCTCAAGCAGCCGCCGAAACCACCTGGTGGTCTGGGCTGGCGTTAATTCGCCAAAGGTTGGGAAGGAGATACCATTGCTTCTTCGCCCGGGAGTGCACAGTTCTTCGTAAGGACAGTCACCAATGCTAAGTCACTCCTCTCATCCAAGACTCGGTTCACACTTGGTCACTTCTCTAGCCCAGTGAGCAAGGAAGCCACAATCATCATTTTTCACCTGTATGCTTTTTGGGTTTAGTTTGGCTTTCTGCACACGTCACTTTAATTTTATCCCAAATCCATCTTGATCCCCCCCATCTCCTTGCAAAGATCTAGAGGACAAATCCAGGACAGGGCAAGGAGATATGTATTCGTCTGCACTCTTAGGAGTCCCAGGCAAGTAGTGGGTTTTATGAGCTTCCAGAGAGCTGCCCCTAGGCAGGAACAGTGAGCGTTAAGAGACGTTGAGCATAGTCAACACAGTGGCCGCAGTTACATAAGCAGGAGTTTTAAAGGACTAAGAAGAGAGACTTCGCATCACTCAAAGCGGATGGGATGCATCTCAGCCACAGGTGAGGACCCACGCCACCTGCCGGAAGAAGCAGACATCTGGCTGGGTCATGCTGAGGAACGGGCCGTTTTAAATCCAGGGCCTCCTCTGGTTAAGATTTAAAGGATTTACGGCAACGTCAAGGCCTGAATTCATCTCCCTCTGAGCTGCTGGAGGCGAGACTTCAGCGAGGGAGGGAGCGCCTCGCCCGCTGGGTATGGATCAGGTGGCTCAGCGCCAGCAGCGGCCCCGGGCGGATCCCTTGGCATAGATTGACGGGAGGATCCTGGAGCAAGGAGGGAGGCCGGCTGCGGAAATAAATACCTTGTGGCACTTGTCCTGGGAGTCTTGCAGCTCTTTGCTTTTGATGAGAAGTTTCTTTTCCATGGAGCTAGTCTTGGCAGGGGAGTCCAGACTTGACACAACAGACCTAGATACGAAAACCAGCGTTAAGGTGGCCAGCAGATGGTTCTGAAAAAGCCGCTTTCAGAAACTGCGGCAGAGAGGACAGACCTGCCGGAGTTCTGTGGCCGTCAACAGAGCTGGCTTGAGAAGCTTCTGATGACATCAAGGCCACGAGGCACAGAGCTGGACAGAAGCAAAAACTCTGGAGGCAGACAGACCTGGGTGTAAACTCAGTCGCCGCTGACCTGAGGCAATGATTCAGCCTCTCTGAGCCTTGGTTGCCATCTATGAACAGATAGGCACTCTGCACCTGCTCTGTTCCACAAACTGTTCCAGGTCCTGGAACAGCTGTGAACAAGATGCACAAGGCCCCTGCCCTCCTGGAGCTGACATTCACAGAGGGCAGACAGACACACACACACACAAAGGTTACAGATGATGTCAAAGAAGGAGACGGGTGATATGGTACGAGAGAGGAAATGGGGTCAGCGGGCCTGGTCTAAGCAAAGGTGACCAGGGAGGGCCTCTCTGAGTGGTGACATCTGATCTGGGGCCTGATGGGTAAGGAGGTGCCAGCCATCAATTCTCTGGAAAGAAGCAAGCTCCAGGAAGGGGGAAAACGGATGCAAAGGCCCTGAGGCAAGAGTGAGCTAACACAGCATGTGCCTAACAAACGTCATTAGTAACTGTGCTGATCAAATTACCGGCTCTTGTATCCCCAAGCTAGCCAGTTTGGTTCTGTTTCATTTTGTAAGAGCAGCTAATGCATATTACGGTGGGCCCGCCCCCACCACGCCCACGTCCCGATCCCTGGAACTTGTGGATCTGTTACCAGACATGGCAAAAAGGGACTTTGCAATGGGATTAAGTTAAGGATTCTGAGATGGAGGAGATTATCTTGGATTTACTGGGCAGATGCAACATTATCACAAGGGTCCTTCGAAAACCAAAGCAGAGGAGGAAGGGGATGTGACAACAGAAGTAGGGTCGCAGTCAGAGAGATTGAAGATGCTACACTGCTAGCTTTGAAGGTGGAGGAAGGGGCCTCGAGCCAAAGAATCTGGGCGGCCTCTAGAAGCCAGGAAAGGCAAGGAAACAGATTCTCTCCGAGAGGCTCTGAAGAGTATAGCCTTGTCTGCACCCTGATCTCAGCCCAGCAAAACCCATCTTGGATTCCTGGTCTCCAGAAGTGTAAGGTGATACATTTGTGCTATTTTATGCCACTTATTTGTGGCGACTTCTTACAGCAGCAACAGGAAACCGGAACACTTCCTGAGCACGGACTACCCACATGGCTCTGGGTCTAACACTAGATATGTCTTGACTCTTTCTTCTCTATAGTTCTATGAGGCAGATACGATTTATTATCCTCATTCTATACATGGGGAGGCTGCCAATTAATAAATGGCTCCTGTTGGTCTTCACAGAGAGCTGGAGTGAGTGTGGAGGTTGACTGATGCATCCGACAGAATTCCCAGGGTGAGATCACAAAGCAGGGCAGCATGACCTCCCGAGAGAGGGGTAGAAGGAGGCCCTCTCCACAAAAAGGAGGCACTCACCCACATGTGGACATGCACCTCACACACACTGCCGCATCCCTAGAAGCCGTTAGTCATGGGCGGAGAGGATACCCATCACCCAGGGCGGCTGCCCACAGTGGTCGGCACCCTGGACAAGAACACCAGGACCGGTGAAGGGCAGGGCCCAGGGAACAGAAAGGCTCTTGTGCTCAGACAGACGTGCGCAGAGCCCACCGCTGCCCCACACACCCATCTTTGTCGCTTTGGTAATGGACCCGCAGGAGCGGTGGGTCAGCGAGCATTCACTTCTTACCAGCAGGTGAAAGTTCTGCTTTCTGATGCCCCAAACTACTTCCCGATCAATATCAGGTCCATTTCCTGCGGCAACTCAGACCTTTCACCCTGGCCCAATGGCAAGGGCTGACATGACAGCGCTGGCTCACTGGACCCCAGGGACAGCTCCCTACATGTGCACTGTAGGGCAGCAAAGTGAATTGACACCCAGAGTCATGCTGCTCTACTCAAAATCTAACTCTGCCACTCACTGAGCCTCAGTCTCCTCATCTGTATAACTCTCAACCTACTTTAAAGAGTTCGTGTGAGATTAAATGAGCTTATCTCGTGGCACAGTGTCTGGCACATTACAAGGGTTCAGTAAATGTCAACCATTACTATTATCATTACCATTTTTATCATCACTACCCATGCAATAGCGTGAATAGCACATTCCTCGCAGGTCTAATACAGTTGCTTGAAATAGTAAAACTCAGGGGGCTGAAAGTGCTCTCTGCTATTACTCACATTAAAACAAATATTGATTATTCACAAAAATGGGCAAGAGGGATTGAAATCCCAAAATAAATCTTCCTTTTTGTTTTAGTGTTTATTTATTGTTGAGAGAGAGAGAGAGAGAGGGAGAGAGAGAGCACGCACAAGCTGGTGAGGGGAGAGAGAGAGGGAGACACATTGAATCCAAAGCAGGCTCCAGGCTCTGGGCTGTCAGCACAGAGCCCGAGGCAGGTCTCAAACTCACAAACCACAAGATCATGACCCGAGCCAAAGTTGGACGCTTGACTGACTGAGCCACCCAGGTGCCCCAGAAATAAATCTTTTTTGTTTGTTTGTTTGTTTTTTTAAAGTTTGAGAGAGAGAGCGCAATAGGGGGAGGGGGAGAGACAGATTGAGAGAATCCCAAGTAGGCTCCATGCTGTCAGCACAGTGCTCAACACGGGGCTCGAACATGACCTGAGCTGAAACCAAGAGTTGGACACTTAACCAATGGAGCCACCCAGGCACCCCCAGAAATAAATCTTTTTTAAGATATTACTTTTGGCTAAAGATTTTAATCAAGTTCTGCAGCTCTCACTAGCCTATTTTCCACCTAAAATCTAGCCAAAACACACACACACACACACACACACACACAGTTTTTCTTTTCAATCTGAGATGAAATGGGTTGCTTGGTGTGGCCTTGGGTTGTCTTTGCCACTTCCTTTATTCCTGACATCACTCTGGTGGGTAGGCTAGAGAAGACCCAAACCACCTGAGGGAGGGATGGTCCATAGACGGGGTCCTTGGTCCTTTAGTAATCAGGAGGTACTCACATGTCACTCAGTTACACACTGACCTGGGGCAGGGATGACAGATGAGGTCACAACTATCTGCACCTGAGTACAGAACCAGCCCCTTTTAGAAGAACCAAGACAGGGGGTACGGGATCTTGGGGTGGGAAGTGGCCCCAAAACTTAGATGACACATGGAGGACAGGATCCAGCTGTGTTCAATGTTTAAGGTGCGCTGCTGTGGGGACAAAAGCTGATTGCTTATTCACCAACCCCCGCTCCAAAAAAAAGTGTTTCTAGGTCACTCATTAATGGGGCCAAGAATCCAGGGGACGTGCGCCCCCCACCCACCTGCACTCACGGGAGACAGCGAGACGCCCTCCTTGTCCCTGAGGCCCAACTCCCTCCTTCTATTTTGATAGCTGTTTTGATGCTTGACAAATGTTCACTGTTTAGAAGTTCTAAGTACAGCAATTAAGAGCTCTTCAGAAGCAAGGTGCTAAAGAAAATCTTTTTTTTTTTTTTTTTTAAGAATAAATAAAAATCACACCTAAAAAAAGCTACGGTAAGAATGCTGATTCTGAACCCAACTTGTACCAATAATCCCACAGCAGGAATGTGATCGGAGGACAAGGCTGGGGGTGGAGGGCAGAAAGGTCAACACAGCTTTCTGGAACTCCCCTGGTCTTCAACCAGTCTGCACATTAGAATCATGTGGAAAGCTTTTATAAAATACCGATGTCGGGATGCCTGGGTGGGTCAGTCAGTTAAGCGTCCGACTTTGGCTCAGGTCATGATCTCACGGTTCACAAGTTCGAGCCCCCTGTCGGGCTCTGTGCTGACAGCTCAGAGCCTGGAGCCTGCTTCCGAGTCTGTGCCTCCCTCTCTCTCTGCCCCTCCCCCGCTCACATTCTGTCTCTCTCCCTAAAATAAACATAAATAAATAAAAAATTTAAAAAATAAAGTACCGATGTAGGGTAGTGGAAATACTCCATGTGATACTACTACAATGGTGGATACATGTCGTTACACATTTGTCCAAGCCCACAAAATGCACACCACTAAGAGTGAACCCTAAGGTAAACCATGGACTTTGGGTGATGGTGACATGTCAGTGTAGATTCATCAACTGTAAAAAGAGCACCCCTCTTGGTGTGGGATGTTGATGATGAGGGATACTGTGCATATTTGGGGGCAGGGGGTAAATGGGAAATCTCTGTACCTCTTGTTCACATTGTTGTGAACCTAAACTTGCTCTTAAAAAAATAGTCTTTAAAAAACAAAAACAAAAACAAAAAAAAAACCCCTGAGGTCCAGGGCCCAACCAGACCAATTAAGCCAGAGACTACCTGGGAGTAGGGCCTGGGCAGCACTTTTGTCAAGCTCTCCTGTGATTCTAATGTACAGAGAGGATTGAGAATCACGATGCTAATTAATAAGAATGGACCTGTGATTTAGGGTCTAGGTTTTTAAGACTCATAGTATGACTGTCCCCAACAACTGGCTCCAGGTGGCATTTTTGGCCAGGCCATTTTGTATTGGTGCCTTTTGGTCACTCTTTGAGTGGGAACACAGTTTTGAAGTTAATCATGGTGGACTATCAATTTCAAAACAATGTACAAATTTCAGACACTGATTTAAGACTATTCCTACCCTCATTTTTAATAAGTCAACTGCAATATACCATTTCCATGAATTACTTCTGTAAAAGAAATATACTAGAGACAAGTAGGGCTCAACATATTTGTATTCTATTTATTTTTCATGTAGACACCTAGTTAAGAAAGTCAGAAGTCCTGCCCTCAAACAACTAACACTGTAGGAGAGAGAATTAATGTCACTATTTGTCATCACTAATAGTGCTCATTTATTGAGCACTTAACTATGCATCAGACACTAGATACTTTACAGATTACCTCACTGAACTCACTCAACAATCCAAAGAGGTGGGCATTGTCATCCCATGGCAATGAGGCAAAGGAATAGCTGACCCTATGGCCTCTATGTGCTCCTACCCCATCAGGATGATGTGGGCACAGGTGTGGTGCAGGAGAGCTGGGTTTTGGTTCAAAGTTGGGCTCTGGAACCCAACAGCCATGGGTTCAAATCCCAACTCCACTACTACTCGGCTGGACAGCCCCGGACAAACCCAAGAAAAGCAACCTGAGAAAACAGCTGCGTAGACCCTGAGAGCTCACAGAAGAAAGGGAAATGGATCACTCAGGGAAGGTAACATCTATCCGTGACTGGCTGTGTGCAATCCTGGGAAGGCAAATCCAAGGCTGAGCCCAGGACAGTCCGGGTGCCCAAGAACATCCATTCAGGTTAGACCACAGCCACCCCCCAAAACAGCTCAACGCACACACAAAAGCAACCCTTCCTCCCTTGTTTGGCAGCTCAGGGGGGTAATTACATAGGAAACAGTACAGACTTTAGAGGCCCGGGCTGGTTCATGCTCCGGGCTCGATGAGATGCAGTACAATGAGGATGCTAATAAAAGAACATGCAGCCTGCCCACACATTGCTTGCCTACTCCTCCTGGCCACATCTCGGATACACAGCCAGTTATACCCATGGAGAGAAAAGGCACTTCTGAGCAGCGGGTGCACGCAGCCACCCACCCACACACAGCAGTGCTGTCTCTTCAAACATGAAGCCAAGTTTGGGTTTTCCTCTTTTTTCCAGATTCTATTTTCTAGAAAAATTTACTCTGAAATCAACATCTCGTCCTGATATACACATCTGCTTTATAATTATAGAGGCACAAAGAGTATTAGCAGAGGTAATGGTGTATGACACACAGAGGGAAGGTCGGGCTTGGTCGTTTCTGCTGCAGCAAAAAGAATATTTTCTTAAAATGTGTTAGATGTGACCTAAAAATTGCTTTCCATGTAACTTGAACATTTAAGTACCAATGACAAAGTTTTCCCGATGTCTATAATAATCCACAGAACTCAAAAAAAATTCCTTAATACGCTACCAAGAGAATGCTTCATATCAAAAGAAAATACAATCTGTACTTCCATCCTAAAGAAAGTATATGTATTGAGTACTCTCTCATCACTGCTGTAATAATTAAGGTCATGCATAAGCATCAAGCCATTCATTTATTCGCTTAAGAATAGGATCCTAAGACCATAGAAGATGCCACCAGATCACTGAGAGCATAGATCACAAATCACAGATATTCTTGAGATAACCAAGAATGGATACTTGAGTCTAAACCGAGGGGATTCAAAATTAGCTCAGCTGAGGGCCCTACCTTAATTGTGGCCAACAGCACTAAAAATACATGCAACTGCAAGATGTAATATGGTGCAAAAAATAAAACACTCATCAGCATTCTGTTCCAAAAATATATTGGCTTTTAAGATTGAGCATTCTGAAATTTATGAACTAACTTTATAAGCCCATTTCAAAATACACAAGCAGTGTCCGCCATGAACACTTGGAAATATTAAAAATATTGTTCTACTAAAGTTTCAGAGTCTAGCTGGCTTTAGGGCGCTCCCACCAACCCACACACATCACATATGCGCGCGCGCGTGCGCGCACACACACACACACACACACACACACACACACACACACACACACACACCAGAGCAGTGGTCTCCAGTTGGATTAGAGCATTTGCTTTGGAATGGTTAATAGGTAACTCAAGAATCATTTATGGGGCACCTGGGTGGCTCAGTCGGTTAAGCGTCCAACTTCAGCTCAGGTCACGATCTCACGTTTGTGGCTGTGAGCCCCACGTCGGGCTCTGTGCTGACGGCTCAGAGCCCGGAGCCCGCTTCGAATTCTGTGTCTCCCTCTCTCTCTGCCCCTCCCCCACTGGCACTCTGTCCCTCTCTCTCTCAAAAAAATTTAAAAAAACATTTAAAAAGAATCATTTATTAAAAATCACATTATTAATGAAAGTGTAGACTCGTGATTTCCAATACAGTCTCCACCTCTAAGCCAGTGCTAGCTCTGTGGGTCACCGTCACTGACAGACTTCCACCTCCTCCCTGGATGGCTGCAGTGACCTAACTAACCTCCTCGAGTCCAATTCTTGTTGCCCTTCCATCCACCACACAGCGGTCAATGAGAATCACATCTACCATGTCCCTACTCCAAACCCAAACCTGAAGACCTGTCTTACCTCAACTCTGACCCCACTCCCCATGCATCCCGAAGCTCCAACTACCCCACTGGGCTCTGTGCTCACTGGACGCCCACAGGCTAGTCCCGGCCTCAGGCACCAACATGGTCATAGAACCCCTATCCCGGGTTCTAATTTCTTCACAGCCCTCACCATCATCTGAAAATCTTTTATGAACTTATTTATCCTCTGTCTCCAACAGAATGCTAGCTTCTTGAGAGCAAGGACCTTGTCTGTCAGTTACGCCATAAGCCCTAGAACATATTTGTGGAGGGAACCAATGCGTGAATGAAGGGTATGCCAAATATTTCTGTGCACCAGGCAGCCTCAGTTTAAAGGTTACAGTGGCCAAGAGAATCCAAACAAGTCCACCGAATTAACGCTGGCACGATAAAGCTTTCTGGCCCTCGCTCGGGAGATGCCCAGACACGCTGGTTCTAGGACAGCAGTGTCACGATGACACACACACTGTCCCCTCCAGGGGACACTCAAACACTGGAGGGGGCGGGGAGTGCATGACACCCAGGTTGGGCACAGCACCAAGTTCCAGACTCCACTGGAAACCGGATCCGACCAGAAGCCTTGAGCACGTCTTAGGGAAGGAACCGGTTTAGCCAACACATCACGGACTCCATTCAGAGTAAAAAAAATTGGATGGAGATATTAGGACATCTGTCAGGCACCCCACGTGGAGCCTGATTCTCTCAATGGGCAGAAACCAGCAAGATGTCTTTATAAACTCAAGCAGGGAAGAAAGGAGAATTGAAAGTATTCCTAGGCCCATCCTCATCCCCAAAATAACAAGACTACAAAATGGACACTCGCTCTGCTCCAGGTGCTAACACTACATGCTTTGTGTGTCCCTAGCAGGTGGGCGCTGTAACAACTCCCACTTTATATACACGTAAGGGAATTGATGCTGGGAGAATTTAAATGGCCTCATTCACACAGGTGGTGAGCGGCAGAGCCTAGAACCCACATCTACCTGATTCCAAAGCCCGGACTTCTAATGAGCGTACCACAGTCTGTCCCCCGAAATAAAGAATATTTAGGTCAACTCTAAAGTTAAACGTGGGAAAAGTTGGCCATTCTCTGCCACACGCAAGGTGTGAACTTTAGTGAGTGACCCAAGCTCCATGACCAGTATCTGTATCTGTAAAAGATTGGGTGGCTGAGATTAAACGAGTTTGTCAAGCACTTGGAATAGTGTGTGGCACAGTGAATTCTCAGTCAGATCCACTTTCTCACCTTTATTATTAGGCTAGCCTGCAGGTCCCGCATAATCCAGGGAAATCATGAGTGTTAGAGGCAGAAGAGCGCAGTGGTTCTGGAGGCAGCCAGCTATGGGTCTAAATCTTAGATGTGTTACTACCTGCAAGACCTCAGGAAAACACCTTACCCCGGCTGAGCCTCAGTGTCCTCATCTGTAAAATGGGAATCACACCTGCTGCCTCACAGAGTCATGGCAAGACTGTGAAGACTTTGTGAGCTAATGCATGTAAATGCATTCAGCATAGCTCTGGGCACACAAGAAGTGCTCGATAGAGGACAGCATCCATTAGCACTTGTATAAACTGTGCAGAAGGAATTGGCATAATCCCTGGCTACTTTAGTGTAATTCAATTTGAAAAATGTTCTTTGAAGACCTTCCAAGGGCAAGGCACTTTTTTCAGGCAAAAGGTGGAAGACATGGTCCCTGTCCTCAATGAGCACTGAGCAATGTGACCAGGCACAGGGGACAAGAAGGAGGTACGAATGAAAAAGGAAGGCTGGGGGTCTTGGCATACCAGGCTTGAATACCAAGTTCTGGAGTGGCCATTAATTCTGTGCACACTGTGATGCCACTGAAGGTCTGAGCAGGAGAATGACATCATCCAACTTGTGCTTTGGAAGAATTCCATCCTCTGTGAAGAATGGATCATCAGATCTGGGAAAACTGGAGGCAGAGGAATCGGTTAGGAGACTACTGCAATAGTCCAAGCAAAATTCCATGAGGGGTGACGGTAAGGACAGAAAGACAGGCACAGATCCAAGTATCATCCTAGAGGTGTAACTTAGAGGACTTGGCAAATGATGGGCTGGTGGGGGAGATGGAACAGATCTCTTGTCTACAAGGCTAGAAAAAGTGGTAGTTTCTCAAATGAAATGAGAAAACCAAAACTGGCACCTACTGGCTTACTGAGTGAGCACACAAGTCTGTCTGTGTTGGGAGGGAACAGAGTACAGGGATGTTGAGAAACTGGTAGAACGTCCTGGCGATAATGAACACAGGACATTCTGGGAGGAAGGCCATGGGGAAAGAAGAGTGTAAGTCAAGGAACTGAATGAGATCAGCAAGACCAGGCTAAAAAGGTTAACAGGCTAAAAAGGATGGAACTTGAGACAGTGCAACACTTCAAGGACCTGGGACAGACGATGACAGCCAAGAAGCAGTGAGATTGGCAGTCAGAGAGGTAGGAGGGAAAACCGAGTTTCCACGACGCAGAAGTGAAGCCGGCAGAAAGTTTCAGGACACGTGCGGTAACTGACGATATCATGTGGCACGGTGGGGATCACTGGCTTTGGTGGTTGAGTGCAATTCATGGCTTCTCAGGTAGTAATTCCGTAAGGTTGTAGAGACTGGAAAAGAGGCACAGAGTGCAGGCTATTCTTCCAGGAAGCTGGTCAGAGAAAGGAAGGTGACAGAGGTCAGGAGACAAAAGACAAGGAAAACAGAGAGAACGGAGAGAAATTCACTTAGGCGAGGGAAGAAGTGCCAAACTGGCGCAGAGCTTGGGAACACACAGCACCATTTAGTCAATTACTGTCTTCTTAAGGGATCCGAGGCAACCATGCAAATTAGCATGTGTAGGCCAGCAAAAAACGCACTTGACAGATCTTTTGGAGTCTAATCTTCAGGATTGGGCTAGGCTCGTTTGGATTACATTTCCTAAAGGTATCTTTAAGACAAACAAGAAGGCGGCAGAATGGTCCTGCCAGGCCCGCGAGGCAAGCACGCACAGTCTAAATAGAGAACAGAATAAGGCAAGTAGAACAAGATGTGCTTGACTAAAGGAAAGAAGAAATGGAGTGAGTGAGAGGACAGAACCCAACTCAACAAACAGAGGTGAACATCAGGTATCCGGTCTGGATGACGGTGGAATAGAAACACAGGGCACTTGAGGGCAGGAACCACGGGCAGGAGCTAGTTACGGTTTTTGAAACTTGGGAAGCACAGAGGATGCACACCTTTGTGTACCAGAGCGCATTCTGTTATTGTCGCTTTTTTTTTTTTTTTTTTTTTTTTTTTTAATCAAAACACAGACGAGGCTCTTTGCAAGGGATCTGGAGGTAGCACACACAATAACAAACAGCCCCGGGCTGGATGTGGAAAGGAAGATAGTTTTTAAGGGAAGACTCCCCACCATCCTAAGTATTTCAGTAAAAAGGAAGTAGGACTGTTTGGAGCATTCAGGCCATCTTCCCCTGGAATAAGCCATCGCCAAGATAAATGACAGAAGGTGGCAGAAAGTACAAAACATAGATTTGCATAGACATGGATCACAGAGTCACCAATAAATTGAAAGCTGCAGCCACAAAAATGATTTGGACCGATTCACCAAATGCTTATTGAGCATCTTGTATAGGATCGGCCTGAAGACATGGTGGAGAGCAAGGTCAATGCAATTCCCTGTGAATTGCTTACACTCAAGCAAAGAAGAACTTTCAAGGAGAGAGTATATCTGCATGCGTTTATGTACACGTACACACACACACACACACACACACACACACACCAGGGAAGAGTCTCGAAATGAGAGGAAGAAGAAATTAAAAAAAAAAAAAAAATCCAAGAGCTAGTCTACCTACTCAAAAAATTTGCAGAGATTGAAAACAAAATCCAGCAATTAGTCTGCTTGCCAGCTCTCATTCTGCCCTGACTCCAACCCCATTGCCCATATCATTCCCCACACTGGGCCTCCACTTCCGACAAGCATGTAAACCTGGGGACCCCACACAAATCTCCTAATTTCTCCTTTGGGCAGCATTGATACTTGGCAGCACAGCACAGTGGCTAAGAGACTCTGGAGCTGCCACATTATCTGGGTTCAACTTCCACTTGAGCAACTCAGAGCTGCCTGACCTTGGGGTAAATCACTTAATCTCTCCGTGCCTCAGTTTCCTTACATGTAAAATGAGAATGATGACAGATCCTTCCTTGTAGGTCATCGTGCAGTTTAAATGAGTTAATCTGTGTAAAATGCTTAAAATAGAGCCTGGAACAGAGTTGGTGCCCTATAAGGACAAGCTGTTGTTACCACTGGACCCACTTGAAATGTTCTCTACATTTCTCTCCCCTCATCCAAATCCACTGGTTTAAAAAGTCAGATATTTTACATCCCATTAGTGGGCTCACATGCTCAGTTTCCAACACAGGCATTTACTGAGGATCTACCATGTCCTGTGCTCCAGGAGAACTGGGATCAATCAGACCCAGTCCTGCTCTTGAGATCACAGTCAACTTGGGGAAACGGACAGACATTCCAATGAAGATCGTTACCGTAACTTGGCAAGAACTATGAACTGGCATTACCCATTAAGCGTCTCCCACAATGGAGGCTGCCCTCCTCTCTTGACTCCTAAAGCAGTCAGGTATCCCATCTGTACCATGATATTCTGCAGGAAAGGTGTTTGCTCTGTGTCCCCTGGACTATTTCACACATATGTGCCTTGACTTGTTCAACTTGATAGAAAGGAACCCGTTCTGGGACTGGGCCTCCTGATTCTGTCCCCCAGTCCACTCCATCCCCACAACTACCTCTTACCTACAGGTATCTGGCAAATGCATATTAACCTGTGGTTGGTTAGGATGTTTAAGCTTCTCTAGCATTAAACTTCCAGGGCCTGGGAAGCTGGGTTTCTGCTCTGGCATGACCAGACTACTCAATATTGCTGAGTTCCTTCCATATCCTCTCAGCATAAATAGGACACTATGCATCTACAAACTAACAAATTAGTAATAACAAAAATAATAGTAAATGTTTACTGAGACTTTTCCATGTTCCAAGCACTAGATCAAGTGCTTCTGTGTTTCACATAGTCCTCCCGAAAGCCCTAAGACAAAGGGAACATTATTACTCCACCTTTGCTGTAGAGGAAACAGACATGCAAAGAGGTCCCGATGGAGCAAGGAAAAGGCACCAAAACCTGGTTCTCTGAAAATCTGGGAAGGTAATGGTGGGAAGCCATTTCTGGTTCCTCTAAGCGTTTAGATGGCTGGCACCAAAATGAAACTTCAGATCACCCAGAAGGAAAGTAAAGAGCCCAGAGCCAAAAGGAAGCAAGAGCCCCTTCCTAAAAACAGCCTATTCAGGCACTGGCATCCCACAGATTTCAGCCTCCCTGACATCTCTTTGCTCCTCTAAGATTTCAAAGTTCTCCAAAAGCATCAAACCAGCATGTGTAAACTAGCACAAAATATAAAACCAACTGGCTTTTTCCTTCTAGAGTTTATACTGAAGGTTTGAAGAAATGCACTGTTTCAGCAAATGAGGCAGTATTTCAGATCTAGGAGGAAGAAGGGATCTAAAGACATATACCCCATGCTGACAAGGGAGGGAGGGAGAACTGGGATGCATTTTATTTTTAAACCTTTAACATATATCTTTAACATATTGTAAAATTCAAGCAAACAGAGGCTCAGAGAAACATCCAAGCATTCAGAGCTTGGGGATGTGACTTGGGTTATCGTCAGTTAAAAAGAAAAAGAGGCACGAGGACAGACACTCCCTCACTCTCCAGCACCAGTTTCGCCAGAATCCCACCCCAGAGACAACCAAAACTAATCCTGTGGAACCTCTCCTGCTCCCTCCACTCAAGCTGCGAGGAACGCCCACGATCCCTCAGACACAGAACGCTGAGATCAAGATTCTTGCTGAGTCTAAAATAATGATGCACTCAATGCCTGGCTTAAAAACTGTCTGTGGTCCCAGGAAAGGATCCTAAAAAGCGACCAACGATCACAGCAATTAAAACCACTCTCACCACCAGAGTCTCCATGAAAACTCCTCATTCATTCAGCTCCTCCTCTGAACATTTCATGCAATTCACCAGTAACAGATCTGGGGTCAATTTACCCAGCCGCCACACAGCAGCATCTGCTATTTCCCCGGTGGTGTGAAGAGTGAGTAGCGGCACAGGTAATCCCTGTGTGTAAATAAAAACCTGTGACGCTGAAAACAGGGGTGGGGAGAAGGAGGAACTCAGGAAGAAACAGCAGGTCCCTGGTGGCAGTGGTGGGACCCCCAGAAAATGCCTCCTCCCACCTCTCAGTGTATTTGTATATATGTCCCCAGCACTGCAGGAGCTTCTAATTAATTTCATCAGTGCCTCTTTTATGGAATTTCCACATAATGATAATGTGATCTGTCCAGGGTCACCTACACCCAACAGGTGGAGCGAACTCCTAAAATGATGCTATGGGTTTCACCCACAGGGCTGCCCGCGGCAAGAAGAGCCCAATCCAACAGCGAGATCACACTAAAAGACACGAGATGAAAGAAAATCTTTCTGATTCCAACCCCAAACTGCCATGGAAAAGACATTAAAGTTCCCCAAAGACAGGAATACTCCAACCCCATCTTCCAGATGAGACATACACGAATTCATGTGCAGGCACTTTTTTTTTTTTTTCTTTTTTTCTTTTTTAGGAGAATCTTATTAAGCATTCTGTTGGGGCATGAACAGAAGCTCGTTTTATGCTCTAGAGATGTACCGTGAATTATCAAAGGTGAAATAGCCGATCTTCAAATACAATGAGCAGTAGAAACGTGATCGGGGGGGTGGGGGGGTCGGGGGGGGGAAGAATCATGAGCAAATTAAACCAACAAATATTTATCGAGTGCCTGGGCCTGGAGACTGAGATGTCCCCGTCAGAGAGCTCCCTTAACTGAGCTCTCCATGAGAAGCAGATGCAAATTCAGGCTTCCAGAACCATAAGCCATTAATCACACACCGCTTCAGATTAATTGCAATGCCTAAGATCCCCCACATCATTCTGCCCTTTTGCCCCCAAAATCGAATTCCCTGAAGTCCTCCCTAATTTTTCAGATCGATCACTAATACCCCAAGCAAGCTTTCAGCATGAGCCAGCCAGCCCACTGCTAACCAGAACTAGAACTCTCCCCACATCTCCCTCCAGCCCGATCTGTGACCTTCAGCGTGCCGCGTGCGTCGACGTTAAGCTGCCCCCCAGCCACACGTTCTTTACCATCAGGCCTCCACCTCTGCCCTGCTCTTCAGATGCCCTGCTGGGCTATTTCAAATCCATCTGATGGCACATTCAACAGCTAGTGAGCTCTCTGCCTCTCCTCCTACCATCCAGATTGTTTTGGGGCTGCAGAGCAAATTAGTCGGAAAGGCACGGCCAACGCCACCAAAATCTAACCCCAAATATTTAGCCGGCCCCCCGGGGAAGGAGGAAAGTAGGACCATGGCGGCATCTTTCAACATAAAAATCTCTCTCCAATGGAATCACAACCCACAACCCTATTTCATATCGAGTGCCCAATTCTCCACAATGGTCTGAGATCTTTTGAGGAACGTTAGTGTCAAAATAGCACCCATGGGGAGATACCATCCAAGAACCAACACATGCTTTCAAATCGATATCTTAACTACAAGCACAACAAATCAGGAATGGATGCTGCCAAGGAGAAAATCAAATTCTGCTCGTCTCCTAAGTGGGCAGCAACTAATTACCTAACATTACCCCAAGAGCCTCCAAGTGAGAAAGCCAGGGCATCGGGGGAATAACACAGCTAGTCCAAAACCTTCCCAAGGAACTCGTGCCTCTGAACGCAGAATGTCATCGGATCACAGAATGAAGCAAGACACTGAGCTCCGACATCCACAGAAGCTACTGAATTTGAGAGAAATTCCAGGAGGCTGGGAGCCAGGACCCTACGGTCCTGAGTGCAGTGTTAATGCGTTTTTCACGAGCTTTTTCAAGAACGGAGAAGAGACCTATCATGTCAAGAGGTTTACAGTGATGTTTATACTTCCATTTTCTAGTCTCTTGGTTTGTTTGGTTTTTTCCCCTAAGAAGCCCAATTTCTGTGAATCAATGACTCGGCGACATCATACTCCCTCCCAGTGGCTCACGGTAACGGGGCTCTCTCTGGTAACCAGCGCTCCGCCAGCTCAAAAAGGCTCAGCTGCCAGATCCCTGATCTTGCAGCAGACTTCGAGCGGAGCCGAGCACCATCTATCTGTTAGAGCTTGGGTACAGCCACTTGCAGCTCAGCTAAGCCATCATAAACCTTTAGCTTATGAGATCTCGCTCAATACAGCCAAGATAGCAACCTCCACCCACCCACCTGAGAGGGAGACGGATGCACAGAAGGATAAATAGACGGACAGCTCACTTGAACCCTGCACGTTTCTCCTTCCACCAAGCATTTGCACTGCTAGGTAATCCCCCACTATTTCCTCTCCTCTAAAGAAGACCAAACACTGAAAAACTAACCCAAAGTACCCAATTGACAATTATGATGCTAGGGAGAGGAAGAGGGACCTGAAACACAGCAAAATGAGAATATGAACATTCTGCCCCACCAAAGCCCAGACAGGTAAACTGCTCCCCCAATGCAGGCTGATTAACAGCTTCCCTTCACTGCACTCCCCCCACCCCGCCACCTCCCCACCACCACCTTTGCATCAGTGCAGGTCCTCAGAAAGTCAAATTTTCACTTACTCAGATCTACCAAGAATTCCCAGTGCCTTGCTATACGAAAACCCCACAAACGGCAGTTCTTCGCCCGAGAAACCGGAGAGGTTCAGCTGGCGCGGAGAGGATGAAACCCACGAATTCTTCTCTGGTTCATCAAAATTGGAGGTGTCATCATCAGACTTGAGGGTGGGAACGAAGGGGGGAGGAGCTGGTTAAAGGAAAACAAGAAGAGGGGGAGAGAAAAATTCAGACGGATTCGACACTGTTGCGGAGAAAATCGTCTTACTCCTTCAGCGGCTCCCGATGGCACTGCAGCGCCTGCTTTCAATCTAGCTCACACAGGCAGACCCAGCCTTGGCTCTTACAGCAACAAGAGATTAACCCCTTCTCTGCCAACATGGCCACCAACCAGCAGTTAGGCTGCCTTCCCCGCTGGGGTAAAACTGAAGGAGAAACTCAAACAGGTCACTTGCTGGAACAAAAGCACTTGGGGAACTCATGTGAGCAAGCGGCTCCTTCGTGAGATTTCCAGAACGCTTCGACAGAGCGTCAGGCTGGCGGGTGCCAGCATGCCAGCTGACCTACACCTATTTGTTTGCTCTCCTGGACAGCTCTAAGTCATTAATATTTAATGTTACCCACTGAAATAAGATGGCATGTATACATTTCGTGGGCTAACCGGGATGAGAGGAAGGAGCAGGAGAGGGGATCTGGGAGGTGTGTAACTCATGTTAGGGTAGCACTGCAGTCTAGCTCATTCATATCCAGAGGAGTATGCTCGGAGCTCTTATCAACCACTTTTTTTTTTTTTTTTAGTTCATTATCCCTCCTCCCCACCTCAATCATGCTGCCCGAATCCACCGCAGTTTAATCAGCATAATGAAACACCAGCCAAATAAAGTTCTTCCCGATGATTTACAGCACCCCTGCGCGCTGATGGTGTAAATGCACCGATGGGCATCGGCGTCCTACCTCGTTAAGGCATGACTCCCAGCTAGGGGCATCTTACATCTTCTCCACTTCCTGCAGACCTACTAAGCTCTCTCGGTCAGGGACGGGGGACACTCGCCCATCAGTCACCAGGAAGCTGCCCATTGTGGTGGGCTCCGGGGGGTGGAGCGGGCCAGAAGCGTTACCATGGCTGCAGGCTGAGGCGTCAGTGGCGAACCGGCCGGTTGAGTTGGCAAGCCGGGCATCACAGCCCCCGCAGTGCAGGCTTCATGCTCCCCACTCTGTGCGTGCTCTGGCTGTAACCCCACCTGGCCGCCTGCGTGGCAGGGGCCAATGCTGATCCAAGTGACAGAGCCGCATGAGTCACTGCCAGAGCTCGCTACAGCGCCCCCTAGGACAGTTGTCACAGTCCAGGCTTCCTTTTTAACCCCTCGTTTTCTGAACTAAGCTGTGCACCAGACAGGAGCAGCAGTCTTGTTTTCAGCTTACAGACCCAAGAGAATCTGTTTCCGAAGTACCCCAATGACAACAATATCGGAAGCAATGCCGGGGAGCAGATGGGAGTGGTGAGGGCTTGGGGGGAGGGGGTCAGGAAAGGAAGCCTCCACCAGGAGGTCTGGCTGCTCCTGGAAAGTGCCCAGGGGCATTCGCTGAGCTTCAGGTAGACCCGAGATGAGGCTGGAGACTGAAAACATAGAAGGCACTACCAGAAAATTATTTAACACCTCCAAGCTCTCAAGAGAATTTAAATCTTCCCTGTTAGCATCAGAATCTACTTGCTTAATACTTTAAAAATTAGCTGATGGAAAGAAAAATTACACTGAATGCTTCAGCCCACATCCCATGTGTACTTCCATCAATATAGCCTCAAATCCAACCTGATTTCAATTACTTCATATTTTTTTTTAAGCAAAAAGAAAAAGAATGGAAATTACATTTCATAAGGATCAGAAAGAGAAGTTTTCCATGCCAAAAAACTTCAGATAAAGACTGAGGAAATATATGGAGATTCGCAGATGATACTAATATGGAAGCATTGTCATTAATGGCACCTTACTTTAAAATCTGAGTGGGTTCCGCCTAGGTGGCTCGGTTGGTTGGGCAGCCAACTTCGGCTCAGGTCATGATCTTGCGGTCCATGAGTTCGAGCCCCACGTCAGGCTCTGTGCTGACGGCTCAGAGCCTGGAGCCTGCTTCAGATTCTGTGTCCCCCCTCTCTCTCTGCCCCCTTCCCACTCATGCTCTGTCTCACTCTCTCAAAAATGAATGTTAAAAAAAATTTTTTTTTAATCTGAGTGGGTTCAAATCTCAGCTCCACCACTTGTCGGCTCTGTGACTTTGGGAAAGTCACTTAACCTCTCTGAGCCTCATTTTCAACATAGAGACAACTTGCTCAAAGGGCTGTTGGGAGGTTTAAATGAAAAAAACTCTGTATAAAGTGTTTGGTGTATTTCTTTGCATTCAGTAAACACTCCGTAAAGATCACCTGCTATTGTCGTTATTGCACACACGAGATACATGTTCATGACAGATCCTGCGGTTATTGAAGGCTAGCGAGAGACAGCACAATCTGTGTTGCAAATTCTTCTTCCCTGGGCAAATGACACACACACTCATGTGGATGTTTGTGTTTACCATATCATTTCATTCCTAACAGAAGTTTAATTCCCTTTCCACTATATACTAATTGATCTTTGGGAGACTAAAATAGAATTCCATGTCTGAGTGAGGAGTATGATTAATATAGGGGTAGGAGCCACCCTCTGTGAAATAATTATGATTTAGAAATTCTGTACCATAAAATAAGATTTCTCTTAAAAACTCCATCATGCTCAAAGCTAGCCCATATGGTCGAGATTAGAAAAAGGGCCAATCTTCAATAAAAGGAAGGAGAAGTCAACATGAAATATACCAGATGGTAACAGGTGAGATAGTCACAAGACAGATTAAAAGCTAGGGATATAAAGCTCTAGACAGGTAGTCAGTTGAGTACAACAGGAAAGTCTGAGAAGGAGGGCTTATAAGGGCCACACTTAGGCAAGAAAAGAGCCAGAGCCTCAAGCCAAAAAGAAACAAGCAAATTGGAAATTATCTACCCACCAGAAAGTGACAAGGATGTTTCCCCTTGACCAATATCCTTTAGGGGGAAAGAAAGAAACTGGCTATTAAAACTGTAATCCCAGGTAGGATGTCTGTATTTATAGTATCCTGTACAGTTTGGGAACTACAAAACAAGAGATTAACACCAATACTGGCCCAGGATCACTGAGCCCTGAGGGCAATGGTAGACACAACAGGAGAACAACTTGTGGGGACACTCACAATCCAGGGCGGGCACACACACACACACACACACACACACACACACACACACACAGTCCCTGCTAGAAATGAGTTTACGTCCATGAGTTCGAGCCCCGCGTCAGGCTCTGGGCTGATGGCTCGGAGCCTGGAGCCTGTTTCCGATTCTGTGTCTCCCTCTCTCTCTGCCCCTCCCCCGTTCATGCTCTGTCTCTCTCTGTCCCAAAAATAAATAAACGTTGAAAAAAAAAATTAAAAAAAAAAAAAGAAATGAGTTTACGATAAAAAAGTAAAAACCAACAACTACATATATTGAGGAAAAAGAAACCACCCAAACCACCACAAAAGAGCATCCTCACATATAAGAAATGAGAAAATCAGCCCTGCAAAAACTGCAGATAAAACACAATCTGAAATGGGCCATAAAATAAATTTATTACCAAGGCAGATGAGTAGAAACTCCAATAAAAGAATAGGATACTCTCAAAAAAGGACCACATACATTTAAAAGGAACCAAATAGAAACTTAAAAAATGAAAGTTATTGAGTTCAAAGTTAAAACTCACTGAATGCATTAAATAGACGATTAGACACAGCCTAAGAGAAAAGTAGTGAATTAGCAGTTAGACCTGAAGAAATCATATAGACCCACGCTTTTCAAAGTGTGATCTGCAGACTGACAACATCAGCATCACCTGGGACTTGGTTAGAACTACAGATTCTCTGGTTCTGCCCCCACATCCACTGAGGCAGAACCTATGTAATAACAAGATCTGCGGGTGGAGAAGTGCCAACAAAGAGACAAGACTCGAGAGATCAGGAGACAAAGAATGAGAAGGTTCAATACATGTCTTAACAGGTGCACCAGAAAGAGTAAAGTAGCTCAAAGTCTGGATGCCACATTTTGAAAGGATTATGTAAAACTTGGTCAAATCTAAAGACGACAAAGTATGTGACCACATCTGTCGTGGGTGTCTAATCCTCCTTTCATGTACCTTATAGGAAATGTTCCCTTTTTAAAAAAAATTTTTTTTAATGTTTATTTATTCTTCAAAGAGAGAGAGAGATAGAGCATGAGTAGGGAAGGGGCAGAGAAGGAGACACAGAATCTGAAGCAGGCTCTAGGCTCCAAGCTGTCAGCACAGAGCCCGACATGAAGCTCGAACCCATGAGCTGTGAGATCACGACCTGAGCCGAAGTCAGATGCTTAACCGACTGAGCCACCCAGGCACCCCTGGAAATGTTCCTTTTTTGATTTCCATAAAATGTTATTTTTTTTTCTTAAAAAAGGTATTAATAGGTCACTGGATTTGAGTGTATGTTGATGGAGGTACATATTACATCTGAGAACATAGTATAGTGCCAGGCACACAGTAGGTGCTGAACAGGTATATAATTAAATAACTAGAAAATGAATCTTGGGAAGAGAGCACCTAGCATAATACAGGCTACAAAGAAGTTATTTGATATTTGAGTTAAATGAAGAGGCTTTAAAAGTGGAGATTTTTCTGTCTGAAAAATATGTTAATGAGTGCCTATAGTAATATTTTCTGATACTATATTATGAAATCATCATCTCACCCCCCCATACCCACCACATTCAATAATGACAAATCAGAAGTCATATATTAAGATCAACTGTTCATTGGCAAAAGCCATTAAGGAAAAAAAAAAAAACTTTTCCTATATATTTTAAAAAATAAATCAGCCCGTGCATGAGGTCTCATCAGGGCACTTTCCCTGTAGTGGCAAGGGCTATGCAAGCAAGTTCTGGAGTGTTCCCCCACCCCCACCCCCAATTATAAGATAGATGGCAGAACAAGGTTTTCAGAAACAAAGAGCTATTTTAGGAGCTTTAGTTAATCTCTCTCCTATAAATTCTCTCTCTTTTCTTTAATCCTGACATTCATTAGAAGCTTTTGGGGGAAAAAAATTGAAATACCTTCAAATTAAAAACAAAACAAAACAAAAGGCAAATAACAAGGAAAAGAGAACCAAATGGATTTGTCCTGTTAGACCTACTTATTTCTAACATAGTCCACCGAGCTCCATTTACCCCATTCCCACCTTTAATTTTCCAGGATACCATGCAAGCAACAATATTACAAATATAAGGGATTATCTAATTTTGGTATAGTGTTTAGTGCCTGCTTTCCCCACCGGAACACGAGAGCTCCATGAGGGGGAAGACAATGTCGTGCTCACGATTACACACTCAACACCTGGCTGTCCTTATTCAATGTTCAATATCTGTTCGGTTAAAGGAATGAATGATTAACAAGAACCCTAGATGTGTGGTAATTTCTTAAGCCTAATGGGCTATTTCATGCAAGTGCCGCTTTAGGAAACCTAGAGTACCCGATTTAGTCATGAAGAATTGGCACGTTAAAAAACAAGTACGACAACAAAAATCTGAACTAGATATAGCTCATGAAACTCCTATGACTTTTAATCATCACTGTGAGTTACACACACTGATGAATTGTGTGTGGCAGAAGCAGAAGATGAATAATGGCCAACGTGGTGTCATAAAAGACAAAGGCACATAAATAAATATTGCGTAATGATATAATGAAGCAGGACTGTGCCTGGAACACGGTGGGCATTCGACATTAAATCAAAAACATTTTCAACTTTGTTCTATCTACCATGATGTCCCACATCTTAAGAAAAAAAAAAAAAGGTAATTCATTTATTAGATGCCACGTTCAAAACTAAAAGGAAGACGACCAGAAAATTAGCCATCTTCCAATTCCTTAAAATCTGAAGTACCAATGCGATCACACTTACCCATGGTACAAAGGCAGAGAACTGCAAAGTATGTGAAGAGGAGGCTATTTATGTCATTTAGAGGTCAAGGTGTGGGTATGAAAAGCAGAGATATATAAATGGAGCGCTGGCAAGTTCTGCAGAAGGGGATACAGTGAATTTTGTGTGTTCCTGTGGGAAAGTGTCATGGAGGTGATTGAATGTCAAGAGTTGGTTAAAAGGGATCTTGGCAGGCTGGAGTGGGGAAGAGTACCGCTTTAGAAAAGCCACAGAGCACCAGCCGGAGAAAGACCTGGGTGATGAGGCTGGGAGCGAAGTGAAAGTGAAATCTTAGCTGGACCTTGAAGCGGGGGAACCCTGGATCGGATTGACAGAAAGGATTATCAGAGAGAGTTTTAGAGCACTGGGTGGGTGATAGTGCCAGAGACCGATACCATCGCTGCAGGAGCAATGGTTGGAAGAGGTCGATGCTAGAAACCTCTTAAGGACAAGTCTACAATAGCCAACATGACAAATTCTACACTAAGGAAGTGATAACAGAAACAGAGAGGATGTGGATTAACAGCAGACAGGCTACAGAAAGAAGTGGCAAAATGTGACAACTGACACAAGAGCAGAGCTTTTAGGAATATCAATGACCAACTCTTAGGATGTGAACAACTCCAGGAGAAAAAGGTTCCAACGGTAAGAAGAGCAATATCCATTATCATCAGGTCATGGGAATGAGCCAACAGACAAGTTAGGGGATAGACAAATAGAGCTAGTTACTAAATATATGTTAGTAATTCAGCCCCATCAGAACAGACTCTATTCCCTAGAGCCTCGGGCAAGTCCCCTATTTCCTCCCCAGTGGGTAGGAAGTGGTCAGGTATAGCTCCTACAAGCAACACGTTGTGGAAGAAATACAAAAGGAAGACAAACTAGATCCAGTTTCCAATAGACTCAAGTAAGTAAGAACTTCTCCCATGTCTCTGCTTCCCTAAAAGTCATAAAGAGACTTTAAGGTAATGCTGATTTGGCTGGTGATCAGTTTTTACAATGGTGTCTTCAAAGGAGATGAATAAGGAAGTTAGCATTATTCAAGCACGCATCAATCGCTCAATCTCAAGGATGCTAGGGTCTGGCTGCCAACAGCTAAGCAGATTCCCTCTCTGGCGGCAGATTCCAGGTCTCGATGGAGTTGTGGGCTCTGTCAGAATCTCACTATTCTCAAAAGCCATGTTCCTACCAGGCTGCTTAACATCAAGTTTTTGGTAAAGAACTTTGAATAATGGATTTGCTTTGAGAGAATGCTTTGAGAGATGCCTCCTCTCAATTCTGCATCACACTTCAACCAGACTTCTAACATTGTAGCTTTACCTTGTTTGCCCCCTGCTCTCTGGGTCTAGGTACTCAGCAAACCTGCAAAATACCTACTCAGGCTGGAAATGCTCCAAAGAGAGAATCCTTTCAAACCGCAACTAGTTAGGACTGCGTTTCCCTGCCAGCGTGGGTCTGGATAGAGCCAGTCTGGGGCCCAGGGAGAGACTCCCAGAACATAAACAAACAATGAAGGAGCTCATCCCTCGGTTTCCATTCCCTAGGACCCAATCACTCTAGTGCCCAACAATGTTCCCTTCTAGCATCTTCCCCCTTGAATTACCTATACCCAACAACACATCAGATAGCACTCATTCTCTGCCGCCCTCAAGACCACTGTAGTATCCTTTTCTCCAATATTTTAAAATTTATTTTTAAATACTATGAAAATCTTCACAGGCACAAAAGTAGTAAGGTAGTACAATGCACTCCCACATGCCCCTCACCCAAGTTCAACAACGAGCAACTCCCATTCCATTCCACCCCATCCCTGTCTTGTTTGCACGTTTGTTGATTATTAAAAGAAAACCCCGGACAGGGTATCATGTCACCCATAACTACTGCAGTAGATATCTCTAACATGGGGTTTCTCAACTGGGGCACTAGTGACATGTGGGAGTGGACAATGCTTTATTGTAGGGGGCTGTCGTGTATTGGAGGGCATTTAGCAGTTATCCCTGACCTCTTCCCACCAGATGCCAACAGCACCTCAAGTCATGACAACCAAAAATGTCTCCAGCCATTGCCAAATGTCCCGTGGGGGGCAAAATCACCCCCAGTTGAGAACCACTGCTCTAACAGATAAGGACGTCCAAAATACTGTTACAATACCTTCATCACACCCAACAAAACCACGATAACTCCATAACATTATATAACAACACGTTTGTGTTCAATTCTCCAGTTATCCCAAAAATGTCTCTTTACAGTTGGCTTTTCACTTGAATCAAGATCCAACCAAGGTTCACAAACTGATTTGGCTGGTATGTCTCTTAATCCATAGCATTGAATTTTTTTTTTAATTTTTTTTTTTTTTAACATTTATTTTTGAGACAGAGAGAGACAGAGCATGAACAGGGGAGGGGCAGAGAGAGAGGAAGACACAGAATCGGAAGCAGGCTCCAGGCTCTGAGCCATCAGCCCAGAGCCTGACGCGGGGCTCGAACTCACAGACCGCGAGATCGTGACCTGAGCCGAAGTCGGATGCTCAACCGACTGAGCCACCCAGGCGCCCCAGCACTGAATTTTTTTTAATGCCATTTATTGGTCTAAGAAACTGGATCACGTGTCTCTGTAGAATTTCCCACATTCTGAACTTGGTTTCAATGTAAACTTGTGACATCATTTAACATGTTTCTCTGTCTCTCATGTTTCCTATAAACTGGAAGTTCAACTTAGGGCCTTCTGTACGTTCATATTCAATTCTTTTGGCAGGAATACCTCCTGGTATTCTGGATGTGCTGTCTACTTAATGCATGACATTAGAGGGCATACAATGTCCGCTTGTCTCCCGCCTTCTGATGTTCAGAATGATCCATGGGTTCTGATGACATCAGCCTGATCCCTCCACCATAAAGGTCCTCCCCCCCAATCTTTCACTTAAAGGTTTCAGCAACCATTGATGAGCATTGCCTACAGCCATTATTCCATTAAGGGCTGCAGAATGGTGGTTTTCTAATTTCATCATTCCTTCTGCATTTATTAGCACATCAACGATTTGATTACCCTGAAATATAGTTCAAATAGGAAGGCAGAACAAATGCTTGGTTCTTTCTATATTTAGCAACATCCAAAGTAATGACTTGGGGGCCCTTAGCAACAAGTGCTAGAAGTGACCAGTGAGATTTCAAGTTATCATTATGAACTCATAAACTGTTACATATTTGATGCGTTTCAAGCCACTGTAATCTTTTTGGTGCTCATATTGTCCCATCTTAGGCCAGGAGAAGCCCCTCTACTGGATATTCTTGCCAGAAAAGTCAAATCTGAATCTATTTTTAGCTTTTAGAGCTACCTTCCAGTTTATAGGGGCTGAAAGAATAAGTACCACCATCATCCCTTACTGAGGAATCAGAGACAAATAGGTAAGACAATGACCTAACTTCTTCATCAAGTCAACGGCATGTATACACGTGTATATGTGTGTGTATTTTTTTCAATTTAAAAAAATTGCCACTCTTCTCTGGGAGGGTGGGTAAATTTCCTGCAGCCCTGCATCAAAGGTTATCAAGCACTTGCCTTGCCAAGACTAACGTGGATATTTCCATCCCTAGCTGGCTATCGGTTCCTTGTGTGTGTCCTTTGTTAGCCAGAGTCTGAAGAACAGGAAGGGTGGGTCTTAGAGCCCAAACTGCCAGTGCTGTGAGATGAATATAATCCTTTTCTTTCCACCACCAGGGAGCAACAGGGTTGGCCACATTTATTTTCTATGAGGTGAGACACTGAAAATCGTTTCCAAACCCTTGGTCGTGGACCACCTGGACCTCCTACTCTTTGTCCTTTGGTTGTAACCTCTTTTGACTCCTGCCAACCACCCTCTTTAGTTCTATCCAAACTTCACACTCAGAAAATGAGCGTAAATGCAATTGCCACGCGTCACAGAATTGACTCAAAAATTGGCTGCTGAATATAGTCCCAGATGTTTAATATCATTTTTGAATCTTTGGCCAAATGATTTCCATGTTTGATTGGTTGTAGAAGGTTTTTGGGTGAGAATTTAAGGATTGAAGACTCCAATTTATGGGCTTTCCAAAAAAACCTATTCCTCGCCTTCTCCCAGGAAAGGCATTAATTTACCTCATTTGGAAGTGATTTTACTGAACTGAAATTTAGCATTGCACTGTCGGCTTGCACTAAGAGACATTATAAGAAGCAGTCATAGGGGAACACCTGGGTGGCTCAGACAGTTGAGCGTCCAACTCTTGATTTCAGCTCAAGTCATGATCTCACAGTTTATGGGCTCAAGCCCCGTGTCGCAGAGGGGAGCCATCAGTGCAGAGCCTGCTTGGGATCCTCTGTCTCCCTCTTTCTCTGCCTCTCCCTCTCTCTCTCAAAAATAAATAAACATAAATAAAAAAAGAAGCAGCAGCAGTCATAGGGAAATCCCCAGAGCACGTATGGGAGGGGTGAGGTCTACCGTGTCACAAGGAGGTCTCACTTATGAGGAAGCCAATGATGAAATTCCTCAGGGCTCAGTATCCAGAAAATCAAGTCTCTTCTGAGCAAACCATTTTGGATTTTTCTCTCATGGGACTGAGACTCTCATACAGTTGACCCTTGAGCAACACAGGTTTGAACTGCAGAGGTCTACTTATACACAAATTTTTTTCAATAAATAAAGCACAGTACTGTAAATGTATTTTCTCTTATGATTTCTTAATAACATGTTCTTTTCCCCAGCATACTTTAAGAATATAGTAAGAATATAGTATGTAATACACATTACAAAATGTGTTATTCAACTATTTACATCATCAGTAAGGCATCTCACTGACAATAGGCTATTAGAAGTTTTGGGGGAGGGGCACCTGGGTGGCTCAGTCAGTTAAGCGTTGGACTTTGGCTCAGGTCATGATCTCACGGTTTGTGGGTTCAAGCCAGGCGACAGGCTCTGTGCTGGCAGCTCAGAGCCTGGAGCCTGCTTCAGATTCTGTGTCTCCCTCTCTCTCCACCCTCCCCTGCTCACGCTCTCGCTCTCTCTCTCAAAAATAACTAAACATTAAAAGAAGTTGTGGGGGAGTCTTAAGTTATGTGCAGCTTTTTGACTATGTAGGGGTCAGCACCCCTAACCCCCATGCTGCTCAAGGGTCAACTGTAACTGTTCCCGCTTTCCTTTTTGTTCTGGCCACTAGGAGGCTAAGAGTCCCAAATCTGTCCTTGTCCAGCAACTTGACCAGAACTTGTTTGTTTTTACCTTTATCTCTGACTTGATTTCTTTACTGTGCTATTTCCTTCAGCCAGATTCCTACATTTATTTATTTTTATCCTTTTGATATTGCAATTATCTCTAAAATAAGCCATCTCAACTTATCTTGGAATAAAGTGAAATACTGCATATTTTTAACATTTCTGGATGTAGCTTCTAAATTCAGACTAGAGCAGGGAAATCCCATAATCCTAATTTATAAGCAGTTAGCTCTTCTTAGCCTATTTTCTCCTATCAATAACTTACTTTCTAAAAACAGAACAATCCCCAAAGAGACATAAATATTTGCCTGTATAGCCCATAAGCCTGTAACAGCTACTGACTACATGTCTTCATTATTCCTTGTTTATGTTGGAGAAGCAGGTGCCCACATGCTCCTGGTCTAGTGAGTTGAGTTCCTGCCATCACTACTATAGCATCCTCCCTCTTTCTACCCTCCTCTCTCGCAGGCTGATCCCCTAAACAGTCCAGCTCCCCTTCCTCACTTCCTCCTGCCCCTGAAGCGACTGGGCGGCTGTCCAACAGGGAGATACACTTGAGGGGCAACCAAGGTGAATATAGGAGCACATCTACCAACCTCCTCGAACTAGCTCTGAAAACAAAGCATGGACAGAAACCTGCTCGAATGGTAGGAACCCCAAACAAGCAGACCTGAAAAAGACCCAAAACAAACCAACACACACACACACACACACACACACACACACACACACACACTTCACAAGCCATTGAGATAATGCTGTTCTAAAAGCAGAACACTAAAATAAATAAATGAAATATTCATGTTAAAACCATAAGGGGCTTTCATTTGTGAAGAAAAGAACACTGTTCATCATAAATCAATGCCAGAGCGGCCAATTCAAAGGATAAATAGGGGTTTTATGAAGATCTCTTCATTTACATCAATGATGCAGAAAAATCACCTGACAATAAAAACTCCTGATTTCTTGGGAGACAGTATAGCGATGTTGTTAAGGATATAGGCCACACTGGTGTTTACGTGAGTACAGAATATTCTGGGAAGTTACATAAGAAGCTGACAATTGTGGTTCACTTTAGGGAGATGCAATGGGCACAGAGTGAGAAGGAGACAATTTTCACTGTTTAAACTTCTGTGTCACTTGAATTTTTTTTTTTTTTTTTTTTTTTTTTTTTTTTACCACAAACTATACAACTTTTTCAAATAAATACAAGCAAAGAGAACTTGGGAGTCTGAGAGACCCGAATTTGACTTCTGCCAACTACTCGCTCTGTGACCTTTGCCAAGTGGCTTCATCTCCTCAGGCCTCAAGGTCCTCATCTGAATGGTGGGACTAATCATACCACCCATCTCATAGAGCTGTAGCAAGTAAATGGGACAATAATATGCAGAATGTGCTTTGCAGAGCCCTGGCACATACTAGGTGCTTAATAAACAGCATGGCAATATAATACACATCTAAAAAGTTAATGAAGAAAACTTAGTCCATCTTTAATTAAAGGAAAATATGGGGGGCACCTGGGTGGCTCAGTCGGTTAAGCATCTGACTTCAGCTCAGGTCATGATCTCGCGGTCCGTGAGTTCGAGCCCCGCGTCAGGCTCTGGGCTGATGGCTCAGAGCCTGGAGCCTGTTTCCGATTCTGTGTCTCCCTCTCTCTCTGCCCATCCCCCGTTCATGCTCTGTCTCTCTCTGTCCCAAAAATAAATAAACGTTGAAAAAAAAATTAAAAAAAAAAAAAAAGCAGAGCCTAAAACCCAGCATTTCTAAGCAGTTCCATCCACCCGTAGAAGTCCTCAGCCAAAAAGCAGTCTTCCCTTCTCCCAGGCCCAGAGGACAAAATGAAAGACCCCACAAAGATGAACGAGAAACCCTAAGGCTGACAGAATGAATTTTCTCCTCTTGCAGGGCTTTGCAAATGCTAATATGCACAGGAATCTCATTTCTGGGGATCTTATTAAAGTGCAGCCTCTGATTCAGCAGATCTAGAGGGGCCTGAGTCTCTGCATCTCTAACAAGCTCCCAGGTGATGCCAATGCTGCTGGTCCACAGACCACACTCCACACAACAACAAGTGAACCACAGTCTGGACTACGGTTCCACTGCTTGTTAGCAATGGCAGTCATGAGTGATTCTGATTACTGCAATATTTTCTCTCCTGGTAAAAACCTGGCCGATCCTTCCAAATCAGCGGTTCTCAATCAGGGGCGGCTGTGGCCCCCAGTGGACACTGGGCAATGTCTGGAGACCTATTTGGTTATCACAAACTGCATGGGGGAGGGTGCTTCTGGCATGTATGGGAGTAAAGGCCAGGGGGTGCTGCTGAATATCCTGCACTCACACAACAGCCCCATCACAATTATCTGGTCCCATGTGTCACCAGTGCCAAGGTTGAGAAACCCTGGGTTTTGGTTTTTGGTTTTTTTTAATGAAATTTATTGTCAAATTGGTTTCCATACAACATCCAGTGCTCATCCCAACAGGTGCCCTCCTCAATGCCCATCACCCACTTTCCCCTTCCCCCACCCCCCATCAACCCTCAGTTTGTTCTCAGTATTTAAGAGTCTCTTATGCTTTGCCTCCTTCCCTCTCTGTAACTTTTTTTTTTCCCCTCTTCCCCTCCCCCCTGGTCTTCTGTTGAGTTTCTCAGAATCCACATATGAGTGAAAACATATGGTATCTGTCTTTCTCTGCCTGACTTATTTCACTTAGCATAACACTCTCCAGTTCTATCCACATTGCTACAAATGGCCAGATTTCATTCTTTCTCATTGCCAAGTAGTATTCCATTGTATATATAAACCACATCTTCGTTGTCCATTCGCCAGTTGATGGACATTTAGGCTCTTTCCATAATTTGGCTATTGTTGAAAGTGCTGCTATAAACATTGGGGTACAAGTGCCCCTATGCATCAGCACTCCTGTATCCCTTGGGTAAATTCCTAGCCGTGCTATTGCTGGGTCATAGGGTAGGTCTATTTTTAATTTTTTGAGGAAACTCCACACTGCTTTCCAGAGCGGCTGCACGAGTTTGCATTCCTACCAACTGTGCAAGAGGGTTCCTGGAGAAACCCTGTTCTATAACCAGAAAATAAGAGTTGGGTCGTGTCAATTCATCCCAAGACTATAAACCCCAATTTTGGAAGTGGGTCTTGAATCCAATACTATCATTTCCCAGGCCAGACGTGAAGCTTGGAGAGGTTAACAGATTAACAGGAAGAACAGGATGCCATATGTAGGGAAGGGGTCACCAGTTCATAGTCCATATTTTGTTTAAAATCAGGCACACGTGGTTCAGTAAGTCAATGAGTGACCCACTAAGCATTAATCTTTCTATGATTTCGGGCTACAGCAATTTAACAGGAACAGATGTAAGCAGACCTGAAGCTTAGACTATAAGTTCCCTGAAGGCAGGACCATATCCAAATTTGTCCATCAACAGAGCTACGCTTAGCACAATGAGGAAGAAGGCAGACACTCAACATCATGACAAATCCTGTAGATTCAAGAATTCCAGATGTGCTAAATAGATGCAGAGACTAAACCACCCCTAGTGTGACATGGTTTATTATTTGTCATCACCACAAACACTATTACTAACAACAATGATCTACGCCAAGGCACGCCTGGTTCTGTAGAAAGAGCACGGGCTCTAGAGTCACGCAGACCTCGATCCAAATCCCGATTCTCTCACTATGTGACCTGAGACAAGTTGGGGGTGGGGGAAGGGGAAAGTGGGTGACCTGAGACATCTGTAATATGGGCATAATAATCCTTACCTCTGACAGAACAGTTTCAAAGTCGTACAGTGTCATGTATTTAAACAGCTAGTTGGCTACTTAACCAATACTTCCTACCATATTAAGGACTGGAGTAAAATGCCCAGTGAGTTATATGGTGCTTATTTCTTTTTTTTAAATTTTTTTTTTTATTAAAAATTTTTTTTTCAACGTTTATTTATTTTTGGGACAGAGAGAGAGACAGAGCATGAACGGGGGAGGGGCAGAGAGAGAGGGAGACACAGAATCGGAAACAGGCTCCAGCCTCTGAGCCATCAGCCCAGAGCCTGACGCGGGGCTCAAACTCACGGACCGCGAGATCGTGACCTGGCTGAAGTCAGACGCTTAACTGACTGCGCCACCCAGGCGCCCCAATATGGTGCTTATTTCTGCATAGAACAGTATGTAAAGATTTCACCTGATGACACAAAGCCACAAGATCCCTTTCTTTTAAACCAAAGGCCATCATGCCCCAGGTTTATTGAACAACCACAGGACTGTGCATTTGTGGTTTTATGATGGCCACTCAGGGCCTGGTAGTGCACAATGATCATCAATGACAAAAAAGAGACCTACACAGCATGGGAACACCACCAAGTCACTCACTACCAGTGGAAGTGAAATGTACCCTCTGCTAACAAATGGTAAGGACCTGAAAACTCACAATCATTTTGCAAGAGCTAGGTCTTTCTGAGAATAGTGAAAAGAACATAATTTAGAAGAAGACTGTGTCGTAAGTAACAGACAACGTCTGAGCATTAGCCACAGACGTTCCAGGATATTTCCACAATCCATGTTCGCGTTTCGCATTCCCCACCGTCAGGACGTAACGGTGTTGGACGAAAGGGACAAGCGTGCCGGTTCCAATGACATCACTATGTCTGTGCAAGGAAGATATTTTAACAGATGTGACTAGAAAAGCACAGCAGGCAGCAAAACTTCCCCACTAACAGGAGCAAGCGTATGATGCCAGGAAATGGAAGCATAACCCCGAAGGCATGAATGAAAGAGGCCCTCTGACCTCAGCATTCCAGAAGCTCAGAAAATATCAGGCTGGGTACCACCAGACTCTTGCCCAATACTGGAAACATCACTGGAATTGCAAAGTCCAGGGCAGCCAGTATACTTAAGAAGTCTCCTACTGGAACTTGGAAAGCCACCTTGAAATAATGATGATAATAATAAGCAGCTGAAAACACAAGCTGACATCTGATCGCGCGAAGGTGGGAATGAAACATCAGGGTAATGGGCACCTGGGGACCTTCATGGGGCAGTAACTCATCACAAAGCTTTTGACTTGCTGAGAGAATACGGGTTCCTGAACTGGGTCAGGTTCCTGGTTCGTGTACTGTTGCCCAGAGCAACCCTAAGAGGCTGGACCTAGAGGGACGCAGATGTTCCGTCTGACTTCAGTGTGAAAGCTGAGGCATGTCCTAGTTCCCCTCAGCAGCCACTCCTGATTCTGTCATTCATAAATTTGTCCAGACTCTTCTTAAACTACATTCATATATCCTGCCAGGACCACCTCTTGAGATGATGAGTTTTAGAAGATTATTACCTGCTGTGTTAAGCAGTACTTCCTTTCATTGGTTACAACAAGAAAAAGAAGAATTAGGGGTGAGGCAGCAGAAAGGCTAATGTTACTTTCATCAAGGGACAATCTTGTGTGTGAAAAGTACAGATATTTAATACCCTGGAACCACAAGGCATTGAAACAGCAACCATAAACTCGGCTTCAAGGGTTTTGCTTAATGAAAGTCACTCAACATGCATTTGTGGAAAAACTGGGACTGGACAAAGGCATAATTTCTGTTAGAGTTACCTAGTTGGAAAGTAGCTCAAAGATCATGGAGCCCAGCAATGTTTTCAATCACACAACCCCAAGTTGATTGCAAATATGCAGGGATCAGAGGTTGGTTTAAAAAAATTCTGCAAGGGAAACTCAGTGAACTTCCCTAACAGGGAAATCTCGTAGGAGAAGCTCAGGGAATACCGTGTCTCTCTGCATTGTCAGGGATGCGACAGAACCTCCAGGAAAACGCACTACCAATCCTTGGGGGACATGAAGATGCCCCTCATTGGCTGAGCTACGCTAAGTATGTGCCTACTGCAGGTGCCTGCAATATGGCACCCTGGACTGACTCCTGGAACAGAGACATGAGTGGAGAAACCAGTGAAATCAGAATAAAGTTTGAAGTTTGATTAATAGTAATGTGCAAATATTAATCTTAGTTTTGACAAATGTGGCACCGTTATATAAGATGTTATAACATTAGGAGACGCTAGGAGAAGGGTATGTGGGAACTCTCTGTACTGTCTTTGCAAGTTTTCTATGAACCTATTATTATTCCAAAATAAGGTTAATTAAAATTAAAAGACATTTTTTTAAAGCAAACATATTTCATGACACTCCAGAGCCACTGTACTGGGAGTCAGAAGCCCATAAAAGCCATCAGGATTTTGAAGAAACAAGATTCAGGGCAAAGGACATGAAAAGACATTTTTCTAAAGAAGACAAACACATCAGGGAAAAACAAATCAAAACCACAATGAGATACCACCTCACACTTGTCAGGATGGCTAAAATTGACAACACAGTAAATAGCAGATGTTGGCAAGGATGTGGAGAAAGGGAAACCCCCTTACACTGTTGATGGAAATGCAAACTGGTGCAGCCATTCTGGAAAACAGTATGGAGGTTCCTTGAAGTTAAAAATAGAACTACGCTACGATCTAGCAATTGCACTACTAGGTATTTACCCAAAGGATACAAAAATACTGATTCAAAGGGGTACATGTACTCCAATGTTTATAGTAGCATTATCAACAATAGCCAAATTATGGAAAGAGCCCAAATGTCTATCGACTGATAAATGGATAAAGAAGTGGTAGATACACACACACAGGAATATTACTCAGCCAACAAAAAGAATGAAATCTTGCCATTTGCAACAACGTGGATGGAGCTAGAGTGTATTATGCTAAGCGAAATAAGTCAGTCAGAGAAAAGACAAATACCATATGATTTCACTCATATGCAGAATTTAAGAAACAAAACAGATGAACATATGGAAAGGGGGTGAGAAGAGAAGAAAGGGAAACAAACCACAAGAGACTCTTAACAATGGAGAACACAGGGTTGATGGAGGGAGGTGGGTGGGGGATGGGTTAGATGGGTGGTGGGTACAAAGGAGGGTACTTGTAACAATGAGCACTGGGTTGTAAGTGATGAATCACTGAATTCTACTCCTGAATCTAGTATTATACTATACATCAACTAAAATTTAAATAAAATTTGAAAAAAATAAAAAGAAGACATATAGATGGCCAATATGTATATGAAAAGGTGCTCAACATCACTAATCGTCAGGGAAATGCAAATCAAAACCACAATGAGATACTGCTTCACACCTATTAAGATGACTGTGATCAAAAAGCCAAGATAACAAGAGTTGGTGAGGATGTGGAGAAAAGGGAATTCTTACACACTGTTGGTAAGAAGGTTAATTGTTACAGCCACTAAGGACAACAGTACAGAGGTTGCTCAAAAACTAAAAATAGAACTACCGTATGATCCAGCAATCCCTCTTCTAGTCGAACACCCAAAGAAAATGCAATCAGTACCTCGAAGAAAGATCTGTGCTCTCCCGTTCATGGCAGCATTATTCACAATAGACAAGATATGGAAACAATCTAAGTGTCTATCAACGGATGAATGGATAAAGAATTTGTAGTATGTATACACACACACGAGAGAATATCACTCAGTCTGGAAGGAAGGAAGGAAGGAAGGAAGGAAGGAAAGACGGGGTGCCTGGGTGACTCAGTCTTTTCAGCATCTGACTCTTGATTTCTGCTCAGGTCATGATCTCACGGTTCGTGAGATTGAGCCCCACATCAGGGTCTGCGCTAGCAGCACGGAACCTGCTTGGGATATTCTCTCTCTGTCTCTGTCTCTCTCTCTCTCAAAAATAAATGGATAACCATCAAAAAAAAAAAAAAAGATTACAGAGATAAAAAGGCAAGGCAAGAAAAGACTATTTGAACAGCATCTAAAGAAAACTATATCAAATCTTTCTAAAAGCAAAAAAGAAAATAGCCCTGAAAATATACTATTGATTAAAAGCCCTGAACCTTGGAAGATTTGGGGATTGATGCCTAAAGATTAGAAAAATTAAGCAATGTGGCTCCCAGAAGAAAAATAAATTTGCTAAGGCAGATTTATAAAAATGTAGCCTACTTAAACATTTGGGCAGGTTTGAGAAACCATCAAAATGGCTTTCAACTGGAAAACACTGGGATCTTAACCCAACTCATCATATATTAGGATTACAACATGGCTCGAACTAGAAGTCTGGTTTTGACACCTAGAAATGGATTCCACTCCCCACCTCCCCTCATCACCAGAGATAAAACACTCAAACAGGGTCACCTGGGTGGCTCAGTGGGATGAGCGTCTGACTTTGGCTCAAGTCATGATCTCACGATCCATGGGTTTGAGCCCCGCGTCGGGCTCTGTGCTGCAGCTCAGAGCCCAGAACCTGCTTTGGATTGTGTCTCCATCTCTCTCTGACCCTCTCCTGCTCGTGTTCTCTCTCTCAAAAATAAATAAATATTTTTTAAAAATTAAAAGAAACAAAAACAACCCACTCAGACCCACTGCTTTCCTACCGGCCCTAATCTAAGCTAATTATTGGCACATTCAATCAACACATCCAAAAATAAAAAATGTTTTAAAAAAAATCAATTTTTTTTAAGTTTATTTATTTTTGAGAGAGAGAGAGAGAGAGAGAGTGAGTGCACAAGTGGGAGAGGGACGCGGTTGTGTGTGTGTCGGGGCGGGGGGAGGGGTCGGGGGTCTGGACAGAGGATCCAGAGAAGGCTCTGTGCTGACAGCAGAGAGGCTGATGCAGGGCCCAAACTCACCAACTGTGAGATAATGACCTGAGCTGAAGTTGGACGCTCGATCGGCTGAGCCACCCATGTGTTCCCCAAAATCACCAATCTGTAAAAGCCCAAGCATTTTGGTTTTGTCAATAATAAATCAAATCTCTGTTTTTAATGAATTTCATTTGCACTAATTGATTCCAAAGCGATGTATGTATGAATGAATCTGCTGTGTGTGTCTATGTTACAGATTTTACAGGCTTGTGAGCAAAGACAAAATGTTTCTGAGGAAAACACGAACACAGAGAGGCATTTATGGGTTTCATGCAGGCTTGGCCATTTGCAGAGCAACCTGGCACTTTGCCTCATTTTTGAGTCTTTTTTCCCAATCTGTGAAGGAAATACATACGTCCACTTTTCCTCTTAGAAGAAACTCTGTCAAACCAACCGGCAACCCTTGAACTCCATCAGTCTGTTCCTCTAACTTACTGAGAGATGATGTGAAGGCCACTTAAGCACAGAGTTTGATAAATGACCCCATTCTGTGCAAACAATTTTAAAGAAGAATTACCACTTACAGACAGCTACATCATTAGCCCTTTCTATCCCTGGAGATAATTGAGGCCCTTATTTATATAATTTATACCACCTTCTGCAGGCCAGAATAATTTCAGAACATTCTTAAGTGTTTACACTTAATCTGAACACCAGAAAGGAAGGACCGCAGCCCTACTCACAGTTACGAATGTTATTCCAGTCGATTTTGGAGAAGAAAGGGTGGCAGCAAAGGCCTTCAAACTTCAGTCTCTCTTTCTGGCCACACAACAAACTCTGAATCAGATCAAGTAATTCGCTGCTAACTTTTGGATCATCTGGAAACTTCAAAAACCGCTATTCCAAAAAAATAATAATTATTATTTCCTTAGCAAACTCAGTTTCTCATGTCCCCCCAAAAAAGTATTTCTCATATATGCAAGTTTCTTTTTGTTAAAAGAAGGAAGTTTTGTGCCCTCTTAACTTTGGACCAAAGGCATGTTCCCAAAATAAATGGCTTGTTCACATCAATAGGCCTAGTTCCTTTGCAAGAGTTCAATATCCTTCATGATTTGACCTCGGTCCTCTCTCTTGTCTCATGTAGCTACACTCCCCATCTCACTCTTTGCTGTCCAACAATGATGAGCTATTTAAAGCTTCCTGAACAAATCATGCTGTTCTCTCTGCCTAGAACGCCCTCCCCAGCCCGCACCCCTCTTCCACCAGATCACTGCCCAGCTCCACCACCCCCCACCCCCCGCCCCGTAATCTACTTCTACACAAACACAGTGCACTGTGATTTCCGTGTGATAACAGGGAAAGAAGGCAGAGAGAGCCTTCTGCTCTCTCAACACTGTAAACCTGGTACCTAACTGTGCCTGGTGCCATTCTCTCATTACTGAACGAATGAACTGAAATGAAGGAAATAAATTGGCCCCAAGAATCATCTAAGGGAAAACTTGAACTCAAGAGGAGACTCAAGAATAACAAGTAATATATATATATGTATTAAGCATATAAAATATGTATTATACAATATGAAAATACACATTAAGCATTCCAGAAAGATGAAGTTGGGTGAGTTAGAAAAAAACTGAAATTTCTCTTCTTCCTTTCAGTTGAAACTAAAACATACATATCTATCATATCCTAAAGAAATGAGCTTAATAGGGGCACCTGGGTGACTCAGTCGGCTGGGTGTCCGACTCCTGATTTCGGCTCAGGTCATGATCTCACCGTCATGAGATTGAGCCATATGTCAGGCTTTGTGCTGACAGTGTAGAACCTCCTTAGGATTCTCTCTCTCTCAAAATATTAAATAAACATTAAAAAAAAAGAGAAATGGGGGGCACCTGGGTGGCTCAGTCGGTTAAGCGTCCGACTTCTGCTCAGGTCACAATCTCACAGTTCGTGGGTTTGAGACCCGCGTCGGGCTCTGTGCTGACAGCTCAGAGCCTGGAACCTACTTCGGATTCTGTATCCCTTTCTCTCCTCTACCCCTCCCCCACTCACACTCTGTCTCTCTCTCTCTCTCTCTCTCTCTCAAAAATAAACAAAAAAATTTTTAAGAGAAATGGGCTTAATCTACTAGAATATACACTTATTAGAAAATAGTTTTAATTCTACTTCATACACATTCCTGTATTTCTAATTCCTGCCCCCATTTCAATTTTACTGCCATATTCGATAGCTAGTCATACCGAGAAACAGCATAGCATAGCATCAAGAGCATGGACTTCCAAGCCAGACTGACTGTGTTATTCTAGGCAAGATGGTCTTGCTTAACCATTGTGTGCTTTGGTTTCCTCATCTGTAAAATGGAAGTAATATCTACCTCTTCCATTGTTTGAGGATTAGCCGAGTTAATGAACCCTATTTCATCAAGTCTAGGACTCAGTTATTCCCTTAACAGCACGGAAATAAAAATGCATTTTATAAGCAATGAAATATCATAGATTAATTGGCAACAGTTTTTCTTTTTTAACGTTACCTACAATAATGGCATAGGCTTACAATGACTGGCAGCTGAGAGTCAATAAAATACAATCACTAAAGCGCTTAGGACAGCTTTTAGCACAAAGTGCTTTATAAGTACTTGCTGTTGTTATTATCCAGCACTACTGATTTACATTACAAAGGTTCACTTGTACATTTTTAAATGACAGTTCTCAATATTACTTCAAAATCTACTAATGGCTCTTTACCTGGAAATTCATGATGTTATTGAAGGTTCTGGCTGACGTTCCCTCAGTGAATGGGGATCTTCCATAAACCATCTCATAAGCAATAACTCCCACTGACCACCAGTCACAATCCAGACTATAGACGCCTTTTCCGTCCCCATTCATCACAGTCAACACTTCAGGGGCCATGTAATCTGGGGTCCCAATCGGGAGTTTTGCGTTCACCTGGAAACCCATAAGCAAAATGAACACAGCAAAACTTTCAATTATTCTCGAATAGATTGCCGACAGCCACGTTTCAGACACAGGCTGATTTGCCACTGATTACTATTCTCCCAGGCACTTAAACCTTCTGTCAAGTGGCACGCTGTCAGGAAATGCAAACGATTTACTAATTAAAAAAAAAAAAAAGTACATAATATAATCCAAAGGCAAAAGGGCAAGAGTTGTTGATGATATACGCCCTTTGGTTACACAAATGAGAATTGGGGAAAGAAAGGAAGGTGTCTTTCCCGATACATGTTACACAGTATTTCTCTTACTTAGGAAAACAGCAAAATGATAATAAATCCTAAAGACGAATCTATAAGATCTATCTACCCATTATTGAAAACCTGGCAGCTAGCTGGGGCAACACGATATTGCAAACGCATTGTATCTCAAGTTTAAATATTTGGAATCAACATTCCTACTTCAAGCCACCCACGGGGCAAGACATGATAAGTATCTTCCACCAGAGACCAATGTTAATGAGTTCATTTCCCTCACCCCAAACTCCTGTTCCTGTGGTTGCCTCCCCACTGTTCAGAAATCCACAGCCCTCCAATCCAGTGGCACTCAAGCACCCAACCCTCGCAAAGGTTAGGACAATGTAGTAGGTCTTTTTCTAAAGCTAAATATATCCCATTTAAAGAACTGTCCTTTTTTCTGAGAACTTGTCCTTCCGACTGTTTTAGTGTTTACATGTCCTTTGTTTCTTGAAATGAGGCCTGATAAAAGACTTTCTGCCCCCTACCCCCTTCCCTTCCTAGACAACAGAGGAAGTCAGCAACGTTTTCAGCCTTCAAAATTATTTTGAAGTCTTACTGAGCCATGAAATTTGAAGGCTAAGGATCACCTCTCTGACTTCTTCCCTATCAACACAGAAAGGGCCTGATGTTAGTCATATACTGTGTTGACCAATAATCCTACAGCCGTCCAATAGCCCTGCCTTTAAAGAGGTTTCTCTCACATCAGCAGTTACATGGGCAGAAACAAACTTTCTCCCCATTAAAGGATGTCGAATGCCCCTGAGTGACCTTAGATATTTTGTAGGTATGGCCACACCCCTTTAAGGCTGGGCTTTATATTAAGAAAGGCAATTTGCTTTGCTTTGTTTTGACCAGAAACTTAGTCCCCTTCTCTAGGGACAGACACCCAAGCTCTTCCAGCTCATAACTTTAATCTTGTCCATTCCTCTGTCCCAAAGACCCACGATTATAGGAAACAGACCCACTCTCCCTACTCCTCTTTTCACCCCTTTTCTCAAGCCCACCATAGGTTTTCCAAACCCTAAATCCAGACAGCAGTGTGATGCTGTTATTCTTTACACCAGTCATCTGTTGCTTTGGGCAACAGAATTTCCACTGGGAGGACGCCTGGCTGGCCCAGTCAGCGGAACATGCAAATCTTGACCTCGGAGTTGTGAGTTCGAGCCCCACACTGGGTGTAGAGATTACATTAAAAAAAAAATAATAAAATCTTTAAAAAAAAAAAATCTCCACTGCAAGTACCCACTGGGAAAGCTGGACAGTCATACCGCCCAAGAAAACCAAAGGCCATTGTTGATAGACAAAAGTGGGGAGAAAGGATACCACATCCGGTCTAAGACAGGGTACCTTACGCTTGAGGAATTGAAAGTAGCTTAAGTCAAGAGGAAGCCTCGATGCTGGGGAGCCTGAGCTAAGACTTCCATTTTTTTTTTTTTTTTATGAAATTTATTGTCAAATTGGTTTCCATACAACACCCAGTGCTCATCCCAACAGGTGAAGACTTCTATCTATCTTTTAATGTGTATGTAAATGTTAATGAGCTCAGCACAGGATTCAGATTAAACTACAGGGTTTTAATAAAAACCCTCAATACTGACAATGAGAAATAAAAGTATTTTTTAAGGGGCGCCTGGGCGGCGCAGTCGGTTAAGCATCCGGCTTCAGCCAGGTCACGATCTCGCGGTCCGTGAGTTCGAGCCCCGCGTCAGGCTCTGGGCTGATGGCTCGGAGCCTGGAGCCTGTTTCTGACTCTGTGTCTCCCTCTCTCTCTGCCCCTCCCCCGTTCATGCTCTGTCTCTCTCTGTCCCAAAAATAAATAAAAACGTTGAAAAAAAATTTAAAAAAAAAAAGTATTTTTTAAATATGAAAACAAGAGGAGAAAAACTGCAATGTCATCACTGATTAAACGCTTACCCTTTATGCCTAATTACCTTGCAGAACCATTAATATGCAATCCTCAAACATGCACTGCTTGCACTTGCTGGGTTTTATTTTATTATCACACTAGATTGTTTGGAAATATTCAGTTCTCCTTGTTTGCAGCGCACGGGGATTGGTCACTTGTTCACAACCAAAGAGTCAAAAGAAACTGGACTGGGGCACGTTATCAGCATGACCCAGCAAAGGGCGTAAGTCACCAATGCCTCATTTTCAAACTCATGATTAGACTTATCCAAGAGCGTCAGGTAACTCCCTAACTACTGCCCTCTAACAGATATGTGATTATACACATTTATGTCTAATCACTTTATAATTTTGAAAATTTTAAGGAAAATATCCCTAGCTTCCCTTATGGACATCTCTGACATAAAGTATATTAAGTACTTAATAGTAATTAACAAAGGCTTTTAATGACAATTTAATGACTGTTAAATTTCCATTAGCTACCGGCCTCCAAGCACATTAAACCCATTTAACACGTAACACCACCATCCTGACAAGGATTTTGCAAGATGGTTTCACTCTCTTCTGGTGGCAATTCACAGCCAGCTAATCTGGGTGAGATATTAAAAGTGGAGCCATGTACTGTGGGCCAGCCTGCCTGACAGGACACCGTCTGATAATTAACTAGTTAATTTTCACTGTATTGATAAGGAAGAAAAGACACCAATTCAGCAGGAGACAATAAGAAAATGACTAGGAGACAGAAAACTGAGTTGTATTTCAGGAAATAGAGAGGTTAAGGCAAGAAAAAAAAGGGGGTAGATTAACTTAGATTCCTTTACAAGCAGAAAGCAGATGAGAAGTAAGAAAACCACCGTCTGCCTCCTCCCAATCCCCTTCCCCTAAAATGCTTATTAAACATAAAACTATTTCAGGGTGCCTGGATGGCTCAGTAGGTTAAGCATCTGACTTCAGCTCAGGTCATGATCTCACAGTTTGTGAGTTCAAGTCCTGTGTCAGGCTCTGTGCTGACAGCTCAGAGCCTGGAGCCTGCTCCGGATTCTGTCTCCCTCTGCTCGTGTTCTCTCTCAAAGAATAAATAAACATTAAAAAAAATGTCTTTTTAAAAAATTATTTCAACCTAACTTTCCCCATGTAGCTGCCCAGGGCAGAAACATCCGCCTGCAGAAGGAGGGGGGATGGGGGGCGTATCTCACTATGTTGTTCCTCTTGGGGAAACGGAATAAAAGCTTTTCACTCCTACATAAATCTCAAAAAAGTCTATCTCCTATGAGTTTCCAACCACTAAATGAGGCTGATTAACACTTAACATGCTATACTGCTCTTTGTTTACAATCTCCTTACAAATGTTTGTGTGAGAGCTGAAAGAGGTTGGAAGCGTTCACTATTTGTGACTCTTTGAGATTCTAATAAGGTAAGGTGGGTGACCAAAGTCACACCGCAGGTCAAAGGCATATCTCAGTTCAACAGCCAAACCTCTAGGCAGTATGGCCCCGTGTTAGTAAGGAGAATACTCCAAAGCAACATTCTGACTAAGCAGCTTGGAATAATGACAATGGAAGATGGAAAACCCTATAGATCTAAGAGTCACAAATACCTAAAATTCATAGATAATATTTGTGAGCAGTAGGGAAAGGATTAATTGATTTTGGGTGAGTAACATATATAAATTTCAGTAAATGTAGATTATATATGGTATATTTTGAGTACAAAAAATATTCTGAACCCCCTTTTCACCCAGGAAACATTCTACTTAAAGGAAACATGTGCTTAACCCACCCAAAACACAAAATATTTTTTAAAAAAAGTATAATTCTATATCCATACTCGACTTCACCTAGATTGTAGATTATTGGTCTTCCATAATTAAAGGGCCTTTGCACTGAAAACAATGCTAAAAATTCCCTCCTACGTGCTTGTCACATTCTGGCCCTAAAAGTACAAAGTTCTGGAGAGGAGACTCTTTCTCCAGGAGAAGAGGAGATGACTGTTCTCATGTGTTGGACTGAGTGCCGTCTTTCCTTCACCAGACTAATCAGGGATTGAGCACTGAGCTGCAAATAAACCTGAGTGACCCTGGAGGGCT
This sequence comes from Felis catus, assembly GCF_018350175.1. Lineage (NCBI taxonomy): Eukaryota > Metazoa > Chordata > Mammalia > Carnivora > Felidae > Felis > Felis catus. The sequence goes on from NC_058379.1 coordinate 16,131,012, forward strand.
CCCCGGAAGTGAAGGTTGTTCCAATTAGAAGAACTGAAAAGGGTAGTCTGAAGCCCTAAAAAACAGAAATCTGAAATGAAGTCCAGTCTCTCCATCAAGGGCTCTGAAGAAAGTGATTCCAGATGCACAGATCAGGCCTTACTTTATTCCCATTTATTTACCAAGTATTGACTTTGGACCACAATCTAGTTTTCCAAGTAGATTTTCTTATTGCAAGCATGTAGTGCTGGCTCTCATTAATAAGCTTTCTGATGTTTCTCAACTGACTTGCAATGGTTCTCAACCAGGGGTGATTTTGTCCCCAAGAAACACTGAGCAATGTCTGGAGAGATTTCTGGTTTTCACAACTGGAGGGGAGGGTGTTACCAGCATCTAGTAGATATGTAGCTAAATATCCTAGAATACACAGGATAGCCCCCTGCAACAAAGAATTACCCAGAGCAAAATGTCAGTGGTGTTGACCATGTACCTATGCTTCAATTATTAGACTATGTGCCTATGTTTCAGTTTATTTCTAGATGCATGAGTTCATTACAGTCACTCATGCAACGTACAAGTTTTTCAATCCTAGATGATAAAACTTCGCATACTTAACTTTTTTCCTCTGCTTTATTCCAGTAAATTCAAAACTTAAGTTTTCATACCTGTTTCTGAATTGCACATAATTTTTAAAACATAAAATGCTTTGATCCTATAACCTAATTCTCATTGTAATGATCAAGTAGAATCAATTACAAGAACATAACTTGGGAGGAGGGGAACCAGCACATAGGGAGACTGTTTCTCCAAGGATCTGAACACCAAGCAAATTATCTCAAGTAATCCTCAGGTCTGCAGAACAGGGTGGCCAGCCCCTGGGGTGCAAAGAGTTAACATAACCCCAAGCCTTTTCCTAATATCAACCTAACAATACCCATCTTTCTTCCAAGGAACTTGAGCAAAAAAGGCAATTTTACATATTTCCCTTCATAAGGACTTAACTCTTAGAGGCTGGAGGGAAAGGGGGCATTTTAAAGAATAACCTCCCTAACCTCTGAATTTGTGCATTTTAACTAGAATCAGTATTTTACTGAGAAAGAATCAAATGCCAAGTTCCTAAGAATTTTGTCCAGGTCACCAAATGACTCCTTTGCAAAATAAGTCTTAAAGTCTAAGTTGATTTTCTCGTAGACTTACCATTTTTTTGCATAGTTGCCATGAAAATTCACACTTTAGTATATACCAACTTTATTAGATTTTTTTAAATTTATATATATATTTTTACTTTGTCATCTTTTTCTTTTTTTTTTTTTAAATTTTTTTTTCAACGTTTATTTATTTTTGGGACAGAGAGAGACAGAACATGAACGGGGGAGGGGCAGAGAGAGAGGGAGACACAGAATCGGAAACAGGCTCCAGGCTCTGAGCCATCAGCCCAGAGCCCGACGCGGGGCTCGAACTCACGGACCGCGAGATCGTGACCTGGCTGAAGTCGGACGCTTAACCGACTGCGCCACCCAGGCGCCCCTTGTCATCTTTTTCTAAAGTATCCTTGCTCTTGGTCTCAGCAGATACCCTCTTGCCTTCCTATTTAGCAGGCGGAATACAGCGTAATTGTTACCAAAGATCCAGGACATGGAAATACATTTTCAGCAGTAGGTTCTTAATGCTTAAGGATATTTGTTTAAATGTGCCAGTGATTTATTTCAATTTTGTTGCATAGGAAATAGAAATTTGAGATAAAGAAGATGATAGAAGGCAATCTATAATAGGGAAAATGAAAAGAAAAACAAAATAAGCATTTTCCCTTTTTAACCAAACTATTAAGGATGTTCCTAAAAATGTTTTGTAGGGTATTAACAGATGTTATACGTAAAAGGGTGCCAAGATCAAGTAAGTCTGGGAAACAGCTCCTATCCCCCTATCCCCACCCATGGGGAAATCCTGCCATATATTGGCAGATGAAGATTCCAAAATGTCGCTCAAAGTTTTCCCATATTTTCCAAACTTACAAGGACCACAGAACACTTTGTAGCATAATCTCTATTAAGCTATCTTGCTCCATTTTGTTACCATCTTATTCGAGCTCATTTTAGCCGCTGATCCAAAATCCACAAGCTTGATGTGTCCTATTCGGTCAATGAGTATGTTCTCAGGCTTGACGTCTCTAAGAAAATCAGGGCCACAAATTAGTATTGTCTTCTCCATGCCAATCAGCAAGCAACTATTAACCTAGGATATCAATTCAGCCAAGAATCTCAAGGTCTATGTCCTGCTATACATACCTCCTGATTGATAGATATAAATAATAAGCAAAACATTCTGCAGAACAAATTTAAGTAAGAAAAAGAAGGAGAAGAAGGAAAAGGAGGAGGAGGAGGAGGAAGAGGAAGAGGAAGGGAAGGAGATGGAAATAGAAAAGAGCAGGAGGGAGAGAGGAAGGGAGGAGAAAGGAACAAATCTAAGTTATTAGATGGATTATTTCTCCTAGAGACACACATTTTACATTATGAAAGCAACAAGGGGATTTGCCTAAGGTCATGTAGCTAAGTCAATGGAAAAACCTGAGATTCTATTCGAGGTCTCATGCCTCCTGGCCTAACTGTGGTTCCATTCCCACAACATTCTCAGAGGTACATAAAACGTCACATGAGCAAGGATGCAAAAAAACATTTTTCAACAGGGGGTGGAACACCTGTGTGAATTACTAACTAATGCTATAAGGTCAGAAGTACAACTCCATGGGCTTCTGCCCCTACATGGTATGCCAGTTCCTTCTGCAAATCAAATTCAGTTCTTCTACCATGTAACCTGAAGAACCCACGCAAGAGTTCTCAGTCTTATCAGCTACATTAACAGATCTTATTAGCAAACTTGAGAACGTTATAATTATAGATCTATTTCACTGCTGAATGAGTAAGCTGAAAGGTCTGCCATTTTGGAAAATATACCTTCAGCCATTTACAGTTAGGACTGGTTAAAATTTGGGGGTGTCTGGGTGGCTCAGTCGGTCGAGCATCTGGCTCTCAGTTTTGGCTCAGGTCATGATCTCATGGGTTCACGAGTTCAAGCCCCGCATCGGGCTCCACACTGGCAGTGCGCAGCCTGCTTGGGATTCTCTCTCTCTCTCCCTCTCTTTCTGCCCCTTCCTACACACTCTCTCTCTCACTCTCTACCCCAGAATGAATGAATAATAAATAAATAAATAAACTTAAAAAAAAAAAAAAGACTGGCTAAAATTTGGAGGGAGCATTATTTTGATGCTGAAATCGTTCATCCATTCATTCATTCTATTGTGGGACTTGTTAGGTGATACAGATAAATTCTCAGTATACTACCTGAGTCTCACTTACCGATGCACATATCCCATCTGATGAATGCTGTGAACAGCCAAAATCAATTCGGCTAGGTAAAACTGAATCGTATTTTCATCTAATTGGTCCTCGTATCTGTTCAAAAGTGACAGCAAGTCCCCTCCAGGCTGATATTCCATGACCTGTATAGAATACCAAAGTTATTAATTCTTCATACACCCCAAAAGGGAATGTCTCAATTAGAGCCTCAAATGCTGCCTGACGTGTTATAATTACAACATCTCCACAAAGCAACCAAGATGTGAGAGACATATTGTAAGTCACGTAGGATGAGATCCCTGCCCCAAGGAAATTACATCCAATACCCAAGAGAATCACTATAATGAAAGACTAGTCCCAGACACCACGCACAGTGTTTGCAAGGTAAACTTGAAAAGCTGAATTAAATCCACCCACTCGCCTACCCACCCACCCAAGTTGACACCCCAGACATTCCCTAGGATTCGGTACACAGTGTAGATGGAAATTGCTGGAGGGCAACAAACCCTCTGGCATCCCTTCTGTATTTCTCTCGGCACCCAGCAGAACACAGGAAGGGTGCACCAAATGTGATACGACCTTTTCCTGCAACAGTCATCTGACCACGTCTGTTACAAATTTAAATGTGAAATATATACTCTTTGACCTAATAATTCCACTTCTGACCACTTATCTTACAGGAACTTATAGTAGTTTGTAGATCAATAAGACACACAGATTCACTGCAGCATTGCTTGTGACGCAGGAGAGAGAAAAAGCCTGGAAATCACCCAAACATCCATCATTAAGAAATTCCTGAAATATGACATATCTAAACCATGGGAGAAGATGTAGATATGAAACATGAACAGACTCCCTTTATTCATACTGCCGTGGAAAGCTGCCCATGATAATATAAAGTGACATACAGGATAAAGTACAACCTCTTTTTTCTGATAAAAAAAATTATTACATTTGTTAACATATACATTATATTATGTTTGAGGCCGGTTTGCCTGGGTGGCTACAAACTGCAGCCTGGTGACTTAAGCTCTCAGCCTTTCAGTTTCATCCACTGTGAAATGAGGATAAGACTAATTCCCTCGCAACACCCTGCCTGGCACCAACAAGGTCTTCACCTGCCAGTCAGGAGTCTTCCTTTCCCGACCTTCGCTGCATAATCCTTTCCTGGCTGGGAGAAGCCGGGACACATTTCGACCACTCTTACTCAGCTCTCTCTCGTCCTTTGCTCTGATTTCCCATTTTGTGAGCCACACTATAAATGTCTTTTGTTTTAAGTTGTCTCAAATCCTTTCTGGAAAGAGGCAAGATCCAAATAAACATCTTAAAAAAAAAAAAAAATACTAAATCTCTCCAACTACTGCATTCCAGAAGCCAATTTTGGGATGTGAATTCTCTCCCTCCTCCTCCAAACTCCTGTTTGCTTTTGGTCCAGAATTAGAAGAAAGCTCTAGTCGAGTGAGACATGGAGCATCTGTACATTCCGCAGAGGCCCCAGGCTGGTCCAGTAAAGATTCTGCCCAGCACTGAGTCAACCCTACCCCAGAGACCCCTGGAGGAGCCAGTGACCTGCATGTCCCCCCCAAGGGCTCTGGGTCACCTGGGAGTCTCCCCCACTCACGTGGCATCTTGCATGGAGCACAGAGTCAACCAGATACTGGACAATTTGAAGAGTAAGGTTCCATCTGCACTGTAATTATTGGGGAAAAAATGATTTATGAACTAGCAAGAAGGGTGAAGTGTAGAAGGAGTGGTGGCTAAAATGCAGCCTTTGTTGCCCCAAAGTTCACAGCAGACTGAAAGCTACCAGTCCCGGTCCTAGAAGAACCCACAGGAGCCACCTGGCTGCCTAAAGCTCGCCCACTCATCCCAACCTGGTTCTCCACAGGCCCCAGTTATGTTGGTGAATGTTAATTTTTATATCTGTTTTAAACTTATATTGCCTTTAAAAAGGTCTTAAATGCCCTCTCCCCTCCCCAAAAAAATCACCAGTAACAACAGAAGTACTCATGCTTTTAGAACGGAAACATCTTAAAATTGGAACAATGCATATTTATGACGATACATTGCAGTTAAAAACTTTCTAACCTGGCTCTATTAAAGATGTGAAAAATAGGGGCGCCTCGGTGGTTCAATTGGTTGAGTGTCCAACTTCGGCTCAGGTCATGATCTTGCAGTTTGTGAGTTCGAGCCCCGTGTCAGGCTCTGTGCTGACAGCTCAGAGCCTGGAGCCTGCTTTGGATTCTGCGTCTCCCTCTCTTTGCCCCTCCCCTACTCATGCTCTCTCTCTCTCAAAAATAAACATTTTAAAAAACTTTTTATAAAAAAAAAAAAAAGATGTTAAAAATAGAATGGCTGTAAGTTTAAGGATGACAAAGTCAAACATATAGCACCCACTGACAACTTTTAGGAGCTCACAAACTGACCACTCTGTAATACTTCACAACTTCACAACTATTCCTGGAGACTCTATTTTGTAATGAACAGTAAAATAGTTCAGAAAATAAGAACCATCTCTTAAAAGGCAAAAAGATATGTATTTTGTGTGCTTATTCAGAAGATCCAATTTCCTGAGCTGAAAATCCCCACCAAAACTAAGATCAGTCTTTTCTGAGTCAAACAACTTTTCATTTCTTCAAAACCAGGGTTGATTGGGAAGACAAGTGACAAAAATTACAACAGCTGCGAGGCAGCATGTTCCACAACATGGGACAAAATAGACACGAAATGACAAACCCCTAAATAGACTGGGTCCTTATCAAAGAACTAATCAGGCTTGAGCCACCAACACGATCCCACATTACCACCCTAAAAATTCAAGTGCCCACCGTTAGAGAACTTAATTTGGACATTTACTGAGTAAATTTGTTATCCCTATCCCAAAGCTATCCTGCTGGGGTACAGTCGCTCATTCTGGCAAAATGGGGAACAGGGCTTGTGTGTGGTCAACTCAAGCTTAACCAATCATCTTGCTGTTAAGCTTAGACATAAAGAACAGGACTTGGGCACTTTCAGAAAACACCTCTGGACTTTTAAAAATGGTACCAAAGCCAGAGGCTCCAAAAGCATCATCAAAAGTCAAAAATTAAGGGGCGTCTGGGTGGCTCAGTTGGTTAAACATCCAACTCCTGATTCCGGCTCAGGTCACTATCTCATAGTTTGTGAGATCGAGTCCCATGTCAGGCTCTATGCTGATGGTGTGGAGCCTGCCTGGGATTCTCTCTCCGTCTCTCTCTGCCCCTCCCCAGCTTGCTCGTGCTCTCTCTGTCAAAAAATAAACAAAAAAATTTTTTAAAACAAAGTCACAAATGAAGAGCCTTTAAATCTCCTTACCAGATGGCTTGCTATGAACTAAACACCAGGGTCAGAAGAACACAATAAACCATTTAAGGCCAAAGTCACCACCCAGGCTGTCCCAGACAACCCATTCACAGCACCTGCTTTTGTCCAAAAGTGTGACTCCGTCCAGGACTTTGACTACTCAGAGATACCCCCAAAATGTGGCTTGTCAAACCTGCCTGTCCATCAGAATCACCCAGGGAGGTGCTTTTGGAAAACAGAAAAAAACACATTCATCAAAAAAAAAATTTTTTTTGAGTGCCTGCTGTGTGTCAGGCACTATTCTAGATATAAGGAAAACAGCAGAGACTAAAACAGACAAAAGTCCTTTGCCTTCATGGAGCTGGAATTCTAGAGGAATGAAAAATAGCGAACATTAAGCAGTATGAAAGGGTAAAGTAGGTTTCATTCTCACCCCAACCGGTTATTCAGGGAGCTTGTTAAAACTCCCAGTGACCATGGGTGAGGTCCAGAAACCTGCATTTTTAAGGAGCCACCGGGGTGGCTGACGCAGCCAGCCCAGCACTGTACTGAGACCCAATGCTGAGGAAGTTGTGGAGACAACGTGGCTCCCTGCGTCAAGCGGATGAAAAGTTTCTACAAGCAAGAGGTGCCCTTGATACAGCCAACACTCCTGCTGCTTGACGTTTTTTTCAATGACTACCTACAGCCTTTCTGACCATCACGACGAGATCACCAGCAACAAAGAGCCGGAAGGTAACCAGTCCGTCAGCACAGAGGCAATAATCCTCCACGGATGGATGAGACATGTGCCTGCCCGCAACGACCAGCTGCAGGTCACCCAAATGGCACTCACCAAGGCATGGTAATCAAAGGCTGGGGCGACGGGAGGAGGAAAAGGGCCCATAGGGAAACAGCCCTAAACAATGCGGCAGCCCTGCAGATGGCAGAGAAAGCACAGCAGCTGACAAACAAGCCTGGCTTGGAGCTATCACAGACTTGCTCTTTTAAAGCAAAGACATTCAGGCCAACAGAGACAAACCCTTCTAATGGCAGCAGCTGCAGATACTAATTAAAGGGCAAATCTTACATGTGTTCGGTTTGGAAGGAGTAGAGGCCTCTCTGTTGGTGTTTGCAGCTACACCCCAAGTACAGGGATAGCAAGGGAGAGCAATGCCCATCAGTTGTGTGGCATTTGAAACAAAGGACAAGAGTGTGTGTGTGTGTGTGTGTGTGTGTGTGTGTGTGTGTGTATGCGCACGTGCACATGAATGCACATACATGCACACCTGCATGCGCTCATATCCATATGTGGGGAAGGGGTGAGTATTTAATAGTCCTTGTACCCTATTCCAATTTGCACAGGGTGTCATTAGAAGCATGCTGTGCTGGCCACCCTTTCAGCAACGTGCCCTTGAAATGCTTGCACTACAATCAGCCTGCCTGAAAGTGCCACGGAAATGTAACAATGGTGTTGGCATCGTTATCTGCCCTGTGGACTGTCCCTGATCTTTGGCATCTGGGAGGAAGGAAGGGATTCTCAAAGCAGAGTGGTCCCTGGCAGGGACTCTAAATTATTCTTCATGAAAGGCAAGGTCACCGAGAGAAAAAGAGAGAAGACCCTTTTTTTTTTTTTTTTTTTTTCAGAAAATAGGAATCCCAGCCTGATTCATCCATCTATTCAGAAAAATCCTCATTGAGCACTGAATCATCCAGAGTCTTGGCAAGAAACAGACTGCACACTCAAACTAGGTAACTGAGGACATGAATTAATGAAGCACCCTGCACTGGTGAAGAACCCTGGGGCTAGTTAAGAGCTGGGGAGTAGGTACCACTTGTCAACCTGAAAGAGCAAAGAGCAAGGGACAGGATCTGAGAAACTTCACCATTGTTGAAGGAGCAAAAGGAGGAAGAAGTAGCCAGAAATTAACTGTAACTATAGCCGTAGGACCATGGTTCTCCAAGTGGGGACTCCAGACTAGCAGCGGCATCACCTGGCACCTGGTTGCAAATTCTTGGGCCCCATCTTCGATCTACTAAGCCAGAAACTGGGACCATGGCACAAGGCAAACTGGGACAATGGAACAAAATTGTGACGACTAAGACTTTAAATGCATTCACTTGAAATATGCCTCGAAAGACCAGGACATGAAACAACTATTTTGAAGGCACAAAGAACCCCTCCAAGGCCATAACGTACTCAGCAACTGAATTGGGGTCAATAAAAGGTATTAATATCTCATTTCACCAATGAGAACATTGAAGCCGAAAAGGCCAATGACTCCAGAGAGACCAACCAAGGAAGAGTAATAAAACAAGAACCTATATTCTAAGTAACAGCTTCCTTCCGACGGGCAGCCAGCTTCCAAACCCAGGCTTCTGAAACAGCAACATGAGAACATGCTGGTGAGTTTTGAGACATGCCTGAAAACTGGATAATCTTTTCTGAGAGATCAAAACAGCACATGTCTCACTGTCAAAACTATCATAAGCTGCCACATTTTACGAAAATAAACAATGAAGTTGTATTTGTTAACTCTCTCCAGACTCCCAGTGTCAGCAGAGGCTAGAGCCCAACACCCACAGGCCACAGGGGTCACTGTCTAAAAACAGCCAACCTCCAAACTGTCCCTACAAAGGAAGGAAATACCACCTGTGCAATTGCTTCGGTGCAAAGCGAGACAATGTAAAGAACTAATCCCAAGCAGGACTTCAGAACCGGGGACGGAACAGAAGTGCTTTGGGATGTGACAGTGTAACATAATGGGTAAAAGTATGGGAGGTGGATCTAGGGGGCCCGGCTTCAAAACCCAGATCTCTTATTGCCTACAAAAGTAGGTGTTTTAACCTCTGTGGCAGACTACAACTGGTCCCCCAAATCCATTCTTCCCGAAGCTGGAGAATGGCCATGCCACTAGACGGTATAGATGTAAGGTCATATGATCAAGTTCTAGTCAATAAAACAGGAAAGGAAATGATGTGCCCCACTTCCATATCTTTCTAAGTAAAAGGAATTTGCTTGTTCTGTCCTCTACTCCTTTCTCCTACCAGCCAGGTGAAATGAGAATATGAAATACCCAACTTCAACCACATCAAAGAGGACAACATCCTAAGGGATGAGGAGCCACAAGATGGAAGGAACCCGGGTCCCTGGATTATCACATACAACAGAGCTGCTCCGTCAGTTCGGACTGTATTCTGGTAACTTTTTGTTACAGTAGCTTAGTCTATACCTTAACTAATACATCCTATGTGCAATTGGGGGAGAAAAAATTGGAATGAACAGAGGGAAGTCAATGTGAGGCCACTGTAAGGAAAGAAGATTCATGGATCGGTTGTGACTCAGAGCAAGGGCAGCCTGAAGACACATGGCATGAAAAACATCAATACAAAGCCAGCAAGCTTTAAGAATCTCACAAAGGGTTTAGATGCAACAATACTACAAGTGGTGAGTTGCAAAACAATGGTTTCTTTGTAAAGACCAGCTCCTTCCTGGAAGGACACTGGTGAAGGCATCTGTTATACAGAATTGAACAGATTTCATCATGAACCAGATCAACAAAGCGCTGTTTCCATGGGCTGCCTGCCAGAACACAGAACTAGCCTTGTTATATAGAACCAGACATTAATACAATGGACTTCATTGAAATTTTCTATACGCCAGAAAATGGCAAGCCACATTCATTGGTATGTAACGACAAATAAATTTTTAACCATCAAATTTCAAAAGGATCCAGGTTCAATTTCCCTGCACTGCACTCCAAATTTTGAAAATCCCACTGGATCTAACTTGAATTACATACTTTAGAGAATAAAACTCCTACTACTACTGTGTGATTTCCATAACACAGTAAGTAAATCTGTATGTAAATCAATTTCTATGAAATTAATCAGACATTCGTTGAATAAACGCATCTTAAGCATTTACTTGGGGAAGCACCACAGGAAGCAAGGGAAACAGAATCCCTCCATTAGTGGAGAGAGGTGTAGCCTGGTAGGGTAGCCCAACACCCACTCATGAAGAGGACACACAGGGTGTTATGAGTATGCAGCCAGAAGGGCAACCCTCCCGGAAGAAGAGAGGCCAGGATGAGTTTCTGGAAGAAGTGATACCTGGCCCAAGTCCAGAAGGAGAAATAGGAGTTAGCCTGGGAAACAGGGAAAGAGGGAACAGCGTGGAGAAAGGTCAGAGGCCAGATCAAAGAACCAAAGGAAGGTCAGGATGAATGTAAAGTAAAAACAAAGAAATGGTAAGCAACAAGCCTAGAGGTATATATGAAAAAGGCCTTGGAAACCACATGGAAGAGTCTGGACTTTATCCAGAGGGCAGCAGGGAGTCTTAAAGGGTTTTAACAGTGGGATGACTTGGCTGCAGTGTGTAGAAGACCTGGGGGAAGGGCAAGACAGATGGCAGGGAGAACACTTAGGAGGTTACTGCAGTAATGCAGGCAAAAAAAGATGGCAGCCGGAACTCACCCAGTCGAAGCAAGAATGGAGAGAGGAGACAGCTTTGAGAAATATATAGGTCACCGATTCTTACTTGTTTTATTCACTGATTTCTAAATGTATCTTCAATTAAACTGCATTTGCATTACAAGTGAACGTTCAACTGCCAGGGAGCTTAGGATAATTTATGTTTCCCCAAACTTCAAAGGTTTGGTGATCTATAAGTGGTCAATAGATACAATGGAATTTTGGTACTTCACGATACCAATATAGATCTATGGTCCCCTTATCTTGTGGCAGAATGTATTTCCAGATGCAGAAATGTTCAGATTTTAGAAAAGTAAAATGGTGCATATACTTTGTGTTATGTAACACCCTAGGGTATGGCTTGAGATATCACCCTGTAATCAAATGCAATCAAAATCACAATTTTTTGGCAAAATTACAAATAGTCATACTAAAGGGAATGAAGAAGAGATTCAGGTCAGGTTTTGCTGCCAAATAAGTAACTAAGGAACTTGAGGTTATTCAGAGCTCTGGGCATTTCAGAATTGCAGATAAAGAATGGGGGATCTATAATCATATCTTAGTTCCAATGCTGAGTTTGGATATTTATAAGAAAACTGTACCCTTAGCAAGCATTTTACTCCAAATTACCAACATACTTGAGAAGAGAATGCAGACAAGGAAATAATTACAAGATCCCATCAGCAATACCCAACTGAGCTATGAAAGAAGGGTGTAAAAATGTCATTGCAGCCAGGTATCAATGTGCTGAGGCAACTAGAACTCCAGGAGACAGGTGTTTTGAGATCATTCCCCTCTTGTAAGATGGCGGCTAGAAAACCTGGAAAGATGGTCATTAAGCTAGGAATGCTAATGCCAGGGGCAACATCCAGATGGAAGCCCCACAGACAAAAGGTCCAAAAAAAGGAAGCCCCCTGCCACTGGGAGGTCTCTTAGCAGAGGAGAGGCTGATATTCCCAGACCATAAGGCATTCCAGTTAGGCTGTGCCCAAGAGGAAGTCCACAGCAGTTAATTACACCATTAAAAAGAAAAAGGGAAGGTCTACCACTAGGACAAAGTCAATTGGTAGGGATAAAAATGGTGGCACCAAAGAGGTTAAAATTTTTGAAATGACCAGGTATTACCCTCTTGAAGATGCACTTTGAAAAGTGTTGAGCCATGAAAACAAAAATAGAAACAAAACTACTAGTCAACACAAAGGAAACTACGAGCTGGTATCACTCCCAGGGCCCCTCTGGTCATCCTCATTGGCCACCCGAATACAAGCAATGTCAACCACCAGCTGTCATCACTGTTACATAGAACACTTAGAATTTGTCATCACCTCTACCATGTGGTTAGTGCAAGGTCAATCTCCTAATGCATTTGTATATAAACATTCTTGCTCAGAAGGCTAGGTGGGGCTGGGGAGGAGGTGTGGGGGGTACTTCTTTACCACCAATAGGTTCTCAACTAATAGGAAACCAAATAAAGTGCTTATTACAGGTCAGAAATAAAGGCAATAAAGTCCCCCAAAACTATCCAGTGGAAGTTTAAGATAAATTGGAATCCAACCCTCTCTTACCCTTTCCTCTTACATGAGCCTCTATAAGAGTTTCTCTCCATTCAAGGTAATAGTATGATAGTCTTGTTTTAAGGGCTTAATCAGGAACAAAAATTGTTTCCGGGATAAATTTTTTTACTTTAGGAATCTAAGCCCCCAAGAACCTAAACAAGGCTCCAGAATTAATTTTAGTATTGTGAAAGTTATGCTACACGTACATCAGAAATACTATGGCATTGTTCAAAAGAACAAGGCAGATCTGTATGTACTGACATGGAAAAATGTCGGGGGTAAATTGCTGAAAGGCAAAAAGCAAGCTGAAGAAAAGAGTAGAAAGTAATATACAAGTTTCATAAAACAAACTATATACATGTGTTATAAATACAGACATGGAAATATTTTTTCCATGAGGGTCAGGAAGAATATACATAACCAATAATAGGTTCCCCTAGGGAAAGGCATTAGAAAGAAAGGTAGAGAACTTTCCCTATTTCATACAGTTCTGCAGTGTTTGCATCTTCTTCAAATAACTGTGCATTATCTCAATTTTTAAAAATTAAAAAATTTAAATGATGTTCACTAGACTTAGTGGTTGATCATTTCGCAGTATATACAAATACTGAATCATTACACTGTACACCTGAAGCTAATGTAATGTTGTATGTCAATTATGTCTCAAAAAAAAAAAATTAAAGCAAGAGTCTATTAAAGGTAGTATCAGACTATTTCCAAATAAATGATTTCTCATTATTGCCCTTTAAGCCACAGCTACAATACTCAACAACAAATGGGGCTGTTTCTAAATGGGATAGCCCTTCATCTTCAGGACAAGGAGAACAGGGAGACACCTTAAAGTCAGGACAGCAACTCAACAGACCATATGGACAAGAAACACATCCAATTCTATGTCTATGATATCTGAGTATCAGCATTGGACTAATTCCAGAGAGATGGATGAAAAGACTCACCAGATAAAGGTTATTTTTGTCCTGAAAGGCGTACTGTAACTGGGGAATCCAAGGGCTTGTGCTCTGAGATAATATGTTCCGTTCTTCCTCAAAAAATGAAACCTAGGGGGAAAAGAAACCCTTTAGACAATTATAATATAAAGAACAAAGTGTTGGGGGAGGGGTGAATGTCCCAACCTCTCTCTTTAAGCCTAAACTGATGTCTCTAGTTTAAGAAAAGAAAAACCATCCCTTAGCCCAGCACTCCACAAATTTCATTCATTCGTCTACTTTGCTCATGATTTTTGCCAGATCTGTGTATTATCTGTCCAATTATTTACTTTTGTCCTTAAAGCAACTCACTTCTTTTGAATCTAAATATCTCCCTCTTTTTCTTCTTCACCTTCTCTCCCTGAATAATTCAGTCCTAAATCCATTAGGTGGAACAGAACAAGGTAAGCATCCATAACAGGTAGTAGGGAGAGTGGGACACAGTGGCCCAGAACAGGGTGCCAGGCCCAAGCAGGGTGAGGAGGGCGGCAACTCTGTGTGGGGTCGGGGGAGGGGGGGGAGGGGGAGGAAGGCAGTCCAATATCAGGTATCAAGGGCCCAAATAGGGTGAGGAAGGCATCCACATGCAGCGATAGCCTGGAACGGGGCATCTAAGCCTACCAATGAGAAGAGTGGCAGCAAAGACAGTAGACTGGATACACACAGATGCATAAAATAAGCTAAAATATTATGGGTGATATCAGAGAAGGGAGCTACAAACACAGAAAGGGTGAACACTAGAATACACTCAGGGAAGTTGGACTGGACCTGGACGTGTTGGTATGAACACATGGTTTTTCAATATACAGAGATGGAGAAATAGAGAAATAAATGTGTGTGTATGTGCGTGCGTGTGCGTGCGCGCACGCAAGTAGCTATATTAAATACCTGAATTTCTATTCTCTAGCTCTGCTCACTGAAAGGGATCTGGAAGCAGTGACACTCCAACAGCAATAAGGACACCTAGTACCCGGATCTTGGTTTCTAAATACCATTTTACACTAAAAGGAACACGCACCCTTTGAGAAAGGTCTGATTGCAAGGGTGGGCAGGCAAGGTAAAAGCACAAGAGCTTTAACATCTTGCACCAGAAAGCAAGACAGTAACTCAAAGATGGGGATGCGTCAAAAGACACAGAAATCAACCTGAAGAGATTCTCATGGCCCAGCTTAGAGGACGATTTGAGTATAAAAATACATAATGACAGGAATGGCTTCTAATTCATTGACTTAAACAGGAACATGCAAGTCCATACAGCTATAAATTAAGAACCTGAAAGTTTTATGAGGATCGGGTATTTCCACAGTCTGAAAGCACCTCCCTACAGAATACTCATGTAATGACGAAGAAAAGGGTGACCCTACAGTGGAGAAGCACGGCCGATACCTAAGTAAACATCGACATGAATGTGACAAACTGAAATGGGGTCACCCGGTGGGACTCGATGAGAAGAATAGAGCATCTTGTCTGTGATATTCTTGCCAAAGATCTATAACCTGAATGAACCTGAGCAACATTAAACATATCTGTATGTTTACAAAATAACTGGCCTGTAGTCTTCAGAATGGCCAAGGTCATGAGAGTCCAGGGAAAACTGAGAAGCTGGTCCAGACTGAAAAAGACTAAAAAGACAGGACAACTAAATGTTATGTGTGATCCTGAGCTTGACCCTTTTGCTCTAAAAGACCATGAAACAGTTGGTGGACCATGAACGGGGTCTTAGGATTAGATGGCAGTAATGTAGCATTGTGTCTTTTCCAATAGTGATGGCTGTATTGTGGTTCACAGGAGAGCGTCCTTCTTATAGGAAATGCACACTGAAGTATTTGGAGGTAACAGGGCACCACTGGCAACATGTTTTCAAATGGCTCAGGAAGAAAAAAGTTGTTCATAGTTTGTGATAGTTTTACATGTCAACTTAGCTCGGCTATAGCACCCAGCTAATCTTAAGCATTGCTGTGAAGATATTTTGTAGATATGGTTAACAAGTCAACATCTACAATCAGTTGACTTTAGTAAAGGAGATGATCCTTCCTGGGTGGGTCTCCGCCAATCATATGAAAGAACAAAAGTGAGGCCTCCCTGATAAAGAAGAAATTCTGCCTCAAGTTTGCATTATCAGTTCTTGTGCAAGAGTTTCCAGCTTATTGGCCTCCCCTACAGATTTCAGACTTTACAGTCCTTACAATTGGGTAAGTCATCCATACACGTGTATGTATGGATATTCAATGTGTAGATGTATATATATTTAATGTGCATATTTTTATATATTATAGAATCCTGGCTGATACACTGTGCTTGCAACTTTTCTATAAATCTGTGACTATTTCAAAATAAAAATTATTTAACTTTAGGGGCACCTGGGTAGCTCAGTTAAGCGTCCGACTCTTGGTTTTGGCACAGGTCATGGTCTCATAGTTCGTGAGATCAAGCCCTACATCGGGCTCTGTGCTGACAGAATGCAGCCTGTTTCATTCTCTCTCTCCCTCGCTCTCTGCCCCTCTCCCGCTCTTGCTCTCTCAAAATAAATAAAACTTCAAAAAAGTAGTAATAATTTAACTTTAAATATGCCTTCTTCCATTTATTTTAACATCTATAAAACTCCCAGGTTTTAACACGCTAGTTAATATTAGACTACTAAACACCTCAAAATAGTTTTGTCCATGTACTACCTAAAATCATCTGGCATACCACCAGTGCTATATGGAACACATTCCGGAAACAACCCAACTTCTGTAATCTCCTGCACCTGATCTGTGGTCCTTCTTTCCTGGCACATAAAAGGTGTTCAGTGAAGGTTGGCTGGACTGAGAAGCCTACATCTTCATTTGCTCACCATTGGCTCCTCATCTGACCCCTGAAGCCCCCATTAAAATAAACAGTCTCAGGTGCCTGGGTGGCTCAGTCAGTTAAGCATCTGACTTTGGCTCAGGTGATGATCTCACGGTTCGTGAGTTCGAGCCCCCCATCAGACTCTGTGCTGACAGCCCAGAGCTTGCTTCAGATTCTGTATCTCCTTCTCTCTGCCCCTCCCCCACTTGCACTCTCTCTAAAAAATAAACATTAAAAAAAATTTTTATTTTTTTTAAATAAAATAAATGGTCTCTGAGGACTCTTCTGGTTCTCACAGAGCCCTGAACAGGTGTGCTGGCCTCTCCTAGGTGATAGGTCTTGCTTACAGGATGTCGCCTCTCTCTACCTCCTTCTCTGGCATTTCCTTTCATTCACACCCTGTGCTGGTTTTTCTCTTCTCATGCCCTTAAATTATGAAGCCTTGCCATGGCTCAATTAAAGACTCTTCTTTTATTCACCCTCTTAAGGAATGGTTGGGTAGCTTTTATTAGTTCCTGGATGTGTATTATTTTTAAAATCCCCCAGCCCACACCTCACACAGGGTCATCGTGAGTCATTCACCGGAAGGAAGGCACCCTATCTGCACATCTCTGTCGCTTGCCTGCAGTGCAGTATATTAGATTGTTTTCTTTTTACATGCACTACTTCCCACCTAAAACAGAAGCGTTGCAAGGTCAGGGCTACACTTCAGGCCTCCCCTCAAGGACCCAGGAGCACACCACACACAACAGGTGCTCAGTAAGTTTGTACCGAGGATAGGTGGCTGCTTAGATACTGGGAGGTTAAGTGAACACCTCCCATTCCTCCCTTCCAAATGATCGGCAACGTCCTGTCATTTCTCCTTCCTGTGAAGTAGCTCACATTTCACTGATAAACACAAGCTACATCATTCTCAGACTCTGACAAGCAGCTTCCTGCCCTCCCCTGCTTCTTTGACTGGAGGCCACGCAAAGCCACTGAGTCCTCAGACTCTGATCCCAACCTCCTCCTTCCAAAAGTGTAAATGATCCCCAGCTGCCTCTCAAAGTGAGCTGCCATTCCAAACAGTTCTTGGGGGAATGAGGAGTTAACATTTAATAGGTACAGAGTTTCTGTTTGGGAGGATGAGAAAATTCTAGAAATAGTGGCTATGGTTGCACAACATTGGTAAATGCACCTAAGGCCAGTGAATTGTACCCTAAGAAGGATTAAAACAACCCTAATTAAATAATTAAATAATTAAATAATTAATTACAACCCTAATTAAATAATTACAACCCTAATTTTAGGGGCACCTGGGTGGCTCAGTCAGTTCAGTGCCCAACTTTGGTTCCGCTCATGATCTCATGACTCAGGAGTTTGATCCCCGCATCTGTGCTGACAGCTCAGAGCCTGGAGCCGGCTTCAGATTCTGTGTCTCCCTCTCTCTCTGCCCTTCCCCCACTTGCGCTCTCTCTCTCTCTCTCTCTCAAAAATAAAAAAAAAAATTAAAAAAAAATTTTAAACAGTAAATTTTATGTTATGTATATTTTGCCACAATAAAAAAAGGTTCATCAGATTTCCCACCAATTACCCTCTCCCCACCCAAATGTCTCATTTCTCCCCATTTCCTAGTCCCACCTGTTCTAAACCACTAAGGAAACACACACACACACACACACACACACACACACACACACACACACACACATCTGTACAGCATTCTAGTACTCAAACCTCCAGAACGTCACACATACACTTCCACCTGCCACACTCCTGTCACGTCTCTCCGCCCAGAACCTGCATTCGCTCTCAGCAGTGTGAACCTCCCCTAACCGTCCCTGGCTCACTCACATCTCTCCTCACTCCCCAGCTGGTGAATTTGCTAACTGCTCTCCCTTCTGTGATGTTTAGCGGCTAAGCGCCTGCTTTATACATTTGCATTTTTTCTCCACTTTCCAAAGTTGTTTTTAAAACCCTGCAACTAACGGCCATGGAGCTTCAATTCCTTTCACGGGCTTCCCACGGAGCCGGGTACATTATCAGACACATGATGTGTGCTCGGACGTCTGTAACTAATAAATTGCTCTGAACGCCAAGGCTGATGGCAGTCTCTCTAGAAACTCGGCAAATGAATCGATATGTCTGGAGCAGCAGCCTTGTTTAAAAGAAAGAAAAACACCATGACCATAAAAAAGAAGTTCTTACCTGCTCTCAAACAAGCAACACTCTCGCCACAGGACAATTTTATTTAATTTCTTCAAAGGCCTGTTTTAAAATCAAACACATATGCCCACAACACAAGTATAGAAAATGTGCACACAACCATATGCTGCCTGACTAACCCCACAATGTGCACATGTCGAAACTGCCAGCTGACGGTCATAAAGGGTCATCTTAAATTCATTAGTTAAAAGGCCACGTTGATTCTGAATAAAATACAACTATAGAAACACAATAAAGCAATCGCGGGAAACTTGTGAGCCCTCAAAATGAGTCAGTATCAGTTCAAGAAAAGCTGAGAACGGGAGAGCTCTTTCTGCAACTGTAATTAACCAAAGAGTCGCCGAGGAAATCTTGCTCAATCCCAGATGTCAATTCAGCAGATGATTGCCTCTGCAGTGAACATCCTGGTACAGGAAGGGGAAAGGGTGTGGTGTGAAAATGCTCCTACCTGCTCTTGGGCCAACAAGGCCGTCTTCTTCATGACCTTCATGGCATAGACGTCGCCAGTTGCTCGCTCTCTTACCACCTGCACTTCAGCAAAGTGACCACAGCCCACGAGACTTCGGACTTCAAAGTCTTTTGCTGAAGGCTGGAGCTCCTGTAACTCAGCGATGGTGTCGGAATCTGCAAGAGATGTAAGAGTTACTCCCAGGTGAGTGAAGCACTTTCCAATACACGCATCTTTATGAAAGCACAAAAAAAAAAAAAGAAAGAAAGAAAGGAAAAAAAGCGTTCCTATGTGTTCCCTCGCTGTCAAAAGACATTTTAGTCACTTTCCCATCCGTCATGAATAATTATAAAATCAGCACAAAAGTGTTTTTATATGTTAAGTTTAAAATTAAGGGCTCCAGAAATTCCAAAGCAGTTTCCATGGTAGCTACGATTTGAATCCTGTAGACTCAGAAAATAGGAGGAGAACACAAATCAGGCTTTTCTTCTTCCTCTCTGAAGGCCACAGGGCAGCGTTTGGTCAAACACGCTTATCAGCATTTAGACTGGTTCATAATGTGACGTAAGCAACACGATTCCCAACTCAGTCGACTTTAGAGCTGACCTCCCGCTTATCCCATTCTAGTGCTACTGCGCAGTGTTATCCCACAAACCCATCTCTTTCGGATTGTCAGTAATACCTCCTTTCCCTTAATATGGAGCAGTGCTACCAAAAAGAAAAAGAAAATGGAGCCCTGGACATTTGCTCTGCAGCACTGACAGGTCACACACCTGGAAGGGTTTGCAACTATCTGTTTCTTTGCCTATGGTCGTACTCCTTTTTCAAGTGCAATCTCTCAGTGAGTATCTTAGTCTGCTCAGGCTGCTGTAACAAAATACCATAGATGAGGTGGCTTAAACAACAGGCATTTATCTCTTACGGTTCTGGAGGCTGGGAAGTCCAAGATCAAAGTGCTGGCAGACCGAGTTCCTAGTGGGAACCCACTTCCTGGCTTACAGACAGCCATCTTCTCACTATATCCTCACAAGATGGAGAGAGACAGAACCCTCGTCTCTCTTTTTCTTCTTCTAAGGACAACAATTCCATCACAGAGGCCCCACCTTCATGACTTCATCATCATATGAATTTGCAGGGGGACACAAACATTCAGTCCATAACAGGTGGAGATCCTGAATGTATGAAGTATGGATTAAATGGATGGCAGATTTGGAATCTACAGTGTATTTACTGACACTCTAAGAACAGTAAGCTGGGACATCACTGGATATGCAATGACTCTCTAAGGATCTGAAAGAGGGAAGTGGAACAGCTGTAGCTGACTAAAAAATTCAATCCTGCACATTACAGAGAAGCTGCATCAAATATAGGGGTTATGCTCCAAAGGAAGACAAGAGGAACACGGAATCAAAATTATTCTGGAGAATCCCTCAGAAAGGTGCCATGATGAGACCAAGAGCCTCTTGATATCCCAGACAGACACTGAAGTCCTCCAGGCATTAGAGCAGGTTGCCCTTTCCATGGTTGGGCACCAAATAAACTTGGGAGCTACATTCTAGAGCTATGCTCGGCAAGTTATTCACACAATAGGAGGAAATTAATCCAACAAGGGGAAAAGTCATTTCATTACCTATAGTCATTGAGCAGAATATTGATAAATTAGCCAATACAATTTTAATTGGTATCCACCTCCTTTCTTTGTTGTGTGGGTGGAGTCACATTCACTTGGATCAAAGGTACACATGATGAACTCCACTGCACTGAGTGCCTTCCCACCTGTCTCTTCAGCCAGTCATCCTGAAAGCATTTCCCTTTGGTCCCTGGAGGAATCAGGCAAGCGTGGTCGGCACATCCGAATAAATTCATCATAACCATTGCGAAAAATAAATCTGGAGCACCTTTGTGGAGAATTCATGCAGAAGCAAGACTGAACGCTGCACAATATCTTCCTTCTGCCCTGCCATCCCTGTGCCAAGCCCTGTCTCTCTTCCCTGCCATTTTTCCAAGTTTCTTTCAGATCAAGTATTTGAGTTTTGAATTACAATTCGCCAAATACGCTGGCTTGCAACTTCCTGGGTTGAACCTGATTTTATTACTGCTTGCGCATGAAGCCAGCCTCTCCCAATTCTCTGTTAGGCCTTGGGTCCCTAAGTTGCTTACTGCATTTGTCCAACTCAACTCTGGATCCATCGCTGTAACCACCAGGCATTTCAGTCACACAAGTAAATAAACCGCTATAGATAGAACCACAAGGATACTCAGAATTCTGAGAAACCTTACCAAATTTTAGGTCTTTTTCCAAAGGCTTTGAATTATTAAGGTGAATGATTGAGATACTAAACTCAAGTCTATGACTATTAAAAAAAAAAAAAAAAAGACGATTCACAATTTCCCTCCATGCCAGCAGCTTCTGAGATTCCAAAACCACATCACACTTCAGCCCTGCACACTGTTAGTTACAGCATTTAAGTACCGAATGTTGAGGTGGAAATGAAGACCCAAAGCATGGTAATGAAAAGGCAGTCAAAGCGTGACCTTGTCAGATAAACATTTGGACCCAGGGGCAAAAGCCAATACAGCACAGTGTATCGCTTCCTTTTCTGAAACTCAGTCATTCAACATTTCAATTTCTAGGAATTTGTCCTTCACAGAAACGTTAGCAGATGTGCTCGAAATAGACAGGAAGATATTCATCATGAGCACTGCCTGTAACAGAAAAATAATCAGAAATGACCTAAAGGTCCATCAGCAGGGAAGTGGAATCGACCTAAAAGTCCCACCCACATAAAACCATATTAGGCACATGAGGTAGCTCAATCTCCACTAGAATATATTACATATTCTTTAAGGGCAGGAATTTTTGTCAGTGCTGATCACTACTGTGAACACAGTACCTAAAACGGAACCTGGCACACAGCAAGTGCTCCATAAATATTTGTTGAGTAAATATAATGCTAAGTGAGCAAAGCTAGTAGCAAAATATTACATACCTATGATCCACTTTGTGTAAAATTAAACAAAAGTAATGTTAGAACATACACGCAAAGGGTTGATAACTGCTTGTTGACTGGTACGCATGAGCTCATTACATTATTCTCTTTACCTTAAGACCCACTTCAAAATGTCCATAATAAATATTTTATAAGGACAAAAAAAATTGCAACACTATGCACCAAACTGTTAACAGCAGTTATATTAGATAAGATTTTGAGGGATATTCTCTCATTTTGACCTTTTATTTATTTTTATTTTTAATTTATTAGACAGAGAAAAAGGAAGAGAGTGCAAGAGTAGGGGAGAGGGGCGGGGTGGGGGGGAGAGGGAGAGGGAGAAGGAGAGAGAGGGAGAGGGAGAGGGAGAGGGAGAGGGAGAGGGAGAGGGAGAGGGAGAGGGAGAGGGAGAGGGAGAGGGAGAGGGAGAGAGAGAGAAAGAGAATCCCAAGCAGGTTCCAAGCTCAGCCCAATGTAGGGCTCGATCCCACGACCCTGGATGGTGACCTGAGCCAAAATCAAGAGCTCATATAATTAAATAAACATGGGGTGCTTTGATGGCTCAGCCAGTTAGAGCTGTTTATTTATTTTTTTTTATCATTTGGACCTTTTATATATTTAACTTTGTATTATGTTTAGAATTGGAAAAAAATTTCTTATAGTTATAACTCACCCATACATACTACAGTTGTTAACATACAGAAGCTTTTGCCTACAGTAAATGTAGCTGAAAGAGTATAGGATTAAAGCTACCATCAAACCACCAAGAATAGTCCAATGTCAACAATTATCAACACTTTGTTATTCATGTTTTATTTTTTTAAGTTTATACACACGCACACACA
The DNA here is from genome assembly GCF_018350175.1 of Felis catus. Classification (NCBI taxonomy): domain Eukaryota; kingdom Metazoa; phylum Chordata; class Mammalia; order Carnivora; family Felidae; genus Felis; species Felis catus. Next base: position 16,153,979 of record NC_058379.1, read on the forward strand.
AGCGGGGGAGGGGCAGAGAGAGAGAGAGTGAGAGAGAGAGAGAATCCCAAGCAGGCTCCACACTGCCAGGGCAGAGCCTGACACAGGACTCAAGCCCACGAACCGTGAGATCATGACCTGAGCCGAAGTGAGACACCCAACCGAGCCACCCAGGAACCCCCTATTCATGTTTTAATATCAGTTTATTTTTTACACAAATTCTACAATACAATACTTACAATTTTGCCCCTTAACTTTGTTCACTCGGCAATACAATCATTCGACCAATATTCACTGAACATCTATCATGTGCCAGACACTGTTTTAGGCACTGGGAATAGAACAGTAATTAAGAAACAAAAATCTCTTGGGGCGCCTGGGTGGCGCAGTCGGTTAAGCGTCCGACTTCAGCCAGGTCACGATCTCGCGGTCCGTGAGTTCGAGCCCCGCATCGGGCTCTGTGCTGACGGCTCGGAGCCTGGAGCCTGTTTCCGATTCTGTGTCTCCCTCTCTCTCTGCCCCTCCCCCGTTCATGCTCTGTCTCTCTCTGTCCCAAAAATAAATAAACGTTGAAAAAAAAAAATTTAAAGAAACAAAAATCTCTTCCCTGGGTTCCCAGATGTGGGTTCCCTGTCCTACTTTGGCTCCCGCTAGGGATACCACTTCAGGGCCATACCCGCTGTCTCATTTCCTCCAACGGTCTCCATGCAGTAGCATGGAGTAGCAACAGTCTCTTATGCAGTAGCAACTTTTGGGCCCTTCTACCCATGTAAGAACACTTAGATTCCAAAACAGAAACTTAAAAAGAGGTTGGGGGGGGGGGGGGAGGGGCAGGGGAACCAGACATACTAATGTAATCACCCTTTTCCAATCACAGCCTCTCAGCCGTACTCTCCAGGAAGCCTCTTCAAAAATATGAAACAGTTCCTTGCAAGAGAATTCTATTAGAAAAATCTACATTTCGCTAAGCCTAAGCCCCCTGATTACTGAATGAGTCTAGAAGATCCACTACTTTAAAGTAACCAGAGGGCAGACTCAAGACTAATGAAGGAGCCGGTAGATGGCTTGATAAATTAGTCTGTCTCATAATTTCCCTTCCCCTCCCACTCCCTATTTGAGGATTTAAATATTCAAGAAAATAAGGTGGGAGTTTATTCAAATAAATATGGAATAATGAATAGTACCCAAGTACATTTCAAAGTTAAAGACCTACAATATATTAAATATACATGGAGGCTGCTGGCTACCATTACTGGGTAACATTTATTATCTCCTGTGTGCCAGGCAACGTAAGCCTAATCTGTGCACTAACTCATTCAAGCCCCACACAGCCTTATTGGATATGCATTTTCCCCATTTTGCAGATAAGGAAACAGAAAAGACAAGTAGACATATACTAATTTTATCTACTCAAAACTCTCAGCTCCTTTGGGCACTTCCACATCCCCTATTCCATGAGACCCTGGTAACTGCAGTGCCCTGAACCCCTAGGCACCCAGATGAGGCCCATAACACTTGACATCCTGGCCCGGCCCCTGGTCACAGGGTAGACAGATGACCCAGAACAGAACCAGTTAAAATCTTTCCTGGGGATCCTATTAATATAGAGAGTGGAAAATAAATATTGCATAAGGTGTGGTAACCATCTCCAAAGATGGTGCCAACGAATCATACACACACCTCCTAGAACTCACGCCCTTATGCCTAGACTCCCTGGCACATGGAATCTGGGCAGCCCCACGACTCACTTCAAACAAGACAATGCAGCGAAAGAGATCTTATGTCCCTTCCACACCTAAGCCCTAAGAAGTCCCGGCAGTTTCCACCTTGGTGCTTTTGAAAGCCCTGAGCTACCATGTAAGAAGTCGACATCTCTACTAGAGAGACCATGTAGATCAGAGGTCAGCAAGCTTTTCTTTAAGGGCCAGAGAATAAATATTGAAGGCTCTGTAAGCCATATGGTCTCAGTCACCACTATTCAAAGGCCTTGTAGTGTGACAGCAGCCACAGGCAGTACGTGAACAAATGGGCCTGGCCAACACCTTCCAATAAAACTTGCTTTACAAAACAGGGATCCCAGGCTGTAGTTGGCTAACCCTTGATGGAGAGACCACACAGGGAAGCCACTTGGAGAGCAAGAGGCCTGGAGACTTCACAGAGACAGGGAAAGGCCCCGTCATCCCAGAGTCCCAGCCGAGTCCAGCCTTCTAGGCAACATACCAGACACTGTGCAGGCCATCTTGGACTTTCTAGACGAGGAGAGTCCTGGGTGCCTGCAATCTTAGCCCAAGTCACATGGAGTGGAAACATCCTCAACCCACAGATTCATGAGGGGTAATACAACGATTATAGTTTCAGACCACTATAGTTCAAGGTGCATGGTTACACAGCAAAGTTGCATAAGGGAGGGTTTCTCAAACTCGGCACTACTGAAATTTTGGGCCAGATAATTCTATGCTATTCTGTCATTGCAGGAAGGTCAGCATTATCTCTGGCTTCACCCACTAGATGCCAGGAGCACCCTTCCCTGCAAGTTGTGACAACCGAAAATGTCTCCCAAACATTGCCAAGTGTCTGAGGTGGGGGGGTAGGGGGTGCAAAACCACCACTGGCCAAAAAACACTGATGTAAAGTAATAAAATACAAAACTGGGACACCAGCAGCCCACTCGCCCACATTGAGGAAGACACGAACAGGGTGTGGCCAAGGCCGATTTATGACTTTCATAGGCCCTAGGTACATCTGCCTTCATCAGCCTCTTCCTCCATTTAAAAAAAAAAAAAAAAAAAAAAAATTATGGGGCGCCTGAGTGGCTCAGTTGGTTAAGCCTCCAACTTCGGCTCAGGTCATGATCTCACTGTTTGTGGGTTCGAGCCCCGCATCAGGCTCTGTGCTGACAGCTTGGAGCCTGGAGCCTGCTTCGGATTCTGTGTCTCCCTCTCTCTCTCTGCCCCTCCCTTGCTCACGCTCACTCACTCTCTCTCTCTCTCAAAAATAAATAAACATTAAAAAAAGTCAAAAATTATATTTTATGATACCACTGACAAAAGGATAAATATAACCCAAAATCACTATAATTATTTTGTTCATAGTTTTCTTGTTTCAAACTAAATTTAAATTAAGTTAATGAAAATAAGTGCAATTTATTAAAATTAAATACTGTGCCTGCTATGCCTGCAGGATTATCAGCCCTGAGTGGGGATAAGGATGGAGCCAGTGGGGTGCCTGGGTGGCTCCGTCGGTTAAGCGTCCGACTTCAGCTCGGGTCATGATCTCGCAGTTTGTGAGTTCGAGCCCCACATCGGGCTCTGTGCTGAAAGGTCGGAGTCTGGAGCCTGCTTCGGATTCTGTGTCTCCCTCTCTCTGACCCTCCCCCATCCATGCTCTGTCTCTGTCTCAAAAATAAATAAAAATTAAAAAAAAAAAAAAAAAAAAGGATGGAGCCAGAGGACTAACTCACGTACCTGGATCCAGCCATGCCTAAAGTTTGACCCATCCCTGGATGGGCTTCATGAGCTCAGTTTCGTGAGCCATAAATTCACTTTTTTGGCCTAAGCTAGTTTGAGTTGAGTTTCTGTCACTTGCAACCAGGAGACCTGACTTACCTGTTCTCCCAAATGCAACAGGTGGAAACTGACCTTAAAACTGAGTCTGCCTTCCTCAGAGCAGAGTTCCTACTCACTACCACCAACCACTAACTCATTCTGCCTCGGGCATTTTTGCAGTTTTCTCTCCCAGAACACTTTTCCAGAAAAACCTCTCCAAACTTACATTTGCGGACAAAGTTGCTCACGTGCTTAATCTTCATCAGAGCAGGCTGACTGCATTCTTCAAAGAGAACGAAGAGGGCATCTAATATCCCTTCTCGGGAAAGAGGAGACATCTGCTGTTGAGTCAGAAAGGGTGGTTTCCCCTAAAAACAGCAAACAGCAGATGGAGACACTGTCAATAATGAAAAGCTTTGATCAATAACATCCACACAGAGTAAATTACAAGCCACCAACTCTAACTGCTCACGACACACGCTAACAGCACAATTCTGTGGCTTCATTCTTTAAAGCGACATCAATGGAGAGTCATTAAGTTATCACTTGTACAATTCCATTATTGTGGGCTTCTTTCACCAGTGCCTGGGAAGAAAACCTTCACGAGCGTGCCATTAGTAAGAAAAGGCCCTTCCTTCTTAACAGTCTGAGGCTCACGGGAACATTTACTCCGGACCCTGCTGGTTCTGACGTGTTTCCATGTCTCTACAATAGGACACAATGATTGCTACATCTTTCAAGTGCGCCCAGAGGTTTGCTAATATAACTGCAGCTTCTTTAATTTACTTGAACAATCTAAAGTAGTGTGAACGAAGTGCCCACACTGAAGCTGAATTTATTCATGACCTAGACCAACAGTTCCAAACTGGCAGACTGTATCTAGCCCACAGATATGTTTTGTTTGGCCTGCGGCATTTATTTATATATTTTTTTAAGTTTATTTCATTTTTGAGAGAGACAGAGTGTGAGCAGGGGAGGGGCAGAAAGAGAGGGAGACACAGAATCCAAAGCAGGCTCCAGGCTCTGACCTGTCAGCACAGAGTCAGACTCAGAGCTCGAACTCACGAACCTCAAGATCATGACCTGAGCCAACAGTCATGATCAGACGCTTAACCAACTGAGCCACCCAGGGACCCCAGGCCTGCAGCACTTAAATTTGAATTTTCTGCCACTATTGAAAAATCAGGAAATTCCATTCAAAAGAAAGGGTGGGATTTGAGGGTTCTCCTAAAATACTGGAGGACTGGGCAACATCATCCCACATTCCCGTCTAGTGATGCTGAGCTGTGGTTGAGTGATGCTGCCCCTCCGTAGTGAATGTGTTCAGCAGTTCACTGCAGACCTCACTGCCAGTCTTCCATCTGGCCCATGTGACTCACTTATACTCACTTCCTGGCCTCTAGGGACATGAGTTTGCAACCTCTGGTCTAGAGCAAAGATTTCCATGGGCCAAGCTATGGATTGTGTGGGGTCTCTCTGCCAAGATGGCCACCAACAGGCCCTCTAACTCTGTAGGTGCTGCCGCCACTCCCATCAAGAGCCAGAGTCTATTTCTCCTCCCCTTGAATCTGTACTTTCTCTGTGACTTGCTTTAAGCAACAGAAGGTGACACAAGTGACACTGTGCCAGTTCTGGGCAGAGTTCTAAAGGAGGCTAGCACCGTCTGCTTTTCTCTTTGGGGAAGCCAGTCACCATGTAAAAAAGCTTAGACCAGACGGGGGTCAGCAAACTATGGCCCATAGGCCAATCTGGCCCACTGCCTGTTTTTATAAATAAAGTTTTATTGGAACACAGCCACACCCATTCATTTACATACTGTGGCTGCTTTTGTGCTACAGTGGCAGAGTTGAATAGTTGGAGCCACTCCCAAAGCCTAGAATATTTATTATTTACAGAAGAAAGTTACCAGCCCTGGGTTAGACTACTGAATAATGAAGGACTTCATAGAGAAGTCAGCTAGAGGAAAAGTCAGATGCCCCAGTCAGCAGTCAGCACCCAGATGTTCCAGTCCCAGCCAAGCTCCCAACATAATATGGCCCCTTGAGTGACCCCAGCTGACATCACAGGGTAGAACAGAACTGCCTCGTTGAATCCAAATAACCCACAGAATCAGAAGAAAAATAAATCATTGCTGCTTTAAACTTTGTGGGGGCGCCTGGGTGGCGCAGTCGGTTAAGCGTCCGACTTCAGCCAGGTCACGATCTCGCGGTCCGGGAGTTCGAGCCCCGCGTCAGGCTCTGGGCTGATGGCTCAGAGCCTGGAGCCTGTTTCCGATTCTGTTGTCTCCCTCTCTCTCTGCCCCTCCCCCGTTCATGCTCTGTCTCTCTCTGTCTCAAAAATAAATAAACGTTGAAAAAAAAAAACAAAAAAAAAAAAACCTTTGTGAATGGTTTCTTACACAGCACTGGATAATAGAAACAGACTGGTTACATTGAATCACCCGAAGAACTTAGCCAAAAAACAACAAAAAAATTCTCTGGTGCTATCCCCGACCTACTGAGTGAGAATTTTCCAGGTTGTGGCTTAGAATCTGTTTTTTTGTTTTTTTATGTTTACTTATTTTTGAGAGAGGGAGAGACCAAGAACAAGCAGGGAAGGGGCAGAGAGAGAGGGGGACACAGAATCCGAAGCTGGTTCCAGGCTCTGAGCTGTCAGCACAGAGCTCAAAGCGGGACTCGAACTCACAAACTGTGAGATCATGCCCTGAGCCGAAGTCGGACGCTTAACCCACTGAACCACTCAGGTGCCCCTAAAATCTGTTTTATTAGCAAGCTCATCAAGAAATTCAAACCTCAGCCAGGTATGTGAAGCACTGGGTCACAAGCCACCATACCTGTCACTTTATAGTTCTGCCACAAACTCCAAAAATTAATAAGCCTTTGTTCCTTTGTTCTTTAGTAGTTTGGACTAACTACAGCAGCAGTTCCCAAATACAGTACTGATTCTTTTTTTTTTTTTTTAATTTTTTTTCAACGTTTATTTATTTTTGGGACAGAGAGAGACAGAGCATGAACGGGGGAGGGGCAGAGAGAGAGGGAGACACAGAATCGGAAACAGGCTCCAGGCTCTGAGCCATCAGCCCAGAGCCTGACGCGGGGCTCGAACTCACGGACCGCGAGATCGTGACCTGGCTGAAGTCGGACGCTTAACCGACTGCGCCACCCAGGTGCCCCAATACAGTACTGATTCTTAACAAAGTTCTCAAGTTGGCCAAAAATGAGAAAAAATGAACACCTCATAATGATTTGTCTACAAAGCTAAATATATTCAAATTTTAAAGTGGTCTTTTTTTTCTGAAGTAACATCCTTCCTTTGTTGCGTTTCTTAAAAAAAATTTTTGGGGGGGCATGGGTAGCTCAGTCAGTTGGGTGTCCGACTTCAGCTCAGGTCATGATCTTGCAGCTTGTGAGTTCGAGCCCCACGTCGGGCTCTGTGCTGACAGCTCAGAACCTGAAGCCTCTTCAGATTCTGTGTCTTTCTCTCTCTCTCTACCCCTCCCCTGCTCACACTCAGTCTGTCTCTCAAAAATAAATAAACATTAAAAAAAAAAATTTTTTTTAATGTTTATTTTTTTTTTAATTTTTTTTAATGTTTATTTATTTTTGAGACAGGGAGAGACAGAGCATGAACAGGGGAGGGTCAGAGAGAGGGAGACACAGAATCCGAAGCAGGCTCCAGGCTCTCAGCTGTCAGCACAGAGCCCGACGCGGGGCTCGAACTCACGGACCGCGAGATCATGACCTGAGCCGAAGTCGGCCGCTTAACCGACTGGGCCACCCAGGCGCCCCTTAATGTTTATTTTTGAGAGGGAGAGAGACAGAGCATGAGTGGGGTAGGGGCAGAGAGAGAGGGAGGCACAGAATCCTAACTAGGCTCCAGGATCTGAGCTGTCAGCACAGAGCCCGATGTGAGGCTTGAACTCATGAACTGGAAGTTCATGACCTGAGCCACCCAGTCACCCCTGTTGGTATTTCTTAAAATGTCCCTTATTTATAAAAAAAAGAAAAAGTCCCTTATTTTTGAAATGAAAGGACTGGAGATAATAGGCCTTTCTCTGTACATCCTTTACTTGGCAAAATAAAAAGCTGGCAAACCTAGATTAGCCCAGCAAATTTGTGAAACTTTACTGGCTCAAAAACCTAAAAATCTGCCGCCCGCCAACAGAGAAGTCGTTGGAAAGTTAGGCAGAATGTTAGTAGAAGCTAAGACCCAATCTAGAGTACTTCCCTGGATGGAAAACAAAATCACTACTCTATCTAAACCTTGGTAAAATAGCACTGTACGGGAAAGAACAGTATCCAGTGCCTGTTTAGACAATTGTCAGGTGTATGCTACAGTTGCAAATAATAGCTGTCATGGGGGCAGGGAGGAACTCATCATTAAAAAAAGATGAACTGGGGATCTACCCACAATCCTTGCTTCTATAATGACACTTAAATATAATATACATTTAATAAACTCTGACACACACTGGCAATGTCGCCAGTGGTTACATGTCCGATCTCTGGAGCTTGGCACTGCCATTTACAAGCTGCATGATCCTGGACGAGTCCTTGCCTCTCTTGCTGCCTGTCTCCTCCTATTTAAAATGTAAATCAAAACAGTCCTTACATCTGTTCTGATGCGAGATAATCAGGAGCACGCTGGCCCTGTACCCAGCTCTCTGGAAGCCACACTTGTTACATAATGAGCACACTATAAGCCCTTAGTAAATTTTGTAAGAAGTTGGAAAAGTTTTGGAGTAAAATGTAGAGGGGCTAAAATGTGGCAGTACTCCAGTCAGCTAGGGTCAGAGGCAGACTATTCATTTGTGAAAAATATCTCATGGCTCAAAATGGCAACAGGGAAGATGGCACAGAACAACCTAAGCCTTCAGTCTGTCTCCACTGATCTGTTTGAACATTCCCCAATACCAGTATTTTGGGGGGAAAATGTCATCAAAAAAGTATTAGTATTTATCATCATACAGGTATCCATGCATAAATACCCTCCTAAATATAATTACTGTTAAGTAAACATAAAATTTAAAATATAATTTAAATAAATGTAAATTAAAATAAAATTTAAAAATAGAGTTACTGTTAAGTAAACATTACTGGGGCACCTGGCTGGCTCAGTCAGTAGAGCATGCAACTCCTGATCTCAGAGTTCTGAGCTCAAGTCCCACATGGGGTGTAAAGATTACTTAAAATCTTTTTTTAAAAATGTATCATTACTAGGGCGCCTGGGTGGCTCAGTCACCTGGGTGGCTCAGTTGGTTAAGCGTCCAACTTCAGCTCAGGTCATGATCTCAAGGTTCATGAGTTCGAGCCTCACGTCGAGCTTTGTGCTGATAGCTTGGAACCTGAAGCCTGCTTTGGGTTCTGTGTCTCCCTCCCTCTCTCTCTGCCCCTCCCCTGCTTGTGCTCTCTCTCTCACAATTAAATAAAAACATTAAATTTTTTTTTTATCATTACCATAACTAATATCATTTCTACATTTAACGTTAATAATAGTTACCATTTATAACTATTGGCTTATCAAGAGCTAAGTGCTTTACATAAATTATCATTTAATCCTCATGACAACCCTCTGAATTTGGTGCTCTAACCTCTATTTTCAAGAGTGGCAAATGCAGGCACCTTAGTAATTCAGTTGGTTGAACGTCTGACTCTTGGTTTTCAGCTCAGGTCACGATCTCATCGTTTGTGAGTTTGAGCCCCCACATCTGGCTCCACACTGACAGTGCAGAGCCTGGTTGGGACTCTCTCTCTCCCTTTCTCTTTGCCCGTCACCCATTCATGCACTCTCTCTCTCTCAAAATAAATAAAATAAATCTTAAAAAAAAAAAAAAAGAGTGGCAAATGGGTTCAGAGAAGGCAAATGAGTCACTCAAGGTAACACAGCTAACTAATGTGGGGCCAGGATTCAAACCTAAATCTTCACTACTATCCATATTGTCCCCCTGACTTGTGAATATATAAGTCAAACAAGGATTTCTACACCAACAATGTTTCATCTACATCAAAAACAAAAGAATTAGAAATCCACTTGGAAATTATTTCCTGATAGTAAGCTTTAATACTTCTGGGGTGATAGAAATGTTTTATATCTTTTTTTTCTTTCTTTTTTTTTTTTTTTTTTTTTTAAGTAGGCTTCATACCCAGCACAGAGCCCAACATGGGGCTTGAAGTCAGGACCCTGAGTTCAAGAGTCAAATGCCCAACCGACTGAGCCACCCATGCAACCCAGAAATGCTCTATATCTTGAGTGGACTATGGTTTTCACAGGTGTGGGTATTTATCAAGCTTTGTTTTGTTTGTTTTAAATAAACCTCTCTTGAATAAAAATAGGATTACACCTATAGCAATTATGGTCAAATATTTTCTTGATAAATTTTGTTTTTCTTTCTTTAATAAAAGGACAACACTTAGTATAGATGTGTAAAGTGTGAGAAATGATTTTTTAAAAAAAGAGAGAGATCTCCTTTCAAGGACAAGTTCAGCTATCTACTCCTCTGTCTGTACAATGGCTCCTTTTTCCAAAACTATCAGCAATATAAAACATCCAGTGAGATTTCTCCTAGAAGATTAGCCCCAGTCCTATAAGGATAAGAGCAACAAGGAGGGGCCAAGGGAACACACGCAGGTGAAGGAGTTGGCAGCCTGTTACCTGGAAGAAATGATTCAACCTGGAGGCCCGGCTGGCAATGGGTTCAGCAGCACCAGCGTCCAGCAGATTCCTTGCTCCATATTTGAACTTCAACATCTCTTCAAAGGTGAAGAGATACAGGAGCCGAGCAAGTGTGTGCTACCAATTTGAGGAGGAAGAGCCTGAAAAATCCTGATCTTCTTCAAGATGTTGGGCACAGGGAGGTAAAAACAGTCACCACACAGGTCTTAGGAAGTTCAGTCTGGCAAATCTGACATTAAAGAGCAGATTTTTAGTCACTGTAACAGGAGGTAATACACTTATCTGACATAATCTCTTACTTATAAATAAATTTATTATCTACTCCACCTATAGTGTGGAGCTCCACAAGGGCTTACACAGAGCCAGGACACATAGCAGGTTCTAATAAATACTTACAGAATCAATGACTTAAATAAGTAAATGACATAGTATGTTGGAAAGTAATACGTGCCACAGGGGTTAAAAAAGGAGAGAGGGAGAGAGCAAGGTAAGGGCAATTGGTGCGTGTGAGCCATTTTTAACAGTGTAGTCAGAGTAGACTTCACTGAGAAGGTAACATCTGAAGCAAAACCTGAAGTGGGTAAGCAGTTAAGTCTTGCTGACGGGCGGGAGAGGGAAGAAAAGTGTGCCGGGCAAAGGGAACAGCCAGAACTAAGCCTCTGAGGCAGGACCTGGCCTTCGCTAACAACAGCAGGGAGACGAGAGTGACTGGAGTGGCTGGAGCAGAGGGAAAGGCACTGGAAGTAGGAGGTGACGGATGGTACCAAAAGTGAAGACACAAAATTGTCACGATCGCACGGATAATAAGGAGCTGCCGCGCTCCACTAGCCGGAATAATGCAGTTAATGCGGACAGGTAAATGAGGCAGGGCGGATCACACACGGGACCCCACCCTGTTTAAGAAGGATCTCACAATTCCTCCCGCCCCACGGCACCACCTGCAGACCTTTCAGCTCCCTTGGAGGGGGACCCGCGCACCTCCAGCCTGGGAAGACCCTCAGGCCCCCGGTAGCCTTGGAGGCGGCAACACCGCCCTCCCCGCAGCGGGGGGGAAAGCCGGGACTGGTGTGGGTGGAGGCGGCCTATCCCCGGGTTTGCAGAGTGGGGTGGGGGAGATATGGGCGTGCGGGGTTCACACTCACGCTCCGCGGACCCAGCCAGTGCGCGTTCCGCTCCGCCCGAGGTCTCCCGCCTCTGCATTTGAACCCCGAACAGCGTGGGCGGGGTTCAGCCGTGTCCGGACCAATCAGAGTGCCCGCTTCTAGGAGGAACAGCTGCGTGTCAACAAAGTTCCGCCTAAGTCCTAAAAGGGATAGAGGAAGTGGAAGGGAGAACCAATCAGATTGTTACTTCCTTTGACTCGTGACCAATGGAAAACGCACAAGGGCAAACGCGGCCGGGCAGGTCCTGGAAGTTTGAAATTGACGGTTAAGCAGGGTGCTGCATTTATGGAATCGTTTGTTTGTGTCTAGGATCCCTGAGGAGGTCGCCAGGGCTCTGTCCTCTGTCTCCTTGCGAGGAGGAAGACAGCCAGGCCGCCTTGGTTTTCTTGTTCCTTAAATCTGGCCAAAGTAGGGGGCACCTGGGTGGCTCAGTCGGCTAAGCCTCGGACTTCGGCTCAGGTCGTGATCTCTCGGCTCCTGAGTTCGAGCCCCGCCTTGGGCTCTGGGCTGACAGCCTGGAGCCTGCTTCAGAATCTGTGCCTCCCTGTCTGCTCTTCCCTCGCTTGTTCTGTCTCTCAAAAAATAAACACTTTTAAAAAATTGGCTGAAGTAAGAAGTGTTTGCTACTTGGGGAAATCAATTTGTTCTGTGCTACAGCTAAGGCAGCTTGAACTTCAACGTGCCTCGGTTCCTGCCACTTTGGGCTGATTGTCCGGCAACAAATAGGTAAACACATTGAAATTGTCAGAAAGGACATTTTAAAATCACTTAAACGCAGGAGATTTCAACAGGCACTTCACTAAAGAGGAAATCCATATGGCCAACAAACGTATAAAAAGGTGCTCAATCTCATACATAATCATGAAACAGTGAGATATAATAACACGCACTCCTCCCCCCAAAAAGGGGAGGAAGTTCTAGCAGTGTTTTTCAAAGATGTGGAGCTTCAGTCATTTATACATAGCTGACTATGAATTAGTACAGTGTCTTTGAAAAAGTCTGGTTCTATTTGCTGTTCAAGTTGAAGACAAGCATATCCTACAGCTCATATGCCCAAGAATGGACAAATAATATTGTATCACATAATGCCAAAAACAAAAATAAAAACAAAAACTAGAAGCAATGCAAATGTCCCATTAGCAATACAAAGAATACCGGAGTGTTTTCATACTATAATGAAAAGGAATAAATACAGCTAAACACAATGACATGAGTTTTGACATGATGCTGAATGAAGGAAATGACAACAGAACAAAGGATGATTTCATTAATACAAATTTCAAAAGCAGACCGTTTCCAAAACTGCAAGGGAGAGATGTGCGCACAGGTGGTAAGACCGTAAGAAAGCAAAAGCCAGGATAGTGGCCCCCTGGGGTGAAAATGGAGGCTAGTCAAGGTGTCAGGGTGCTATGATCTATTTCTTAACCTGGATGGTAATAATGTGGATGTTTGTTTTATAATTACTAAATTGGGTGTGCATGTACATGTATGCATGTTCTGTTTATGTATATAAAGGAGGAGATGGTCTTTGCTGTGCTCTTCCAATTCCTACACTAGATAGAACTGAAGATGTCTTTTCACATGCACATGTGTGTGTCCATCAGTACAAAACCGAAGCTACAGGCTTCCTTAATACACTTTTTTTCCCCCACCTGTAACTTGTTCTTCCTCCCTAGGACGATAATGATATTTATCAAACCCCCCTCCCTTACTAAGCACTTGATTTCATTTGATCCTTAGCACAACCCTAAAAGGAAGGAACTATAATCCACATTTTACAGATGGAAAAACTGAAACTGAAAGAAATGCATTAGCTAATCTTGGGTCATTCAACTTTAGATGGTGGAGCAGGATTTGGAACTCCTGGACTATCTGACCCCAAATACTTTCGTCGGCACAAAACCTGCTTGTCAGAAGACATTGGAAATTCTCCTAGCCTCCGCTTTTGTCATGTTGCAAGGGCTGACCCAGTATAGAAAAATGGAAAACAAAAATAAGAAACGCTTCTAATGACACGTTGGGGATGGCAAGGGGAGGGGAGGTGCAAAATGGCTTGTAAGCAGCTGTTACCTTGATAAAAAGAATCACAGAAAGGTCTGAATGTGGATCTAGTCAATGCTTCTGATTTTTCTAGTCCAGCCAAACCTGTTAGTTTCCTGGTATCAGAAATAGAAGCCTTTACCAGAATCTTGGGACTTGTTCATCCTAAATTAGAATGCAGTGTTAGCAGCGCTGTTGTGCACTGCCCTGAATCCTGCCTAGATACCCTAATTTCCTGTTAGAACAATTACTGGCCTTTGCAAACCCTTTGTGAAACAAGACAGGAAATAAACAACAAATAAAATGAGTACAGAAACATACAGCAAAAAAACACACTAGCTTCATCAATTTTCTTTCAAGAGTAGTAGCTGCACAGAAAGTGTATGGGGAGTATAACGAATAAGAAGGGACCGAGAGTGGATGTGCATGTACTAAAAGGATAAGCGGCACCTGGGTGGCTCATCGGTTGGGCATCCGACTCATGAGGTCAACTCAGGTCATGGTCTCACAGTTCGTGGGATCAAGCCCCCTGTCGGGCTCCGCTCTGACAGCATGGAGCCTGCTTTGAATTCTCTCTCTCTCTCTCTCTCTCTCTCTCTCTCTCTCTGCCTCTCCCCCACTTTCTCTCTTTCTCTCTCTCTCTCTCTTTCAAAATAAACTCTTTTTTAACTTTTAAAAAAAGGATAAGACATTGCCAAACAGAACTGTCATTAAAACTAGACAGAGACCTGAGACCATACGTTTGTTCTTGCACAAAATGAAACAATGACCATTCCGTTGCTGAATATGAATCCAACACGACTATTGTGATGAGGATTTTGGAAGAACATAATCACAACTGAGTCACAATGAAGGACCTTATGACATTCCATCATTCATTTATCTGAAAAATATTCATGTTGCCAAGCACTGAGGGTACCGCCATGAAAAAGACATCCTTCTTGTCTGATTTTCAAAGGCTGAGCAGAGTGGGGAAATGGGGCTGTGAGCAAACACTTGTGAAACACTCAGGATAAGTTCCTACAGCAGTGGAAACTACAGAGCACTGTGGCAACCCAGACGGGGGAGGGTAGGTGGTATTGTGACAGCAAATATCCAACACTTGAAAATCGAAGAAATGTGATCGCCCTCAGAGAATCCAACTGGGAGATATAATAACACAAGCACAGAAACTCCAAGGCACCTTAAAGGAAAGACTGCAAGACTTAAACCAGACTTTAGCGGAACCTTAAGAATCGTACATAACCATCCCCCAAAGAACAGAAAAAGTATCTGAGGAACTAACCCCATTTCAGATATAAAGAGATAAAACTATTCTGGTCCTTTGGGCAAGGAAGAGTTCCTCAAGCTATTTTAGCTGCAGGTAACTTCTAAATCATGAAAATAACTACCATTAACCGAGTGCTTTCTAACAGCAAGCCACAGCCAACGTATTACCTGTTTCCCAGAGATGTGTCCCCCCCACTGGTATGAGGGACAGTTTCAACTCACATACAAATGTCACTTATTTTTTAAATTATACACTTTACTAGATTAGGAACAATTACAGCCAGTTCATCAAACCAGGTAGTGCAGGATGTTTAGCAGAATCTTGGCCTCCACCCACTAGATGCCCCACTCACTAGCATGCATTCTCAGGGGTGACAACCAAAAACATCTCCAGACCTTGATAAGGTCCCCTGGTGGGGGGAGTGATTGCCCTGGATTGAGAACCACCTGTTATAACTGGATGATGTGAAATTCTCCAATGAATAAATATACTGTACTTTATTTAAACCAACAGAACTCACAAATCAAAATGTTTTCTAGATTTTAAATATTATGAAAATGTTAACCAATTGTTAGAAATTTCATTCTGACACCATTACTTTCCAAACGTTTTCTCTGAACTTGAATGATTTTTTTAATGTTTATTTATGAGAGAGAGTGAGACAGAGCGTGAGGTGGGGAGGGGCAGAGAGAGAGGGAGACACACAGAATCCAAAGCAGGCTCTCAGGCTCTGAGCTGTCAGCACAGAGCCCAACGCGGGCCAGAACTCATGAACCGTGAGATCATGACCTGAGCTGAAGGTGGACGCTTAACCAAGCCACCCTGGCACCCCTGAATGATTTTTTCTTTAACACAAACTAGGCTCCATGCCCAACATGGGGCTTGAACTCACAACCTTGAGATTAAGAGCCACATACTCTACTGACTGAGCCAGTCAGGTGCCCATGGATGATTTTCCATCTATATTTTCCTTCTCTGACCTAAGACAAATCTTCTAACAAGGAAAGGTAAATTTTCAAAGTTCAATTAAATGGCAATTAGACTTCCTGCCATTTGATTCTAGACAATTTCTCTATGACACTTGGGCATGACAGTTAATTGTGTTTCTTCAAAAATGTTATAAACTGTTAAACATACCTCTAATCCCTTAGCACACTGATTTCAGGAGTGTCTTATATTTTCCAGTCCATTTATACTGTAAGAAATTCAGGCACCTGACTCACAACTATTCCCTAAGAACAACTAGGAAATAAAATGTCACCAAATTCCTCTGGAATTCAAGAGAATGGAAAGAAAAGCCACAGACCGGGGAGATAATATTTGCAAAAGACACATCTGACAAAGATCCAAAATATACACAAAAAAAAACCCCACTTAAAACACAACAATAAGAGAACAAACCAATGTAAAAATGGGCCAAAGACCTTAAAGGACACCCCACTAAAAAAGATATATACAAATGTCGGGGTGCCTGGGTGGCTCAGCTGGTGAAGCATCAGACTTCGGCTCAGGTCATGATCTCACAGTTCGTGGGTTCAAGCCCTGCATCAGGCTCTGTGCTGACAGCTCGGAGCCTGGAGTCTGCTTTGGATTCTGTGTCTCTCTCTCTCTCTCTGCCTGTCCCCTGGTCTCTCTCTCTCTCTCTCTCTCTCTCTCTCTCTCTCTCACAAATAAATAAAACATTTAA
Organism: Felis catus; assembly: GCF_018350175.1. Taxonomy (NCBI): domain Eukaryota; kingdom Metazoa; phylum Chordata; class Mammalia; order Carnivora; family Felidae; genus Felis; species Felis catus. Next base: position 16,170,335 of record NC_058379.1, read on the forward strand.
AAAAGATGCACAGATGGCAAAAAAGCAAATGAAAAGATGCTCCACATCCTATGTCACCAGGGAAGTGCAAATTAAAACAACAGAAGCTATCACTGCACACCTGTTAGAATGACCAACATTCAGATCACAGACAACACCAAATGCTGGTGAGGATGTGGACAACAGCAACTCTTCTTTATTCCTGGTGAAAATGCAAATGGGAGATGGTTTGGCAGTCGCTTACAAAACTGAACACCCCTACCATACGATCCATCAATTACACTGCTTGGTATTTACCCAAAGGAGTTGAAAACTGCATACACACACACACACACACACACACACACACACACAAATATGGATGTTTATAGCAGCTTCATTAATAATTCACAAAACCTAGAAGCAACCAAGATGTCCTTCAGTAAGTGAGAGGATAAATTGTGAAACATTCCAGACAATGGAATATTATTCAGTGCTGGAAAGAAATAAGCTATCAAGCCATGAAAAGACATGGAGGAAACTTAAATGCATATCACTAAGTGAAAGAAGCCAATGTGAAAAGGCTACACACTGCATGATTCCAACTATATGACATTCTGGAAAAACTATAGAGACAGTAAGAAATCAGTGGTTGCCAGGCATCGGGAGGGAGGGATGAATAGGTGGGTGGAGCACAGAGGATGTTTACAGGAGCACAGGTGTTCTGTTTCATATCATAATGATGGACACATGTCATTATGCATTTGTCCAAACCCATAGAATGTACAACTCCAAGAATAAACAGTAAGCTGTGAACTTTGGGTGCTGATGATGTGTCCATGCAGGCTCATCAGGTGTAACGCATGTGCCGGTCTGGTGGGGAATGTTGATAGTTGAGGCGGGGGGGAGCTTAGAATGTGGACATCTTTGGGGGGTCCACTGTTGGTCCTACCATAACCAGCAAGGTTGAAGAAGAGTTGATGCAGGCAAGAATAGTGGGAGATAAGGTCAAAGATGCTCCTTTTTAGTTAACTAAAAGCACACTCATTAAAAAGAATGGTCTTTGTGATTTCATTCTTTAAAACTAACTGGGGGTGGTGGGTGGTGCCTGGGTGGCTCAGTCTGTTGGGCACTCGACTCTTGATTTCGACTCATGTCATGATCCCAGGGTTGTGGGATTGAGCCCTGTGTCAGGCTCTACTCCAAGAGTGAAATCTGCTTAAGATTCTCTCTGTCTCTCTAGGGCGCCTGGGTGGCTCCATCGGTTAAGCGGCCGACTTCGGCTCAGGTCATGATCTCATGGTCCGTAAGTTTGAGCCCCGAGTCGGACTCTGTGCTGACAGCTGAGCCTGGAGCCTGTTTCGGATTCTGTGTCTCCCTCTCTCTGACCCTCCCCCATTCATGCTCTGTCTCTCTCTGTCTCAAAAATAAATAAACGTTAAAAAAAGAAATTAAAGGGGCGCCTGGGTGGCACAGTCGGTTAAGCGTCCGACTTCAGCCAGGTCACGATCTCGCGGTCCGTGAGTTCGAGCCCCGCGTCAGGCTCTGGGCTGATGGCTCAGAGCCTGGAGCCTGTTTCCGATTCTGTGTCTCCCTCTCTCTCTGCCCCTCCCCCGTTCATGCTCTGTCTCTCTGTCCCATAAATAAATAAACGTTGAAAAAAAATTTTAAAAAAAAAGGAAATTAAAAAAAAAAGATTCTCTCTCTCTCTCTCTCTCTCTCTCTCTCTCTCTCTCTCTCTGTCTCTCTCTCTCTCTCTCTCTCTGGGGTGCCTGGGTGGCTCAGTCGGTTAAGTGTCTGACTTCAGCTCAGGTCATGATCTCACAGTTCGTGAGTTCAAGCCCCGAGTCGGTCTCTGTGCTGACAGCTCAGAGTCTGGAGCCTGCTTCGGATTCTGTCTCTCTCTCTCTCTCTCTCTCCCTCTCTCTCAAAAATAAATAAACATTTTTAAAAAATCGAAAAAGATTCTCTCTCTCTCTCTAAAATTAAAAAAAAATTTTTTTAACCAACTGGGTCAGCCCTTTCCACAGTAAATTACATTACGTTGTACTTTTCTAGCTCCTTCCACCATCAGACTGCCTTTGTAATGTTCTCTTTCTTTCTCAATGTCTCATAAAGTTAAAACACTTGGATAGATGATAGTATGAATTCTATTTCAGCTTTGTATATGTGGATGTTGAGAGAGGCCGTCCATTCCCAAAAAGCAAACCTAGCTGAGACAACTTTGTGAAGAAAGGAAACACAAAGCACGAAGTGGGTACACAAAAAGTGTATTCTGTTGTTCATTCACATCACTTTGCAGAAGAGCCCAAGATCTCTATTTGGGGGCTTGTGTATATTGGGGAAGACACTGGCCAGCCTTGCATAGCTTTTCTTTTTTTTTTTATTTATTATTTCATTGTAATTAATACACATGACATAAAACTTACCATCTTGATCATTTGTAGGCATACAGTTCAGTGGCACTAAGTACATCCATATTGTTGGGCAACCACACCACCATCCATCTCTAGAACTCTTTTCATCTTGCAAAACTGAAACTCTGCACTCATTAAATACTCATTCCCCGTTCTCCACTCTTCCAATCCCCTGGTAACCTCTATCATTTCTGTCTCCATGAGTTTTCCTATTGTACGTATCCCAAGCTAGTGGAGTCATACAATATTTTTGTGTGTGCGTCTGGTTTATTTCATGTAGCATCGTGTTGCCAAGGCTCATCCATATTGTAGAATGTATCAGAACTCCACTCCTTTTTATGACTAATATTCCATTGCATATATATTTTATCCATTCATCTATTGATGGACCCTTGGGTGGTTTCCACCTTTGGGCTATCATGGAATAGTGCTGCTGTGAACATTAGCATCCAAGCGTCTGTTTGAGTCCCTGCTTTCAAATCTTTGGGCCTATCTACTTAGGAGTTGAGTTGCTGGATCATAGGGTACATTCAACTTTCAACTACATTCAACTTTTGGAAGAACTGCCAAAGCTTCCGAGCTTTTCCACAGCAGCCACACCCTTTTACGTTCCCGCTAGCAAGGCATCAGGGCTCCAATTTCTCCATATCTTCACCAGTGCATGTTATTTTCTGTGCTGGTCTTTTTATATTAGCCATCCTAGGGGTATCAAGTGGGCATCTCATTGTGCCTATTTATTTTTATTTTCCTCGCTTAGTAAAAGAATCTTTTATATGAAATTCAGGCATTCCTCCAGATCGCACTCATTCCGCACTGTCTAATAAACCCCTATACTTCACTTCCAGTAGGCTTTAGGCTCCTGCCTTCAAAATTACTTCAGTCAGTGACTTCTTTATGTTTAAAGTGCGGCTTGTTTTGCATTTGCCTCACCGAAGCAGAGGCGCTATCTAGTGGCCCAATAGAGTAACTGCAGGATTCAGCCCCCTTCGGTACCCATGCCGGTCCGAATACAGAATCCTTGATTATATTTCATTTTCCTGGTGATGCCCATGTGATAGCACCACGAAAGGTGAAATCCAACTCCCATTCAGAAAGGGATGTTTTTTAAAAAGATCAAATAGATGGCCTTTCACCCCAAATGACAATGCCTTCTCCCGGGTCCTCTTAATTGCACCCCTTCCTAAAATAGGAATAATAGAAATGCAGCTGACATTTTATTTTTTTTTTATTTTTTTTTTAAATTTTTAATGTTTATTTATTTTTGAGACAGAGAGAGACAGAGCATGAACAGGGGAGGGGCAGAGGGAGAGGGAGACACAGAATCGGAAGTAGGCTCCAGGCTCTGAGCCATCAGCCCAGAGCCCGATGTGGGGCTCGAACCCACAGACTGTGAGATCATGACCTGAGCCGAAGTCGGACGCTCAGCCGACTGAGCCACCCAGGCGCCCCGCAGCTGACATTTTAAATGCAACTGGTTTGTTGAGTGAGTGTTCCAAAAAAGAAGCAATTTAATTTTCTTCCAGTTTCTTCCTTCATTCTCTGTCAAACCTCCCTTTTACACCCTTCAAAGTCATACCTAGCAAACCCTAGTTTTCAGGTTTCTTCAAGTTTCCTCAGTTCCTTGTAGTGTCATCTAATATTTTACCTGCCCCCTCCCCAGAACAGGTCAGAGTAAGGAGGGTGGTCTGTGGGGGTGGTCTTCCCTTTTATGCTCTTTCCACTCTCCCTTCTTCCTTTAAAACTCCTCTGAATGGACAAAATGAATGAAGCAGATTAGAGACACCAACTTCCAGTTACAAATGAGCCATGGAAATGAAAAGTATGGCATGGAGAATATAATCAATAATATTGTGATACACTTGTCATGGTGGGCATTTAGTAATGTATATAATTGTTCAATCACTATACAGTATACCTAGAACTAATTTAATGTTGCATATCAACTATTCTTTTTGTTTTTATTATTTTTTTTTTAATTTTTTTTCAACATTTATTTATTTTTGGGACAGAGAGAGACAGAGCATGAACGGGGGAGGGGCAGAGAGAGAGGGAGACACAGAATCGGAAACAGGCTCCAGGCTCTGAGCCATCAGCCCAGAGCCTGACGCGGGGGTTGAACTCACGGACCGCGCGATCGTGACCTGGCTGAAGTCGGACGCTTAACCGACTGCGCCACCCAGGCGCCCCTATTCTTTTTGTTTTTAACATTTTTATTTATTTTTGAGAGACAGAGCATGAGCGGAAGAGGAGAAAAGAGAGAGAAGGAGACACAGAATCCGAAGCAGGCTCCAGGCTCTGAGCTGTCAGCACAGAGCCCAACACAAGGCTTGAACCCACAAATTGTGAGATCATGACCTGAGCCGAAGCTGGATGTTCAACCGACTGAGCCACCCAGGCACCCCAACATTCAACTATTCTTCCCCATCAACTATTTTTAAATTTTACTTTTAAATGCTAGAAGAAAAAACTTTTTTAATGTTTATTTATTTTTGAGGGAGAGACAGAGCGTGAGCGGAGGAGGAGCAGAGAGAGAGGGAGACCCGGAATCTGAAGCAGGCTCCAGGCTCCGAGCTGTCAGCACAGAGCCAGATGCAGGGCTCAAACCCACGAACTGCGAGATTATGACCTGAGCTGAAGTTGGAAGTTTAACCGACTGAGCCACCCAGGTGCCGCCAAATGCTAGAAAAAAATTTTAATTAAAAAACAAAACAAAACAGAACAAAACAAAACAACTTCTCTGATGTTTGGAGCTGTGACTAGAAATTTGTCCTACCCAATTTTCTGACATTGGAAATGGACTCCTACTTGGACTTTTCCAACTACCCTCCCTAGGCTCATACCATTAGCTAAGTTCCAAGGTGTCCACTTAATTCATTCATGCCCCAGCCAAGAGCAAGAGCTGAGGCTACTTTGTTTTGCCCCCTTTCTGCCTCTCTGCCTGTACACCCAGCCATTTCTTTCCCATTTTTTTCCCTTTCCTCAGAAGTCACAAGAACAAGAAAAGGAAGTAAGTATCACTCTTAGAAAAGAAGATAGTGTTATCATTAGGTAGGACTGTAAGCTTAAAAAATCCAGAAGACTCAAAGAAAGTATTAAGACCAACAAGAGGTATAAAAGATAGTCCAAAATAAGATGAATGCAAAGAAAAATCAATTGCTTTCCATTATACCAGCAGCAGCCATTGAGCTAATGTGATGGAGAAAAGATTCTATTCCAGTAATAGCAAAATATCAAGTTCCTAGAAATAAACTCAACAGGAAAAGACCAGGGGCCACATAAAGACTATAAAACTTGACTACAGACACAAACAAAAGACTTGAGTAAGAAAATGAAGAGGCTTGGCTTATTCCTAAATAGGAAGCATCAGCCTGGTTAGAATTCTTTTTCTTCCCAAATTAACATAAAAATGAGGAGCAGGATAAATAAATAATGGTCTACCTACACAATGGAATTCTACTCCGCAGTGAGAAGGAATATATTTTTGATAGAGGCAACAACATGGAGAAATCTCAAGATCGTTACACTGAGGGGAAAAAGTTAGACACAAAAGAGTACACACTGTATAGTTGCATTTATATAACATTCTAGAAAGGGGAAAAAATGAAAGCAGCTGGGGTTGGGGGTGGAGAAGAGGATTAATTACATACAAAAGGACATGAGGGACCTTTCAGAGGCTGATGAGAACATTCTATATCTTGATTGCACAGGTGGTTACATAGTGTATACATTTGTCACAACTCATCTAAATGTATCTCTAAAATGGTGTGTTTATTGTATGTAAACTATACCTCAATACAGTTGAAAGGAATGCGACTGCTATGGAAATGCAATTCAAAAACACCCCAACTTTAGGGTTTGGGGGAGAGGTGTGGCAGAGACTTAAGAAACTAAAATAAAATTCTCTGGCAAGGAGAAATGCAAGAGATCAGCCAAGAAAAAAGCATACGCTCAGAGAGCGCATTAAGTTCACAGCCCAAATAGATGACCACCCTGGAAATGAGATGCGTCCGGGGCCTCCCTTCTGGCAAGTACCCTTCATCTCTAAGAAAAGTTCCCCACGGGGTAGGGGCGGGGAGGGGGAGGGAACAGTGTCAGCCTTTCCCCTATCTCTACCCTCTCTCTTTTTTTTTAATGTTTATTTATTTTTGAAAGAGAGACAGAGCATGAACAGGGGAGGGGCAGAGAGAGAGACACACACAGAATCTGAATCAGGCTCCAGGTTCTGAGCTGTCAGCACAGAGACTGATGCGGGGCTCAAACCCACAAACCGTGAGATCATGACCTGAGCCAAAGACAGACTGAGCCACCCAGGCGCCCCTTTCTTTCTCTCTTTTAAGCATGGGGTCCATGAAACCTTTTTTTTTTTTTTTTTTTTTTTTTTTTTTGTCCACAGCTTTGAGTCCCAGCTGCCTCCTCCAGAGTCATTCTATTACAAAGGCAAGCACAAGGTTCGAACTCTTTTAGGATGCTCCTTATATCATAGAGACCTCCAAGAATATATTGTTCCAGGGCATAAAAAGAAGGTCCCCCTGTAAATCACAATAAATTCTAGGGATTTAAAAGTGGAAATGTACAAACATTAGATAGTAGATTCTAGTGCACACTGAGCAGGAAAGAGAATAGGATAAATTGATCTGGTAAACTCCCACGGTTTGCTGTTATTTAGCGTGAAATCCTTGAAAAGGAAGAACAATGGATTGATGCATCAACATACTTCGTGTTCACTGCTGACAAAAGCAAGGCAGTGCCTTAATGTGACCAATTTTTCTGGGCATAAAGATTTTCCACAACCATTAAGACATTTCTCTTTCAATCGGTGTGCTTGGTGGTATATTTTTAGAATTGAAATTTCTCGTTAAGAGGTGATGTGGTTTGAAGATGATCACTCTTCTGGGCTGGTTTCCTCTGTTTGCCATTAGTAGGGTCTAAAGGAGCAGACTTTGAAAATAAAGGCTTTGTGACTTCAGGAGCATAACTCCCAGATCGCTTTCCTTTGCCAAGCTAAAACCTGTTTCAGCACTAACACAAAGGTATTGCATCTGAGATTCTCTACCAGTTTTTCACTCTGCGTCGCTACGATTCTTCAAGGCACAAGGAATCGTTAAGGTTTGAAATTTATTGGAAATACTCATGGCAGCCAACCAATGACAGAACTTGGGCCCTATCACACCATGGTAACTTATGGAGATAGTCTTTTGTTTTCTGAACCACTGGAATGTCTTTCCATTCACTGCTACTCTATAAAATGAGAACAACCCTGTAAGGTGCTGCAAATTAAAAGGAGTACATCACTCAGGCCTGTCTGTATTCATTATTTAATGCTGCGTGGAAATATCGCCACCAACTTAGCAGCATAAACTAACACACATTTATTACCTCACAGCTCCTCTGAGTCCAGGCACAGCTGAGCCAAATCCTCTGCCAAGATGTAGCCAAGGTTTTGGCCAGGGTAGCAGTCCCATATCAGGATTTGACTGGGGACGAATCTGCTTTTTTTTTTTTAATGTTTGTTTATTTTTGAGAGAGAGAGAGAGAGAGAGAGAGTGCGAGCAGGGGAGGGGCAGAGAGAGACAGAGACACAGAACCTGAAGCAGGCTCCAAGCTCTGAGCTGTCAGCGTAGAGCCTGATGCAGAGCTCAAACTCATGAGCCATGAGATCATGACCTGAGCCCAAGTCGGATGCTTAACCGACTGAGCCACCCAGGCACCGGGGAAGAATCTGCTTTTAAGCTCATGTGGCTGCCAGCAGCATTCATTTCCTTGAAAGCTATAGCTGTAGTTTCTTGCTGGTTTACTGTGGAGGTTGCCCTCAGTTTCTTGCCTTGTGGCCCCATCCACAGAGAAGCTCACAAGACGGCAGCTTGCTTCCTCAAGGCTAGAAAGGGTGAGTCTTCCAGCAAGACAGACCTTGCGATCATAAGTAGCTGAACCACAGACATGACAGCCCATCACTTTTGCCATATTGTCTTGGTTAGAAGCAAGTCACAGGTCCCACACACACTGAAGGGGAAGGGATCACACTAGGACTTGAACATCAGGAGGCGAGGATCACGGGAGTCACCTTAGGGTCTGTCTTCCGAGTTGTCTAAACTGAATGCTGACGGCACCTTAGTATAATGGTCCTGACTTGGTTTAAATGAAGATGACTCCATCCCCATGATTGACAGGTGGGTTGTCCTCTGCTGTGAATCCTTTAATTCAAGAATAGCATTTACCACACAATTGAAAGCAATCTTGGAAGATTCTCTTATCTTCTTATCTGCTCCTTCTTTCTCCCTTTCGTAGTTACCTCCCCTCTGAATACTGAGAATCCACACTGCTACTCTACAGGGCACACGTCCCCTGTAGGCTTGGATACCCCTTCTCCCCCGCCCCCCTCCCCCGGTCGACACACACCTCTCTCTCTGTGTTCAGAGAGGTCTCTACCATCACCACTATCACCAGCTCAGTTGCTAGTGCCTCTTCTGGGCAAAGAACAGTGTTAGCCATAAATTGGTGAAGCAAAGAATAATGAGGCATGATCTCAAGATGTTTAGAACCCAGATGGAAACTGCTCTACAGCCTTAACTAAGAGAGGGCAAAAAGACCATAAGCCCAAAGGATATCGTGGACAACTTTTGTCCACCGTGTTTGAATTTTTAAATAATGAGCACACAGGAGATGAGAGTAGACATTTCTGGTGTTTTTATTTTTTACTTATTCTTGAAAGAAACACAGAGACAGAGCACAAGCAGGGGAGGGGCAGAGAGAGAGGGAGACACAGAATCCCAAGCGGCTCCAGGCTCTGAGCTGTCGGAACACAGCCAGATGTGGGGCTCGAACTCACAAACCGTGAGATCATGACCTGAGCCAAAGACAGACGCTTAACCGACTGAGCCACCCCGGCGCCCAGAGGGTAGACATTTCTTATCCTACCTTCTGGAAACAGAATCCCAAGTGTCCGTTGTTTGAGAGCCCCCTCCTTCCTACATCTTCTCAACCAGAAGCTTCCGGTGGGATTAATCCCACCCTCCAGAGACTGACCTATGCCTAGCATCAGCCAATCAGCTTACCCCATACCTTTCCCCTACAGTGATTGGTTCACAATTGATGCAGCAGCCCGACCGAAGGCAATGAAAAGTAAGAAGTTTACTGGGGCCTCTGGAAAAGAAAATCCCTTGACTCTTGAGGAAGTCTCCAGAAGAGGCTCTTCCCCTGCACCAATGCTATCCAGTAGAAATATAATGTGAGCTTCATACGCAAGTGTCAGTTTCCTAGTAGCCACATTTTAGAAAGCGAAAAGAAACAAGTGAAACTAATTTATGTTAATAAATTATAATATGTTAATTTGTGTTAATAAATAAATAATATGTTAATACTATGTTATTCTATTTGACCCAATATACCTAAAACATTATCATTTCAATATGTAACTAGTATAAAATTATTAATAGATATTTATGGTTTCTTTCATACTAAGGTTTTTAAAATCTAAAATGTGTAGGGGCGTCTGGGTGGCTCAGTCGGTTGAGCGTCCGACTTCAGCTCAGGTCATGATCTCACGGTTTGTGAGTTCCAGCCCCGTGTCAGGCCCTGTGCTGACAGCTCAGAGCCTGGAGTCTGCTTCGGATTCTGTGTCTCCCTCTCTCTCTGCCCCTCCCCTGCTCATGCTCTGTCTCTATCTGTCTCAAAAATAAGTGAAAATAAAAAAATAAAATAAAATGTGGGGGGCACCTGGGTGGCTCAGTTGGTTGAGCATCCAACTTCGGCTCAGGTCATGATCTCATGGTTCGTGGGTTCAGCACAGAGCCTGCTTCAGATCCCCTGTCCCCCTTTGTCTCTGCCCCTCCCCCCCTAAAAATAAATAATAAAATTTTTTTAATGTTTTAAATGTGTTTTACATTTTATACTTAGAGCACACCTCAGTTTGGACTAGCCACATTTCTCAACAGCCACATGTGGCTAGTGGCTACTGTACTGCCTGTCCACCCTGGACAGCAGAACACGAAGATGGGAAATTAGATATGTACTAATGTTGATGCTACAAGTCTGTGAGGGAGAGGAAGCTTAGGATGAAACTGACCACGTCTAAGGAAAAACACTGGAAGTAAACTGGGTTCTTGGTGACATCATTTGAGTCACCGAATTAAGCATCACTTGAAATTAGCATAACCTCAGAACATTTCAGTTATGTAAGCCAATAAGTTCCCTTTACTATTTAAATTAATTCAAATCAAAAGTTCTGTCACTTCCAAACAAAAGGACTGATACAGAGGGTAATCGATAAAGTAAAACCATCCAGTACGTGCCCAAACTGAAGAAAGGACAGGAAGCATAAAGTGTTCAGAGAAGGGAGAAAGCGATCGAGCGATAGTAGGGCTTCTCAGTCTTAGCACTTTTGACATTTGGGGCTGGATCATTCTTTAATATGAAGGGCTTCCCGTGCATTGCAGGATGCTAAGCAATATCTCTGGCCTCTACCCACCAGAAGCCAGCAGCACCCTCCACCTCCAGTTGTGACAAACAGAAATGTCTTTAGATATTGCCAAATGTCCCCAGTTGAGAGCCACTAAGCTAGGGAGTGGATTTGTAATAAATCTGGAAGAATGGGTGGGATGTACTTATGTGGGAAAGGCATTTCCAGTGGGCACAATGAGATGAGTATAGGAGCCAGGAAGAGGGAACAGAAGGCTCATGAGGAAATCAATCAAATCATCACTGCTAAGGCCCAGCTGCGGCTGCCAACAACAATCAAAGCATTAAATTTTATCTGAAAAGTCATTTTTTAAAACAATCCTATCATACACCGTTAGTGGAAACCTTAATCAGCCGAAACCTTTTCGGAGGGCAATTTTGGCAACACCTATAAAAGTAGAAAATGTTTTTGACCTTTTGTCCCTGCAATTCTTCCTCCGGGAATTTACGGGGGGGGGGGGGGGGGGGGGAGGGGAGGGGGAGGGGGAAACACCTTTACCTAACAGAAAATAATGGTGATAACTGAAAAAGACAAACCTGCATTCATAAGGACTGGGTTAAATTAATTATGACAGAGCCACACAATTAAATACTATGTATCCATTTTTAACAATGACTTCATGTGCACAAAGGAAAATATCCAAGATTCCTCCTTAGATTTAAAAAAAAAAAGAGTAAGATATAAACAAAATATGTGGCATAATTCCACACAAATAACATGAATATCTGTTAACATATACTTGGGGGAAATGAGGGAAATATATACACAACTAAACAATAGTTATCTTGGGGATAATTCATGTGGTAAAGTGGTAAAGAAATGAGAGTTATACTTTCTATACACATTATATACGTAACAGTATGGAGAAAAGCTCTTATTTTCCTGGCCTCAGAAATTACCTTCCACCCCCACCGCAGCCCTGGGCACTGCCTTCTGCAGAAGAAAACCTGTTTCTATTTGGTGAAACTCTTATATGCCTGTTGCAGGATGGGTCCAGTGGTGTGCTGGTAAATGTTTAAATCTAGCTCTTTGGAGGTGGGGACCCTGGTTTATAGTGTTTGCCAATTTCTGTGATGTAAATACTCGAACCGTAGCCCATTTCAAGCTACCAACATGATTTCACTGAATGCAGGACTGAGAAGATAAACACACCATCGATCGGGTCTCCCAAGCCTCCCTCTCCAGCCGCCACTCCCAGCCTTTCTTGACAAATAGTTGATGGATATTGAACTGCTTCCTTCAAAAAAGGATCAGAGTAAGATGAGGCATCTACTGAGCTTTTGTCCTTTTGAGTGGGATAGGCAAGTTGAGAGCCAGAAAGGAGTTGTCCTAAAAATCCAGGGAGGATTTAGGTTAAGAGAGGGAATAAAGACAGAGACAGGGAAGGAGGAAGGGGAGGGAGGAGAGGAGGCTGACATTTAGAGAGGAAATTTTAGGGGCACTTGGGTGGCTCAGTTGGTTAAGCGTCAGATTCTTGGTTTAGGCTCAGGTCATGATCTCAGTTTGTGAGTCTGAGCCCCATGTCAAGGAACCTACTTGGGATTTTCTCTCTTTTTTCCTCTCTCTCTCTCTCTCTCTCTCTCTCTCTCCCTCTCTGCTCTTCCCATGCATGCACACACTCTCTCTTAAAATAAAATAAAATAAAATAAAATAAAATAAACTTAAAAAAAGAGAGTGGGGAGGGGGCATCTGGGCAGCTCAGTTGGTTAGCATCCAACTTCATTTCAGGTCACGATCAAACAGTTTGTGAGTTTGAGCCCTGCATCAGACTGTCTGCTATCAGCACAGAGCCCGCTTCAGGTCCTCTGTCCCTCTCTCTGTCTGCCCCTCTCCCATTCACACTACCTTTCCCTCTCAAAAATAAATAATAAAAAAAAAATTTTAAGAGAGAGGAAATTTTAGCGGAACGAAGACGTTTAAAGGGAATTGCAGTGAGGTTTTGCCATATGGTATGCAAGGTAACACTTCTTTCCCCCACCTTCTCAAAAAAATCTTCAGCCGAGCTGTATCACTTAGTAGTGTGTCACCAACTAGACCTGGTTTGCTAGGATTGCACTTACGTGCTAATGTGGCCCCAGGGTGGCTGCAAGGTAGGAACTGTGGCCATCTTGGGGGCCTTGTTACATCTGGGCCACACATATTTCAGTCTTTTTATTTATTTTTTTATTTTTAAGTAATGAGCATACATTATTTAAGTTATCAGCAAAAAAAATACTTTTTTTTAAGTTACCTGCACCTAAGAACATGGAGTTGAGAGTTATTTTCTTTTTATGTTTATTTATTTTTGAGAGAGAGAGCAAGGGAGGGTCAGAGAAAGAGGGGGATAGAGGATGTGAAGCGGGCTCTGTGCTGACAGCAGACAGCCCGATATGGGGCTCGAACTCACAAACCATGAGATCATGACCTGAGCTGAAGTCAGACCCTTAACCACCTCAACCACCCAGGTGCCGAGAGAGTTATTTTCTTACCTTACTCAGTAGAACATGGCATAGAGACCCTTGTGCTTATGGCGGGGAATTGAGTCCTGCAATTGGTTATAAACCAGTTGGGTCTGTTTAGAAGAGTGTTCTGGGAGCACCTGGGTGACTCAGCCAGTTAAGCATCCGACTCTTGATTGGACTCAGGTCAAGATCTCACGGTTGGTGAGTTGGAGCCCTGCATCGGGTCCTGCACTGACATCACGGAACCTGCTTGGGATTTTCTCTCTCCCTCTCTCTCTGCCCCTCCCCTGCCTGCACTCTCTCTCTTGCAAAATAAATAAATAAACATTTTTTAAAAAGGAGTGTTCTGTTACAGAAGACAAGCTCCCTAAAACTGCTTGTCTCCTACTATTGTGGGTTTAAAATTTTTTTTTAAGTTTATTTACTTATTTTGAGAGAGAGAAAGAGAGAGAGAGCAGGGGAGGGGCAGAGAGAGGGAGAGACAGAATCCCAAGCGGGGCTCTGTCTCACAAACATGAAATCGTGACCTGAGCCAAAATCAAGAGCCAGATGCTTAACTGAGCCACCCAGGTGCCCCTACCATTGTGCTTTGATTACAAACTTTTGACAGAACCTTCTTGCATGTGTTCAGAAACCTCAAACATACTGATAAGACCTCCTCAAAACCAGCTGTGTAAAGACATCAGCACAAACTTGCCCTGTGGTTCACGTTCCTGAGATAGTGCTGATCCTGTAGACTAGAAAGCTTGGGACGGATGGCATTCGGGTGTCTGGCATGTTCCTCCAACAGGATGTAAATATGGTTTCCTATTACAGCTCAAGTAGGAAAGATAAGGTCCAGGCCCTGGACCTTTGAACAGCAAAGTTTTATTGCGGTATGATTCACAGATCATTAAAATTCACCCATTCTAAGTACTTTCTGGTGAGTTTATTGAGATGCACGACCATCACTATAACCCAGTCTGGGAACGGTTTTTACCCCCTCCCCTACCCATTTACAATTAACCCCCACTCCCACTCCCAGCTCCACAAACAACCACTAACCTACTTGCTATCTCTATAATTTGCCTTCTCTGGGCATTTCGTATAAAGGGAATCATACGGGGTGTGTGTGTGTGTGTGTGTGTGTGTGTGTGTGTGTGTGTGTGTTTTCTGTTTGGCTTCTTTCCGCGAGCATAATGTTTTGGGGGTTCATCCACATTGTAGCATGTGTCATTCCTCAATTCCTTTTCATCGCTAAGTAGTGTGGATAGAACACATTTTGTTTATCTGTTCACCAGTTGATAGATTTTGAGTTGCTTCCATGTGGTGGCTATCACGAATGCTGTTGCCGCTGAACATTCACGTGTGCTTCTGTGAGTGGTGGTATGTTTTCATTTCTCTCGGGTAAATACCGCGGAGAAGGATTGCTGATGAGGAGCGAGGTTTCAGCACATGGTAAAATGTGAAGACGTATCACTATGTTAAATAACAGGGCTTTGTTGTTATTCATGACTATTCTAAGGCGCAGGGATGTCGTTATGACTTCTGTTCTATCTGCCAGTACTAGTCCCGTTAGATCAGGGTTCCTTTGACCTCAGCGCTATTGATATTTCAGGCCAGATAATTGCTTTGTTGTTTGGGGTGGGGAGAGGGGGGTGTGGGATGTTGAACAGCACCCCTGACCACTATCTGCTAGATGCCAGTAGCATACTCCCTCCTCCTGCTCCAGTTGTGATAACCAGAGATGCCTCCAGACATCACCAAGGGGTCCCTGGGGAGCAAAACCGCCCCGGGACAAAAATCACTGTATTAGACTTCACTTAATAAATGGAAGATATTCCAATCCCACTTCTGCTCACTGGCTGAGCACATGGCCAGTTCTGGCTTCCACACTCAGAGTAGGTGTGTGGGTCCTGTCTTGGAATGCTCAGCATTGACATCCTACATGTTACTTTATTTAATTTGTTCTAAATCAGTAGTTCCCTTGTGGTTTGGTGTGTATGTGTTTGTTCTCAAACTGGGCCAAGAGAAGAAGTGGAGGGTTGCAGATGGCACAGCCTGTAGTCTCTGTCTATTTAATTCAGATGAGTCTATCCTGGTGGAATTTATTCCAAAAGTATGAGTTTAAGACAACATGTAATAGGTACCCAGAGTGTTTACACAGCTCTGCTTACAAGAGGCACAATACAAAATAAAGTGGATATTTGTTGGTTTTGTGTGTGTGTGTGTGTGGTTTGTTATACTGCCAGGTATATACTTCTCTCTTAACAAATAGCACTCTGCTTGCATTTTGAGGAACTTCTCCCTGACTGTGGGCAGCTGGTTGGTGGAGTAGAAAATCCAGCCCAAAGGGGTTCTGCAGCCCCTGCTGACAGATTCCTCCTCTCCAGCTCCAGAGGGTGGACACATCTTTCAGTTATCTATTGCTGTGCAACCAACAATCCCAAACTTAGAAGCTTAAAACAACAATGATCTATAATTTCTTATGATTCTGTGGATTAGCCGTCTGATAGATCTTCTGGTCTCGCCTGGGCTCATCCACATGGTTGCCTCCAGTTGGCTGGGCTGGGCTGAGCTAGATGATCCAAGAATGGTCTCATTCAATACTTGACAGTGGGTGCTGACTATATCATCTGGAGAACCCCAGTTCTCTTGAATGTAGCCTCTCACTCTTCAGTAGGCTACTCCTACAGCATGGTAGTTTTAAGGTTTGGGGAGTGTAAGGGCAGAGGTTGCAAGGGTTCTTAAGACCTAACCTGGAGCTCACTCATCATGTCTGCCATGTTCTGTTGGTCAAGGCAAGTCATAAGGCCAACTCCAATTCAAGGGGGTGGAAAAATAGACTCCACTCCAGCAACATTACATTACAAAGAGGGGTGACCAGAAGAAAATGTGATTAATTGAGGGCTATTCTTACAGTGATCTAAACACAGCAAGTGACCCAGCCCATTCCAATTAGATACTCTCTCCTAGGACTCCAGAGCAAGTTCTTTAGGCTCTCTTGACACTTTAGAGAGTATTCACTCTCTAAGGGATTTCTTAAGCCTCTTCAGATGTGTGTATGTGTGTGTGGGGGGGGGGGGGGAGGAGGGGAAGGGAAGGGGGTATTTGGCTTGGGTTGGCCAGCATTGATTTCTGTCACTTGCTACCAAAGAATTCTAATTATATGTATATTGGGTCTATTGAGTTGAAGACCCTTCCCAGATATTGGCATATAAGTACATACACTCACTTTTCTGTAAATTGTAGGAGGTAGACACCAAGTTCTGGAGAATTGTTTTGTCCCCATTCCCGAGTCCAGTGGTGGTCCCCTTTGTCTCTGTCTATACAACGTGATCCCAACTCCTTGGCCATACGTTTTGGGATGAGAAGGAGAAACTGACCCTACCGAGCCCAATCAGATTACTTCTCCCAGCACTTGAAATCAGGACGCAAGAGTCCATCAAGCTCTACTAACCCATGAATGAGGCCTTGTAAACTCAAGGACTAAAGATGGTTACCTTCCACTCAATGCAGAAAAAGAGAGAGAGTAAGCTGATGTGCAGAAAGAAAGAAGGTGCTGAGAGGAGAGACTTGAGAGACCATGTAGCATCTAAAAACGAACCTGAGAGATGTTTGACTTCTGAGAACTTTCTGGTCCCTGGTTCTTGTCTCGGCCATAGGGATTGGTTCAGGAATCAGCAAAGGCTGAATTCAGGTCAATAAGAGAGAATGAATTCCAGGACTCACATAAGAGATATCAGAAGATACATTCTTTCTTCCCCCTGATGGTGTGGCATGAAGATGTGAAATGTGCTAAAAATAGCAGAATCTGGAGCAGTCCTAGGACCACTCAGTAAACTCTGAAGAAGATGCCAACACTACAGAAGTTAGAATGAAGAGGTCAAAAGAAAGCATGTGCTTGGAGACAGTTTGTGAGCCATTGAATCAAGCCTTACCTGGAGGGATGTCTGCATGTAGACTTTCAGTTATGTGAGCAAATAGCTAACAAATTCCCCTGTATTGTTCAAGCCATCTGGAGTTAGGCTGAAGCCAAAAGCATCCTCATTGACAACTATCTCTTATAACCTATTACTTTTTTAGGGAGTAACAGATGGGAGAAAATTCAAGCCATGTGCCATTGAAGAGGACCTAACTCCCAAAGCAAGACTTGTAGGCTCTCTTTGCCCTATAAGGGGTATTCACAGATCCTGGGTGAGCCCTTCAGTTACAGAAACCACGTGTGTGAGTCTCCAATGGACCCTATTAGATTGCCCTACATATGCAAGAACTCAGTAAATGTGCTGATTGATTGGAAATTTTCATTCTGATCTAGTCTTTGAAAATCATTCCTGGGGCACCTGGGTGGCTCAGTCAGTTAAGCATCCGACTCTTGATTTTGGCTCAGGTCGTGATCTCACGGCTTGTGAGTTCGAACCCTATACCGGGCTCTGCTCTGATGGTGCAGAGCATGCTTAGGATTCTGTCTCTCCTCTCTGCCCCTTCTCCACTTGTTCTCTCTCAAAATGAGTAAATAAACATTAAAAAAAAAAAAAGAAAATCATTCCTATGGTTTGGGTCTTTAGGTTTGAAGAAGTAGGCGAAAACAAACAGAGTATGTATCTTAGGGCTCATTCTGGACTCTTGCAACCCACCAAAAGCTCAGAAACTCATTTATTTTGCATCTCTGGCCATTGATAAACATAACCCTCCTTGCACAATGTTGCCCCACAAGAAGGATTCAGAAATGATTTGGGACCTCCAACTATAATCAGAATTGTGGCTGAGCTTGTGGGAACTGATTAGATAATTCACTTTAATCTCTTCCTGCTGCTAATTGATGAAAAGGAAGTGTGTGCTCCATTTTATGGATAAGGCAAATTGTGGCATATGGTGGTGACAGACTCAGCTGTGGAGTGAAAAACACTAGCAAGGACACTCACATTTGATGCTGCGCTGAGCTATTAAATCACCTTTGTAAATCATGTATTTTCTACCTGCCAAGACACCTAAATATAGAGCTGGAGACTCGTGAGGGGCCAGAAGGGGCAGGCCAAAAGGAAGAAAAAAAAAAGGCCAGGGCATCTTAAAATTACAAATCTAGTTTAAATGATCAGGACATGCATTATAGTGACACAGTGCAGGGACCTCATTAGTGACTGACTTTTAAAGAGTTATTAGAATTGTCCAAAAATGAATACTGATCCTTCCACAATTTCATGGGTAGAATCAAATATCATGAGTAAGTATACAAACTAGCAGGTGCTCACATGCCCAGGGTCTAAAGAAAATAAACCAAGAAGCTATTCTAAGATACCTTTCAATAAATTTTGCTTTCTCCTTTGCTAGCATTGGGTTCCATTTAGTTCAATAAGCATTTATTGTCTACTACATGCATAGTACTGGTCATTTTGCTTCCATTTGTATGATAGTCAGCTGTTACCTCAATGTTCTCATTAAGTTCTTCCAAGTAGAATACTGTATGAGTTTCCTAAGGTTTCCATAACAAAGTACCATAGACAGAGCAGTGTGAACAATAGAATTTATTCTTTTATAGTTCTGGGGGGCTAACAGTCCCAAGTAGAGGTACCTACAGATCCATGCTCCCCCCAAAGGCTCTAGGGAAAAAAATCTCTCTTGGCCTCTCCCAGCTTCTGGTGGCCATGGTGTTCCTTGGTTTGCGGCTGCATCACTCCAATGTCTGCCTCTGTCTTGAGGTGGCCTTCTCCACGTGCATGACTTCTCTGTGTCCTCTCCTCATCTTATAGACCCCAGTCATTGGATTAGGACCTGCCTAAATCCAGGATAATTTCCTCTTGAAATCCTTAACCAGTTAGATCTGCAAAAGCCCTATTTCCAGATAAGGTCACATTCTGAGGCTCTAGGTAGACATGGATCTTTGCAGGCGGGATACTATTCAACATACTAAAAACGCTTTGTCACAAAAGCATGAGTAAGCAATGCCAATTTCACCAAAGGTTTGGGGAGGGTGGAGAAGGAGGTTGGGATTACTCACCCCACAGCAGATACCTTGAAGTCTCTCTGTCACAGGTTGGGTTCTTGGAAAACAACTCTAAGATGGAGATTAGCATAATGGACATTTATTTTTTTTTCTTATTTTTTTTAAATGGACATTTATTAAGGAGTGCTGGGGCGCCTGGGTGGCTCAGTCGGTTGAGTGTCCGACTTTGGCTCAGGCTGTGATCTCACAACTCGTGAGCTCGAGCCGGCATGGGGCTCTGTGCTGACAGCTCAGAGCTTGGAGCCTGCTTCAGATTCTGTGTCACCCTCTCTCTGCCTCTCCCCTGCTTGTGCGTGCGCGCGCGCTCTCTCTCTCTCTCTCTCAAAAATAAACATTAAAAAAAATGAATGCTCTCAGTGTCTCAACCCTTGTGAAAGGGGGCAGGAGGAGGAACATAGGAGTTGGGTTGTGATGCAGTCACATCAGAAGCCTCAGTTTGTCACCAGCTAGACCCCAACATCTGACTTTTATTGCTCATGTGCCTGTACCCAATTAACCATTGTCCCACATTTTTCTTTAAGCTCTTCTTTCCAGCTTAACTTTTAACTCAGAGAAAAGACTCTATGGACATAACATCTATAATGGAAACCAAAACAACCCCTCAAGCAATAGTGACCACCCGGACAAAGAGTTCTGGCAGCCCATACCACCCAAACCAAGTTGAGTTTACCTCCTGACTCACACCTGTACATATAGACCATGGAGTGAGCCACAGAGTGATGGATAGCTGCCTTTACCTCATTATAATATGAAAATCTCTGCCCAAGGTGGAGCACAAGCCTCATTTACATAGCATACAGTGTATGTACAGGCATGTTTCCTTCGGGTGCATGCACAATCTTATGCCCACCTCTACATATGATGACAAGGCTCCCTCCCCTTTCTAAATACTCATCCTAACCCTAAATAAAAAGAACCCATTCACTCTTGCTCAGGGATCATGGCTTTGGAAAATATTCCCCGTGAACTCCTTTTTTTTTTTTAATTTTTTATTTATTTTTAGACAGAGAGAAATAGAGAGAGAGAGCAAGTGGGGGAGGGGCAGAGAGCGAGAGAGAGAATCCCAAGCAGCATGGAGACTGACGTGGGGCTCAAATTCACAGATCATCAGATCATGACCTGAGCCGAAATCAAGAGTCAGATGCTTACCCAACTGAGCCACTCAGGTGCCCCACTGTGATCTCCTTATTTGCTGCAAATAAAGTTTCCTTGTAAGACAACTTTCCTTGGTGTCGTTTCCATCACAAGGAGCGAACTCACATTTAGTACAGTTACACATTGATCCCCTGAAGAATTCTGGAGCTGGGATAGCCCTTCAGGGCCCTTATGTCTCCCACTAATTATTGGATTCCCAGGAAGGGGGCGTGACCTACGGTGAAGCACCTCTCTACAGGAAAGGCAATCCCCAGGAGGGTCTGGCAGCTTAGGGCCGCCAGCCAGCAGTACTCCCAGCCCCTGGAGGAGACATCACAGTGTCTACGAAACCTCCATTGTTATTTTTCTCTTCCCGTGGCTGCTATCAGTCAAGTCTCCTTTTTTCTCCTGTCTCCTAATAGTGCTGAGGGCCCCTCACATTCCTCACCCCCACTGAAGCTTCTTCCTCCAAACCCACCCACAAAGAAACTGAATTACTGTTAGCTAGAATGCAAAGGGAAGTTGCTCCAATAAGAAGGTTGTCTAGTCACCGTTAGCTAGGATGCAAAGGGAATCCAGTAAGAGGACTGAAAGCTATCTGCAGAAGGGAGGATGGAAGGAATGTGTTTTGTTTTGCAGAACCAACAGCTCCAGCCAAGGAAACAACCACTAAGTGTTTTACCTGATGGCCCTTTGCTAGGGGTGTCTCACCTGATAGTCCCTTACCTGAGCCAGTTTGAGTGGGAGTGGAGCTGAGAACCATTGCAGAAGCCTCCCTGAGTTATCCGGAAGTTACCTTTAGCTAATTATAATACTAAGATTTCTATAGATTACGACTATAATACTAGGAGTTTTCCATCATTTTTTGAACGTATGAAATATGGGCTAGCATGTTGACATGCTAGGAATGCCCAATTGTACCAAAAATGCCTATGCAATCTCCCTTCCCTGCACCCCCCAATACAATGAATGAAAGCTTCATGTACTAACCCCATGGGGAGACGGTGCTTTGAGAGCTATCTTGTTGTCCCCTTACTTGTAACAAGTCATAAAAAGGTCTTTGTTTTTTCAACACTTCCTTCGGTTGTGTTCAACATGATGCACCCCAAGTGGCGAACCCCTTGAGTTTAGTTATATTAACACTGATGCTACCTCCTTAGAAGACATTGAAGGGAGTAATAAATGGCAACCAAGGCATTTGTTAACGCTGCTTATTGTATAATGAAGTGAGTGCTGGATTTTGAGGACAAAGACAGAGTCTAAGTGCTAGCTCCACCACTAGCTGGGTAACCTTGGGAAAATCACTAGCCCTTAAGACTTGAGGGCAAGGACCATGTCTTTTTTATTTGGCATTGATTATGCAGCACCCAGGATCGTGCCCAGCATGTAGCAGGTTTTTAGTAAATATTCCCTGAGTATATGAAGGAAGGAACAAGTTGTGCCTGAGTATCGGTTTCCTTGGAGTAATATTTGATTAGTTAAGGATAGGCTACGCAGTTATGCCCAAAATGTGGTCCCCATACCACCAGCAACAGCGTCCAGGAACCTGTTAGAAATGCAAATTATTGGACCCCACCCTAGATCTGCTGAATCAGAAACTCTAGAGGAAAGGTCCAGCATTTTTCATTGAGAACCAGTGGGCTAGGTTATACCAAGGTAACCAACTCAAAATCTCAGTGGCTTAATATAACAAAGCTTATCTCTTGTTCATACCATCTCCTGTTGACAAGTTAGTCATCATACTTATTCAGGGTTTCAGGCTGCCATCTTGAAAGCTGATGGTTTCCAAGACCAAGGGAAAAAGATGGTGAATCATGGACTAGTTCATTAAAGCTCCACCCAGGTGTGCGTGATGTCACTTCTGCTCACAATTCACCATCCAAAGCAAGTCACAAGGGCACATTCAACTCCAAGAGAGAGGGGAAGAGCACCACATCTATTCTGTAGGACTGTTGAAAGAATCAAGTTAAATATCAAATAGAGAAGCCTTCTGAGAACTGTTAAAAGCTATCACAATTTAAGGGATTATTTCTGTTACTTCTACTCTTGGTATAAAAGGGTTTGTTCTCTGGCTGTTTTGCTCATTGTCACTTTGTTAAGGAATGGCTCAGAATGTGGAAATATAATGTTGAATTCTAAAGTAGGAAGTCACTAAATAGATAGATGGATAGATAGGGCGGGAAGTCACAACCCTTAAGATAAGTTCAGAATTTACCAGATATTTCTCTTAAAGGAAGCTGGCTTTGAGAAGAAAAAAATGATAGAAATCTGTAAAAATTATGATCCACACAGTACTTGGCACACAGAAGGTATTTGATACGTTTTGTTAGGCACATTTTGTGATTTTTTCCCCCAACTATTGATACAAATTATTGGTCTCACAGTTGCAAAGATTGGATTGTTTGGAACAAGCTTCTTGCTTGCTGCTGATCAATTAGATGTAGGGTTCATCTGACTGGCTCCTTGGACAGTATATAGAAGTGGAAGTCCAACCAGAGCTTAAATCCCAGCTCCCACTTATTAACTGGGTAACCAGAAACAAGCTATTTAAACTTCTCTCTCTCTCTCTGTTTTATCTGAAAAATGAGGATAATAGTACTACTTGCTTCACAAGTTTGTTTTAATGATTAAATGCAATAAAACTTGTTAAATGCTTAGAACAGTATATGTACATAGTAAGTATACAATAAATGTAATCTATTATGTTAGTTTTAAACTTAGAATAAAATCCAACCTGTCTAATAACCTACAGAACCTGCTAAAACATTTCCCACCTTTTCCACCTTGTCTTCACTACTCCTTACTAACTTACCACTCGAAAACTACACTGACCTTCTCTGACTTTTTTTTTTAAGATTATTTTTAAGATTTATTTTTGAGAGAGACAGAGACAGTATGAGCTGGAGAGGGCAGAGAAAGGGAGAGAGAGAGGATTCCAAGCAAGCTCTGCACCATCAGAGCACAGCCTGATGAGGGGCTTGAACTCACGAACCGTGAGATCATGACCTGAGCCAAAACCAAGAGTCAGACACTCAACCGACTGAGCCACCCAGGCACCCATGACCTTCTTTTTCTTAAATATAACAAGCTTGGTTCCTGTCTCAGGGCTTTTGTACCTGCCCTTCCCTCTCTGCGGATG
The DNA here is from genome assembly GCF_018350175.1 of Felis catus. Lineage (NCBI taxonomy): Eukaryota > Metazoa > Chordata > Mammalia > Carnivora > Felidae > Felis > Felis catus. The sequence continues at coordinate 16,193,862 of NC_058379.1, forward strand.
GCTAGCTCCAACTTTTAGTTCACTATTGGTCCAAATATGCCCTCCTTATTCAAAGATCAAATCATCATGTTGCACACCTGAAGCTAGTATAACGTTCTATGTCAATTATGTATCAATTAAAAAATGTGTCCTCCTCTGGGGCGGGGGGGGGGGGGGCACACAATCGGAAATTAGCCATACTAGTTATTTAGTGTTCTTTCCCACCATCCTGGCATTTTTCCTCTCTATAACCATCTTGTTCATCTGTTTACCAGTTTATCTTTCTCATCATTTATATAATATCATTTTCTTAAGAACAAGCACCTTGAATGTTTCCTTTACCCCTGGAACTAAAAACTCCTAAACAATGCCCAAAGCATAAGACAACACCCTATAAATGTGTGTCGAATGAAGGATTCAGGGCTCTGCTTCCCTTTTGAGATATTGGCACTCGGCTCTGTGAGAATATCTCCTCTATAAACTTGAGGTGACAATGAATTTCTGCAGCAGAAACATTTTTCACATTAACTGGATGGATCCAAAAATGAAGTGCATCTTGGAGCCATGTGTTGAGGAAGTGCCATTTTTAACAAAGGGCTTGCAGGGTCACCCTTCCAGCTGATCCACATCACAGCCTCGCGACAGATGCCCAGCAAAATATCGTACTCACAGTCAAATTATTTTTGCACATTACTATACGAGAGCCATACACGATCCTAACAATTGTGTATAGATTTGTGTAGAGAAAAATAACATTTCTTGTAGGTTGTTTGTTAATATTCTAATTTCAGAAGAATTGCAAGCTCGTTGTAAAAAATTTGGAGGATAGAGAAAAGCACAAAGAAAACACCAATCTTCCAAACAGTGGAATATTTTTATGTATGTACTTTCCAATTTTTTTCTATGGATGTTTTAAAAACATAGAATGTTTTCTATGAATGTTTTAAAATCTGTACTGTCTAAACTGTCTTGGAGTCAAAATTTTCCCTTAGATGTATATCATGGATGTTATTATTTAGTTTTCTTTCACAAAAAAAGTTTATATATTATGATCTACTGAAATAATTTTAAGTTATATAAAAATATATGCCCATGGGAAAAAAATTGAATTTTAGAGAAGAGTAGAAAAGGCAAAAAAAAAAAAAAAAAAAAAAAGCCTTCACGCTACTCCTGCTGCAGAGGGTTTCTTTTGTATCCTTCCAGAATATTCTGTTTCTATATACACACAAATAAAATCACTGTATTGTTGTTCAACAAGTTATTATTTAATGTAACAATATATTTTACATATATTTCTATGGCTGCATGGTGAACTGTTACATAAATACGCAATATTTATTTATTTATTTATTTATTTACTTAAATAAAATATTTAAATATTTTAATAAAAATATTTTTATTTTATTTAAATAAATAATGTTTTATTTTTAGTTATTTTGAGAGAGAGGAAGAGAGAGAGAGCAGGGGAAGTGCAGAGAGAGAGAGAGAGAGAGAGGGAGAGAAAGAATTCCAGCCAGGCTGTGTGCTTACAGCAGGGGGCTCAGTCCCACTAACCATGAGATCATGACCTGAGCTGAAACCAAGAGTCGGATGCTCAACCATTTGAGCCAACCAGGTGCCCCAATAGGCAATGATTTTTTTAACTAGTCTCCACTCTGATACTTTTGTAATTCTTACTTCTTTGATATTATACACAATGATGATATATTCTCCTTCTCTATTGCTCTGTGTCTCTTTCACAGGTTGATAGATATGCATGCAAGATATCTATCTATCTATATCTCTTGTAAATTGCTTCGAACAGTGCCCACATGTAATGTGTGGTGCAGTGTAGTTTCTTAATCTCACCAATACTGACATGTTGCACCAGGTAACATTTTGTTGCAGGGAGATTTTCTGTACTTTGTAGAATGTTTACCATCATCCCTGGCCTCTACCCATTAGATGCCACTACATCGTCCTTCCTAGTTATCGCAACCAAAAAGTGTGTCCAGACATTGTCAAATGTCCCCTGGGTACAAAATGCTCCCTTACCTTCCGAACCCCCATCCCTTGTAGAGAACCACCGAGATCCTGTTTTTAACTCCCCAAGTGAATCTGATATGCAAGCAAAGTTGAAAATCACTGATGTAAATAATGCTACAATAAATGTTTTGGTGTTTTTTGTTTGTTTTTATTTTAGTTTTTAAATTTTTAAAAGTTATAATTGACATACAACATTATATCAGCTTCAGGGGTACGAGATAATGATTAGATATTTGTATATATATTACGAAATGATCACCTAATATATCTGGTTAATATCTGTCACTGTATATAGTTACAGAATTTTTTCTTGTGATGAGAACTTTTAAGATCTACCCTCTTAGCAACTTTAAAATACTCAATACAGTGGTACCTGGGTGGCCCAGTCGGTTAAGCGTCTGACTCTTGATCTTGGCTCAGGTCCTGTTCTCACGGTTCATGGGATTGAGCCCCCATTAGGCTCTACGCTGACAGCGACGAACCTGCTTGGGATTCTCTCTCTCTCTCTCTCTCTCTCTCACTCTGCCTCTCCCCTGCTCACATGCGCTCTCTCTCTCTCAAGATAAATAAACTTAAAAAAATAATAAAGTAAAATCTGCAATACAGTATTATTAATTACAGTCTCCATGCTGTACATCACATTCCCATTATTTATTTTATAACTGGAGGTTTGTACCTTCTCGCCCCCTTCACCAGTTTTGCCCACTCTCCACCCCTTGCCTCTGGCAGCCAGCAATCTGTTCTCTGTGTCTATGAGCTTGTTTTTTAGTTTTAGTTCTAGATTTCACATATAAGTGAGATCACGTGGTATTTGTCTTTCTCTGTCTGACTTATTTCACTTAGCACAATGCCCTCAAGGTCCATCCATGTTGTAGCAAATGGCAAGATTTCCTTTTTTATGGCTGAGTGATGTTCCACATGATACACATGTGCACACACACACTCACACACATACACACACACACACACACACACACACACACACACCACATTTTCTTTATCCATTCATTTGTTGATAGACATCTAGGTTGTTTCCATATCTTGGCTATTGTAAATAATACTGTAATGAACATAAGGATATGCATATCTTCTTGAGTTGGTGTTTTCATTTTCTTCATATAAATACCCATTAGTTGAATCATATGGTAGTTCTATTTTTCTTTTTTAAAATTTTTTCAAGTTTATTTATTTATTTTGAGAGAGAGGGAGAGAGCACAAGTGGGGGAGGGGCAGAGAGAGAGAAGGAGAGAGAGAGAATCCCTAGCAGGCTTCCCACACAGCATGGAGTCTGTCTCAGGGCTCAGTATCACAGCCACAAGATCATGACCTGAGCCAAAATCAAGAATCAGACGCTTAACTGACTGAGCCACCCAGGCGCCCCTAATTCTTTGTTTTCAATAAAATTGATGGAGGACAAAATTGAATTTAGCTGAGAGTTCAATGTAATAATTTTATTTATTTGTTTGTTTGTTTTTAATGTTTTTATTTATTTGAGAGAGAGTGAGAGTGGGGAAGGTGCAGAGAGAGAGGCAAACCGAGGATCCAAAGCGAGCTCTGTGCTGAGACCAGAGAACCTGATGCAGGGCTCAAGTCACGAACAGTGGGATCATGACCTGATCTGATGACACTTAACTGACTGAGCCACCCAGGCACCCCCAGAATAATTTTTATGGTAAGAAAGCCATTTAATACTTAAATGTATATATATTTTTTTTGCAGGGTAGCCTATTAGGTAATCAATAGTAGACTTTTAAGCACAAAACTGTTTACATTGAAATATAACTCTTCAGGGAAAGTAGAATAGAAATATAACTTAAAAGAGAAAGAGAAATGAGTAAAATTTTTGGTTTTTAATAAAGAGCTTGTTGATTTTTTTTTAATGCTTTACTTTTTGAGAGAGAGTGAGAGAGAGAGTGTGTGCATGCCATGGGAAGGGCAGAGAGAGACAGGAAAGGAGAAAATGCCAAGCAGGCTCTGCACAGACAGCACAGAGTCTGACACAGGGCTCAATCTCACAATCATGAGATCATGACCTGTTGCTCTCTGTGAATTTAAAACAAGAAACAAAATGGGACACCTGGGTGGCTCGGTCGGTTAAGTGTCGGACTTCGGCTCAGGTCACAATCTCACGGTCCATAGTTTCAAACCCTTGCATCAGGCTCTGTGCTGACAGCTCAGAGCCTGGAGCCTGCTTGGGATTCTGTGTCTCCTTCTCTCTCTGCCCCTCCCCCGCTCGTACTGTCTCCCTCTCTCAAAAATAAATAAACATTAAGAAAAAAGTTTTTAAATAAATAAAAAATAAAACAAGAAACAAAAAATTGACTTGATGTGTTTGCCAATTTCTGTGGTGTAAATAGGCCCATTGTGGACAGCTTCGAGTTATCAGTGTGATGTCAGTGAACAGGGAGGTGGGAAGAGATGTATACAGCTGGCTCTTGGTGGCTGGTGGGGTCTGCCTCCAGCCCACCATGGCCTCGTACAAATGTTTGAAATGATTGTAGAATTCAGGTCCAGGTCCTGCATCTGATAGTGAGAACTTAATGTATTCCCATTAGATTGAGTCTATGTTAGCAAAGTAGACAACAGACAATTAAGTGATGAATTTGGCCCATGAATTCAGATGGTATAACGAACATTTTGAAAGAGAACAAGGATGGCAAGTAAAGATGAGGGCCTCTGTCCTCCGAAGTGCTTATTCTGAATGCCCAGTGTCCTAGAATAGTATCAGCCCACCACTTAGTGTAGTATAACCTGACTTCAGAGACTCTAGCCTTGACTTTGACACCTGCAAGATATCCAGCCTTGAGCAGCCCAGCTCCCTTACATTTCTGTGCCTTATTTCCCCCCCATGAATTGGGGAGGAAAAGAGGTATATTTTTTCACCAGGGAGCTGTGCAGAGCAGTCATGGGACCAGGTACCGCAGAAAGGCCATCCGCCCCGCCAATTCACACAAAGCCCCAGAATGACAAGTCAGCTGACTCCAGCTCTGCCCACACTCAAGACGATTTCAAGACTTTAATAATCATTGCACCCAGCACAGAACAGAATTGCATCACTTGGCTTGCTAAGCAGTTTCCCACTGACAGCGGTCAAAATAAGAATGAGTTTTCCTCCTTCCCAACATAAAAAAAGCAACATATAAGATCAGGTTCCAGAGAGAAAATCACCTCCTACCTGCAGAAAACATTCAATTCCATTGTTCAGGGATTGTTTAACCAGTTTAAGAATTTCCTAAACCAGTAGTTCTCAATCCTGCCTGCAAACCAGAATCACCTAGAGGGTGATTTAAAAAATACAGGGTCCCACCTACAGGATTTGGGCTCAAGTGGTCCAGGGTGGGGTCTGGGAATTTTTTTTTTAAATGTGTATTTATTTTGGAGGGGGGGAGGGGCAGAGAGAGAGGGAGAGACAGAATCCCAAGCAGGCTCCACACTGTCAGTGCAGAGTCTGATTCAAGGCTTGAACCCGCAAACGGTGAGATCATGACCTGAGCCGGACGCTTTAACCAACTGAGCCACCCAGGTACCCCTGGGAATCTCTCTCTCTCTCTCTCTCTCTCTCTCTCTCTCTCTCTCTTTAACTATCCAGGCAATTCTAATGTGCAACCAGATTTGAAAGCCACTGACTTAAACCAGTAGTTCCTAAACTTTAACATGCAGCAGAGTCACTTGGGGAAAGCTTATTAAACATTCAGGACCTCGGTCCCTGCCCAGAGATTATAATTGGGCAGGCTTAGAGCAGGGACCCTGGAATCTGCAGGTATTCTGATGCTGTCTTCCACTGTTATTTTTAAGGTCTTTTTTTTTTTTTTAACCATCCCAGTCATATTTGCAATAGAAAGAGAAAGAGAAAAGGAAAGCAGTTGATATTTGAATCCATTAGTTTTGTAGATTCTCCAAAACGCATTGAGGGACCTGGGTGAAGGTATTGACTGTAAAAAGGTTTGGGATAAGCAGTCAAATGCACTTTAACCTGGCAGGGCACACACTCGTGCACACGTACACGTTTCCTGCCATGAAGCCAATATGTCCACACTGATTGTTAAAATGTTGAAACACTTCCATCCCAGTTAGTAAATAGCTGCCCCCTTCAAGGTGTTCGTCCTGCCCTCCACCCCCATGCTACTCTTGAGGCAGAATAGGGAAAGCAAGAGGGATTTGACTCCTGCGAAGCCAGTGATTTAAGGCAAGCGTTAAAAGGTACACTTAGAGACAAGTACCTCCTTCTGGGAGAGAGGACAAATAAGAGAAAACAGCCATCAGGGAGTAGTGGTTGTCTGGGCAAAATTAGAAGTCACAACTCAAAGCCTACTTGCACAAGTATTTCCCTGAGCCCTGAAAGAATGTCCTCCTTGGAAAAAGGCATCCTGTGGCTGTCTTGCGTCCACCAAAAAGTAACGACCACAATATAATGACCATGGGACCAATGGATGCTTATCCACTCCCAGACCCCCACACTTTGCAAAAGTGCCTTTATAGGCTATGCAGGCTACCCTTTGGGGAGCAACTTCTTTTCTCTTGTCAGCTCCCTTATATACGAGCTATCTCTAATAATAAATTCTGCCTGCTTTCTTTCTCTTGAGTTCAGTGTTCCTTTCTATGACGTTGAGATTCAAGAACCCAGTCTTCGGCATCCAGTAACCCTACTACCCAGTCCTTCCTGCAGTGATTCTCCCCACACACCCGACACAAGAGCATCTCAGTCTTCTGAGTTCTGATTGACCTGGTCAACGTGCCCTACTGCTGTTGAATATATTAAATATCCCACCCACCCCTCTCGACAATAGAAACATGCTACTGGAAGTTTCTACCGAGGGGTATGGAGGCAAAGAGAAGGGAATGATTAACTTCTACCTGGAGGAGTCGAGGAAGGACTTGAAAAATAAATAGCTTTTGAATTAGACCCCAAAAGATGAGGAGGTTCTCAGCAGGTGGGGATAAGAAAGTATTTTAGACAGTGAGCAAATGTACAGAGGTGTGCACTGTAGTGAGGAGAAGGGGGTAGCTGACAAGAGGAAGGGTATGGGACAAGAAGAAGGTTTGAAGAGGGTTGAAAGAGAGGCGCCTGGGTGGCTCAGTCAGTTAAGCATACGACATTGGCTCAGGTCATGATCTTACAGTTCGTGGGTTTGAGCCCCACATCGGGCTCTGCGCTGACAGCTCAGAGCCTGGAGCCTGCTTCGGATTCTGTGTCTCCCCCTCTCTCTCTGCCCCTCCCCTGCTCATGCTCTGTCTCTCTCTCTCTCTCTCTGTCTCTCTCTCTCTCAAAAATAAATGAACATTCGAGACTCACTGTTAATTTAGACAGTAGGGAATGGTCCAAAGATTGAGCAGTGATGGGATCTGATCATATTGGGATTCCAGTGAGATAACTCTGGAGAGGAGAAAGCCAGGAATACTCATCAGGGAGCCCCAAGCAAATGATTCTGGCCTGAAACAAGGGACAGAGGATGGAGGCTGGACGTGGGACAAATGTGGGAGGCAGTGGTAGCAGGATTTGGGGATTGACTGGAGAATGAAGGAAGGAGAAGAAGGAGTCACTGACAACCCCACAGTTTCTCCATTCATGACTGACTGGATGGTGGTGCAGGATGTAGGAGCAAAACCAAACTTGGAGAGAAGAGAAATGTGTTCGGTTCTGACACACTGGAGATGCCTCTGGAACAGCAGTGTAGATGTCCAGTGAGAGACTAGATGGTCGAGTCATCAAGAAAGATGGTGGGACTGGAACCACCCCCCCCATTGGGTGCCATTGGGACATGGGTAATAACTGAAGAAATGGAAATGAATGAGTTCACTCAGGACCAACTTCTCCACCAGGCATAGCATGCCCAGTGCCTAGGGGACCACAAAAATATTTTAATTGCTTTTAAGCTGAAGAAAAATAAATTCTATAATAAGAAATTCATCCTGGGTCATATTCATTTGTATACCCCTGCAATCATAGAATATAATTTTTAGTATCTTTATGGAGGAGGGGCCCATAGAGGTAAAATTGCCTCGGGCTCACAAAAGTCCTAATGTGGCCCCAAGTCCATTCAGAGAGAGGAGAGCTGAGGCCAAGCCCAAGGAGCTCTTAGCTCTTAGGTTTTGCAGAGGCTTCTTGCCTTTCTTGTGCATGGCGTCCCTTTGGTTGTCCTGGGAGGGTGAGTGACCGTTCTCAGAATGTTTACAAACGCCTAAAATAAAGCACACAGGGTTACAAAGAAATCAGTTATGTTGAAACACACTTATCAAAATACTTTGAAAAGCTAGTTTGGGGACATAGTAACATGCATGTGTGTCTTCATTAATGCCCTACATAACAAGATCCATGTGACTTCTGCTGGTGACAAAGTCAGAGGCACCACTAACACACCTGGGGCATTTTGCTTATGTTCGTAATGGAAGGAAATGTGCTGATGTCAGTGAGAACTTAGTGAAAATAAAAGAAGTGATTTCTTCCCCCATTCAAGTTCATGGATGCCTGAATGCTATCCACAGTCCGCTTGAGTGTTTATGGATTCTGGTTAGGGCCTCCCAGTCTAGTGAGTGTGGGGGAAGAGGTGACAGGGAGAGAGCAGAGGAATAGAAACAGAAGCAAGAAAGTCATGACCAAAATGTGGAAATGTTTCATACATATGACCCTGGAAGTGTTAAGACAAGGAATGTGAGGGGGAGGCAACCATTGTTCCAACTAAACTATCAGCCCTTTGAGGACAGGGACTCTGTCCTGTGTGATCCAGGGATAGAGGGTCATGGAATCATCATGACGGCTCTGTGAAATCAATGCAGACTGTCACCAGCTAAAGACTGAATAAATGTGCCTCCTGAGTATACATGGTTATGTATAGATGATGTCATCATAACCAAAATAAATAAAATAGAAGAAATCTATTAAGCGTCCTTGAATCCTGGTAGCCTTTGGTCACTGCACCTTTTCTCAAATGGAGTGCTCTAAAATTATGCGGTCTCTGGGCCATCAATACACTGTTGCCTCAGCGTGGAGGGCCCTTATGCACTCCCTCCTCTCCCCCATTCCTTTGCCTAGTCAACTCTTACTCATCCCTGGGTCTCAGCTTAAGCATCGCTTTCCCAAGGGAGGCCCATCCCGACCTCTCCCCAAATTAAATCACCCTATGACACATCCCCATGGTTTTCTAGGTGGGTCATATCACACGTGTAATTAATTACTTGTCCAATATTTGTCTCTTCTTTCTCCATAAAGATTGGGACCACATCTGTATTCCCAAGCCAGGAGTAAATGTTTGTTGAATGGATGATGGGTTGATGGATGGCCCACATGGGATAGGAACTTAGAGAGCAAGTAATCTGCTTAAATACTTCCTTTGCCTCATCAGTTTTCACCCATTTTGCCTGAAATTTATCTCATAAATCCCCTACATTGAATCCCCATTACCAAGTCATATTTAACTCCAGGCTCTGAACACAAAGATTGCTGTCACTTCCAGTTTGTCCCTCAATGCTCGCTTGTTTGCTTGCTTGCTTGCTTTCATAGCATTCTCATGGTAGGACATATGGGTGGGTTTGGAGAAAGGAAGAGTTGGGAGGGGATAATGAGTGAAGGGGAATCAGCCTGCCAGAGTTCAGGGAGAACCATCAGTTACTTTATTCCCCTTGTGAAGCCCTCAGGGGCTGACCAGAGGGAGCCTCTGAGGGGAAGCTTGCTCTTTGCTGCCATCTGGTGGCTATTATTGGAGCAGTTCCCACAGGAAAAAAAATTCTACCCAACAGTTAGTTATGTGGGTAGTTACTGTGTTCAAGGCTCTGTGCCAGGCAATCTAGAAATAATTCCTTATGTTGTTATGTTCCTTTATCAATGATGAAGCATGTTCACATACAATATTTCAACACCTTCATAGCCTTGAGTAGGTAAAATTATTCCCATTTTGCAGATGAGTAAATTGAGACCCAGCTTGCATAGGGCAAGTGCAGCTGGTCAAAAGCAGGGTTTAGATGAGGCTAGAACTCAGGTTCTTTGACTGCCAGCTCACTGACTACAACAAAACAGGTATTACTTCTTTGGATTTACCCAGGGTAGAAAACAAAAAAAAATTGGGGCGCCTGGGTGGCTCAGTCGGTTGAGCATCCAGCTTCGGCTCAGGTTATGATCTGGCAGTTTGTGAGTTCAAGTCCTGCATGGGGTTCTGTGCTGACAGCTCAGAGCCTGGAACTTGCTTTGGATTCTGTGTCTCCCTCTCTCTCTGCTCCTCCCCTGCTCATGTTCTGTCTCTCTCTCTCTCAAAAATAAATAAACATTAAAAATTTTTTTTAAAAATTACTAAGTTCTCCAGCAGTGAAGGAACATAGACTCTGAAAAGTGACAAAGAAAAGGAAAACAGACCACAAGTAGAGAGGAGGAATAAATGGCATCTCTAATTTTTTTCCAGCTCTAAATTTGTTGGTTTCAATTAATATCCCCAAAGGCTAATATTTCAGATCAGTGAGAAACAAATAAGAATCAACTAAGATAATAAGTACTGGGGATGTAATATACAGCATGGTGACTATGGCTAACAATATCTAGTGTATATTTGAACGTTGCTAAGAAAATAGATCTTAAAAGTTCTTATCACAAGAAAAAAATTGCAATTATGTGATGATGTTAACTAAATGTATGGTAATCATTTTGCAGTATATAAATACAGCAAACCATTATGTTGTATACCTAAAACTAACACAACGTTATGTGTCATTACATCTCATTTTAAAATAAATAACTTTTTTTAGTGTTGTTTTTTGTTTTTTTTTTTTTTGAGAAAGATACAAACAGCAAGCCAGGGAGGGGCCGAGAGAGGAGACAGAATCCCAAGCAGGCTCCACGCTGCCAGCACAGAGCCTGATGCAGGACTCGATCCCACAAACCGTGAGATTATGACCTGAGCCAAAGTCAAGAATCAGATGGCCAACCGACTGAGCCACCCAGACACCCCTAAATTCTTTATGTATGTTAGCTATTTAACCCTCACACCAACTTGACCAGGAGGTATTATCATCATGTCCATTTTACAGATGAGAAAATTAAAGTTAATTAAGTCATTTGCCCAAAATCACAGCAATGGAAATTAGTAGAGTCAGGATTTGAATCAAAGCAAGCTGATTCTGCCCTTTATTGTCTCATTATATTACTTCTAGAAATAAGAAGCAGTTGGTAAGATTAGTTGGGGTTGATGGGTGGAGTGAGGCAGTGAGAAATGTGGAGAAAGATACAAAACAAGGAAGCTGAAAGTGACATTATTTTCCGTTGTGTAATTTGCTAAAACCAGACCTGTTAGTGGAATTTTGTTACATTCTATTTTGTCATTCATTAAATTCCCATAATGATAGTATATGACTTTCATTTTCCAAGGGGCAGAATAGAAATAAACATTAGTAATTCTCACATCCAGTTGTAATCTGCGCTATCCCTCTTTTACTAAAATGCTTTAAACACCACTCTTAAAGCAAAGAGTCCAGCAGAGCCTGGAAGATTGGGTTTTCTAAGCAGTTTAGCTGGGCACCTTGAAAACTTTTACCTGCCGTGTCAGCGCCCTCCTCCCAAACTGGAAAATAGGACCTCAAGTGTATCTCCATACACACCAAGACCAGACATAGAGTGTGCTGCCGAAGTTTTTCTGCCGAGGCAGTCTTCTTATCGAGACTACTTTATATCCGAAAAGAAAGACCATATCTGTTTCTAGAGATCAGGGATTCTCAACCTCGACACTATTGAGATTTGGGCAAGACAATTGTTTTGTTATGGGGAGCTGCTGCTGTCTGTGCATCACAGAATGCCTAGGAGCATCCTGTCCTCCTACCCACTAGAAGCCAGGCCAGTAGCATCGCCCCAGTTGGACAATCAAGAATAATGTCCCCAGATATTGCCATTATCCCCCGGGAGGGCAAAATCACCCTTGATCGAGAACCACCAGTATAGATCAATGACAGTTTACAGTTCAAGAATGCCCACCACCATCTGTTTGTGGGCGTGTACGTTAGCACAAACCCTTTGAGGAGCGATTTTGGAAGTAGGCTTTGGAAAGCAATCATTAAAATATTCAAAATATTTGCATTTGGAAGGAAAGGATTTACTATTTATAGCCCTGAAAATGTAATAGATTCATGAGGAATAAACATTTGACAATGTATAAGACTTTATTTTCCCTGGGTGATAGACACAGATCCAGTGGCTGCCAGCTCCCCCACAATCCCTGAAGCCCCCTGGATAAGTGATCTGGGGTGTGGGTGTCTGCTTAACTGACTTAGTCTACACATTATTCCTTGGACTGCAGTGGTCGGTCCAAGGGTGAGCCAATCAGAATACTTCCCTAGGGTGCTTCTAGGGAGCATGGTGGGAGAAGAGGGTGTCTTACCTCTCCGGTCACAAGGCTGTGAAGATGAGAGCCCAGCATCCAGTAACCATGTACCGCTCTCACCTAGTAAAGAAGCCATTGCGAGAAAACGAAGCCCATATACGGCGAGCAGCATGGGTGAGAGGCATGGAGAATCCTTGCGCTAGTCAAGTCTCAAGTTCTGGCCATCCCTGTAGGCACCTCCAACCAGGATGTTCCCATAGTTCTGTTATGTAAACCAATTTACTTAAGCGAATTCATGTTGGATTTTTGTCTCCTGCAACCACTAGGTTTTGACTAACACACGCTAGCAAAGATGTAAAGAGAAGTCACATAATCACTGGGAGCACGGACGAAACACTGACTTGGAAATGTCCTGTGGAAAGAATCTCTGTGCAAACTGTGGTGTGTGTGTGAGTGAAGGGGTACAGATTCACCTGTAGACCTATTTTGTAAACCTTGTCACGGCTCTTAAAAATTCGCAGTCCGTATGCCTCCCTTTCTCCGTATACAGATAGCCTCCACGATGACTCCCATTTGTTCGAACGTTTTATGCTCTCACATTCATTACCTCATTCACCTTCCACCATAATTCAAGCAGACAGAGAAGGAGAGTCTACCATCCCTGTTTCCAGGTGAGAAAATGGGGACACCATGTGGCTAAATGACTCTTTTATGTAATGCAGGGATTTGGAACGAGATCAGCAGTTCTCAAATTCAATCAGTCATGAAATGTGTCATGAGTGATTTGATGCTAATGGTTAAAGTACCGAAGCTTAAGAATGATTCATCTTTTTTTAAATAATACATTATCTCTATAACAACCTAATTCTCGCCAGCGTTCAATATGCTCTCCCGAGCGCGAGAAAAAGGAGCACAGTTACAGCTGGCATATTGGGAATTCCCGTGGGGATGTCAGGCACGTGAATGCCCGACCGTGTGCATCGTAATAGAAAAAACGTTAAGCGTCAATGGATGATCCAGACCGGAAGTTGCTTCCAGCGATCAAATTTGATGATTCACCCTAAATAAGCAATGAATTGATGGCGTTCAAGATCAAAGCGAACCGCTTTCCCCATCCATGTTTCCTATTAAGGATCACCCGCTTTCGAACTGTGGTAGGATGAGCATCAAATATGTCATGCCAACCAAGATACTTTTAAGAGGAAAAGGGCATCAATAGAATGGAACAGATGAAACAGGAACTGTGCTAAGCAAACCAGAATCTGATCCCCTTAAATACATGTAACTCAAGAAACGTAAACTTATATAACCAGAAACCGTCAGACCTGCCCCTAGCTAGGATCATCCCTCTAAAGAAGAGTTGGATATGTCTTGGTGTCATTCCCCCCGAAGCAGACACAGAGACAAGGACTTAGGTGCAAGTATGTAGTTTATTTGGGAGGTTGAAGGAAGTATCCATATAGGAGAGTGGGGAAGTGAAACAAGAGAAGAAATGCAGCCAATAAGAGCGTGTTGTCAAGCCAGATACTGCTGTGGCTACCGGAACACTCTTCCCGTGGTCTTCACAGAGATGTGCCGCCCACGTCCCCCTTCAAGGAAGGACTTGCTGTCCAGCTGCAGGGAGGGTAGTCAGCAGATGGCCCCAGCCGTCATCTCCTTCAGGGTCTGCCTCAGGGGCTGAGGGCTGCCTGGCTCAAGGTTATGCCCTTCTCAGAGCAGCCTGTACCCTCCTCGTAAGCGTCCACTTGCAGAGAAGCTATCCTTAAACCATCCTTTAGGGAAACTCAGTGTTTTGATCAGATTTTTCTCTTTTTCTGTATCTTACGATGTTTTGACATTTCGGGGGACTTGGGGAGAGACGGCCACTACCAGGGCTAGCTAATCCCTAGGACTGGTGGACAGCTTGCCTGGAGCGTGCCCAATCACATGCAGACTACAGGATTCAGGGCCATGACCGCCTGCTTATCTAACTTTCGCACACCCAGCTGATATGTCCCCTTCCCCGAATCAACCCAGAACCAGGCACCAGACAACTGGGGACACCTCCTATGCCCCAGAGCCCGCTGGAATTATTCCAACTAGCCAATCCTGTTTATCCTGCCTCACCTTTCCGGTAGAACCAGTAACGGCTCTGGCTCAGGCTTTCTCCTCCTTCCCACTTCTGCCTTCTGACCCAAACCTGATGCTTCTTCTGTGGCTCTGCGTGGTATAGCATGCTCCTTTCTTTTGGGAATGTAAATAATAAAAAAATCTTTCAAAGGCATTGGCCTCTCCGTGTCGTCACTCAATCACTGAACGTCTAGCAACTTTGTTCATAATTGCCAAAAGCTGAAAGCAACCAAGTTGTCCTTCAAAAGGTGAACAAACGAGCAAAAGAAGCCAAAAACGAGCAAAAGAAGCCAATCTGAAAAGGGCTAAACACAGGGTGAAACTAAGTCCGTGACACACTGGAAAAGACAACACTATAAAAACAAGTGAAAGGTATTACAGTTAAAAGAGATAGTAAGAGAACAGCAGTTGCCAGTGGTTTGGGGATAGAAGGAAAAGAAAAATAAGTGAGGCATAGACAGTCTTTTTTTTTTTTTAATCCAAGTTATAGTGTAATAATGATTTCAGGAATAGAATTTAGTGATTCATCACTTACATATAACACCCAGCGCTCATCCCAACAAGTGTCCTCCTTAATGCCCATCACCCATTTAGCCCATCTGCCCCCACTCAACACCCCTCCAGCAACCCTCAGTTTGTTCTCTATATTTAAGAGTCTCTTATGGTGTGTCTCCCTAAGCATGGACAATCTTTAGGACAACAAAACTATTGTGTATGGTTCTATAATGGTGGAAATAGGATATTACATATTTGTCAAAATCCATACAATCACATGGCACCAGGAATGAACTCTGATGCAAACAAGGGATTCAGTTAATAATGTATCAATATCGTATCAAATATGTCACACTAACGTATGACCTTTCTAAGAGGGCAAACTGAGCGGAGAGGAGTATATATGCTAACTCTGTATTATCAGCTCAATGTGCTATAAATGTAAAACTGTGCCAAAGACAAACCAAAACGAAATTTAAAAGTATGTGAAAGAGGGAAGATGGAAAACAAAACAGTCCATGGAATGCTCCAGAACAGGGGTACTTGGGTTCAGGCAAGACAGGAAAATTAAAGCTTTTTCCAAAAAGTAACAGAAGTAACCCATAAGACACCACTTCACACCCATTAGAAGGGCTATAATTTGAACAGGCACACACAGGGCACCTGGGTGGCTCAGTCGATTAAGCATCTGCCTCTTGATTTCAGCTCAGGTCATGATCTCACGGTTTGTGGCTTTGAGCCCTGCATTAGGCTCTGTGCTGACAGCATGGAGCCTGCTTGAGATTCTGTCTCCCTCTCTCTCTCCTCCTCCCCCACTCACCTTCTCTCAAAATAAATAAATAAACTTATAAAAAATTAATAAGCAAGCACACACAATAACGAATGTTAGCAAGGATATGGAGAAACCCAACCCTTGGTGGGAATGTAACGTGGTACAGCCACTTTGGAAAACAGACAGTTCCTCAAAGAGTTAGACATAAAGTTACCACATGACCATCAATCCCACTCCTAGGTATATACCCGGAGGAATTGAAAGCAGGGATTGAACAGACACCTGTATGCCAATGTTCATTGCAACATTACTTGTAATAGCCGAAAAGCGGAAACAACCCAAGCGTCTGTTGAGGGATGCTACACTTGACCTTAGTCAAAAGGCTGAGAAGCGATATTGAGGGATGAGTGGGTGAGCTAAATGTGGTATATCCATTTTCCAATGGAATATTTGCCAGCCATAAAAAAAGGAAGTACTGATACATGTTACAACACGGATGAACCTTAAAATCATCATAGGAAGTGAAAGAAGCCAGACGTGAAAGGTCACATGAGGTATGGCTCCATTTATATGAAATACCCAGAATAGGCAAATGCTTTGAGGCCGGGAATAGGGAAGGATAGGAAGTGAGTGCTAATGGGTACAGGATTTCTTTTTGGAAAGATGGAACTATTCTGGAATTGGACAGTGCTGATGGTTACATAACCTAGTGATTATACTAAAAACCATGGATTATTCACTTTCAAGGGATGAATCCTGTATTATGTAAATTATGTCTTAATTAAAAAACCCATAAATAACAGCAGTGCCAAACCATCTCTCCCTCCTCCTTTGCTAAGATCTACGTGAAAATGAAGCTTCTTAGAATAACCTACTTATGGGTAATTGAACGGCAAGAATTCCTCTTTCAAAGGCTAGACGTTTTAGTTTCTACTTAGTGTTTTATTAAACAAAACTACTGTGCTTGCCTCTTAAAGGAAAAATATTACAGCACAAAACTCCAGATACCCACATACCTGTGGCCCACCACTTAAAACAATTTCTTTCTGATTCATGGGATGTAAAGCAGTCACTCAATTTCTAGCATCTAAGATTCCTGGGGAGCCCAGTTTCCAATACTGCTGGTAATTCTTTTCTCAATAGGGGTGTTACTGAGAACAGCTTGCCAGGACACCTACAAGCAAAGATTAGGTTTATAAACAGGGTGTATTTGAATTACCATTGGGTGTTTCTAGATGCACATAACCTGCTGGGTATACATTTTAAAACACCATCTCTAGATCTATCTTTAGCCCCTACTTTCAAGCTTGTGCTCATGAAAATAAGTGCATCCACATGGTTGTAATTTCAAGGGCAACCTTGACCTTATGAAACACACAATTCCAGTATGTTGGTAGATTTCTAACTGGTGGTGCTTAGGAAGCTTCACTGTATACAGGTCCTATAAATCTCATTTGCTCATTTCACAAATATTTAGTGGGCACCTACTGTGTGGCAGGCACTGTTCTAATCACTGGATTCAAGAAAGAAGGGGCCATAGAGTCCTATGCCTCTGTATCTGCATCTGGTCACAGAGCTGGTTTATAAACAGTCTGTGTATCTTTGTCCTGTGTGCCATTCTACAGAACAATAATCAAATGCTTTCAATGCTGAGCACAAGTGAAGAAGGCTCTGTTCCAAGAAGTTCAAAGAAGGGGGCAAAGGGTCAATAAATAAAGGAGAAAATGTTAGACCTCCGTAGTATGTATGTACGTATGTATGTATGTATGTATGTATAATAAATAAATTCTGCTGTGTTCAGGAAAAGATTTAAGGCAGCTTACGAGGATGCATAAAACATAGCCAGATCGCATAATGATAAGAGGACAGAGGAATGGGGTCAGAAATGAGAGTAACACAAAGATCAACATGATAAATTCCTCTATGCTCACAGCCACTAGTATAGTCGATGCTGTGGGGGCCCCACCCAGAGCCCCTCAACACTCATCTCTACACATCAAAGCATGCTCATTGCTACCTACACCTGTGGCTCTCTGAATAAGGGCTTTGCTCTGGCTTCTGGGATAGCCCAGAAATCACAGAGAGTTCGTGTTCCTAGAAACAGCCCCAGGCAGTGGGGGAGAGGAGCCGGTAGATGAATATTCCAGCTTTTTCTCCCTACACTGAGGCATGTTCTCCACAGTTTCCCAGGGCTCCCAGGGGCACCGAGCTCCAATCCAGACTCCAACCAAATATAAACCTTGGGGTTTTTTGTTTTTATTTATTTATTTATATTTTAAATAGGCTCCACGCCCAACGTGGGGCTCAAACTCATGACCCTGAGCTCAAGAGTCATATGCTCTACCGACTAAGCCAGCACCCCGCCCCCACCCCTACTTTTTAAAAAATTTAAACCATGTTTTGAGTCAAACTTGTCTGAATTTTTCTTTCTTTTTGATGAGTTATCTCCTGGGAGGTCCCTAGGTCCCTTGTGCAAACAGGATCCATGTAAAATGTACAAGGTTTCTTGGTGTATGAGATTATTAACTAAAATACTGTTGAATATTAGAGGACATCTACCAAAATCAATCTGTTCTTAGGTTTGCTCTGGCATTAAAGAACAGAGCTGTTCACTGAATCTACTACTGGATCATCTGTATGAAAAACGCATCTAGTTACTCTTGTGCTCTAAAACCATCAATGGCTCCCCATTACCCTTAAAATAAAATTTAGATTTCTTAATATGGCCTACTGGCCCCTGTTTGCCAACCCCTTCTGTTCTCCCTTTCCCTTTTGCTCATCTCATCCAGGCTTTCCTTTCCTGTTCCTCAAATGCATCAAACTCCTCCCCATCTCAAAGTCTTTTCCTCTGTTGTGCCTTCTGCCTGAAGTGTTCTTCCCATGGCTCTTCTGTATGGCTAACACCTTTTTCCTCAACTGTCATCTTCTCAGAGAGATTGCCCAGCTCCCTTAGGTAAAATAGAGGACTCCCCCTCAACTTCTCATCATTTGATACAATTACTTTTTATCAAATCAATATTTTTTTTTCACAGAACTTATCAGAATCTATGATCTCATTCACTTGTTTTCTGTCTCCATTTCCTGGAATATAAGTTCCATTTTTCTTTACACTGAAATTCCCAGTATCTACCATAGTGCATAGCAGACAATATCCAGCCAATATACTGTTGGTGAATGAATGTGTGTGAGAAAGTCCTTATCATTCTGTTCTCAAGAGCAGAAAGGCATATATTTTTGATTTATCCAAAACCAATAGTATATCATTAAAGTAGGGGTTAAAAAGCAGGGAAGCCAGTTCATATCCCTTATTTTCCCTTATTGAAAACACTTTAATGGTTGTCTTATAAGACCTTTCCTACTAATTCTGTCTCTCTCTGAGCATCAGTGGCTAGCAAGAAAGGGGGAAAGCTTCATCAAACTCCTGCAACTTCATCCATAAACGATTTATGGCCCAGGCTAGAGTCAAAGGAAAGGTCAGTAAAATTGGCAAGCAAATTATCCCTAACCAGTCTTTTTCACATGGCAGCAAAAAACTACATGAGTTCATAGCAGGTGCTCAAAATAATTGTTTTGAATTAGTGTCTAGCTTGAGTTAGATCTTTGATCAGACCAGCACCATCCAATAGAATTATAATGTGAGCCACATGCATAGCTTAAAAATGTCTAGTAGCTACAATGTAAAAAGGAAAACGAAAACAGTTGAAATCAATTTTAGTAATACATTTCATTAAGCCCAATGTATCCAAAATATTGTTTCAACATGCAATCAATATATTTAAAAGAAATATTTTACATTTTTTTTATACCAAGTCTTTGAAATCTGGTGTACGTATAATTTTACACTTACGGCACATCTCGATTGGGATGATAAATCTGAATTGGAAATAATTGCCCTGCATTTAAATTTCAAAAATTTATAGTGGAAAAAGTAGATTCATGTACCCAAGCAATTCCAAACATACTTTAAAATTTTGCAATAATAGAACTGAGTATCAGTCTTTAAATTTAAAATGGGAATTAATTACATTACGCTAAGTAAAAGAAGCCCGACACATAAGGTCACATAATGTATGATTCTATTTATATGAAATGTCCAGAATAGGTAAATCCATAGGGATGGAACAAAGCTCAGTTGGATGAGTGTCCGGCTCTTGATTTCAGCTCAGGTCACGATCGCAGGATTGTGGGATCGAGCCCTGTGTCAGGCTCCCAGCCTGCTTAGGATTCTCTCTCTCTCCCTGCCCCATCCCCACTCACATTCACTCTCTCTCTCTGTCTCAAATAAAAGATACACACACACACACACACATATAATCTTAAATAAATTAATTAATAAATTAATAAATAAAATGGTTAATTTATGCTATATGAATTTTGCCATGATTAAAAATTCAAGTAAAATTACGACTTGAGTTCTCCATCACCCCAGCCTCAAATCTAAGTGCTCAACAGCACCAGACTATGACATTGTACAACACAGGACCAGACTACTTATTCCTGTGCAGAGGCTGTGGCTTTTTCAAACATTTATTTCTGTTTTTACAGGACCTGGCTTCCCAGCACTCACAGAAAGCTTTCAAGGTGAAGTGTCCCAGTTTATTTAAGCACCACCTGGCAGCCGCTGAAGTGTCACGTTTCTATTTCACAAGAGGTAGCCATGAATCTGATTGCTACTGTTTCACATGATTAGCACGTTTTGGGTGACAGATTGTTAGGTTCGCCACACTTCTGAGCATGTCGTGATTCTTTCATAGTTATTCTGAAGGGCGTGAGGCATACAGAAGTTTGCGGTCTGTGCTTCAAGAACTGACTTACAATGATTCCCAGCAAACCTCTCCTCCAGGGAGTTGGAGAGGCAGAGGCGAGGAATGAGCTTTCACAGAGCAGGCATGTGCTGGTGGAAACACATACTAAAAGAATAAATGATTAGGTGTATGGGGCACCTGGGTGGCTCAGTTGGTTGAGCGTCCGACTTCAGCTCAGGTCATGGCCTCACAGTTCGTGGGTTCGAGCCCCGCATCAGGCGTGCTATTAGCACGGAGCCTGGAGCCTGCTTTGGATTCTGTGTCTCCCTCTCTCTGCTCCTCCCCCACTCATTCTCTCTCTCTCCTCTCTCTCAAAAACAAATAAACATTAAAATAAAAAAAGAAAGAAACCCTAAGGATATAAGGGGCACCTGGGTGGCTCAGTCAGTTAAGTGTCTGACCTCAGTTCAGGTCATGATCTCACCTTTCATGAGTTTGAGCCCTGCATCAGGTTCTCTGCTGTCAACACAGAACCCACTTCGGATCCTCTGTCTCCCTCTCTCTTTGCCCCTTCCCTGCTTGCTCTTTCTCTCAAAAATAAATAAACATTTTAAAAAAAGAAACCCCAAGGATAATTCATAGGCCTCAGAAGGATCTGATGAGCTCACCTACTCCATCCCAGATGAATGCAACTTGCTGGTTTCTTTCAACTCTCCAGAGATAAAGATCCACAACTACTCTTGTTTGCTCATTGCACTGAAATGTACCTCTCGGGTATCAAGAAGTGTTTTTCTAAGTCTTCCTTATCAAAACCTCTCTTATTAGTTTATCTTTTAAACCTCTGAGCTAAGTCTGATATCATTCCATGATAACTGTCCCCTGAATATCAGGACACTTGACCTGGAAATACCTCTTCAGCATTTTCTCACTTTTGATGCTTCTCTATGCCAATATAATTACTCAGTTTGTAGACTACCTGGACCTCTCTCTCTCTCTCTCTGTCTCTCTCTCTCTCTCTCTCTCGTATTTCTTGCTGCCCATTGTCTTTTTTATTTTCCTCTTTCATTAGAATAGAGAGGAGAGTAAATACAATTTCCACCTGCTGATTTTTTCTTGACCAGTCCAATAGTGGAAATGTGTTCAAATTTTATCTAATGTTGGAGTGATAGCTATTGCCATAAATCTATACCTCTCTTATTTATTTATAACACAAGCCTGGGTAGTTTCTTTAGAAAACAACAACAGCAATAAAATATAAACATGGTGGCACATTCAATCCTGTTGCTGACAAAAGTGATGGCTTTTACAGATGCCTCGGCAGAAATGACAAATATTCCCCAAAGAGTAGTTGTTTTTTATACCTTTTTCAAGGTGAAATTTGGCTGTATGCAATGTTTTGTTTGTAAATTTTGATTCCAAGTAATAGAAATGTCCTATGGCTAGCAGAAACCAAACAAAAAGAAAGGGAGAGGCAGAGGAGGAAGTAAACGAAGGGATGCTGGAGGTATTTTGTGGCATGAAAGGAAAACAGAAATAACTAAAATTTAGAAAAGGAAGAAACCAGGGTGAGTTTTGTGAATTTAGTAGCAGCTCATGACCTTTTCTTTCCAGAACACTGACATTAACATCACTTTATTCCAGGTCTCTTCTGAATAAATTCCTTTCTATTTCCAAATCCAGATTGCTGGGAGAGAGCCCAGTGTGGGTCATGTGACCTCTAGCGATGGCCACTGAAGCAGAGTCATGCAATGTCTTGTGTAAGAGGGGAGGTTCCCAGGAAAGAGGGACCCAGTTTCAGCCAGTAGCATTTTTCTTATTCTCAGGAGAACTTGGTACGAGAGAGAGATGAAACTAATGGGTAAGAGGAGCGCCCATGGTTTGCCCAAATGAGAGAATACACATAAGGCAACTTGTGTTTTCCAAAGATGACACCTTGATTTTCACACAGTGAGACCCATCCATGTTGGACTTCTGACTCAAAGAACCATAAGAAAATTAATTTGTGTTGTTCCAACCACAAAGTTGGTGATGATTTGTCAGCAGCGATAAGAAACTAATACACAGTCTCCACTGCTGTAGTTCGTCCTAAGGCCATCCTTCACTTATCATCTCCCTCCTTCACTACCCATCAAGATTATGTTCATCTTCAGCTAGTATTTTGGTTGGCCTAGGTGACTTGCCTGGTGGGTTGCCCATTCAACCCCAAGAGGTGTGAATGCTTAGGTGCCTTTGACAGGTTGCTATTACTGTAACTGTCCATGAACTGTCATCCCAAGCATGGAAGTATCAAATGATGCACTAGTGAATCCTCTTGGTTCCAGACAGGCTCTATCCTGCACCCATTAAGCAGCAGCAACCCTGATTCCCCATGGCAATCAGAACTGATTAACCTAGGCAATGGGGCAACTCCCTTCTCTGCCTGTTGGTTCAATGACATGAAGAACCCAAAATGACTATGTAGAGTCACAATGGGCAATTCAATGGAATCCATACTGTGTCCCCTGGCCTAAGTGCTCCTCAAGAAATTAGAAACTCTTGGGGCGCTTGGGTGGCTCAGTTGGTTGAGTGACCAACTTCTGCTCAGGTCATGATCTCGTGGTTCATGGGTTTGAGCCCTGTATCAGGCTCTGTGCTGACACCTCAGAGCCTGGAGTCTGCTTCAGGTTCTGTGTCTCCCTCTCTCTCTGCCCTTCCCCCATTCACACTCTGTGTGTGTGTGTCTCTCTCTCTCAAAAATAAATAAACATTTACAAATTTACAAAAAATGAAATTAGAAACTCTTACCCTACAGAGCACAAGTTTATAGGGAATGAGAAGCACAGAATCTGCAAGAACTGGATGTAATTGTGAGAAAGGCTGCTCCTTGATCTCCAGCCCTCATATACTAGCTACACAGACATAGTACCTCACCCTGATATATTGCTTATTGGTTCAAAGTGTAAACCACGTCTTTCAAGATAGCACCCAGCCCTTTGAGGTATAGTAACTGGGCCTTCAACAGGTGTTTTAAAATGTAGACTTTATTATTATTCAGGTATAAGGAGGCCAAGAGATCAGGAGATGATTGCCATTGAAAATAGAGTTTGTTACTCACAGTGCCCTAGAGGAGGGGACACTCCATGCCAAGCAGAGCCACACAGGGAACAATAGGTCGGTCAGGAGACACGGAGAGCTGGGGCAGTGGTTGGCAGGAATGTGGACAAGAGCCTTCATTGTGGTTTCCACAAGAAGGAACATGTGAGGCAGGGTAAGTAGGTTTAGGGTTGGCTAATTTGAATAATTTCAATAGGCTCTGGGGTGTAGGGGCTGTCTCTAGGTATACATTACCTAGCCCTGAAATAGGGCAGGTAAATAGTGGCCCAGAGTATGAGAGCCCAAAAGAGAGGCACATGGGCTCTGGATTGGTTGGTGTATGAACGGCCTGCTCACAAGAAAGTCATATACTGTCTTCAAGAATTGGCTAGCCCTAGGAAGGGCAGTCTTTCCAGGGTAAGCAAGGCCCCAGATGTCAAAACATCAGAAACACATAGTTAATACAGTAGGTCATTCCATCATTCTATCAGACCAGCCATTGCTGGGTGATCGGCACTTGGTAAGGGCAGTAAAGCCCATGGTCACATGCCCATTATCATACTTCCTTTGCTGTAAAATGGGTCCCTTGATACCCAAGGTTGCATAGGATATTATTGCCATTACCTTCCATCTGCAGGCCACCAGATGGTGATACTAGCAGAGGCACTTGGAAAGAGAGGCAAACTCATATCTGAAGCACATAATAGCTTAAAAGGATGAACTTCTAACTTCTCCAAAGTGGAGGGATCAGATTGATATCTTGGACCTGTCAGCTGGTGGCTATGGCTGATTTCCCATGAAGATTGATGCCATATTGATCTCTACTGGTAGCCATTGGATATTTGGCAATGGCATTGCTAGAAATCCTTGGGGGGTCCATGGTGTTATTGGGCCCGGACATGATCTCCATCCCTGCTGCCATGGTCACCTTGTATATGAGCCATTGTACAGGCTCTGAGGGCATTGGACAATCAGTCCCAATGAAGACAGAATTTCTTTCTTTCTTGTTTTTTTGTCTGTATAACCAGCATAATGATGCCCTTTACACGGTAGTTATTAAATATTATTAAATTTGACTTATTCAACAAACATTTTTAAAAATATTTATTTATTTATATATACAGAGAGAAAGCACAGGTGGGAGAGGAGCAGAGAGAGAAGGAGACACAGAATCCGAAGCAGGCTCTAGGCTCTGAGCCATCAGCACAGAGCCCGACGCGGGGCCCGAACCCATGAACCACGAGATCATGACCTGAGCCAAAGTCAGACGCTTAACTGACTGAGCCACCCAGGCACCCCTATTCGACAAACATTTAATGAGGACCTACAGTTTGGTAGAAAATGAGAGAGGAGCGCTGGAGTGGCTCGGTTGGTTGAGCATCGGACTCTTGGTTTCGGCTCAGGTTGTTATTCCAGGGTCATGGTTTTGAGCCCTGTGTCAGGCTCCACACTAAGCATGGAGCCTGCTTAAGATTCTCTCTCTCTCTCTCTCTCTCTCTCTCTCTCTCTCTCTCTCTCTCTCCCTCTTCCCCTCTCCCCCACTTGCACTTTCTCTCTCTCTCTCTCTCTCTCCAAAGTAAGTAAAATGAAAAAAAATTAATAAAAAAAAGAAAGTGAGATAGTTAATATCAGCTAAAAATATCTGGAAACAAACACTGAGAGGAGTTTTGGGCAGGGCCGGGTGGGGGGCATGGAGTGGGCAAGATATTTAAAGATGTGAAAAGGCAGAAGTCATTTTGCAATACAGCCTAACAGTGCCTTGGTCAACCTATGTCTTAGTCCATCTGGTCTGCTATAACAAATTACATAGACTTGGTGGCTTATAAATGAAAGAAATGTATCCCTCACAATTCTGGAGACTGGGAAGTGCAAGATCAAGGCGTTGGCAGATCCCATGTCTGGTGAGAGCCCTGGTTCATAGACAGCTATTTTCTTGCTGTAACCCCACATAGCAGAAGGGAGAAGGGAGTTCTCTGGGATCTCTTCTGTAAGGGCACTAATCACATCCCGAAGGTTCTACCTCCAAACACTTACCACATTGGGGATTAAGTTTCAACATATGAATTTTGCAGGGATGCAAACATTGTGTCAACCTGGCAGGAGGCTCTTAGGACAAAATAGCTATCCCTTTATATGCCCTCATTTCTTTAGCCCAGATGCAGGCTGCTCTGGAAAAAACAGGATCTTAGGTGAGGCCAACTCTGAAGGAGTTGACAGCTGGAAGCCGTCTGCTGACCACACTCCTCAAAATCGGGCAGCAAGCCCTTCTTTGAGGAGGCATTGTCATGGCACATTTCTGTGCCTACCAGAGTCCACCTCTTGCTCTGCTTGGACCCCCGTCTCCATGTGCTCTCAGGAACCAGCTCCTCCATGGCTCCAGTGGGCCTCTCCTCCTAAGGGAGAACTCAGAGGCAGGGATTAGCTGGATGAGCCACAGCCCCCACCAGTGCAATTGATCTCAAGGATGCAACTAATACTCCTCCTCCTCCTCCTCCTCCTCCTCCTCCTCCTCCTTCTCCATCACCTCTTCAGGGTTCACCTCAGCCTCAGCTACCACCTCTGGTGGCTTTGATGTCTTAGCATGTGATATGATTCAGACTCTCATCACTAGAGCTTAGCACGCAGGATGTTTGTTAGAGAAAGCTCTCTGTATGAACACCCAGTGAGGGGGCGGTGGAGAGGGGAGTGAAGGAAGCAAGATTAGACAGAAGGAGACATTGTGGTACAGTCACACAATGAGATTTCAGCTGATCCCATAGGGAGGTTGAGCCAACCTTCAGAGCTGTCCCCAACTGTGGCGAGAAGACCAGGACTTTTTCACCCATGCATGGATGGCTCATTGGATGCTGGCTGCACTGGGGTAGTGGGTGTGATGCTGCGTGGCATGGCTTTCTTCAGCAGAGGGAAATTCCCACAAAGGGCTGATAGCTGAGGGCTAGTAACTGGGATGTGCCAACCAGCAGCATTCCAGCAGCTGGGGCAGGTGTCCCCCAGTCCTGAAGGGGGGATGGGGTGGTGCCAACCACGATAGCCATGTCTGTGTCCAGTACCCAATGCTTGTCTCTCCCTGTCACAATCTCAAACTTCCCATCAGAGCTATTTCTCACTGACTCCTTTTCCCAGGGTTTTTCTTTTCATCACAGTAAAGTACATGTAATATAAAACTTACCACCTTAACGATTAAAAAAATTTTTTTAATGTTTATTTTTATTTCTGACAGAGAGAGACAGACACAGAGAGAGAGACAGAGTGTTATTAGGGGAGGGACAGAGAGAGAGGGAGACACAGAATCCGAAGCAGGCTCCAGGCTCTGAGCTGTCAGCACAGAGCCCGCCGCAGCGCTTGAACCCACAAACCACGAGATCATCATAACCTGAGCCAAAGTCGGACGCTTAACCGACTGAACCACCTAGGTGCCCCCCATCTTAACCATTTTTAAGTGTACAGTTAATACGTGGGCATATTCACAATGTTGTGCATCAGATCTCCAAAACGTTTTCATGTTGCAAGACAAACTCTACAGCCAGTCATTAAATGACTCCCCCTTTTACACTCTCCCCAGATCCTGGCAATCACCATTTGGCTTTTCGTCTCTAAGAGTTTGACCACTGTAGGTACCTCATGTAAGTGGACTCTTAACAGTAGTTGTCTTTTCGAGACTGGCTTATTTCAACTTAGCATAATGTCAAGTTTCATCCATCTGTAGAATATGTCAAAATCCCTTTTTTAAAAAAAATTTTTATTTATTTATTGATTGATTGATTGATTGATCTTGAGAGAGACAGTGAGTAGGGGAGGTGCAGAGAGAGAGGGAGAGAGAGAGAATCCCAAGCAGACTCCACACCATCAGCACAGAGCCTGACATGGGGCTTGAACCCACAAATCGTGAGATCATGACCTGAGCCGAGACCAAGAGTAGGGCCTTTAACGGAGTGAGCCACCCAGGTGCCCCTCCCTTCCTTTGTAAGGCTGAATAATACTCCATTGTGTGACTAGCCCACATTTTGTTTATTCATTCATCCATCAATAGATACTTGGGTTGCTTGGCCTTTGGCCATTGTGAATCCTGCTTCTCTGAGCATGAATATATGAATATCTCTTTAAGACTCTGCTTTCAATTCTTTTGGATACAAAGCCAGATCTCAGATGTTTTTGTCTAAGACAGGTTTTTTTCTCGTTAGCTTAATTCCTTCTAGGCCCAGAAAGAGGCGAGAAGGAACTACCTACTGTCTTCTCAGGGAGACAAATCTTATAAATCAGAACACTCTGGTAGGATCAAGTTGATGGATATCAAACCTGGCTCATGATTAATTATGAGCCAGTATATGCCATGCAACAGTTTCTGCTTTTTCTACCAAAGGGAAAGAAACCATCTGTTAAGGAAATTTCCCACACACTGTTTGAACTGCTTCACCTTTTGTTATCCCAACTGCCAAGGTTAGTTAATCACAAACAGGACTTTGAGAAATAGTTTCTATGATGAAAGAAATTCAAGCACTCAGGGGGCCAGCTCATTACTGTGCTGAAGCCGATAGAGTATTTTTGTGATGATAAGGGGAAAGCCGGGGGCTGACATGGGAGAGGTAGACACAAGGAGGGGAGGTTAGGTGGAGTTAGGAAAAAATTTTGCTAAGAATGTAATAGTACATCATTTTGTGGGCTTAATTGTAGTAGGCTAACACGATACTGGTTTCCTCTGCCATCCAAAAGTAGAGCCAAATTGGTGTAAAGCAAAGAAGTGATGACCGTTTCATAAAAGCAAAAATCCTCTTTAGATTTTATTTTGATTAAAATAGGTACTGGGAGGGGCGCCTGGGTGGCGCAGTGGTTAAGTGTCCGACTTCAGCCAGGTCACGATCTCGCGGTCCGGGAGTTCGAGCCCCGCGTCGGGTTCTGGGTTGATGGCTCAGAGCCTGGAGCCTGTTTCCGATTCTGTGTCTCCCTCTCTCTCTCTGCCCCTCCCCCGTTCATGCTCTGTCTCTCTCTGTCCCCCAAAAAATAAATAAACGTTGAAAAAAAAATTAAAAA
The DNA here is from genome assembly GCF_018350175.1 of Felis catus. NCBI lineage: Eukaryota > Metazoa > Chordata > Mammalia > Carnivora > Felidae > Felis > Felis catus. Next base: position 16,222,382 of record NC_058379.1, read on the forward strand.
AAAATAGGTACTGGGACACGTGGGTGGCTCTGACGGTTAAGCGTCCAGCTTCAACTCAGGTCATGATCTCGCAATTTATGGGTTCGATCCCCACATTGGGCTCTGTGCTGATGGCTCAGAGCCTGGAGCCTGCTTCAGATTCTGTGTCTCCCTCTCTCTGCCCCTCCCCGACTTGCTCTCTCTCTCTCTCTCTCTCTCTCTCTCAAAAGTGAATAAACATTAAAAAAATTTTAAATAGGTATTAATGGGGGCACCTGGGTGGCTCGGTTGAGCATCCAACTCTTGATTTCAGCTCAGGTCGTGATCCCAGGGGTCATGGGCTCAAACACTGCATCAGGCTCTGCACTGAGCGAGAAGCCTGCTTGGGATTCTCTCTCCCTCTCCCTCTGCCCCTCCCCCACTCATGCACACATGTGTGTTCTCTCTAAAAAATAAATTAAAACAATTTTTAAATAAAAAATAAGTACTAACGTTCAGTCTTTCATAAAAGTGAAGTGGCATAAAGCAAATGTTCAGAGAGCAGGGGAAACCTGTTCTTGAGATGTCAAACAACAAGAATGAAAAAGTGCATTCCTTATGAATTTTTAAAAGCAACTCAGGCTTCTGGTCTAGAACCTATAAATTTGGAAGAACACATACACTTCAGGGTTTATTTCTTCTGTTTCTATTAAAGTTAAATCCAATCTGCATGACTCAAACCAAAAGTTAAAAGCGGCAGCAGATGTCTTTTGAGCTTTTCTTCATCCCAGGTAGCCAGATGAAACAGGAAAGTGATAAAAGTAAACTTAAAATTCAGAATTCATTTTCTTAAGGAAATTCTCAGCTCTAAAACTCACCCACACAGAACTGTGTGCAAGTGGATAATTGATACTGAATATATTAATAGTGAAATCATAAGCATGCTTCCTAAAAATAAGCAGAACTGTACCACAGTGATCGGGAAGCAGCCTTCAAAAATAAATAACAGAAAGAACTTTCTACCATAGACCACGCATTTTTAATGTTCATTTGAAATAACATTAGATAAACTATGCTAGACACTCCCAAGAGTATGTTCTGAAAATATCGATCAACCCTAAAGATCATGTTCAATGTTTAGGAAGCTGTAGAATAACTGAAGTTGGTAACTTTACCCCCTTGGAACACTCTTTTTTTTTTTTTATTTTTTTTTATGTTTATTTATTTTTGAGAGAGAGAGAGAGAGACAGAGACAGAGACAGCGCGTGAGTGGGGCAGGGTCAGAGAGAGAGGGAGACATAGAATTCGAAGCAGGCTCCAGGCTCTGAGCCATCAGCACAGAGCCCGATGCGGGGCCCAAACCCACTGACTGCGAGATCATGACCTGAGCTGAAGTCAGTTGCTCAACCCACTGAGCCATCCAGGCACCCCTGAAACACTCATTTTTATGAGAGCAATTAAAATTTTTTTTCCAATGTTTATTCATTTTTGAGAGACAGAGCACGAACGAGAGAGGGGCAGAGAGAGAGGGAGACACAGAATCTAAAGCAGGCTCCAGCCTCTGAGCTGTTAGCACAGAACCTGACGTGGGGCTGGAACTCATGAACCGCAAGATAATGACCTGAGCCAAAGTTGGTGCTCAACTGACTGAGCCACCCAGGTGCCCTATGAGAGCAGTTTTAAGTGATACTGTATATGTTTTCAGTTTGGTGCAATGATTCTCTATCTTAAATGATGTCCCTGATGTTCGTTTCATTGAAAACAAATTGGCAGAAAATGATGTGAAAATGTTGGGGTTCAAAGCAAACAGTCAAGAAATAATTCTTGAGACATCTTCAATGCAAAAAGGTGTGTTTTTTTTTTTTTGTTTTTTGTTTTTTGTTTATTAAAGCACAGGGACAGGACCCGTGGGCAGAAAGAGCTGCACTAGGGTTGTGACAGGTGACTGATTATATACTTTCAAGTTGGGAGAGGAGTTGGGATAGCATAAGTCTCTAAGGAATTTTGGAAACAAGGTTTCTAGGACCTTGAGGAGGCTAGCTATTATTAGGAAAGTGTTATTTATTACTGTCTAATAAAACCTTATTCATGAATGAGACTCTTCAGAGGTACATCAGTGGGCCATATGCTTGGAGGATGATTGCTAACATGTATCTCAAGAGGTAGAGATAAAAGAAGTCTCTAAAAGAATTTCTTTATGTTAGAGTAGACTTACAGGATCCTGGACATTGGGATAATGTTAAGCTAAGATTGCCTTTGCCATCGAGGCAGCTGAGTTCCTAGAGGAAGTTCACTACAAGTCAAGGACTTGTCAATGGGCTACAAGTAGCAAAGAAATTTAATTTTTTCTTTTGCATTTGCTTCCCACATCAGAAAACAATACAAAACAAACAAAAACCCAGGGCACCTCTGACTTTCTCCATAGTTCTCCCTTTAATTGGTCAAAACAGGGACAAATGTAAAACTTCCTTTCCTTTGTTCCCTTTGGCAAAGACAAGATCATCTATAAGTTTCAAAAGAAGCTTCACTAGTAAACACAGGAAGTACCAAAAACAAGAAAAGAAAAAAGCCAAGTTGGAAAATATAGGTTTCCAAGTTTCTGATTCTATAAAAGCTTGCTAGCTGACTGAGACAGCTGGTTCTGATCTGACATCCTGCTCAAACAATTTCCTCTTTAATTTCTCTGTTCTTTCTCCTCTGGCTCCTATATTTGCACCCACCCAGAAGAAGGTTCCACTCACTCAAAATTTCAAGGGAAAAGTTAATGGAAGATAAGTGAGGTTACTGATATGAACTTTTGTGAACAATGAACTTTTCACTCTTCTCCAGGTGGCTTCAACTGGAAAGGCTTCCCCAGCCCTAGGAAATGGTCTGGGCCTAATTTCTTAGAGTAACAGTTTGTGGTCATATCTAATTTGGAATACCTATTACACAAGAATCTACTGAGCTTTCACAACCCAATTGAAGTCCTAGAGACTTAATCTTAGCTTTAAAGTCGAATTCTACGGGTGCCTGCATGGCTCATTCAGTTAAGTGTCCAACTCTTGATTTCAGCTCAGGTCATGATCTCATGGTTCATGGAATTGAGCCCTGTGTAGGGCTCCACGCTGACAGCACGGAGCCTGCTTGGGATTCTCTCTCTCTCTCTCTCTCTCTCTGCCTCTCCCCCACTCATGCTCTCTCTCTCTCAAAATAAATAAATAAACTTAAAAAAATAGGTAAAATTCCATTTGTATGAAAAGAAAATTAATTTTTTTATCCTGGAAGTTGTAACTATCTTTGATATAAAATTGTATCCTTCATTTTTTACTTTTGAAACTTCCCACAACTGAGACAAACCACATTGATCTGTTTTTTTGACATCTCAAAGAAACCCAGTTATCATATTAACTTAAGTGTTAAATTAAGGGCAAAAACTTGCATTTTCAGAAAGTTTTCTTTGATTTGAATTAAAATCCTCAGTGCAATCAGAGAGTAATTGAACCTTACTGTGAAGGTTAATTTTAATGTTTGTTTATTTTTGAGAGAGAGAGAGAGAGAAACAGAGCATGAGTAGGGGAGGGATACACAGAATCTGAAACAGGCTCCAGGCTCTGAGCTATCAGCACAGAGCCCCTTGTGGGACTCGAACTCACAAACTGTGAGATCATGACCTGAGCCGAAGTTGGACGCTTAACAGACTGAGCCACCCAGGCACCCTTGTGAAGGTTAATTTTGTATGTCAACTTGATTCAGTTAAGGAATGCTCAGAGAGCTGGTGAAATGTTATTTCTGGGTGTGTCTGGGAGGGTGTTTCTGAAAGCGCTTAACATTTGAATCTGTAGACTGATAAAGAAGATTGCCCTCACCAATGCTGGTGGGCACCACTTAGTTTGTTGAGGGCCTGAACAGAATGAAAAAGCAGAGGAGGAGTGTATTTGCTTTTTTTTGCTTGAGCTGGAACATCCGTCTTCTCCTTTCCTCAGGCCTTTGAACTTGTCACGAGACTTATACCAGCAGCTCCCAATTCTCAGGCCTTTGGAATTGGACTGAATTACAGCAGCTTTCCTGGTTCCCAGCTTGCAGATAGCAGATCACGGGACTTCTCTGCCTCCATGATCACATGCCAATTCCTACAATAAACATCCTGTTCTATATGTATCTTACTGGTTCTGTTTCTCTGGAGAACCCTAATACAACCACTTTCAGTAAAATAACCACAGGGTATGGTATCACTTATCTCAGGTTGAATAATTCTATCGACTAACATTTTCTCGTAAGTTCTGTTTACCAGTTGTTTAACTGTACCTTGTGATTCTCTGAACCATCTGCTAGTTTGGGCTTTGTATATGGACTCATAATTAAAAAGTAGCAAAGTGGCTAGTGGCTAGTCTTTCTTCTTGCTTTGGGTCCCCTGGACCAAGCGTGGTTTACTCCAGAAGAAACAGCCTGTGTCTGTCGTAGGCTCAGATCAGCTCCAGTTCATATCACTCTTCTGCCTCTGGCCCCAAACTACCTCATACTTACTGTTGAGCAGCTCGTCTTCACCTGACACTCCTGGTTTAGCCCAAGAATTTCCCTAGTCTCACCCAAAGTCCCTCAAATCTCTTAAAACCCCTTGAATTCACACAAGAGCAGAAGTTCTCTTTCTGTAATGGCACAGGATTCTTTAAAAGGACAATAGAGAAGAGGCACCTGGGTGGCTCAGTCAGTTAAGCATCCAACTTCAGCTCAGGTCATGATCTTGCGGTTCGTGAGTTCGAGCCCTGTGCTGACAGCTCGGAGCCTAGAGCCTGCTTCAGATTCTGTGTCCCCCTCTCTTTCTCTGCCCCTCCCCTGCTCACACTCTGTCTCTGTCTCTGTCTTTGTCTCTCTCTCTCTCTCTCAAAAATAAATAAACATTTAAAAAATAAATAAAAATAAAAGGACAATGGAGAAGACAGTAGACCTGAGAGGTGGCATCAAATAGGCCTCATATGACCCAAAAGGTTTTTTTTTTCTTCCCTATAGGCCAATCTCAGTCAATTAAATTCTACAATTTAAGAGTGTTATGTAGGATGTTGGCACTACATTTCTGGGAAGGTTAAAACATATATATATATGTGTGTGTGTGTATGTTATATATATATATATATATATATATATATATATATATATATATATATATATAACATACACAGGTATAATCATTATCAGTCATGACTTCACTGGCATCAATAAATTTCTCATATTGGCCACAGTAACCCTGCCAGGTCCTAAGAACTTGCAAAGTGGGTTATGTGAAGGCCAGTGCTTGGATTACTGCCTGTGGGGGTGCTGGCTTTGTCTTGCTATAACAGAAAATCCTGTAGGTGTGAGGTGCTTGGAAGCAGAGGGATGGGCACCAGAAAAAGAGGTTAAAAACAGGCAACCAAGAGGGACACCTGAGTGTCTCAGTTGGATGGGCATCTGACTCTTGCTCTCAGTTCAGGTCATGATCTCGCAGTTCATGAGTTCACCGTCAGTGCAGAGCTTGCTTGGGATTCTGTTTCTCCTTCTCTCTGCCCACACCTGCCTGTGTTCTCTCTCTCTCTCTCTCTCTCTCTCTCTCTCTCTCTCTCTCTCAAAATAAATAAATAAACATAACAGTTATTTTTAAAAATAGGCAACCAAGATAAATCATTCACAACTTTGCTTGCACTTTGAGAATAAGAATTATGCAGATTCCAACAGAAAAATGTGTTCTCTGCAAGGTCAGACTTTTATAAGGTAAGAATATCTTGGAGAATTTTCCATTAATAACAAGATCAACCCTTACATAGTATTTATTATGTACAAGACACTGTTCTGAACACTATGAAGTTACTTATTTTAATCATTACAACAACTTCATAAAGTAGACACTATTTTAGTCTCAACTTTCAGATAAGGAAACTGAGGTTCAGAGATATTCGTGGCTTGGCCCTGGTCTGTGATCTGAAAGATTAGAAATCTTAAAGGCTTGATTTTGCTAGTACGTAAAGAGTAGGTCTATATTTTTTAATTGGACTCACATTAAGTAGAGTTTACTAAGTCCAACGTTCAAGACGTATATGCTAAAATATTAATTAATGATGAGAAATTTAAACTCTCAAAGACCACAATGCGGAGATTGGCATGACTAAAGCATTTCCCCTTTTTTAGTCAGAGAAGCCAAATTATAATCAGAACACAGCTTAAGGGGGCACCAGGCTGGCTCAGTCGGTAGAACACGTGACTTGATCTTGGGGTTGTGAGTTCGAGCCCCATGCTGGGCATACAGATTACTTTAAAAAATGGGGTGCCTGACTTAATTTGGTTAAGTGTTCAACTCTTGATTTTGGCTCAGGTAATGATCTCGCCGTTTGTGGGTTCAAGCCCCGTGTCAGCCTCTGTGCTAGGGGCGCAGAGCCTACTTGGGATTGTCTCGCTCTCCCTCAATCTCTCTCTCTCTGCCCCTCCCCGGCTTGTACTCTCTCTCTGTCAAAATAAATAAATAAACATTAAAAACATTTTTTAAAAATAAAACAAATAACACAGCTTAAGGAACATATCATTAGAACAAAGAGAATTAGATAAATGAGCTAAAAAAGTGTCCCTCAGCTTAGTTTTTTAGACACACTCTGCCCTTCCTGGGATAGTCTCACCAATGACTCTGTAATACTAGAAGTCCATTGCTGAGCCATATTTTAATAGGACTCCTGATATTTGCCCCTGTGATGCTCCTTTTTCTTTGCTTTCAAATAGACAAACTTCTCTTCTGATAGACATTTTCGAGAGAGAGAGAGAGAGAGTGAGTGAGGGGGAAGAAGGACAGAGAGAGAGAGAGAGAGAGAGAATGAATCTTAAGCAGGCTCCATGCTCAGCACAGACCCCGACTCGGGGCTCGATCACACGACCCTGGGACTATGACCTGAGCTAAAATCAAGAATCAGGCGCTCAACCAACTGAGCCACCCAGGCACCGTTGATAAACAACATTTTTAAAAATTGTGTTGAACCCCTGAATTCAAGCCTTGCTCTGACTTAGAAGTGAATGTAGCTCTCTATTCTGAGACACTATCTCTGTTGTACCACAAACAAGTCACGTTTGTAGACTTCCCAGAGCCTGGCACAGTCATTATACAAAGGAAGTCCTCAGTAATGTTTGTTGAAAGAGAGTGAAGGAATGAAAGAATAAATGCACCTTAATGTCAGATGACCTAAAAATAGCTCTCTCATCGCTATGGAAAACAGTATGGTACTTCCTCAAAACATTAAAAATAGAATTACCATATGATCTGGCAATTCCTCTTCTTGGTATACACTCAAAAGAATTGAAAGCAATTTGAAAGGACTCAAAAAGATATTTGTACACTCATGCTCATAGCTGTGTTATTCACAATAGCCAAAAGGTGGAAGCAACCCAAATGTTCATCAACTGATAAATGGAAAAACAAAATGTGGTCTAAACACACAATGGAATCTTACTCAGTCTTAAAAGGGAAGGAAATTCCAATAGATGTGACAACATGAATGGGCCTTGTGGACATTATGCTAAGTGAAAGAATCCAGTCACAAAATACGGTGTGATTCCACCTATATGAGGTACCTAGGGTAGTCAAATTTGCACAGACAGAAAGTACAATGGTGGTGGTCAGGGGCAGGGGAGAGAAGGGAACAGGGAGTTAGTGTTTAATGTGTAGAGTTTTAGTTCAGCAAGACAAAAAGAGTTCTACAGTTGGATGGTGGTGATGGTTGCCTAACAATATGAATGCACTTAATGCCACGGAACTGTACACATTAAAAATGGTTAAAATAGTAAATTTACGTTATGCATATTTTACCAAAACTGAAAAAAAAGCAAAAAAACAAGAACTAAAACAAAACAACCAAACAAAAACCTCTTCCAGGCTGATTCATGGCTTGTATTTTTAAACCTGAGATCCGTTTCCACAAAACCAATATATCAACTCCCATGTTTGTCCTCATGTAGGGCAATGGCTTGTCCTGTTGAATTTCATTCTGTTTAAGACTTTGTATTCTATGGCAACACTGTATCAGTTGTGCAATGTGGCACAGAGCATTTAAGTAAAACCACATACCACATTGTCCCTACGTGCCAAGTAAAAGAACAGACTTTGAATCAAGAAAATGAAAACATAATTTGTGGTTGATAAAGCAATTCGATAGTGGGTCAACATCTTACCATACCTGGGTTTTGTTTTGTTTTGTTTTGTTTTGTTTTGTTTTAGATCTGCAAGGAATCATCTACCAGCTGAGTGCTGTTGAACAAAATCATTATAGGATTAGCAGTTTCCTGACCCACTTACTAAAAAAAGCTGAATCACTCAGTTGAGACCCCAGGGAAATGCAGATTTATACCTTTGACGTATTGCTTGGTTTTTCTTCAAGTAAATTAAAATCTGTAACCAGTTTTTGAGTCCTTGTCATCTTCTCTCCTTTTAATTGGGTAATTTTGTATGTCTTCTGACTATAAGCCTTTGCAGACTCTTGATTTTTTTTTAATGCAAATGCATAATAAAACATGCATATAGGTTTCTTCTCTGAAATTATTTTCTAAGCCCATGAGGAAGGCTTGCTTCTCTTCCTAATCCTTTCCTTTATTAGACTGGGGATGGGTGGGTGGAGCGGGCTGTCAGGAAGAGATGTCCAACATGCTCTGCTATAGATGGGACTCTGGAAAGATGGGGAAAGTGGTCACTCTGCCCACAGTCACACAGGCCCGGTTAAGGAAAGGAATTTGCATTTCCAAGGCAAGGAGCCATTTCCTACCACCAGGTCTCCACCATTGCTTTTCCAAACACAGAGAACAACTTTTCTCCTCCTGTCAAGTATTCTAGTCCTTCTCTTCCCTACCCAGCGTAACTTCCTATAAGCTTTCTTCCAGATGAAAAAACTCTTCCTTTTCAAGCCCATTGATATAATTCCCAACCCAATATCTCATGAACCACTCACTCTTATAATTGCTATATTTATACTGATTACATACTTGTCTTAGGCCAGATGTCCTTGGCCATAGCCAAATTAAAGGACCTAATTCTGTGATTAGCTCTCTTTTTCTGGTTTTCTGTTCCTGGCAATAGCACCATCGTTCTGTTGCCCAGGTTAGGGCATCTCTGCATCCTCCTTCCTCGCTCCATACCTGAATATCCAATCAGTCTCTAAATCCTAGCAGTTCTTTTTTTACAACCTCTCTGACATCTTTTTTCATTCCACTGTACCTTCCACCGAAACTCTTCCAGCAGTAGCTGGAGTTCCTGATTCCCAACCCCCACCTTGAGTTCATCCTTAACACCAGGGCCACATTAATCCTCCTGAAGTACAGCTTTATTCAGATCACTTTCCAGTTTTAAAATCTCTAATCGTTGGAGCACCTGGTGGCTCAGTTGGTTAAGCGTCCAACTCATGGCTCAGATCATGATCTCACAGTTGTGAGTTCCAGTCCTGTGTTGGGCTCTGTGCTGACAGCTCAGAGCCTGAAGCCTGCTTCCAATTCTGTGTTCCCCTCTTTCTCTCTGCCCCTCCCCCGTGTATATGTGTGTGTGTGTGTGTGCGTGCGCGTGCACGCGCGTGCTCTCTCTCTCTCTCAAAAATAAATAAACATTTTTTTTAATAAATAAATTAGGGGCACCTAGGTGGCTCAGTCGGTTCAGCGTCAAACTCCAGCTTGGGTCATGATCTCATGGTTCAGAGTTCGAGCCCCATGTGAGGCTCTGCACTGACAGCTCAGAGCCTGGAGCCTGCTTTAGATTTGGTGTCTCCCTCTCTCTTACCCTCCCCTGCTTGTGTGCCTATGCTCTCTCTCTCTTGCTCTCTCTCAAAAACAAATAAATAAACATTTAAAAAATACATAAAAATAAATACAATAAAATAAAACCTCTAATGGTTCCCTGTTGTCTTTGATTTAATGTTCAATGCTAGACAGATGGAAAGACCATCAGTTTATAAGCAACTCCTAACTCTGCCCTTGACTGCTTGCGAGATTTTGGGTAAGACCCTTACACTCTCAGAACCTCAGTTTCTTCATCTATAATATGTGGGTAAAAGTACCCATCCCTAAGGGTTGTTATAAGGTTTAAGGAAGATAATGGAAGCCAATCCTTTGGCTACCCATAGTAGGCACTCAATAAAGGCATCTTTCCTTTTTCCTCAAGTCAATGTCAACCTACCCTTATCTTCACAACTTATTCTTCCCCTATTTTGCTGTTCTCCTGGCCTCTGTGTCTTTGAAGAAGCTATTCCCTCTACTTTGCCTTGGCTTCCATATTTGCCCATGGAATCTTCTATGTTCTTTAAGGGCCAATCTCACAAACTACTCCTTGATCAGTTTTGTCAAATATTGTCAGTGGCATGCCAAGAGGAGGTGAGAGAATGCTGTTATTAACACTGTACAATTGCCAGGTCATAGTGATAATAATAAAAAGCACACTGACTTTTCAGTTTTGCTTTTTTTTTTTTTTAAGTAGGCTCCACAACCTATGTGGGGCTTGAACTCACAACCCTGAGATCAAGAGTCAGATGTTCTACTGACTGAGCCCCGCAGGTGCCCCAAACTGACTTTTAATTTTAAGCCACTGTTATCTAGCAATCTCTCCCTTCTCTGAATTCCAAAAACTATATAGCATAATTTTTAAGGTGTTTCATATACTATTTACTATAACTCAATACTACTTACAGTTGACCCTTGAACAACACAGGGGTTGGAAGTGCCATCCCCCAGCACAGTCAAAAATCTGTGTATAGATTTTGACTCCCCCAAAACTTAACTACTATTTGTCTACTGTTGAGCAGAAGGCTTATATATAATATAAACAGTCAATTAACACATTTTTATATGTTATATGTATAATAGACTGTATCATTATAATAAAGTAAGCTAGAGAAGAAAAATGTTACTTAAAAAATCATAAGGAAGAGAAGATACATTTACAGTACTCTACCGTGTTTATCCAAAAAAAATCCACGTATAAGTGAGCCCACGCAACTCAAACTCATGTTGTTGACGCATCAACTGTATAAGTATAGTTATTTCTGCTCATGTTTTCTATCCTTTATTAAATTGCAAACTTTTTGAGTACAAGTATCATAGCAAATATGCCTCCGTTTCCCCTTTATAATAACCAAACACCACAGAACAATAGCTGTTCTGAATAAATGAAGAGCTTAATACAAACTCTACAAACTATGTCAATATGGAACAAATTCGGCATCCTGAAATCAACATTCTTTTTTTTAAGTAGGCTCCAGGCCCAGCGCAGAGCCCAATGCAGGGCTTAAACTCACAACCCTGAGATCAAGACCTGAACTGAGATCAAGAGTCCGTTGCTTAACTGACTGAGCCACCCAGCACCCCCAAGATTCTTTTTTAACATTTTATTGAGTGAGCACTATGTACTATGCAATGTCTTAGTGCTTCATATGCATTATTCACTCATTATAAAAATGTATGAAGTCCCTACAATATGCTAGGCAGTGTGCTAAGAACCCATTAGTGAACAAAATTATTTACTTGCACAACGCCTGGTGGTCACAGAGGCTAACTAATTTGCCCAGGGTTATTAAGCTAGTAACTGGTGGAACTTCAACTTGAAACTGGGTCTTCCCCTAGAGAAATCATGTTCTTAACCACTATATACATATGTGTGCGTGCGTGTGTGTGTGTGTGTGTGTGTGTATTTCCTCTGGTGTAAGCTATAGGCAAGTCACAGTGAGATTGGCGAATGCTCAGTCTGACCACACTGTCTTACATAAGCAGTGATGAAATCCTCCTTGAGGATAGGGGTCATGTTTTCATAAATCCCAAAGGTCTCAGATTTTAATACCAAATCCATAGCAGCCCCTGATGGTTATTCAGTAAATGCTTTCTGGCCAACTGCCTTGATACCTATACAATCCATTGAATTTTTTTATAATATGGGAATTAAAAAATTAATTCACCCATAAAAAATATTTAACCACCAATAAAAACTTATTTCTCCCAATCACTGTCAATTATCAATTAAATTATATTAGCTGATGCATTATTCCAGGTATCTTCTGAAAACACATATTTCACATTTACACATATACTCCAGACACAAAATAGCTACATTCTGTAGGACATGCAATGAAATCTTGGCGCTTCAGAAAATGACAATTTCTCTGGTAACAGGAAGATACCATGAGGCCTACGAAGGCTTTTTACTAAAAGCAGAAGGACAGTGGTAGCAATGATAACACAAACCATGAAAAATAGATTAATAAGTTATTTTACCTACCCACCAGCAGAAGTTTTCAGTTGGCCTGACAATGATGATATACTATTTCTACGGTCAGTTTCCTCTAAATAGACCAAGAAAAATAAAGGGGAAAATGGGGGAAATTCACTTAAGAAACAACGTTAGTATGAGCAGTATCAATAGGTATAAATAACTTGTCTGCCAACAGATTAAACCAGAATGTGATGCAGAAAGAACAAGACATAACAAATGTTTGGCAAATTCTCGAAATGAAATAAAAGTAAGAAATGTCTAAAAATAACTTCAGATGAATAATATATATGCAGCAAAACACATCAGCAGTATGTTTAGGGCTAAGATCACTGAAAAGAAGCAGGAAATTGTAAACATCAAGGAAATTAAATCACATGTCTTTCTAGGTGTGGGCTTTGGACAAACCAAAAATAGCCAACTTTTGAATATCATTTTCTTTTTTTTTTTAAGTTTATTTATTTTGAGAGAGAGAGAGAGAGATACAGAAAGAGAGAGAGAGAGAGCAAGCAGGGGAGGGGAAGAGAGAGAGAGAGAGAGAGAGAGAGAGAGAGAGAGAGAGAGAGAGAGAGAGAATATCCCAAGCTGTCTCTCCACTGTCAGTGTGAAGCCTCCCACGAACCGTGAGATCGTGAGCTGAAATCAAGAGGGGGATGCTCAACCGACTGAGCCACCCAGGCATCCCTGAGCATCATTTTCTGATGAGTTTGGGAAATGAAGACATTATTAGAAGAGGGAGGGGAGACTAGGGAGTAAGTCAGTCCCAAACAGTAGAGGTTTTGCTGTTGTTGTTGTTGTTGTTGATTTATTTGTTTAAGTGGTATGGCTCTATGATGGGCTGGTTTCCCGGTGGGAATTCCTAAAGGCAGCCCAAAACACCCTTGGGCTCACATCATAGCCTCTCTTGTGCATAGCCCATTTACATCTTCTTCAGGCAATAACGTGGTCAAATTTAGAAGCCTGTTGTTTGAGATCAGCTTCTCATCCTCAGTACTATGACAATTTAGGGACAGATAACTCCTGCCGTGGGGCTGTCCCTATGCATTGTAGAGTGTTTAGCGGCATATCTGGCCTCTACCCACTAGATGCCAGTAGCAACCCCCATTCCCAGCTGTGACAACCAAAAATATCTCTAGATCCAAAATCTATAAAGAACTTATCAAACTCAACACCCAAAAAACAAATAATCCAGTGAAGAAATGGGCAAAAGACATGAATAGACACTTCTCCAAAGAAGACATCCAGATGGCCAACCAACACGTGAAAAAAATGCTCAACATCACTCATCACCAGGGAAATACAAATCAAAACCACAATGAGATACCACCTTACACCTGTCAGAATGGCTAACATTAACAACTCAGGCAACAACAGATGTTGGCGAGGATGCGGAGAAAGAGGATCTCTTTTGCATTGTTGGTGGGAATGCAAGCTGGTGCAGCCACTCTGGAAAACAGTATGGAAGATCCTCAAAAAACTAAAAATAGAACTACCCTACGACCCAGCAATTGCACTAGTAGGTATTTATCCAAGTATTTATTTATGTGTCAGATGGGACACAAACACCCCAATGTTTATAGCAGCACTATCAACAATAGCCAAAGTATGGAAGGAGTTCAAATGTCCATCGATGGATGAATAAAGAAGATGTGGTATACACACACACACACACAATGGAGTATTACTGGGCAATCAAAAAGAATGAAATCTTGCCATTTGCAACTACGTGGATGGAACTGAAGGGTATTATGCTAAGTGAAATTAGTCAGTCAGAGAAAGACAAATATCATATGACTTCACCCATAGGAGGACTTTAAGAGATAAAACAGATGAACATAAGGGAAGGGAAACAAAAGGGGGACAAAACATAAGAGACTCGTAAATATGGGGAACAAACAGAAGGTTACTGGAGGGGGTGTGGGAGGGGGGATGGGCTAAATGGGTAAGGGGCACTAAGGAATCTACTCCTGAAATAATTGTTGTACTATATGCTAAATAATTTGGATGTAAATTTTAGAAAATAAACTTAAAAAATAAATAAATATCTCTAGATATTGTCTGATGTCCCTAGAAGGGGCAAAATCACCCCCAGTTGAGAACCCCTGGTTTAGAGAATGAGTAGATGACCATCCAGCCCAACTTCGTACCATATAGATGAGGGAAGCAGAGCCCAAGCACACTGAACACCTTGCCCAAATGTACACAGCTGGTTAATGGCAGATCTCAGCCAGGACCTCCAGATTATCACTTTCAATACCTCCACTATACCCCAACTTTAGTCATTTGCATGCCACTGTGATTTCACCATACCCATTGCCACCTATATTATAATTTCCTAAATTTGAGTTGGCTTGTTTTTTAACTTAACACATTTATTTTAAAAGGAAATAGGCATGTGAGGGGAAAAGAAACAAACATTAAAGTTAAGAAAGATCATGGTGTCAGAGGGAAAGATCTGTGCTCAGTTATTTTACACATTTGTTTCTTTATCAAGCACCACATCGTGCCTACCCTGTGACTGGCGCCATTTTAAGTGCTTTCCATGTATGAAATCTTTTTGTCTTAATAACAACCTTATTAGGTAAGTATGATTATCCTTATTTTATGAATGAGGATGCTGATCTAGGTCCCAGATCACCCAACTCATAAGTGGCAGAAGTGGCGTTCCAGTCCAGGAAGCCTAGCTCAGAATTCCATGTTCTTAATCAGTAAGAGGAAAAGTTGGAAACATCTGGTGAGAAAGGAGAGATGGGTTTGGGACTGAAAACAACAGTAGCCAGGAAATAATGGGGAGAGGTACAAAGGCAGGGGACCCAAGGAGCTAGACAAACCCTTGGGAGAGGGGAACTCGCACCTGGAAAAGTGGGCAGGAATGGTGGTGGGAAGGGGCAAAAGCTGTGGGGAGAGGGCATCAGAGCAGGGGCAAGATGAGACTTCAAATAAGTAGAGTAGCAGGCACTGAGAGAAACAAGCTGTTTGGCAGGGTGGGAAAATGGGGAGGCTGGAAGTGGAAATTCAGGCAGAATGTTAATCTGGAGAAAAGGTGAAAGGAAGGATGGGCTGGGGATCCAGGTCCAGGAGAGGACCCTGGGAGGAGTAAGAGGAAAGATGTAAGGAGGCTGTCAAGGTGAGAACCTAGAGATGGGAGGGATGGCTGGGGTCTAGGTGGGGCTTGGAAGGGGTCCCAGCCGGGCAAGCTGAGGCACTGTAGTGGGGAGCAGAGAAAGCACACTCCCACACCAGGCAAAGCCGACACTGGTAAACGCCAGCCACTGAAGTTAATGTTTTACCCTTAAAAATCAAGTTGAGAATCACTAGGGGTGTACACACCACATTTTGCAAAATGTTGAACCGATTCATCTCCAAAAAATATAAAAAGCTTTTGGGTAACATTTGAGGAATTTTTGAGACTTTTATGTTCCCACGACTAGTTCATAAATAAAATATACAACTTAAAAAGCGCACACACTCTTGTAATTGCTGAATGAAAATACCAAGCACAGAACTGCTTTATCACATGTTTTGCCAGTTCTTCATGCTTCTTCAACACTTGACTTTTCAAAAACAAATTTTCTGGAAAATGTTTTGTCTTTTACACTTTCTAGTTTTTGCTGGATCAAGATATTAATAAAAATAAACAACTTGGGGGAAATTTGGTGAGTGTTGGCATATTTGTAAATATCAGGATCTCTAAAGAAAGACAGTTTCATGGTTTGCCCTTAGTTGCCTTAGGGCAGCGCAAGAGCCCTGCATGTAATGGCTCTTATGCAGAAATCCATTTATGGGAAGTTAAGATGGGTCGTACCCAAGTTCAACCAGAATATTGAGGTACCAAAAGCAACGCTGATGCAAATATATTTAAGGGAATATATAAATGATAAAAAATGTAAAGTGAGGCATAGTAACTAAGGGGAAGCACTTTAGGGTCAGACAGGTCTAAACCACTAGCATTACAGTATCATGTAGTAGTATTTATTGGTGTTAAATACTAGCATTATGAAGTTAGTGTGAGGATTAAATCAGATGTCATATAAAGGATGTAAGGAATGTAATGCTAAATATATTTGGGATACTATTCTAGTATGAAGCAGAATAAACTAAATAATAAGCTTCTTAGAAGCCTGAGAGTTTTCATAACTTTGCTTTGAGGAGTTTTGATTCCTGGCACTAATTTCCATGTAGGCAGGTGCTTGTTCATTCTTCTAGGTCAAGGCTGACCTAAGGGATTTTGAATAGCTCTAAATCAACAGCTCTCAGAGTGTGATTCACTAACTCCAGAAAGTCCCAAAGACCCTTTCAGGGAATCTGTGTAATAAATTTTCATATTTTTATGATTTCAAAATTTCCTGTTTTCATAATAATTGCAATGATAGTATGTCTAACTTTGTTGATAATAGCAAAATTAATTTCTTAATAATACTAATTGTCTAATAACTATTTTTGTTTCTCACTATGACATTTGCACTGCTGGTGCAAAAGCATTGGTGGGGAACACTATTGATACCTTAGCATGAATCAACACAGTGGTACCAAAGTTTACTGTTATCAGGGTGCCTGGCTGGCTCAGTTGGTAGAGCATGCGACTCTTGATCTCAGGGTCATGAGTTCAAGCCCTACCTTGGGCATGAAGCCTAGTTAAAAAAAAAAAAAAAAGGTTTACTGTTATTCTTCACTACCATGTGCTCACAGGAAAACAAAAACACAAACAAACAAAAAAACACACACCTAGTTTCACTTAGGAATGTTCTGATGAAGCAGTACTTTTATTAAATCCTGACCCTTGAGTATAAACTCTTTTTAGTATATGTGCTACCAAAGTAAGCATGTACACATTTTTTAAAATATTCCATGTCATGAAATGGGAAGTACCCATAAAGCACTCTGCTGCATACCTAAGTACAATGGTTGTCTTGAGATAAAGCACTTGTACTACCAGTTGAGTTATGAGCTGAACTAGCCATATTTGTCGTGAAACACGTTTTCACTTAAATGGATGACTGACAAATTGTGGTATTTAGGTGTGCGTATCTGGCAAATGTTTTCTCAAAAATTCATGAAGCAAGTCTGTTACTTTGAGGAAAATAATTGATAATACTGTTAGCAATGATGAGATTGGAACTTTTAAGTGGAAATTAGAATTTTGAAAACCTCATATCCACCTCTGTGAGCTTGATAGTTTGTTGATGCTTAAAGACTTTTCTGATGAGATCAGTGATTATATTAATGACTGTGATTTTTAAAATATAGTATAATGACATATTACAATATTTGGAAGATCTGTGTAACTCAGTGAACTGATATTTTCCAAATGACCAATATATGCTATTATAGAATCAATCATACATGGGTATAAGATACATTCAAAATGAAAGATAGATCAATGCATTTCCTTGATATGGTTTTAGATTCCACATTGCAACTAACCTTTAAGAAGCTATTACTTGTTGGGGCGCCTGGGTGGCTCAGTCAGTTAAACCTCTGACTTCGGCTCAGGTCATGATCTCACAGCTCCAGCATCAGGCTCTGTTCTGACAGACAGATTCTGTGTCTCCTTCTCTCTCTGTCCCTCCCTGGCTTGTACTCTCTCTCTCTCTTTCAAAAATAAATAATAAACATTAAAAAATAAAGAAAAAGAAAATTATTGACATACATTAAAAAAATAAGCTATCACTTGTCGAGTTTTGGTGTAATATTAAAGAAAAATATCCCAGTGATCTATAAGAGCTATTAAAGTATTCCTTCTTTTCCCAACTATATCTTTGTGGAACCAGATTTTTTTCACATATTTCAATCTAAACAAAATGTCACTACATTGAAAGGAGAAGCAGACATAAAAATCCAGCTTTCTATTATTAAGTCAAACATTAAAGATATTAGTAAAAAAGAGAAATAATGCCATTCTTCTCATTTTTTAAATTTGGGAATATATATCTATTTTTCATAAAATACATTATATTAACATGTAACAAATTTATTCTACGTATTTTTAAATTTTTGAAAAACTTTTATTTTAGAGAGAGAGAGAGAGAACATGAGCAGGAGAGAAGGGCAGAGGGAGAGAGAGAGAATCTTAAGCAGACTTCCTGCTCCACATAGAGCTCTACACAGGGCTCAATCCCACAGACCTAGGATCATGATCTGAGTCAAAATCAAGAGTCGGATGCTCAACCAACTAAGCCACCCAAACACCTAAGTATTTTTTAATGAATTAATATTTTTAAATTTTCTCATTTTAATTTTTACTATGTAAGTAAATATATATCAAAACCTATATAAAGCTTTTTGAGATCTTCAATAATTTTTAAGAGTGTAAAGAGGTCGTGAGACCAAAAACTGTAGGAACCACTATTCTAAATAGTTCTCCAAACTTGAGCTGGTCTCCTTTGACTGTTTATTGAAAGACAGTGCTTAGGACAAAACTACAATAGAAAATCATCACCTTCTAGTTCATTTAGAACATTGTTTAGGAGAATCTTCAGGAGCTAGAGTTAGTTATAATTTGTCCTCACAGTAACAGGTAAGTCTAATAGAGTAGGGCCATTGAGTTCAAGAAAGGCAAGTCAGAGACCTTTCAGGAAAGATAGGCTGCCAACTCTGCATCAAGGAAAAATAAAGAGTTGACCTCACCTCCCTTTTTTTGTACACCTATATGCCTACATGCTATTATCAACAATGTAGATATTAAAGTTATATGCTTCATTAAAAGCATTCAAAAGATTTTCCCCCCTCTGAAACTCCTTTTGATTAGGAATCCTGTTTGCTCTTGATATGTGTGTCTCTATAAATAAATTAGGGAGAAACTTGTCCTTTTGTAATAAAAAAGATAAAAGAGTTGCAGTTGGGTCTCACCAGGGGCCCACAATTTCTGCTCAAGAGGGCATAATAAAAAGTGTTACAACTGGGATGCCTGGGCGGCTCAGTGGGCTGAGCATCCGACTCTTGATTTCAGTTCAAGTCATGATGTCATGGTTGGTGGGGTCGATGACATGCATCGGGTCTACACTGGCAGTGGGGGAGCCTGCTTGGGATTCTCCCTCTGCCTTTCTCTCAAAATAAATAAATAAACAACAAAAAAAAAGTATTAGAAGAGTCCACTGCTGCTGGACTGGTACCATGATCAACTTCCTAAATTTAGCTCTAAGATCAATGTGGGAATCCCTCAGTTGTCTGCCTCCTTTTCAATCATCAAGCAAACAAAGCCAGACTTGAGGTTCAGTCTGAGAGTAGAAAGTCATGTATATACCTGAATATTGATGAGCTCTGAAGTTAATAAAGAATAAAAACCAGGAGAATCCATTTGACCCATTTCAGCCTCTTGGTGTCCTGAAATTTCCGTCTCACTGTGATGAAAAGAATCAAGGTATGATCTAACTCGAAAGAGGGTTGTTATTCAAGAGTAAAGGAAATAAATAGGGACCTAGTCTAGCTTCAGATGGGGTTTTTTCTGAAAATAGACAAGAGCATCACCAGTGAGGTCAAAGCAAGAACTGCTTGGAGTCTCCCAGTAGGCTCTTCAATTATTGTTTTGATCATTGCAGGAAGCTTCCTGTTACCATTTTCTATATCCACCCAGGCCATCTTGGTCAAAAACTACTATTTATCTTCCTCGAGACTGCTCCTGCGTGAGGAAAGTAAAGAATAATGATCTACGTGAACCCTGGAGTCAGCCTGCCAGGATGTGATCTATTGTAATGATCTAGGCAGAGAACACCTCTCGAGGTCTCAATTTCCTCCCCTTAAAATGGAAAGAGTGACAGCACTTTATAAGGTTCTTGTTAGGACTAATCTAAGATAATGCATACAAAGCATTTAGCACAAGACGCGGAACATACTAAGTACCTAATAAAAGTCATTATCACGGCGATTCTTTGCTTCATATTCCCATCTGTGAGCAGTTTTTTTTTCCCGTTATTTCTCAACATAACTCTTTCTTTCGGGGTTGTTGATCTCGGAGGCCTCTGGTCCTTCATATCCCTGAGTCATCATCATTAAAATGCCGGATTTCTGAAGTCATTCCTCCCCCTCCTGCTCGCTAGGGCTCCCTCTCCTGACTGCTTAGCTTTGGTGAGGGCCCAGACCTAAATTCCGTGACCACGAGTCTCTGTCGGGACTCGGCCTTGGAAGAACATCCCCAGTCCTCTTGAAGACCACCTGAGGTTCGACAAAACTGATCCCCACCAGACTCTGAGAAACGCTCCAGCCCAAGAGTGGCGCGAGCCCGGAGGCGGGGCCTCGCACCGAGGTGAGAACGAGGCCAGGGGCGGGGCTGTGCTCCGAGGTGAGCGCGAGGCCACACCCGAGGTGAGCGTGCTGTGGGCGGGGCCACATCCGATGCGGGCGCGAGGCCGGGGGCGTGGCCGCGCCGGGGAGCCGCCCGAACCATTAGGGATGCGCCAGCCGCCTCCCCAGGCGGCGCGCGCAGCCGCCCCCGGGCTTGAGGCAGCGCAGGGGTTAAGGTCGCCGGCGCCACCTGGGCGCCGCTGAGGAGACCCGCGAGCCGGCGAATCCCGCGCGGGCGCGGCGAACAGGTGCCCGCGCGCGTCAGGCGCCGGCAAGGGGCGGGGAGAGGGGGCGCGGCCGGAAGCCCGGGGCGGGGTGCGGCCGGCCCGGTGAGCGGGAGGAGCCGAGGGAGGCAGGAAGGAGTTCGCCCGGCTGCGCCGCGCGCGATGTGGAGCCGCCGCCTCGGCGCCTGCAGCAGCCGCCGCCGCCGCCGCTGCTGCTGGGGCTGCCGCCGAGCCGAGGGACATGGAGCGCGGCTGCAGAGAGCGGCCGCCGGCAGCAGCAGCAGCGAGCGTCGCAGCGACAGCGGAGCGCAGCCCGCCCGGTGAGGCGCTGCCCGGCCGGCGGCGGCAGCGGCAGCAGCAGCAGCAGCAGCAACAGGGCGGCTGAAAACTCGGCGGCGGCGTTCCTCGCAACCTCCCCTCTCGCTTCGCCGCCCCCCGGTCTTCCCTTCCTCAGCCTTTCCCTTTCCCACCCCCTCCTCCTCCCTAGCGCGAGCCGAGCAGCTGAGCCCCGGGGGCGGCGGCGGGGGGGGGGCGCGTGCCGCCGGCGCGGGGGAGGGGCGGGCCGGCGCGCGCCGCGCCCAGGGCTCGCGGGGACCCGAGGGGCGCGTGCCGCGGCGCGGGGCGAGGCGCGGGGCGCTGGGCGGCGCGGCGGGGCCCCTCCCCCCTGCAGCCTGGCGCGCGCCGGCCGGGCCGCACCGCTGCGGGCTCCGCGCGCGCGGGCCATGTCCGCCTTCTGCCTGGGCTTGGCCGGCCGCGCTTCAGCACCCGCGGAGCCGGACAGCGCCTGCTGCATGGAGCTGCCCGCAGCGGCCGCGGACGCAGTCGGGAGTCCAGCCGCCGCCGCCCTCATCTCCTTCTCCGGGGGCTCCGGGGAGCTGGAACTGGCGTTAGAGGAGGAGCTGGCGCTGCTGGCGGCCGGGGAACGGCCGTCCGACCCCGGGGAGCATTCTCAGGCCGAGGCCGGGCCTCCGGCCGAGGGGTCCGGACTGCAGCCGCCGCCCGCCCAGGATCCCGAACTGCTGTCGGTGATCCGGCAGAAAGAGAAGGATCTGGTGTTGGCGGCCCGGCTGGGCAAGGCGCTGCTCGAGAGGAACCAGGACATGAGCCGGCAGTACGAGCAGATGCACAAGGAGCTGACAGACAAGCTGGAGGTGAGGACGTCCCTCGTGGGATGGGTGGGAAGCAGGGAGAGCCCTTTCGGCCTTGGGCAGCTTCAGCTTCGGGAGCCACCCACCCTACTCCTTCCTTACTCACCCTGCCTTAACAGAAAACCACCTGGAGGGAGGGGTCGGGTGGAGGGTTTCGAATTATCAGACCAGGGCAACATTGAATCCACCTGACTTCAGCAAATGGGTCCACGCACCGCCCCAGCCCCGCTGTGGGCCATTCTATATATGTACTGTACACAGCGTCTAAAATAGAGCTTACAGTATGACTAATTTATACAGCGCTGAGGTGATGTCTGCACACAGAGAAATGAGAAAGTCGGGAAGCATTTAAAATATGCTCCAGGTTTTCAGAGTAGTTAATCTCTAATCAGGGTGTTAGCCTTAAAGCCTTCCAGTTTTGGCGTTAAGGCCTCCAGATGCCCTTGTCTTAACTTCCCGGCAGCTCAGAGTTGTGGGAAACAAGTGCCCCTCAAGGAGCTTTATATAGCCTTCAAATACTCAGGGATTAGGAAATGTGGTTCCATTGCAGAAATCAGGCAAGCCTGGGCTCGGCATGTGACTGTTGGTAGTGGATTTAATTTGGACCTCGGCATTTATGTGTATTTTGTATTTAAACAGTACGCTTTTTTTTTTTTTTTTTTTTTTTTTTTGGTCTTCTGGGCCTCATTCATGCGATTCGGTGGCCAAATGCAACCCATCAGAACCATGTTACTTTATTATAAATACTTCTTAAAGTGTGTAAGATTTCTGCCAGTTTTCTGTATCAGAGTCTTTTGGAGCTATGCCTGTTTGTTTTCTTGCCCTTTACTAGGAAAGGGCCTTTAAAGTGGTATGGAATGCCAGCCTTTGTAAAAATTGGAGAGCTTTTTTTTAAAAAAGGGGGTGGGGCATCTGTGGCATTGGAGACTAGCTTATTTTTTTTCTGCCTGTGCATTTACTGTTGTTACCCAGTTTGGTTGCAACCAGTTCTTTTTATTCTTAGTTACAAGGGAATAGTACAGTCCTGAATAAGGTCTAAAATTGACCCTAGTCTGCTTCCATATCACTGCTGCTGGTTGAACAGTCAGAATATAAGTCCAGAAACTTTTCTATAATAAGATTTAAGTGTGTGTTTGTAGTCTAGGGATGTATCAAAAGTAAATCAGGGAGAAAAAAGGAAACCAGTTGAGTTCAGTTGGCCTGTTAACTGGGTCTGCCAGTCGATGAACTCCTGAGATACCTCTCTGAAAAGTGGTTTGTGAAACCTATAGGTAGACTGCCAAAAAGCACCCAGTGAATTGAAGTGTTTAGTTTTCACTGGAAGTAGAGGTCTAGAAATAAAAGGGTTTTTTTTTTTTAAATGGGATTTAGTTACATGACTCTATATAGAAGTACTACTGCAGAGATTTATTCTTGTGATTTGAAATTCCTTCAGTGAGGGACTTATTGAAGAAACATTGTTGTCAGTTTGATTAGTGATGGATTTCTGAGTAATCCTGAGTGTGCAGTTACACACACCCTGGGTTCCATGTGGAGCCCTTATACATTTCTTCACAAAGGAAAAAGATTTAAAAATTCTATAACAAGAAGGGTTCTATTGTGAAAGAATAAATTACCTTTGACTTTTTGCTATTGACCAAACAGATGGTAATAAAATATTTTAAAGCTCTTAAATTAGTTTTTAAAATCATCATTCCTCTACAGGTCACCATATTGAACTCTAGTGTATATTTTAATTTCTGGGGGCTGGTTGCACAACAGTGTGAATGTACTTAACACTAAGCTGTACACTTAAAAATGGTTGAGGTGGTAAATTTTATGTTCTATATACTTACATTTTAAAATTTTGTTTAAAAAGCCAAATATAGGGGCTCCTGGGTGGCTCAGGTCGTGATCTTGCGGTCTGTGAGTTCGAGCCCCGCATCAGGCTCTGTGCTGACAGCTCAGAGCTGGAGCCTGCTTCGGATTCTGTGTCTCCCTCTCTCTCTCTCTGCCCCTTTCCTGCTCATGCTCTGTTTCTCTCTGTCTCAAAAATAAATAAATGTTAAAAAAATAAATAAAAATAAAAAGCCAAATATATTGATTGTTACTGAACATGAGTATTAGAGGGTTCAGTTATACTATTTTTTTCAAGGTATATTTCAAGGAAGATTATCATGAACAATTTTTAGTTTTTTTTTTAAAAAGCACATTTAAAAAGATCCCATAAAGATATTGTCATTAGTTCCTTGTTAATTCTTTTAATTCTTAACTAATATGAGAGAGACACACCTAATAGAGGGCGATTCATTTGATACCTGCAAGTGAATTTTCCTTTCAGCATAAATTTTTTAAAATATTTTTTTTAAGTTTATTTTGAGAGAGAGAGAAAGAGCACAAATGGAGGAGAGGCAGAGAGAGAGGGTGAGAGAGAATCTCAAGCAGGCTCTGAGCTCTCAGCACAGAGCCCATCGTGGGGCTCAAACTCACGAACCATGAGATCATGACCTGAGCCAAGATCAGAAGTCAGATGCTCAATGACTGAGCCATCCTGGTGCCCCACCTCTATATTCTTTAAGCAGCCTAGATTTTAGAATGTCTGCTTAGGGACAAAATACTTTATAAAGTTTAACACTGCCATGCTATATTTTCAATTAAATTAAATACTTAAGGGTAGAAAACTAGCCTTTTAAAAGCATTTGTAATTTTCCACAAACTGTCAGTGGAGCAAACACATTTTCTCACAGGTTGGTTTGAAAGATTAACACTTGAGGGGACTCTGAGAGAATGTTGGTTTCACTGTTAAATTGTGAGACTGGTCTTGTTTTAATCCCCTCTGTTCCCTTATTCAAAACTGGCACTTTTCTAACCTCAGGACCAATAAGCCATTGTTAAGATTTTTTTCTACCTATTTGTTAATATTGAATACCTTTCCAGTTCTGTGTGCCAAACCTAAGATTTTGTTTTGTCATTTAAAATATAAAGTACTTGATCTCATACTGCTCTCTTATTAAAGGCACACTCTTTAAAGTCTTTAATGGCTTAAAGATTAACATAGAATTTTTTTGGCTATATATCTCTTAGGGTTAAAATGAAGATTCAATTTAACTTAAAATACTGGAAGATTGTGGTCATTTTTTTCCACTCTTAAATTGACTATATTGTATTTTATTCATTCACTGAATTATATTTTCATATACTTAAAGTTCTAAAGTTATTTTTTTAAGATTTTATTTTTTAAAGATATTTTTTAAAAATTTATTTATTTTGAGAGAGAGACAGCGTGAGTGGGGGAGAGGGAGAGAGAGAATCCCAACCAGGCTCTGCACCGTCAGCACAGAGCCCAATTCGGGGCTTGAACTCACAAACTGTGAGACATGACCTGAGCTGAAACCAAGAGTCAGACACTTAACGGGCTGAGCCACCCAGGTGCCCCAAGATTTTTCAAAGTAATCTGTACATCCAACATGGGGCCCAGATTCACAACCCTGAGCCCAAGAGTCACATGCTCCACTAACTGAGCCAGCCAGGCGCCCATAAAGTTACTTTCTAAAATTTATTTTTTCTGCACCTACAGTGAGCCCTTTTGCTTTTATATCTTATATCCAGCCAGGTCCTTAGTTTTTTTTTCTGGAACGTGAACTAAGACAGTAACTCAGATTTATATACTTTTTTCTTCAGTATTTTATTTATTTAGTTTCTAAAAATACTGTTTTTAACATGCAAGATCCCCTTTTTTTCCTATTCCAGCTGAGAGTGGATTATCTCTCACTGCATGCAGAGGTAGTCTTTTACCTCAACTACATTTTCCTTTTCCTTCTGCAGGCCAATTCTTAGGATTCTAATACAATTTTTTTTTTTTTAAGGGCAAAACAAATAAAATGAAAGTGATCACCTAATGAGAGTCACAAATAGATTTGGGGTAGGCAAATCTAGAGCTCCTTATTTGCATACAGTGTTTGGTCCACTTAAAAAAATAGTACTTTTTCTTTGTATTTTTCAAGAATCATATCCTGGACTTATGACAGTGGTGTTGCTTTTTTAGCTCTTGGCGGAAATCCATTTTCAGTAACAACCAATTTTAGATTGGTTAATGATGTTAACTTTTTATTTTTTCAGAGTTTTAAATACCTTTTTTTTTTTTTTTTTTTTTTTTTTTTAAGAATGGTTTCAGATGGGGCGCCTGGGTGGCTCAGTCGGTCAAGCGTCCGACTTCAGCTCAGGTAATGATCTCACAGTTCATGAGTTCGAGCCCCAAGTCAGCCTCTGTGCTGATGGCTCAGAGCCTGGAGCCTGCTTCGCATTCTGTGTCTGCCTCTCCCCCAATCACATTCTGTCTGTCTGTCTGTCTGTCTCTCCCTCAAAAATAAACAGAAAAAAAATTTTAAAATGGTTTCAGATTTACAGAAAAAATGGAAAGATGGTACAGAACATTTGCATATGTTCTGCACTCAATTTCCTCTGTTATTAACATCTTACATTATCATGGTATACTTGCCATGATTAAAAATCCATTACTGATACACTGTTAACTACACTCCTTAGTTTATTAAGATTTCCTTAGCCTTTATGTACTGTGTTTTTCTGTTCCAAGATTGCAACCTGGATACATTACATTCAGTTTTCCTATCTTCTTAGTCTCCTCTTTGCTGTGGTACTTTTTTTTATGTTTGTTTATTTATTTATTTTGAGAGAGAGTGAGAGAGCATGTGCTCGAGCTCAAGGGAGAGGCAGAGAGAGAGGGAGAGAAGAATCCCACTCAGGCTCCATACTATCAAGCCCAGAGCCCGATGCAGGCTCGATCTCACGAACCATGAGATTATGACCTGAGCTGAAATCAAGAGTCGGATGCTTAACTGCGCCACCCAGGTGCCCATGCTGTGGCACTTTTTTAGACTTAACTTGTTTATGATGACCTTAACAGTTTTGATGGTCACTTTTCTTCTTTTGTTTATTGAGGTATAATTGACATTATTAGTTTCAGGTGTAGATATTAACTTTAACACAGGAATAACACAGAATATCTAAAATGGCATATAACATAACGTAAAATCCCTGACCTCCATACTTCCTAATATGCTGCCTAGAGTTTACTGGTTAATTTAACACTTAATGAAAATACAATTCTAGGAAACCTGTCTTTTCTCTTATTAGACAAAAGGCTAAATTCTTTCTGTTCATTAATAGAAAAGTCTTGACTGCTTTTTTTCAGTGTTGGGAAACCTGAATTAGGAAGTTTGTCACATGACCAGAAAAATATTAAGGACAGAATAAACTAATCAGCACCACCTGTCGCAACCCCTCCCCCAACTCCAAGTGGATTGGATTGTTTTAGTTGCTTAGTTGGGCTGTTCACTAACAGCTGTTTGCTGAATATTTTTAAGTCTCTCTGTTCTTTTAGAACACAAGCCTAATTTATCTGGCCTCTCAGTAACACTGTGATTACTGAGTTCTTGCTGTTGCCTTCTGCTCAATCTTTTTCATTTTGGAAAAACTGAATAAAACCAAGTATCACAATTTTAGGATGGCAATTAGCATTTGTTTCTGCATTTCATCTTTTTGAAGTCTCTACAGTGACTAAAACATTCTCATTTTTGGAGTTTAGCAATATGAGGAAAGCACAGAGCAGAAAGTTCTCAGGCTGATGAGTAGAAGTCCCTCCCTTATTCTTCCTTTCCTTGCATGCTCCAAGCCGAGGTTCTATGAAGTCTAACTATAATGTGACTTCTTCAACAAATATACTAGAGTGACTATATCCGAGTGAGTTGTTTCCCAGAGTGATCGACCTGGAGGACCATACATTTATTTCAGTAAAAACTGCCTTTGCTAATGTGATCAGAATTTTCATTTTGGATTGCTTATTTTATCTTTTGGCACGTTATTTTGACTGCTGTGTCATGGTAAATTTACATCTTTTAGGGATAAATTTGACTTTCAGAAGTGTTAACAAGTCAGCAAAAAAGGGAATAAGATGTCAGGGTGAAATGGGGTAATCTCTTTTTTAGACACATCTTAAATGTGAAGTAATGTGACTGATTTTCATTTTCTTGTGCAACTATACACTGGCCCTTAACACTCTCCAAAAGAATTACTCCAAAAAATATTCACAAAGTGAGAACTTGGATAGAATAAGAGTGTAGAAGAGATGACCAAGTACTCTGAAGAAGATTCATATGCTCATCGTAGCTTGTAGAAACATTCTCAGTGCTTGATATCAACCTTCAGTGCATCAGAATTTCCTGTAGAGCCAAGATAGAGAGATGAGTAGACAGATGCATGCCTAGGCTTCATCCCATTCTTAACTAATCACAATCTTTGGGATTGAGGTCCAGGTGGGTATATTTTCAACAATTATATCAGAGCTTTTCTGAGAGCCGTCCCCTCCCCCCCAAATTGACCATTGCTTTAACTTCTATTTAATGTACTCCTTGGGGTGTAGACTTTGCTATTTCGTACATGATATGATTTTTAAGTAGAACATACTTGCCTCTGTTAAGAGTCATGCGTCTTATCTCACAGAAACAAAGAGGGGTGCCTGGCTGGCTCAGGTGGAAGGGCATGCGACTCTCAATCCAGGGTTGTGAGTTCAAGACCTACATGGGATATAGAGATTACTTAAATAAATAAAACTTAAAAAAAAAAAAAGGGTATTCTTATTTCCTTCAAAAGAATCCTTTTTTATTGAGCTGCTGCTTCAAGCCATCTGTACTTTGCATACCATTTGTTACACACAATTTTTTTTTTTTAAGTTTATTTATTTTGGGAGAGAGAGAGAGAGAGAGAGCACATGAGAGAGAGAGGGAAAGAGAATCCCAGGCAGGCTTTGTGCTGTGACTGTGGAGCCTGATTAGGGCTCAAACTCATGAACCATGAGATGATGAACTGAGTGGAAATCAAGAGTCAGATGCTTAACCGACTGAGCCACCCAGGCACCCCACAACTTACTACTTTTATCAGTCTCTCCCACTAGAATGAAAGCTCCATAAAGGCAAGGACCATGTCTGTTTTACTTTGCACTATGTCTGCAGCATAGTGGCTGACCCATCACAGGTACTCCTCAAGAATAAATGAGTGGATCAGAAATAAATGTGCAAAGCTGATAAGCCATGATTTAAAGTAGACCTGAAGCTGAACTTGCTTGATATCCAAATATAATTCTATATATCACAACAACTATTTATTGAATTGTGATTTGGAGTGCTAAACAGAGTCAGATGACTTCAACACAAATCCCAGCTCTGCCATTTACTAGTTTGACCTTGAGCTTGTTACTTGACCTCTTATTGTAGGTTACCTCATTTGTAAGAAAAGATGGTTAATCTGAAGGATCCCTAGAGTTCTTTCCGTCCCTGAAAATTCTTTGATTCTAAGTGTCTGGTATTATGCCAGGCATGATAGCTGATTCCAAAAGAAGCCTTCTTAAGGACTTGTGTTAAGTTGTTTAAATGTATAGTTTACTAGTTAATTAGATGACTAGGGCTGAATTTCAAGTGAATTCCTGAGTCTATAGTCCCATCCATAGTCCCATGCCCAACGACAAGAATAAACACAGTAATATTAAGTGTTTTTAATAAGAACAGCATGCTAACTCCTTCCTACTCTGTAAGAAGGGAGTGTTTTTGTAGCTGTGAAATAGACAACTTTTCCCATGTGGCAGAGTGTTTTGTTGTGCTGACTGGGAAGAAGAAAAGTTAGGAGAGTGTGAAAAGAGAAAAAAAGCAAAGGCTGTACATTTTTAACAGTTTTTAAATCCTCTTCACTTCTCACCCAGCACTTAGAACAAGAGAAACACGAACTAAGAAGACGATTTGAGAACCGAGAAGGGGAATGGGAAGGGCGCGTGTCAGAGCTGGAGAGTGATGTGAAACAACTTCAGGATGAGTTGGAGAGGCAGCAGGTTCATCTACGGGAAGCAGATCGAGAAAAAACACGGGCTGTCCAGGAATTATCAGAACAGAACCAGAGGTTATTGGATCAACTCAGCAGGGTAAGCCACAAGTTAAGAATTTATGGTATAAAATACTGAAAGTTGAAACCAAAGCTGCTGTACGATGTTGTTCATACATATGGTAAGAGTAAGTTTTTGTTGCCATTGGTGTTGATATCAACAAGTTGAATAATTTTCACCTATGGGAACGTCAGCTGTGTGAACTAGGAGTCAGGAACCAAAACCCTTACCTCTCATTAATCAGCTAAGAGACTTTGACAATCACTTAACTTGGGACATTTTTCGTTTTTAAAATGAAAAGAGTTGTGCCTAATGATTTCTGACGTTTGGTATAGCTCTAAAAGGCTGTGATTCCTTTACTTAGAAAAAGTCTGTCATGGATGAAATTATGTTAATGAATTTGGTTCAGATATTAAATGGTGCCATCTTTAAACTGAAAAGCTTGGGGAAAATTAGAGCAAATGATTTTCAATGATGAAACGTGAATGTACATTTCTTCATATTATTTGAATATGAGAGGAGAAGTATATGTGTATCTGTATTTAAAATTTGTTCTTTTATATCCTAGTAAGTAAAAAATTCTCGTGCCTTTATAGAATGGTGTTATGGAAGTATTAATTAACCAGGGTCAAGACTGAAATCATTGCAAAGAGGGAGTTTGAGAGCTGAATAGGTCCAAATCTAATTTATATACAGAACATACCTTTTTAACAAATGCAGGAATATTATTAATGCCCTGGTCTCAAAATCCACCTACTTTTAAAAATTAAGAGTGGGATTTACTATGGTACTTCAGTCCTTCTTATGTGTTGAAAATAAAACTATTAACTCTTTAGTTATCAGAAGAAGAAAGAACTTCTAGTCTGATCTCATTGTGTAGGTCATGCTTTGATCTTTGGAAAAGGCTTAGCTAGAGCAGTACATGGAAATTTCTACTAATTCGATGGGTAACACCGTATGAAGTCATTTAGTTTGTCATAGTTGGTTCCCATGGATACTCTGAGACAGGTCAAAACCTTCATGCCTCACTAGGAAATGTGAGGTAAATGCCACAACTAGGGAAAGATACAAGAAGGAGAGGCAGAGGAGAGAATGGAAGTAGGGAGGAAGGAGAGGGAGACAGGAAGGTAGAAAGAAGGGGAAAAAGAGATACCTAATAACTTGGAAAGTAGCTAGTTGCAGGAAATATTGACATGTGTGAAAGGTAAGAATCCACATGATAGGCAGAACTAAAGGTCTTGCCTTCCCATCTAGGAGATTAAATCACTATTTGATTGACGGGAAAGAAAGAGTTGGACAGTTCTTCAAGAAGTCACTTCAAGGCCAGTTTAGTAACAGCATTTCTGACTCTGTTCTAAAACCTTTTGCAACAACTGCGAAGGGAATCTCTATCCTTGTAAGATTTTTAAGATTTTGAGTGTTCATTATTCCTGAAAGATTAAGTTAACTGGACAGGCCTAGCCAGATTTATTTATTTATTCAACATTTATTTAATACTTATTTTGAGTGACTTCATGAAATCGAGCCCTGCATCAGGCTCTGTGCTGACAGTGACGAGCCTGCTTGGTATTCTCTCTCTCTCCCTCTCTCTCTCTGTTCCCTGCCCCCCACCAAAACATAAAATAAATAAACATTAATACTTATTCTGAGCAAGTGTTTCTTACGGAAACCTATGAAAGGAATACAGCAAACCAAAACAATTAAAGGGGAAATTATCTCTTGGGAGTAAGTTCATGTTATAAAATAACATGAGCAGAAACGACTCAATTCTGCTTTCTGATCTGGTGAAAGATAGGTGGCCAAGAGAGATGAAGGAAGAAAGCAAATATTAAACACCATGTAGCAAAAGAGCAGTGAGCTTGGAATTTAGATGCATGTTGAATCTTGACCCTGCTTCTCATTGACTGGTTCACCTTGTTTTTGCCTCGCTTTTCTAATCTTTAAAATGGGGATAAAAATCTATACCTTATGCAAGTACTTTTGAAATGAAAATGAGGTAATGGGCCCATGTTATGCTGCAGTATATGAAGGTAAGGATTTCAGTGTTAGTGGTTGTTTTAATAAAGCAGTATATTTATAGTTGGGGTTCCTTTGCCTAGTTTCTCTGTAGAAAATCCTGATAAGCTGTTCCCAAAAGGATATAGGGGGATAACATTTCCACTAGATCTAGATTCTTGTTATCCTCTCTGGCCTTGAATGTAGGCCCTTGGTGAGTTGTGTGGCTTTTTTTCCCTTTCTCTTTTTAAGGAGGACAAGCCCCTGGGGTTTTCCATCAACACCCATTTTAGATTGTATTTTATTATCATTTTATTAACTGGGTATTCAGGAACCAAAGGAGTTGAGTGCTTTGAAGTGAATTAAGATTCTCATGGGACAAGATAACAACCAGCAGAGGTAGTAGAAGGCCTCGCTTTTCTTGTGATGTCTATAACATGTCTTTATAAGCATGAAATGTATAATATTTAAAACTTAGTACAATACATCTGTGATACTTTTGTCTGAAGTATTTTTTTAAGTTTGTTTATTTATTTATTTATTTATTTAGTAATTTCTACACTCAGCATGGGGCTCGAACTCACAACCCCCAGACCAGGAGCTGCATGTTCTGACTGAGTCAGCCAGGCACCTCTGAAATATTTTTAAGTATATTTCTTTTGCTGCCACAGACTCCAAGGTTGTTATATATATTTTTTTAATTATTTATTTATTTTTTAAGTTTTGTTTATTTATTTTGACAGAGTTCGAACAGGGGAGGGGCTGAGAGAGAGGGAGAGAGAGAGAATTGCAAGCAGGCTTTGTAACTGTCAGTACAGAGTCTGACCCAGGGCTTGAACTCACAAGCTATGAAATCATGACCTGAGTTGAAATCGAGAGTTGGACGCTTAACCAATTAAGCCGCCCAGGTGTCCTTTTCTTTCTTTTTTTTTTAATAACCTCTCTATTGAGATTAATTCATATACCATAACATTTACTTTTTAAAGGTATAAAAATTCACTGAGTTTTAGTATATTCACAAGATTGTGGAACTCTGAACAGTATCTCTCTTTTTTTAATGTTTATTTTTGAGAGAAAGAGCATGAGCAGGGAGGGGCAGAGAAAGGGAGACACACAGAAACAGAAGCAGGCTCCAGGCTCTGAGCTGTCAGCACAGAGCCCAGTGTGGGGCTTGAACCCATGAACTGCAAGAACATGACCTAAGCCAAAGTCAGACACTTAACCGACTGAGCCACCTAGGGAACTTTGTCAGCACTCTCTAATTATAGAATATTTCACCCCCCCACCCCAAAAAGAAATTCTATACCCATTAGTAGTCACTTTCCATTCCTCCTAACCCTCCCTATCCCATGTCCTGACCCCTGGTAACCATTAACCTACTTTCTGTTTCTGTGGATTTGCCTATTCTGGACATTTCATATAAATGAAATCATACATGTATGATTCTTTGTGACTGACATCTTTCCCTTAGTGATGTTTCAAGGTTCATCTGCATTGTAGCATATATCAATAATACTTTATTTTTATGGCTGAAGAATATTCCATTGTATGGATATAACATTTTGTTTGTTCATTAGTTGATGGACATTTGGGTTGTTTCCACTTTTTGGCTGTTATGAATAAGTTTACCATAAACATTCATGTACAAGTTTTTATGTGACCAAGGTTCTTTTCAGCTGTATAATAGGATGCTATGAGCATATATATCCCATGAGCTTCTGGGTCCTCATTATCATGAAGGAAGGAATAAGTATTGTTCTAATTTTATAGCTGGGAAAACTTGAGGGACAGAAAGGCACATGACTTGTTTAAGCCTTTTCTAATTCAAGACTTGTTAGGGTTCCTGTGCTTTACTTTCAGATTTCTAAGGCAGTAATTAAGGTCACAGGTTTTAGAGGCAGACAGCCCTGTGGCCAAAGACCAACTCTGCTATTTATGAGTTGGGGAAACATGCGAAAGTTTTTTCACTTTTTTAAACCTTAGTTTCCTTCTTTATAAAATGGAAACAATTATATTATCACTATTACCTGATACTGTTAGGAGGAGCAAATGAGATTATATATGTAATCTCTAACCATGGTGTTTAGCATATTGTGAGTGCTCAATAAATGGTAGCATGGTTTATAATTATCATGTCTTCTTCATGTAGATGGTGTTTCTGTATCTAGTCAAACTTTGATTCTCTAACCTGAGAGAAGAAGAATCTGAAGTGTCCCCAGCATATATTAGTGTTTGAAAATGTTGTGTCTTGCAGTTAAATTTCTATTCAAAAATATTTGAGTAAAAGTGATCTTTCTAGGAATTGAGTCAGATTTGTTCTATGGCATCTTGTATCCCCTAGATACTGCTTCAGATACCCTGGGGATACCTTTATTCCAGTTTATTTGTTCATTTGGACAAAATGCCCTCTAAATTCTCTTCTAGCTTCTAAAATTCTGTGAGACTCATTTTTGTGAAACTCAAGCTGACCTATTTGGAGAAAGTGTAATTCACTTTCTGAGTTAGAAAGTGACACCATGTGGGAATGCAGGCTGGTGCAGCCACTCTGGAAAACAGTATGGAGGTTCCTCAAAAAACTAAAAATAGAACTACCCTATGACCCAGCAATTGCACTACTAGGTATTTATCTAATGGATACAGGTGTGCTGTTTCGAAGGGACACATGCACCCCCATGTTTATAGCAGCACTATCAACAATAGCCAAAGTATGGAAAGAGCCCAAATGTCCATCGATGGATGAATGGATAAAGAAGATGTGGTATATATATAAACAATGGAGTATGCCTTGGCAATCAAAAAGAATGAAATCTTGCCATTTGCAACTACATGGATGGAACTAGAGGGTATTATGCTAAATGAAATTAAAGACAAAAATCACATGACTTCACTCATATGAGGACATTAAGAGACAAAACAGATGAACATAAGGGAAGGGAAACAAAAAGGATATAAAAACAAGGAGTGAACAAAACAGAAGAGACTCATAAATATGGAAAATAAACTGAGGGTTACTGGAGGGGTTGTGGGAGGGGGGATGGGCTAAATGGGTAAGGGGCACTAAGGAATCTACTCCTGAAATCATTGTTGGGCACTATATGCTAACTAATTTGGATGTAAATTTAAAAACATAAAAAGAAAACAAGTTAATAAAAAAAAAAGGAAAGTAACACTATGATGGCATTGACAGTGGGGTTTAATAGGATATGTTAGACATTTATCATCCTACCTCAAAAGTGGAAAGATGGGGTGCCTGGGTAGCTCAGTTGGTTAAGTGTCTAACTCTTGATCTCAGCTCAGGTCTTAATCTCAGGGTCGTGAGTTCAAGCTCTGCAGGTGTGGAGTCCACTTAAAAAAAAAAAAAATGGAGGGATGCCTGGGTGTCTCAGTTGGTTGAGCATCCAACTTCAGCTCAGGTCATGATCTTGCAGTTTGTGAGTTTGAGCCTTGCACCTGGCTCTGTGCTCTCTCTGCTCATCAGCACAGAACCCGCTTTGGATACTCTGTCCCCGCACCCGCCCTCCCCCTACTCCTCACCCCTCAAAAATGAATAAACGTTTTTGTTTTTTTTTAAAGTGGAAAGAATACAGTGGGCCTTGCTTTCGGGAAAAGGAGAGGTGAAACATGGGCCATACTACATAAAACTTAGAGGTTTTGGGGGGCATCTTGGCGGCTCGGTTGGTTAAGTGTCCCAACTTCACATCAGGTTGTGATCTCACGGTTTGTGAGTTTGAGCCCTTCATCAGGCTCTGTGCTGACAGCTCAGAGCCTAGAACCTGCTTCGGATTCTGGGTCTCCCCCTCTCTCTGCCCCACCCCTGCTTGCACTCTGTCTCTCAAAAATGAATAAATGTTAAAAAAACAAAACAACTTAGAGGCTTTTTGAGAATCCTGTTTTTTTTTTTTTTTTTTAAGTTTATTTACTTATTTTGAGAGAGAGCAGGCAGGGAAGGGGCAGAGAGAGGGAGAGACAGAAAGAATCCCAAGCAGGCTCTGTGCTGTCAGCATGGAGCCTGACATGGGACTCAAACTCACCAACAGTGTAATCATGACCTGAGCCAAAAGCAAGAGTCAGATGCTTAACCAACTGAGCCATCCAGGTGCCCTGAGAATCTGATAAATACATAATACAGTACTTTTCACTGGCATTACAGCAGAATCCTCCAGAACCCCCAAATGATTTTTCTCCCCAACAGTAGTAGTGAAGATAATAGAATTCTAATTAGTGTTAGAGTCCTGAAGTGATCATTCACTAATTTAACCTGCTACAGCTTATACCATATTTTAGGTGCTGTAGAAACTTCTTATAGTTTGCATGTACAGCAGCAAGCCAAAACAGTGATTTGAACAGTGTAGAAATAGTCTTATTCACAATAATAATAATGTCAGTAATAATAAGCTTCTCATTTAGCCTTTTCAGCCTTCAGAAGTTGACATATTTTCTTCTTTTTATTAAAACTTTTTAAATGTTTTTACTTATTTTTGAGAGAGAGAGAGATAGAGCATGAGCGGAGGTGGGGTAGAGACAGAGGGAGACACAGAATCCGAAGCAGGTTCCAGACTCCTAGCTGTCAGCACAGAGCCCAACACAGGGCTCCAACTCGTAAACCTCGAGATCATGACCTGAGCTGAAGTCATACATTTAACTGATTGAGCCCCCCAGGTGCCCCAACATAAGATATTTTCAAAATGAATCTCAGTAGTGTTAGAAATTTCAGTAAAAGAAGGCATTTTCACAGTTTGTACTAATAAAGCACTGCTCATACTTCCTTGTAAAACACTAAGGTCAGATAAGCACTTGTTGACCAAAGAATGGGAAAAATTATTGATTTCTCCTTAAAAAGGGGGGTGGGAGGTTAAAATTTCCTAGGGACTTCTAAAGTTTACTTCCCCAAAATACATAGCTCTAGAGTTTGTAGAAACTGGCTGGGAAATGCTCTTACACTTTTTCCCTGCAGTTTTGTACATGAAATAGTCACACCTTTTTCCCCCTCCTTCCCTAACTCCTCATCCTACCAGCAGCAGAACCATATGCTTAATCCTAATCCCATTTTCTCTAGTAGGGGTCAGGGTTTCAGACTTCAGGACCGAATGTATACAGTCTTAGTGACTGTTTATTATGTATTGGGTTACAATTTTTGGATAATTATGTAGATATTTGCATTTTCCATTTATAAAACCATGACATACTTCACACAGAAAACTGCAGAGAGTAATATAAATCCAACTTTGTAAAATCTTAACATTTTGTCATATTCAGATTTTTTAAAGAGATAAAACATTGATACATTTGAGGGTTTCATGTCAGTCCTCTCCACTTTTCCAGTTACTCTTCTACCTATTCATGTGTTTATACTACACACGTGTGTGCATGTATGTCAACATATATATTCCATTATATATATACTATCCATTAATATTGTATAATAACATTTTTCCATGTTTCAAACACTTAATAAACGGCAGCATCATTCTCACAGATAATGTTCACATCATTCTATACTTCATTCTTTTGGCTCAATGTTATGTTTAAGGGATTGACATATTAATAAATATAGTTCTAGTTCATTTATTTCAACTGTTTATTATTTGAGCAAATATAGTACAATATACTTATTCTTTTATTGATAAACCTTTAAGTTCCTAATTTTTCATTACTGCACACTTTCCTGCAGTGACTATTCTTGTGCACATATATTTGTGTTAATCTGGTAAACCTAGGAGTGGAATTGCTTGGTCCAAGAGTAAAGACCTCTTAAAAAAAAAAAAAAAAAAAAAGAGTAAAGACCTCTTCAACTCCATGAGATGTTGTCAAATTACTCTCCAAAACTGTTGTACAAATTTACATTCTTAGCGTGCAATGTGTGTGAGAGCCAGTACGTGTGATTGTTCTCATCTTCACCAACACTTGGTGTTGGTTTTAAAAATCAGTCTCCAGGCACCTGAGTGGCTCAGTCAGTTGGGCATCTGATTCTTGATCTCAGTGTGGGTCTTGATCTTAGGGTTGTGGGTTCAAGCCCCACATTGGGCTCCACGCTGGGTATGGAGCCTACTTAAAAAAAAAAAAAATTAGTCTCATGTATCTGAAGTGGTATTTTTATTGTTTTATTTTAAATTTTTATTTTAATTTTGATTTCATGAATTGCTAGTGAGGTTGGGCATCTTTTGTTTTTATGTTTATTGTGAATTGCCTGTTTGTATCTTTCACTGTTTTCTTACTGGTGTGTAAGCATATTTTAACATGTTCTTGATGCTGTTAAATTTTCACTTTGTTTATGGAGTCTTTTACTAAACAGAAGTGTGTACTTTCATTGAAGTCAAATTTATTAATCATTTCTTTTATGATTTGTTCTTTTGTGTTTTGATTTGTCCTATTCTCCCAAGTCCTAAAGATATTTTCCCATGCTAATTACAAAAACTTAAGCTTGTTTTTTACATTTAGATCTTTAATCTATCTAGAACTTATTTTATAGTGTGATATAGGAAACCAGTTATGTTTTCTATACTGATTCTGTCTCAGTGCTGTTTATTTCCCCACGGATTTCTAATACTATGTGTATTTTTGTAATGGAAAAAAAATCCTAATATTTATTCTTGAATGAAGAGCCAAGATAACTTAAAATAGAAATTTCAGAAGGTTTTAGAAAACTGTATTAGGTGGCTAGGGCTGCTATAACAAAGTGGATGGCTTAGACAGCAGAAATGTATTATCTTGTGGTTCTAGAGGCTGGAGGTCCAAAATCAAGGTGTCTTACGGGTTGATTCCTTTTTATTAAAAAAAAAAAAATTAATGTTTATTTATTTATTTTTGAGAGAGAGAGAGACAGAGCACGAGCAGGGGAGGAGCAGAGAGAGAGGGAGACACAGAATATGAAACAGGCTCCAGGCTCTAAGCTGTCCATACAGAGCCCGACGCGGGGCTCGAACTCACAAGCCATGAGATCATGACCTGAGCTGAAGCCGGACGCTCAACTGACTGAGCCACCCAGGCACCCCAGGTCGATTCCTTTTTAGAGCTAGAAAGGAAGGGTCTGTTCCAGATCTTGTTCCCTGGCTTGTAGATGGCTGCCTTCTCCTTATGTCTCTTTCCTCTATATGTAATTCTCTCGGTTTTCAAATTTCCTCTCCTTATAAGAACAACATATTGGATTGGGGCCCAGCATAATAACCACTTTTTAATTTGATTACCACTGTAAAGACTTTGTCTCCAAAAAGGTCCATTCTGAGGTACTGGAGTTTGGACTTCAACATAGGGATTTTGACCCATAACAACCATTTTGAGCTGTTTTTTGCCAGAAGGTCCAACTCTTGGATGTTAGTGCTGTCTGTGGGAAGTGTTCACAGTGGTTCCACTTTCCTTGGAGGTTCCATACATTCAATAACATATTTACACACTAAAGGTACATATGCCTATGACCATATGACTAAGGGCTGCCATGACCAGTGGGAAGAGATTTCAAATGTTTAATTGCATTCTTTGAAAAAGTCCCAGATCCACCTTCCCCGCTGCTTCTCCTTTAATGATTAACTGGCTTTCTTTTCTTTTGAGTAAAATAGTGAGTTATTTATTTATTTATTTACTTATTTATTTAAGACCTCCTTTAATTTCAGCATTCAGTAAATATTTATTGAGCAAGGCACAAGGGGATACAGTGGGGGAACATAAGACATATGATATGTGAAGCTACTAGGAAGAGGTATATAAATAACTAAACAAATCCACAAGATAACTATAGGTTGTGGTAGGTACTGTGAAGGATGATGTGATGGTAAATGACCAGAAAGAAGAGAGCAACTTTAGAAAGAGTAGGTAGGAAGGAGATAACATTTGAGGTGAGACCTGCGGGGTGAAGAGTCAGCCATAGAAGAGATGGAAGAACAGTGTTCTTTGATGGGTACTGTTAGATTGTAAATGCTTTGGGAGCAGGGACTGTGTGTACACACACACACACACACACACACACACACACACACACACACAGATAAGCAGGTATCTAGCAGAGTGGCCATTCAATAAAAGATAGGTGGTTGTGTTTTTGTCGTTAAATGACAAGCTAAGGTACCTAATAAAGAAATATTTAGAACTATAACTTTCTGAAAAATATACTGCCCCCTCATGCACTCTGTGGAAGGGCACTCTTGACTGTTTCAAATACATTCTTAGACTGTATCTGTTCTGTTTAGAAACCAGTGGTCAAAGAGACCATGGATGTCAACACTATGACAGGCAAGCTACAGATAATGGTGACTCAGTTGCCTAGAGATCTAGTGTTGTCTTCATAGATTCTCCTTCTGGAATTGCATAAAAACCCAATCTTCATGAACTGAGGAGAGTGACTACAGAATGGACAGAGTTTTGGGGTACTGACCTAAAGCTGCAAGTACTTTTTGTGTTATGCTGTGACTTCTCCAGCGGTCTGTATGTTGGTCAGTTTCTGAGTGACTGGCCCTGTGGTCCTCTGACCTTCCTGATGGAGATGGAAATCAGCATTTCAACTTTTACCGAAAAACTTTTCTCGTGGGAGGATTGGCCGTCATTTGGGGTTGGGTATCATTATGACTCCCACTCTGACTCACGGGGTACATACACTCTGGACAAAAAAACTCTCTGCCTCCAACTATCTTGTCATCTTATCTGTTCTTAGAGCCCAAAATGGTCTGTAGTGTGGAGGAGGAGTCAGAGGTTCCCCTTTGGAAAGCTGATAGTGACTGCTTTTGAACAGAGTCCCATGAGGGTCTATAGTTGCTCTGTGTGCAGCCCTGGATGCTGAACTCGTGAGAATTCACCTTAAAAGTCATTATTTTTCCCCTTATTTGTTTCAGTATTGTGCTATATCTTAACTTTTATTTTGACACGGCCCTCCCTGTTGGTCCTTTCCCCCCTCATTGCAGCTCTATAAGTATCTCTAACAAGCCTCTCCCTTCTTCCTCACAACCAGAATTATAGTCATGTGTCTAGTCACTATGGCTTTGGGTATTACTATCTACTTGTGTCAAAAAGAGAAGCTATATTGGGGGCAGTATATAAAAAGGGCTGTTCCAAAAGCTGGGTGAAGAGAAAAAGGGTTGTTACTATAGAATCACAGGTAAGGCAGGGGACAAAAAGAATTTAACAGGAAGTTAGGCCTAGGTCTGAGGCCAGGAGAAATCAAAGCCTGCATTTTAAACTGGAAGGGTTTAGGCCAAGAGATGCCTGGAGGAATAGTCTGAAGATTGGTGATAAAGAGGTTGAAATAAAGGAACAAAGATTCACTTGTAGTTTAAGTGAAGCCAGGCAGTTTGAAATCTATGTCTATTAAAACTTTGCATCCAGTGAGGTATTCTTTCCTGAAACTTGGTTTCTATAGCTAGGATAGGGGTGGCTTCTTAAGGAACTAAGCCTCACTGAATATTTTTTACAAGATACTGAAGATTCTATGTTTGCCTTTGCCTGAAGTTTCCACTCATAGGTTTTTCATTAAAAAATTTATAGAGTGTTTTTTTTCCCCGATGGCAAAAAGAACTCACGTTTCATTGTAAAGTAAAATTTAGACAATATAGAAATGTTTGATATAAACAGTGAAAATCCCCCATGATCCTCTGTTAAAGGAAATACTAATAACAGTTTGGTGTTAATGTATTTGTATTTTTCCATATGTCACACATAACTTTTCTATTTTTGCTTTTTTTAAAAAAAAAACAATGTTTTGTTAATTTTTTTATGTATTGTATCTTGGCGTTTTTTTCATATTTTTAATGGTTGTATATAGTACTCCATGTTCAAAAGGCCATACCATAGTTAGTGTTAACCATTTTGTATTGAAAACCATGTGCATTGGTTACAGTGTTTTAGTTACAAACACAGCTGCAGTGAACATCCTTGTGTACATATCTTGGTACTCTTATATCAGCCTTTCCCTGGATTGAATTCCTAGAAGTGAGGTATCTAGGTCAAAAGGTGTGTACATTTAAATTTTTAATAGATATTATCATCGTGCCCTCCAAAAATGTTTTCACAGTTTTATTCTCCCTAACATTTATCTTTATTAGGCTGAAAAACCTATCATTCTTCACACATAAGTAGTAAAACTGTATGGTCCTTAAAGAAAATGGAGGTAATGTTCATCACAAAATTGAGGATAATGGTTACCTGAGGAGTGTGAAGGGGAGAGGGTTGTCAT
The DNA here is from genome assembly GCF_018350175.1 of Felis catus. Taxonomy (NCBI): domain Eukaryota; kingdom Metazoa; phylum Chordata; class Mammalia; order Carnivora; family Felidae; genus Felis; species Felis catus. The sequence continues at coordinate 16,264,296 of NC_058379.1, forward strand.
CAGGAAAAAAAGTGCTTGGGGAGGTGGCCTCTGGGATGGTCTACTTCTTGGCCTTGGTAGTAATTAAGTGGATGTTTGTTTTACAATTACTTACTAAACAGTGTATATATGTTTTGTGTATCTTTATATATATTTGGTAATAAAAAGAAAAAGTCATTCAACAAATATGATGTATACCTACTATGTATGAAGGAACTGTTCTGTGTAACAGAGATACTGCAGTGAACAAGATAAATTTCCCTGTTCTGAGATAATGTAGGAGATTGATGATAACGAAAGAAATACATAAATAATACAAGTCAGAAGTGGTAAGTGCTATAATCACATATAGCCAGGCAAAGGGGAGAAAGTGGTAGCTGTAGGGACAACTCAATTTTGGATAGGGCTGTCGAGAAGGAACCTTTGAAGGGATGAGATTTGAACAGGCACCTAATAGATTAAAAAGAAGTGAAAGAATATTCCAGGCATTTAAAAGCCTAGGAATGAATGGAAAGCAGGTTGATGTGACTGGGGTGTAGTCAGTTTGGGAAGAGTGTGGGAGATGAGGTCAGAGGGACAGTCAGTGGCTAGATTATGTAGGGCCTTACTAAGCCATGATACAGATTTGGGATCTTATTCAGTGTGCTGCAAAGCCAGCGATCTGTTTTTGGCAGGGGAGCATCATGATGTGATTGAGAACTGTTGTTAATTTTTTTTAAATGTTTATTTTTGAGAGAGAGAGAAAGAGAGCGCAAGTGGGTGAGGGGCAGAGAGAGAGGGAGACACAGAATCCGAAGCAGTCTCCTGGCTCTGAGCTGTCAGCACAAAGCCCGACGCGGGGCTTGAACCCACAAATCGCGAGATCATGACCTGAGCCAAAGGTGGACGCTTAACCGACTAAGCCACCCAGGCTCCCCGATAACTGTTTTTAAAAGATTATGTTAGCTGCTGCAGGAAAATGGATTGTAGGGCCTGGGTGGAAGCACAGAGATCAGTGAAGGACTTTCCAAGAGGAGAGTTGATGGTAGGGTTGATTATGAAGGTGGTGAGAAGGGTTATATTGGGCGTGTGTTTTGAAGGTAGAAATTTTGAGTGAAATCTCCCATCTGAGCTCTCTGAGTTTGAGATTCTGTTCTGGTACCTTTTGTTGGGTGTCACCTAAGAATTTATACACTCAGAGTGACTGGAGCTGTATTCAGATGAGTGCCAGCTCCCCCTCCCTGACCTTTGCCCTCTGTGATGCCCCATCTTCTCACCCACCCCCACACTCTCTGTTCCCAGAAGAGCCACTCTTATGAGCTGGTGTCTGAGATGGCACATGTGGGAGGAAGTTGGTGCAAACAGGTGCTTTGTTTCCTGCCTGTTGGGAGCTATATTCCTCAGTCTGCCTCTAACATCTTCCGCACACACAAAGAATACAGTGTGCATACTAGCTGGAGCTAATCTTGCCTGAAAAGACTAATTTTCCTCTGAAGAGTAAACAGATCCTTGTTCTTTAAACAGCCCATTTGGGATTTGCAGCTCTGCATCTGGCACACTTCTCGAAGCAAATTTTTCCCTGGTTTCCTTCTCAGGGTTAAAGGCTTTTAAGTAGTTGCCATTAGTGTCACGGTCGCTCTGCTGCTGGTGGGTGACATGTAGCCATCCTTGCTTCTAGAGCACTTTACAGTGAACAGCTGCTCATCAAAAGTAGTTTTAATTGCTGAATGGGCTTTTGTACCTTTTAGGGTGGGGGATGTCTTACTTGTTTTCTTCTTCTTTAAAAAAATTTTTTTTACATTTATTAATTTTTTGAGAGACATAGAGACACAGAGCACAAGTTGGGGAGGGGCAGAGAGAGAAGGAGTCACAGACCCCGAAGCAGGCTCCAGGCTCCGAGCTGTCAGCACAGAGGCCGACGTGGGGCTTGAACTTACAAACAGTGAGATCATGACCTGAGCCAAAGCCGGACACCCAACCAACTGAGCCACCCAGGCCTCCCGCTTGTTTTCTTCTTAAAGTCTGCCTCCTTTACATGTTTTTGTAGAAAAAGACATAGTAGTTTTTAGTCAGCCTATCCCTGAAAGCAGTTATGAAAACAAGATTATTTCCCAACCAAATAACAGTTATTTATTATTATTATTATTTTTTTGAGAGAGGTGGGGACAGAGGAGAAGGAGAGAATCTTAAGCAGGCTCCACACCCAGTGCAGAGCCTAATATGGGGCTTGATTTCATGATGGTGAGATCATGACCTGAGCCAACCAAGAGTCAGATGCTTGACTGACAAGCCACCCAGGTGCCCCCAAATAACAGTAATTTAAATTTCCAAAGGACATTCATTCATGGTACCTACTCTGATATCATCATAACTCAGTGATGGAGGCAGTGCTAATTATTTCTTTTTTGACAAATAAGGAAATTGAGGATCAGAAGTTTAGTGACATTGCCCAAGGCTTTACACTGGTTACAGGTTAACCACTGGTTTGAAGATTGGTTTTTGTACATTTTTAAGGATGGGTAGTCAGTCGATCAGAAATAAACACCTCCTCACATGTATTTCTATCTCATTGGCTTCATTTTTAGTTAATATTCACTGAATATTATTGTCTTGGATGCCCCTTAACTTCAGAGTCACTGAGTAGAATGAATCCAAAGGTTGGGATCCACTTTTAGCTATTTCTATTTGTTATGTCAAGGGTGTGCTAAGAGGATTGAAAATGATTTGTTGAGAGGATCACTTCAGCTAGAGCAGAAAAGGGGCTTTTGCATCTAGGCGCTCTCTCTATGAAGACAGCATTTCCAGCTTTTTCCAGATTGGTACTATTGCTAATTAGTAGGTTAAACACATTAGGGTGGTAATTGCTTGTTATTTCAGCATGTTTTTATTAGTGGATTTGTGTCTTGATTATTTGAACCTGTTCTTAATTATGTACCAAAGAGAAAGCCTTGCCTGATCCTGGAGTCTTCAGGTTTGTTGTATTATTTACAACTCTTTCTAATTCTGATTATCTTTTTCAAAAGAAGAGAGCCTAAGGTTCTAGCATATTGTCTAAATTTGGGGGGGTCGAAAGGCCCAAGATTAGGTAAATCATGGTAGGAGTAGTTCTTCTTAATACTCCTAGATTTGACTTAATACAATGGCAATCAGCCTTTTTTGGACATTGAATCTAGATTCCCTCCATCCCTGTAGACAGCTTAGTGTATCATTGTTGGAGTGATGAAGTAGAGTTAAATGAGCTGACCCTGCCTGATGTGAGGTGAGGTCTTTAAATTTTGTACCTGGAAAATGGGTTGCAGGTGGTAGGAAGGTTGTAGTTTATTGGCAGAGGAAAAAAATTGTCAGCAAACTATTTACTCTTTTGCTACCTGTGCTGGTTAACCCATGGTTCTCGCCCCTAAATATTGTTGCCTTGAGAAAGGAAATCTCTGTATTCAGTGAGTAAACATAATCAGCAGAAAAGCAGGTCATGTTTTGACCCTGTTAGCATCTTCTTCATTGCTCTTCATTGGAGTCCAGGACAGTAATCCAATGATATCATAATTTTTAGAATTGAAAAAGGACTTCCAGCGTATAGCTGGACCGTGGTTTATAAAATGCTTTTCAGAGATTCTGCAAATTTGATTGTTTTTAAAAATTTGTAACACTTTGAAGAACCATTACCAAAACAGATACCATGTATTGTCTTGAAACAGATGCCACATTTAATGTATGAAAGGTATTTAGTACCCCACTTTGTGCTGCCAACTTACGTTGGCTTTGGGGAGACATTGGCATACACCCTTCCCTGTCCCTCTCCAGTACTACTATAAGGTGTGTGCACTGTGTAAAAACTCGTGGCATTTGTAACTGCTTCACTGGGTGTATATAAAAAAATTTGTTTTCAGTATTTTAAAATCACAACTAAATCCACAGATACATCATACTGAGTAAAGTTACCACTGTCATCCTTATTGTTTAATTTCAGATTGTTTCTAAAAAGCCTCATTGTTCTGAGTTTTAAGATTTTATACTTTTAAATTTCTAAAATATTTAATATTAATATAAGATTTCCTTTATCAGTATCTGTTTATTGAGGCTTATCGTAAGATTTCATATAGAAAAGAGTTCTGGAAAAAAAAAAATAAAAAGAAGACCCAAAACAAAAAACTCACATAATTTGGAAAACTACTGGTTTAGATCAGCGATTCTTGAACTGTGTTCCCAGGTGCCATAGGTCTCCAAGAGGTGCCTCAGGAGTAGTTGCAAGGAATAACTGAAATCTAGTGGATTATTTCCCCCTTCCCCATTTCCATTCCAACCTGAGCATTTTTGTTTTATATATCGAAGTTCTGCTTAATATCTTACTAGAAAAAAGGTTTTTAGCTGTGTATTTAAAAATATGATACACAGATCACTAATTTATTAATAAACAGTTAAGGAAGCTGAGACCCATGGAGGTTAAGTGACTTGCCAAGATTACAGTCCCAGTCCTTTGTTACTTTTAATGGTACTCTTACTGAGAAGTAAAACAAGCCATCTCTTTGGGAGTAAATAGTATAATACTGATAAAGAAAAAAACCCCCAAAGGAGTGTATTCACCATTTAGTAGAAGAGTAGCCCAAGTTATGATTTTATTAATACTGAAGTTTCTGTAACAGATAAATCCTCACATCTTAGTAGCTTAATAGAGTTAAAAACTGGTAATCCCAATTGACGGGTGGCCCACAATTCAGGCAGTGATTCAGTGATGCAGCCATCTCCTTCCATCCTGTGGCTCTGCCACGTTCAACAGGTGGCTTCCCAAGGTTGCAGCAGAAGGGAAAGAATCTGGAAGGTTTCTGTGGGTCATGCCTGGAAATGATGCACATAGCTTCTGCTCATTGACTGGTCAGAACTTGGCCAAAGGGTCTCACTCAGTTACAAGAGAGTCTGGGAAATGTAGGCCAGCTTTGTGCCTAGGGAGAAGTGGGTTGGTGAACAGATAGCCAGTCTCAGCCATAACAGCATCAGTGGAAAGAGTCCTGGACTTTAATGGGCTTCGTTTTCTGAAGGAGTTGGAGTGGCTTATTGCTAAGGTTCCACCATTCTAACTAGAATAGTAGACACAGTTGTAACAGTACCCCTTTTTTGTACACGTATACCATTTTGTTCTAACTAGAGAAGCTGTTGGTCTTTTTGTACTAAGGTAAGATCTCTGGTAATCACAGATTTGGGTAAATTCCTATGACACTATAACTTAACCCAGAATCACCAAAATTTTTTCATTTTTTATTTAAAAAAATTTTTTTAATGTTTATTTTTGAGAGAGAGAGATAGGGAAGGAGGGGCAGAGAGAGAAAGACACAGAATTGAAAGCAGGCTCCAGGCTCTGAATTATCAGCTCAGAGCCTAACTTGGGGCTTGAACTCATGAACTGTGTTCATGAGTATATTTTTTAGATTGTCTTGGGGTAGGGTAGACCCATATATGGTTATATTAGGTAGGATATCACTATTATAAAAGATGAACCCCAAGATCTTAGTGGCTTTATGTAAGAGAAATTTATTTCTCATTCCCATAAAGTCCAAACAGTATTCCTGTTTACATAGAAAAAATGTAGTATCATGTTTAGTGGGAAGAATTGGCCTGGAAAACAGACGACCTCAGTTCTAGCCCATGCTCTGTCCCTTTCTGACCTTAAATAAATCCTCACCGAGTCTCAATTTCTGTGTCAGTAAAATGGGAATTGAATTAGATGTTTCTTTCCCTCTCTAAATGTCCACGTA